>NC_064630.1:388705784-389955784 GCF_023864275.1 Schistocerca cancellata | reverse complement strand
GCGGTAGCGCGCCCTAAAGCCAGCCATGCCGCAAGCGGCGACAGGTCGTAAACACTCATCATCAGAATGCGACAAACAATGGATGACACAGTACAATAAGGCATTTTCAGCTTAGAGTGACGTAAACACCTATAACAAAGATAACGGCACATACCAGATCAAAGAAAAATAAGCAATGAATTCAAACGAGACGAAGCATGTGAAAAAGGAAGGGTACCCGTATAAATATAGACGGAGCGCCTGAAGCATAGCAATGGCTACCTGGTAAAGCTTAACTGCTAAGCTTACGACTCGAACCAAACTACTGTAGCTGTGTCGTCATTCATTCGACCTAAATTGTGTCTCACATTACAAAGGACCAACTTTGTTTAGATTTGGAGGTGCGGCCATAAACTTTTCCCTACCCTTGAATTTCGAGTCTCAGATTTCAGGTGCGGCTTAGATTCGGGAATATTTTTTTTCCCCCTTGATTTCGAGTCTCATTTTTCAGGTGTGGCTTATTTTCGAATAAATACGGTAGTCTGGGGTAACGAGAATATGCACTTTCCACACATCAAAAACTCATGAACTAGATGAAAACTTATCAATCACCTAAACAGATGCATAGTTAGCTTTCCTCATTTTACTTCACAACATTAGTTTCATTAACAACTTCCTCTTTAATGTTGCTTCAGACAGAACTAATACTAGTTTCCATGAACACTTTTTTGTAATTTTTAGGTTAGTTCTTATCATGACAGTTGTGAATGTCAACCAGAAAAAACTGCCCATAACCAGTCCCTTTATTTATGCTTACTATTTGTTTCTGAGGATAGCACCTCCCTCAGCAGATGGATTTATTTAAAATTATTGAATTAAATAACACAGATGATTTGTGCTTATTGATTTCTGGAGAATATTTGATAGCATAGACTAAAAACAATCATTTCAGTACATGTATGGAAATATTATAATGCGGATATTTTTGCTGTACTGATATTCAGCAATAAATGTCTTTTCTGTGGTCATAAACTAATTTTTAGAATCATGGCCTCTAAATTCTGTCAAATGAAAATGAGGTAGTTGGGGAAAAGTAAGCAAGCTGTTTATCATTTCAAAAGTAATCACCATAACTATAAATACATTTATTCTGCTGAGAGACAAGGCAGTCAGTGCCTTCATGAAAAGTTGCTTGTCTATGGAACAACGATCATACAAAGGTTTGCACCTCTTCATCTAAAGCAAATCAATGGCCATGAATGTCTTTTCAGGGCACCAAAACATGTGGAAATCACATGGGGAGAGATTGGGACTGTATGGATGATGTGTGAAGCTTTCCCAGCAAAACTTCTGTACTAGGCTGGAAACAGCTTTTGAACACGTGCGCCCACCCTGGAAACATTACTGGTATTTGTCCACTTATATTTATTTTTGATTCTGAACCTTCAGAGTGTGCTATTTCTCTAATGGTGACATGTGTATGGCTGCATTTTTAATTTATGTTGTTTTATTATGTGTATTTTCTTGCAAAAATTTTTTTTCTTTGTGCATTAATGTTTTGACAAGAAGTCTCGTAAGTGTATCTGAAAGAGAAAATGGCCAGACACGTTATACAGAATAACTTCTGAAGAAGAAAGTAGTTGTTGTGAAATGATAATTAAATCAAGACCTGAAGCTGTTGGCAGGCATTGATGTACATCAACAGGGATAGTTGAAACTGGGTGCCCCGACTGGGACTCGAACCTGGGATCTCCTGCTTACATGGCAGGCACTCTATCCATCTGAGCCACCGAGGGCACAGAGGATAGTGCGACTGCAAGGATTTATCCCTTGCATGCTTCCTGTGAGACCCACATTCCAAACTTAATGTCCACACACTACATTCGTAGTGCCCCTGCCCATTACACTCATTACTCATGGCAGACAACCTTACCGAGTCCCATAAGAGATTGAGCAATACACGTGCATCCAGCACAGGAGGAGGAGGAGGTCAATGTCCGGTTAGCCTTAACTGTATGAAGATGGTATCGGTTTTTTCAGAGATGTCACTGGGCACTGATCTCCTCCTTCATTGCTGGATGCACACACATTGCACGATCTATTACGGGACTCAGTAAGATTGTCTGCCACGAGTAATGAGTATAATAGGCAGGGGCACTACGAATGTAGTGTAAGCAGGAGATCTCGGGTTTGAGTCCCAGTCAGGGCACTCATTTTCAACTGTCCTCATTTATGTACATCAATGCCTGTTGACGGCTTAGGGTCTTGATTTAATTATCATTTCATTCTAAGAGAGCTGTATAGTCACCTATGGTATCTGCTCTTTCGGACATGTCCGAAAGAGTAGATACCATCTTCACATTGTTGTTGTTGTTGTGGTCTTCAGTCCAAGGACTGGTTTGATGCAGCTCTCCATGCCACTCTATCCTTTCCAAGCTTCTTCATCTCCCAGTACCTACTGCAACCTACATCATATTGAATCTGCTTAGTGTATTCATCTCTTGGTCTCCCTCTACGATTTTTACCCTCTATGCTGCCCTCCAATACTATGTTGGTCAACGCTTGATGCCTCAGAACATGTCCTACCAACCAATCCCTTCTTCTAGTCAAGTTGTGGCACAAACTGCTCTTCTCCCCAATCCTATTCAATACTTCCTCATTAGTTATGTGATCTACCCATCTAATCTTCAGCATTCTTCTGTATCACCACATTTCGAAAGCTTCTATTCTCTTCCTGTCCAAACCATTATCATCCATGTTTCACTTCCATACATAGCTACACTCCATACAAATTCTTTCAGATACGACTTCCTGACACTTAAATCTATACTCAATGTTAACAAATTACTCTTCTTCAGAAACACTTTCCTTGCCACTGTCAGTCTACATTTTATATCCTCTCTGCTTCAACCATCATCAGTTATTTTGCTCCCCAAATAGCAAAACTACTTTGAGCCTCTCATTTCCTAATATAATTCCCTCAGCATCACTCGACTTAATTAGACTACATTCCATTATCCTCATATTGCTTTTGTTGATGTTCATCTTATATCCTCCTTTCAAGACACTGTCCATTCTGTTCAGCTGCTCCTGCAGGTCCTTTGCTGTCTCTGACAGAATTACAATGTCATCAGCAAATCTTAAAGTTTTTACTTCTTCTCCATGGATTTTAATTCCTACTTCAAATTTTTCTTTTGTTTCCTTTACTGCTTGCTCAATATACAGATTGAATAACATCGGGGATAGGCTACAAACCTGTCTCACTCCCATCCCAACCAGTGCTTCCCTTTCATGCCCCTAGATTCTTATAACTGCCATCTGGTTTCTGTACAAATTGTAAATAGCCTTTCGCTCCCTGTATTTTACCCCTGCCACCTTCAGAATTTGAAAGAGAATATTCCAGTCAACATTGTCAAATGCTTTCTCTAAGTCTACAAATGCTAGAAAAGTAGGTTTGCCTTTCCTTAATCTTTCTTCTAAGATAAGTCGCAGGGTCAGTATTGCCCCACGTGTTCCAACATTTCTACGGAATCCAAACTGATCTTCCCCGAGGTCACCTTCTACTAGTTTTTCAATTTGTCTGTAAGTAATTCATGTTAGTATTTTGCAGCCATGACTTATTGAACTGATATTTATATAATTTTCACATCTATCAACACCTGCTTTCTTTGGGATTGGAATTATTATATTCTTCTTGAAGTCTGAGGGAATTTCGCCTGTCTCATACATCTTGCTCACCAGATGGTAGAGTTTTGTCTGGGCTGGCTCTCCCAAGGCTATCAGTAGATCTAATGGAATGTTGTCTACTCCCGGGGCCTTGTTTCGACTTAGTTCTTTCAGTGCTCTGTCAAACTCTTCACACAGTAGCATATCTTCATTTACATCCTCTTCCATTTCCATAATATTGTCGTCAAGTACATCACCCTTCTATAGATAGGCTCTTTGTATACTCCTTCCACCTCTCTGTTTTCCCTTCTTTGCTTAGAACTGGGTTTCCATCTGAGCTCTTGATATTCATACAAGTGATTCTCTTTTGTCCAAAGGTCTTAATTTTCTTGCAGGCGGTATCTATTTTACCCCTAGAGATATATGACTCTACATCCTTACATTTGTCATCTAGCCATCCCTGCTTAGCCATTTTGCACTTCCTGTTGATCTCATTTTTGAGACATTTATATTCCTTTTTGCCAGCTTCATTTACTGCATTTTTATATTTTCTACTTTCATCAATTAAACTCGAAGTATCTTCTGTTACCCAAGGATTTCTACTAGCCCTAATCTTTTTACCTACTTGATCCTCTGCTGCCTTCACTATTTCATCTCTCAAAGCTATCCATTCTTCTTCTACTGTATTTCTTTCCCCCATTCTTGTCAGTCGTTCCCTAATGCTCTCCCTGAAACTCTGTACAACCTCTGATTCTTTCAGTTTATCCAGGTCGTATCTCCTTAAATTCCCACCTTTTTGCAGTTTCTTCAGTTTTAATCTACAGTTCATAAGAAGAAAGTACAAGAAGCAAAAGAAGTCGATGGGGGGAAAGAAAACTATTTGCTACAAAGAGTTATTTCTGACACATTCTGTGTTTGAATGAAAGAGGAAGGAAGTCTTCATAACTGTGCTCAGTATCTTCTATTACATAATGTACAAAGTTTTTAAAATTAAGTTGTAAAACAATATCCTTACCTAACATTTATTAAACTATTTTTCAGTTTCAGAGCATAATCCTTGTACTCTCCATCCATAGTTAAATACCTCAGAGCTAAAAACAAAACAGAGCAAATTAATTACATCAAAGTTATATTCACTATATATTTAAAAATAAATTCAGCATGGAAAGTATTCATAAATAGGTACTACAAAATAAACTGATTTCAAATTATACAGTTTACTGCAGAAATTTAACTGCAATGACCACATCGATGATTCTTTGCCATATTCAGAAGTGTGGCTAACAAAGCTACAAACATGCATACAAATCATGTGAAGGCCCCACTGGTAAATGCCAAATAATGTTAAAGGATGGAAAAAAGGTTGGCAAAATTAATATGGCAGCTTGAAGATTTGACTTTCAAATAAAAAAGGTCTGTACACGGTACACGTTTTCTGATGGGTCTAATCTCAATTGCTGAAAGCAACTGTGTAGTCCTCAAACACTAAGTCACAAAAAATGGAAAAAAAGTGAACTGTCTTCATGAATTTTCTCTCTTAAGTATTCGTGAAAACATATGAGACTCATGTAACACACAAAGAGGGAAGAGTTTATGAACATACCACTTCCTTTGTTAATGATTATACACTGCCCAGTCACATTCATGTGATCAACTGCCAAAAGCACGAATAAAAACATTTGAAGTGCAGACCACTGTGAGATGTGCAGGAGGAGAATCAATGAGGTTCTGGGAGGTACCAATGGGGATGAGGAGCCATGACAACCCCAGCGTCATCGTTAGCTGCGCCAGGGTTCTCCATTGAGGATCCGTGATGCGAAAGCATGATCAAGGTGGTCCCTTGGATTCTTGAATGGGTTTAAATCCAGGAAGTTTGGTGGTAGTGAAGTACAGTAAACTCATCCTGGTGCTCTTTGAACCACTCACATACGCTGCAAGCTGTGTGCCACGTAGCATTGTTCTGCTGGTAGATGCCATCATGTCAAGAAAAAAGTTCACTGCACGTAGGGGTGGATGTGGTCCCCAAGGATAAATGCAGTCTATTGTTGATCCATTTTGCCTTCCAGAATGACAAGATCATACAGGGAATGGCACAATAACATTCCCCTGATCATAGCGCTCTCTCCTCTTGCATGGATCCTTCTAGCAATTGTTACAGGGTGTTTGCTTTCAGACACCCGATGTCATAATGCCACTGGCCATCTGTCCGATGGAGCGTAACACTTTATTCATCTGAGAAGGCCACCTGTCGCCACTCAGTGGACGCCCCGTTGTGGAACTGGAATTCAAATTTCAACCTTCATTGCCAATGCGCAGCTGTCAGCATGGGTGCGTGAACCTGGCACCTGCTGCAGGGGCCCGTACAAAGCAACATTCGTTGAACTGTCACCAAGGAGATACTGTTGGCAGCCGTTTGGTGGTTCTGGGCAGTCAGTTGCTCGATGGTAGCCTCTACAAATCTTCACAGCCCTCGTTCACCTCTGCCATCTACTGCCTATGGTGTACCTCGGCACGGTTTTGAATAGCACCATCTTGGCACGCGCCTTATTCCACGGTGGCACGTGATCAGTTTACAAACTTGGCTCCTTTGGAAATGATCGTGCACTTTTCAAAGTAAGATAATCTCTTGTGTTACGAAAATGACTGTATGGTGTTCCACTCCCTCTCCCTGACACACTTTATATACCCTCCATTGCTAGTGATATCTGTGAGTCACAGTTACTTCAAGCTGATGTCAAACGTAGATGGTGGTCACATTAATGTGGATGGACAGTGTATTAAGGAATTCAATAAGCAACAAGACAAGTATTGTAGACAATTGTTGTTGTTGTTGTTGTTGTTGTTGTGTTCAATTCGAAAACTGGTTTGAAGCAGCTCTCCAAACTACTCTATCTTATGCAAAGCTCTTCACTTGCCAAGTAACTAATGCAATTTACATCTATTTGAACCAACTTAATACATTATCTCCATAAATTTAGCGTCCCCCCCCCCTGTTCCCCACATCACCACTAACCACTACCAAACTGATGATTCTTCAATATCCTAGGATGCAGCCTAACAATCAACCACTTCCCTTAATAAAGTTGTGCCATAATTCTTTTCGCCAATTTGATTCAGTTCCTCCTCATTAGTTACACAATCTACACATGTAATCTTTAGTATTCTGCTGTATTGCCACATTTCATAAGTTTCTGTTCTCTTATTGTCTGAACTCCTTATTACCCACATTTTACATCCATTCAAGGTTACATTCTGCATAGATTCCTTGAGAAAAGACTTCCAAACATTTAAATTCTTTTTCAGAAATACTTGTCTTGCTATTAACCATTTGCATTTTATATCCTCTCTACTTTGACCACTATCAGTAAGTTATTTTGCTGCAAAAATAGCAAAACTCACCTACAACTTTAGCGTCTCATTTCCCAGCCTAATTCTCTCGGCGTCATTCGATTTTATTCAACTAAATTCCATTACCTTTGTTTTACTTATGTTGATGTTCATAAAGTAGCACCTTTTCCAGACAGTATCCATTCTATTCAACTGTTCTTTCAAGTCCTTTGCTGTCTCTGACAGAATTACACTGTCATCAGCCAACAGCAAAGTTTTAATTTCTTCTGCATGAACTTGAATTCCATCTCTAAATTTCTACTTGGTTTCTTTTACTGCTTGCTCAATGACTGCTCCCTTTCATATCACTCACTCACATAATTGCGGTCTGGTTTCTATATCACTTGTAAATAACCTTTCGCTCCCTGTATTTTATCCCTGAAACCTTCGGAATTTCACAGTGTATTCCAGTCAATATTGCCAAAAGCTTTTTCTCAATCTTCAAATGCCACAAACATAGGGTTGCCTTTCTGGAACATATCTCCTACGAGAAGTTGTAGGGTCGAATATTGCCTGGTGTATTCCTTCATATCTCTGGAAAGAAAACTGATTTCTGAGAAAGTCAGCTTCCAACAATTTTTCTATACTTCTGTAAATAATTTGTATCACTATTTTGCAACCATAAGTTATTAAACTGACAGTTTGTTAGGATTCACCCTCATCAGCACATGCCTTTTTTGGAATTATTATATTCTTCTTGAAGTCTGAGGGTATTTCACCTGTCTCAGATATCTTCATACCAGATGGACCAGTTTTGTCATGGCCTGCTCTCCCAAGGGTTTCTGAGGGAATGAGTCTACCCCATTGGCCTTCTTTTGACTTCACACTTTCACTGTTCTGCCAAATTCTTCTCACAGTATCTTATCTCAATTTACTTTCTCTTTCCTTGCTACAAATTAATTTTTCTGGTGTAGCCATTCACTACATTCCTTCCACCTTTCAGATTTTCCTTCCTTGCTTAGAACTGACTTTATAATCATACAGGTGATTCTCTCTTATCCAAAAGTCTCTTTAATTTTCATATAGGTGACATTTATTTTCTGTCAGCCTCATTTTTAAAATCTGTATCCCCCTTAACCTGCTTCATTTTTTTGTATTTTCTAGTTTCCTTTAGACACTTATACAATGAAACCACTATTTACTGGACAACATGAGCCACTTGTCAACAGTATAACTCATTCACATAACACATGGAACTGTTCACTGCTACTCTAGAACTCATCCAAATTTGATCATTACTTTGTGAATTGATCTAATTACACGAGTAGACAGATGTGGCTGGATTTTCAAAATTATAAGTACTTTTAATGATGATTCCAACTGCAGATGAAAGACTATTCTGAATAGTTCTGGGGATTAAGGTTAGACAGTAACTTACAACTGAGGGAGAAAAAAAAAGAGTACAGGAAAGTTAAATAATAAAGATTTTGTTTATTTGAGTCATGTAGTTTGAAATCCCCGTTCCAGAGTACCTCAGTACACCACCAAAGTAGCCTAAACAAATGATGATCTGGAATATCATGCAGTAATTTGTTTTCTGTATTTGACGGGGAACAATGCTCCTCGAATCCATGCTGGAATGACAACAATGTACCATCAAATGACACAGTGGTTATGTGGTACAGACTCTTCCAGGGTTGCAAAACCAGTCTGACTGACAAACAATGAAGTGGCAGACCATCTCCCTATGAAGAAACTGGAATCACACCAAAACTAGAAGCTCTGGTGCGCAAAGAATGACATACTATGAGGTGATAGTGCAAAAAGCAAAAATCAGTCAAGGACCCTGCTCAAAATTTTGAACATAGTAAAAGTTGCCACCTGTAGGGTCTCATGACTAAAACATTGCAGTTGTATCACGCAAATACAGTATAATTCATTAGCTGCCTAATCAAGAAGGATGCGTACCATTGTTCACTACGACCCCCTAGACAAATCAACAAAGCAAGAGATGGAAATACATGGATTTGCCATCGACAGAGAAGAAAAAGACCCAACCATCATCAGGCAACGTGATGCTAAGTATTTCTTGGAACCACAATGGTATGGTATTAACACATTTGTTTGTTAAGTGTCACAGGAAGCTGTTCAAGGGGATGTGTCTGACGCGCAACAATCCACCAACTCGATCTACATGGAACGCAGTCACATATGCTACTACTTTGGGTTACCTAATTTTGCCTCATACCTTCTGTTTTCTTGACATGGCACAAAGTGACTATTTCTTCCTTCCTCAGATGAAGAAATCATTGCTTGGTAGGCATTTCCAGAATGATGACAAAGTGATTTTCAAGGTCTCTACAGATAAATCACTTGTTGGGAAATATGCATTGCATTTAAGGATGACAGTGTGGAGAAGGATTAATAGCACTACCAAGTTTCATAATTGTATCTTAATTTTTCTGAGGTTGTAATTAATATGTGCAAGTGACCATCCAGCCGCCATGTGCTGTTGCCATTTTTCGGTGTGCACTGAGCCTCGTGATGCCAATTGAGGAGCTACTCGACTGAATAGTAGTGGTTTCGGTCAAGAACACCATCATAACGACCGGGAGAGCTGTGTGCTGACCCCACGCCCCTCCTATCCGCATCCTCCTTGAGGATGACACGGCAGTCGGATGGTCCCGGTAGGCCACTCGTGGCCTGAAGTGGTGCTATATGCTCAGTCCTATCACATTCTTTGGCTGGCTCAGCCAGACTTCTTTAGTTTAAGCACATGTTATTTTATATGTAGGTGTTTTTTGATTGGCTACTGTTCACCTAAAGAAAGTTCGGGTTTTGTTCTTTCCATTAAAGAGTTATTCTATGTAAGCAACATTGTGTTCAGGTTTTTAGGAAGTTCGTAATTTACAAAGAAAAAAAATTTCTTCATTGATTGTTCAACTCTGTTAGCCTCGTTCACGTCACTGTCCTAACACTTGGTTGTTATGCATGTAAACTGTTCCTTGCAGAACCTACTGTCCTTGCATGGGGGCAAGATATTGTATTATTGTACCTTCTTTACTCTTGTGGATAACATTCATCCTGAGTCTCGCAATTATTAAACCTGACTAGGCTCTCAATGATGAATGCCATCCATTTTTCAGTGTTATATAATCCTTAGTACTACTGCCACTAACGTACATTTTGTGTTGGGACCATAAAGATAATATACAAGAAATTAGGGGTCATATGGAGGCATAGAGCCAGTCATTTTTCCCTCACTGTATCTGTGAGTGGAACAGGAAAGGAAATGAATAGTCGTGGTGCAAGGTACCCTCCGCCATGCTCTGTATGATGGCTTGTGGAGTATTTATGTAGATGTAGGCTTTGTTTAGGAATGTTTTAGTGTTATTTGGCTTCTGTCAACTTTTTTTTCATTGCTCTCATGCACTGTACTGCACGTGCACTTTGTAATGTAGCAGTGTTGTGTGTGTGTTGTAAATGCATCCACTGGCTTCTAAGCCTTTGATTACTATAAAATTCACTTATGTATTTAATATTCAGTCGGTGTAGTACAACTTACACAATAAAGCTGCCTCTCCTCACCACAGTTTTTCTAATATACTGAAGTTGTTCATGTACTTATGTGGTCACATATGGTGCCACTGTACTAACTTAATCTCACTTTCTGGCAGCAGTTCCCGTCAACTAAGTTTTACAAAACCACTAATTGAACCTTGTAAGATTTATGCATTGTTTCATATACTTTTGTTTTCTCAATACTTTTAGATTCATATTCAGGTCTTTATTTCTATTATGCACTCTTTGGTCTCTATATCAGGTCGTTCCATTATTTCTGTGGGCACAATATTGTGCCACTGTTCATATACATTCATGCCATCTTATGACAAGTTCTACAAGTTAAGCTTTGTAATGTTGTCTTTCTATTAGTTGAGATCTGAGGCTGACGGCTCATACATGTGACTCCATACCCTGTATGAAGACTTGTCTTTTTGCTATGTCTTCTCTTCAAGCATTTTTTGTTATGCCTTTTGTAAATTAACTAAAATGACCTTTGTCATTTGTGCTTGAACATGGTTTTATTTTTTCCATGAAGATTTTCTGATGTCCAAAATGCATCAAGAAATAAGAATTTTTGAACAGCAAGTGACCAGTTACTCTAGCAACCTATTCTGCAGTGGCATAAGTTTCCTCAAAAGGGCAATAATTGGAATAGATATATCATTTCAGAAAAAAAAGAGGAAATCAGGCCCCCAGGACTATGCAAACCGGACCAGTTTCCTCGTCACCCTCTGTCAATGATATCATTGGATGCGGTATTGAGGTACATGTGGTTAGCATACCAGTCTCCCACCCACTGTTAGTTCTACAAAACCTGGGAATCACTATTTCTCAATTCAACCACCTCCTCAAATGGCCTCACAAGGCTGAGATCATCCTGTTCCAGTCCTCCTATCAAGGAAACATCTCTGCCAGTACTGTGAATCAAACCTGGATCCTCTGCATGGTAGTCACATGCCATCTTTGTGGTCTTCTGGACCTTACTCACTGTGTTAATGTTGTTTTTCGTAGATCATTATATGGTGAGTGGTAGAATGTACTTCAAATACTGCTATTATTTTGTTCATTCGTGCCCAATTTGTGAATGATGAACAACTGTTGGTAAACCTCTGTATGATGCTGAATTTCTCCATCCAACTGTCAAACTGGAATGCTATATCACACAGGGGGAATGGAATCCTATAGCAGCAGTTTTCTTAAAAATAGTTTCACCATCAGGAGAACCATTAATGCATTCTCTCTACACGTATAATGAAGGCTCCATTATTGCTGTATTATTCCAAGCCTACTCCATTAATTTCAGAGGCATTAATGGTCTGAAGATTGTCTATGTATGACTGAAACTGTTGCTCTCTCTTTTTGAGTCATCAGTCTTCTGACTGGTTTGATGTAGTCCACCACAAATTTCTATCCTAGGTCTACCTCTTCATCTCAGAGTAGCACTTGCAACCTACATCTTCAATTATTTGTTGGAAGCATTCCAGTCTCTGTCTTCCTCTACAGTTTGTACCCTCTACAGTTCCCTCTAGTACCACGGAAGTTATTCCCTGATGTCAGAAACAAGTCAACCAAGAGCACAGGAAGACAGTATTACCATCAAATTGAATGAAAACTTTATGAACAAAAAGTCAGAAGTTGCAAATATTTTTAATAATCATTTTCTAAATGTTGTGGATATGGTAGGATCCAGGTGTTCATTAGAAGATGCTAGGCTGTTAATGGAAGAGGCCATACCTATGCAATTTGATACAATTGAAATCTCACCCACTTCTCCCTCTGAAATTAGGAAAATAATAAACTTGCTTAAAAGCAAAAACTCACATGGAATTGATGGCATTTCCAGCAAAATACTAAAAGCTTGTTCTCAACAGATAAGTAAGATTCTTAGCCACCTGTGTAATAGCTCTCTGGAACAGGGCATTTTCCCTGATAGACTGAAATATGCTATTGTTATACCTTTGCATAAAAAGGGGGATAGATCCGATATCAACAATTACCGTCCAATCTCCCTTCTAACAGCTTTATCCAAAATTTTTGAGAAAGTAATGTATTCAAGAGTAGCTTCACATATCTGTAACAATGAAGTACTAACAAAATGTCAGTTTGGTTTCCAGAAAGGTTTTTCAACAGAAAATGCCATATATGCTTTCACCAATCAAATTTTGAATGATCTGAATAACCGAACACCACCCATTGGGATTTTTTGTGATCTCTCAAAGGCTTTTGATTGTGTAAATCATGAAATTCTGCTAGACAAGCTCAAGTATTGTGGCATGAGGGGGACAGTGCACAAATGGTTTAATTCATACCTAACTGGAAGAGTGCAGAAAGTTGAAATAAGTAGTTCTCATACTATGCAAAGATCAGCACATTCCTCAAACTGGGGAACTATCAAGAATGGGGTTCCACAAGGGTCAGTCTTGGGTCCTTTGTTGTTCTTAATATATATTAATGACTTGCCATTCTATATTCATGAAGAGGCAAAGTTAGTTCTCTTTGCTGATGATGCAAGTATAGTAATCACACCTGACAAACAAGAATTAACTGATGAAATTGTCAATAATGTCTTTCAGAAAATTACTAAGTGGTTCCTTGTAAACGGACTCTCACTGAATTTTGATAAGACACAGTACATACAGTTCCGTACAGTGAATGGTATGACGCCATTAATAAATATAGACCTTAATCAGAAGCATATAGCTAAGGTAGAATATTCCAAATTTTTAGGTGTGTCCATTGATGAGAGATTAAATTGGAAGAAACACATTGATGATTTGCTGAAACGTTTGAGTTCAGCTACTTATGCAATAAGGGTCATTGCAAATTTTGGTGATAAACATCTTAGTAAATTAGCTTACTACGCCTATTTTCACTCATTGATTTCATATGGCATCATATTTTGGGGTAATTCATCACTGAGGAATAAAGTATTTATTGCACAAAAGCGTGTAATCAGAATAATAGCTGGAGTCCACCCAAGATCATCCTGCAGACATTTATTTAAGGATCTAGGGATATTCACAGTAGCTTCTCAGTATATATACTCTCTTATGAAATTTGTTATTAACAACCAAACCCAATTCAAAAGTAATAGCAGTGTGCATAACTACAATACTAGGAGAAAGGATGATCTTCACTATTCAAGATTAAATCTAACTTTGGCACAGAAAGGGGTGAATTATACTGGCACTAAAGTCTTTGGTCACTTACCAAATAGTATCAAAAGTCTGACAGATAACCAACAAGTATTTAAGAAGAAATTAAAAGAATTTCTGAATGACAACTCCTTCTACTCCATAGAGGAATTTTTAGATATAAATTTAAAAAAAAATATTAAAAAAATAAAAAAAATAAAAATAAAAAACACAAAAAATGAAAAAGTTGTTATATTAACTTAAGTATGTTGTTAAATTAACTTAATTATGTCATGTACTGGAAAATTTGACTCGTTCCACATCATTACGAAATATCGTATTCATGATCCATGGAACTAGTATTAATCTAATCTAATCTAATCTTAGCAGATGTATCTCCTTCTCGTCAGTGTTTTTCACATATTCCTTTCCTCTCCAATTCTGTGCAGAACCTCCTCATTCCTTACCTTATCAGTCTACCTAATTTTCACCATACATCTCTAGCACCACATCTAAAATGCTTCAATTCTCTTTTGTTCCGATTTTCCCTCCAGCCATGTTTCACTACCATACAATGCTGAGCTCCAAACAAATGTTCTCAGAAATTTCTTCCTCAAATTAATCCCTATTTTTGATGCTAGTAGACTTCTCTTGGCCAGGAATGTCCTTTCTGTCAGTGTTAATTTGCCTTTGATGTCCTCCTTGCTCATCTGTCATTGGTGATTTTGCTGCCTAAGTAGTAGGACTCCTGAACTTCATCTACTTTGAGACCATCAATCCTAATGTTAAGTTTCTCACTGTTCTCATTTCTGCTACTTCTCATTAGTTTTGTCTTTCTTCAATTTACTGTCAATCCATATTCTGTACTTCCTCGACTATTCATTCCTTTCAGCAGATCACGTAATTCTTCTTCACTTTCATTCAGAATAGAAATGTCATCAGCGAATCAGATCATTGACATCCCTTCACCTTGAATTTTGATTCACAATAGTGAACATTTCTTTTTATTTCTATCATTGCTCCTTGAAGTATAGATTGAACAGTAGTGACAAAGGACTATATCCCTGCCTTACACCCTTTTTAATCTGAGCACTTCGTTCTTGATCTTCCACTCTTATTATTCCCTCTTGATTTTGTACAGTACATTACCTGTCTCTCCCCTACTTTCTCAGAATTTCAAACATCTTGCACCATTTAGCACTGTCAAATGGTTCTTCCAGATCTACATATCCTATGATCATGTCTTGATTTTCTTTAGCCTTTCTTCCATTACCAACCACAGCATCAGCACTGCCTTCTCATGCCTTTACCTTTCCTAAGGCCAAACTGATCATCATGTAACACATCCTCAATTTTCTTTTCCATTCTTCTGTATATTTTTCTTGTCAGCAACTTGGATGCATGACCTGTTATGCTGATTGTGCGACAATTCTCACTTTTGTCAGCTCTTGCAGTCTTCGGAATTGTGTGGATGACATTTTTCCGAAACTCAAATGGTATATCACCAGACCCATACATTCTACACACCAACAAGAATAGTCGTTTTGTTGCCAGTTGCCCCATCGATTTTAAAAATTCTGGTGGAATTTTATCTACCTCTTCTGCGTTATTTGATGTTAAGTCCCCACAAAGCTCTTTTAAATTATGAGTCTAATTCTGGATCCCCGATCTCTTCTATATCTACTCCTGTCTCTTCTTCTATCTCATCAGACAAATCTTTCCCCTCACAGAAGCCTTCAGTGCACTCATTCTGTCTATCCGCTCTCTCCTCTACATTTAACAGCAGAATTGCCATTGAACTCTTAATGTTACCACTCTTGCTTTTAATTTCACCAAAGGTAGTTTTCACTTTCCTTTATGCCGAATCCAGCCTTCCAATAATCATTGCTTTTTTGGTTTCTTCACATTTTTCATGCGTCCGTTTCAGCTTAGCTTCTCTCAACTTCCTATTTATTTTGTATCTAAGTGATTTGTATTTCTGTATTCCTGAATTTCCATTCACATTTTTGTACTTTCTTCTTTCATCAATCAACTTAAGTATTTCTTCTGTTACCCAGGGTTTCTTTGCAGTTACCTTCTTTATACCTATATTTTCCTTTCCAACTTCTGTGACTGCCATTTTTAGAGGTATCCATTCCTATTCAATTGTACTGCCTACTGTGCTATTTCGTATTGCAGTACCTATAGCCTTAGATGACTTCAAGTGTATATTTTAGTATTTCCATATCCCACTGACTAATCTTCTAAACTTAAGCCTACTATTCATCGCTACTACACTGTGATTTGAGTGCTCCTTACAAATCAGTACCTGATTTTGGAATCACTGTTCTGATTTTGGAATCACTGTCTGACCATGATGTAATCTAAATGAAATCTTCCAGTTATCTCCTGGCTTTTTCCTAGTATACCCCCTCCTCCTGTGATTCTTGAACAGGGTATTCTCTATGATGAGCTGTAATTTATTACAGAACTCAATTAGCCTTTCTCATCTCTCGTTCCTAGTACCAAGTCCATATTCTCCTGTAACCCTTTCTTCTACTCCTTCTCCTACAACCGCACTCGTCTTCCATGACTACAGTATTAGATTTTTATCTCCCTCTAGTTACTGAATTACCTGTTCAATATAATTTTTCTGTCTCTTCATCTTCAGTTTGTGATGTCGACATGTATACCTGAACTATTGTTGCAGGTGTTGCCTTGCTATCGATTCTGATGAGAATAGCTCTGCCTTCCTATTCATAACAGATCCCACTCCCGTTATACCATTTTCTGCTGCTGTTGATATCATCCTATACTCCTTGTCTTACTTTCATTTCACTTCACTGACCCCCACTATATACACAATGAGCCTTTGCATTTCCCTTTTCAGATTTTCTAGCTTCCCTACCATCTTCGAGCTTCTGACATTCCATGCCCCAACTTGTAGAACATTATCCTTTTGTTGGTTATTCAGTCTTTTTCTCATGGTCACCTCCCCCTTGACAGTCCTCTCCCAGAGATCCAAATGGGGGACTATTCCGGAATATTTTGTCAATGGAGAGATCATCATGAAACTTTTTCAATTACAGGCCACATTTCATCCGGATACACATTGTGTGTCTTTAATGCAGTGGTTTCCATTGCCTTCTGCATCCTCATGCTGAATATCGTAGCTGATTTGTCTGCTTTTAGGGGCAGCTTCCCACCCCATGGGCAAGAGAATGCCCTGAACCTCTGTTTCTTGTAGCTAGTTTTTACACATGAATAGAAAGCCTCAAAGCACTAGCAACCAATTACTGGTAGTACATATGTGCACCTGAACTACTTGACATAGCTTATAATTCTGTACAAAAAAACAGAATACTCACACATAGAATGAAGATTTTCAAACACTTGTTGCATTCTAATGAGTTCATAATATAGTTCATCGTAGCTGCCAGGGGAGGGTAAGAAAGTGTCTCCATATGTTATAAACAAATTAAATATATTCAGCACCTGGAAGGAAACAACAATCATGAACAAAATATAATATGTATTTCTTCCTAAACAAATTGCTATATTTATTACATAATAGAGGAAGTAATGGTAAATTACAGTACAGTAAATAACACTTTCATAGCCCTCTTAATGTCCTCAATAACACGACCAGTGCAATTCTCATGGCTCTAGAAAAGTATAGTAAGGGAGCACCAGATAAATATAATTTCTCTCCCCCCCCCCCCCCCCCACTCCAATCGAAGTAGAAGAGATTTGAAAATCTCAACACTTCACGTAAAATTTTCTACTGAATTCAAATATTGTATCAGATATGTTGTAAACACATTATAAAGGGTCACTTGGGCATTCAATATAGAAATATTACTTTCCTTTAAAAGTCCACAACTTAAGATTACAAATTCCTGTGTACTGACTGTAGTTACAGTGACCCAATATTAAGGGTGGAAAAAGTGAAGAAACTTTGCTTTAAAACACTTGGCTAAACGACAACCAGGCCTGTTACAGAAATACACAGGGTAAATTATTTAAAAATCCTCATCACTGGAGACTTTTCAAATTTCCCTCGCACACCAGGTATCACTAATAATCATGCATCTTTCAAAATGGCTGACATGAGAAGTTGAAGCTAGTGTGGTTAGTGCATAATTTGAATATTATATTTTCATTACATTGGTAAGATACAGTTCAATACTCATAATACAGCAAGATTAATTTACTGTTGTTTGTTTTATAGGAGAAGTAAAGCCCTGTTGTAAAAAATTAACTTAGGTGCACAAGTATGGTAAGTTACCCACTACGCAGCATTTGTACTTTTCTGTGGAGTGCCATAAGACTATCCATTCACCTGATGTGATAAACATTGTGGTTACCACATTCACTGATGTACAAAAAGAACTGTTGCTTTGGTGAACACGAATTGAGCAACATGATGATATAAGTAAACAGAGTATCTGGATCAGTATGAAAGTTGTGCTCATGAGTGTTGTTATGATCCATTTAAAAGACACACAAAAACAATAAAGCATTATTTTGTGAGTTGCTTCACTTGATGTTGCTAATCAGTTCTGTGAGAGATTATATGTTATTCCCACCGTCATTCTAGAACACAAGTTGTGTTCAACCTGCTTTGAGCATGCCTTAAGTGAAATTTTAAGTGTAGATCAAAAGGAGAGAAACTAAGACAGCAATGAAAAAAACAGAGAAGTACAGACTACCACCGATGAAGACTGTGCGGAAGTGGAAGCAGCAGAAAATACAGAAGAACGGGATAAACTTGATACAAGTTCAACTGGTATATGATTCACCAATGAAAAAACATAAACAAGTTCTCTAGTTCCAAACCAAAAAATGTTATGGCAAACATAAAATAAAATACAGCAAACCAATATATCCTAAAGAAAGAAGCTTGTATGCTTCATGTTCCAGGAGAAAAATTATGTGAAGACAGTACTTCCCATCCTGATGCACAGCAAGTAAACATGAGGAAAAACAAACAGCTAATCGCTTATACAGACTAGTAGGTGGGAAAAGATTTGTATTCTTCCTTTTGTTCTTCCATTATGGACAAGAGAAAAATGGTGTTTTACAAAGAATGGTGTTTTACAAAGAATGGTGCATGAAGTTAGTGAGATTTCTAATATGAAAGGAACCTGTTCATTGTCTGGGCCTACACAATGCTGGAAGCTACCTAATGAAACAACATTATGTGTCAGGAATTTTTATGCAGATGATGAGCACTGACATCTTATGCCTGGTACAAAAGATTACATTAGCATAAAAAAGGATGTTCATATTCCATAAAGTATTGGGACTGAAGCTGGATAACGCTGACTTCCTGTCATGATATTTTGGCTGACAACCACTCAGCCATTTTTAGGATGGCTATCTGCCATTTCTAGATGTCTCGGTCAGATGCAAAGTGGATGGGTCATTGGGGCATTTCATCTACCGCACGCAAGCCCACACAGACAGTCTTGTGTTTGCAAACATCTAGCTGCCACCACCCATCACAAACTATAGGCATCCTTCAAACATTGTTGCACTGGGTACAAGTTGTGTCTGATGGAGACAGGCTTCTATGAGAGCTGGAACACCTACAGTCAGTTTTCAAAGATAATGCATATTATCCACATAAAATCAGCAAAACTTTAAGGACCAGGGTGTTCCTCCTGTATGATGACACTATTTTGTCAAAATTAGGCAGGATCAAAAACATCATGTCAAAGTAACCTTTCACCCCCCTACAGAGATTAGCGCTCTTCTTGGTTAGGAGGCAAAGGAGTATCTGGGATTGTGGAAGACTGTAATCTACAGAATACCTCGCCAGCGTGGCAAAGCCTACATTGGTCAAACAATACACACAGTTCGCAAAAGATCAATTGAACAAGATCATCACACTCACCTTTCGCAGCCCAATAAGTCAGCCAAAGCAGAACTGTATTTCCACAGGACATTCCATGGATTGTTCTGCCACGGATATCTTTGCTTCTCCAAGATCCTTCTGAGTTTCACTTATTAAGGAACTGGTGGAAATATGTTTAGTGCAAGATCTTATTGATTGTGATGGTCGCTTTCAACTGGGCAAGTCGTAGGACCCGGTGATTTCTTTGATTTCTTCAGAAAGAAAATATTTTATGACCAATGACATGTACAGTGAGATTTAATTTTATTATTTTGACATTTGAATCCTAACTCTGTGAGTGCGCATTCCAACATAGAGCACACATGTAGTATCACATTATGCATGCATCTGCGCACCACAGATGGAACAGTATTTGAAGAGAGCACGTAAATCATCCAAGGTCACTCATGCAGTGGCTGGCTGCCTTTGTGCATGCGTCTTCGTGCCTATTTTTGGTATAAAGGTAGTGATGTGAACTAACAACCTCTAGTGCAAAACACCCACATGAAGATGCTTGAACGGTTGTCAGCTGAAATATTGTGGCAGGAAGTCGACATTGTCTGGCTGCAATCCCGAAAATTCATGGCCTACTCTTTATACTGGGAAAATTTCATGAATCACACAACACTGTTCGTCCTCAGAAACATTTAATATTTCATAATTTAGAAGAGTTGTGTGCAGATATATAAGAAAATTTATCCTAACATTAAACTGGGATTTTAAAATTTTGTCAAATGTATCCTAAATGGTGTATACTTGTTGGTTCAACAGGAATGCATGCTGTGTATGCACCATACACCAGAATGATGTCACTTTTACAGGACCTAAATTTAAATATGAAAGATTATGTAAGTTCTTTCACAGATAAAATTGTTTGTAGCACGAAAAAAATTAACAATTTACATTGAAATTAAATTTCAACTTGAAGAATATGACAAAATAAATTTCCACGAGTGGGTATCAGTCAAAGGAACTCAATTACTGATATAACCCAACCATTTAATGAATTTATAGGTCTGTTAGTAAGTAAACTAGAAACTCTAGTTCCACATTGTCATATAGCAAAACATCAAGTTGCATATATGAAAGAGAGAAAAAAATAATATAAATGAAAATGAGGCATTAGTATTAATAGATTTTGCTGAAAATTATGGTTTTTTGCTACAACATGCAACACAAACCTACCATTGGTCTTCCATGTCATACGCTATACTTCCTGCTGTTATAGGCTACAAAAATCCTGATATTGAAGAAGTATGACATTTATCATAATGTTCTAGTTACAATGATTTAAATCATGACATTGCTTTTGTCCAAAATATTCAGCCAGAGTAAATTACGCATTGCTGTCCTACTGTTAATAAAACACAGTATTTTACAGATGGGTGCAGTGCTCAATACAAAAAGTGCAAAAGTTTTTCTGAATTTGTGCCATCACAAGGTTGATTTTGGAATCATTGTCACATGGTATTTCTTTCTAACAAGCCATAGAAAATCACCTTGTCATAGTATTGAGAGCAGTGTGAAATGGATGGTGACAGGGACTGTACAAAAGGAGCAAATTTCTCATGCTAAGAAATGAGTTTAGTGGAGGAAAATTTTCTAAAATCCCATTTTTTATATAGAGGACACAAGTAAATTCTACAAGAAGTAATCTGTGAGAGTGATTTACAAAATGAAAAACTGTGGTTGGTATCAGAACTTTCCACCAGTTAATACCTTTATCAACAAATACTCTGTCCGCAAAAAAAGTTAGCAGTGACAATAACTACACTTTGCAATTTAATTTTTCTGGTGTGCAAACACCTATTGCTAACTCCTCGAAAGTAAACTGTTCTGCTGGTATATCGTCTTACTGAAATTATAAATTTAGGTCAGGGAGATGCCAGAATTAGATTTAGGCACCCACCAGGTCCATCAGTATATTTTTGCAGGCCAAATAGGGTTGATATTTGTCGGATCCCATTTCAAAGTTTATTACGTACCATACAACAACCGACAATGACATGCAGGCAACATAAAATTTCAGTGGAATTCCTATGACACAGCTCAAGCAGTGGCTGCAGAATCTGAGGTGTATGTTGCATGGTTGGGTATAGTTACAGCAACTTAACAACTACCATAAGAATGGGCTGCCTCCCTCTCCTTGGTGCATCACCGAAGTCACCTGTATCTTTAAATTTCTTGATCATATTCTTTGGCTCATTTATTGAGACGGGGCTCTTTGCAGCTGTTTGTGTCGGTGATATTCCCCAATGCAGCACTGCTATTACTGCCATTCTCATCAAACAACTTTACAAGCATTGCAAAGTCCTTCTTCTCAGTAGCTATTGCTTAATACTTTACACCAACAGTCACATTACAAAAGAAATCAACAAGTGTCACCATGCGACAAAGAACATACTGATGTAAAGACACAAAACATTTCACATTCTGACTGCTTACAGTGCAATATTTTCAATTGGTGGCAGGAAGTGGAATAATTATTTTTTCAGCATACTTTGTGACCACACTGATTAATGAACATACCTATGACGGTTCAGTGTCCTGCAATATATACGGTCTGCATGGCAGCACTCTGAACACCTTCAGTTTAATTACAGCTACCCAGTAAAAAGGGTTGTCAAGTGCTGACAAACCCATTATTCAGAGTTCCAAGATTCACCATTCCTGGACCTGGCCATTACTAGCTGAACCTCTTCAAAGGTACCATCTGCTTCCACAATGGGGATCTTACAGCTTTATGGAAAATTCTAGGTTTTTTTCTCGTTAAAGCTCATATTAAGTAACATAGGATGAAACTGACTGGAACAATGACAATAGGAAATGTTCTTTTCAAAGAGCAGGGAAGGGGAAAGATGGGCACGTGCCTTTGCCTCCCATCACTGTGCCTGTCAGTCTTCTCATGACTTCATCTAGTCTCTGTGCACCCCCCCCCCCCCCATCCCCACTTGTATGCTATGCTGCTGCGTGTGTGTGTTTCTTTCCTGAAAGTTTCAGCCAAAAGCTAAATGTACAACAGTCTTTTCATTGTGCCTGTCTGCAACTCAATGTGTTGTCTTTACAGTGAGTAGCCATCCATTCCTTTCCTAACATTGTCGGAAATTCCAACCTGCTGGAGTTACCATTGTTTTATACGCATACTAGGTTTATTTTGATGACTTACAAATGGTTACCATATTACAGGTAACTGAAGGAGATAATAAAAGTACTGGTACACAGAAAATAAAATTAAACAAAGACATACCTTAATCAGATACAGATGCCACTTAGTCCTTCTCACTGGCATGGTACACTGAATTTGCAGTGTTATTGCCTATTTCATGGTTATCTTGCATTTCATTCCACTGTAGATCATCTTCACTCCCATCTACTACATCTGTTAAACATCACTTCTTACAGACATTCACAACTGATGCACTGGATATGCACGTCCAAGAAAATGGAATCCCCTCCACAATTAGAGGTACCAAAGGCTTCAGCAAATTCCCTGTAGGAGTCAAGCTTGACCACTTTGAAGTAAGCAATTGCCGAACTGTTGCTTCAGTGGCATATTCACCACCACATCTAACACTTGTAGTTGCAAAGTCATGCCTTCTGGAATGATGACAAGATCTGTGTTTAATTTCATGATTTCTGCCTTCAATGCTGGTGTCAAATGCCCCTTGAAAGCAACAAGGATCAACATTCTATGATTCTTTACAAGAGCACCTGACTGCCTGCTCCAGGCTGTAGGGAGCCGCTCTATAACTAACTCATTGGTCACCCATCCTTTGCCAATGAAACAAAATATGACACCAGGTGGTGGCTTTTCCTTTGGCATAGTTCTATGAGTGAAGATGAAGTAGCATAACATTTTTGTCCCATCTCACACATAATATCACAGTAATTTGTGATTTCTCATTGTCTCTGATAGGAACCAATGCACTTTTGGCACCTTTCTCTTCAACTATTGTACTATATGGGATGTCGAAACAAACAATAGTCTTCTCAGTCTTTCCAATTTGCGCTAAGAGGTAAGAATGTTCCTTCCTCAGTCCTATAATGTGTCAGTGATACTCGATCCACTTCTCCATGTACAATGCTGGAAGAACCAAGGTATGTTCTACATCACAGCACAAGTTCACTGTGTCACACCATCCTTTGCACACAGTGTGTTTGTGCCAATTCACATCCTTTACTCTCTATGACATCGCAGAAAACGGTCTTCCCTTCTTTATGTTTCTAGTTCACAAATGCCAGTATTTCCAATTCAATATTTTTGAAACATCCACTCTGTGGGCCACTGAAAGTTTTCAGACACCTTTTGTTCTTTCGCCACCACCGAACATTGGCTTCTGTTACTCCATGCTTCCATGAAGCTGCATAATTGTTTGTTGCTTCCGCATGCTGAACAACCAGATTTTGAACTTTGTGTCACAGTAACACCTGCATCGTGTTGAGAAATTCAATGCCGAACCATGTTGTTTCACTTTAGAAGAGTGATCTCTACAGTCGAGCAACAAATGATAAAAAACATTGCCACGCTTTCTGTTATCGTACAACAGTGTTCAAAGCATATGCATATGTTCAAGGTTAAAGCAGCATGTTTGGCAGAGAGTAAAATTACAATTTAACAGAAGCTCGAGGTTCTAATTGGTAATGAAAAGAAAAACTCCACATCATATGGTGTGAAGACAAGAAGACTCCCTACTTCCGGGCATGAAAATCGGGGGAAATAACATTGTCTTGGGTTGGGAGATGTAGTACGCTAAGTGTTGATATGGCATTCAATCAAACACTGGTCAGGCAGCCAAGTAAAAATATTTACAGTTTTATGACTAAAGCTGAATTATTGTTATGTGACTAACATATGCAGAAAATGACAGAGTGTTAATGTGTATATGCATGCACATAAATACTGATGCCTTCCAACAATTACAAACTGCTTGGATATTGGTAACCAAGGTACTTTCTGCATGTTTCAATCTGGTGATGGATAGCTGTAAAATTTTCTTGGCTTAGTACAAAATTACAAAATACATGTTCACAGGCCAGCTAGAGATAGACAGATGAATGGGGAGGGGGGAGGGAAGGGGGGAGGAAAGGGGGAAGGGGGGAGGGAAGGGGGGAGGAAAGGGGGGAGGGGAGGGGAGGGTGGAGGAGAGAGAGAGAGAGAGAGAGAGAGAGAGAGAGAGAGAGAGAGAGAGAGAGAGAGTGGTGGTGGTGGTGGTGGTGGTGGTGGTGACAAGGGGGAGGGGCGTCAACAGGGATTTGCAAAACCATTATGTTGTGTTAGTAGCGATTTTTATAAATATGGAGCAAAAATAGAACGAAAAGTTTGCTATGACCCACCTGCAAAGTAAGATGAAAGATATTCATTTTTTTGGCAAGGTGATTTTCATTTGCAAGAACAAATTTCAGCAACGTAATTAATGCTGTAAGCAGCTCTTTCCACTGGTAATTTAGACGAACACGACATCTTTTCTGGTAACACAGAACTCGATGAACAACACCAACGCAGAGCAAGTACAACTCCATTGGCAACTTCTTCATCATGTGGCTCATAATGAACTCCACCAGCAGGTCTACACACAAAAGACAATTGCTTTCATTATATCTTATTGGGGACATGAAAAATATGCACATGGAATTATATGGATAGTGATACAGAGCACATTCCAAATTCAGTGAAGAAATTTTTCATTATTTCTAAATTCTCCTTTTTCTGAATTAGTTCATCAATACCCATATATTAACTAAACTAATCTCTCTCTCACTCCACACACACACACACACACACACACACACACACAGAATGAAGTCTCAAGGTGGCCGCAGGACCAAAGAGATTGTTCTAAGCTCAGACAGTATGATGTTCTCAGCAGAAAAAAGATTTTCTCGAAGAAATAGAATAGTTTGACTCACATTCTTTGCATATAGTATTCTGCTTGTAATAGACATCCATGTCATTTTAAATTTCCATAGGATGTTCCTTACTGATAGTCACGATATGTTCATATGTAGTATTTTCACAAGTACATCCCTGACACTATGACTTGGGAACCTATATGTTACGAATACATAGTTAGTCTAGAGATTAATAGCATTTAAATATCCAGGGATAACAGCATGAAGTGATGTTGATGTGGTCTTCAGTCCTGAGACTGGTTTGATGCAGCTCTCCATGCTACTCTATCCTGTGCAAGCTGCTTCATCTCCCAGTACTTACTGCAGCCTACATTCTTCTGTATCTTCTTAGTATATCCATCTCTTGGTCTCCCTCTACGATTTTTACCCTCCATGCTGCCCTCCAATACTAAACTGGCGATCCCTTGATACCTAAGAATATGTCCGACCAACCGATCCCTTCTTCTAGTCAAATTGTGCCACAAACTCCTCTTCTCCCCAATTCCATTCAATACCTCCTCATTAGTAATGTGATCTACCCACCTAATCTTCAGCATTATTCTGTAGCACCACATTTCGAAAGCTCCTATCCTCTTCCTGTCCAAACTATTTATCGACACCGTTTCACTTCCATACATGGCTACACTCCATACAAATTACTTTCAGAAACAACTTCATGACACTTAAATCTATACTCAATGTTAACAAATTTCTCTTCTTCAGAAATGCTTTCCTTGTCATTGCCAGTCTACATTTTATTCCTCTCCACTTCGACCACCATCAGTTATTTTGCTCCCCAAATAGCAAAACTCCTTTACTACTTTACGTGTCTCATTTCCTAATCTAATTTCCTCAGCATCACCCAAGTTACCATGACTACATTCCATTATCCTCATTTTGCTTTTGTTGATGTTCATCTTATATCCTCCTTTTATTTAAGACACTGTCCATTCCGTTCAGCTGCTCTTCCAAGTCCTTTGCTGTCTCTGACAGAATTACAAGGTCATTGACGAACCTTAAGGTTTTTATTTCTTCTTTATGGATTTTAATACATGCTCCGAATTTTTCTTTTGTTTCCTTTACTGCTTGCTCAATATACAGATTGAATAACATCGGGGAGAGGCTACAACACTCTCACTCCCTTCCCAACCACTGCTTCTCTTTCATGTCCCTCAACTCTTATAACTGTCATCTGGTTTCTGTACAAATTGTAAATAGCATTTCACTCCCTGTATTTTATCCCTGCCACGTTCAGAATTTGAAAGAGGATATTCCAGTCAACATTGTCAAAAGCTTTCTCTAAGTCTACAAATGCTAGAAACATAGGTTTCCCTTTTCTTAATCTAGCTTCTAAGATAAGCCGTAGGGTCAGTATTGCATCATGTGTTCCAATATTTCTACGGAATCCAAACTGATCTTCCCCGAGGTCGGCTTCTACCAGTTGTTCCATTCGTCTGTAAAGAATTCATGTTAGTATTTTGCAGCCGTGACTTATTAAACTGATAGTTCAGTAATTTTCACATCTGTCAATACCTGCTTTCTTTGGTATTGGAATTATTATATCCTTCTTGAAGTCTGAGGGTATTTCGCCTGTCTCATACAAGCTCACCAGATGGTAGAGTTTTGTCAGGACTGGCTCTCCCAAGGCTGTCAGTAGTTTTAATGGAATGTTGTCTATTCCCGGAGCCTTGTTTCGACTTAAATAACAAAGAAAACCATTAGTAGGTAAAACAAATGGCAGATGTGTTTTTTTTTTTTTTTTGGGTGGGGGGTGGGGGGGGGGGGGAATCTGTGGAAGAATGGTGCATTTATGAACGAAACTGCATACACGATTAAGATACTTGTGCAGCATTTTCTACAGTGCTGACCTAACTTTTTAAAAGTCCTTACACATCAGGTAGGGCATATGCTGAAGTTTACAGTCATTGCAAATACAGTTAACTTCTCAAAAAGATTGTGTCATCATTATGCCCATGCAAGCTACTGAGCAAGTACACTGCGGCTTGGTCGAAAGTCACAAAGCTATTAAGAAAGAGAGTAACTATAAACAAAGTTGGTGCCAAAGAACTCTCCCATCTCCCATCAGCAATGGATAAATCTGCTTTTAGTGTGTGACAACACATCTGGGCATAAGAAATATTGCCTTTATTTTCGAGGAACTTGTAATCCTGGCCAGATTAAATGACTGCTTCTCAGAGTCAGTTAATTATTAAGAAATACACCTTGCAGAGATTTTAGGAAATATAGGAAGCATATACAGGGTGTATACGTGGACAAGGAAATTAAATTCTCGGATTTTTCCCGGATTTCCCGATTAAAAATACACTTTTTCCCATGTGACAGTATATTTTCCCGGCACTTTAGAAAACGAAACTCAGGGAAAAAGACACGTTTTGAAAACATCTTTAATGTGTAGCAACATGTACGCTGCGTATTTTTGTATTACGAAAGTATACGCTGGAATTCCACCAAACACTGCATGTTACTTTCCGAATCATTGAAATCGAGATTTTGATGTGCTTTTGTAGGCCATTTGTAGCTCATGTCACATGATCTTGCCAGCCGATGACAGCAGATATTAAGAGCATAGGACACGTGGTGTAGTCAGCCAACAGCAACATCACTGTTAAGTAGCATGAACACACAAACAGGGAAAGTTAATAGTTTAAATTAACATACACAGTGTAGCTACAAGAAAAGCAAAGTTTTCACATATAATATTATTCTCAAGCTGCAAGGGAAGCTAACCTTTCGAATATACTGTTGTTCTTTTTTGCGTGTGTTACACTTTAAGACATATCACACAAATGTGCCAGTAGAATTTTTAATAATGACATAAATGTCTGATCTTCAGGGTTCGAAATTCTTCTAAATGAAGCGTCATCAAAGAGTTTATTTTTAAATGAGAGTCAAATGCTCTGTGATTTAATAAATTCATGGTACATTCTTGCACATAGTTCAACTTACGTAAAAGGATATTTACTTTGAAAGTAACGCTTTTCAAACCACTATTTGCAATATTTTCCCGCGATCTGTTAGAAATACGTTCGTTTCAGCAGTTGCCAGAAAGCACAGATAACAGGCGACACTGCGCTTGGCTAACTGTCATGACGTAGGAAGCCCGTATGTACGTACGTGTAAAACATTGAAAGATCATACATTATGTCATAAAAGAAACAAGACATCAGAGGATACTGCAAGAGCATCGGAATTCCGTGAACAATATTAAAATGTACACATTTAGAGTGCATACTTAAAGTGCACATTCTTATGTCCGGATTCCCAATGAAGTAGACCTTGGCCTGATATTAAGCTTTTCAGTGTGGTTTTCGGGATGTAAATTTTCTTCGAGTACCAGTACTGTATTATATCATGTTTGGTTCTTTATTATGAAATAATGCCATACGTGATAGAAAATGAAAATGTGCACTTGAAATGCAGCAAACAGTTGAAACTAGCCAGTACTGTGGAATTAAATATTTCGTTTCAAATACATTGACTGCCTCTGCGGAAAAGGTTAACAAAAGTCAAATTTCTTTAGCAAACAGACAAAAATAACTTCATTGTTCCGCAAGACAATTAATGCTTGACTGCCAGAAAGGTGGAAATAAAATAAAATCTGAAACTAATGACATATTTTAGCCTTCCATAATTATGTGAATGTGTTTTAATTCACTTGATAGCTCCCGGCCACAGATATCCATTTTGTTTTCATCGGACGTGAGAGTAAACGAGGAGGAAACAGCAAAATCACTAAACGTAAACACGGGTCACATGGAGACTACCCACTATAACTCGGACAGTTCTGCGCATCAGCCCCGGATCGACGATATTTGCGAACCAGGTCAATACTAAAAAAATCTAATTTTCAAAAATATGTTCATCTTGTAGCGCATATATGTCTGAAAAGTCTGGAACATAAAACATGTGTGTTCGAGGAAATGTTAAGACTTATTATTTGGTCTTAAGTGTGCCAAACTGCAGTGCCACACCTCTTCATAAAGCATTTTTCTACCGCACGTCCAAACTATATTCAGGCGAGTGGTATTGAAATGTCCTTTGGTGCCTCTCCTGCTCCCAGTCGGCTGGTTTGACAGCCTGCCCCTCTTAAAAAAATCTCGCAATTAATAGCAGATGGAATTATTTGTAATCGAGCGAACAAGAACTCTTCACAAAATCTGAACTCTTTATTGCCTATTAGTTAATAACTTGCTGTTTTGTGTGACATAAAATTAAATATAGGATATATAAATCCAATACTGACAAGAGATACGCAAGAAATTACACATTTCTTCAATCCTTAGCTCCTAGCATTTTTTTCTCTCTAATCTTGCTACAGCTTTATATGGTGTGCTTTCCTTTCTGCAAAAGAATCTATTACCTCATCAAAGATTGTCAAATGTTTTGCTACATGAAAAATCGAAATGTCGTTATCTAATATTGAAAAGCTGTTAATACAAATAATACCCAAGACTGGTGTGGTTTCTCTATCTGATTACGTCTATTTTGTCACTGTCTCCTAGACAAAACAAAACAGGCATTTCTAAAATGGCAGCAATTTTGTAACACACCAAATAAACGAGACTGTTTTGGCACAAATGGCCATTTTTATAACACTACAGAATATAATCCACGAAGTACCATTATCAAATGCCCATTAGGCCTACTGTAAGCAAAAAGCTTTATGTTAGCATTTCATTCATACGCACCAGCTTCTCAAGCATGAGATCGAAAAGTAGTATTACAAAATTTTTATATAAATTTGGAATCATCTTATTCTTCCATAATTTGTATGATGTCCCCGTTTTTTCTCCTTCCTCGTTCTAACAATCTTGTCATCACCAATTCCATAGATATTGCTGCCATTGTCAAGATTTGTTCGCCGATTAACTTGACTAACCCTGTCAGAATCACAGGTTTAGTTATCCCACGATTATTTTCTGGTTAGGCATTGTTACTACATGTTCTAACAACACGTTTTCCGCGTCACTTCCAGAATAGAACTTACGCGTCTGCTAGCCGGGGACTGTACAACTGGTCCTTACTAGTGTAGCGATCTGGCCAAAAATTTTCTGTCAAAATTTCATTTTCTTGGATACACCGAGAAGATAATACATAATCTTTCTCACCTGTTATTCCTGTTAGTCATTTATTTCCATTCTGGTAGTCTGAATCTAAGGATTTTGCTAGTAATTATAAAATGCTGACCATTTGCAAACACAATCAACCACATAATCACAGAGCGATTGGCAGTCATCCGTTTGGCTTAACTCCCTCAGCTCGTATTGCCCCGCCCCCTTTTGTCTGCGGAAAGTTTATTTCTAGATGCGATGAGGATTTCCTGACAGAGACATCACATACACTATGCATGCATTCAAAAGTCAACTTATGATTCATTTAGAAATCAACTTAAAATGTGTTCAAAAATGTTCAAAAACCAACAGGGAAGCGTTTCAAAATCATATGAATAATCGATAGACAAACGTGCGTTGGATGCTAGGCGCTTTGTGAAACAAGTTTTTTTTTCTCAAGAATATGAATTTGGTGCCCCCTTTTCCCGGTAGCATGTAGCTATAGCTGCGACTGCTTGCACAGCCAATGGCCACATTCCTGTAGCCAGAAGCGGGAGAATCTACAACTCAAACATGACTCAACTGAGCATGCGCATGAGCCCGCGCGTAACTGCTAAAACAAATCGAATGTAAACAGTTGCGACTTCATGCTCATTGGAGGCAACTTGTTGTTATGAAGCACTGCAGTGTCTTCCTAAAGCCTTCGATACATTTTCAATTGGCAGACGCTTGCATGAGCACCGTGTGTCGTCGTTGTATATGGCGCATTTCCTTTGCAATTTAAGTTATTTTCGTTTTTTCTCTCGTTTATGTTTTATTGTTGAAGTATTATTCTGCAGTAGCAGGATACAGTAATATCCTTTGTTAGGGTATCGACTCTTACCAGTTAAAATTTCAAATAATAACTGAAAACTCAAACAATGAAAAATTCCCGGAATTCAAAAATATCCCGGGTTTTTCCCAGTTTTCTGCCGGATGAAAAAATTCCCGGGTTTTTCCCGGATCTCCCGGGTCGTATACACCCTGATATACATATATTCCTGCAATTTCAATGCTTAGTTAACTACTTTATAAATAACTTGTTGTTCACAGTATAAGGTACAATTTTTGTACTGTTAAGAATCTGTTGCCAGAGTTAACCACAAGCACATGGCAAGTTCTGTGTAGATGCTACATCAGTAGCACAACTGCTATGAAAATAGTGCTTTGCCAATAAATATGGTACACAAATTGAATTACTGTTTTCATTCTCATGGCTGTAATATCCGGGAAATTAACTAATGATAAATACAAACTGTAGATGTTCTACACACACACACACACACACACACACACACACACACACACACACACACACACACACATTAATGTCTTAATGTTTTCTGGTTTGTTTCCTATACATATAGGTACTGTTTGGCTTACAAACACTGATGAGCCAAAAATTATTTTGAACAATTAGTGCAGGAACTCACTGGAAGTGTAAATAGTTTCGAAAACGAGCTTGACATATTAGCAACAAATAACCCGGAGCAGAATGAGAGATACAGGTCTTAGCCGACACAAGGTTATTGCAGTGAGACTGAACACTGTAAGTCCAAATCCACCAAAAATAAATACAAAAGTATATCTATTTAAAAGAGCTGATAAAAATTAACTTGATGCTTTTCTAAGAGACAGTCTCCACTCCTTCCCAACAAATTATGTATGGCTTAAATTCAAAGAAATAGTATTAACAGCAGTGGAGAGACATATGCCAAATAAATTAATATGAGACAGGACTAGTCCCTCATGGTACACAAAACAGTGAAGAGACAGTTGCAGAACCAACGGAAAAAGCACGCTAAATTTAGAACAACACAAAACCTCCAAGATCAGCAATGTTTCACAGAATCTCAAAAATGCTTTTAATAGTTTTCACAACAAGACTGTCTTGAAATCTGGCAGAAAATCCAAAGAGATTCTGCTCGTAAGTAAAGTAGACCAGCAGCAACTCACAGTAAATGGTAATATTACCAATGACAGTGCCACTACAGCGGAGTTATTAAACACATTTTCTGAAATTACTTCATCAAAGAAGACCAAGTGAACATTCCAAAATTCGAATCAAGAACAGCTGCCAACATGAGTAACTTAGAAATAGATATTCTTGATGTAGAAAAGCAACTTCAATAACTTAATAACGCCAAGTCTTCTGATCCAGATTGTGTATCAATTACTTCCTTTCAGAGTACGCTGTTATAACAGCTCTGTTCTCAGCAATCATACACAACCACTTACTCGATGAAAGATCCATTCTAAGGACTGGGAAAGTGCACAAGTCACAACACTACTCAAGAAGGGAAATAGGAGTAATCGGCAGAACTACAGGCCCCCGTATCACTAATGTCGATTTGCTGTAGTATTTTGGAACATATACTGTGTTTGATCACTATGAATTACCTTGAAGAAAATGATCTGCTGATACTCGTCAGTACAAATTTAGGAAGTATATTTCTTGTGAAATTCAACTACCTCTTTATACATGCAACCCCCATCTGACCTCCTGACTGCCCTAGGTGCCCTACCTATCCCACCATATCCCCAGATGCACCCACAAACAACACTTTGCCATCCCCCACCAGTACTCTGCTATCCCTCCTTCTCCACACCGTAGCCTTCGCTTTACCCCCACCAGCCAGACTGTTTCTCCCCTCGTGCAGTCACTCACAGTCTGGCCTCAGTGACCAGAGACAGGGATCGTGTGTGTGTGTGTGTGTGTGTGTGTGTGTGTGTGTGTGTGTGTGTGTGTGTGTGTGTGCGCGCGCGCGCGCGTTTTGTCTGCTTCAGAAGAAGGCCTTCTGGCTGCAAGCTCACATGTTTAGCTGCCTTTCCGTGGTGCCTATCTGCGACTCAACATCTCCTGCACATGGTTAGTAGCAGTCTGTCCTTTTCATAATATTGTCATTATTCCCTCCTGGATTTTCCACTGTTTAATCAGTGTAAATGATTTAGATGACGATCTGTGCAGCTTTCTTACAACCCAATGAAGATAGCATTTTGGATTGCAACATATGGAGTAATTTTCATTTTTCAGGCATGTTGTATGTAATACCCTTCTCGCGAAGAATCCTATTTAACGATATTGGCCCCCTTGTGTGATATCCATCATCCTGGGGGGGTGGGGGTGGGGGTGGGGGGGGGTGGGGGGAACACTAAGAAATTTCACTAGTTACAGTTTTCCCCCAGTAACTCGCTCCTACTGCATTTTAGACAAAAATAAGCCATTATCAGCTTTAAAGAGTGTTACATTTACTGCAAGTTTCATACACAACAGGCTGTGAACACCTGCAAAAATGTTATGAAATCACAGAAAGTTAAGATACGTCAGTGGTTTCGCCTAAATAACTTTTCTTAGTATCATTTTCTGCACAGTGCATAATAACCAACGTTGTAGAGGACTTAATTTTCTTCTAGAGTCATACCAAGTACTTGTAATTACTCCCGGTACACACTGTGAAATGTTGCATTAACAATTTTAGCGAAAGTTGACTCGAAAGTCCGTCAAAAATAACAGTCCTGAATATAACTTCATCTTTAAGCCATTATGTATGCAATATATACGTTTAATTGGTCAGATACATATAATTTCTAGGGATTAAGTATTTTTGGAAAATAAAAACACAAATTTTCAACACTTTTATAAATATGTATATTTCAACAAAATACAGTTTAAAAATAGATCTTAAATTTTATTTTGATGATGTACACAAAATTTTAAATGAAAAGTTCATCAACTTCTGTTGTTTTGCCTCAGATGAGGTTAGTGTTTATGCTTCATCACTTCAACCAATAGGCAGTGGATTATCAAATTCATCTTCCATGTTGAATTCCAACTCTGATGCATTTCCACACGATTTGGATCCACAATGAACACACACGATGGAGATCAAAGTCCTGCTTTTTGCAGTCGCAATTGCAGCCACAGGTCTTTTGCACTGGCTTGAAATCATGTTTAAGCAAAGGTTGTGGAGCTGTCTCTTTATTCATTGGCACTGGAATTAGACCACCAATATCCTCTTCCTGGTCCCACTTGAGGGTATCATTTTCATACCCCATCCACATTTGAACTTGCAGATAAGTTCTATGTACATGATACTGAAGTGCATCCCTTGTTGGAGGTAGGCATGTCAAATCGAATTTGGTGTTTGTAGCAGCTTTAGAAAAGCAAGGTATCAAACTCATCTACAGAAGTGTTCGAGACTCCTCGATAGTGCCACAAGGAATTTTTTCAGTTGCTTTCACGATCTCTTTTCCTGCAGCTGAATCTTTGAAAATTGAAACACTTTTAATGTGGGAAGCACCACTTTCAAGCATAGTCCAAAATCTAATTTTACATTGTAGAAACAGAGCAGAGGTGGTATTGCGATCACTTATCACATGGAGGGATAGAATGTTATATCTGAAGAATGTTTTGGGAGATAGTATATCTCCTATGTTACCCCTTCCAAATTTTCAAAACAACACACTGTCTCTTGTTAAAGCCATTACGAAAATCAAAAGATCAATGTCTTCTGCCATAACAACAACAGAACCATGCATGTTCAAAAGACAACAAAATGGCAGCTTTCACAATTAACATATTTCTATCTTCTATTGCTTGTTTGGTGACCATCTGTACTCTGAAATCCCTTCTGAAGCAATGAGACGAAGCAGGTTTGTTCATTTATTTTTTTCATTCAATAACAATTTATCCTTTGGCGTCTGCAGAAACATGGTACCATCAAAGTAAATTTCTGCACATGATTGTAGCTTGGAATGATGAGCTCTTTCGGTGCTTTTTGTGTTCTTTTCTTTTCTTCTGTGGGGTACCCATTGAAGAGTACCACACCATTTTGGCCATCATGTCCCAGTATGTAGGTCACAAATCTTTTAAGAAATAGCAAACAAAACTTTCATTCTGATTCCAGTCAACATGGTGTAGGAGGTAGCCGCCACCTATTACATCAACTTTGCTCTTTCCCATTTCTATGTCACTTAGTAAAAGCGTGAAGGCAGAGTACAAAGTGGCCTTTGTCCTTTTGTGAATGTATTCCCTAGAAATTACACAAATCTCATGAGTTCATGAGATGCTTAAAAGATGATATTACATTCAGGAATAAATCCTCTACAACAAAGGTTATAGCTCACTGTGCAGAAAACTGCACCAAAAAAGTTATTAAGGTGAAACCACTGACATATCTAACCTTTAGTATTTCATGACTTTCTGCACATGTTTGAAGTCTGGTATCTCAATAGCTGTTCAAAATTTTCCATGTTGTATATGTAACATGCACAAAATTTAAAGCTCTTTAAACTGATAATGGCATATTTTTGCCTAAAACGCACTGTAAACGAGTTACTGAGGAGGAAACTGTAAAAGGTAACATTTCTTAGCAATTTTTTCAAAATGGCAGATAACGCACAAGGGATAGAAGATTTGAAACTCGGACTTTTCACAAGACTGGTAATACGTAAAACAAATCTGAAAATGAAATTACTCCACCCTTTGCAGCCCAACTTCATTTTCAGAGCTATCTCTACTGGGCTATGACTCTGTTTGTACACGATGTTGTAATTTACCAATCAGTAAAGTTGTCAGAAGATCAAAGCCGATAGTAAAATGGTTTAGAGATGATATCTGTATAAAACTTCCTGGCAGATTAAAACTGTGTGCCGGAAAGTTTCATATCACCACACACTCCGCTGCAGAGTGAAAATCTCATTCTGCATATCTGTATGGTGTGAAGAGACATCATAATGAAAAGTGTGAAGTCATCCACATGAGTACTAAAAGGAATGCATTAATTTCAGTTACACAATAAAACACACACATATAAAGGTTGTCAATTCAACTAAAGGCCTATACATTACAATTATGAATAACTTAAAAGTGAACAATCACACAGATAATGTTATGGGGAAGGTGAACTAAAGACTGTGTTTTATTTGCAACACGTCTACTAAGGAGACTGCCTACACTACATTTATCCGCCCTCTTTTGGAATATTGCTGCACAGTATCAGATTCTTACCAGACAGGACTAACAGAGGGCATTGAAAAAGTTTAAAGAAGGACAATTTGCTGTGTATTATCATTAAATAAGGGAGAGAGTGTCACTGAAATGATATGCCAGTAGGGGTGGCAGTTGTCAAAACAGAGACCTATTCATTGTGCTGAGATCTCTTCACAAAAGTTAAATATCTAACAGTCTTCTCTGAATATGGAAATATTTTGTTAACAACCACATACATAGGGAAAAATGATCATTGTAATACAATAAAAGAAATAAAAGCTCAAACGGAAAGATTTGTGTGTTCGTTTTTCCTGTGCACTGTTCATAACTAGATAGTAGAGAAATAGTCAGAAGGTGAAGGTGGTTTGATGAACCATCTGCCAGGCACTTAAGTGTGATATTCAGAGTAGTCATGTAGATGAACATTAGGAACACTAGCTTAATAAAGTGTTGGTTCAGCAGTGATCAGGCATGGCATGGATTCGACAGGTCCTTGATGGGTTTGAGGAGGCATGTGGCCACAATGTCTACACACATGTCATGCAACTCTTGGAAATTATGGACTGGTGATTTGTGGGCACAGAGCTGGCACCACTGTGGCCCGGGCATGTTCCATCTGGTTCAGATCAGGCCAATTTGGTGACCACAAAATCAACAGTGTTTCCTATCATACTTCTCAAGCAAATTTAGCATCATTCTGGCCTTGTGACAGGGACAGTTAGTCTGATGAATCACACCACTGCAATGGGGCAAGACATCAAGCATGAAGGGATCATCAGTGTATTTTATACATCTACATATGTACTCTGCAAGCCACCATATGGCGAATGGCAGAGGGTATCCTGTACCACTATTAGTCATTTCCTTTGCTGTTCCACTTGCAAACAGAGCAAGGTAAAAATGACTATCTATATGCCTCCATATGAGCCCCAATTTCACATATCTTATCTTCATGGTTCTTACGTGAACTGTATGCCGTTAGCAGTAGAATCACTCTGCAGTCAGGCTCAAATGCCAATTCTTTAAATGTTCCCAATAGCATTCCTCAGAGAAGAACGTCACCTTCCCTCCAGGGTGTCCCACTTCCTCCAGGGTGTCCCACTTGAGTTCCCGAGAAGCGTCTCCATAATACTTGTGTGTTGTTTGAAACTACTGGTAACAAATCCAGCAGCTTGCCTTGAATCTTACCCAATGCGGATCCCAAATACTCTAACAATACTCAGCAATGGTTTCCACTAGTGTCTTATATGTGGCCTCCTTTACAAATGAACCATGCTTTCCTATAATTCTACCAATAAACCAAAGTCGACCATTTGGCTTCCCTACTATATTATATAATTACATCATATTTGCACTGTCAAAGGCGATATTTATTTTGTTCTTTGCATCTCACTTGTTGTGTGTAAGTCTTTTTGAAAGTTGTTCATCACTATCTGAAAACTAATGACTGACAGTAATTGTCTGAAGGTGGCATATAAAACAAAAATCCCCATATGGACACAAAAAGCAGCCATTAAAAGCCAAAAACTGGTTGGAAAAGTACATTAATCCTGTACAACAGTTTCTGTTTCAATTGATAAATATGAATAATTATACCAACCAGTGATGGAATAATGCATTTAAAATTTACGAAACTGCTACTGCCTTCTTGTTCTCAAAACAACAGACTGATAATGAGTTTTAAATGTTGCTGCTGTCTGTAATCATGAAATAATGTTTATAATTGATTCATGGAAAAACAGAAAAAAATGCCTTATTTCTACTATGAAAAGAAGGATACTTTCATGCAGAAGGGAGTTAAGACAAAATGGTGTAAAATTTTACAGTAAGGTCTCACACTTTTGATACACGGATATTGTTGTTCAAGAAGTGTTTGGATTTCAGGATGGCAGGAAGCTATCCTAATTTAAGATGAACAGGTTTGAACTGCTACAAGTGCAATTTATCTCTACAATGAAACTGTCCTTTCATCGGTTGAGGACTTTGGAAGATGTGTAGGGTCACATATGTTGAGACTTGTAATGCCAGCAGTTAATTCTAAGGATGCAACAGAAGCACTGCTAATGACTCTCTCTCTCTCTCTCTCTCTCTCTCTCTCTCTCTCTCTACATTCTCAATGTAAGTGGGGATAATTGCTGTCACATAATACGTGAAGATATGAAAATACAATAGACCACTAGAGCACTAGAGGCCATACTCAGAATAAAATCAACAATAAGATATAACATCAACAGACAGATATATGACCACAAGTATTGTACATGCTCTTGCCAGACATGAGGGAAGGATTAAAGAATAAGATACATGCTCACATTCAGATACATAATTCTTTTTGTGACAAGAGCTGCTCCATAATTTATGTATTTGTATGAAATAAACAAAAGTCTAAGTGTTATGTGTGATTACAGAGGTTGAGGAGGTGGGGGGGGGGGGGGGGAGGGGGGGATAGGTATGACAGAACATAAGAGAGGAAGAGAGACTTTATGATAGCTCACTTTCTAGATCACTAAGAGTAGCAATAAAGGTAGACATTAGACATCCTCTTAGTGATATCTGCAACGAAGTTGGAAGCAATTTTATATCATGGAAGAAACATTTCCATCTCACTAGAAAGAAATACAACTGCTGTTGACCAAGGATTTACAAACTGAGGTTAGGAGAAACAGTAATCAAAAATATCAATAAAATGTCTTTTCCATGAGGTACATACGTATCCTCAAGATTTTCAATTAAAATACTAGTTTTTAACATCAATTGCTTGGCAAAATTCTTCTGTTATATTAACAATTTTTTGTTAAAGAATATTTGTAAAAATGATTACTGTTTGCGTTACATTCACTAAGCGAGTACAAGAGAGAAGTGCAGTGTCTTGCCGCGCATTAAAATCTAGAAACATTTGCGGCAATAAAAGTAAAACCTTTGCCCCTGAAACAACTCACCTGTTCCTAAGAGTAACTACTGAAATTAGCTTAAGAATATTTGAATACTTGTGGAAAAGTTTGCCCGGAAACTATCTAAACCAACTGATAGCTGATGTTCAATGAATTAAGTTAATGAAACCCATATATTCGTTGATTTCATTACATAAATTTATGTTCATGAATGAATGAGGTCAATTGTTGCAACTGCCGTAGTAACGTGCTGCCTTGGGTCACAACTGGAGTAACTGACATCTTGTGGTGAAATTGGTGAGCTAGGGGAGTCAGCACACTCTCTCATCTACTTACTATGCATGTAATATTGTTACTGATGGAAGTACGCCATGCGATAGCATCTATATTGCAGGTCATATAAAAATGGGAATAAATAGGGCATATACATTATCTGACAAACAAGAGGCTGAGTTAATACTCTTAGATGTAAATACAGTATGGGACATTTACATTTGTTAACAAAGAAGCTACTAATTATAATATGAACTAGTCATGTTTACAAAAACTATTGTTAGGCAGACATTCACTATATTTGTTAAAATATATTAATATACTGTAAAAAGCTTACTAACCAAGCAATGTTGAGGCCAGTGGTTGAGCCGGAGAGATTTTGTCCACCGCCAGTTTTCGATGGCGCATTGGCAACCTATGCAGTTGCACCTTGAATATGAGGTTTGCATCGTGCATCAGTGAATTGGCATACTGGTCTTCCGAAATACAGGTAAGGATGAGGAAACACAACTTTACATTGTTTGTACTGGCCTCAGATTTTGTATCTTGCATCACAATCGAACTGGAAAGAAAAATTCATATGTGAGAAAAATGTATGTTATATAAATGTTTACTCCTGGAATGAATGACATCTGTAAGCATTAGATCAATGCAACAGTTGACACAAGTTAATGGTAGCATTTAGGCACGAAAAACAAATTAAAGTTGCATTTTTATTGTTATGGGCACTAGCGGAAATACCCTCATTCGTTACATCACTACTATTTTTACAAAATTCATCTGTAAATTATTACCTCACTGTTCAATTATTTGACACCCACTGCTAGACAGAAGCCCCTCTAGACTTAAGTCTTCAGCTATGTGCAACCATGTTGCTCTTGCATGTTTCCTGTCATCTACCCACCTTCTGCTAGTCATTTTATCAGTCTTTCCTTACCTTCTATAATCCGGAAAAGCACATCCTTGGTCCACCTACAATCCATTTACCTGATTACACATCCCACCTATCTCACTTTCATCTTTGTTACCTTCATAATTATGTATTTCACTCCAGCCTGACACCCTGATCTATTTGCTCGTTTTGCTTTAGTAATTCCCAAAAAGCATCTCTCCACTGCCCACTATGCAACCCTTAGTTTTTTAAGTGATGTTTACTTTTAAAGTCTATGTCTCACTACCAAAAGTAAAAACTGGTAATGTACCCAGTTATAACTTTCCTTTTCAGACATAACAGAAACTTTGTCTTGAAAACACTTAGTTTGTCACAAGCATTCAAGGAATTTTTACTCATCCATTTATTTCTCTTGCGGCCACCCAGTCATTATCTTCAACTGTCCTAAATACAAAAACTCACCAACTGGTACTAGGAATTGCTTGTAACTTCACATTATTTTCTTTTAAATATGTTTACTATTGCATCAGGCTTGACACTGGAGTGGAAAACAAAATTTGCGATGTTGTGCACTGCTCACCATTGGAGTGGAAAGAATTAATTGTTATTTGTAAAAGTCTGGTAAACAACAACAGACAACTTCAGTTTTAATTATTGTAAACTTATAGAAGAGGCATGTTGGAAGCCATCTTAGGTCAGTTTGTGGGGTATTATGAAACGAACAAGATCTATGTTCACTAATTCAGGGAAATGTACTGTGGTTTATCTAAATTTCATGAATGGAAGTTTATTTAATAATTTAGTCACTGTTTTAAATGATTAATTGGACAATGAATGTGTAATTATTATTACAAACTGTGTCAAACTTCAGTAATGCTTACTGTGACAGTAGGATCAGACTGTAAACTGTGTTATTTCCAAATGATAATTACACAGGCCAACGAAAAATTTTTTGAAAAACTTTTTTTTTACTTTGATAGCTGATCTTTATAGATTTTTATGAGCTGAATCCAAATCTAGCCTTAGTTTTTTTTGTATCACTCATGGTTTTTGAGCAATATGCTTTTTATTATATAGCATAAAAATTCTATGCTAAACGGTAAATGGGGAAATTAATGAAACACTTTGCTACAACATAAGTTTGGTTTGTATTTACAGTAAGCTACTTAAAACAATGAATGTTTTAATAGAGGCTGGAATTGGTTTGTATTTTCTTTCTCTTTTCTCATTGAAGCTTCTTGTGTAGCCTTTTCTATAATGAGTTGCTTGCTGAACTTTTCGGTAAAGTGACCAACAGTAGTTCTCCATCACGTTGGTGTTCCAGCAGCCTTGGTAGCATTTTTCCATCACTTTAATGTCTTGGTGAAAATGCTCTCCCTGCTCCTCACTAACATCTCCCATATTGTACGGGAAGTAATCAAGGTGACTGATCAAAAAGTGAACTTTCATGCTCATTAAACATCCCAAAGTTTTAAATTTCTTTAACATTGGAGCTATAGCAGAAACATATTCTGGGTCTTGTTTCATATCCTAAGAATGTTGTAACTACTTGCTTGAATGATACCCATGCTTCTTTTTCATTTAAGGTCATTGTGGATTCAAAGTTAACATCAAACATCAATTTTCTAATGTCAGGTACGACAAAGACGCCATCTTTTAGATTAGCTTCTGAAAGGTGTGGAAACTTTTGGCAGAGATACTTAAAACATAGTACATCTTTAGGCAAGGCCTTTACAAAGTGTTTCATTAGGCCTAACTTTATATGTAGAGGTGGTAGGAGTTTTTTGGATCTACAAGGTTACTGAGTAGAATGTTCTTCTCACCAAGTTTTAAAGACTCCCTCATAGGCCAGTTCTTTCTGCACCAGTGTTGATCCGCAGCCCTACTGTCCCATTCCCACAAGAAACATGGCAATTTGGTAAAGCCAACTTGCTGACCAAGGAGGATGCCTGTTACTTTTAGATCACCACATATCTTCCAACCATGAGCAGAATAGCCTATTTTATTTAGCACTATTTCTAAGTTTTCATAGCTTTCTTTCATATGTACTGAATTTCCAACAGGTATAGATGCATACATGTTACCATTGTGTAATAAAACAGGCTTTAAACTAGTTTTGGATGAATCAATAAGCAGCCTCCAGTCTTCCTTTTTGTATTCAGTACCAAACTCATTCATTTTCGAATTATGACCAGTAATATCAACACTGCAAAAGAAGCAATCATCGGAATGATTTCATGGCTCCTCCATATCATAGGAACAGCAAATCTAAAGGCTTTTTTCTCCTTTTTGGACCATTTTCTCAGATCTTCAACACACACATAACATACCTTATGTGGCGCCCAAGATTTATCTTGATCACCAAGTTTAGATCTAAAGTATGATAGATAAATCTCTTTCACAAAGTCTGTAATGTTTCTTTGGTGTTTTGTAATCACAAATTCAACAACAACTATCAGCAGAGTTTTTACAACCACGATTAGATATTGTACTGAGCACATGTACAGGAAACGGGAAAGTGAGGTTAGGTTGTCAGTAAACAGAACACCATCTGTTAACACAAAAATAGAATCACCCTTTTTTTGCCAGCAAATGTTTTTCAGCGGTGCTACCATCATCATCATCTATATTCATTACACCTCATTTTTAAATTATTTTATCTACATAAAAGCTGCTAAATTCTTTTAAAAAATCACTTATTTTAATAAATTTAACTGTAAAATGTGAAGAAATGGTGGGTGATACAGTTTTTTAAGTATCATATTTGGGTTTCCCACCCTAAAAAATATAAGAATAAGGTATTTTCAGCAAAAAAGTTTTTCCACCGTTGGCCTGTGTTACTGTGCACAAAGTGTTTGTACCTATTTGCATATCCATCCACTGTGCAGGTAAAACAGGTAGGCTAAAATCATTGTGTCCAAATGTGTTGATCTGTATGTGCTTGTAAGCGACATACTGGCACAACAAACATGCCATTAACCACTATATACACCCTTTGATTCATGCACAGTTATGTGCAGTCTGGCAGCACCTTCCATGACGCCACAGCAACCCAAGTCTCTGCTACATTATGGGCTAGTGTGCAACTGATGCCAGTCTGGGCAGCCATCTCCACTAGACCAGCTTATGGGCTTAAGTCTGCACCTGCAAACTTGAAGCAATACAATGCAGGAGCCATCTTAGCCTCTACAGTAATCACCTAACTTCTGTCTTGGAGAGCAGTGGTTTGTGGTCAGAGCAGACCACAACCATCACACTACACTGGGTTGAGTTTCTTTTGCAGTGGCAGAGGACCTGTAAGATAATCTGGGTAGGCATCCACACTGCTGACACTCCTAATCCACGGCCACACAGTGCTAACTGGGGCACAAGCTGCTGAGTGACCAAACACGCAGACATCACATGTCCAGCACACCTTCCAGGCCTTCTGCAGCTGACAGTGCAGCCAGCAGATAGTGCCCCTGCTTGGGGACATGTCTGTGGTGTCGCTGCACTTCAATTATTGTAGCACAAAAAATGTATAAAGACATTTTACTTCGCAGCTGAGTTTTCCAAGCCACCACTGGCCAAGTGTCCATAATCATCTGCTTAGCAGATATTGTAATGTCACTGTAAACTGCATTTTTTCATTGTTTTTAGAGCATGTCAAGACACCACTGCATACCATAAATGTAAGGGCATCCTCCACTGACATGTTGTAAATAGATGAGGGTATGTCTAATCTTCACTTTAAAGTTCCTAGCCTGGCTATCTTGCTACTTTTCATCAACTTGAAAAGAGCTATTCTCCACTTTAAGCCCTGGACAATAAGTATATATGTCCACGTCTAAGGCTATTGTGAACCTACGAGGGTTGTATCAAAAGTAAGGTTCCCATATTTTTTACAAATAGAAAACATTGTTTACTGTTATTAATTTATACATTGTTGAAAAGCTTACACTTTTGTCTATTTTTCAATATAGTCTCCATTTTTTTTGACACATTTTTGAAGACGGTGCTCCAGTGACCTCTGCTCGGACTTCATTGTCCTCTTGAAGTGTTTGCCACCTAAGTGTTCCTTTAGCCTGGGGAAGAGGTGATAATCACTGGGGCTAAGTCTGGGCTGCACGAGGAATGGGGCATAACAGTCCACCCAAATTTCTTCAAAAGCTCTTGTGCCTGACGAGCAACGTGAGGTCAAGCATAGTCGTGAAGAAGCACTACTCCCTCTGTCAGTCATCCTCTCTGGCGATTCTGGATTGCTCAAGGATTTTGGTCTATGTTTCACAATATCTATCTGAGTTTATTGTTGTCCCAGGTTGCATGAAATTCATGAGGAGAACCCCAATCTGATCCCAAAACACTGTCGCCATAACCTTTCCTGCCGACTGCATTTGTTTGAATTTTTTTGATGGTGGTGAACCAGAGTGATGCGACTGACAAGATTGTTGTTTTGTTTCGGGGGTGTAATGAAACACCCAGATTTAATCTCCCGTGACGATAGGGAACAACAACTTCTCCTTGTTGCCTACCACCTCACATTGTTGAAGAAACTTGCGAGTACGTTGCTGCTTGTGTCCGTCAGTCAGCGAGCACACATTGCGATAACCCAACACTCCTGTTAAAGTTCTTTCAATTGTGCCGTGGGAAGCTTCAGGAATGCGTTCAACAAGTTCACAGACAGTGACCCTCCAATCTTTGAGCAGCTCATTGTTGATCTTCTTTACAATCGTATCTGAGACCGGCAGTCTTCCACTCTGTTCTTCATTGTGAACTTCTGTGTGACCCTCAGCAAAAGTCCTGCACCATTTGTGGACTTGCTGAATGGACATGCACTCTTCACCTCAAACCTCAGTCAGTTGCCGATTAATCTCCATGGGTGGTAACTTCCTGGTGTGGAGAAACCGGATTACTGCACGAACCTGGCTGCCAAGCCAACACTGAGTGATGTAGTGAATTGCGGACGGGTGGGCTCGAGAGTGGGGGGACCATTGCGCAAAGTACGAGGTGTGGCTAGAAAAAAACCGGACTAGTACTGGTGAAACAATAAAACGAATGCAATAAGGCTGAAAGTCGCGTGGCCTGTCAAGTGACTCTCGCTCCGCCTACTGCTCGTGTTTCATGTGCCTCCTGCACTCAGTCTGCCCGTGGCGTCTGTTTTAAGTAGTTGACGTTTTGTCTGTGCGTCGGAAAATGTTGAGTGTACAGAAAGAACAGCGTGTTAACATCAAATTTTGTTTCAAACTAGGAAAATCTGCAAGTGAAACGTTTGTAATGTTACAACAAGTGTACGGCGATGATTGTTTATCGCGAACACAAGTGTTTGAGTGGTTTAAACGATTTAAAGATGGCCGCGAAGACACCAGTGATGACACTCGCACTGGCAGACCATTGTCAGCAAAAACTGATGCAAACATTGAAAAAATCGGTAAACTTGTTCGACAAGATCGCCGTTTAACAATCAGAGCAGTGTCTCAGTTAACAGGAGTCGACAAGGAAAGTGTTAGGTAGATTCTTCGTGAAAGTTTCAACATGAACAAAGTGTGCGAGTGTCATCACTGGTGTCTTCGCGGCCATCTTTAAATCGTTTAAACCACTCAAACACTTGTGTTCGTGATAAACAATCATCGCCGTACACTTGTTGTAACATTACAAACGTTTCACTTGCAGATTTTCCTAGTTTGAAACAAAATTTGATGTTAACACGCTGTTCTTTCTGTACACTCAACATTTTCCGACGCACAGACAAAACGTCAACTACTTAAAACAGACGCCACGGGCAGACTGAGTGCAGGAGGCAGATGAAACTCGAGCAGTAGGCGGAGCGAGAATCACTTGACAGGCCACGCGACTTTCAGCCTTATTGCATTCGTTTTATTGTTTCACCAGTACTAGTCCGGTTTTTTTCTAGCCACACCTCGTACTGTTGCCGGATTTAGCCTAGCACCTTCCCTCGAGGTTGTAGCTCATTGGGAACCTTACTTTTGGTACAACCCTCGTAATACACGATCATTTCTCAAAAGACAGTGCACAGTTTGCATTTCCTCTGCGTTACTTGATGTTCAATCGATGCATTTTACTGTGACTGCTCACTGTCCATGTGACAAGCGAGCACGAGTGTCTGTCCTCACCTAGTCACCTCTTGTACAGTCTTGTTCTACAGTATTAATAATGCAGAATAGTCATATTTTAATGCTTTTCATTTATGATACTTTTTGTGATATGAAACTCCTTTGTGTGAATCCTTAGTAGTAATTTTCACACGAACTTGATGAAGTCTAATGAAAGCAGTAGCATTGATATGCATTTTATTCAGTATACTCACATAGTTGAATCAGTACCTTGCTCCTTATGGTTTTAAGTAGAGATACGATGATACTGAGTTCAAAGCTTTCTCAAAATTGTGAGTACCAGACAACTTTGTAATTCATACTCATTACTCCATCTTATAATGCCATTCACAGATCACAAAAGGTGCGCTGTACTATCCATTTGTAAAGGCTGCTTGTTCCTTTGTATGATTATAATCCAGTATTTTTTGTAAGCAATTCATGATAATTTTAGTGAATATCTTGCACATTATGGAGATGAGACAGTGGTTTGTAGCGTTTTTTTTCTAAGCTGTGTCTTTTCTCGTGAAGTATAATTATAGCACTGTTCCAATTTTGAGCACTTGTCTTCCTCTGTAGACATTCTGCAAAGCATACGGCAAGTTATGTCTGCATTACTTTAATCATCTGTACTGAATAACCATCACCTCCAGACAATTATCAATTATTTGTGAAAAATACGTGCAAAAGTGTCATGGACTATACGCTTGCTTATGCAAGGGAACTTCAAAACTCTAGTGTGAACAGCTATTACAGGCATGATAAGCTTGATGACCAACAAGTGACATTATTGGCTTATTTCTGTGCCTGTGTGTAGATCCATTTTACTTCATGATGTTATATTTATTGGCAACTACACAAAATAAGTCAAGAATTGCAAAACTGCATTCAGGTATTAATGTACTAAAGGAAACAAATAACTATATCTCCTGATCCACTCTGTCACTCCAGCATGTTCCACATGCAACACCCCTACCTGCGTCAGGCAACTCACTAATAACCACAATCCTATTCCCTCCACTTGCTGCCTTTCTTCCAACCATCAGCCGCCCTCCTCTTCACCTATCCCTCACCACCTTCTTTCTCCTCCCACCAACTCTCTCCAACACAGCCCCTCTTCCATCACAAGATGCAAAGGCAGTACAATTTAGTCAACCAGGACACAGTGCATATACGTTTTGTATACGTGTTTTGTACCTGTTAGCACTGAAGCAGTACATTGTTAAAAAGCTCAGCAATGTCTTTAGTCTTATTTATCTGCTTACAGATGGCTCAACACCTCCACTGTATGGTGAATTGTTATCTTCACTCCTTCCAATCTTTGTATTCCATCTAGGTTTTTCCACTGTCATATTCAACCTGTGTTCAAAAAGGCCCAGTTTCCTTTTGCATAATTAAAAAGTTCAGAGCTTTAAACCACTTCAACTCCCATGTATGCATGAAAATTGTCTATCAAATGGAATGAGAAGCATATTAAAAATGTGGGTGCAATTTTTTTCTTGCTATGGTAATCTAGTATAACAACAGAACAGTGGCTCACAGAAATCATAAAAGTTTACATCAATTAGCTGATAATTTTTTTTCAGCTGTAACCCTTTATTAAAACACTTAACAAGTATCATTCAAACTCCATCAAATAAAAAGATCTTGCTCAACAGTTGTACTGCAGATGATCACAGACCAAATATTATACACTCCCTTAAGAAAGCACACAGCTCAATGTGGAGTACTACAGATGGTGTACAACTGTTACCAGATGGTCATGCACTCTATCATTCAGTGAAGTAGTATGCATGTGCCAGTCAGTTGTATGAAACCAACACAGCTATTCTGTTGGGACATGGTGAAGACCTCACTATGAATGAACTGCTCAATTTGTTTGTGTATCAACGCAAACTGTGCAGTGTGCCTTCACTGAATGGTGTATCACTCAGTCATGCAACTCCGCATAAGAACAGTGGTTGTATAAAAAACAGGGAAGAGCGTCACACCTTGTCAATGACAACTGGTTTCAAATTCAACAGGAACTGCAGATGTCCTGGAATGTAGGACTATTTCAACTAGGTTCTGAAAAAACAATGCTAAGGGACAAGCAACAGACATTTGTATTCTGATACCTCACAAAAGGCAATTGCTCACAGTGGGACATAAAGCTGAAAGTCCTCAATTGGACAATCAACACAGAATCTGGACGAGTTGTGATTTTGCCTCTTTTCCAACAACTCAAGATGTCTCATACACCCACATACCAATGAGTCATTTAACCTAAAGAGTAAGGAGCTTGTGGTTCAGACCAGAATTGGTTCTGTGATGTTTGGGAAGTGATTTATAGTTCCACGTGAAATATTCCTGATCATTCATGTAACCATTTACTCACTATTTCACCAGTCTAATGTAGGTGCAACATTGTATATGCTTTGGCCTTTCTTCTTTTATTATACAGATATATAGAAAATTCAACACAGCTCACTTTTGTTAGCAACACAGATAAACTATTTACCCAGTTTAGTTATTGTTAATTGTTTTATGTGTTCAATGGCAACATGTTGTCTGTTGTCCGCTTTTATTCTGTAGTCATGATTATTTTGTATGATCACAATTACTGGTTCTGTTATGTTCTATGAAATTAATACGCAATCGATCGTATACATATAATGGCTTCATCAATCTAGTGATGATACAGCTTCATGTAATCAATGGCATGTGTTCTCTTCCATTGCAAATAACTGAACAAGTTTAACACAGCTTGCTTGTAATTTTACAAGCAACATACGACAAAAACCACCAGTTTGGTTGCTTTAGCTCTTTTATGTTTTCAATGCCAGTGCATCTTGTTATTCATGACTTCTGTGAGTTCATAATTACCATTCCTGATATACACTCCTGGAAATTGAAATAAGAACACCATGAATTCATTGTCCCAGGAAGGGGAAACTTTATTGACACATTCCTGGGGTCAGATACATCACATGATCACACTGACAGAACCACAGGCACATAGACACAGGCAACAGAGCATGCACAATGTCGGCACTAGTACAGTGTATATCCACCTTTCGCAGCAATGCAGGCTGCTATTCTCCCATGGAGACGATCGTAGAGATGCTGGATGTAGTCCTGTGGAACGGCTTGCCATGCCATTTCCACCTGGCGCCTCAGTTGGACCAGCGTTCGTGCTGGACGTGCAGACCGCGTGAGACGACGCTTCATCCAGTCCCAAACATGCTCAGTGGGGGACAGATCCGGAGATCTTGCTGGCCAGGGTAGTTGACTTACACCTTCTAGAGCACGTTGGGTGGCACGGGATACATGCGGACGTGCATTGTCCTGTTGGAACAGCAAGTTCCCTTGCCGGTCTAGGAATGGTAGAACGATGGGTTCGATGACGGTTTGGATGTACCGTGCACTATTCAGTGTCCCCTCGACGATCACCAGTGGTGTACGGCCAGTGTAGGAGATCGCTCCCCACACCATGATGCCGGGTGTTGGCCCTGTGTGCCTCGGTCGTATGCAGTCCTGATTGTGGCGCTCACCTGCACGGAGCCAAACACGCATACGACCATCATTGGCACCAAGGCAGAAGCGACTCTCATCGCGGAAGACGACACGTCTCCATTCGTCCCTCCATTCACGCCTGTCGCGACACCACTGGAGGCGGGCTGCACGATGTTGGGGCGTGAGCGGAAGACGGCCTAACGGTGTGCGGGACCGTAGCCCAGCTTCATGGAGACGGTTGCGAATGGTCCTCGCCGATACCCCAGGAGCAACAGTGTCCCTAATTTGCTGGGAAGTGGCGGTGCAGTCCCCTACGGCACTGCGTAGGATCCTACGGTCTTGGCGTGCATCCGTGCGTCGCTGCGGTCCGGTCCCAGGTCGACGGGCACGTGCACCTTCCGCCGACCACTGGCAACAACATCGATGTACTGTGGAGACCTCACGCCCCACGTGTTGAGCAATTCGGCGGTACGTCCACCCGGCCTCCCGCATGCCCACTATACGCCCTCGCTCAAAGTCCGTCAACTGCACATACGGTTCACGTCCACGCTGTCGCGGCATGCTACCAGTGTTAAAGACTGCGATGGAGCTCCGTATGCCACGGCAAACTGGCTGACACTGACGGCGGCAGTGCACAAATGCTGCGCAGCTAGCACCATTCGACGGCCAACACCGCGGTTCCTGGTGTGTCCGCTGTGCCGTGCGTGTGATCATTGCTTGTATAGCCCTCTCGCAGTGTCCGGAGCAAGTATGGTGGGTCTGACACACCGGTGTCAATGTGTTCTTTTTTTTCATTTCCAGGAGTGTATTTTACATAATTACTTTGGAATTTTCTTTTATAGTTATTCACTTACTGTCATACGTTTTGAATGACAATGCAGTGTGGTGTAAGCAGTCACTTGTTCCCTTTTTAGTGTACATAACTCTGTTTTTAACATTTGTTCATAGCTATTTTTAATTACTTGTTTAGTGACGTTTTACTCTTTAGTATCAGTTCTGAACTTAATGTTCTGCCACTGCTTGTAACAATTGTGATCAAAAATCAACTATCACACTCAACAGAGGCCAAGTACTGTATTCACATGTTTATCTGCCTTCTGGAGTAGGTCTGTCTGTACAGTTTACTGTACGTAGCAAGCTATACCTGCTTGCAATACTTCTGGCAGGTGATCACTGTTTCTGGGTATGATCTTTAACATTACATATGACAACCACACCATTTACATCATGATTAGCATAACTCGGTGAGGATTTGATATAAGACTGTTATCATTGTAAGTTGCTTATTTTATTCATAATGATGCTACAGCATTAGCATAACTTCTATTTTGTTTAACTGCAGGCAATCTGAAGACATTCTATGAACAAAACTGGTTGCAGGACAATAAAAATGTAATTATACTACTGAGATGGTTTTCATTGATCATTGTAGTAATTTCCACGGGATCAAATTGGGTAGCAAATCTCCACGTTCATGAAATGTGTAAGTACATGAAAGTAACATCATTAAAGTTAGTTAGAGGTAAAATAAAATTTACAGAAATCCTATGCAGACGACAAGATGTTGAGTATATAAAGCATATAGAACAATGTATCACTGGAAATTGCTTAATTTTTTTTTCAAAGAATTCTCCAGCAGAATAAAAGGAGTGAGCCATAAGTAAATTTTTAAATTTCGATTTAAAAGAGCGTGGATCATTGCTAAGATTTTTTATAGTAGCTTATTGCAAATGGATGTGACAAAACACTGCACACCTTTCTGCACAAGAGTTGATGAGGTGCAACCCAAATGCAGATTGGATTTCCACCTAGAATTAACCAAGTAGAAGCTGTTAATTCTTGAGAGCAAGCTTATATTGCTAACAACAGATGACATTAAAACAAATATGTATTCAGAGGCCAATGTCAGAATTCCCAGCCTCCTGAACAGGGGTTGACAAAGAGGTTTGTGAACATACGCCACATACTGCTCTAACTGTCAGCAACCTTTGTCAGTGGGAAGAGTTACCTAAGAATATAATGCCCTATGTTATAAGTGAATGAAAATAAGCAAAGAAAACTAGTTTTCGTGTTGGCGTAGCACTTCTTGCATATAATGTTTTAATGATAGATATAGCAGCACTCTTTTTGTGAACAAGATCTTGAACATGGCACTTTCCATGAAAGCTTACCACCTACGGTATTTGAACATCAAGGAATTTTCATTGTTCAGACTCACTAATAATTTACACATTCTGTGTCATCAAAACATCAGTTCTGGTTAAAACTGTAAAAACTAAGTCTCATGGTGATTTAGCATCTATCTACAAGCTATGAACTTAGCTATACTCATTACTGCAAAGAATGCTTTCAAAGTAATAGGGGAACCAACTGTGACCTACTACTCTTTTCCATAATGGTCCAACTTCTACAGTATTATTTTGTGATCAACAGAATAAAATGTCTTAGTTCGATAAAAGAAGATGCCTAGTGTTCACAACTTGTTTAATCCACCCTGTGTGTCACAGAGCAAAGGAAATATAACATTTCCAGTTGCAACGCCACTTCTAAAGCCAAACTGTATGTTTCACAGCAAAGTATGTGAACTGAACTGATTACTTACCCTTAAACAGTGTTCCCAGGAGGAATGGTCAATATTCAGGGATATGACAGGAATGTTAGTAAACATGTGCTCCGAAATGTATACCTTAAGAGCTCTGAGCATTACTTCATATTTTGGAAGGAGGCAGTGTCGACCAAAACACGAAAAAAAAAGTCCAGTAAACATGGGATCTAAAATGCGTACCGTAAGAGCTAGGAGCATTTGTTCAGAAGAAGAGATGTGTTTCACTGTAGTGAAAATGAAAAAGTGCTCATAACTGTTACGGTTAACATTTTACAGTCGATGTTTACTGAACATTTCTTTCTTGTTTTGGTCCGTACTACCACCTCTCAAAATATGGAAAGCAAAAAGCTTGCCGAAGTAATTTGTTCTGTGATACTGAAGATGACAAACTGCTTATATCTCTTAAGGTATCCTTTTTGAAGCCCATGTTTAGTAAACATTTTTGCTTCAAATGATCATTCCTGTCATATCCCTGAATATTGACCATTTCTCACGGGAAATCCTGTAAATACAGCCTTTTCAGTAACTTAACAAATGTCAATGGAATAGAAATAAGTCTAAGACTACCTACAATATATCTTTCTCTCAAAATAAAAAATAATAAAAAAAAAAAAAAAAAAAAACGTGATTTCACTATGAAGTACTTTCATTGTTCAGGAAACTGCATTCCTACACGATAAAATACAAATGTGGCTGATTACTAGGCTAACATATGCAGCACAGAGCTGTAGTACTCTGCTAGATACCCGATCATATCCAGAAAGTCCATAGAGTGTGTTCTATGTGAGTGACAGAAGTGACCAACAGCGCGCAACATCTGGTCATACATCATTCCTGCTACACGCAGCAGTATCAGGCTATATGCATGGGTATCCCGTGTGCAAGCAACTAACTTCCACTGCAGGCTGGCTATAAGAACTGATCTGCTGTTCCTAAACAATGGCGCACAAACTGTAGAATGTTTTAGATCGAGAATAAGGCAACAAAATTAGCTTTACTCAAGAAAATAAGGTGAAAAAAGGCACTGTGCATGAAACTTATAAAGGGAGGCATCTTCATGGAGAATTCCATCATTTATATCATCAACTATGAAGATCACCAACTATATTCTTTGAATATATGAGGTGAGCACAGGTACATATGATATCTCATCAATGAATTAAAGATGAGTGTTTCTTATGTGACCACAAACTTTCAGCAGGCAATAAGTACAGAAGAAAGCCTGTCCATAACAAGTAAAGAAGACTAGTATCGAGGTGCCTGTGGTTTAGTGGTAATGTCTTTGGCTAGTAATCTGGATCATTATGGGTCCCAAGTGCACACCCAACTACTACTTATATTTTAGCTGACTCAGCTACAGTCCTATCACCTGTTGTGTGTACTAAGTTTTGTCTATACTCTTTCAGGATATATACGCAGACAAGGGGAAAAAATTCCTGGATCTTTCCTGGAGTTCCCATTTAAAAATACACTTTTCCCAGGGTGAACATATAATTTTTACCAGGTCAAAGTACATTTTTTCCATGTTAAGTGGCAATATACTTCCTCTTGGAGATGTAAAACTAATCAACCATTTGAATGGTAAAGGTTTTGTACACTGGCATGGACCTACCTGACAATTTAGGAAATGAAACCCAGAAAAAACAACACATTTTGGAAAGATATTTGATGCATGGAAACATTTAACACTGCACATTGTTGTATTACGAAAGTATTAATGCAAATTCGATCAACTACAACACGTTACCTATTGAAGCACTGAAATTGAGATCGCACTGCTGTGTTATAATTTTGTCAGCCAATCATAGCTTACGTCATGTGACCTCGCCAGACAATACAGTGGATATTCAGAGCATAGGATAAGTGATGTAGTCAGCCAATAGCAACTACAATGCTAACAAGGGAACCTCCCCATCACACCCCCCTCAGATTTAGTTATAAGTTGGCACAGTGGATAGGCCTTGAAAAACTGAACACAGATCAATCGAGAAAACAGGGAGAAGTTGTGTGGAACTACGAAAAAAATAAGCAAAATATACAAACTGAGTAGTCCATGCGAAAGATAGGCAACATCAAGGAGAGTGGTCCCGTGGTTAGTGTGAGCACCTGCGGAACGAGAGGTCCTTAGTTCAAGTCTTCCCTCGAGTGAAAAGTTTAGTTTTTTATTTTCAGACAATTATTATCTGTCCGTCCGTCCGATGCAAGGTAACTGCGCCTTAGTATGGGGACGCTACACCCAAACAAACATCGAAAGGTAGAAGAATCTTTTTACTCATTCGCCAAGTGTACAAGTTAGGTGGGTAGACAACATACTCCTGTCATGTGACGCACATGCCGTCACCAGTGTCGTATAGAATATATCAGACGTGTTTTCCTGTAGAGGAATCGGTTGACCTATGACCTTGCGATCAAACGTTTTCGGTTCCCATTGGAGAGGCATGTCCATTAGTCTACTAATTGCACAGTTTTGCGGTGCGGTCGCAAAACACAGACACTAAACTTATTATAGTGAACAGAGACGTCAATGAACGAATGGACATATCATAACTTTGCGAAAATAAAGAAAGTAAACTTTTCACTTGAGGGAAGACTTGAACCAAGGACCTCTCGTTCCGCAGCTGCTCAGGCTAACCACGGGACCACGGCGCTCCGGAGCTCACACTCTCCTTGAAGTTGCCTACCTTGCGCATGGACTACTCAGCTTGTATATTTTGCTTATTTTTTTCATAGTTCCACACAACTTCTTCCTGTTTTCTCGATTGATCTGTGTTCAGTTTTTCAAGGCCTATCCACTGTGCCAACTTATAACTAAATCTGAGGGGGGTGCGATGGGGAGGTTCCCTTGTAAGTAGCACCAACACACAAATAGGAAAAGTTAATGGTTTAAATTAATATACATACAGTGTAGCCACAAGAAAAGTTAACCTTCCACATATAACAATCCTGTAAAAAAATTTTTGCTGTATTTTTATTTTTTATTCCCCCCCCCCCTTCCCCCCAGTGGATGTCACTGAGCAGGATCCTAAGAGCACAGCTTAAATTGCAGCAGCTGAATATTTCTGACAGGCATGATTATAAATTTCACTGCTGTGCACCGAACTTTTCATGGGTTATCTGACTGAATACACATTCCGTTGAGCACTTTGACTTTTTCATAGAAAAGCCAATTATGTGTAAAATTGCTCAAGAATTCACCTCACTTTTTTTTTTTTTTTTTTTTTTTTTTTTTTTTTGAAGAATACGTGCACTTTCTGTCATCATAATTGCATAGTTTGTAATCTATGAAAGAACTAAAATAAATATGAAAACCTAACCTTAAAGCTTGTTCTTTTGGTGTGTGTTCCCCTTTAAGATATATCAAACACAAATGTGCTAGAAAAATTTTAAACAATGGCATAAATGGCACATGGAAGCCTTTCTGACAGTTAAAAATCACAGACCACTGTATCTTTTTATGTGCAAAATGGCTAGGCCTTGAAGAGATGAATGTTTTGACACTTCAGTTACATAGTTAGCAGCAGCAGTTGTTCATGAAATATTTCTATTTTCCCTCAAGTCACTAAATTTCATAATTACCCTGATTACTCTCAAGTAACTGAACATTTGTTTAGTTTTCCATTCTTTCTTTTTATTTATTTATTTATTTATTTATTTATTTATTTACTTGCAGAACGAGACCTCACATTGGTCAATTTGATATCCATTTGTCCATTTCACACTCTTTGTTTGGATATGAAAACTCACACAAAGCCCATTATTTAATTTACAGGAAGATTTATTTCTGTTCCATTCAAACAATTGATCAAGAAGTCTTGAGTTTTAATCATACAATAAAATATGTGCCTCTTTGTGTGTTATCATTTTGATATCTTGAACTCTTTATGAAATATGATTAGTTTTACAACCACACAATTCCCTGTGTGCAGTGACAGAACTGGATGCAACCCGACCTGACCCATCTGTCACACTTAAAATCCAAAATCTTGAGAACTAAGACAGATGTTGTTCTGCTCTTAACTTCAAACACAATTTTGATATGTTGGCTGCATTTCATATGCACAAACGTATGATCTAAAGAGAACCATACGCAAATTCTATGCAATGCATTTTTACCTCTGCAAACTCCTAAAATATTGTATGCAGTTATTTACTTAGTTACATGCAGTGTAGTTACAGTTCTTTATTGAGGGAAGATATCAGGCAGTAAGATGTGAAAGAATTAATTTTATTCACCACATATTTTTCTTAAAATATAATGAGTAGTATTCCATTGCGGCCAATGTGCCTGTTCCAGTGCTTTGCTGAGAAGAGTCATAGATGTTGCTGTCACTGTCACTGTCACTGTCACTGTCACACATGATGCACTGATAAAATTCAAACAGCTGAATTCAAACATTCCCAGTTACAGTGGACGACAAGCATTGGCACGGGTGTCACTAATCTAGGACACTTTTTGTCGACTGTAGTTGTTGTGCACAGTTGGTCACTTCTGTCAGATGCAGCCTCAGTATTCTGTGTTTAATTATTGATCCAGCCTCCCCCTTGTCACTATCATTGAGGTGTATTTAAGACAGCAGTCTTGGACAGCCATTTCTAAGAGAGTTGAATGATTCCCTCTAAAACTTAACCTTTTATTTAATTCACTAGCTAATTCAGAAACTGATTTGCTTAGCATAAAACAAATTTGACTTACATGGAGGCAAATATAAGGGCCATTCAAATGAAACCTGGTCACTAGTGTAAAGTAATAGTGAAGATTTTCTTAACTCAAAAATATAGTTATACACAGTACACATACTCAAAAATAGTCACCAAAACTGTTGCCACATTTACTCCATTGCTACACTAGCAGGTCGATTCCATCCTTGAAGAAGCTAGTATGCTGCCTTCGGATCCAGGCCTGGACCCAGTCACACACTTCATCATCAGTTGTGCATTGATGTCCACGAACAGCTCGTCTTAGAGGTCCAAATGCATGAAAGTCACACAGTGAAAAATCGAGACTGTATGGTGGAAGCTCCAGCATTTCCCATCAAAACTGCTGCAATGTTGTCTTCACCGCATTGGCCGTGTATGAAGGGGCATTATCATGCAGGAGGATAACGCCACTGGACAACGTGATTAAGTGTTTGGACTTAATGGCTTGTCTAAGGTTGTGTACAGTGGATTGATGACAATGGGCATTGATGGTGGTTCCCCGTTCCAGGAACTCGAAAAGCAGTGGGCCCTTGGCCCTTATGGTAAAAAAGGAAGGACATCATGACCTCACCAGGACTGGTGTGCACGGCCTCTGATTTCTTTGGAGGTGGTGAAGTTGCATGTTTCCTCTGCTTGCTCTGATACTTGCTTTCCGGTTCAAAATGGTGACACCATATCCTGTGACAATATGCAACAGAAAGCCGTATTCCTCCTCATGCTAATATTGTTCGGTAGTGGACGATAACTTGTGTGACCACCTTCTCTTCGGCGTGAAACCACACTAGTGCTATGCAACATCAAACAGTGCGCACAAGTCAGTCTCTCTAGCAAAAGATGGAGCTACCACATCCGAAGTTATGTAGTGTCATATTATGCGTAAGGCAAAGGTAAACACATTGACCAGGTTTCATTTGAATGAACCTCATAATTTGGCATAAACTACTTTGAATTATTTCTGTCAAATGGAGCCATGACAGGAAAATAAGTAATCTGAAATAACCATTACACTAGGCATCAGCTTCTGAAAATGTCTTTGGCAGAATACTCACCAGTACTGGAAGAACGTGACAAGGAGATTAGATGGCTGTGTTGTGATGAGATCGCCATTAGTGTTTGGATCAGCAGCAGGGGCCGTTTGATTGTAGCCCAGAGTGTTGCTGGGCGATGGTGGGGCACTTGTCTCAGTCTGGGAGTGTGCAAGTGTTGTTATGAAGTTACGGTTCAGGTGCACAGCTTCGTATAGCGCCACCAGCACTGCATTATTTGCTCTAAACACATATTGCGTACAGTAAAAATATTAAGAAGGCAACATAAACCTACAAAACAGACAGATACATTACAGTAAGTGAACATTTTCTTTCAAAGGTGACAACTACACACACAATATCACACAATAAACAGCATATACTGCATTAAACCCACTCTTACTTGATTGTTTATGTTTTATCAGAACTCATGCTGATTTATTTCTACACATATACTTTGCTCGAATTCTGTTTTCTTCCTTAGTTTTAAAAAGAAAACAAATTGCACTTACAGGGAAAAATTACTGCCAAAACAACAATGGAAAATAGGTGTGTGTGTGTGGGGGGGGGGGGGGGGGGGAGGCGTATGTGTGCCTTTGCAACACTCGTTATTCAGAAGAGTGGTTGTTGTTTCCATCCTGGAATTTACATTCTCATGAAATGTTGATACTATTGTTTCACTGTATACTTCAATATCTATGGGAGTATGACAAAAGCTCTCACTTAATAAAAGGCTAACTTCACAGAATGTTGCACAACTTTTTGACAAAGTGCATCAACTTAAACTAGAGTAATAGGGTTAAAAAAAAATGAAAATGAAAAATTATGTAAGATTTCATTCAGCAAAAATGTCATCTACGAACTTCAATCACACTGCGAACTGGCACCACAAAGTTTAGTAGAAAGACTACTCATAAAAACTATGATATACATGATCACTTTACAAGACAAAATAATAATTTACATATAACCCAAATCAACACATCTCTGTGCCAAAAAGCTACTTTCCACATGTGAGTTAAACTTTGTAACAAACTTTCTGAAAACATAAAAGCTGTTACTGAGGCCAAAACCTTTGGAAAATCTCTAAAGTCATATTTACAGCATCACTGCTTTTAATCCATTGAAAAATACTTAAATTTATGATGTATGTCATATAATACTTAGTATATAAAGTGTTTTATGGCAATCTTAAATCCGTACACTGTGCACCCATAGTTCAGCCGTGAATGCACGAAAGCCCTATAAAACTAGAGCAGATGCACCCTGACTGCTCTCCAAGATCTGTGGCTAAGGTTCTTTAATATATTCAGTGCTTTCAAGATTTTGGCTTTCAGGTCTATCAGTTGTGGCAACCACAATTTACAGTAAAAAATGAGGCCCAGAAACCTTACTGAGTCTCTAAAATGTAGGATGGTGTACCTCATCTGCAAGACAGGTAAATTAAAAATATGAGAACGATTAAAATGAACACATACGAACTCGTCTCCAGAAAACTGGAAACTTGTCTTTGCACCAACTCCTATAACCTCTCCAATGTAAGTTGCAAATGACAGCTTGCTGTTGCAATACTGGAGGAGGAACAGAAAACAGCAAAATCATCCACAAATAAGGAGCACTGTAAAGGACTCCTTACCGTAGATGCTAGACTGTTTATGGCTTTGGCAAAGTGGGTAACACTTAAAACACTGCCCTGAGGAACACAATTCTTCTGCTCAAAACGGTCTGACAGCATATCACCAACTCAGGTCCTAAAAAACCGCTGAAACGGAAAAGATCACTTGAAGATGGGGAGGTGGTGATGAATGCAGTTGTGAGAGAATGCAGTGTCTCCAAATAATATCATATGCCTTACTGACACCAAAGAATATGCCAATACAGTGATGTTTACATAGGAAACCCTCCTGAATAGCCACCTCTAGCAGTATCAGGTTGTCAACAGTGGAACGAAATCTCTAGAAACCACACTGAAAGTAGCTAAGGAGTTCCCTGGTCTTTGAGGTCTCTGATAAACAGACCAGACAAAGGTTAACCATTCCCTCTAGGGCCTTTCCTACACAGCTCATTAAGGTGATACTCCGATAACTACTAGGACATGTGCGGTCCTTTCCTGGGTTGAGGAGAAGTATCAAAAGTGTCTCTCTCCACAAGTTGGGGAATTTACCTGTCTACCATATAAGATTAAAACATTTGAGGAGTATTTCTGTTGTGACTCGCCAATTATTCAAAGTGTCGCCGCGCAATTACGCACGTCCTCTACGTGCGGCGCTGTCTGCCAGCCATGCAGCAGCTGCGCCACCTAAGCGGGCAGCCGAGCAGCGGCCGCTAGACTGAGACTCAGTGTTTAATCGAATGCCGACTTGTACACAGGTCAACTTACTCAGTGACTTATATGTGTTGTTGTGTTGTCCGAAATATGTGTTAAATTTGAAGATTTAACAACTGGCGACGAGGTAGTGGATTTTCCTTTTCACCGTTGACTCACAGGGTTCCATGGCTACTATCGAGCAGCTCTTGCAAAATCTCCTTGAACAGCAAACGCTTCTAAAGCGGCGATTCGCGATTTCGTCGCGGCGTCAAATGCGGGGCGTTTCTCGTCGTTGGCTGTACCTCCTTTTCCACCTTACGATGAGACGGTGGAAGACTGGTCTGATTATGAAAAAGTCTTCGACAGCACTTCTTGGCATTTCATGTCACGGACGAACAACCATGTAAGTCTCTGTTCCTTTCCTGGATTTCACCTCAAATGTATCGGTTGTTGTCGCAATTGGCTCCTTTGAAGGATCCTGCGTCTTTGTCCTTTGCTGAAATGTGCTCCCTTCTGTCTGTCTATTTTCAAAAGCAAACGCATGTGGTAGCCTCTCGTGTTGCCTTTTATCGTTGTCAAAAACAACCAAATCAGTCCTATTGCGCTTGGGCTGCTGAACTTCACGGCCTCAGTTGAAAGTGTCAATTTGTTACTGATGTTCACAAAAAATCCTATGCCGATTCCATGGTACGGGATGCTATTATCCGGTCGGCGCCCGACAAACAAGTTCGGCAACGTGCCCTTCAGTTGGCGAATCCAACTCTAGATGAAGTTCTCTCCATTGCGCAGTCTTTTGAAATTTCTCACGCCGCTGGGGCGCAAATAGAAGCGTGGGGTGACGTCGGGGAAATACAACCTCTGTGTGCTGTTGACGACGCGTGCGGCACGTCCCCGCCGGCCGACGTGGCTGCAGTACGCTCCCACGCGCAGCCTCGGCCTAGCCGTAAACAACCCACTAAGAAACTGCAGCAAAATCCCCGGCAACTTCCTTCATGTCCGCGGTGTTTTATGAAACATTCACGTGAGGATTGTCCCCAACGTTGGGCTGTGTGTCACAATTGCAAAAAGAAAGGTCATGTGTCTTCCGATTGTAAATCCGACCGCAAACATGATGTTCATGAACGATACGCTGATTCTGTGTTGTCTGCCAATTGCACTTCTTCCCTTTCAGGGAAGTTATTCCTCACTGTCCAAATCCTTGGTCGAGATGTTCGCATGCAAGTGGATACCGGTTCTGCTGCCACTATAATTAATTCTCAGACGTATCTTCAGCTGGGTTCTCCACTCCTGTCCCCTGTCACTCGGCAATTACGGACATACAATAAACAGAAGATTTCTCTCTTGGGACAGTTTAATGCTGAGGTATCTTACAAATCCGTCGTTTGCGCTGTTCCCATATTTGTGGTCGACCAGAGCAACGCAGAAAATCTTTTTGGTTTCAATGCCTTTCGCGTTTTTGGGTTCTCCATAGATGACTCTGTCAATATTGTCTCTGACGCTATTCCTTATGCTCAACTGGATTCCTTGTCGACGACATTTTCGTCTCTTTTTTTCTCCTGGGCTAGGCCGTGCAACCGACTTTGAAGCTCATATCACGCTCAAAGCCACTGCTCGGCCTAAGTTTTTTCGGGCTCGGCCCATTCCTGTGGCCCTTCGTGATCGGGTAAAACGGGAGTTGGATCGTCTCACTGCTTCAGGGGTCTTGCTTCCTGTCACTTCCAGTGAGTGGTCCTCTCCTGTCGTAGTTGCTAAGCCCAATGGTGATATTCATCTCTGTGGTGATTTAAAACCCACTGTAAATGCCCAATGCCTCATCGACACTTACCCTATGCCCCGTCCTGAAGAACTGTTCACTAAACTCGCTGGAGGACAGTATTTTTCTAAAATTGACCTGTCGGAAGCTTATCGTCAACTTCCTCTCGACGCTGCTTCCCGGCAGTTTCTGGTCCTTAACACGCCTTTCGGTCTCTATCAATACCAACGCTTGCCATTCGGGGTGGCTAGCGCCCCTGCTCTCTTTCAGCGATTCTTGGAACAATTATTGCTCCCTGTCCCGAGGTGTATCAATTACATGGACGACTTTGTTGTCACTGGCTCCACCACTGAAGAACATCTTCAAAATCTCCGCACACTTTTTAATGTCTTACAGACTGCCGGTCTTAAGTGTAATCTTCAGAAATCACAATTTTTTTAGGCATCTATCATGTACTTGGGGTTTAAACTCTCTCGGGATGGTATTCGTCCGCTTCGACACACTGTTGCTGCGATCGATGCCCTTCCTCGTCCTACATCTGTTAAGGAACTGCAGGCCTTCTTGGGGAAAATAGCATACTATCACAAGTTTTTACAGTCAGCGGCATCGGTGGCTCAGCGGTTGCATCGTCTGTTGCATAAAAACGTGCCTTTTCACTGGTCTGCATCTTGTGACGCGGCTTTCCGGAAATTAAAGACTATGCTGAAACAGGCCCCGTGCTTGGCTACTTATCGACCTGGCCAACATCTTATTCTTGCCACAGACGCCTCTCAATACGGGGTCGATGCAGTCCTTGCGCACCGTTTTTCTGACAGTTCGGAACAACCCATCGCTTATGCCTCCAAAACGCTCACGGATGCCCAACAAAAGTATTCTCAAATTGAGAAAGAAGCTTTGGCCATCATTTATGCTCTTCATAAGTTTGGTGTTTTTCTCTATGGCTCAAAATTTCATCTTGTTACGGATCACAAACCACTTGTTTCCTTGTTTCATCCATCAACGTCACTTCCCGACAAGGCTGCACACCGCCTCCAGTGTTGGGCTCTTTACTTGTCCCGTTCCAATTATGAGATTCATTTCCGGCTAACGGCTCAACATGCGAATGCTGATGCTTTGTCTCGCCTTCCCATGGCTCCTGATCAGGCATTCGATAGGGACGAACTTTTGTGTTTCCACCTGGATGTTGCTGAGCAGCGGGTTGTGGACGGGTTCCCCATCATGGGGACAGGCTGGCGGCTGCTACGGGTTCTGACCCTACCCTCTCCCGGGTTTTACGCTGTATTCAGAAGGGTTGGCCAGATCGCCCGTCCGCCAAGACTTCTGATCCGTTGCGGAACTACTACGCTTTGCGCTACCGCCTCATGGCTAGGGATGGTGTTATCCTCCTCTCCACCGACAATGCTTCGCCGCGTGTTGTGGTACCTGCGTCTTTGCGTGCTTCGGTCTTGCGCCTCCTTCACCAGGGGCACTGGGGTGTGTCTCGCACAAAATCTCTGGCGCGCCGTCATGTGTACTGGCCTGGCATCGACTCTGAAATCGCACACATGGTCGCTGCCTGCGGCCCTTGTGCATCACAGGCTGCTGCCCCGAAGTCATCTTTGTCACCCTGGCCTTCGCCTGAGAAGCCCTGGGAGCACATTCATGCTGACTTTGCGGGACCCTTTTTAGGTACTTATTGGCTCCTCGTAATTGACGCCTATTCTAACTTTCCTTTCATTGTCCGTTGCACGTCACCTACCACCGCGGCAACCACCAGTGCTCTCGCCCGCATTTTTTCTTTGGAAGGCCTCCCCTCTACTCTTGTTACTGATAATGGTCCGCAATTTGCCTCTTCCAACTTTGCAGATTTTTGTGCTCGGCACGGCGTTACGCTTGTCATGGCCCCGCCGTTCCATCCACAATCCAACGGTGAGGCTGAACGACTGGTCCGCACATTTAAGGCTCAGATCCAGAAACTTCTGACTTCTTCTGCTGCTGATGATGCGCTTCTCCAGTTCCTGGCGTCTTACCGTTTCACCCCCATGGGCGATCACAGCCCGGCTGAGCTCTTACATGGCCGACAGCCCCGCACGCTACTTCGACCTCGTCTGGGTACGGGGATATGGCAGGCAGCCAAAATGGAGCCCGGGCCGCATCTTACGACACCGTCGCAGACGCCTGTATGAAATCCAGACGGACACGGGTCATTCGGACCAGCTTCGGCCTCGGGTGCCAGCAACGCCTGTTCTGAATGCCGCCACACCACCTTTGGCTCTACCTGATGCTCGGGATCTTGGCATCTCTCAATACTCACAACGCAGCCCTCTTACCGTCATCGCGATGCCAGCACCAGAACGGACGCCACCAGGAGATGTGCCCATGCAGGAACCGGAGGACCATCCACTGTCAGAGTACATCTACTCGCCTCCTCCTCCAACGGACGCTGACACATCGCCCATGTCTCCTGACGTATCAACTGGACTTGCCGCAACGGGCAGATTGGTGCATGGGGCCCCAGCAGATTCGACCCCTACGTCTCCTGTCATCTCGACCCGTTATCATCGGGGACACTTCCGTCCGTACGGGAAGCCTCCTCCTCGAGACTTTACGGCGAGTCAAACAACGCCTATGGACGTTAGCCATCTCCAGGACACCTCCATCAAGACCAGTGCAACAATTTCAAAGGGGGGAAAAGTGTTGTGACTCGCCAATTATTCAACGTGCCGCCGCGCAATTACGCACGTCCTCTACGTGCGGCGCTGTCTGCCAGCCATGCAGCAGCTGCGCCACCTAAGCGGCCAGCCGAGCAGCGGCCGGTAGACTGAGACTCAGTGTTTAATCGAATGCCGACTTGTACACAGGTCAACTTACTCAGTGACTTATGTGTGTTGTTGTGTTGTCCAAAATATGTGTTAAATTTGAAGATTTAACAATTTCATTTGATGCTGCTGGCAAATGTCAAAGCATGCAGTACCAGATTTGGTCATGGGTGGGTGCGGTATCATGAGTCTCAGGCAGAGCCGATTCCAGCTCCGACAAGGAGAAAGGGTAGTTGTAAGCCTCAGAATTGTTGGATCTGAAGCCCAATCTCCCCCCCCCCCTACAGTCACACAGTAGTGACAAAACATTGGAGCCTGGCATTGGCAGCAGTTTGTGCAAAACTCTCTGCCAGCATCAGTGTCTCAGATGCTGTTTGGAGTAGAGATGGGGGATCCGCTCTTGAACTAATTCATAGAGTTCAATCTTTCAAAGGAGTGAACAATCAGTGATTCAGAAAAAAAGAACGGTAGCTCCAAACGTTTCCCACGGCAGAGAGAGAGAGAGAGAGAGAGAGAGAGAGAGAGAGAGAGAGAGACGGAGCATATCAGCAGCGCCTCTGCTGGTCACAGCACAGTGCACGCCATACAGCCAGCGCCGGCCTCTGCCCTGCTTCTACCTTGGCTGCCTGCATTGTGCAGTGCCCCATTGGATTTTGTGTTTCACATATGCCGCACTCTGTCGGCGATCGTTTCAGTCGCACGTCCTGCCCTCTGGGCAGTTGATGCGAGCAACAGGACAGAGAGCCACCTAGCGGATAACATAGGAACTACTTGCAAAAACCCGCTCGCAAGGGAACGAACTATTTGTCTCGGAGCGGGTGAGTTCACCGCTACCCCCTCCCTCGGAACTCGCCCGCTCAACGCTCGCCCCACCGTCTCGACTCTAGCCAGAGCGTCGAGCAAAGCGACTCAGGTGTCACTGTGGTCTCTGCGGTCTCAGCTCACGCAGTAATATAGCTCGCGGCTCGACCTGCTCGACTCAGCGCCTCTGCATCGGAGTTCGTCCCCACTGGATATTGTTCTTCGTAGTAATGCCGCTATGTATATTACATTATTATGTTATGTATACATCAATTGTTTTTATTTTATTTTTATTTGTTTAAACTGATTAGATTAGGTTCCTGATGACTCCTCTTACTATAGGATTTTTATTATAGACACTCGAATTTACGCTTTAATTACGAGCGAACTGATAAACGTATCGCAAAATGTGATACACCAATATTTTCCTTGTTTTATTCTGCGTAAGGCTATATGCAGCACTTTCGTTTTACAGTCAAATTTATATTTTTTTTTCTTATTCTGGTACGGATTTTGCGATTTTAGGCGTCTTCGAAAGGAAACGTTCACTTTAAAAATATATAGCTTGCGATGTATTTGTATGAGGTAAATGAAATTATAATACGTTATAGCCAAATATATTGTTAATGTAAATCTCAAGTTACAACATTTTCCGATCACCCAAAAAACCACGATAGTGCAAAATAAATCAATAATCAAAAACTTTGTCATATCGTGGAAATTTCAATAAACAATACAAAATTCTTACTCATTATCTGTGTTACTTCAAAATAGGATCAAATAAGATCAAAATACAGGTATAGTACTGGAATAAACCAAGTTTAAAGGGCAATGTGCCTTCCATTTATTTTATATTGTAAATGAATGGTGAGTCATGAAAAAGAGCTAATTCATTTCAGGGAGTGAACAGTTCTGATCCAATCTCTGAAAAGAACAGTTTTGCCCATCTCTAGTTTGGAGACGTCTCTGTTTCAGCATTGCTCCTATTGGTAAACGCTTGCTTTTATCAGAAATCCTGCTGATGGGTTCCCATACTTTCGCAGAACAAGTGGAGCAGTTGACAAAATCCAGGAACACTTGCCATGCCCTTTTCTTGCTCTCCTTAATTATGCGTTGAGCCTTGGCTCTTGGGTCAATCCAAATGAAGTGGTCCAATAAGAATAAAGTTGGTTGCTTGACCATTTTTAAATATTTTATGTGTGTTTACCCTATAATTGAGAAGTACAAAACAGTTTACAGGTCCCCCCCCCCCCCCCCCCCCCCTGAATGGCGACTTTTTTGTTTGTAAGTGCGTGACGATGTTTCATTTTAGAGACGTTAGCAAAAATATGAATATCTCTGCACTGGGTTAAATTACAACATTGTCTATTACACAAAATACCCTAAATTAAAAAATAACCATTCAAAATGAACTCCAAAGTTTAGTATCCAAATTTTCAAAAATCCGCTTTTTAGGCACATAAATAACAAACCAGGAGTGATTTGTGATAGTCTATTTTTTCCTATAGTTAGATGTCATACACTACTAGCCTCATATAGAGTAAGAACACTTACAAATGTTTCCTTAATTTTTCATGAATTTTTGAAATTTGAAAATTTTCATTTTTTTGTAAAGTTTGGGGTTAGTTATCTCAGGTGGTACTGAATATAAAATATGATTTTTGCACAGTTTGTACACTTATATGATAGTAACATACTGTAAATATTTCAACATTGATATCTGACTGTGAACAAAGATATGGATTTTTGAAAATGAGGAGATAATTCACATTACTCTTCAACTGATCTTATGGCTGTTGCCTATTCATGTGTGATATTGGTGGGATATAATCAATTATTATTGAAGTAAGGTACTGAACTATATACAAAAAGTGGAAACATCACTGAAATTAACATTTATATTATTTTGACATACATGAAACAAATATTTTCAATTAACATCCTTCAAGATGTAACTGTTCCTAAACCTGGCCGTGAATGTTAAAAACTCTTATTCTTCAGACAGTTTCTGTGATATAGAGTAAGACCTCCCAGTTGCTGTGCTAAGTTCAAGCACTGAAAGGTTCCTTAAAACATTTTTCATTGGTATACAAAATTTGTCACTAGTAAATTTCTTGAATGATGTTCTTGGGCCAGCAGGGTGGTAAAAATGCACAAATACATCATTGTTATCCAAACTTATTCTTTCCATCTCTGCAAGCCACCACTGTCCATCATACACACATGCCACTAGCCACCACTGTCCATCATACACACGTGCCACTATGTCATTCAATGTTATAGACAGAGATGTAATTTTACTGACACAATGATCCTCGTAAATTTCAGTTTCTGATGTTACATAGCACTGAACTAAGTTTTCTGCAATGCCAAGGAATTTGTGGAAATGTCTTGTTCCTTTTATTGCTATACAATTTTCAAATTTGGTTTGAAGTGTTGTTTTCATATGCAGAACCACTTCTTTCTTGATCAGAAAATAGGTAATGCCTTTAATATTATCCTTGCTAAAGACGTACACGTACTGTACTGTGAGAATTTGGTCTGTGGTTGGTCTTTGTAGGCTGGCTTTACTTACTTCACATTTTGTTGTACCTCCTACTCCATCACATGCATTTTACCATGGGAAGATGCAAAAAAGTGCCATTCAGCCTCTAACCCAAAGTCTACTTTGTGGTTGCACAGACTTGAAAAATTCTTTTTGTTCTTATACTGACTACCGCTTCCATCTGAAAAGTATATCAGCTTCTCAACCTTGGGAAAATTTTCTTATATGTAATTTATTACATATACAGCCACAGTGCTGTGCTCCAAGTAGTTGATTAGAATGCAAACTGAAGAACTGCAAACTTCATCTTTCTCATTTTTAAAGTAGGGAATAAATGGATGCACCGTTGCCTGGTCATTGACCCAGTGGTACCCTTGTATTGCATCCTGAATCACAAATGTAAAATTTTCTGCAAAATCATCTAGCACTACGCATTCAGTTTCATGAAGTTGTGTTTTTTTGTCCTTCAAAAACTCATTCTGGATTTTAGAAACATAGTGATGACTTTTGAGCGTATATTTGTGTAATAGACAATGTTTTAGAGGACACTTTTCTGAAAACAATCATGTCAGTTGCAATGTTGTAACTTAACCTAGTGCAGAGATATTCAAATTTTTGATAATGTCTCCAGACTGAAAAATTGGTGCACGCCTACAAGTAGAATGGCCGCCATCCAGTAAAGGTGCAAGATAAATTATTTTTAAAAACTGTTTTGAACTTCTCAAATATAGGGCAATCACATATAAAAAATTAAAATATTTAAAAATGGTCAAGCAACCATCACTGGACCACTTCATATGGATTGACCCTCTTGCGACTTGAAAGGCTATGAGGCTGTCTGCTGTAGGGTGGCATTTAAATTGGCGAAGAGCCGCATTCCTGTCCTGGATCACTGAATGGCACTCTTCTGTCTGCCAGGACCTGAGGACATTGGGACGAATAAGTCAGGGGCATGGTGGATCACTTGCATGATATGGTCCACCCATTCCTAGATGCTGTTATGATGTTCAAACACAGCCAGCTGGCTGAATGGCATCCAGTTAGCCCTGCTGACCATCCATGTTGGTGGCTTCTCTTGAGGTAGTGCTCCATCTAGTAGGTGAATGTACATTTGGAAGTGGTCACTGGAATGAAGGCCACCAAGAACTTCCAACTGAACAGAATCTGAGGGGGCTGGAGAACAGAAAGAGAGGTGGATGGCTGACAATGGCCCATCAGCAGTGCAGAAATGATTGTGAGTTACTGTGTTGAGGAAGTACAGCTCATCAGACATGTCAGGGGCACTCCAAAATTTGATGCCGAGCCCAAGTAGGGGTCGAGCCCCACAAGAGATGATGGACATTGAAGGCTCCCAGTAGGAGAAATGGTTGCGGGGAGTTATTCCACAAGATATACAAGAGCTTCAGAGTCTGGCGGAGATAGATACAGTGAGCAAACAGTGATCTTCAACACTCATGAATTTCGACAGCAACAGCTTGCAGGGGCTCTGTCCCAGTCAGGTCATCCTTTCGATGAAGGGTATTAGCCCTGTAGGACAGGGGTGTCAGTGGCTTTAAAATGTGTTACTTGTAAACACAGGCACAGGGGATGTTCCTGCACTAGCAGTTTCAGTTCTCCCACATGTGTCCTGAACCCATTAATGTTCCACTGTAATATGGGTGCCACCTATTACAGGCGTTGCACTTTCACTCTGTCTTTCCGCTAGGGGAGTCCACAATGGGTGGGGGCTCAGTCTTGTGGCGAGATGATTTCCTCAGTTCCAACATCAAGCTCCATTAGTTCTACTAAAGAGTTAAAAAAGACATCAGCTACACTGACTGGCATGAAAAATGCAACACTCAATAAATGATGTGTGATTGTCTATTTAATCAAAGTGAAGCACTTCAACCTTTTTTTAGATGGAGTACGTTACTGGCACTGCTTTGCAAACAAACTATGAAGTGTTGATTGTTTATTGCACTAGCCTTAATTGTTTCCTGCACAACCTGGAAAACACATCACTGAATGTAAGCGAATAATGTTTTCCCACTCTTGTGACACTTATTTTTGTACCCTGAATTGTCCCTCTTTCAATCAGACGTGTTTGTAGGATCTTTCTGTGATTGTCGTAATCAGCTTTCTAGAGTAAACATGCCGTTAAGCCCTGAACAAGATGCAAAAGCTGTCGCTTTGGTGGAAGATGGCCACAACATGCATTGTGTTGCAGAAGTGTTGAGAACTACACTTTCCACAATTTTTGGAACTGTACGAAGGCACCGGGAAACTGGAGGTTTTGCAAGGACCAGGTATGGGCCCGGGAAGAGCAACATCAGAGAGGGATGACCGCTTCTTACAATTCAAGTTCTCTGCAACCACCACGTCACTCCTACTGAAGCACAAAATTGACTCCACCAGGTTCAAGGGGTCAATGTTAATGATATAACTTTTTGAAGAAGACTGGAAGAAACCAATCTTCAGTCCAGAAGACCTGCTAAAGGTCCGGAACTCACTATAGACCATTGCATAGCTCAACAACATTTCACAAGGGAACATCTTGGCTGGACAGTACAACAATGGGCTCAAGTGATGTTCACCGATGAGTTGTAATTTGGCCTCCAATCACATGGAAGAAAGAGGGTCCTGGGAAGGCCAGGAGAAAGGTACTCCCTTTGCACATTCTCATCCAGGTCGCCTTTTCATGTTGGTTCTGTGATGGTGTGTGCAGGAATCAATCCAGTTGCAAGGATGGATCTAGTCTTTGTGGAGCACAGGAGCATTGTGGCACACTGGTATGTGGAGGAAATCCTCTTGCAGCATGTGGTTCCTTTTGCTCCATTTACAGGTGATGATTTTACACTAATGCACAACGATGCATGCCCACATGTTGCAAGATTTGTGCAAGGGTTCTAGGATGAGCAGGGATTCATGCTATGGGTTGGCCTACTAGAAACCCTGATCTGAATCCTACTGAGCACATTTGGGATTGACTGCCTGGGGAGAAAAGCCAGTCAGCACCATCCAGAGACCCTACAGGACATACGGAACGCCCTACTGGAAGAATGGGATATGATTCATCCACAGGACATTACCACATTAATCAGGAACATGCCTGAAAGGTAGAATGCCGCCATTGGTGCAAGAGATGGCAATACACACTTCTGAAGATGCGAACAGAGGTCTCTTCAATCATCTCCGAGGTCTGTGAAGTAAATTGTGAAGTGTATAGCATCAAAACAGACACGCGTTACCTTTATGAGCTTACTCAAAATTTCCTTGAAGTGTGCATCTCTGGCTTAAATTGTTAAATTTTGTTTATAATTGTCTTTATTTTTTCATTGCAGGACCCCAATATTCCATCATAAGATAGTGGATTAGTGTCATAAAAGTGACACAAATTTAAAATAAATTTCAGTTTTTGTAAGAAATCGAAGCCTTTTTCGTGCCGGTCAGTGTAGTATGATGTCGACGTCATTGGTGATGCTTGGCCTTTGATTTTTTGTCCTGGGTAGGCTTTGGAATCACAACCACAGCAGTGGTAGAGGCAGTGCTGCACAGTGGACCTGACTGAACCTTAGTGGGACCAGGGAGCGCCACAATGTTAGCGATCACAGACTTTTCCAATTTTTTGGGAGGAAGTGTAAGCTGTGAAGTAACTGCAGCAGCAGAAGAACAATGGCAAACGCAGGTACTAGTGCTGACACTAGCTACCTCAGTTTGTGTAGCAGCATCGCTTTTCTGTACTGGTTGTTTAGCAACTGAAGCAAAGGAGGTAGCAAATGTCAGGGGCTTCAAGGACTTATAAATCATCTTGGACTCACCTTACGGTAGCTGTCATGTGGTTTTAATCTCCTGTACCTTCTGTTCTTCAAACAAATCACAGCAGTCCCTACTTCAAACAGGGTGAGCCCCAGAGCAATTCACACACTTCGGAGGAGATGAACATTCAATTCCTTTGTGGGCAGCCTTACCACATTTTCCACAAATGGCTTCTCTTTACATTCAAGAGTGGTGTGCCCAAACTGCTGGCATTTGAAACAGAGCATTGGGTTGGAGACACAGGGTCACATGGTCAAGCAAAGAAAACCTGCCTTAATATGTTCTGTGAGTTTTCTGCTATTAAAAGTGAGGATGAACAAGTCGGATGTAATCGGATCGCCTTCCACCCTTTTTATTATATTCTGCACATCTACAATGCCTCCTGAGGCCATTCAGCTATTACTGTATTTACTCGAATCTAAGCCCGCACCTGGAAAAAAAAAAAAAAAACCGAATCTAAGCCGCACCTGAAATTTGAGACTCGAAATACAAGGGGAGAGAAAAGGTTTAGGCTGCACTTCCAAATTGAAACAAAGTTGGTCCATTGTAATATGAGACGCAATTTAGGTCAAATGAATGACGATGCAGCTACAGTAGTTTGGTTCAAGTCGTAAGCTTAGCAGTTAAGCTTTACCAGGTAGCCATTGCTATGCGTCAGGCGCTCCATTGGTATTTATACAGATACCCTTCCTTTTTCACATGCTTCGTCTGGTTTGAATTGATTGCTTATTTTTCTTTGATCTAAGTGCCATTCTCTTTGTTATAGGTGTTTACGTCACTCTAAGCTGAAAATGCTGTGTCATCCATTGTTTGCCGCATTCTGATAATGAGTGTTTACGGCCTGTCGCCACTCGCGACATGGCTTGCTCTTGTGCGCGCTACCGCCGCTTCAAAAAAAAAAAAAAAAGACGAATCGTCTCATTGTCTCATTAGCGAAACAATGGCAAGAGACTGCTATTTGTTGTTTCTTACACTGCTGCTTTCTTTGATAATGAACAACAAGAACCAAATAATAGACTGCGTGTGATAGAAGATGTTGTGAAGAAGAGTTAAGCGAAAATTTTTCTCCGTTTGCAAATCTTTGCAGACGCCTCTTTAGCACATTACATTCTGCACAGGAATTAGAGTTATCTTAGATTTAAAAATCTAGTCAGTTGTCGGGCTTCATTTCTGACTGTATCACTATTTAGCGTAAGAATAATACGAATATAAACATGGCATGATATGTATATTCTTCCGCGTTTGCTGTCGTCTCACTCTAGTTTCGTAGTTTATTAGGCAGACAGGATTTAAATGAGATAGCAGCAAACACGAAAGAATACATGGCAAAATGTTTATATACATATTATTCTTATGGTGAAGAGAATACTGCCTGTGATTCACAATTCATAAAAGTTCCTATTAACAACCATCTCTTGTCACAGGTAGGAAAAAATTCAGAACGTAGAGTTGGCCATATTGACAAACATCCCAAACAGTCTTGCAAGTCGGATTTTTGTAGTACATTGAAAGGCTGCTACATATGAAGATGAACAATACGGAATTTGTATTTACTTCGTTGGATAATGTATGAAAATGCAGTGGTCGAAACTCGGGGCGGAGAATAAAGCTCGTCTTCCACTATTTTTTTTAAATTTATTTACTGATGCAGAGGTTTTGGCGCCAGTATTTATCTTTGTGCCTGCAAAGCATGCCTGTGTAGCGCTACATATATTTGAAGGCAGAAGTTAGTTGTGGCGGCACCTGCCAACATTTACAGAACTTCCGCAACTTTGCACTCGATTATAAGCCACAGGCGGTTTTTGGATTACAAAAACCGGAAAAAAAGTGCAGCTTAGATTCGAGTAAGTACGGTAGGTCTTCTTTGGGGATGTCCACCAGGTCTCCCTATGTCACAACACCTTTACTATAGTGTAATGTGGCGTGGAGCTCAGTCTCAATGGCATATTCCCCAAGGATTTTGGCCTTTTGCAGGTTTGTCTCTTGTTGGGATCTTGATATCTCCACCAAGTGTCCTGTTCCATAACCACTTAAATGATTTTAACGTACCTGCAATCCCCTTGAAATCCTTTTGAATGTAAAAATGTAGACTCGTCATTTCTGAAAGTATTTGTATGGAGTGTAGCCATGTATGGAAGTGAAACATGGACGATAAATAGTTTGGACAAGAAGAGAATAGAAGCTTTCGAAATGTGGTGCTACAGAAGAATGATGAAGATTAGACCGGTAGATCACATAACTAATGAGCAGGTATTGAATAGAATTGGGGAGAAGAGAAATTTGTGGCACAACTTGATTAGAAGAAGGGATCGGTTGGTAGGTCATGTTCTGAGGCATCAAGGGACCACCAATTCAGTATTGGAGAGCAGCGTGGAGAGTAAAACTCACAGAGGGAGATCAAGCAGATTTGGAAGGATGTAGGTTGCAGTAAGTACTGGGAGATGAAGCAGCTTGCACAGGATACATTAGTGTGGAGAGCTGCATCAAACCAGTCTCTGGACTGAAGGCCACAATAACAACGCGTAGCAAGGTGACACTTTGTCAAAACTTCCTTTTTTTTTTTTTTTTTGAACCAATAAAAACACACTCTGGTAAGCAGCATGCATTCTGTTACTAAACACACTAGAATGCTTGACTATCCCTGAATCTGGAAGATTGGCTACATGGGCTCTCTTATTGGATTGGGTGTTAGTACTTACTAGTGATCCACCCATTCAACCAGGAGGTGGAAGAGAAAACTTTGCAGGTTCCATCTCAGTCCCACAAGCAGCTAGGGAAATAAAAGTCCACCTAGGCAGAGCCCAGCGTGCCTATGTAAGCCTTATACAACTTAGGTATGGCAGGTTCCACAGAGATTGCCCGCTAACGACTGTTCCACCTCAACAGCCACGCATCTCATCAGCACATGGTACAACTTGAGACTGAGTGTTTCCTTACAGAGGTTTTTATCATCCTCACAATCCAGACATTCAAGCCAAGATCCGCATTCCCTGTGACACACAACATTCCAGTCGTGCCTTACAGTGGTCACTGAAGTACGCCCAGAGCTTATGGTGACAGGGAACTGGGAGCGCTTATCGGTCACCTGCTCAGAAACCCAGGGTCGCCACACTCATACTCAGCAAATGAATGCTGAGCCCCTGAGAGCTCTTCACATCCTTCACATTCAAGACATTATTATACTATTCCTACAAACAACCATGGTCTAACTGTCATTAAGATATTTGTTCTACAACACAATGCTTAATTTCCTCAGTATCTATTAATCAAAATTACAATTCTTATAGCTGGCCAACACAAAAACTGAAAATAGTAGCTTTCTACAGTTCAGCTTCCTACTTATTTAATTTACTGCACACATTTCATCAGCAGTAATGTTTGAGAGTTTCACATCTCCAATAAAGCTGATAGAAGAAAGATATCAAACTCCTTTGAAGATAGGTTTCTAGGACTGAAGCCAGTGGGATCAATTACTTAACATGTCTTATGAAAATGTTCTGTTCACACATGCATCATAGATAGATAAGTTACATTCATATAAGGAAGTGATAATGGCATCTACAGAGCATGACTATCAAAAGCAGCAACACTTTTATCGACATATGTCATTATAATGGAACTGCCACAAGAGCAAAATACTCTCCATATAAATTGTGCAAATACTTGATGGTGTTGTTTATTGCAGTATTCAGAATTATTTTAATATTCAGAATTATTTTAAAAAGCCTGCAGCAGTATCAAATATATTCTAGGAATGACAAAATTTCAAGACAACTTGCTAATTATGAAGTAATTACAAGAAAAGCAACACAAGTTTCATTCACAACAGCAGAATGATGCGTTTGAAGAAGATTTAGTCTTCTACAAAAATATATACTCTGAAAACCATACTCTATTTTCTAGAAGCTGTTTAAGCTCTAGAAACACAATGACTAAATAAAAGATATATAGCAGACACATTAGCTGAGTGCTGAAATAGACAGCAGTTCTAAATTTCTGTAAATCTGCACTAGATACCAACACCGCATGCACGCACAGAAGAGAGTACTCCGACTGCCTTCTGCTTGTTATTGGATATGTTTAACTGTTACTGTAGACAACCGTGGCCAGTAGCTAATTTCAAGTTTTCATATTGGAGATTTTGTACACTTTTCAGTGGAAGAATTTTCATAACTGCAGTAACTAAACAAAAGCAATATTTAGTGCTGGCAGGCTTTCCTTTATACAAGCTGTTTGTGAAAGGCACTGAATGCTTTGTATTCTAGAAATCAATTGGACAAAACAAGCTTTAAGCAGCCTAATTCGGTGTATAGTGGGGAAAGGTGTCTGAACAAAGCCTCACGACCTGTTGTTTCATGATAAGTTACATTGTCAAACAATGGAAATTCCAGGTAGGACTATCAACAATGTAGGAAAAGACAGATTGCTACTTCCTGTACAGACAACACACTAAGCTATAGATAGGTCCAATTAAAAGACATTTACATATAAGCTTTCGGCCACAGCCTTCATCAGAAAGAGAGAGACACGCACCATTCATTCACAAAACCAAGCACACCTCATGCACACGCGACTGCCAACTCCGGCAGCTCGGGCACAAAAGATTCTCACCCGCACTGGTGGAGTTGGCAGTCATGTGTGCATGAGGTGTGCTTGCTTGTGTGAAAGACTGGTGGGTGTGTCTCTCTTTTCATGACAAAGGCTGTGGATGAAAGCTATTGTGAAAGTGTCTTTTAATTACACCTGTCTGCAACTTAGCATGTTAACTTTGCCTTAGGTAGCAATCTACATTTTCACACATTGTCGTTATTTCTGAACAAATATGAACATATCTTTACATGTGTGATTTTCAATTTGTACACATAGCACATTAATAGATGAAAATTTACACCTTATTTGATCACATCTTTTGATTTATTTCAGCATGCCAGAAAGAAAAAACTATTTAGCTTTTTGTTATCACTGTGCTGCCCTAATCTTAAGGATTACACACACTGCCAAGGCAACAGCTCCAAAAACAACTGTGTTCTCCACGTGGAAGCACTGTAGAAACGTAAATATAGACAATCATATGGTTTTGCAACCAAGTTCCATAATATAAATGAATAGTCAAGTCCCATAATTAAAATCAGTAATAATATAATTCCCTGATCACGACACAAGAGAATAACAATTGCTTCATAAACAAATAAATACATAAATAATAATAATAATATAAAACAATTACTTAACTAATAGGAACTTTGTACTCTCAAATCTTTTTACTCTGACTAAACGAATTTTCAAGAAAGCAGACACTCCCCTTCAAATTTCTCACATTATTGTCTTCTAGTGCACATGCACAGATTCACACCAGGAATATCCTATATGTATCGTGTAATCGGGTGGTGTGAACCAGTCTGCCGTTCGAAACATGTATGCTTAGGGTGCGGCTGCAGAGGTGGACACCTGAGGTGCATCATGTAATATGGTCTTCAACAGGAAAATTGCACTGTTATATCGGCAAGCCACTGTCAGCAGGGTTGGATTGTAACTCTACAACCTGTGTTGTGTGGGTGATAGCATACTAAAGTTATGTGTGTTTTCACAAATGACCATGAAAATGGAAGGATGAAACCTCTTGTTGGAGCATAGCCTAATCCTTAGGGACAGGAAAATTTCACAAAATGATAAGTGTGGAAAATAAATAAAAAATTGGTGTTTTTTAGCAAAATAATGCAAAACTGATGATTTTTATGAAACATCATGCACTTTGACATCTTCCCATGTAAAAAATTGTCATAAATCTGACAGCAAAAGTTTACCGATTTTCATAACTGATGGCTGTTGAACGATGAAATTGCCTTCTGCCTTCTTTTTTCTGCAAGGATTAGGTACATGTATAATCCTCAAATAACAGTTCAATTACCACATAAGCAATAAGAGCAAAAAAAGTACATAGAATCCGGTAGAAAAGTAACATCAAACCTGACAAAAATCGCATTGAGTTTGGCAAAAAAAAGGCACAGGATCTGGCAAAATATAAGACCAAATTCAGCAAAAAATTTCACTGAGATTGGAAAAAATAAACACCAAAAAGAGAAATTTTATAGCGCCAAAATTGGCAATAAAGAGTGCAGATGGGAAAATAACATGATTTGGTAAAAAATAGCACCAAACCTGGCAAAATATACCATCAAAATTGGCAAAAAACACGTTCAAGATTGTAAAAAAGGCCACTGAATATGACAAAAAGAGACAAAAAATGGCAAAAAAGAATACCAAATTTGGTAAACAAAGTTTGCCACATTTGGCACAAAATTTGCAAAACAATAGCACCAAAGTTTGAAAAAAATAACACTGAAATTGGAAAAAGATAACATGGCAGAGGAAAAAATAACATCAAAATAGACAACAAAACAGCACTGAATTTTACAAAAATAACACCAAAATTGGCAAAAAATTGCACTGAAACACACAAAAATAAACACTGAATTTGGCCATAAAACACAATTTTTTCCTGTCCTACTAATCTACCTTTTGAATATCAGCAAGTGTGGGTGAAGCTTCACTTGCCCATATGAAAAAATGGTTCAATACCAATGATTCCATGCCTCGCACTGTATGAGAAACTGTTAAAAAAAAAAAAGTACCAAAATCACCTTACCTATGGACATGTGTAATCAGATAAATAGCTACCGTATTTACTCGAATCTAAGCCGCACTTTTTATCCGGTTTTCGTAATCCAAAAAACCGCCTGCGGCTTAGAATCGAGTGCAAAGCAAGCAGAAGTTATGAAAAATGTCGGTACACGCCGCCACAACTAACTTCTGCCGCCGAATATATGTAGCGCTACGCAGGCATGTTTTGTAGGCACAAGGATAAATACTGGCGCCAAAATCTCAGCGTCAGTAAATAAATTAAAAAAAAAAGTGGAAGACGAGCTTTTTTTTCTCCGCCGCGAGTTTCAACCACTGCATTTTCATACATTATCCAGCAAAGTAAATACAAATTCCGTATTGTTCATCTTCGAATGTAGCACAATTTCAGTGTACTACGAAAATCTGACTGGTAAGACTGTTTGGGATGTTTGTCAATATGGCCAACTCTACGTTAGTACGTTCTGAATTTTTTCCTATCTGTGAGAAGAGATGGTTGCTAATAGGAACCTGATGAAATTTGAATCATATACAGTATTCTCTTCACCATAAGAATTATACGAATATAAACATTTTGCCATGTATTCTTTCGTGTTTGCTGCTATCTCATTTAAATCCTGTCTGCCTAATAAACTACGAAACTAGAGTGAGACAACAGCAAACGCGGAAGAATATACGTATCGTGTCATGTTTATATTCGTATTATTCTTATGCCTAATAGTGATACAGTCAGAAATGAAGCACGGCAAGTGACTAGATTTTTAAATCTAAAATGACTCTAATTTCTGTGCAGAATTTGATGTAATAAAGAAGCGACCGCAAAGATTTTCTAACGGAGAAAAATTTTCGCCTAACTTTCGTTCAGAACATGTTCTATCATACGCAGTCTATTATTTGATTCTTGTTGATCATTATCAAAGAAAGCAGCAGTGTAAGTAACAACAAATTGCGGTCTCTTGCCATTGTTTCGCTAATGAGACGATTCCTCTTTTTTTTTTTTTTTTTAATTGTACGCGGCGGTAGCGCGCACAAAAGCAAGCCGTGCCGCGAGCCGCGACAGGCCGTAAACACGCACTATCAGAATGTGACAAACAATGCATGACACAGTGCAGTAATGCATTTTCAGCTTAAGAGTGACGCAAACACCTATAACAAAGAAAACGGCAATTATCAGATCAAAGCAAAATAAGCAATCGATTCAAACCAGACGAAGCACGTGAAAAAGGAAGGGCACCCATATAAATACGGACGGAGCGCCTGACGCATAGCAATGGCTACGTGGTAAAGCTTAACTGCTAAGCTTAGACTCGAACCAAACTACTGTAGCTGTATCGTCATTCATTCGACCTAAATTGTGTCTCATATTACAATGGACAAACTTTGTTTCGGTTTGGAGGTGCGGCCTAAAACTTTTCTCTCCCCTTGAATTTCGAGTCTCAAATTTTAGGTGCGGCTTAGATTCGGGAATTTTTTTTCCTTTATTTCGAGTCTCATTTTTCAGGTGCGGCTTAGATTCGAGTGCGGCTTAGATTCGAGTAAATACGGTAATGAGAGGTCCAGATTAATGGTGAGGTCTATAACAAAAGAAGCAATACAGTTCTAGGGGGAATGGGAAGAGGAATTCTGCCTTATGCATGACACCTTTTTTCTGTTTTGTTTCACCCACACATATTTCAACACAATTTGTGCTATCTTCAGTGGGTTCTGTCAAAAAAAAGAGGGACCCACATGTTTCAGCACAAAATGTGCTGAAACATGTCTAGGTGAAACAAAACAGAAAAAAGGTGTCTTGCATAAGGTGGAATTCCTCTTCCCATTTCTAGCAACAACGGACATAACAAGAAGAACTGCAACACCACAAGATGATTGATACAGTTCTACATGTAAACTTTCATTAACATTAACTTGCTAAGATCATATTTGTTTTAGTGTGTTTACTGGCAAACATCATAAGAGGAGAAAAACTAATAAGTTTTTGACTACCCAATCCCAGAACTCATAATTTTTGCAGTCTTACACAGTTGAGCACAACTAAATAACAGGACAAGGAGACAGGAGGTAGCCAGCATAAACAAAAATGAAATGCATATAGAAAAACATCTACATTATTAGGTCATGTGTCAGAATCGCAATTTTGAATTATACCTATTGGTAGTTGCCACTCTACTACTCTCTTTTCATCCCCATCAAGAATTTCTATGATGTAACTTGACCCTTCTGAAGGATACTTACACTGTGTACATTAAGCATATACTGGATCTTTTCTTTTGTGTACACGTCAACAGATTATCACAGTCTTCCCTTTTACACAAATCAGTAACTGTGTAGCTTACATCAAATTGCAGAGTTTGTATCTTATTGTTCTATAATTTGAGCTTACCTGATTTGCTGCGTTCTTACACCCCCCTCTTCGGAAACAAACATATTTCCAACAATATTAGTGATAGATGAAAGCCAGCTACCAGACTGAGTTTCTGCATGCTGTGCTTGGAATTGTCTGCAGAAGTCCGTTAAGCACGCTGTAATGACCTGTAAAAAAATTGCAGGCCTTCAACAATGTGCCCAAAAAAGAAGCAGTAACTATATCATTATTATTTAATAAATGGAATATGATTACAGAACGAAATAATGAAACTTGCTGATATTCTTTGGAATAAAAGTGAATTACTGTGAGCCACACAGTGGCTTCTTCTTCTTCTTACTATTATTATTATTATTATTATTATTATCATCATCATCATCATTATTATTCCAATTTCAAAAAAGAGTAAAGAATGATTATGATATGGAATTAGATGCACCCACCAAAGTCGACAACGATGAAAGAGAATTTAAGGGGGATAATAATATTATGTGGTGGGAAGGAAATGACACGAAACTAAAAATTATTGGAGACTGTGGATGTGGGGAAAGAAATCACAGGAGATAAGGCTGAGACAAGTTGTGATAGATTTCCACTAGTTGTAACTAATGTCATCTTGCAAAGTCACAACAGTAAAATGTCTACTTGGAAGAAACCAGAAGACACTGTAGAAGTTTGTTTCACAACAATGACAGAAAGGGAGATATGAACCACATAATGAACTAGGATGACAACAACATGCAAATACTAATTTCAAACAGGAACTAGCAGTGACAAATGGGGGCTGAAATTCAGAAGATATAATCAGAGACGCTCTGCAAACCTAGAACCAGTGTCTAATTCATGTGGTGAAAAAGAAGATAATGAGAAATAAAATGGGGGAAAAACAAACATGACAGTACACGTGAAATATGACAAATTAAAGAAGATTTACTTGAAGCTGAAAATCTCTGAGACAACAAATATTGCAATAAGCAAATTAAGCAGAGAAATGGCAAAATGGAAGTTGATTTTCTTTTTAATCACTAAGTAGCGGCATATTTTCATATATAGGGGGTGATCAAAGAGTTTCCATTCGAAGGTGGTACAGTCCAGAATCAGTATGCCAAACAGGCAAAATCACTGTGAGCACTGAGCCAATCATTCCACTGAAGCACCGGGTTGAAGAAGTCTATTAGACATTGTGTCCTGCTGCATGAAGAATTCTCTAACTGCCTGCTGCACATCCTTATCAGACAGAAAACATTGAACCTACAAGGCGTTTTTTAGGGAACCGAAAGAGCAATAACCACATGGGGAGAGATCAGGACTCTAGGGCGGGTGCTTGGGCATCTCCCACTTGAGTTGGTGTAACTTCTGAGTAACTCTCGGATTGAATGACATCTTGTGCTGAACTGCGATCGGCACAGAACTTTGTGCACCATTCCACAACAGCAGTTTTCGACAGACATGTTGCCACACACAGAGTCTTCATTTTTCAATGGATGCCCACTGCTGCTTGTCCTTTGGCATCCCCCCCCCCCCCCCGCCAAAAAAAAAACAGCACTCTGGTCCTATTTGGATGCATTTGGTACTAGTTTCATCACAGTTCAAGTTTCCACATTTACTGTGCACACATCAGCATGACATGAATTCCATGCTAATCCCTTGCTTACATGTTGGTACTTATATACCTGTATCATGGTCGCACTATGTTACATATATGCTGCAGCAACATTCTCAAATGGAAACCTTTTGATTGCCCCTTATAAATGGACTAACAGAAGTAAAATTAATAATAATTGAGTTCTATACATTATTCATTTGCTATGTAACACATTATGTAATTATATTAACCAGTCAATTACAAACCTGTCCATAGCCATTAAGAGCTAATTCATCATCCAAGATTGAGAGCTTCACAATATATGGATTTGCTGCTTCATGCTTTCTGTAATTCACAAGCAATGTCAACAAGAGCACTGCATCATGGCCATGTTGGGCTCTTGTGCTAGGGTCACATAATAACTATAAATAAAAATTTGAAAATTTTTTAAAAGTCATTAAAATACAATAAAGTTGGGTATAATCATAAACAAAAACTTATCAAACATTACCTGAATCAAGGCTTCAAATATGCTGTTGATCATAACATATTCAAGGAGTGTATTTTGACTGACATTGTCCGTACCCGTGACAAGAACAAGCAACAGCTTCAGACAAAGGGCTTTAAGACTAGATGAGTAATCACCTAGAGTAAATAATAATTATTACTATTATAATAATGTCAGAAAAAAATTAATCTAATAAATGTTGTGATGTAATTCAGCCTAATGAACATTATGAACTCTCTGATACTGGTGGATATCAAACATTTCATTTGTGCAACAATAACCTCACGCAAAACTATTTCTGTACAGCTATTTCACATGAAACTATGTAAATATTATTACCACTAAACACAATCCCTGTTCTCTCATTTTGCAGGAAGAGTAACTCTAAGAGGGAGTTGTGTGAAGTCATTTGTATAGGGTAGACAAGTTTTGTATTTATGTGAGATATGTAGTTTATGGGAACAGATGGAAGTTATTTTTGTTTAAGTCGTTAAAGAATACAGAAATTGAAAAAAAACTGAATGTCTATTATTTCCATTAAACTTTTACATATGCAGTTTCAGATTTCTACACACACAAAAATCCTGAAACAATAATCACATTCTGAAGACAATGAAGCAAACATATAAAACAAGTTAAGTAGCAGATAAAAAACTAAACCAAGGTGTGCACATCCACTTTTAAAATTCCCCAAACTGATATACATCTGTAATCAGACTTGTCAATGGTGGCTTCACTTTTTACTGAAAGTGGCTTGTTATACTGCATAGAGATACACGAATGTGGTAAAGACATTTGGGCGTAGAAATAAGAGCTGTGATAAAAAACCGTTGTGTCTGATTCCATTATTTATATCACAGGAAATTCCACTGGAAGCAACAGACAAAGTTTAGTGTATAATGTCAATGAATCGTTTTGTTTTTAGTATTATTCAGCTGTGATATAACAATAATTCCTACGACACTTAAACAGTTAAAGCTAGATTGATTAATTTATGCTGTCAATTAAAACTTAGGAGAAATATAGACATGTAAAGAAAGTGTCCATGGGTAATAATACAAATGGAAAACAAAGTTCATATGAAGTTTCACAGGTGACAGATACTTATAAAAATGTTAGACACAGTTTTCAGTAAACTGGTAGACATATATAAAGGAATTCCAAATGAAGACAGATTGGCATCACTACACAGGGTTTTGAGTATAAAGATTATTTACAGACATTTAGCATACAATGGATTTCAGAGATTAGTGTGAATTCAACAACTACATTTTTACAATCTTTGTGGATTTCTTCACAGACCATGACAGGATCCACCTGATGAGCTAACAAAGTAATTGTCAGGGAACATGGAGTACAAAAGGGGTTAATGGGGATGTTAAGATTGTGCTTCAGGAATTTCATTAAAAGCTAAATGGAATTATGAAATTTGTCAATACAAATGGAAGAACACAGATGTCAGCATATGCAGATAATACTGCAGTCCTTTTGAAATATGGTAAATAAACCGTATTTACTCGAATCTAAGCTACACCTGAAAAATGAGACTCGAAATTCAAGGGGAGAGAAAAGTTTTAGGCCGCACCTCCAAATCGAAACAAAGTTGGTCCACTGCAATACAAGACAAAATTCAGGCCGAATGAATGACGATGCAGCTACAGTAGTTTGGTTCGAGTCGTAAGCTTGGCAGTTAAGCTTTACCAGGTAGCCATTGCTATGAGTCAGGCGCTCCGTCCGTATTTATACGGGTACCCTTCCTTTTCCACGTGCTTCGTCTGGTTTGAATTGATAACTTATTTTTCTTTGATCTGATAAGTGCCATTCTCTTTGTTATAGGTGTTTACGTCACTCTAAGCTGAAAATGCATTAGTGTACTGCGTCATGCATTGTTTGTCGCATTCTGATAATGAGTGTTTACGGCCTGTCGCCACTCGCGGCATGGCTTGCTTTTATGCGCGCTACCACCGCTTACTATTAAAAAAGAGAGAGAGAGAGAGAGAGAGAGAGAGAGAGAGAGAGAGAGAGAGAGAGAGAGGAATCGTCTCATTAGCGAAACAATGGCAAGAGACTGCTATTTGTTGTTACTTACACTGCTGCTTTCTTTGATAATGATCAACAAGAACCAAATAATAGACTGCGGATGATAGAAGATGTTCTGAACGACAGTATAGCGAAAATTTTTCTCCGTTTGAAAATCTTTGCAGATGCCTCTTTAGTACATTACATTCTGCACAGAAATTAGTCATCTTAGATTTAAAAATCTAGTCAATTGCCGTGCTTCAATTCTGACTGTATCACTATTAGGCATAAGAATAATACGAATATAAACATGAAATAAGGATATAAATATCCTTCCGCGTTTGCTGTTGTCTCACTCTAGTTTCATAGTTTATTAGGCAGACACGATTTAAATGAGATAGCAGCAAACACGAAAGAATACATGGCAAAATGTTTATATTCGCATTATTCTTATGGTGAACTGAATACTGCATGTGATTCACAATTCATAAAAGTTCCTACTAGCAACCATCTCTTCTCACAGGTAGGAAAAAATTCAGAACGTAGAGTTGGCCATATTGACTAACATCCCAGTCTTGCCAGTACGATTTTCGTTGTTCATTGAAATGCTGCTACATTCGAAGATTTACAATACGGAATTTGTATTTACTTCATTGGATAAAGTAGGAAATGCAGTGGTCGAAACTCGGGGCGGAGAAAAAAGCTCGTCTTCCACCCCGTTTTTTTTTTTTTCTTTTTTTTTTAATTTATTTACTGACACAGAGGTTTTGGCGCCAGTATTTATCTTTGTGCCTGCAAAGCATGCTTGTGTAGCGCTATATATTTGACGGCAGAAATTAGTTGTGGCGGCACCTACCAACATTTTGCAGAACTTCCGCGTACTCTGCACTCGATTCTAAGCCGCAGGCGGTTTTTTGGATTACAAAAACTGGAAAAAAAGTGCGGCTTAGATTCGAGTAAATACGGTAAGCTGGCATAGCTGACCACATCCTCCCCAAAAGTGATTCCCATGAAAAATCATCACAACTGTATATTAAATCTGTGACTATAAAACAAAGGAAGAGTTGTCTTTGTCATAACTACTGTGGAGATAACTTCTGAATGTATCAAAATTTACATTATTGGTCTTACCAATCAAAAAGTTATTGCAATGATCCAGTAGTGTTTGCATTAGCTGTTCAGCAGTTTCAAAACCCATGAGAACATTGATGACATCAATTCCATATTCTCCAGATGTTTTCTTGTATATACTGTGGATGACCGCACATAAAGTCTAAAAACAAATAATCACAATTTTTACAGCACTAGAATGAAATAATAAAAAAAGAGTATCTATTCTGGATTATGCTGAAGTATAAAGTACATCATCTATTATTATTATTATTATTATTATTATTATTATTATTATTATTATTCCTTCTCACAATATGACTGAAACAAACCTGTAGTGAGTAGACAACACGGATGTTATGTTCATGGTCTAATGTTGCAATGCACTTTTGAAAAAGTGTATTTATATTGTCTTTAAGTGCCACCAATTGCTCACCACTTAATTTTTGAATTTCAGCTTCTAAATGTGAAACCTGAAACAAAAATTGACCATATTTTACATGAACCATATTATGGGCTACAGTAGCTTCAGTTAAACTGACTACTGTCTTTTATTATGGGCAACCAACAAACACCAGTTCAATTATAGTACTGAAGAATCTCATGAAAAGAGCTTGGTGTTATTTGACAGTTTAGTTATGGAAAGCAGTATGCATTTAAAAGTCAATGAGCTATGAAAAGTATTACATACACACAGTAAGTGTTATGGAAAACAGTATACACCGTCACTGAGCTATGAAAAGTATTAAATATACAGAGTAGGACCAAGTAATGCAGCATTAGTAGCAAAGCACAACTAATTTTTTTGAAATGTGCGCAAGGTTCAACTTGTTGGTACTGTTACAGAGGAAACTTGTTTCCTTTGTTCCTTATCTACTAAGTAGCAGGAGGAAGTTAAGTGTATGTGAAGAAAATGGTTCAAATGGCTCTGAGCACTATGCGACTTAACTTCTGAGGTCATCAGTCGCCTAGAACTTAGAACTAATTAAACCTAACTAACCTAAGGACTTCACACACAGCCACGCCCGAGGCAGGATTCGAACCTGGAACCGTAGCGGTCGCTCGGCTCCAGACTGTAGCGCCTAGAACCGCATGGCCACTCCGGCCGGCCGTATGTGAAGATACAATCTACAAAACTAAAAATGTATCCAAGTCTAATGACTGGTTTGATGCGGCCTGCGACGAATTCCTTTCCTGTGCTAACCTCTTCATCTCAGAGTAGCACTTGCAACCTACATCCTCAATTATTTGCTTGACGTATTCCAATCTCTGTCTTCCTCTACAGTTTTTGCCCTCTACAGCTCCGTCTAGTACCATGGAAGTCATTCCCTCAAGTCTTAGCAGATGTCCTATCATCCTGTCCCTTCTCCTTATCAGTGTTTTCCACATATTCCTTTCCTCTCCGATTCTGCGTAGAACCTCCTCATTCCTTACCTTATCAGTCCACCTAATTTTCAACATTCGTCTGTAGCACCCCATCTCAAATGCTTCGATTCTCTTCTGTTCCGGTTTTCCCACAGTCCATGTTTCACCACCATACAATGCTGTACTCCAGACATACAACCTCAGAAATTTCTTCCTCAAATTAAGGCCGGTATTTGATATTAGTAGACTTCTCTTGGCCAGAAATGCCTTTTATGCCATAGCGAGTCTGCTTTTGATGTCCTCCTTGCTCCGTCCGTCATTGGTTATTTTACTGCCTAGGTAGCAGAATTCCTTAACTTCACTGACTTCGTGACCATCAATTCTGATGTTAAGTTTCTCGCTGTTCTCATTTCTACTACTTCTCATTACCTTCATCGTTCTCCGATTTACTCTCAAACCATACTGTGTACTCATTAGACTGTTCATTCCGTTCAGCAGATCATTTAATTCTACTTCACTTTCACTCAGGATAGCAATGTCATCAGCGAATCGTATCACTGATATCCTTTCACCTTGTATTTTAATTCCACTCCTGAACCTTTCTTTTATTTCCATCACTGCTTCCTCGATGTACAGATTGAAGAGTAGGGGCGAAAGACTACAGCCTTGTCTTACACCCTTCTTAATACGAGCACTTTGTTCTTGATCGTCCACTCTTATTATTCCCTCTTGGTTGTTGTACATATTGTACATGACCCGTCTCTTCCTATAGCTTACCCCTACTTTTTTCAGAATCTCGAACAGCTTGCACCATTTTATATCGTCGAACGCTTTTTCCAGGTCGACAAATCCTATGAAAGTGTCTTGATTTTTCTTTAGCCTTGCTTCGATTATTAGCCGTAACGTCAGAATTGCCTCTCTCGTCCCTTTACTTTTCTTAAAGCCAAACTGATCGTCACCTAGCGCATTCTCAATTTTCTTTTCCATTCTTCTGTATATTATTCTTGTAAGAAGCTTCAATGCATGAGCTGTTAAGCTGATTGTGCAATAATTCTCGCACTTGTCAGCTCTTGCCATCTTCGGAATTGTGTGGTAATGGAAAAAAAATAAAAAATTCATCATCAGAGTTAATAATGACTCCTCACTACAATTTGAGGTGGCAGAATTACTATCTCACTCCCCTCTCAATAAATCCACATAGGGCTATTACATGAAAATAGATATTAATAGACTAGTGGAAGTTAAAGGATTCTCAGCAAATTAGTGCATGAAAAGATATGGTTCATAAAGGAGCCCATACAATTCAATGTAGAGAGCCACTTGACAGCTCTAGTCAACAAAAGTGGGGTAGAGTTCAAGGAAGTGATTGTAATGGATTCTACACAAACTTTTGCCTATGAGCCCATAACAAGGCAGATCTTTTTGGGAAAAAAATTATGGAAATTACTGAACACAGTGATGTTGTGTCAGAATAAGCCATTGTGAGTGACATTTCATTAACTGCATCAACAGGCATAATATCTAAGTGAAGAGACTCATACAAAACACTTGTTATTGAGATCAATTGTGACAGTTAAAATAACAAACATGTTTCATGCGATTTCTAAATATGTGTTTGACTGATTTTTCTAGACTAACAGAAATATACTGAGGTACGAAGGGGGAAGTTAAATGCTTAACTTCCCATCAAGGAAATCATTACACATTACAGTCAAAGCACAAGCTATGGGCATATGGAAGAAAATCAGCTGTGTCCTTATCAAAGGCAATATCCCATCATCCACCTTCAATAGTCTAAGGAAGACATCTAAATGTGAATGGCTTGATTTGTATTTGAACTCTTAACTCTCCTGAAAGCTGCTGCTGCTGCTGCTGCTGCATCTTAACCACTGTGCCACCTCAGTCAGTAAAAATACCACAAACTGTGTAGCCTGATATGTTGGCAGACTGAGTAATGCCATAACTCACAGTCAAAGTTGAGGAACAGTTCATTTATCAGAAAAATAGCATCCTATTACCACAGCACCAGATCGAACTTTCTGCACTTGGCCATCCTAACCAGTACCATCTCTACTTGGGAAATGACGATGGAAGGAATTGGGGCCCATACATGGTAGTAAATGATGCACTCCTTCAAAAGGAATAGAAACTAAATGCTGTGATAATTAAAGTTATATACAAGCCACATAAAGACAAAAATTATCACATCACATAATGAAAGCAGTAGTGCTATTGAAAATAAGTGACTGGTGTGCAAAATATATGGACAAAAGTAACTTCTGCACAATCTGTCACTGCCAATTAACATAAATTGATGAAACTTGTACCACACATGGAAAGAACTGCTAAAATATAGCACAGAAGATAATTGAAAGAAATACACAATGAGATGAACAAAAATGACACTTTTATTCAAAGACAATAATTACAATGATGCCACTGAAATTTATGATGTTAGGATGTGTAATCACTGCAGATGGCAATACAATGTCCTTATGGCAGGGCATTCTATTTTTCCACCAGCACTGTTGACAACTGCTGGATGGTCACTAGAACATGTGGACATGCTGCAATACATCTCCTCAATGCATCCCATATGGGCTGATGGGATTTAAGTCATGGAGGAATTGGCAGGCTACTCCATTCACTGAATATCCTCTTACTCAACTGAGAGCCAAGTGCACTCCTGAGATGAGCATGCAGCCCCACTCCTCTTTGAACCAATCCCTATGCTCTTTGCATAATTGCAAATGATGCCTCTGAGGTGTGGGTGTCAATGGAACTCAACATACTGGTCATCTAGCAATGATATCAACCACATGCAGAATCTGTGCCACTGTGGAGCAAGAGATTGTGTGCCTTGCAGTTCTGTTAAATGTGGTTGTAATTGCACTCCCTGTATGATGTGAATCCCTTCTTGCCTACTGAACAATGTAGCAGTCATCTGCTGCTGCAGTTGACTGTTGATGACCACCTCCTCTTCTTAAGGCAGCAATACCTGTGGTTCGGAACACTCTCCATGCACATGAAACAATGTTGTGCACAGCAGCAAACTCCTGGGCTACAATTGTTACACTACACCCTTCATTCAGTTCCCGATGATTGTTCCTTGTCTGAAGTTATTCAAATGTTGTTACAGAGCTGTGATGTCATGGAGACCACCACACACTGCGACATAACTATTTCCTAATTAACATACACTGTCTTTTCCTATTCCTTCAACTGAATCATGTTGCAGTGTCAGCCGCATTTGGTTCTGTACTACCTTTGACCTCATACCATGTGTCATTTGACAAATGTCTGCTTGTGCCTGTACATGTGTTATCATTTGTCAAATGTCAAATGACATTTGACAAATGTCTGCTTGTGCCTGTATGTGTGTGTATGTGCGAGTGTATACCTGTCCTTTTTTCCCCCTAAGGTAAGTCTTTCCTATCCCGGGATTGGAATGACTCCTTACCCTCTCCCTTAAAACCCAAATCCTTTCGTCTTTCCCTCTCCTTCCCTCTTTCCTGACGAGGTTGGTTGGTTGGTTGGTGGAAGGAGACCAGACAGCGAGGTCATCGGTCTCATCGGATTAGGGAAGGACGGGGAAGGAAGTCGGCCGTGCCCTTTGAAAGGAACCATCCCAGCATTTGCCTGGAGCGATTTAGGGAAATCACGGAAAACCTAAATCAGGATGGCCGGACGCGGGATTGAACCGTCGTCCTCCTCCTGACGAGGCAACCGATGGTTGCGAAAGCTAGAATTTTGTGTGTATGTTTGTGTGTCTATCGACCTGCCAGTGCTTTTGTTTGGTAAGTCTCATCATCTTTCTTTTTAGATATATTTTTCCCACGTGGAATGTTTCCATATATATATATATATATATATATATATATATATATATATATATATATATATATATATAAACAAAGATGATGTGACTTACCAAATGAAAGTGCTGGCAGGTCGACAGACACACAGACGAACACAAACATACACACAAAATTCAAGCTTTCGCAACAAACTGTTGCCTCATCAGGAAAGAGGGAAGGAGAGGGAAAGACGAAAGGATGTGGGTTTTAAGGGAGAGGGTAAGGAGTCATTCCAGTCCCGGGAGCGGAAAGACTTACCTTAGGGGGGGGAAAAAGGACGGGTATACACTCGCGCACACACACACACATATCCATCCACACATATACAGACACAAGCAGACATATTTATGGTCTTTAAATATATGGTCTTTAAATATGTCTGCTTGTGTCTGTATATGTGTGGATGGATATGTGTGTGTGTGCGAGTGTATACCCGTCCTTTTTTCCCCCTAAGGTAAGTCTTTCCGCTCCCGGGACTGGAATGACTCCTTACCCTCTCCCTTAAAACCCACATCCTTTCGTCTTTCCCTCTCCTTCCCTCTTTCCTGATGAGGCAACAGTTTGTTGCGAAAGCTTGAATTTAGTGTGTATGTTTGTGTTCGTTTGTGTGTCTGTCGACCTGCCAGCACTTTCATTTGGTAAGTCACATCATCTTTGTTTCAGGTATATTTTTCCTTCGTGGAATGTTTCCTTCTATTATAACCATATATATATATATATATATATATATATATATATATATATATATATATATATATATATATATATATATATATATATAAACAAAGATGATGTGACTTACCAAATGAAAGTGCTGGCAGGTCGACAGACACACAGACGAACACAAACATACACACAAAATTCAAGCTTTCGCAACAAACTGTTGCCTCATCAGGAAAGAGGGAAGGAGAGGGAAAGATGAAAGTATGTGGGTTTTAAGGGAGAGGGTAAGGAGTCATTCCAGTCCCGGGAGCGGAAAGACTTACCTTAGGGGGAAAAAAGGACGGGTATACACTCGCACACACACACATATCCAGACACAAGCAGACATATTTAAAGACAAAGAGTCTTGTTTGCCCGTGTCTGCGCATATGCGGATGGACACGTGTGCGTGTGCGCGCGCGCGTGCGTATACCCGTCCCTCCCCCCCCCCCCCCCCCAAGGCAAGTCCCCCTGCTCCCGGGACTGGAACGACTCCCCACCCTCCCCCCCAAACCCCAAATCCCCCCCCCCCCCCCGACGAGGCAACCGTTGGTCGCGAAAGCCAGAACCCCGTGCGCATGCCTGTGCTCGCCCGCGCGTCCGTCGACCCGCCAGCACCCCCACCCGGTAAGTCACATTATCCTTGTTTCCAGGTACATCCCTCCCTCGCGGAATGCCTCCCCCTATCATAACCATACATATATATACATAGTTATAATAGAAGGAAACATTCCACGAAGGAAAAATACATCCAAAAACAAAGATGATGTGACTTACCAAACGAAAGTGCTGGCAGGCCGACAGACACACAGACGAACACAAACGCACACACAAAATTCAAGCTCTCGCAACAAACTGCCGCCCCACCAGGAAAGAGGGAAGGAGAGGGAAAGACGAAAGGATGTGGGTCCCAAGGGAGAGGGCAAGGAGTCACCCCAGTCCCGGGAGCGGAAAGACCCACCCTAGGGGGAAAAAAGGACGGGTACACACTCGCACACGCACACACATCCATCCACACATACACAGACACAAGCAGACATATTTAAAGACAAAGAGTTTGGGCAGAGATGTCAGTCGAGGCAGAAGTGCAGAGGCAAAGATGTTGTTGAATGACAGGTGAGGTATGAGTGGCGGCAACTTGAAATTAGCAGAGATTGAGGCCTGGTGGATAACAGGAAGAGAGGATATATTGAAGAGCAAGTTCCCATCTCCGGAGTTCGGATAGGTTGGTATTGTCTTTAAATATGTCTGCTTGTGTCTGGATATGTGTGTGTGTGCGAGTGTATACCCGTCCTTTTTTCCCCCTAAGGTAGGTCTTTCCGCTCCCGGGACTGGAATGACTCCTTGCCCTCTCCCTTAGAACCCACATCCTTTCATCTTTCCCTCTCCTTCCCTCTTTCCTGATGAGGCAACAGTTTGTTGCGAAAGCTTGAATTTTGTGTGTATGTTTGTGTTCGTCTGTGTGTCTGTCGACCTGCCAGCACTTTCATTTGGTAAGTCACATCATCTTTGTTTTTAGATATATTTTTCCTTCGTGGAATGTTTCAAACTATATATATATATATATATATATATATATATATATATATATATATTTAAAAACAAAGATGATGTGACTTACCAAATGAAAGTGCTGGCAGGTCGACAGACACACAAACAAACACAAACATACACACAAAATCCAAGCTTTCGCAACCAACGGTTGCCTCGTCAGGAAAGAGGGAAGGAGAAGGAAAGACAAAAGGATATGGGTTTTAAGGGAGAGGGTAAGGAGTCATTCCAATCCCGGGAGCGGAAAGACTTACCTTAGGGGGAAAAAAGGACAGGTATACACTGGCACACACACACATATCCATCCACACATACACAGACACAAGCAGACATTTGTAAAGGCAAAGAGTTTGGGCAGAGATGTCAGTCGGGACGGAAGTACAGAGGCAAAGATGATGTTGAAAGACAGGTGAGGTATGAGCGGCGGCAGATTGAAATTAGAAATTAGCGGAGATTGAGGCCTGGCGGATAGCGAGAAGAGAGGATATGCTGAAGGGCAAGTTCCCATCTCCGGAGTTCTGACAGGTTGGTGTTAGTGGGAAGTATCCAGATAACCCGGACGGTGTAACACTGTGCCAAGATGTGCTGGCCGTGCACCAAGGCATGTTTAGCCACAGGGTGATCCTCATTACCAACAAACACTGTCTGCCTGTGTCCATTCATGCGAATGGACAGTTTGTTGCTGGTCATTCCCACATAGAATGCATCACAGTGTAGGCAGGTCAGTTGGTAGATCACGTGGGTGCTTTCACACGTGGCTCTGCCTTTGATTGTGTACACCTTCCGGGTTACAGGACTGGAGTAGGTGGTGGTGGGAGGGTGCATGGGACAGGTTTTACACCGGGGGCGGTTCCCCGGTGTAAAACCTGTCCCATGCACCCTCCCACCACCACCTACTCCAGTCCTGTAACCCGGAAGGTGTACACAATCAAAGGCAGAGCCACGTGTGAAAGCACCCACGTGATCTACCAACTGACCTGCCTACACTGTGATGCATTCTATGTGGGAATGACCAGCAACAAACTGTCCATTCGCATGAATGGACACAGGCAGACAGTGTTTGTTGGTAATGAGGATCACCCTGTGGCTAAACATGCCTTGGTGCACGGCCAGCACATCTTGGCACAGTGTTACACCGTCCGGGTTATCTGGATACTTCCCACTAACACCAACCTGTCAGAACTCCGGAGATGGGAACTTGCCCTTCAGCATATCCTCTCTTCTCGCTATCCTCTCTTCTCGCTATCCGCCAGGCCTCAATCTCCGCTAATTTCTAATTTCAATCTGCCGCCGCTCATACCTCACCTGTCTTTCAACATCATCTTTGCCTCTGTACTTCCGTCCCGACTGACATCTCTGCCCAAACTCTTTGCCTTTACAAATGTCTGCTTGTGTCTGTGTATGTGTGGATGGATATGTGTGTGTGTGCCAGTGTATACCTGTCCTTTTTTCCCCCTAAGGTAAGTCTTTCCGCTCCCGGGATTGGAATGACTCCTTACCCTCTCCCTTAAAACCCATATCCTTTTGTCTTTCCTTCTCCTTCCCTCTTTCCTGACGAGGCAACCGTTGGTTGCGAAAGCTTGGATTTTGTGTGTATGTTTGTGTTTGTTTGTGTGTCTGTCGACCTGCCAGCACTTTCATTTGGTAAGTCACATCATCTTTGTTTTTAAATATATTTTTCCTTCGTGGAATGTTTCCTTCTATTATATATATATATATATATATATATATATATATATATATATATATATATATATATATATATATATATAGAGAGAGAGAGAGAGAGAGAGAGAGAGAGAGAGAGAGAGAGAGAGAGGGAAACATTCCACAATTTTTTCAATGTCTGCTTGTGTCTGTGTATATGCGGATGGATATGTGTGTGTGTGCGCGCACGAGTGTATACCTGTCCTTTTTTCCCCCCTAAGGTAAGTCTTTCCGCTCCCGGGATTGGAATGACTCCTTACCCTCTCCCTTAAAATCCACATCCTTTCGTCTTTCCCTCTCCTTCCCTCTTTCCTGACGAAGCAACCATTTGTTGCGGAAGCTTGCATTTTGTGTGTATGTTTGTGTTTGTTTGTTTGTGTGTCTATCGACCTGCCAGCGCTTTTGTTTGGTAAAGTCTCATCATCTTTGTTTATATATATATATATATATATATATATATATATATATATAGTCTGCTTGTGTCTGTGTATATGCGGATGGATATGTGTGTGTGTGTGTGTGTTTTGTTTTTACACTTAAAAATATAGAACGTCTAAAAAGCTCACACACTCATACATCTGAAGATGAGCAGTGCCTGTCCACAGTTTTTGTTTACTATTTCCTATTCTAATATATCACATTTCACTCACTTTTGGTTTCAGAAGAAAAAATTCTTCCCAAAAATTTGGATTTCCCACAGTTGGATCTTCTCCCTGGAAAAAAAATTTCAGTTCCATGTTAAATCGGCTACCGATTATTACCTTGAGCACTAATACTCATAAACTGACTTACCCATATTAAATAAATTAAGCGAATTTAAAAGAGAGGATCTCCTCAAAAAAAAAAAAAATTCCGCCCACTGGTAGAGGACACAAAAAATTGAGTAAGAATTAAGGAAAGATGGAGGGGGTGGGTGGCTGAGGAGGGGTGTAGATGATTGGAGGGGGATGAATTGGGGCTCAGGAGAGAGAAAGGAGTAGAGGCTCAGGAGTGAGGCAGAAAGGGAGAGGGGTCTAGGGACGGATGGGGGGCAGTTGTCAAAAAGGAGGGTGGATTGAACATGAAAGACAGACTGTAATATGGATGGGAAAGCAATGTAGAAAGGCAAGAATGAGGTAAAAAGTAAAAAGGCTGAGCAATAATTACTAGACTGATGGAGAGTGAATAGGGATTGAGGAGGGAAAGAGAAAGGTTACAATGTAAGGAGCTGGGTTAAGAAGGAAACAAATGAAAGCTTAGTGAGGTAGGTACAGGGGAGAGGGAAGGCTGAGTGTCACAACTGAAAATTAAGGATACCATTAGGTAAGAAAATGGATGAAGCAAGAAAGGGATTGAGAGTAAAAGGTAGGATGTAGGGGGAGAGGGGTTGAGATGGCTGGTTGGTTGATTTGGGGAGTAAGGGCACCAAACTACAGGGTCCGCAGTCCCTTTTCCCTCATTCAAACAGGTATCGAGTTAAAAACAGTCCCAAAAGGAGTCAGTGAAGTTAAGAGGCATAAAACTACAGTAACTTCAAAACACACTGAAAGACAAGAATGACAGAAACTAACACAAAGGGGAAAACGTACACCAAAAGGAAAAAGTAATGGAAGGTATTAAAACAATATAGCAGATAGCCTGGGCTGGCTGATCACAAAATTAAAAAGGATGAGCCAGCCACTCTGCAACACACTAAAATCTCCAGCTTAAAAGATAAGGCGAGATGAACACACACAAGGAAAAGACAAACACCAAGGCAAACAAAACGCACAGAAAGAGTAACGAAGAGGTGAAATGGAGGGAGGGTGGAGGCCACCCTAAGATTGTATGATAAAAACCTCTAAATCAGCTGTTGAGGCATCAATGCCCAACACCAGGTAGCATTCTAGGAAGGTTAAAAGTCCATCACAGAGCAGCTAAAACTGGGCAGTCCGCAGCTCGTGGTTAGTGTTGCTGCCCCTGGATCATAGGGTCCCAGGTTTGATTCCCCGCCAGATTGGGGATTTTCTCTGTCCGGGGACTGGATGTTTGTGTTGTCATCGTCATCATCATCATTCCTGACATTGGTAAGACTGGACTGTTAAAAAAATGGGACTGTGTGCAAATTGGGACTTTGTATGGGCGCTGATGACCGCGCAGTTGAGTGCCACACGAACCAAACATCAAAATTGGGCAGTCCAACAAAATGTGGATGACAGTCACAGGGGAGCCACAGTGACATTGAGGTAGGTCCTCATGATGGACGTGGTGACCATGTGTTAGCTGAGTATGCCCAATGTGAAGCCAGCAAAGGACAACAGAGTCCCTGCAAGTGGCTCGCATGGATGTCCATTACACATTGGTTGTGTCCTTGATAACAGAGAGTTTATTTTGTGTACTGAGGGTGCACCATTCAGTATCCTAGATCGCAAAAATTTTATGGCGGAAGAGCAATTGGAGATCAGTCTCTGGCAGGCCGATCTCCAGAGTTCGTGTACCAGTAGGCTGTCTGGCCAGGCTGTCAGCAAGGTCATTGCCCAGTATCCGGACATGTCCTGGGGTCCAAATGAAGGTCACTGAACATCCACTATTGCCGAGGGCATAAACAGACTCCTGGATAATCATTACCAAAGGATGTAGGAGGAAGCACTGGTCGAGACCTTGTAGACTGCTTAACACTTCGACTGCCAGCAGCATTTTTGTAAATTTTTCAGTTTAGCTGTGACTTTTTTCTTTCATGTTATTTTAAAAAATTAAGCTAGTATATCTTATCTTGAAGGAAATTGTATGAAATCAGTATTAACCTGATAAATATGGTGTGATCAAATACGATGCACATGGCTCATTTTAAACTTAAGATGCAACTAGAAGCTTTATATGCCCATGTGCAGCACTTCTGATGCATACTCGTATATCTGAGGAAGACATTATTGTTGGCAAATAAAAACGCCAACTAACTGCTACATAACTGATTTTTTTAGGACAAATTTGGCATTTCAACGACCTCTGCTTGCTATATCTGTTAGCAAGCTTTCGCCCACCTGCATTGGAGGGTTTCTGGTAACAGCCGTTCAAACATCGTCTCACTGTAGTTTCAACCAGTTTGTGATTCCCATTCATTAGTGTCTCCTGAACACTGTCGATCCTGTGTAACCCATCTGTCTAATGGAAAGCAATGATACACATTTTTTTGTCTTGTAATTTGAACATACAGAGCATGAGCATTTACAAGAGTAATACTGAATAGTAATTCAAAAACCACTTTGTGGTACCACTTCACTGACTTCTTAAATCATGAGCCATAGGTTTTCTTTTGATCTGAAAGACCATTGAAGTGTTTGGTTGCATTGTAATCCACACTGAATTTGGTATTTTCACTTAACTTCTCCTTGTATTCTTTGCCACAAGTTCAGGTGTGTCCTTCACTGTCAAAAAAAATGACCATTTCCCCTTCTTCAATGTTTTTATAGTAATAGTTTTTGGATATCCCCTTCTTTTTTTGTGGAGAGTTCCCACCCAGATCAGTCTCCCCCCCCCCCCCCCCCCCCCCCCATCCAGGAGAACGAGTGCGAAGTTCACAGAAGCGTAGAAGTTATCTACAAAGAGTGTTCTTCCAGAATTCAAAAGTGATTCCATTAACTTCAAAACAATTCTTGTTATTATGTCTATAGTAGTAATTTCATTTCCACAGTACACTTTAACATTCAAGGTATATCCACCTACAGCACACCCTTTGTATAATTTCACTCTGTATTTTCCAGAAATGTAGTGACAAACGTGAAAACTCCCACGAAACTGATTCATTGTTTCATGGATACAAACAGCTTCACCTGGAATGAAAGCTTGCTGCAATTTTGTGTTTATATGATTCACAAGCTTTCTTATTTTGAACACCTTGTCATGTTCATTTATGTTTTCTGTTTTCATTTGCCACTAAAATGTATGCAATGGAACAACAAATCAAAACATATCTCGAAATATAGTAGAAGACACCTGGTTTTTGTAAAGCAGATTCCTGCTCCAGTAATCCCCCACTCTTGGCTTATGATCAAGCCCCATCCACAACATAAGTCCCAACAATTTCCTCAAATCAACAGCACTTATATCACTCCATAAAGTAAATCTTAATGACAGTAATAATGTCTCTGCAGCCATTCTGCTAACAATCTTTTCTGCAGCGTAACATTTTGCTTCCTTCACTATGAAACTGCACATTTCTCCATCAAGAAAAATTGTAAGCTTCAATGGTATGAATGTTTGCAGCTAGATTGCCCAAAAGTGCATTGCCTACTCCACAGTTAGCAGATAGGCCCTAATACGATTTTTTTTTGCATTTCCTTACATGTAAGACCATTTTACTTGTAAAGTAGGAATCCCACGAATACAAGATATCTCTGCAGCTGAAAGCTCACTTTCACTGTTTGCGTCAATGGAAGATGAAACTTTATTTGCCCCATTTGTGGCCACATCATTCATAACTTGCATGTGTACCTTCTGTTTCTTCAGTGGAATTATTTCATCTTCACTGCTACTATTACTAAAGGAAGGAGCATGATAGTCTGGGACAGAATTACAGCCACTCGCTAACAGTGCTCATGACCCCTGTGTGATCGAATATGATGTACAAGGTGAAAACGGAGAAACCGGTGAGCATCATATATATAATGCACATGGCGGTGAAAGTGTTAAGGAGTCACTACAGATGACGAAGGACTCACCTGCGCAGGAGCCAATATGCTCCAAGAGTGCAATAGATGGCTATCAACTCTACAGAGAAAACATTGCAGCCATATGGCAAGGAGTGCAGTTCAGTATGTCCAATGTAAACATAAGCGAAGCCAATAAGACTGTCGACCATTGATCCACTGGTGTAGACTATTTCTGAGCCCTGGAACTCACCGAGAAGAGAGAAAAATTGCCGGAGGAGAGCCCCGGGTGGAACTGACCCCTTTGGGCCTTGCAACAGATTCAAAGTTGTGGCCAAGGCATGGATCACAATAACAGGAGAAAGGAAGAACTAGAAAATGACAGGAGGACAACAAACACTACAATGGACAAAACAGGACAAGAAAACCACAGAGAGATGCAAGAAACATGGAGAAGAGACTAAAAACAAGAAAGCAGATTACAATGGCTGGCTGACCATGTGAATAAAAAAGCAGGAGCCAGCCACTCTGCAACACATTAAAACCTCCACCCTAAAAGCCCTAGGGTGGAGGACACAGAGGGACAAAGAACATGTGCTAAAACTCAGATCATATGATAAAACCCACCCTCACAAATAAAACGTAAAACTAAAACTGCTGTTGCAGCATTGTCGGCCAACACTGAAGGTAGGGTGCTGGGAAGGATAAAAGTCTACCGCAGAGCAGCTAAAAGTGGACAGTCCTGCAAGAGATGGACGACTGTCATTTGGGAGCCACAGCGACGACACTGAGGTGGGTCCTCACAACAGAGGAGGTAACCATGTGTGAGCCACATATGGCCAATGCGGAGCCGACAAAGGACAACTGATTCCCTGCGAGAAGCCCGCAGGGAAGACTTTCACACATTCGCGGTCTCCTTAATGACACGCAGTTTGTTGTGCATACTATTATGCCAGTCCATCTCCCAAAGCCGATAAACTTTGCGGCGTAAGACAGAACACAGGTCAGTTTCAGAGATGCCCATCTCCAGGAGCAGTTTCCACATAGCCTGTTTGGCCAGCCTGTCAGCATGTTTGCTGCCTGGGATTCCAACATGTCCTGGGGTCCACACAAACATCACTGAACGACTGGACCATTCCAGGGCAGAGATGGACTCCTGGATGTTCACTACCAAAGGATGGTGAGGCTAGCACTGGTCGACAGCTTGTAAGCTGCTCAGGGAGTCAGGACAGAGAAGAAATGACTCAGCAGAACAGGAACGGATGTACTGATGTGCACGAGATATGGCCACACCCTCTGCAGTGAATACACTGCAGCCAGCGGGCAAGGAATGCTGCTGAATATGGCCTCTGTGGACATAGGTGAAACCAACATTACCATGAGCCATCGAGCTGTCAGTGTAAACAACTTCAGAGCCCCGGAACACGTCAAGAATCGAAAGGAAGTGACAGTGGAGAGCGGCAGCATTAATGGATTCCTTGGGACCATGCAAAAAGTCCAGCTGAAGCTTCAGCCGAGGTGTACACCATGGAAGTGTATGTGAATGGACCTCAAGTAGAGGTGATAAAGGGAAGCACTCCAATTCAGAGAGAAGAGATCGCACACGAACCGAAATCATGAGCCCTGACCTAAGCTGCCAATATGGGAGATGAACTGCAACGGGAGGCACCAGGAGACGGTAATTCTGATACTCAGGAAAACTACGAATGTGTGCAACATAACTGGCAAGTAGTTGCACACGTCGGATCCACACTGGGACTCCAGCCTCCACCAGGACACTGGTCACCACACTCGTTCTAAAAGCTCCTGTCGCTAGAAGAATGCCACAGTGGTGCACTAGGCTGAGTAAGTGCAATGCTGAGGGCACCGCCAAACCGTAAACCAGACTCCCACAGTCAAGGCGGGATTGAACAAGGGCTCTGCAGAGCTGCAACAGCGTAGAGTGATCTGCACCCCAGTTGGTAATGCTCAGGCAGCAGAGAGCATTGAGGTGCTGCCAGCACTCCTGCTTAAGCTGATGAAGGTGAGGTACTCAAATCAATCAGGCGTCGAAAACCAGTCCTAAGAATCAATATGTCTCCACTACAGTGAGTAGATCGTCATTAAGGTAAAGTTCAGGTTCCGGATGAATGGTACGACGTCGACAAAAGTGCATGACACAAGATTTCATGGCTGAAAACTGGAAGCCGTGGGCTAGAGCCCATGACTGCGCCTTGTGAATGGCTCCCTGTAGGTGCCGCTCAGAAACACCAGTACTGGAGGAGCAATATGAAATGCAGAAGTCATCTGCATACAGAGAAAAGGAGACCAATGGCCCTACAGCTGCTGCTAGGCCGTTAATGGTCACTAAAAATAGAGATACACGTAATATGGAGCCCTGCAGAACACCGTTATCCTCAATACGGGGGGGAACTATGGGAGGCACCAGCTTGGACACGAAAAGTATGGAACGACAGGAGGTTTTGGATACAAATCGGGAGGAGGCCCTGGAGACCCCACTCATATAATGTGTCGAGGATATGTCGTCGCCAGGTCGTTTACGTAAGTAAAAAAAGACGGCAACAAGATGCTGGCGTTTGGAAAAGGGTGATCGAATGGCAGACTTGAGAGACCCACGATTATCAGTGGTAGAGCGATCCTGGTGGAAGACGCCCTGACATGGAACCAGAAGGCCATGTGACTCCAGGACTCAACTCAACCGCCGACACACCATATGTTCCAACAGCTTACAGAGAACGTTGGTGAGGATGATGGGCCGATAGCTATCCACATCAAGCGGATTTTTACCGGGTTTAGCACCAGAATGATGGTGCTCTCCTGCCACTGCAACGGAAAGACGCCATTGCTCCAGATCCAGTTGAAGATGAGGAGATTTCGCTTGTAGTCAGACGAGAGATGTTTAATCATCTGACTGTGGATCCGATATGGCCCATGAGCTGTGTTGGGGCAATGTGCAAGGGCGCTGAGGAGCTCCCATTCTGTAAATGGGGTATTATAGGGTTCACTGTGATGTGTAGTGAACAAGAGGACTTTCCTTTCCATCCGCCGTTTGAGGGTGCGAAAGGCTGGGGGGTAGTTCTCCGACGCAGAGGCTCGAGCGTAGTGCTCAGCAATCGCGTTTGCGTCGGTAGAGAGCATGCCATTGATGTTAATGCCAGACACACCTGTTGGGGTCTGGTACTCAAAGAGACATCTGAGCTTTGTCCAGACTTGGGAAGGTGATGTCTGGCACCCAATGGTCGACACATACCTCTCCCAACACTCTTGTTTCCATCGTTTTATAAGCAGCCAAATGTGGGCATGGAGCCACTTAAAGGCCATTAGGTGCTCTAGGTAAAGGTGCCGCTTATGTTGCTTTAGAGCTCGCTGACGCTCTTTAACTGCCTCAGCGACTTCCGGTGACCACCAAGGGACTGTCTTTCGCCTGGGGCACCCTAGAGAACGAGGGATCGTGTTTCCCGCTGCACAAATTATTGTTGTAATGACCTGCTCAATCACAACATCAATGGCATCACAAGGGGGAGAGTCAACTGTGACAGCCGAGGTGAAGGCTACCCAGTCTGCCTTGCATAAAGCCCATCTGGGTACGTGCCCATGGGCATGATGCTGGAGGAGTGACAGGAAGATGGGGAAGTGGTCACTACCACACAGGTCATCATGTGCTCTCCAGTGGATACTCGGGAGAAGTCCTGGGCTGCAAATTGATAAATCAATGGCTGAGTAACTACCATGAGCCACATTGAAATGTGTGGCGGCCCCAGTATTAAGAGGCAGAGGTTGAGTTGGGACAGTAAATTTTCGACCTCTCTGCCAAGGCCACGAAGCATGGTGCTACCCCACAAGGGGTTATAGGCATTAAAATTTCTGAAAAGTAGGAAAAGTTTAGGGAGTTGATCAATCAGTGCAGCCAATAAATTCAGGGATACCACACCATCTGGAGGGAGATATACATTGCAGACAGTTATTTCCTGCATTGTCTGTATCCTGACAGCCACAGCTTCAAGAGGAGTTTGAAGGGGCACTGGTTCACAACATACCGAGTTCAGGACATAAACGCAAACTCCACCTGACACACTATTATATTCACTACAGTTCTTGTAATATCCCCTGTAGCTACGAAGGGCAGGGGTCCGCATTGCCGGAAACCAGGTTTCCTGGAGGGCAATGCAGAAAGCAGGTGTAAAGTTTAATAGCTGCCGTAGCTCAGCCAGGGGGTGGAAAAAACCGCCACAATTCCACTGGAGGATGGTGTGATCGTGAGACTAGGAAGGCAGGAAGCACTCAATGAGGCAGTCTATGCCTCAGGGTCACCTGCTGCCACCAAGTTATTTCCTGAACAGGCTATATTCATTATGTCTGAGGGTCTGGTGAGATATAGGTCCTCAGCGGATGCCAGAATCTTCACCTCATACTCAAACGCAGAGCTTGTAGGCAGCAGCAGCGGTGGTGTGGGTGCCACCGCAATTCCCTTGGTCTTGGGGGGGTCTTCTTCCTGAATTTCTCTCACTGATTCTTGGGTTTCTCTGGCTGCGAGGGCTTCACTGATTCAGTCTCTGGGACTGAAGATGATCATGAAGCCCTATGACCAGCTGCTTTTAGGCACTTCAGCAACTGGCGGGTATCATCTTTCCCACTAGCTGAAACCTGTGAAGGGAGTGACCCGAGGAACCCCTTCCTAGCGAGAGGAGTCAAAGAAGACCTATGCTTCTCCAGCTGAGAAGTGGGGACTTGTGTCCCCGATGGTTGGGGGGACAGTGCTCCCAAGGTAGGTGGTGTGGGAGCAACAGGGAGGGAAGTGCCCCCCACCATCAAGGAGGCAGGTGTAGTCTTGCGGCTCTGAGGGCCGACTGGAACTTGGGGAACTGATGGGACTACAACTATTCTTGTAGCGGTGGCATAAGAGGAGGTCATAGGCACAGGATGTAGGCGTTCAAATTTCTTTTGGCCTCAGTGTAGATCAGTTGCACCAGGGTCTTGTATTCCATGATTTTCCTTTCTCGCTGTAAAATCCTGCAGTCTAGTGAGCAAGGAGAATGATGTTCTCCACAGTTGACACAGATGGGAGGCGGGGCACATGGAATATTGGGATCGGATGTATGTCCACAATCTTGACATGTGATGCTGGAAGTACAGCGGGAAGACATATGCGGCCGAGCTTCCAGCATTTAAAGCAAGGCATCCGGGGAGGGATATATGGCTTGACATCACAGTGGGAGACCATCACCTTGACCTTCTCGGGTAATGTGTCACCCTCGAAGGCCAAGATGAAGGCAATGGTGGCAAACTGATTATCCCTCAGACCCCGAAGGGCATATTGGACGAAATGAACTCCTCGTAACTCTAAGCTGGCATGCAGCTCATTGTCAGACTGCAAAAGAAGGTCCCTGTGAAATATAATCCTTTGCACCATATTTAAGCTCTTATGAGGTGTGAGGGTAATGGAAACATCCCCAAGCTTGTCACAAGCGAGTAATGCCTGTGACTGGGCAGAGGATGTTGTTTTTATCAAGACTGACCCTGACTGCATTTTAGACAAGCCCTCCACCTCCCCATACTTGTCCTCTAAATGCTCTACAACAAACTGAGGCTTCATTGAGACAAAGGAGTCCCCATCAGCTCACGTACATACGAGCTACCGGGGCAAATAAGATTCGCTGTCGTCCTTAGCCTGGCGTTCCTTCCATCGTGTGGCCAAAGAGGGGAACAATTTAGGATCATACTTTCTTGCATTGTACTGAGACTTGGAATGGTTAGAGATTGCTGGTGTTTGATCACCAGCAAGTGATTATCCCTCAGACCCCGAAGGGCACACCGGATGAAATAAACTCCTCGTCACTCTAAGTTGGCACGCAGCTTGTTGTCAGATTGCAAAATATGGTATGTTTTACTGCACGTCATCCCCCTGATGCCATCCACTCTGACCAGGGGCCCTCCCCACAGGCACCACCCAGCCGCAGCAAAGGCCACCTGGCAGGATGGCCATTGCCAGAATTCCCGATGTCTGAGGCTTCCTGTGTAGTCAGGGGGCTACAACCAACAGGGTACATGGTGGCCCCACCACAATGGACTGGCTACCATGCTTGATATGAGGTGTGAAGAATTCCATCGTTATTGTTGGCACAGAAAAAAACTCTACATAGTGGGTGGAGGAAAATGCGCACAGGACGGTGTCCTCGCTCAAGAGATGGAGGATGAGCAGGACTGCAATTCCACAACAAGAATGTAGGCTAAAGATCTCAATGCATAATGGACACAATGCACCATGTAAGCTTCGAGAAAATTTTGAAAAATGGAGGTCAAACCCTACAGGGGATCATCACAAAGTCCGAAAGGTGAGAGACTCCTTTTTCCTCTTACGACAGGCAGGAATACCTCGGGCCTATTCTAACCCCCGGGTTCACAGGGCGGGGGTCCCAAGGGATCCCTTCAGTGTGAGAGGAGGCTGTGGCTTCTCCGGCTTTTGGGAGGGGCCCAATGTCCCTGGAGTTTGTCAGGGGTAGTGTTCCTGAAATAGGTGCTTTAGGAGCAACGGAAGAATAGGTGCATCCAACCACCAAGGGGGTGGATGTATTAGGATGGCCCAAAGGGACCACTATACCTGGCAGAGATTATGGAACTGCAGTCGCAAGTGAAGGCAATGTCGACACAGCTGCAGCATATGTAGGTTTCAAGTGAATGGGATGCAATCATTCAAATTTACGTTTAGCCCCTTGGTAAGTCAGCCGGTCCGGGGTCTTGTACTCTATAATTTTCCGCTCCTTTTGGAGTACTGTGCAGTTTGACGAGCAGGGGTAGTGGTGCTCTCCAAAGTTGACACACATAGGAGGAAGTGTCACACATGAAGTATTTGGATGTAGCGAATGTCTGCAGTCTCATGTGGCACTGGAAGCGAAGTGGCCAAATTTCCAGCACTTAAAGTACTGCATAGGAGGAGGGACGTATGCTTTTATGTCAAATCGATAAACCATCACTTTGACCTTCTCAGGCAATGAATCATCCTCAAAGGCCAAGATGAAGGCACCGGTAGCAACCCTATTGTCTTTGGGACCCCTATAGATGCACCAGATGAAGTGAATACCCCACCATTTTAAACTGGCGCAGAAATCATTGTCAGACTGCAAAAGAAGGTCACGATGGAAAATAATTCCCTGGAGCATGTTGAGGGTTGTATGGGGAATGACGGAAATGGGAATATCACCCACCTTGTCACAAGCGAGCAATGCCCGTGACTGGGCCAGGGATGCTGTCTGAATTAGGACTGCCCCACTTCTCATTTTCGATAACACTGCCATTACCCCAAACTGGTCCTCCAGGTGTTTTGTAGCCAGAAAGGAGTCCCTACCCATTCTGCTGCAGACTAAATACCTTGGTGAGTAATGCTTCCTCTGGTCCATAGATCTACATTCCTCCAGTGGTGTGGATAGGGAGGGGGATGACTTAGGATCTTATCTGTCAGCATTAAAGTCGACTTTTCCTTTTTTAGAGAGTGCTGGGGCCATTCAGTCCCCAGCCAAAGATGACTTGGTCTGCTTCATTGTAGGTCATCCACCCTGATGCCACCCACTCCGATCAGCTGCGCTCCCCATGGGTGCTACCCAGCCACAGCAAAGGCCACCTGGCATGATGGCTGTTGCTGGGAGTCCCAATGCCCCAAGAATATGGGCATCTACTCCTTGGCATACGTGGTGAGTTTACAGTTCAGGCATCAGCAGTGCGATCCCTGTGTTGTCAGGGGGCTACCACCAAATGGGTACATCATGGCCCCATTGCAGCTGACTGGCTATCATGCTGGATGTTGGGTGCCAAAAAATCCAATATTGTCACGGGGACGAAAGAGGGCAGTGGACTATGGAAGTAGATGATTTACCCTATATGGCGTCGTTGTCCAGATAACTGGATTGCAGGTGGAGTTGCAGATCCAGGACAATATGAGGTGCAGAAGGTCTAATTGTACACTGGATATATGGCGTACCACATTAGGCGTCCTTCCCCAAATGGCCCGCACTTCGGATAATTTGGAAAGATGTGTAGCTCAAACACTAAAAGGGGACCATAACTCATTAGGATGAAAAGTGGGAGACTCCTTTTAGTCACCTATTACGACAGGCATGAATACCTTGGACCTATTCTAACCCCCAAACCCACAGGGGGGGGGGGGGGGGGGGGGGGGAGGGAGTTTGACATGAGACAAAGGACAGGACAGTGGGAGAGGAGGGAGATATCAAGGAAAATTAATGGAAAAGGGTAAATGTATTAATTTGAGTTAAGGGAGCCCACTCTGGAACTGGCGAAGTCTAAAGTTAAGTGTAAATTGTTCTGACACCTCTGACAGTTGATGACCTCTTCTACTGCAAGTTCTTTGCTTTCCATATTTTGGGAGGAGCTAGTAGGGAACAAAACAACAAAAACTTGTCTAGTAAACATTAGCTCTAAAATGAATACCTTAAGAACTAGGAACACTTGTTTAGCAGAAGAGATGTGTTTCACAGCAGCAAGGATGAACAAATGCTCATGGTTCTTAAGGTATGCACTGCAGGCCCTAGGTTTAATAGACTTTGTTTTGTTCCATATTACTTACTCACAAAATACTAAAAGCAAAGAGCTTACATTGGAAGAGGTCCACTGCCAGAGGTATTAGGTCCCTTGCCTCAAATCAATACTTTTACCCTCGTCCATCATCCCTGAAAGTCTGTAATATCATCATGAAGAAAGAGAATATTCTAATATTAGACATAACTTACCCTAAAGAAAGACTCGTATATCTGGACTACTTTCTCCTTCAACTGCCTTTTGGAACCTGATCCACTACGTTTTCTCGATGCCATACTTTCACTCACAAATATTTTCACTTGCATTTAGTACCTAGAAAACAGGATAGCAGAGTTAAATTAGGTCAAAATGGTTCAACTTTAGCACAAGTAAATGTTATTGGAACTTCACAGCTATGAAATATGTGATGGGTGCATTTACAGAAGAGTCACTATAATTGAAAAATTACTTTTAGGGAATTTTGTAGGCTACAACATCTTCTTTGGCAAAATGTTAGCAAACTTTGTGAGCACATTATGATACACTTTAGAGAATGCCTCATCGAACTGTAGCTGTTACACATATGAAGCTGCTAAATACTTATAGTGTACTTGTGCCACCCTTTTGCCTGTAGTTACAGTAAGATTACATTTAAATGAGGAGTTAACAGCTACGACAAAGCATTTATATCTTATGCTCCAAGGAATTATTAACTTTTATCTGCATTATGAATGCAAATATGAAGCTACAATCTGTGTAAATATCATTTGAAAATTTCCACTTTCCAAACTCTATGACTATGACAGGAACATAATACACTCCTGGAAATGGAAAAAAGAACACATTGACACCAGTGTGTCAGACCCACCATACTTGCTCCGGACACTGCGAGAGGGCTGTACAAGCAATGATCACACGCACGGCACAGCGGACACACCAGGAACCGCGGTGTTGGCCGTCGAATGGCGCTAGCTGCGCAGCATTTGTGCACCGCCGCCGTCAGTGTCAGCCAGTTTGCCGTGGCATACGGAGCTCCATCGCAGTCTTTAACACTGGTAGCATGCCGCGACAGCGTGGACGTGAACCGTATGTGCAGTTGACGGACTTTGAGTGAGGGCGTATAGTGGGCATGCGGGAGGCCGGGTGGACGTACCGCCGAATTGCTCAACACGTGGGGCGTGAGGTCTCCACAGTACATCGATGTTGTCGCCAGTGGTCGGCGGAAGGTGCACGTGCCCGTCGACCTGGGACCGGACCGCAGCGACGCATGGATGCACGCCAAGACCGTAGGATCCTACGCAGTGCCGTAGGGGACCGCACCGCCACTTCCCAGCAAATTAGGGACACTGTTGCTCCTGGGGTATCGGCGAGGACCATTCGCAACCGTCTCCATGAAGCTGGGCTACGGTTCCGCACACCGTTAGGCTGTCTTCCGCTCACGCCCCAACATCGTGCAGCCCGCCTCCAGTGGTGTCGCGACAGGCGTGAATGGAGGGACGAATGGAGACGTGTCGTCTTCAGCGATGAGAGTCGCTTCTGCCTTGGTGCCAATGATGGTCGTATGGGTGTTTGGCGCCGTGCAGGTGAGCGCCACAATCAGGACTGCATACGACCGAGGCACACAGGGCCAACACCCGGCATCATGGTGTGGGGAGCGATCTCCTACACTGGCCGTACACCACTGGTGATCGTCGAGGGGACACTGAATAGTGCACGGTACATCCAAACCGTCATCGAACCCATCGTTCTACCATTCCTAGACCGGCAAGGGAACTTGCTGTTCCAACATGAAAATGCACGTCCGCATGTATCCCGTGCCACCCAACGTGCTCTAGAAGGTGTAAGTCAACTACCCTGGCCAGCAAGATCTCCGGATCTGTCCCCCATTGAGCATGTTTGGGACTGGATGAAGCGTCGTCTCACGCAGTCTGCACGTCCAGCACGAACGCTGGTCCAACTGAGGCGCCAGGTGGAAATGGCATGGCAAGCCGTTCCACAGGACTACATCCAGCATCTCTACGATCGTCTCCATGGGAGAATAGCAGCCTGCATTGCTGCGAAAGGTGGATATACACTGTACTAGTGCCGACATTGTGCATGCTCTGTTGCCTGTGTCTATGTGCCTGTGGTTCTGTCAGTGTGATCATTTGATGTATCTGACCCCAGGAATGTGTCAATAAAGTTTCCCCTTCCTGGGACAATGAATTCACGGTGTTCTTATTTCAGTTTCCAGTAGTGTATTTCCTAACATATGAAGTCATGGGTGTAACTGTCACAATTTTTTGTATTTGAAAATAAATGCACATTAGAGTAAAAGGAAAGTATCTGAAAAACACACAAGGAGAAGGGAATGACAGCTTGTGATGTCAAAACAACTATCACACACAGGGAAGAGTCAGATATACTAGTAACCTGTAATTTCATTCCATAACACATACTAATTTGCACAAGACACTAACACAGAGGAGACATAAGTTTGTACTATTAAAAACAATTAAATATAAGGAGAAATAGGAAACAAAAAACAGAAAGACGAAAGACCTCAACCTTGGAAATAAGGCAAAATGAGAACTGAGAGAGACAGAGGGATCCGCTTAAGGTTTTTTACCCAGAGAGTTGGTACCATTAATACATGAATAAAACTGAGTTCAGAAATATTCACATAACCCAAATGATAAAACAAACTAACAAACAAACCCTTAACACTTCCTGGCAGATCAAAACTGTGTTGCACTGGGACTCAAACCCAGAATATTGTCCTTTGCTGGTAATGGTCTTGTTGAGTTAGATTCAGTGCAGTTTTAGTCTGCCAAAAAGTTTTTAAATTGTACACACTTGCAGTGGAGCGAAAGATTCATTATGAAGCCAAGTACTTGCTGACAGTATTACACTGAGGTTTTCTGCAACTATTCATGGTCTTATTTATACGATCTACTACAAATAACATGTAAGTGGGGAGACATGCAAATAGCTATTCTGTCTGTTACGAAGGCCTATTCTTCTTGACTTAGCATGAGAGAAGGAAGTGATATACCTGTAGATTTTCTCTCATATGAGTGCTGCTTAATCTCCCATTCATTTCTCTACACTCTAAGTAAGTCTTCTGGCAAACAGGAGGTCTTCATTCTCATGCTATGTTGGGAGGAGTACGTAACAGAAAAAATTCTTAGTTCTTCTCCAACAGTACTGTGTGCCACAACTGTTTTGGCAAGTTCACTGTCTAGGAAAATGCTTAAAATCACTAGAATGTGCTGGATCTCCCTCCACCCTATCTACTCCAAACTCTTTCGAACTATCTGTTTACTTCTACAGTCTTCTAGCAAGCACTTTGAGGACATGAACTTCAGTGCAATCCAGATACTGGTACACTTAGCATGTAATATGTTGTTGTTGGTGCTGTTATCTTCAGTCCTGAGACTGGTTTGATGCAGCTCTCCATGCTACTCTATCCTGTGCAAGCTGCTTCATCTCCCAGTACCGACTGCAACCTACATCTTTTTGAATCTGCTTAGTGTATTCATCTCTTGGTCTCCCTATACGATTTTCTTTGGGATTGGAATTATTATATTCTTCTTGAAGTCTGAGGGTATTTCGCCTGTCTCATACATCTTGCTCACCAGAGTTTTGTCAGGACTGGCTCTCCCAAGGCCGCCAGTAGTTCTAATGGAATGTTGTCTACTCCCGGGGCCTTGTTTCGACTCAGATCTTTCAGTGCTCTGTCAAACTCTTCACGCAGTATCATATCTCCCATTTCATCTTCATCTACATCCTCTTCCATTTCCATAATATTGTCCTCAAGTACATCGCCCTTGTATAGACACTCTATATACTCCTTCCACCTTTCTGCTTTCCCTTCTTTGCTTAGAACTGGGTTTCCATCTGAGCTCTTGATATTCATACAAGTGGTTCTCTTTTCTCCAAAGGTCTCTTTAATTTTCCTGTAGGCAGTACCTATCTTACCCCTAGTGAGATAAGCCTCTACATCCTTACATTTGTCCTCTAGCCATCCCTGCTTAGCCATTTTGCCCTTCCTGTCGATCTCATTTTTGAGACGTTTATATTCCTTTTTGCCTGCTTCATTTAATGCATTTTTATATTTTCTCCTTTCATCAATTAAATTCAATATTTCTTCTGTTACCCAAGGATTTCTACTAGCCCTCGTCTTTTTACCTACTTGATCCTCTGCTGCCTTCACTACTTCATCCCTCAAAGCTACCCATTCTTCTTCTACTGTGTTTCTTTCCCCCATTCCTGTCAATTGTTCCCTTATGCTCTCCCTGAAACTCTGTATAACCTCTGGTTTAGTCAGTTTATCCAGGTCCCATCTCCTTAAATTCCCAACTTTTTGCAGTTTCTTCAGTTTTAATCTACAGTTCATAACCAATAGATTGTGATCAGAGTCCACATCTGCCCCTGGAAATGTCTTACAATTTAAACCCTGGTTCCTAAATCTCTGTCTTACCATTACATAATCTTTCTGAAACCGTCAGTATCTCCAGGCTTCTTCCATGTATACAGCCTTCTTTTATGATTCTTGAACCAAGTGTTAGCTATGATTAAGTTGTACTCTGTGCAAAATTCTACCAGGCGGCTTCCTCTTTCATTTCTTAGCCCCAACCCATATTCGCCTACTACGTTTCCTTCTCTCCCTTTTCCTACTACTGAATTCCAGTCACCCATCACTATTAAATTTTCGTCTCCCTTCACTATCTGAATAATTTCTTTGATTTCATCACACATTTCTTCAATTTCTTCGTCATCTGCAGAGCTAGTTGGCATATAAACTTGTACTAATGTAGTAGGCATGGGCTTCGTGTCTATCTTGGCCACAATAATGCGTTCACTATGCTGTTTGTAGTAGCTTACCCGCACTCCTATTTTCCTATTCATTATTAAAGCTACTCCTGCATTACCCCTATTTGATTTTGTATTTATGATCCTGTATTCGCCTGACCAAAAGTCTTATTTCTCCTGCCACCGAACTTCACTAATTCCCACTATATCTAACTTTAACCTATCCACTTCCCTTTTTAAATTTTCTAACCTACCTGCCCGATTAAGGGATCTGACATTCCACGCTCCGATCCGTAGAACGCCAGTTTTCTTTCTCCCGATTACGACATCCTCTTGAGTAGTCCCCGCCCAGAGATCCGAATGGGGGACTATTTTACCTCCGGAATATTTTACCCAAGAGGACGCCATCATCATTTAACCATACAGTGAAGCTGCATGCCATCGGGAAAAATTACGGCTGTAGTTTTCCCTTGCTTTCAGCCGTTCACAGTACCAGCACAGCAAGGCCGTTTTGGTTAGTGTTACAAGGCCAGATCAGTCAATCATCCAGACTGTTGCCCCTGCAACTACTGAATAGGCTGCTGCCCCTCTTCAGGAACCATGTGTTTGTCTGGCCTCTCAACATATACCCATCCGTTGTGGTTGCACCTACGGTACGGCTATCTGTATCGCTGAGGCACACAAGCCTCCCCACCAACGGCAAGGTCCATGGGGGGAGGGGGGCAGGGGGGGGGGGGGGCGGCGGGGGCTACATGCTATATGATGACTGCTAATGGTTAGCATGGTTAGCAGTTGAGAGGTTTTATGGTACATGTTGTGAAAGGTAAGTCAGTCTGTGAAGTGATTTCTTGATCTGCTTGGCAGCTTCCTTGGATGCAATTCAATAAATACTCAAACAAGAATGTCACAACAGGAGGACAAGTTGGTATGCGCTCACTCATTACACATAAACAAACTACTGCTGTTGAGGCTTGACTTAAAGTAACAGAAGTGTTAACCAGTATCCAACACATCATCATTTCATTGAACAAAGTAATCTGTGTGTCAACTAGCAGTGAAACAAAAGTGATCAACAAAATTCACAAAACTTTGGGCAAAGAGATGATCACAGGCAACAATATCTCTTTAACAATGCATTTGAAGTGAGAACATAATTGTAACGAAGCAATAAAGATGCACACACATTTAATATTTCCTCTTTCAGCATCTATGTTTCAAGACAGTCTCAGTAAGTGTACCACTGCAATTAGGAGGCTATGGGTTATGAGGCTGACAGCAGTTTTACAGTTAACTATGTGCCATATGATCTGGAATGTCATAGGTAGAAAGAGCCCACAATTACTTAGCCCGTACATGTGCGTAAGGCACAATTAGGGAGTTGACAGCAGTAGTAGTGGGGGCTGTGGTGTGACTGACAACGGCATTGTAGGGAGGGGGCTGCAGTTTAACAGCTGAAGCGTAAGTGCTTATGTCAGTACAACCAATAATGTGACAAATATAGATCTCTGACAAATAGCTTCTCATTAGAGTAAATAAAAAAATAATAAATAAATAAATTTAAAAAATACAGAAACAAGCTCAGTGCCAGAAGGAAATCAGATAAAGCAAAAAAGGGGTAAAATGTAGTGTAGCACACAAAATTGTTTACTACAATACTGACTATGTAAAACAATGAATAGAGGTCACATGCAAATTGCGTGTGTCCTCTGACAACCTGTTCACCAGTATTATGCTAGTTAAAAATAAAATTTTTCCTTGTTCACATCTGTCCTAAATGTGAAACATTGGGAAGTACTTGCAGCTGCACTTCCGCCTCCTTCTTTATTCTCTTGAATGTGTGATTAAAACAGCTAGTAGTTCTTGCACACCCTCTCAAGCAGTCTTTAATAAGATTTCTGCTTCCTAGTTTACCTCTTCTGACAAACTTCAGTGGCATTGGATATAATTACACATGTATGATTATGAAGAACTTTACCTGCACCTATAAGGCAGGAAAACTGTGATGCACTCTATATAGTAAAGAGATAGCAAGGAGGACACTGTAAGAGTGCAGGTGACTGAGGCAGGATGACCCCTCTGGAACAACAGGATGAAATCACCCAGCACTCACAATATGAATGCGTGTCTGCCCAGTGGGCATATTATTTTGTATGAGCTCTGCCATTCTGTTGTGCTATATTATACTGACAGAACACACTGTCAATTCATCTGAGATTATTGTTGGTTTTTACTCTTTATATCTTTGCAGTGTAACATCTGCCAGCAGAAGGATAGAACTTGATAAAATCTTATTTTTTAGCCTACCGTATAGGCCTACTGTTGGTTCATAGTACAGATAAATTTCAACAATGGAAAACTGAAAAAAGACTGGAAAGTAGACCTTAACAGTACATTATGATAAAATGTAAGTTGAAGGCAAAAACAGGACAGAAAGTAAAAGAATTACACAAAATAGTAAAAATGATCTAGACTGCTTTTGGTAAACTAGATAGTGTGATCAAAACTAAGTTTTCAATGGGTTTGATCAAGAAAATTTATAATCAGTGTGTATTACTAGTTTTGACTAACAGCAATGAGGTACAGATTGTTAAACCGAAAGTCACATAAAAAGTGAGGGATATTTAGCGAATAAGAGAAAAGTTGCATACTGGAAATTATTAAGAAGAGAAAGGAAAGTAAAAAAAATGGATATCTGAACTCCATGAGGTGGAAGATGTAACTTTTATTGTAATGAAAATGAGATGATGGTGGGTAGATCATGTAGCCAAGCAACTGGATTGTGAATTGGCTAAGGAAGTTCTATGCCAGTTCCAAAAGATATGAACAGACCATTATGACAATCCACGGGGAGATGGGTGAATGACATTAGAAAGCATGCAGAAGCAACATGAATGTGTACAGCTGAAGATTTAAACATATGGGAGACCTGCCTCCATCAGTCAACTGTGGATGAATGAATGATGATTCTCCATATATAAAATTATTTTGTACGTAAGGAAATTGCAGCTTGAATTAAACCAATAAACACTGACAACAGCCAAACTCCTCACAAATGAGCTGATCTTGTGCTCACATCAGCACAAGATTGTTATTTGGTGCCACATACAAACTTGTCATGTGGCAAATAGTAGCAGTTCAGCAAATCTGTTGCACGACAGTATCAACAAGCTTTTGTGAAAATTCTACCTACTGTATTTTAGGTTATTTGTGTTGCAGGGATTGTGTTTTAAATGTCTTCTGATTGGAGCCACAGGTGTGTGAAGCATGCTGACTAAAGAGGACACCTGATCAGACAAAGATAGTAGATAAAAAAAGTGCAGCACAACAACACTGTCATCACTGCCTTTCTTAATAAGGCCAGGACTCTTCTCAGAAACACAGGAAGTGAGGCTACTTTGCCTGGAGTTTGCCAATATTATCCATATGAGCATAATCTGCAGTGATCATGAATGTCAATCCATAACATTTATGAAAGGTGAAGTTAACAAGAGAGCTATTATGCCCATTCATTGCACAAGTATAATACGGAAGTATTTGTTATACACAATACTGCCTTTTTTCTGAGTATATTCTAAGACACCGTGACTCAAAACTGAGAAATATAAGTTATGGCAAAAAGTAGTGTTAATCAAACTGATACGAGGTAATGGGAATGTGTAAGTACTCATGTATTTGCCTCCACATGTAATCTCCAGCCATTGTTGTAATTTTGACAGTGCTCCAGAGAAAATAAGATGCAGGTAACTGACGTCATTAAATGTTAGTTATGCTCTCTGACAAAGACAGAAAGAAATAGGTGGCCAACCTAGTTGTATTCGTCAGTGGCTTTGGTCAGTGGACAATTTTTGTTTTATTTGGTTTTTAATGGATTTGGTGTATAGTTTTTTATTTGTTTGTATTTTAATCGGTCAAAAGAATCTGAGGGTTTTGGGTTTTTGATTTGAGTGTGGGGTTTTGGTAACATTGGCTTTGTTAAAGGTATGTAGAACATGTGAAATAGGCGATGAAAAGATTTGTGGCATGTATTTGGCTTCTAGGTATCAATGGCTCCATTTGAGCTATATGGGAAAAGTGAAATGTATGATTCCTCAAGTTTTTGTGTTTGTAGCATAATATCGCATGTTGAGAATTTTTATGTTTGATTTTGTGGAATATATCTGTTTTAGGATGGTGCAGGTTTTCATATTGTCATATATTTAGCCTGCCCCATCTTAAACCCACTATTTCCTGCAGCTGTCCCATTATTTTCATTTCATTGCTGGAGTGAAATATTCTCGTGTCATTTTTATTTTTGTACATGGTGACTTCACAGTCGCCATATTATATACACTGGAAGCAGGGGTGCCTGCCATCTAGATGATCTCATGGACCAAAGCACACAGGTGGAATTGGACACTCCCGTAATGCCAATCTTTCCATACCATATATTAATGGGTGCATACATAAAGATTTATATGTATGCAACTGAGTGTGATGGTGCAGTGATATAAAAACTTAACTTGTACATATCTGGCAAGTACAATTTCAGATTTACATACATTTGCAAAATTACTTCAGGTCACTGTCTGAATGTCTCCCTAAAAATCCCTACCTTCTTCCACCCAAAGCCATTCTCCAACTTAAAAATCACTCTTACAACTGCAATACCCACATCATGATAAGGCCAAACTGGTCTCCTTTTTTTAAATATTATTTTTGTACTTTTGTGCCCCGTCACTGAGTAAACATTGCAACACAACACTGAGCATTACACCAGTTTATAGCAGAAGATGCTGACAGCTGGGAGTGCTGTTGCCAGCTTTCAGCTGGGGAGTGCAAATGGCTGCAAGTGAAAACAACAGTCGTCTAAAGAGCGTTGCCATATATGTGTATACAAAACTGCGTTATGTAACTGCTGGAAGTACAAGGGCGAAGCAGCTGTCGCAAACCAACCTCAACTGTAAATAATCTTCTTTTGCAAACTCTACTCTGATTCTTGCTTGCAGATCCAGTATGTTGATGGTGTGATGTTGCTCTATAATATTTGCTTGGTTTCTGCAAACCCCCTTGCCTTGACTTAACCATGATCCCGTTACCAACTTCCTATTACCCACCCTCCTCCCCCCACCACTTCTAACCGCCACACAACAAAGAAAATTAGACATTTACATATATCTTGTTAATCAAATGAAGAGCAAGATCTTGTTAAGAACAACATCAACAGATGCAGAATCTCGGATATGACAGGGAAGGGGGAGAGAATCAGCTGTCCTTTTCAAAGAAACCATCGCTGTACCTTCATCAATACGGAAAAACTACAAAAAACCTAAATCTGTATGATGGGGGGTCTTCCATCATAAACCATCTGAATATGATGTCTGTCTGTTACTCACTGCAGTCGCTGTTAGTTTTTCTCCTGACATAAGCTACTATGGAAACGTGACACTGAAGTAAAAATAATTTAACTCAAAAATTAAAGAGATCAATAAAATGAAACTACAAGTAGGCTAGTTCGCAAAAACGAGCTCTCTGTCCAATAATAATGATTATGAATAATAAAGGCAAAATTTGGGTACAAAACAGCGCAAAAATTTCAAAGACGATATATCAGTTTTTATTTTAAAGCTTGAGAAACTGATTCAGATGTATTGCAGAATTTTCACACAATCTGAGTCATACTTGTTATGGCTTACAAGACAGGACACTATGGTCACTGGCGTGTATAGCATCATCTCCTAAGAACTTTACATCGTGTCTTTTCAATAAGTAAAATTCAGTTAAACTTAAATAGAACACCAACTAGTACATGCATTTTCTGTTTACTTCATGGTATATGCATTGCTCACAGGCTAAACAGATGTATATCTGACTTTTGTCTGTGTTCTCTCGGTCCCGAACAACTGATTTCTAATAACGACGGTAAATAAAAACTTCCTTGCATATCTCGCGAAGGTTGTTGCACTTCTAGACTGGAATACAAGTTTTAAAAAGCACTACAGAGCACACAACTTTCGCTCTTTTTTTTTTTAAAGAGGCAGTATGGAGTCATTGTCCTTCGGTTCTGTTGACAGAACTCGGCCAGGATTGGGAAGGTCATTGGGTGTCTTGGGTGATATTTATAATAATTAAATCCTGCGTACGTATTCGTGTAACTTACACTTGCACACACTCCCACAACATTTAGGTAAAATGTAAACAAACACAGCACATACGCAACATTTCACGCTCTACAAAACAACTTTTTACACGAGTCAGTGTGTGGTCTTCTTAAGGAATAGTCATCAAATGGTTACAGCAATCCACATACTAACAATAACGGCTTACTACACTATCGCAGGTATACCGCATGTTTACACCGACTATCTAAGCTCATGTCAGATCAGAGACTTCGTCACAGGTCGCGAAGACATGAGTCTCTGGTACACCTTTCCTTGTAAAATTGGAATGTTTGTCGAAATGCCATGCTACAATAAAGGTCCGAAGGCAGACAATCTTTATTTTCCTGTATCCCTGTGCGGTTGAATAACCTATTTAGAATGATCTAGCACCCTAATGCTGGGGACAATGTTAGGAGAGAATACGGTCTAACAATACAATAAATACGATCTGTATTAATTCAACAAGATACTGTTTTCTAAGTGAAATGTTTGTTGCTTTGCTTTTATTGTTGCATCTCTGTTCTGCCAAATATTTCAGCTTCGGAAAAGATTTATGTAAAACGGTTTCTTTCGGTATACATAGAAACTTCCAGACAAGCGTACAATTTTGTTTATTTGGCTTCCCGCAAATATCCGTCATTTAGCCAGGTATATGCATTGATGTACTATCTTCTTGTAAAACACACAGACACAAGTCTCACTGACAGCACGCAAGAAGGAAGGAACTTTAAGTGCATAATTTTGAATGCTCCTACAAAATCTTATCTCTGGCACAAACGTCGTTGTGACTAAGAATCCATTATTGTGTATTTATGGTCAACAGATTATGATTGATATGTGATTCATCAACACGGGACAAAAATGGAAGAAGTCAAGGAAACGTTTGAAATTATTGAAGAGCAGTACTCAAAATTAAAATTCGTTCTTGAGAATGAGGGGGACGAACTTTTCAAAAACAATGATTTAAAAGGCGCTCAGGTGCTTTTTCAAGCTATTGTCAACAAATTAAATTTCGTGATGGATTTCGGCAACCTAGATGCTGAGTGTAATTCGAGACTTCAGGCGATAATGTTGCACATATCTACTGAGGAAGCTAAATTTTTAACCAGATGTGGTAACGAATTGAAAGGTGCAAATATTCTACTTGATGCGATTCGCGCTAGTGAAATAAGGAGTACCGAGTTTCCTCTCATCTGTCTCCGGGCAGCAAATGTATGTGCTGCACTTCTCATCCACCATGACAATGGATCTGTAGAAGGTGCTGCTTCGGTAGTCAGAAAAGCAGTAGAGGTATGTGTATCAAAACACTTTTTTTAAAAATAGAGAGCCTTTGAAGTTAGAAACAGTATGCAATTTTATCAAATATTTCAACACAGATTAAATAATTTACGTTGCTTGACGCGTTTAAACACGCAATGACCTATGTTTTCCAGCTGATTTGACAGGCTAAAACGAGATCCTTCATATATTTTTGGTGTCTGCTTTCATTCTATCATAATAGCGTTCCATTTCCACTGTTGGCTCATCATGATATTAAATGTTCTTGTAGTCTCGTGTTATTTATTTGTGATATCACCGGTCTCAGGGTAATGATAAATTTTCCTTGATTGAAGGAAACTGGATGCAAATACCAACACGTCCTTACATCAAATCAAGGTTAATCTTTGCACTTCATCCTCTGTCATCATAGCCCTGTTTACAGGCACAGCTTAATAGCGGAGTGGTACTTATTATGTCTGCAAATGTTTTAAGAAAAAACAAAAAAAATAGATCAAGATTTTTCCTCATTTTCCTTTATAATGAAATATTAATTTACTAAGGTATTATATTCACAGTATGTAGTACTGTGGGTGTTTTGTTCCTTTGATGTCAGTGATGATTTATTACAGTGTTCACTCCAGGGTGTATTGCGAGGTGTCGTGGCGTGAAGAATTATTGTGCGACCTTGTTTAACGCATGACTGCCCCATGTTTATAGTGCGTTTAAAATTAGTTGCTACTTTTGAAAGTTCTGTACGGAAATAGTGGAAGGAGGTGTAAGCTGAACACGTCATCAAGTGATGACAAAGACCTATGTTAACAATATATACCTCTGTGGGTTACGATAACGCCTGGCCCACTCGGCGCTAAACCTTGCAGGCTTGCCCGACTGTGCTAGCTGGAAGTCGCACAAACTGATCAATCAGCAGTCTTTCTCAAACGATTTTAAAACTCCGATTCTCACACATTTTGTAGCTTCGTTCGCCAGCTTCATGATGAATTGCATATCATTTCGTCAGTGGTTATTGTCATTGTGATATTTTGATATTAGTTAAACTACTGCAAGAAATTCTTAGAGTTTACATTGAAAAATGGGGGTCATATATTGTTGCATATGAAATTTAGATGAAATATTGAATTATTCTTTAAACTTGGAAGGATATCGCTATCTGTCTCCACTGTCGAGAAAATTAGATGTATTTAAATCACTCTGTCACGAATGCATGTGCCAATGATAAAGCCTGAATGAAGTATTCATAAATCCTTCATATCTCATAAACAGTGTAAGACTTAAAATCAAGATTTTGGCAAATGATAGCATGCTAAGAGGAGAGTATTTTGCCATATGATTAATATGCGAAATTTCCATAGCTACAGCGATATTCAAGCGACTACAGTTTTTTTAATGAAATAATGTAATTTTTAATGACCATCAATAGCTGGTGAAACGAGAATTGCCGTGGGTTTTGCAACAACAAAAGTGAAGAAATTACACATTTATTTTTAAACTGAGAATGGGTTTTTTCGTAACTATTGACCTATCTGGCCCTCAGTTGCTCAATAATAAGACACTGTTACATAATTCTGTCACAATTTAAACTATTCTAGAATGATAGTGAAAAGAATATTTGTAAACCCTGTTCTGTTTTGGCAAAAGAAGACCATTTTAACATGACAACAAAAGAAGTTACGTATTACTCAAAATTTGTCACAGTCCTTCATGAATCCATGTTTTGTCAACTGTCTTCTTGGTATGGCTGACAAGTCAAGACCAGCCCTGCGGTGCAACATTTGCAATGGCTTCTTTTGTCAGCATTTCAGCCTCACTGAGTGTAAATTCCCCCCATGAACCATGGACCTTGCCGCTGGTGGGGAGGCTTGCGTGCCTCAGCGATACAGATGGCCGTACCGTAGGTGCAACCACAACGGAGGGGTATCTGTTGAGAGGCCAGACAAACATGTGGTTCCTGAAGAGGGGCAGCAGCCTTTTCAGTAGTTGCAGGGGCAACAGTCTGGATGATTGACTGATCTGGCCTTGTAACATTAACCAAAACGGCCTTGCTGTGCTGGTACTGCGAACGGCTGAAAGCAAGGGGAAACTACGGCCGTAATTTTTCCCGAGGACATGCAGCTCTACTGTATGATTAAATGATGATGGCGTCCTCTTGGGTAAAATATTCCGGAGGTAAAATAGTCCCCCATTCGGATCTCCGGGCGGGGACTACTCAGGAGGACGTCGTTATCAGGAGAAAGAAAACTGGCGTTCTACGGATCGGAGCGTGGAATGTCAGATCCCTTAATCGGGCAGGTAGGTTAGAAAATTTAAAAAGGGAAATGGATAGGTTAAAGTTAGATATAGTGGGAATTAGTGAAGTTCGGTGGCAGGAGGAACAAGACTTTTGGTCAGGTGATTACAGGGTTATAAATACAAAATCAAATAGGGGTAATGCAGGAGTAGGTTTAATAATGAATAAAAAAATAGGAGTGCGGGTTAGCTACTACAAACAGCATAGTGAACGCATTATTGTGGCCAAGATAGACACAAAGCCCATGCCTACTACAGTAGTACAAGTTTATATGCCAACTACCTCTGCAGATGATGAAGAAATAGATGAAATGTATGACGAGATAAAGGAAATTATTCAGGTAGTGAAAGGAGACGAAAATTTAATAGTCATGGGTGACTGGAATTCGTCAGTAGGAAAAGGGAGAGAAGGAAACATAGTAGGTGAATATGGATTGGGGGGAAGGAATGAAAGAGGAAGCCGCCTTGTAGAATTTTGCACAGAGCATAACTTAATCATAGCCAACACTTGGTTCAAGAATCATAAAAGAAGGTTGTATACCTGGAAGAATCCTGGAGATACTAGTAGGTATCAGATAGATTATATAATGGTAAGACAGAGATTTAGGAACCAGGTTCTAAATTGTAAGACATTTCCTGGGGCAGATGTGGATTCTGACCACAATCTATTGGTTATGAACTGCAGATTGAAACTGAAGAAACTGCAAAAAGGTGGGAATTTAAGGAGATGGGACCTGGATAAACTGAAAGAACCAGAGGTTGTAGAGAGTTTCAGGGAGAGCATAAGGGAACAATTGACAGGAATGGGGGAAAGAAATACAGTAGAAGAAGAATGGGTAGCTTTGAGGGATGAAGTAGTGAAGGCAGCAGAGGATCAAGTAGGTAAAAAGACGAGGGCTAATAGAAATCCTTGGGTAACAGAAGAAATATTGAATTTAATTGATGAAAGGAGAAAATACAAAAATGCAGTAAATGAAGCAGGCAAAAAGGAATACAGACGTCTCAAAAATGATATCGACAGGAAGTGCAAAATGGCTAGGCAGGGATGGCTAGAGGACAAATGTAAGGATGTAGAGGCTTGTCTCACTAGGGGTAAGATAGATACTGCCTACAGGAAAATTAAAGAGACCTTTGGAGAGAAGAGAACCACTTGTATGAATATCAAGAGCTCAGATGGCAACCCAGTTCTAAGCAAAGAAGGGAAGGCAGAAAGGTGGAAGGAGTATATAGAGGGTTTATACAAGGGCGATGTACTTGAGGACAATATTATGGAAATGGAAGAGGATGTAGATGAAGACGAAATGGGAGATAAGATACTGCGTGAAGAGTTTGACAGAGCACTGAAAGACCTGAGTCGAAACAAGGCCCCGGGAGTAGACAACATTCCATTTGAACTACTCATGGCCTCGGGAGAGCCAGTCATGACAAAACTCTACCATCTGGTGAGCACGATGTATGAGACAGGCGAAATACCCTCAGACTTCAAGAAGAATATAATAATTCCAATCCCAAAGAAAGCAGGTGCTGACAGATGTGAAAATTACCGAACTATCAGTTTAATAAGTCACAGCTGCAAAATACTAACGCGAATTCTTTACAGACGAATGGAAAAACTGGTAGAAGCCGACCTCGGGGAAGATCAGTTTGGATTCCGTAGAAATGTTGGAACACGTGAGGCAATACTGACCTTACGACTTATCTTAGAAGAAAGATTAAGAAAAGGCAAACCTACGTTTCTAGCATTTGTAGACTTAGAGAAAGCTTTTGACAATGTTGACTGGAATACTGTCTTTCAAATTCTGAAGGTGGCAGAGGTAAAATAGCGAGAGCAAATAGCTATTTACAATTTGTACAGAAACCAAATGGCAGTTATAAGAGTTGAGGGACATCAAAGGGAAGCAGTGGTTGGGAAAGGAGTAAGACAGGGTTGTAGCCTCTCCCCGATGTTATTCAATCTGTATATTGAGCAAGCAGTAAAGGAAACAAAAGAAAAATTCGGAGTAGGTATAAAAATTCATGGAGAAGAAGTAAAAACTTTGAGGTTCGCCGATGACATTGTAATTCTGTCAGAGACAGCAAAGGACTTGGAAGAGCAGTTGAACGGAATGGACAGTGTCTTGAAAGGAGGATATAAGATGAACATCAACAAAAGCAAAACGAGGATAATGGAATGTAGTCAAATTAAGTCGGGTGATGCTGAGGGAATTAGATTAGGAAATGAGACACTTAAAGTAGTAAAGGAGTTTTGCTATTTAGGGAGTAAAATAACCGATGATGGTCGAAGTAGAGAGGATATAAAATGTAGACTGGCAATGGCAAGGAAAGCGTTTCTCAAGAAGAGGAATTTGTTAACATCGAGTATAGATTTAAGTGTCAGGAAGTCGTTTCTGAAAGTATTTGTATGGAGTGTAGCCATGTATGGAAGTGAAACATGGACGATAACTAGTTTGGACAAGAAGAGAATAGAAGCTTTCGAAATGTGGTGCTACAGAAGAATGCTGAAGATAAGGTGGGTAGATCACGTAACTAATGAGGAGGTATTGAATAGGATTGGGGAGAAGAGAAGTTTGTGGCACAACTTGACTAGAAGAAGGGATCGGTTGGTAGGACATGTTCTGAGGCATCAAGGGATCACAAATTTAGCATTGGAGGGCAGTGTGGAGGGTAAAAATCGTAGAGGGAGACCAAGAGATGAATACACTAAGCAGATTCAGAAGGATGTAGGTTGCAGTAGATACTGGGAGATGAAGAAGCTTGCACAGGATAGAGTAGCATGGAGAGCTGCATCAAACCAGTCTCAGGACTGAAGACCACAACAACGAGTGTAAATTCTTATTGTTTTTTACCAAATTTCTTTTCACCTAGCCCCATATATTCTGAGTCGGGTTTAAATGAGCATGATATGGAAGAAGCCTGATTAAACTGCATAGTTTAGCGTAAGCCAGTTCATAGACCTGGTAGCATGGAGGTTTTGGCTTGTGACACACTACAAGTTTCATTAACTTCACTTTATATAAGCTAGTTCAACTTTATTCTATGGATCATGTCTTTGTACCCAGAGCAAAATATCCATTCTCCTCCACCGCAATTTTGGAGCTGTATCCACCACAATGGAGTCGTATGGCGCGTTGTTTATTGCTATTGTTGAATTCAGAAGTGACCACTTTTATTGCGAATCTCACGTTCAGACGTGCCGCACTGTAATGATTAACGTAATGCCAACACAAAACACTTGTTCACAATATCTGACGACAGCAGAAAATTTCAAAGTCAGAAAATAGCACTTTACAACGAGAGCTAATGATCATAGGTGCATCCAACACGTGATACTATGTCAGACTGTTTAAGCATGGCATGGCAACAGGGGCGCTTTACCAACTGAAATGCTGGCAGCGTGCTAGCAAAAGCCGACTTGTCCTTCATGTTACCTGGGCAATGGCGTCACGCTCCTCTGGTGAGCCAAACGTCAAAAGTCGCAACTAATTTTCATCGCAGTACAGTAGTGGAAGTTTCGCCACCAGGCACAGAGGCATGAGGCTCTGTTGTGAACACTGGATGCCACACAGCGTCAAGCATATGGTTCTACTTTTGATGGCGGCGACCACACAGCAGTCAGTGTGTTCTACAATCGTGGCTTAGTAGTCCATTCCGAAAACACTGTAGCAAAAATATGGCATTGTAAAGTTGAATCCCCATTCTATCTGTGGGTTTTTGGACCAAGAGGAATGTGCGGTACTAATCGTCAGCTTTGACCAGTAAAATAACGGTAATCGGTGCTATGGCGTGATTTCTTGGCGTGCATTTTGATTTGCTGTTCTTTATATTGCTTTCTGTTGTTACATTTTTGTTAGTTCTACCTAAATGTTTGTGAGAGAAATTATATTTTTAAACTTTGACATGATAGAGAAACGAAATACTGTTCTGTGTTAGAGGAAACAATAATATTTTGTCAGTTACTGGCATCAAGGCCAATTCACACTTAACCGTCACATCACGTCACATTAAAATATTCCACAATGCATTTCAAATGGTGCTTTCACACAGGGTGTCAATGGACTGTTACGCCACGTCACGTCATGTCCAGGTTTGTCGCGAAAAACGTTTTGACCATGGCGTCATCTGCTAACATTAGAAGTTAACCTATTTTCGCGGCACTCACTGATGTTGTAGAGGATTTCCTGCGTATGTGTTCTCTTAATCTTAATTTAATGATTGTGCTTTGCTTTGGTGGTAAATTGTAAGTGTTTCATGGCAACTTGCATATTTTTTCCATTCAGTGTTCCTCCACAAGTGGGGTTAAATATCTGAAGCAAAAAAAATTTAGGTTTTACAATAACAGAACACAGCCGATGCTCACACTGTGTATGAATAAGAATATAAGTTGATGAAGTAATCTTTATCAAATAACATTCTTAAGTGAAAAAGTCAGCCCTAACAAAGGAGAAAAATAGCGTTGTTTATGACATATTTAGTTAAATAACGAAAAAACATAATGGATAAGGTAAAGAGTTTCTATGTATTCCCATATAAATATTGTTTGAAGTATATACAGTCACACACACACACACACACACACACACACACACACACACACACACACACAGACACACACACACACACACACACACACACACATATATATATATATACATATATATATATATATATATGTATGTATGTATGTATGTATGTAATAGCTAACAAATAAATGTAGATGTTTCGAAATGTTTCACTTTTCAGCATTTTACCACATGAAAGTCGTCAAGAAGTTTGCTTTGGCCATTAAGAAACATTATTGTAGTTATTCCATTCCAATTCTGTATTCTGACTATTTGTATTAAAGATGGTAACACATAGCCTAAATTTCACTGTTTGGTATTGGGCTAAGTGAATCGGTGTAACACAACATGACAGACACTGTGGATACACACAGACGTGACGGTGGCTCAATGTGATGGACCTCAACATGACGGTAGTGCAAATGGGCTTGCAGTCGCTTTCTCCTTAAACTATTTTCTTAATTTATACTGTTTAAGCTGATTTTCACTACAGGTGAAGTGTTTTCTTAGAAGACTCAGTTCATTTTAATTCTGATAAATAGTTAAACATCTTTCGTGTTAACCATTGTGCTTTCATGTATATATTTGGAACTGTGTATTATAGACTCCACTTAGTTAAACCAGATTTTCCAATACTAGTGTAGATTTATTTATGATAGATTTTTTTTAAAAAAGTTGTACTGTATGTCATGGTACACACTACAGCTGTATCAGTATTTTCATGGTAATCGATTTGGTTTCTTTCTAACATACAGTTAAAGCTGTTGTTGTTAAACTATTTTCGTTTTACTGCTAAAAACTACTAATATTCGAAAATACATATAGTAGTCTCCCTCTTATGCTGTGTAGGCAAACTTATTTCTATGATACTTGAATCATTTGTGGGACAAAGAGGAGTCCGCTATACTAGTCACTGACTTTGACCAGTGATGTCATAAATATGTGATAAACACTGTAAACAACGTGGCGATTATAACATCATATTTATGGCGATTTTTTCAAACATAACACAGTTTTGATTAAGAGAATTCAGTATATCTAAAAACAAATACTTCGAATTACAATTGTTATGATTAATTATATATAAATTAAAGAAACATTTCTTGGGAAAAAAGCATTTGAGTACTGGTGTCATAAAAACAAGCTCTACAATTGTGATGACCACTATGACACAGTACAAACAAATATGTGTTGTAAGTTAACAGTAGCTAGTATCGGATAAAAGACTTCTTGTATGTAAGTGAAGAGCAGATGGCGATACACAGTTTCGAATGTATGTACTTTTCAGTAGAAAATCGAAAACATTTTTATAAAAAGGAATATAACTACCTGTGGAAAAACTGAATTGAATATTTTCAAAACAGCTATAGTGGAAACCACAGTAGACTATAGGAGGTAAAAAAAAATATTAATTGTAAGTAAATATTAGCTAATATCGGAAAATGTACTTTACCTGTATAACTCAAGAGAAGATTGTGATACACAGTTTCAAATATACATAGTTTTCAATAGTAAATTGAATATCTTGACAAGATGCACATCATCTATTTAAGAAACTGAGTCGAGTATCACATAAATAACTGTAGTGGAAACCAGAATTTGCAGTATGAACAAAAGGAAAATTATTTAGCATAAATAAATTGACACAACATTTTTGCTATGTAGCTCTAGCAGAGACTGAGAAACACCATTACAGATAATTGTGCATCTTGTCAAGATCCTTTCAATTTACTAATGAAAAATACATATATTCAGAACTGTGTATTTGCTCTCCCCTCTAGACTGTGAAGTCTATTTTCTGATTCTAGCTACCATTTACTTACAAAATCTATTTCTTTTTATTTTGTTACCTTGTGTTGCAATGTTCATTACAGCTGTAGAGCTTGTTTTTATGATACCAGTACTCAATTCGTTTGTTTTCTTTTTGTGAAATTATTCTCTTATTTATATGTGATTGATCGTAACAGTTCTAATTTAAAGTATTTGTTTCATGATATAGTAAGTTCTCATAATCAAAACTGTCTGTGTTCCTCATGTTTGAAAAAATCGCTATTGATGTGGCTTTATAGTCGCCATGTTGTTTACAATATGTGTCACCTGTCAGGGCTGATGATAAGTAGCACAAATTCGTCTTTATCTGGTTCAAATGGCTCTGAACACTATGGGACTTAACATGTGAAGTCACCAGTCCCCTAGAACTTAGAACTAATTAAACCTAACTAACCTAAGGACATCACGCACATCCATGCCCAAGGCTGGATTCGAACCTGTGACCATAGCAGTCACGCGGTTCCAGACTGAAGCACCTAGAACTGCTTGCAACTTCGGCTGGCTCGTCTTTATCAGGATTTTTTTTCCTTGTCATTTATCTTTTCTTCCACCTCTGTTAGTTATTTGTATATGTGAAAAATATCAAGAGCTCAGATGGAAACCCAGTTCTAAGCAAAGAAGGGAAAGCAGAAAGGTGGAAGGAGTATATAGAGTGTCTATACAAGGGCGATGTACTTGAGCACAATATTATGGAAATGGAAGAGGATGTAGATGAAGATTAAATGGGAGCTATGATACTGCATGAAGAGTTTGACAGAGCACTGAAAGATCCGAGTCGAAATAAGGCCCCAGGAGTAGACAACATTCCATTAGAACTACTGGCGGCCTTGGGAGAGCCAGTCCTGACAAAACTCTACCATCTGGTGAGCAAGACGTATGAGACAGGCGAAATACCCTCAAACTTCAAGAAGAATATAATAATTCCAATCCCAAAGAAGCAGGTGTTGACAGATGTGAAAATTAACGAACAATCAGTTTAATAAGTCACAGCTGCAAAATACTAACGCGAATTCTTTACAGACGAATGGAAAAACTGGTAGAAGCCGACCTCGGGGAGGATCAGTTTGGATTCCGTAGAAATGTTGGAACACGTGAGGCAATACTGACCTTACGACTTATCTTAGAAGAAAGATTAAGAAAAGGCAAACCTACGTTTCTAGCATTTGTAGACTTAGAGAAAGCTTTTGACAATGTTGACTGGAATACTGTCTTTCAAATTCTGAAGGTGGCAGAGGTAAAATAGCGAGAGCAAATAGCTATTTACAATTTGTACAGAAACCAAATGGCAGTTATAAGAGTTGAGGGACATCAAAGGGAAGCAGTGGTTGGGAAAGGAGTAAGACAGGGTTGTAGCCTCTCCCCGATGTTATTCAATCTGTATATTGAGCAAGCAGTAAAGGAAACAAAAGAAAAATTCGGAGTAGGTATAAAAATTCATGGAGAAGAAGTAAAAACTTTGAGGTTCGCCGATGACATTGTAATTCTGTCAGAGACAGCAAAGGACTTGGAAGAGCAGTTGAACGGAATGGACAGTGTCTTGAAAGGAGGATATAAGATGAACATCAACAAAAGCAAAACGAGGATAATGGAATGTAGTCAAATTAAGTCGGGTGATGCTGAGGGAATTAGATTAGGAAATGAGACACTTAAAGTAGTAAAGGAGTTTTGCTATTTAGGGAGTAAAATAACCGATGATGGTCGAAGTAGAGAGGATATAAAATGTAGACTGGCAATGGCAAGGAAAGCGTTTCTCAAGAAGAGGAATTTGTTAACATCGAGTATAGATTTAAGTGTCAGGAAGTCGTTTCTGAAAGTATTTGTATGGAGTGTAGCCATGTATGGAAGTGAAACATGGACGATAACTAGTTTGGACAAGAAGAGAATAGAAGCTTTCGAAATGTGGTGCTACAGAAGAATGCTGAAGATAAGGTGGGTAGATCACGTAACTAATGAGGAGGTATTGAATAGGATTGGGGAGAAGAGAAGTTTGTGGCACAACTTGACTAGAAGAAGGGATCGGTTGGTAGGACATGTTCTGAGGCATCAAGGGATCACAAATTTAGCATTGGAGGGCAGTGTGGAGGGTAAAAATCGTAGAGGGAGACCAAGAGATGAATACACTAAGCAGATTCAGAAGGATGTAGGTTGCAGTAGATACTGGGAGATGAAGAAGCTTGCACAGGATAGAGTAGCATGGAGAGCTGCATCAAACCAGTCTCAGGACTGAAGACCACAACAACGAGTGTAAATTCTTATTGTTTTTTACCAAATTTCTTTTCACCTAGCCCCATATATTCTGAGTCGGATTTAAATGAGCATGATATGGAAGAAGCCTGATTAAACTGCATAGTTTAGCGTAAGCCAGTTCATAGACCTGGTAGCATGGAGGTTTTGGCTTGTGACACACTACAAGTTTCATTAACTTCACTTTATATAAGCTAGTTCAACTTTATTCTATGGATCATGTCTTTGTACCCAGAGCAAAATATCCATTCTCCTCCACCGCAATTTTGGAGCTGTATCCACCACAATGGAGTCGTATGGCGCGTTGTTTATTGCTATTGTTGAATTCAGAAGTGACCACTTTTATTGCGAATCTCACGTTCAGACGTGCCGCACTGTAATGATTAACGTAATGCCAACACAAAACACTTGTTCACAATATCTGACGACTGCAGAAAATTTCAAAGTCAGAAAATAGCACTTTACAACGAGAGCTAATGATCATAGGTGCATCTAACACGTGATACTATGTCAGACTGTTTAAGCATGGCATGGCAACAGGGGCGCTTTACCAACTGAAATGCTGGCAGCGTGCTAGCAAAAGCCGACTTGTCCTTCATGTTACCTGGGCAATGGCGTCACGCTCCTCTGGTGAGCCAAACGTCAAAAGTCGCAACTAATTTTCATCGCAGTACAGTAGTGGAAGTTTCGCCACCAGGCACAGAGGCATGAGGCTCTGTTGTGAACACTGGATGCCACACAGCGTCAAGCATATGGTTCTACTTTTGATGGCGGCGACCACACAGCAGTCAGTGTGTTCTACAATCGTGGCTTAGTAGTCCATTCCGAAAACACTGTAGCAAAAATATGGCATTGTAAAGTTGAATCCCCATTCTATCTGTGGGTTTTTGGACCAAGAGGAATGTGCGGTACTAATCGTCAGCTTTGACCAGTAAAATAACGGTAATCGGTGCTATGGCGTGATTTCTTGGCGTGCATTTTGATTTGCTGTTCTTTATATTGCTTTCTGTTGTTACATTTTTGTTAGTTCTACCTAAATGTTTGTGAGAGAAATTATATTTTTAAACTTTGACATGATAGAGAAACGAAATACTGTTCTGTGTTAGAGGAAACAATAATATTTTGTCAGTTACTGGCATCAAGGCCAATTCACACTTAACCGTCACATCACGTCACATTAAAATATTCCACAATGCATTTCAAATGGTGCTTTCACACAGGGTGTCAATGGACTGTTACGCCACGTCACGTCATGTCCAGGTTTGTCGCGAAAAACGTTTTGACCATGGCGTCATCTGCTAACATTAGAAGTTAACCTATTTTCGCGGCACTCACTGATGTTGTAGAGGATTTCCTGCGTATGTGTTCTCTTAATCTTAATTTAATGATTGTGCTTTGCTTTGGTGGTAAATTGTAAGTGTTTCATGGCAACTTGCATATTTTTTCCATTCAGTGTTCCTCCACAAGTGGGGTTAAATATCTGAAGCAAAAAAAATTTAGGTTTTACAATAACAGAACACAGCCGATGCTCACACTGTGTATGAATAAGAATATAAGTTGATGAAGTAATCTTTATCAAATAACATTCTTAAGTGAAAAAGTCAGCCCTAACAAAGGAGAAAAATAGCGTTGTTTATGACATATTTAGTTAAATAACGAAAAAACATAATGGATAAGGTAAAGAGTTTCTATGTATTCCCATATAAATATTGTTTGAAGTATATACAGTCACACACACACACACACACACACACACACACACACACACACACACACACACACAGACACACACACACACAGACACACACACACACACACACACACACATATATATATATATATATATATACATATATATATATATATATATATGTATGTATGTATGTATGTATGTAATAGCTAACAAATAAATGTAGATGTTTCGAAATGTTTCACTTTTCAGCATTTTACCACATGAAAGTCGTCAAGAAGTTTGCTTTGGCCATTAAGAAACATTATTGTAGTTATTCCATTCCAATTCTGTATTCTGACTTTTTGTATTAAAGATGGTAACACATAGCCTAAATTTCACTGTTTGGTATTGGGCTAAGTGAATCGGTGTAACACAACATGACAGACACTGTGGCTCAATGTGATGGACCTCAACATGACGGTAGTGCAAATGGGCTTGCAGTCGCTTTCTCCTTAAACTATTTTCTTAATTTATACTGTTTAAGCTGATTTTCACTACAGGTGAAGTGTTTTCTTAGAAGACTCAGTTCATTTTAATTCTGATAAATAGTTAAACATCTTTCGTGTTAACCATTGTGCTTTCATGTATATATTTGGAACTGTGTATTATAGACTCCACTTAGTTAAACCAGATTTTCCAATACTAGTGTAGATTTATTTATGATAGATTTTTTTTAAAAAAGTTGTACTGTATGTCATGGTACACACTACAGCTGTATCAGTATTTTCATGGTAATCGATTTGGTTTCTTTCTAACATACAGTTAAAGCTGTTGTTGTTAAACTATTTTCGTTTTACTGCTAAAAACTACTAATATTCGAAAATACATATAGTAGTCTCCCTCTTATGCTGTGTAGGCAAACTTATTTCTATGATACTTGAATCATTTGTGGGACAAAGAGGAGTCCGCTATACTAGTCACTGACTTTGACCAGTGATGTCATAAATATGTGATAAACACTGTAAACAACGTGGCGATTATAACATCATATTTATGGCGATTTTTTCAAACATAACACAGTTTTGATTAAGAGAATTCAGTATATCTAAAAACAAATACTTCGAATTACAATTGTTATGATTAATTATATATAAATTAAAGAAACATTTCTTGGGAAAAAAGCATTTGAGTACTGGTGTCATAAAAACAAGCTCTACAATTGTGATGACCACTATGACACAGTACAAACAAATATGTGTTGTAAGTTAACAGTAGCTAGTATCGGATAAAAGACTTCTTGTATGTAAGTGAAGAGCAGATGGCGATACACAGTTTCGAATGTATGTACTTTTCAGTAGAAAATCGAAAACATTTTTATAAAAAGGAATATAACTACCTGTGGAAAAACTGAATTGAATATTTTCAAAACAGCTATAGTGGAAACCACAGTAGACTATAGGAGGTAAAAAAAAATATTAATTGTAAGTAAATATTAGCTAATATCGGAAAATGTACTTTACCTGTATAACTCAAGAGAAGATTGTGATACACAGTTTCAAATATACATAGTTTTCAATAGTAAATTGAATATCTTGACAAGATGCACATCATCTATTTAAGAAACTGAGTCGAGTATCACATAAATAACTGTAGTGGAAACCAGAATTTGCAGTATGAACAAAAGGAAAATTATTTAGCATAAATAAATTGAGACAACATTTTTGCTATGTAGCTCTAGCAGAGACTGAGAAACACCATTACAGATAATTGTGCATCTTGTCAAGATCCTTTCAATTTACTAATGAAAAATACATATATTCAGAACTGTGTATTTGCTCTCCCCTCTAGACTGTGAAGTCTATTTTCTGATTCTAGCTACCATTTACTTACAAAATCTATTTCTTTTTATTTTGTTACCTTGTGATGCAATGTTCATTACAGCTGTAGAGCTTGTTTTTATGATACCAGTACTCAATTCGTTTGTTTTCTTTTTGTGAAATTATTCTCTTATTTATATGTGATTGATCGTAACAGTTCTAATTTAAAGTATTTGTTTCATGATATAGTAAGTTCTCATAATCAAAACTGTCTGTGTTCCTCATGTTTGAAAAAATCGCTATTGATGTGGCTTTATAGTCGCCATGTTGTTTACAATATGTGTCACCTGTCAGGGCTGATGATAAGTAGCACAAATTCGTCTTTATCTGGTTCAAATGGCTCTGAACACTATGGGACTTAACATGTGAAGTCACCAGTCCCCTAGAACTTAGAACTAATTAAACCTAACTAACCTAAGGACATCACGCACATCCATGCCCAAGGCTGGATTCGAACCTGTGACCATAGCAGCCACGCGGTTCCAGACTGAAGCACCTAGAACTGCTTGCAACTTCGGCTGGCTCGTCTTTATCAGGATTTTTTTTCCTTGTCATTTATCTTTTCTTCCACCTCTGTTAGTTATTTGTATATGTGAAAAATATCAAGAGCTCAGATGGAAACCCAGTTCTAAGCAAAGAAGGGAAAGCAGAAAGGTGGAAGGAGTATATAGAGTGTCTATACAAGGGCGATGTACTTGAGCACAATATTATGGAAATGGAAGAGGATGTAGATGAAGATTAAATGGGAGCTATGATACTTCATGAAGAGTTTGACAGAGCACTGAAAGATCTGAGTCGAAACAAGGCCCCAGGAGTAGACAACATTCCATTAGAACTACTGGCGGCCTTGGGAGAGCCAGTCCTGACAAAACTCTACCATCTGGTGAGCAAGACGTATGAGACAGGCGAAATACCCTCAAACTTCAAGAAGAATATAATAATTCCAATCCCAAAGAAGCAGGTGTTGACAGATGTGAAAATTAACGAACAATCAGTTTAATAAGCCACAGCTGCAAAATATTAATGCAAATTCTTTACAGACGGATGGAAAAACTAGCAGAAGCTGACCTTGGGGAAGATCAGTTTGGATTCCGTAGAAATATTGGAACACGTGAGGCAATACTGACCCTACGATTTATCTTAGAAGAAAGATTAAGGAAAGGCAAACCTACGTTTCTAGCATTTGTAGACTTAGAGAAAGCTCCAGAATGAGATTTTCACTCTGCAGCGGAGTGTGCGCTGATATGAAACTTCCTGGCAGATTAAAACTGTGTGCCCGACCGAGACTCGAACTCGGGACCTTTGCCTTTCGCGGGCAAGTGCTCTACCAACTGAGCTACCGAAGCACGACTCACGTCCGGTACTCACAGCTTTACTTCTGCAAGTTTCGCAGGAGAGCTTCTGTAAAGTTTGGAAGGTAGGAGACGAGGTACTGGCAGAAGTAAAGCTGTGAGTACCGGACGTGAGTCGTGCTTCGGTAGCTCAGTTGGTAGAGCACTTGCCCGCGAAAGGCAAAGGTCCCGAGTTCGAGTCTCGGTCGGGCACACAGTTTTAATCTGCCAGGAAGTTTCATATCAGCGCACACTCCGCTGCAGAGTGAAAATCTCATTCTGGAAACATCCCCCAGGCTGTGGCTAAGCCATGTCTCCGCAATATCCTTTCTTTCAGGAGTGCTAGTTCTGCAAGTTTCGCAGGAGAGCTTCTGTAAAGTTTGGAAGGTAGGAGACGAGGTACTGGCAGAAGTAAAGCTGTGAGTACCGGACGTGAGTCGTGCTTCGGTAGCTCAGTTGGTAGAGCACTTGCCCGCGAAAGGCAAAGGTCCCGAGTTCGAGTCTCGGTCGGGCACACAGTTTTAATCTGCCAGGAAGTTTCATATCAGCGCACACTCCGCTGCAGAGTGAAAATCTCATTCTGGAAACATCCCCCAGGCTGTGGCTAAGCCATGTCTCCGCAATATCCTTTCTTTCAGGAGTGCTAGTTCTGCAAGTTTCGCAGGAGAGCTTCTGTAAAGTTTGGAAGGTAGGAGACGAGGTACTGGCAGAAGTAAAGCTGTGAGTACCGGACGTGAGTCGTGCTTCGGTAGCTCAGTTGGTAGAGCACTTGCCCGCGAAAGGCAAAGGTCCCGAGTTCGAGTCTTAGAGAAAGCTTTTGACAATGTTGACTGGAATACTCTCTTTCAAATTCTGAAGGTGGCAGAGGTAAAATAGCGAGAGCAAATAGCTATTTACAATTTGTACAGAAACCAAATGGCAGTTATAAGAGTTGAGGGACATCAAAGGGAAGCAGTGGTTGGGAATGGCAGGGTTGTAGCCTCTCCCCGATGTTATTCAATCTCTATATTGAGCAAGCAGTGAAGGAAACAAAAAATAATTCGGAGTAGGTATTAAAATCCATGGAGAACAAATAAAATCTTTGTAATTCTGTCAGAGACAGCAAAGGACTTGGAAGAGCAGTTGAACGAAATGGATAGTGTCTTGAAAGGAGGTTATAAGATGAACATCAACAGAAACGAAACGAGGATAATGGAATGTAGTCGAATTAAGTCGGGTGATGCTGAAGGAATTAGATTAGGAAATGAGACACTTAAAGTAGTAAAGGAGTTTTGCTATTTGGGGAGCAAAATAACTGATGATAATCGAAGTAGAGAGGATATAAAATGTAGACTGGCAATGGCAAGGAAAGAGTTTCTGAAGAAGAGAAATTTGTTAACATCGAATATAGATTTAAGTGTCAGGAAGTCATTTATGAAAGTATTTGTACGGAGTGTAGCCATCTATGGAAGTGAAACTTGGACGATAAATAGTTTGGGCAGGAAGAGAATAGAAGCTTTCGAAATGTGGTGCTACAGAAGAATGCTGAAGATTAGATGGGTAGACACATAACTAATGAGGAAGTATTGAATAGGATTTGGGAGAAGAGAATTTTGTGGCATAACTTGACTAGAAGAAGGGATCGGTTGGTAGGACATGTTCTGAGGCATCAAGGGATCACCAACATAGTATTGGAGGGCAGTGTGGAGGGTAAAAATCGTAGAGGGAGACCAAGAGATGAATACACTGAACAGATTCAGAAGGATGTAGGTTGCAGTAGGTATGTGGAGATTAAGAAGCGTGCACAGGATAGAGTAGCATGGAGAGCTGCATGAAACCAGTCTCAGGACTGAAGACCACAACAACAACATCGAGTGGTACTGTGGTTCAGAGATCATGTTAAACTTAGGTCTGCCCTAAACTAGCTGAGGAAGTCAGTTTGATGTTTGGAAGAAGGCAAGGATATACAATCTTCAGTGGTACCATGCCTAGTAAAGCGCTTTGGTTTTTAACAAATCTTTGTTTTGCGGAAAACTTAACCATTTAACTGTATAAATCACTCACTGTTGTTCACCTCCTATCAAAAAGACAATTAAAATAGAGCAAAAATTTAATTTTTGCTATTGATATGATTTGTATAGTATTTTATTATCTTTTCTGGATGATGCAAAAGATCATTATTCTTATAACCATGAAGCTCCATTTCCCAGAACTATATTTTACAATATCTTAAATGCGGACTATCCAAAGGAAGAATCTTGCACTCTGCAGAGGAGTGTTTGTTGTTTTGAAACTCACAGGGAAATTAAAACTGTATGCTGACTCATGACTTACATCTTGATCTTTGCCTTTTGCAGGCAATTCTGTACCATCTGAAGATTGAAAAATAAAAATGAGAAGTAGGGTTAATGGCAGGAGTGAAAACAGGTCATGACTTGTACCTGGGTGGGTCATTTGCTAAGAAAGTTGTTTACTAAATACAAGATTGCAGGTTCAGGTCTTGGCCAAGAAACAATTTTAATCTATTTTTTGTTACTTAGAGACATCCTGACAGATTAACATTGTTTAGCAGATCAGGACTTGAACCTGGGACTCTTGCCTTTTGCATGCAAGTGCTCTGCTACCTGGGCTATCCAAGTCCAACTCCTTACAGCTTTATGTCTGCCAGTTCTTCTTTGATGTAAGAGACAGAACACACAGAAAAAGCTGCTGCTTGGATTGTGAGCTACTTTTAAGAACGACAATAAGAATGTTTACACATTTTAGTGTTGTATGAAGGTGTATAAACAACTGGTTTTTTAACTTTCCATTCACTAATGGACCTGGAACGTGCTGAGTGAATAATGATACCAAATACTCTTACAATATGCTTTACAATAGCGTTTAGAGTACATATGGAATTATATTATCGTTAGTATTATGCAGCAGCTCTAAGACAAGAACTGTAATAATTACAGAAGAAATGATTAACGGCTCCAGCATCCGCACTGTTTTATTATCTAGAAAGCTTATCTCAGATTTTATGAAGAATTTCTTTCCCTCTCTTTTTCTCCTGAATCATCCAGATATTTGTCAAATGTACCCTAATTTGTATATAGTGTATTTGCATCATACGTGCTGTAGTGACTGATATTGTCATTGGGAACTCCTCTGTTAAAGACAAAATGTTTACTAATGTTTCCCAGTGATGATAGGCATCATTTTATTGTATTCACCTAGCTTGGGTGAGACAAGATTTCAGCTAATTAACCGGGTCTACTAATCAGGTGTACTATATTTGCATACCCCAGGAAACATATGGAGTGATTTTCGACAAAGAAACCTTAACAATGAGTGTTTCTAAGTGGAGAAAGATATTTTAGAAGCTTCACCTACAACCTTTCACTCAGAGCAGACGACTGGATAATAGGCAACACACACTGCCTATGAACACCACAGAATATCTGTATCCTGTTGCCTCTCAGGGGTATAATCAATTATAAAACATTTACGAACTTCCAGAATGGTGGTGTAGCTTGGGTCAGCTACTTCGGTTAACCATTAGAACAAAAAATCAGTCCAAGTTGCAATTTTTTTTCTTTTTATTCATTTGATGACTAGCTTTGGGCCAAGACACAGTTTCATTTATCATAACGAAGTCGAAAATGGCACTTTTTGAAGGTGTCACAAACCGCAATGATCATCTGCAGTACACTGCAAATGTTCTTTGCACATTGCTGACACCTTCAAAAAGTGCCATTTTCGACTTTGTTATGATGGTTTTAAAATAGGTCTCAGTGCAAAACTAGTCATAGAGTGAATAAAAAGTAAAAATTTGCAACTTGGACTGTTTTTTCGTTTTACTACTTGTAAAACATGCCTAGGCTCGCCGATAAGTGTCAGTGAACATCTTGTCTCTAGTAAAAGTCGTTCCCCGTTATGTGATCTATCACTCCTACACATTTGATGCCAAGACTTTAAAAACCCGATAAATAGGCCATTCCATGTGACACAATGGGACATTTACTTTAAATTCTAACGTGTTTAGCATTTCAGAATTAAGTTTTGTTGAAGCAGGAACTTTCTGCTCTGGCCATAAAATGGTACAGGCCTACATATAATTTTATTGACAAGATTACAGAAATGTTATTTAGTATTGTGCAGATAATTTAGAAGAGGTGTGTAAAGGAATGGGACTCAAGCAGGGTACAGTATCCACCTGTGGTGATATAGTATAGAAATCCAGTATTATTGAAGGTTGTGGTATCACCCATTGGCTTTGAACCATGAGATCATTAAGATGGCAGACGCCCACTGCCCCTATTTCAACCTTATACAATATGCAAACAGATGTAAGTTACACAAAAAATATTTAACTGCAGAAATGACATGAAGACATAACAAAACAGTTACTTACACAAAAAACAAACAAACGAATTTCTCAATAATTAACAAAACCTCAGTAATATAACCTGAAAAAAAGTGATACTGGAAATTTCACTTGACCTATATAGCTCACAGCTCGACAAATCTGGTATCAAACACTTCACTTGATCTATATAACTAAACTGAAGTCTGCAGTACCACAGCAACAAAACTTGCTCGTATACCTGATACCGAAAATTTAAGTGGTAGAGCTCTAGACTCAGAGCAGTGCAGAGTTCAATAGCAGCAGCTTATTGATTGAATACATATTATACGTATCACTCAGTTTAGTGGTATTCATACTTGTTTCTGTGTAGAAGTGAACAGTTGCTGTTTATCAATCTGTTTTAGTATGGCTATTTTTTGGGAGAGTTCGCCTGTTTTTCATTTGTTTATGTAGACTGACTTTAAATTCTTGGGTTAGTGTTACATTACCTGAGGTATGGACAAAAATTTATTAATGGTGAATAGGGACTACACCTATTGTGCAAGTATGCAGAGGGAGTTGGCCATAGCTGGAAGCTTTGTGGGCCATGGTCGACAGGCTTCAGGCTGCTGCCATGGGCTGTGGTGGCGTTGGGGCACATGAGATGATAGCTTTTGCACCTCTGGAGAATATAGCGTTGCCTGAGATCGCTGATGCTGCTGCGTCTTCCGATTCATATGCTCTGTAGTTGCCAAATACCTGACGGTGATTGGAGAACAGTGGTGGAGCCGCAAACCTCTGAACGGAAGGCGACAGTGGGCACCAGCAACATGGCTGTTCCCTTACGTCTTAAAAAACGGGTCTGAGATACTGCCTACTGCAGAAAACATATCTGAGATAGCACAGGGCGCCTCACCTGTGAGGACTGTGGCCAATCTTCCTGTGAGATCTGGACAAGCACAGAGGTTAGGACTGCTTGTCATTTGGAGCTCCAATTGTAGGGGGGTTGACAGAGCCTCCCAGTGAAATAGCAAGCAGGTCGCGAAAGAAGGCCAATGTCCACTCTATTTGCTTGACGGGCAATCTCGTTTGAGATGTGGAGGGATCTCTGCAGGCAGTTGATCTGCTTTGGAGCTGAATGGAAGGTTTACACCAGAGGCTCAGGCGATTGTGCGATGTGCATTTCTCCTCCATTGGTAAAAGGTGGAGAACTGTAGGGCCCCTTTTATACGCCAGACGTGGACTATACGTATCAAGTGTCTAGCAAGGTATGAGTATTAGTTAACTGCAGGAGCGTCTATGGATGCCCACAGTCTACTAGGGATAAAAAGCTGACTGAAACCAGATGTCAATAGCAATGGCATTCTACACATCGACTGATGGTGGAGAATGCAAAATAATTTGGATGAAGACAAATGTTAAAGGTGGATAAAACGTCGTCATCGGATCTTTTATAGGCCCCTGCCTCAGGAGAAGTAGTGGAGAAACATTTGATGGGGAACTTGGAAAATATTTCGAGTAAATTTCCTGGCCATGTTATAGTATTAGGCGGAGATTTCAACATACCAACTACATGCTGGGAGACCGCTACTGAGGCCACAGGGACGGAGAATCGTGTGGAGTTGTTCTAAATGCCTTAACCTAAAATTCCCTTGAGTGATTAATCAGAGAACTGACTCGTGAAGGAACATCTTAGATCTCCGGTGACAAACAGACTCGAACTTTTCGACTCAGCATAGAACAGGGAATCAGTGAGCATAAGGCCATTACAGCTGAAAATAGGAATGCACGGAAAGGGAGGAATATCTTTCTGTTTAGCAAGAGCGATAAGATACAGGTTTCAGGTCAATACGAAAATTTTATCTCCAGCACTAAAAATGTTGAACGTCAGTGGACGAAGTTCAAAAGCATTTTACAATACGCTTTAGACACCTATGTATCGAGTAAAGTTGTGAGAGATGGGCCAGCCGGTGTGGCCGTGCGGTTCTAGGCGCTTCAGTCTGGAACCGCGTGACCGCTATGGTCGCAGGTTCGAATCCTGCCTCAGGCATGGATGTGTGTGATGTCCTTAGGTTAGTTAGGTTTAAGTAGTTCTAAGTTCTAGGGGACTGATGACCACAGATGTTAAGTCCCATAGTGCTCAGAGCCATTTGAACCATTTGTGAGAGATGGAAAACACCCGCTGTGCTTCGGCAGCCATTGTAGAAAGATGCTACGAATGCAAGGGGAGCTTCACTGCAAATTTAAACGTAGCCAAAGCTTCACAGACAAACAAAAACCAAACAAAGCCATGCATGAAGCGTCCAAAGAACTCGAAAGTAAATTATGTCTACCGACTAGACAGAAAATCCTAAGAAGTTTTGGTCTTACGTTAAATCAGTAAACAGATCGAAGCCATCTGTCCAGACATGTTGTTGTTGTGGTCTTCAGTCCTGAGACTGGTTTGATGCAGCTCTCCATGCTACTCTATCCTGTGCAAGCTTCTTCATCTCCCAGTACCTACTGCAACCTACATCCTTCTGAATCTGCTTAGTTGTCCAGACATAATGTGACCATAATGGCCCAGAAACGGAAGCCGACTCAGAAAAGGCCTAAATAATATACGTATTTTACCAAAACTGTTTCACATAAGAAAATCCCACTGTAGTGGATCCTTTAAATCATCGCACGACCGAAAAAATGGGTGATATCGAAATGGGTGACCGTGGGATAAAAAAGCAACTGAATTCGCTCAACAAATGGAAGGCCACTGGACCTAACGGGATACCAATACTATCCCACACAGGATGTCTGAAAGGACTTGCACCTCTTCTAGCAGCAATGTACTGCAGGTGTCTGGAGGATCGAAGTGTTCCTGGTGATTGGAAAGAAGCACAGGTCATTCCCATTTTTAGGAAAGATCGTCGAACAGATGCACGTAAGTATAGACCTATATCTCGGACGTCGCTCTGTTGTAAAATTTTTGAGCATTTCTTATGCTCACGTTTTATGATATTTCTGGAGACAGAAAATCTCTTCTGCAGGAATCGACTTGAATTCCAAAAACAGCACCCATGCGAAACCCAGCTCTCTGTTCATCCACGAGACCTGAAACGAGGTAGGTATGGATACATGAAACCTGCACCCATTGAAATTTGAACCCAGCCAGAAATCTGTGAAATTTGCATCCAGTATACCTGGAAACTACCTGCTCACTACGTCACCGCTTCCCTGCATCCCAAGTCCTCGTTGACCACCTCCCTGCTACACCCGCACTGGGATGCTGTGCGGCCCTGTCAGAGCAGCGTCGATGCCACCTTGCAAACGGACGACGTAAACAAAACATCCTACTTCCCGAAGAACAACAAGAGTGAACAACTGTCTACATAAAGTACTACAATATTCTCTCTTACATAAGCATATGACACTGGTTCTCCTTATTCTAACGTTCCTATCCTACTTTCCTTTCTTTTATGATGCACATCTACTTCTACATATACATGTCTACTCTGCAATTCACACCTAAGTGCCTGGCAGATGGCTCATCGAACCACTTACACACTCTTCCTGTACCGTTCCACTATCGAACAGCGCGCGGGAACAATGAACACCCAAATCTTTCCGTGCGATCTCTGATTTCTCTTATTTCATTACGATGATCATTTCTCTTTATGTAAGTGGGCGTCAACAAAATATTTTAGCATTTGGGGGAGATAGCTGGAGATTAAAATATCGAGGAAAGATCTCGCCACAACGAAGAACACCTTTGTTTTAATGATTGCCAACCTAACTCGCATATCATATCCGTTACACCCTCTCAACTATTTCGCAATAACACAGCATGAGCTACCCGTCTTTGAACGTCTTCGGTGTCCCCTGTCAATCCTGTCTGGAACAAATCCCACACCACACAGCAGTACTATAGCAGAGAACAGACAAGCTTTGCGTAGGCACTGTAGTGGATTTGCTGCATCTTGTAAGTTTTCTGCCAATACAATGCAGTCTTTGGTTCGCCTTCCCCACAACGTTATCTGTGTCATTGTTCCTGTTTAAGTTGTTCATAACTCTTATCCCTAGATATTTTGTTGGCTGGAGAGTTTTAAATTTGAGTGATTTATCGTGTTACCTAAATTTAACGGATTCCTTTTAGTACTCATATGAATGGTCGTATACTTTTCATTGTTTAGGGACACCATTGCCACTTTTCGAACCATGTAGGTATTTTGCTTGTTATTTGCAATTAGTTTGTCCTTCTGATGACAATACTAGACGGTATGTCTCACAAATCCTTTGTGTAGATTAGAATCACAAGGGATGTTAAACAGTTCCTTGACAAACGCCATATATCGCTTTTGTTTCAGTTGATGATTTGCAGTTAGTTACTACAAGTTGTGACCTTCCTGAAAGGAAATCATGAGTGCAGTCACACAGCTGAGCATGCTATGTGATTAGAAACCACTTACAAGGAACAATGACGGAAGCCATATGGAAATATGGAACCAATTTGAGGTCCCCTATCAATAGCACCCATTACTTAGTGCAGACAAAGAGCCAGTTGTGTATCACAAGAACAATTTTTCTGAATCCATGCTGACTGTATGTCAATAGAATGTTTTTGTGGAAGTTATTCATAAGGTCTGAAGACAGCATATATTCCAAATCTTGCTGCAAATCGTAGTCAATGTTATAGGTTTGTGATTCTGTGGGTTACTCCTCTTTCCTTTTTTATGTATTAGTGTGATCTGTGCAACTTTCCAGTCTTTTGTTATGGATCTTTCGTCGAGCAAGGGGTTGTATATGACTGCTAAACATGGAGCTATTACAACAGTATGCTCTGAAACGAACCTATTGGAATACAGTCTGGACCGGAAGACTTGCCTTTATTAAATTACTTGAGGTGCTTCACTATACTGAGGATATCCACTTCTAAGCTAATTATGTTGGCAGCAGTTCTGGAGTATTTACTTCATCTTCTTTGCTGAACGAACCTCGGTAAACCATAGTTAGTACCTCCGCTTTAGTGGCACTGTCATCGCTAACAATACCATGCATTTTCCGTTCTAATGTGAAAAACTGTTATGCTTTGTCACTATAAATTTTTTTTTGTTATGTAAGCTATGAGTTACGTAAGTTGTGATCAATTCCCTGTTCTTTTATAGTGTACCTTACTTGCTATACAGTTCTCTAATACTCATGTATCGTCTACTTCGCAATAACGAAAATGATATGCAGAATTACCCTGGAGCACTGCTCCTACATAATCCTCGAACCAGTGCAAAGTGGTGTTTTGAAATAGCTGAAATCGTTAAAATTTAAGAAAGGTTCAGTACCAGTTGGAAGCTTCATCAGATTCTATACTATATTTCCGTCCCAGTTAGTCCCTCCTTTAATCGTAATCTATCACAGGTCTCTCGAAAGAAAAAAAGAAAAAAAAAATAACCTGTGCGCAGTAGTCGGAAGAAAGCATTCATCTGTAAGAACCGTATCAGGGGTGAACCACAAAACTAATGTCCCATAGCTATGACATTCATTTATTGTATAATCTTATAACAATTCAGACACAAAAAGTAATGTCATATTGCCTCATGTTAAACAGCATGGATTCCGAAAACATCGGGCATGAGAATCCCAACTCGCAGTTTTTTCGCATGACAACCTGCAGGCCATGAATGAAGTCAGTCAGGTAGATGTAGTTTATCTCGACTTCCGAAAAGAAATGGATTCAGTACTACATCTACACTTACTATCAAAAGTTCTATCATATGGGGTATTAAGCGAAATTTGTGATTGGATTGCGGATTTTTTGGCAGGGAAGACGCAGCAAGTTGTCTTGGATGGAAAGTCATCAACAGATGTAGAAGTAATAACGAGTCAGCCTCAGGAAAGTGTGTTGGAGCCCGGTTGTTTAATGTTGTGTAGTTATTACCATGCAGACAATATTTTAGTAACAGTCAGCCTTTTTGCAGATGATGTAGTGTCCCAGGGCAACGAGACCATTTGGGATTCGTGCCAAGCATTTGCTAGAGACCCTTGGTGTGGAGCGTGTGGCACCCCAACTCCAGGGTTTTACCCGCCTGCCTCCCTGGTTGCTCCAGAGGCCCAGCGTCCTTTTAGACTTGTCAGAGTACCGGAGGAGCTGAACTCCTGCGTTTGTTTTTACCTCCTTATTTTACGATATTTTAAACCAGCTTCCCGACCATGTACCAGTATTTACGGATGGCTCTAAACAGGGGGACTCTGTTGGTTGTGCTGTTGTTTTCCCTGATCTAGTCGTCAAGTTACGGCTTCCTGCGGCGTTTACCATCTTTGATGCCGAATTGTTTGCGATCTTGCAGGCATTGGAGCAGATGAGATGTGTTCCCAGTCTTAAGTTTCTCATCTGTTCTGACTCCCTGAGTGCCCTTCAGACCATGCAACACTTGTACCCAGTGGATACGGTCGTCCAGAACATCCATGATGCCCTGTTCCACTTGCAACAGCAGGGGAAGGAAGTTTCTTTCTGCTGGGTGCCCGGGGCATGTGGGTATTAGGGGAAACGAACTGGCGAATGTGGCTGCCAAAGATGCATGTTCCCTCCCTCACGTTGTTGAATGTGCCGTCCCCCTCCATGCTGTTACCTCCCTTTTGCGTTTTTGTGTTTTGCGTCAGTGGGAAGAGGAGTGGCTGGTAGTCGGTGAAAATAAGCTGCGTCTGGTCAAGGCCACCACGCGGCCATGGCGTACGTCCTACCAGTCATGCAGGCGGGATGAGGTTCTCCTCACTCGCCTCCGCATCGGGCACAGTCCCTTAACGCATGGTTTTTTACTCCGGCGGGAGGACCTCCCAATCTGCAGTGCTTGTGGCGTCCAGATTACTGTCCGCCACATTTTACTTGACTGTCTTTTATTCTCTGACCAGAGGGCGGTGGTTTCCTTGCCACCGGATTTGCCCTCTATTTTGCAAGACGACGCAACGATTGTGGTTAAGGTCTTACGGTTTTGTGTCCTGTCCAGTTTGTTGCCTCGGATTTTAGGGAGAGGATTTTAATTTGCTGCTGGGTGACTGGCTCACCCAGGTTTTAGGTAAGAGGTCCGCCATTCACGATTTCCTACTTGTTTCACTTCGATTTCTGTTCTCTTTTCCTTGTGTTTCCTTTCCTTTTTTAGTGCGTTTCTTTTCCTCTTGTTTTGCCTCTGTATGTGAGGATTTGAAACTGCGTCAGGTCTGTGTCTTTTAGCCGTTCTCCTTGTTCGCTGTCCGTCTTCGTCCCTTCACCGCATGTGTTCCTGTTTCTGCTCAAGTGTGTGGGACCCATATCAAAAGAACAAGTTGAGTGTATTTGACGATAAACGGGTGGGCAGTACTAATAGTCACCGGTTCATTTGACCAATGGGAGAGTGTCACGAAGTTGCTCATGAAACTGAGCTGGTCGATGTTTGAAGATCGAGGTGAACTACCCCGAAGAAGCCTACTTAAGAGGTTTCAAGAACCAGATTTAAATGATGAAATTTAGGAATATACTACAACCCCATGTATCGGTCCTGTAAGGATCGCGAGGACAAGTTTAGTCTAATTACAGTGCCCATTGATACATTTAAGCCATCATACTTCCTGCGCTCCATATTTGAATGGAATGTTATGAAATCTTAATAACTGGTACAATGAGAAGTACCCTCTCCCATGCGCCTCACAGTGGTTTGCTTACTACAGATGTGGATGTAGAATCATTATTGTAAAGAAAATGGTTTTCATGCTTTTAAATCACATACACAGTATACGCGCACAGAGCGCTAGGAGTGTGAGAAGTAGTTGCGTCCGACTCATTTCACCTATACAGGGTGATTGACAAGACTTTGGAGATTGTGCAGGACTATTGTTTGAGTCTTTTGGTGTAAGGAACTCATGACCTCCGGTGGCTCGTGGCAAAGTAATAATGTAATTATGACTTATTTGACTTTGTTACCAGAATTACTTTGTTTCTGTGAAAGTACTTTCACCATAGTGAAAAAACCTGTAATATCGAATCACCAATAACACGAAAGTATCCTGTTGTTCGTGGGCGACAGTGCACAGATGTGGAACTACTATTATGTGATTGCCGTTACTGCAGGAACAGCTGAGCATATGGTAGTCGTGCCGTTTTTCCATTGCATTTGGTGAACCCAACCACCAGATGCGCAGCTGCCGATTCTTCACCAGTAAACCTATCCATACTGTTATGTATCGTTGTTAAAGTACAGCTAACACTGCCACTTTAAACTAGCCGCTCGAGAAGTAGTGAATGCAAGCATGAGGACAAAAAGTAGTCCCTAGTGTTGTCAACAGCATGTATGGAACAAGTTTGTTTCCAAACAAGATACACAGCTCACACAATCAATATTTTCACAGTTGTGCAAATATTTTCAATGCAGTACAGATACAAAGGGTAGAAATGAAACTAAATGTAATTACTCAGTGACGAGCCACTAGAGGCCATGGTCCTATACGCCAAAATACCCGAAAAGATACCTGGACAACATCCTAAATTTTGTAGGTAGAGTTCTGGTTCACTCTGTATAATACATTACGACCTATTCGTTAGAAGACAGCACATCTTATGTACGTTACATGTACCATATGGTAATCCAAGGTCAATCATATTTTATTTTATTTGTCGAGTAAAAGAGATCGTTTCTAATTTTTCCCTCTGTATTTTCTGAAGATCTGATCGTAAGTAAAAGAATTATAATCGCTTCTGACTGTAAAAGTTTAGGGGCTACAGTTCTTGTTGGAACAGCTCCATTCCTCTTCAGCAGCACACCAAGTAAAGGCTGGCCAGGGGAAAGGGGCGGAGCGTGGGACAGGTCGCATAGTTGGTCCAGGGTATTAGTCAACCCTTCCTCGACTTTTCTGGTTGCAAAATTCACTGGGTGCAGAGTTCACTGGGTACAGTTGACGTAGATGCTGACATCCAGGTAGATGATGTGTCCTTGATTTCGGTACAGCTCTGCACTACCAGCTGTTGAACAAAGTATGAGTGTATGGAATATTATACCACCCGTGTGACTGAATTAAAGAGTTCCTAGCAAACAGAACACAACGTGTCATTCTCAGTGGAGAGAAGTCTTCAGGCTTAAAAGTAGCTGTGGGCATACCCAACGGAATTGCTATAGCTCCATTACTTTTCTCAATATCTATAAATGACACAGTAGACAACGTCGGAATTTCCATGAGGCTTTTTGTGGATGATGCTATTTTGTACAGAGCAGTCACAACGCTAGAAAATTGTAGCGAAATGCAAGAAGACCTGCAGGGGATCGACGCTTGCTGCGTGAGTGGCAGTTGACCCTTAAATTAAATAAATATAATATACTGCCCATAAATAGACAGAAAGACCCATTATTATATGACTACACAATTGCAGAAACAGAAAGACCCACTATTGTACGACTACAAAATTGCAGAATAATTACTGGAGAAGTTACATCCATAAAACACCTAGGAGCATGCGTGGAACGACCACAAGAAACCAATCGCAGGAAAGACAGATGCCAGACTGAGATTCATTGGTAGAATCCTCAGGAAATGTAGTCCATCAACAAAGGAGGTAGCTTACAAAACTCTCGTTCGACCAATACTTGAATATTGCTCGTCAGTGTGGGATATGCACTAGATAGGATTAAAAGAGAAAAACGAAAAAGCTCTAAAGTAGAGCAACATATTTCGTTACATGTCTGTTTGATAAGCATGAAAGTGTCACACAGACGACCAGCCAACTCCAGTGGCAGATGCCGCAAAAGAGGCTTTCTGTAATATGGTGTGGTTTACTGTTAAAGTTCCGAGAGAGTACATAGCCAGAAGAGTCAACAAATTTATTGCTTCCTCATATGTACATCTCATGAAAGGACCATGAACATAAAATTAGAGAGACCTGAAACCATAGAGAGGGTTGCTGGCAATTGCTCTTCCTGCGAATCATTTGGGACCAGAATGGGAATGGGTGGAAGTGACTGTGGTACCATCTGTCACACAGTGCAAGGTCGCTTGAGGAGCATGTAGATGTAACCTCACCAATGTAGGTAAAACGAACTTAATGATACCTACCAATCACAATCTAACATAATTATCTACAACTAACAAAATTGCGCACCAATATCGGTAAAAATACACAACACTTCACATACTTCTCGATTAGACCGAACAACTGTAGGAATTTAATTGAAACCAACATGTCATCCTCCATTGCGACATGTAGCGACCTGCTAGAGAGCTTTGTTGTCACATTAACAAAACAAAAAGTAAATAACATAAAATTAAATCTTCAACCATAAGCAACACACTGCATTATTAACTTCAAACAAAAAAATCTATTTCCATAACTGTCAGCATCAAGAAAACTCACTAGAAATGTCACAAACGCTTATAATATTATTGTTACAAACAGTACTAAAACAGTCCAATGAATCATTAATGTCACTCAAAAACAATTTAGAAAAATAAACATAATACACTAGAGAGCGCCACCACATTTTAAAACAAGTTCTCTGCAAACACAAACCATTTCCAATGCGCTTTGCCACAATGAACATTACATGTCACATCACAGTTATGTCACAGGTCAAAACAGATGGGTGACACTGCAAACTTTGGTTTACCCAAAAATTTCATTGGAGTTAGCGTTCTGAAACTTTTTGTGTTTTGATAAGCAGAGTCAATAGCTCAATGTGTGTTAGTAATTTTTTATTTCGACCCAATATTTTAACATTAAAATTATTTCTTCAAGTGGCAGAATGGGACATTCATTGTGACTGAATAGAATTGATAAATAACAATTTCATTTTAATCAATTTTATCTTGAAAATATTGGTTTCCAAAATAAATAGAGTTTACATTTTAACTAAGATACACCAGCCTATGAAACATATTGGTATCTAAGGAAATACATGAAAACTTTTGTCAATGATCAATATCAGGAATATCAAGAATTTGACAAAGAAGAGACATTGGGGCCCATTTAGTATCATCAGCTTTAAATGTAAATTAGTTCTCTACTTTGTACTTTCTTAACAAGGTCAATTCTAGATCACTAGCATCAATTAGAAATTGCCCCATGAAGAGCTTAATTGATCTTTTGGTAGTTAATCTAATGAAAACAAAGGAAACCACATTGGTACCTTTCTTTTGGTCACCAATTAGACTATTGACTTCAATATTTAGAGTCTTCTGAGAAGTTACTGTTGCGATTTTTCGTGAAACAAAGTTAAATTCAATACTATTTTTAGTGACAGAATGCTCTTTATAAATCGTTCTCTAAGAGAATAGGGATTGCACACAGTGTAGAGAGTGAGTGTTGCATTGATCTCATGAATATTGTATCAAATAAAGAATTAAGCTGTTCATGTTGATGTTTTGGCAAAATGTGACTCCAAACTAGTGTCCTTCTTTTTCCGCAACCTCATAAAAGAACACTACATTTGTAGCATGATCTTTTCCACCAAAAACTGCATGCCATACCATTTGTTCGAGTTCACCACAAATTCAGTCGGAGTATATTTCCAATGAACTTACTACCATGTTGTATTAGGTTAGTATTATATAGAACACTACCAATTTAAACGAGCTAGACGTTTTCCTGTTTGGAGGAATATCAAGACAAATTCGTAACATAGTAAATACAAAAATACTGAAGATATAAAAATTATAAATTTCTTTAATTATGAAATTTGTAAAAAGTTTATTAAAACATAACATTAAATCATTCAAAAACAGGGAATAATTAACATTTTCAGAGTACGTGCAAACTTGTCTTTTAAGCTGTAGCAGAATAGGATAAATAATAAAAAAAGTAATTTGAAGGTTAAAGTTGTAAGTTGCTGATTATTTTGATACTATATGTTTTTCCCTTGTATTTCTTACATGTGAAACATCATTAGTGTTTCTTAAATGAAACAGGTTTTTTGTACTATGATGAAATGGGTCTGTAAAAATACATTTTTTGATTGCATTAAAAGCAGGAAGCATAATGACTAAATTTAAGATATTTGTAGTAAAATACTAAAGAAGTTACAAAAAAACAAATACAGAACATTTATTACAATGTATCTTAGAAAAAGTGAGTGTTCTGAAACTGTTGCTCAAGAGCTTGCTTTGTTATTAGCAGACACCTTCCTTTATATCTATATCTACAAAGAAACTGCACTGGTCCCAGGTGTATTTTATGCAATGGCGTAGTGTGAGGGGAGACTTTGAGACTTAGTCTCCTCTGTATTTCTGCTTAAAAAAGATGCAATAGTAATTCGTAACAAAAATATAAATAACTTTCTACTAAGAGCTCTAAATGTGCGAAGACATCAATTTTGTAGCCCATGCCGCACCCTGAGTATTGGTGTATTTGCCTGCTTGAGACTCGACTGCTCCCAGTCTCTGCCTCCCTTCCCTTACCTGGCTGTGTGCGCCTGCGCGCTTTAGTGGCTTTCTCGGCTCCCCTCCACTTTCCCTCTTCCACGAAGGCTGGTGCGCTGCACTTGCTAGCAGGTATCGAGACTAGTCTCTGCCGCTTCTATGCTGGCTTTTAACACAGAAGTGAACAGTCACGCGGTTTGTGTTCATAGTCATTCTTGTGTGATTTTAGCGCATATTTTCGTTGTGTCGCCAACATGAGTGAACCAGTAACTGAACACCTTATAGAATTTTTATTAAAAACGCCTTTTTCTACATTTACGAACGAAAAAAGTGCGAATTGAAGGACAAACGACCTATTCCTATACTCAGTGTAGTTTTAAGTGAAGCCAAACAAAAACGCCCTTTTCGGACAGCCAGTATACTCGGCTGACTCCAAATGCAGTTAATGGATCAAATGGCTCTGAGCACTATGGGACTTAACATCTGAGGTCGTCAGTCCTCTAGAACTTAGAACTACTTAAACCTAACTAACCTAAGGACATCACACACATCCATGCCCGAGGCAGGATTCGAACTTGCGACCGTAGCGGTCGCGCGGTTCCAGACTGTAGCGCCTAGAACCGCTCGGCCACTCCGGCCGGCGAATGCAGTTAATAACAGATTATATTGTTATATGTTTCTTCTGTTTGGTGGTGGAAAGGAATGGTGCAGTGAGGGCATTTGTACAATAAAGGACTTTGACAGGAAAGCACAAAAGCATCAGATATCAAAACGTCACCTGCAGAACAAAGAAACATTTCAGTTATTGGGCAAAAGTAGAATTGAACACGCCCTTTCTGGAGCCGCTCGTCTGACGGCAACGGAATAAAATGAACAAGTTGCATCCAACAGGAGAGTATCGGCTCGTCTTATTCAGGCAATTGTATTTATTTGTAAACAAGAACTAGCCTTTGCGGCCATCGAGAAGAAGAATCCTCCAGCAACTACGGTAACTATCTGGAATTGTTGGATTTACTAGCTCAATGAGAGCAGTTAATCCGAGACCATCTGTCATCATCTTCAACCTTTAAAGGAACTTCTCCAGTTATACAGGATGATGTAATAGAAATGATAACTTTGGCAGTTAATGAGAAAACAAAATCTGAAATCCAGAACTGCAATTTCGTTTCGATTCAGGCTGATGAAACATTGGACACGTCATGCAAATGATTATAATATACAGGTACTGTATTGCAGGCAAAATTGAGGAAAGATTCGTTGGATTTTATGATGATTCTGGAGATAAAACTGCTGAAGGTTTGTCAAACATTACTCATGCAGTATTGAAAGTATGGAATGTGGAAGGAAACGTGGTTAGTCAAACAGATGATGGCGCTTCAGTAATGGAGGGCAGAGAAAGAGGACTACAACAATTGGTTAAGCAATTCTGTCTCCATATGCTGTTTATTAATTGTTGCGCACACCACCTGAATTTGGTACTGTTACATGCCTCCAAACTCATATGACAAGTACGCATGTTTGTAAGTGATAGTATTACATTCCATTCGTTTTTCAGCAAATCATCAAAACGAACTGTATTGCTAACTGAGAAAGGATTTAAACTGTCATACACGAGCAACACTCGCTGAAACTTTCGGTCCAGGGCAGTTTCAACAATATCTAGTCATTTCTCAGAGTTATATGGTGCTTTTAATTATATAATTGATGATACAGACTCTCAATGGGACCTAGAATCTTCGACTGTGCTGCGGGAATGAAACGACGAATGGATGACCCTACGTTTGTCTACTTGCTTTGCTTCTACCGAGGGTGCTTTGTATATGTCGATCACCTCTTTAACGGGCTTCAGTCAAAATCTGTCAGTATAATTGCTTGCCACGACGAAATAAGAACTGTTTTGAGAAACTTATGACAATTAAGAACGGAAACATTCGTTGATGAATGCATTAAATGCAGCTCGTGTTTGAATGGCAACTTATCATCCTGTGGCAGTCAAAAGACACTTCTCAGGAAATTAACTTACAAGATAATGGATTTGCAAATTGTTCAGATAGAAACAAGATTTAAAGACTTTATCCCAAATTCAGTTTGTTGAACTTCTGAACTAAAAGTGTTTCTCAAACTATCAAAAAGAATTCCCAAAGTTGAAACTGCTTCAGTTATTAGAACAGTATCCTTTTTAGGAACAAGAACAATTTGAGCATGAACTGTGTAACATATACACTGATGAGAAAAAACACTTATCTCCAAGAATCCCCTTAAAGTACATTGTTAAACTCTGTTTATGAGGAAACAACGAAGTTCTTGCGTTTGGTTTTGACCCTACCCGCAATTATAGCAAGCATATAACGAAGCTTGAGTACTCTTAAACGAGTGAAGAATTATTTAAGAAATTCAATGTCCAACACCCGGCTATCATGTTTGAGCACATTAGCAATAGAAAAGACACCACTTAGAGAGCTATCCAGTGATCAGATCTTTGTAGACCGAGTTATAGACTTATTCGTGTAAAGAAAAGACAGGTGCATTGCACTTGTGTACAAGAAAATATAAGTGCTTCTTCTCTTGCTGCTGGAGTTCTACAAATTTTCATCCTTTCTTGAACAAGTTAGTTGTTATTATTATTATTATTATTATTAGTGGTGGTGGTAGTAGTAGTAGTAGTAGTTGTTGTTGTTGTTGTTGCTGTTGTTTTATTTGATGCATTTAGTTTCATTTCTTTATATTATTGTTTATTGTATTATTTTGTCTCCCTATAATTACCATAGAGTATCCCCACCTTTTACAACCACGCTACGCCACTGATTTTATGCAGTGTAGGCAGTTTAGATCTCTATGCAACAAATTTATCTACAACCAAAAAAAAAACACTCCATCTTCAGGCCGCGAGTGGCCTACTGGGACCATCCGACCGCCGTGTCATCCTCATGGAGGATGTGGATAGGGGGGGGGGGGGGGCGTGGGGTCAGCACACTCCCAGTCGTTATGATGGTATTCTTGACCGAGCAGCTACTATTCAGTCGAGTAGCTCCTCGAATGGCATCATGAGGCTGAGTGCACTCCGAAAAATGGCAACAGCGACTGGAGGCCTGGATGGTCACCCATCCAAGTGCCAACCACGCCCGACCAACAAAACTAAATTTTTCTTTAGAGTTTGGTTTCACTTCTTTAAACGCCACACACACACAGATATATATATATATATATATATATATATATATATATATATATATATATATATATATATATATATAAGTGATCAATATAAGTTTGCATGTATCCTTGGGGGCTATGTCCCCCCCAAATGCAGATTCTTTTCCGCAGCATGATGGTATCTATCAACAGGACAATGCAACATATCACACAGGTCACAGTGCATATGCATGATTTGAAGAGCACCAGTATGAGTTTACCATACTCCTATGGCCATAAAACTCCATTGGTTTAAACCCAATTGAGAGACGGAAGCACCACCGTGATGCGGCTGTTTGTGTCACGGATCCTCAGCCAAGAAACCTAGCACAGCTGTCCATGGCACTGGAGTTGGCATGGTTGCATGGCAGTGTAGGTACCTTCCAGAACCTCATTGGCTCTTTTCCTGCACGTCTCACACCAGTCCGCACTACAAAAGATGGTTATACCAGCTTTTCACAGGTGGCCACATTACTGTGTACTATTAAAAATGACTCTCTAGTACGTGAAATGTATGGGTCTGGTACCAGATTCAAACAAAAACCTTGGAAGTTAATTAATTAGCTTCCAGTTACTTATTTCCAATATAGCTTCTTCATTGTCACTGAATAGGAGTAAACGCCTTTTGGGCATTAAGCTTCACCATTCTGAAATTAAAACCACCATAAAAGGGGATGTTTAATCTGTCAAAACATCAGTTTTGATAGTCGTTTCAGTTTTAAAATGATGTGGCCTAATGCCCAAGAGGATATTATTCAGATTGACACTAGCTGCTGAAGCCTACACTCTTTTATCACCAAAACCATTCATAATGGAAAAACAATACTGAATTTCTTAACACTGTTGGTAAGATATTTGTGTATCTTGTAATTTTACAATCATTCTATTAACCAAGGGCTCTCAAACTTTTTCCTTAGTGTCCCTCTCTGAAACATATTATTTTAACCCTCCCCTCCCCACACCCCAGTTATAATTAAAGTGCAACTACTCATGGAGGCCCAGTATAGGCTCTAATTATCATACGGCAGCAAAACGTGGTAGATATCCTAATGTGTCAATGTGGAAATGAATTACACTGGAAAACAAGTAGTTCCAGTTTCGGGCACCAGCTGCAATTCTGGCGCTGTGAAAGCAAGAAAGACATATAGAAATGTTCCCATATATGTTGATTAGAAATTGGACATGGCCAGAAATGGTCAAGCAAGTGATAAAGGCATAATGGCGATTTTATTATTAATCCCCACTTACACAATCTGTTCAATATGAGCGCCAGAGACGACAAAGAGATGCTGCATCCATAAAACGATGAGATCAACAATTGCTCACAGCATTTCAGGTGGTATATGAGCAATATGTTTCTGTATGCTGGCATCAAATTAGGTAGAGACCAAATGTATCCCTGGTAAACGTGTTCTTTTCGATGTCCCCAGAGCCAAAAAGTCACATGGATTAAGATCAAGTGATCTTGCAGGCCATGCATCTGGAAAACCTCTGGATATAACACGTTTGCGGTTGGTTGCATGAAGCAGATCTTTCACTGGGCGAGCGACAATAGGTGTTGCCCCATATTGCATGAAAAGAGTGGGCTTCACACAATTATGCTCTTCCAAAGCAGGAATGACATGCTCTACAAGGAGGTCTCGATAATGTGCAGGCGTCACTGTACACTTGACAGGCCCTCTGAGTGTATTTTCTTCAAAGAAGAATGGTCTGAGAATTTAGGTGCTTGTGAATCCACACTATATATGGCGATTGCAATGGTTCTTCATGCACGACACTTGCTTTAATAGTAACCCAAACTCGGCGGTTTTGTGTATTCACTGCAAATTGTGGTGTAAAGTGTGCCTTATAACTCCATAGAATAATACCCAGTCACATGTCATCAACTTCGATCCATGCCAGATACCGAAAAGCAAATTCAGAACGTTGCTGCAGATCATGAGGTTCAGTTGCTGCACCAACTGGATCTGCACAAGCACCAGCACTACCATGTGCATTTGCTGCATGGTCAGTTACAGCAACAGCAATCTCATCAATAACTTCTACTGGGATATGACGCCTTCCTCTTTGAGGTGGCAGTACATGCTCACTCACATTTTCCAATTTCATTATAATCTTCTTTAAAGTATTTAATGACATCAGGCCTCGCCTCAGACCTATGAGTTGGCGATACTCTCTCGATGCAGCACTAATTTTTGCTGTTCACATAAAACACTTTCATTAACATTACATGGTCTCTTTCGTCGATAGCCATACTGTTCACTCACATTATGGCTTGTCAAATAACAGCATGGGTGTCATACAGTCATACAAACAGTGGAGAGTGCCAAATTTGCACCTTGTGAGCAGAATTGGAACTAATCTGTTTTTGAGCGTAAATCGGTTCCACATGAACGCATTAACATATCTACCAAGTTTCACTGCCATACGATAATACAAGCCACATTGGCGTCCATCAGTAGCTGCACTTCAATCATAGCCACCCTGTAATCTGCACAAAAATCGCCCTTGATATCTATTTACTTCTTTATAATTATTGCATCTGTCAGTTACAATGACAATAATAATAATAGTAATAATAATAATAACAGTGAGTGTCATTTGAGCACATCAGATGTATACTTTTTTAAAATTATTACACATTTGTGTTATTCAAAGGCAGTGCAAGATGACAAATGCAACTAGTTTATAAATAACCATGGCTGTGAGTGTAGGTATGGGAGTTGAGTACATATGTGTACTTCACACCATTTTTTTTACAAATCACTTCTTAATTCGTTAGTTAGTTAAAATTTAACTGTTTCAATCTGTAATGTTTCTAATTAATTTAGAAAGTTTTAATATTTGAAAGATCATGACATTCAAATAACGACAGAACAATGTTCAACATTTAAATGCCAATTTAAAAAATGTTATATTCAAACTAATCACCCAAAAAAGAAAACAAAGAAGAGTAAAACTGATTGTGGATATACTCATATTCAGATAAAGGTTCTGGAAATTTATTCTATAATTATTGACGAAGGTCTTCGAGAGGTACTACGCCAATTCTGTTACTTTTACCTACATTCACCTCATTTTCCTCTGCGAAATCATTCAAATAACAAAACATCTCTCAGTTATCCTTCTCCATCTATCCAAGTTTTCTCTTAAAAGCAAGCACTTTCTTGCTTAGAAAGATGATTTTAGTAACTCGGCCTTGAAGTGATGCGTTAAGATCATTCAGTTCCTCACAAACGTCAGCCACGTAGAACAATATTAGAAACTATTTTTCATCCAGAGACTGAGCCTCAATTGTGGGACTGCTGTTCAAATGGAAAACACAAAATTCATCCTTTAGCTCCACAACGCCACGAAGAACTAGACAACTTCACCACGAGGCGACCAACGTACATCCAAGTGCAATAGAAGTGAATCATGAATAGAGCCCATCTGCTCGCAAAGACTGGAAAATAGCCTACTGTGTGCTTTCACCAAATTTACTACACTGACTGCATCGTTCAGCACTTCATTGATTTCCGATTGTACTACTTTAGAAGCTATGTCTCCCTATGTACCATGCAGTGTGCGAATTTTACAGAAAGAGAAACAGCACATGAACCTCTTTTTAGTTCCAGTAAATGCTGCCATCCCTTCGGTACATACACAAGCACAATTTGTCCATAACAGATTGTTGTCAGGATAAAAGGAATTCACAAGAAAGTAAACATCTTCCCCGGTCGTCTTCCCTTCCAGAGATTTACAAAACAAAAATTCCTCATGCATTTAATTTTCATAACATTAGCCTACAAAAACAAGAGATTGGGAAGATTTCCGATATTAGTACTGTCAGCAATTTGCTGAGCGAATTTTTGTCCATGAACGTGTGGTAGCAATTTATTTTTCACGTTAGTGACTACTGCATCAATGCGACGTGCCACAGTGTCATGTGAGAGTGGGATGAACTACAAACTCGCAAAACCTTTCTCGTTGCATGATTTTGCACATTTTGATGGCTGCGGGAGGACTAATTTCTCACCAATAATGTGCGGTGATTTAAATACTGCAATTGGGTAAGATACGTCTATGGATGATTTTAAGCTTACTTAGGAACTGATATCTGTTTTTTGAGAAAGCTTACATTCCCTTTCTGTTGTTGCCCGTGTCTCTTAAAAATATTCGATGGGTATACTTACGTTGTCTGGACGTTTTGTCTCCAGATGTCTCTTTAGTTTAACAGGCTTCAAACTATGGCTAGCTAAAATCTCCAAACAAAGAACACACTGTGATCGTTCGTCATTATTCAGAAGAACGCTGGTAAAGCCTAATGTAAGATAATCAACTTGATATTTAAGCACTTTGGTTTTGCGTTTAGAACTAACGTTGCTGATAGGAGTAGAGGAAGACGCGAAAGAATGTACTTCTATTAAATTCGAATCTTTTTCCTAATTAGAACTACATTCTTTCTAAACCCGAAGGAGAAGGGACTTTTGTGAGTTTCTTCCATGGGATGTACTGTTACCACTGAAAACAAGCCACTTATCAAGGGGAAGGACGAAACCTGTATGACTTTATTTGAAATCCAAGTAATTGCTTCCACTGAACACGCACCAGAATACAACTGCTATCTCACTACTCTTGAGCTGACTCCGAAAGCCTGGCTGAAACAGGATCTACTGGTCAGTTCTCGTGAACTAAGAAGCAAATTAACGATGGGCAGCTTCCTAACTTGAGTCATGGAAATGAGAATCTGACGCTGGCAATATTTGTTCACTTTGTCTTTTTCGTACATAATATGAAATATAAATATGTCATTCAAAGCCGGCGCCCCCTCCCCCCACCCACCACCAATTACTCTCAGCGCCCTCCGCTTTCTGGACGTTTGCCGTAAATCGGTGTTACAGATTTGAAACATGTATGAGAGGAAGTCATGACGTGTTGATTATCAAAAAACCAAGCTGTGAACATGAAATTTGAGATGGCGTTTGTCCTTCTGTATGTATTCACCCTTCAATGTAAAACATTTTTCGCGATGATGGATGACTTGGTGGAGGCTTTAGTTGCTGACATCTGTATTTTTACTGTCCAGTAAATGTTCCACCTCGAAAATCACATCCTCATGAATCCACATTTCCACTGATGGAAACAGCTGTCATGGAATGGCTTCTTCATCTGATGAAAGAGGAAAAATTGAATGGGTGGGGTGTCAGAGGCACAGGCATGTTAGGCAAAATTATGTAGTCCAGGTTCAAAGGAGAAGATACGCTCGGTGAATGACTTCCATGGGATCTATTGTTACCTCTGAAAATCGGCCATTTATCAATGGGCTGCCATGTGTGACTGTTCCTGTGCAGAATGAACCGAGGCATTGTATTGAAGTAAAAACACCCCTTTGACAGCTTCTGCAACGCTTTGTCGTGATTACCTTGTGAGACCTCGTCAGGACATTTAGCTAGTATGTGCCTATGACGGTTTTCTCCAAATAAGCAATACCACACCGTGCCAGTCACAAAAAATACCCAGTATCACTTGTACAATGATTATTGTTTTGGGCTTTTCTAGTAGTTCTAAATCCGAATTTCCACTCCTTTGTTTGCTTCTGTGTCTAGGGTCATAGTGATACATTCAACAATCTATGATAATTAGATGACTAAAGAAGTAATATAGATTGGCCTAACGCAGCTGCAAGATTTATTGGCTTTTTGAATAGACATAAGCTGCAACGGAATGAAGCAGGCAGCAATGTTAGTTCTGAATCCAAGTTTCCACTGCTTGCTTTGTCTTGTGTCATAGTGATACACTCAGCTCTCTATGATGGTTAGGTGGCTGAAGAAGTCATATGCATTGGCCTAATACAGCTGCAGGATTTATTGGCTTTTTGAATAGGTATAAGCTGCCACAGAATATAGCACACAGCAATGTTTGTCTGTTCAAAACGTTATGGAGGACCTTGAAAACAACTGGTCACAGGCTTTCATCTTTTTACTATTGCCTTAATTGTGATTCGCCGACCTTTGAGCACTGGGGTTTCCATTTCTCTTGTATTTCTAAGTTCTGCGCAGAGAAATTGTCTAGCGCTTTGTTCCTCATCATTTAGAGTTGTATGACCACAATGGAATAACCAGTGCAATCTAGTGACATCTCCAGTGGTTTATTGCACAAGGTTAACATTAACATGACATGTGGTTTTACAGTATAAAAGGCCTTTTCAGGTACTTGTCCAGACACGCCGTGATCCCCAGCAATACTAGCAGTGTTGGTAACTTGATGAGTCAACGTCGACAGGCGTCAGCGGTCAGTGGGGGTAGTGTTCAACCAGCAGCTACTGCTCAGAAAGTGATGATGGCGATGGGCCAGTAACGGTGGTGTTGGTTTGGGCGATGGCGGTGTTGGCAAGTGTCAGGAACAGCTTGGAGATGGCACTCGACCAGTGGGGCCACCCAGGATGTGATTGTTTATACATGTCGGCGAGATGATGTCACTAAGCAAATGAGGCGGCAGATACGTTGGCAGGCCTTGGGATCAGTGGGAGGCAGTGCTCAACCAACAGCGGCCCCTGCGGATGTGAAGATGCATAATGGCCAACGGAATGTGATGTCATCGAGCTGTTGAGACAGTGACGACGTCGACAGGCATTGGGTACCAGTGGGAGACGGCTTTCAACCAACAGTTGCCCCTTGGGGACATGGAAATATCGAATGGCCAGCAAGATGGGCGAAGAAGCTCTGTCTGATGGGCCACAAGTGGTGGCTGGTGTAGTTCCCCAGAGTGAGAAAACGATCTGCCTGCTGGCGGCCATGTTATAGCCTTTAAAGGCAGGCAGTCAGATGTGAGTGTAATCATGTGACTAACTGCAGTGTCATTATGGATGGTATTCGCAAAGATGTGTGTAGTCACAAAATACCACACGAAGAAAATAGTTCCATGATCACAGTGCCACTATCAGTTGTGCGCATATAGCATAGCAGAAAACTGGCGCCTGTGATGAGGAAGTGCCTGTGACCCAGCCACTAGCAATCCGCAGGATGCAGGTGTGACATTGGTGGTTGTAGTGGCGTGGCCAAGGGCCAGCTACAATACTTTGTCTGCCCTCATAAAGTTAAGAATATTGCACTCCACAAAAAACTGAGTTATTTTGAGACAGGAAATAGTAAGTGCTCTGTAGGCTATCAAAAATTACATTTGTTGAAGATGTATTCAAATGCAAGCATTATATAATATTAAGTAGTCAAGATGGGAACTCAAAGAGAAACAAACACTTTCCTTTGCACTATTTGAAAATAGCAGCTATTGAGATTTGAGCGTTTCACGTACTTCAATTAAACTTATGAACACTTCATTGCTGCCAGAGGTTGAAAATAGGCCCTTCAGTTGTGAAGTTGCTTTATTATCACACGAGCAGTTTTGGGCTCTTGTAAGCCCATTGTCTGATGTCATAACTTGGTGCTGTGGCCCCTGAGCCCTGTGGTGTACGTGTACTAGGCGCGATGTGCTACCTATGAGCAGTCATAGGTAGCACGACGTGCCTAGTATTTTCCACCATTGGTATAATGCTCAGTTGCAGATGTTCATCCAACAGGATTGTTTGTACTTCACTGCTAATTAATAATCTATTACCAGTAGTATTACCTAAGGTTGTATTGGAAAAGAGAAAAATTGATAGTAAAAGCACTGATTAATATAAAGACAATTTCTCTCAAAATGAATTTTTCTCTATTCGGTTATCTTTATCAGAAATCAGTTATAAGACCAGTTTTATAACATGTTACGACCATTAAATACATTTCTATGCCAATCATATCATACTAATCTAAACTAGCAAATATTTATTTCTAACTCTAGGTGAACTAGAGTAGACGCTATATAATCGAAAGTTAATTTCAGTTATTTTATCAGTTTATGTTCTAGATTACTAATGAACTGCTAACTTGTGCAGGAATTTTTTGTTCTTCATTGTTATTGTTTTCAATATGTTAAAACTAAAGAGCTTGAGAAGGCCTAACTAAGTAAATGATAGAGGATTATTTCAACATAGATTAAGTGTCCATTGCTGCTATAATGACTCAAAATGCAGCAACATCATTCTTGTTTAGTTATATGAAGTCTTTAGCAATCTAGAAATAACAAAACATTATAACTTTAATGTCTTAAAGTATGCATTTTATTTTTTGTGACATAGTACATGTTCAAATTGGCATCAAGTATTTTGTTTTCATGTCTATTATCAGCACTGAATATTAGTGAAATTGATCTTCTGCACAAAACGCCTATGGTTCAAATGGCTCTGAGCATTATGGGACTTAACTGCTGTGGTCATCAGTCCCCTAGAACTTAGAACTACTTAAAACTATCTAACCTAAGGACATCACACACATCCATGCCCGAGGCAGGATTCGAACATGCGACCGTAGCAGTCACGCGGTTCCAGACTGTAGCGCCTACAACCACTCAGCCACTCCGGCCGGCTCAAAACGCCTATAAAACTTGTTTAAAACATAATATAATGATTTTCAATTTAGATAAAAATTGGAACACTGAAATCAAGATACATTAGCTGGGAAGTAGGACTTGGTGAATAGTTCTTTAAGGCAAGCACATCACATTAGATTTCAAGTTAATTCCATAATTAATTAATTAATTAATTGCCTGCAAAAGCTGTGCTCTCTTCTGGCAGAAAACACTGGAAAATGGACGCCTTTTGTGTACATTTTTATCAGAGCTCCAAAAAATAAGATGTATCACACACAGTACATGTAGATGACAAGAAATTCATAGAAAACTGCATAATAAATACATGACTATTATTTCAATGTATTACTTCATAGTAGCTATTTATTGAACTAGAAACAACTAGAACATCTAGGAATTGAGTGTATGTATGTGATGCACTATTCTCTGTAATTTACTGTTGTGCTGATATGTGTTGCATAATTCTTAGGGAGAACAATAAATATTCATGGGGTGTAAAATTTGTTAGTATCAAAACTAATAAGTAAAGTAAGTATTGTTTAAAATTTATAAATTTTTATTGGCACTGTTAATTTCTATTAGTCTTACTTTATCATAATACTATTTAGTGTTGGTTGGTTGTTTGTGGAAGGAGGCCAGACAGCGTGGTCATCGGTCTCATCGAATTAGGGAAGGATGGGGAAGGAAGTCGGCCGTGCCCTTTCAGAGGAACCATCCCGGCATTTGCCTGGAGTGATTTAAGGAAATCACGGAAAACCTAAATCAGGATGGCCGGACGCGGGATTGAACTGTCGTCCTCCCGAATGCTAGTCCAGTGGCTAACCACTGCGCCACCTCGCTCGGTCACTATTTAGTGTTATTATGTACATATGAGTGAGGTAGATTGAATGTACTGAATGTGCAAGATTGAAGAAAACCATGTCCACTCTAAACATGAAGATACGCCTATCATCACACCATAAACAATGAAGTAAATCGTATATAATATATCCAGACATATTACAGGAGCTGCCACGTTAAAGAGCCGATTCTGGGATACAGGGAGGTGAACTTACTCTGGATAGAATTCGCTTCACTGACTGAGAATAAGGTCTGGTGAGCCAACCATCCTGTATGAGGGTTTTAAGGGTTTTCCACACTGAAGGAGGTAAATACCCAGCTGGCACCCATGGACTGTCCAAGATACACACTACACAAACATTTAGAAAATGTTCTCACACTTGAACGTAGATTTGGTTGGTTGACTGGTTGATTTGGAAGAGGAGAACAAACAGTGAGGTCATCGGTCCCATTAGATTAGGGAAGGAAAGGGAAGGAAGTTGGCCATGCCCTTTCAAAGGAACCACCATGGCGTTTGTTTGAAATGATTTAGGGAAATCATGGAAAACTTAAATCAGGATGGCCAGAGACAGGTTTCAACAGTCATCCTCCCAAATGCAAGTCTAGTATGCAAACCACTGTGCCATGTCACTTGGTGAACCTAGGTGTACTCTAGGTGCAGACAGGTAAGTTACACAATTCCTGTCATGGAGAATGTGGTGGTGCTAGGAAGTGCATCTGGCTACCAACTACCATTAACATTACCTCAGTCTATATAAAAATGCTGGTTCCATAGGAGGTATGGGTATAGGGAAATAAAGTCATATTACAGAAAATACATGTTGCAAAAATTAGTAGCTTGGATCTTTGAAGTAAAAACATACTGAATGCTGCAATTCTGTATTCAGACTGGAAAAATTGTGTGAAGCCTAATTAATGTCTAGTTTAATGGATCTGAACGTACATATCTCGTTTTGCTGGCCTACTAATATGTTGTTGTTATTAATTTCATCTTTTGAAAACTGGAAGCAGCAGTTCCTAAAAATTTATTTATTTATTTTTTACTAAGCAGTAATATTTCTTTTAATTCACTTGCTAGGACTACTTTTAAGAATTAAAAATACGGTCTTTTTTTCACACATGTCTTCCTTTCATCAACTTATAAGGCATTTATTTGTTTACTGGAGGGAGGAGCATGTATGTAGGGCTCTAAATATTTACAATTTCAGGTGAAGAAATAGAAGGAATTTATTCATCCATGTACATAGCAAACTGAACTGAAATTGCAATGGAATGAATACCCTGAAATTGTTGTTGTCCAGAAACAAGCAATTGCTGGGTTATTTCCTTGTCCCTTGAACAACTCCCACTCATTCCAAAAGTCAGGACAACATAAACCCTGATGCAGATGTTTGTTGTCTTGTGCTTGTAATTTCCCCCTCCTTCCTTATTCCAGTTATTATCCACAATAAGGGAAGTATTTTATGAAAAATTTGAGAGGTGTGAAGATAACAATAAACTTTCTAGTTTACTTAACTTTTCGTATAGAGTTGGCACCAGTTATTCTTGATTAGGGGTCTGATTCTTGAAGCTGAAATTCTCAAATTTTAGGTCCACATGGTTGAATTGATCTAAATAAATTTGAAGATTGTTGTTGCAGAATTTCTGTTGTTACATTAATATATTTTGCCACATTTTAGTATATCATGCAGACTTCTGAATTTTCACATTAACAAAATCGAAATTATATTGTTCATCCAAAATACGAAAATACATCTGATCACATCAGAGGCATGCTTAGTACTGCATCACTCAGAGGAAATAACGATATTACAAAAGGTTTACAGTTTTTCTTGACAAATGAATTTCTGTTAGTTTCGATTACCGCTTTTATTATGAATCCAGAAGTAAACATAATAAACAGAACTAGATTGCATTATTGATAATAGAAATTTAAAGTGTGCCAAATAACTTGTAATTTCAAATGTTTATAAAAAACATAATTTTTACTGTACATTCAGAACTAGTACTTATCGATTGTAACATCGAAAATAACGTAATTTCTTGATGATTTGGTATTGGACTGACACTTTGGTGTTACATCAACATTGGCCGTGATTGAGTGATCTGTCCAAAGTAACTTCAAGGTATCAGGGTGTAAAATATTAGCTTGAAATATGTCATATTCTGTATAAAATTATACGAAAGTTTTCAAAAAAGCAGCTGATATAATACTGACCATTCCAAAAGTCGAGAAATAATACTGGTATCGACAACTACTGTCGAGCAAAAGTAATGCTAGGGGAGGATGTCCCATGACATGCTTTTCCACATTCACACATTGTTAGCACTTCTAAGTATCCCCACTTCATTAGGTCATTCTATGATTTCCCTGTGCCCTTATGTAACCTGTTCAGTGATCTCTATGTGGTCCAGTCCAAGTTACGTCCAGCAGAAAAGATTCTGCTGGCTTTATCCCTGCTTGGAAATTACTTAATGTGGCTGCCCACAGTTTTTCTCTGACTCTCTTGGCCAATGTATATATTGTAGATGTTGACTGTAAAAATTACTTCCTAGACTTCAACCATGCAGTGGGTGTAACTCATTGTCATCAACTTTCCTCCTTTCAGCATGATCGGCAACTTCCCAGCATATCTCAGGAAGAGCAGTGCCTACCATGCAGTACAATATGTCAAAAGGAATTGTTTTCAGACCTCCAGTAATTATCTTTGCAGTTTCATTAAGGGCTGCATCTATTTATTTCATGTGGGTGGGTCTATGCCACACTAGGTAGGTATATTCACCGACCGAGAAATAGAGTGCCATAGCAGAAGGGCAGGCCACGTGGGGGGGTTACCACAATAGTTTCTTGATAGTATGGTATTGGACTGACGCTTTATGTTTGGTGTTACGTCATCATTGGCAGTGATTGAGTGATCTGTCCAAAGTAAGTCAAGGTATCTGGGTGTAAAATAATGCTCCCACTCAGGACCTTCCCGAAACACTTTCTGTTTTCTTCCTGCCTTTCTGTTTTGTAGGAGTTCTGCATAGGTTTGACTTCAAGTGGTTCTTGTTATAGTTGTTAGAAAACGTTCCCAGAGCTCTTGTCAGCACAAGATAGACTGTTCAAAAGTATCGTTTCAAATACATTATTAAGATGACATAATAATGAGACAGATTAATAGCTCTAGGGATCAGAAGGCTAGTTTTCTGGCTTCAGAATAGCGTTATCTTGGTTTCACTCGATTTGTTGTGAAATATTTTTATATTTTAAGCAGTTATTGTAGGATTCCATAAGCTGTTTCAGTGTTGTTGCTCCGAATTTCTTTATCTGCTCTATGCATATATCGTCTGAGGAAGCTGCCTTGTTATTCTTGCGCTGTTGTATAGCTTTTTGCAACTCTTTTCTGCAAAATGGGACTGAGAGATGATTTGTTTCTAGATGTTCTTGCCTCGTAATCTTAGGCCCTTTGCCATGTTTGTCTGTACTGCCATTTTTTAAAAAACTATTGATGTATCTGATTTTGGAGAAATGTTGGTATGAATTTTCTTTTTTCCTGGGTTGTTACCCAGACGATGTAGAAGATTCTATGTCAGTCAACTACTTTTGGTTATGTCTAATCGGTCTACCACTTCTGTCAACCGATTTTTCTTACCTTCTGCCACAGACTGAATATCTGATATCTGCTTAATAAAAGATTTCTTCGAAATAATTCTTGTATTCTTCCAGCAGGTGAGCGTTTTATTTATTAAGGACAGGAATGTAGTTGGTATGACGCCCACGTGAGAAGGATCTGTGAGATGACTTCTGAATGACTGCTACAGAACCATCATCTGCTTTGGGACAAGACTTTATTATTGACACAATGCTATATAGAGTCTCAGGAAACACATTCCAGTTTGCTTTCTTGAAAATGCATAATCTTGTGAATTGAACTGTTACGGGGCCACAATAATCTGACATACGCTGTATCTCAGTTAAGTATTTCGAAATGTGGGTCTTACGCTCTTGGCACATTGTGCAGCTGTTTCTTCACTGGTGAAGATCAGATTAGGGTTGTATCTTTGCCTCCATCGTCCACTTTTGGAAGTAGTTTACTAACGTGGATTTAGCTTAAGTTGCTGGATTCAGACCTTTGTATTAATCCTCCTATTCCCAGACACTATTATGGCTATGAAAAGTTCCTGCCATTAACAAGGTTGTTTGATTGTGAATGTTAGTGGCTCCTTAAAGATGAATCATGCTCTGGGTGGTTTGTATAGTTTAATTCAGTGCTCAAGATTTCTATATTATCTTCCTCAGTGAATGCTGTAAGAAACACCAATAAGTCAATTTTAACGAATATTGCTCTGCCATACTGTTCAGTGACAAGATTCTTGCCTTGTACCTTAGATCTTCTTTGTTTTGTGTCCCTATGGGTCTCCTGGAAACGTAAGATGTCAATCAAACACGTATCCTTGACATCGGTTTTGGAGGAGTTCCTCCTTGGGTTTGGACATGCATTCTGTATTTACAGATATGATGTTCAAAGTCAGTCATGAAAAAGACCTTTCAGATGAAGATTGATAATCATTACAACTGCTTCTGGATTTGAAAGGAACAGCCATCAGGTGACTTGCGGCCACCTGACGTTGCACAGGGTATGTTCTACTGCTTTCTTGTTCAATTAAGCGATCTTCAGGACAGCATTAATAGTTGATACCATGTATCTTATGTTCAAAAGGGTTGCAATTATTTTTGTATTATTTATTAAATTGTTACTGAGTTTATTTAGTAATATTAAAGTTTGTTTGCATTTAAGTAAATTAATAAACTAATAATAATGTTTCCATAATGAATCTTTCACTTTGCAGTCAGATGTATTCCTTTTGAAATTCCTGAGGGATTAAAACTGTGTCAGAGTGCGATCTGAATCTGAAAACTTACCTTTAACATAAATATTCTTACGATTTGAGACATCTACATAAGTAGGAGAGATGTGCTAATTGAATTGAAACTGTGAGGATAGGTTGTGAATTATGTTAATTTAGCTAAGTCGATAAGAGCATTCACCATGAAAGACAAAGTTATAGGTCTGAGTTCTGCTCCAGCACACAGTTTTAACCTGTCAGGAAGTTTCAGTACTATACTGTTTAATATATTTTAATGGGACATTTATATTCTCAGCAAAACACTTGCTTTTGTTTTAGTAAGTCTAGTGTTACTCTTACTTTTTGCTTTTTGTTACTGGTATCATTAGCTGAACTAACAGTAAGAAGAAGGAAGGATTTACAATATTTCAATGAATGATGAATTGTGCATGAAATAAGGTTTCACATACCCCTCTTAAAAATGCATGCTCTTGAAAACTCCATTAATTAAAATGTGCAGATAATAATGCCAGAATGAAAAGACAAGGTAAATAACTATATTGGAAAGTGGGCAACTGTCTTGTTAAGATTATATATCTCTTCAAGTTCATTTTAGGGTAAAGAGTTGTATGGGTCTGTAATTGATATGTTTGTAAATTAAGTGCCAGATGTTGAATTGTGTATGTTTGCTTTAAGAGCAGACAAGCGCACTCCAAGTGGCCCCTAGATGGTAAATATAACTTTGCAATGTTTTTAGATATGCAATAATACTGAAGAGATAGGGGTGAGATTAAGAGGTTGCACAATCATATTGAGCATATGAAAAACGTATGAAATATATTGCGCAGGCTGGAAATATTGTGCCGCCTGTGGTTAATATTGACGAATCCTTCCAAGTCTCCCACGTGCTACAGGCTCTGGATAACTTTGTGTTTGTGATCAGTGTTGTGTTGAAAACGAGTTTAAAACAAAAGATGAAAGAGTGTCGTTATTAGAATGCATCGAAATATATGTGTCGTTGCCGGCATTGTGGGACTTTAGGGCAAATGAGTACAAAAATGGAAACTTTAAGAATGAATGATTTGTGTAGCAACTGCTGCTGACACCTTCTTATCCAGCCACGAACCACACAGCAGAGTTCTTTGGGCTGCCGCCCTGCCAAGACGCCTGGAAATCAATTTCAGCATATCACACTTGCAGCAACGGTATTTGGTAGCTTCTGTCATCGGCACTAGCTCCCCACCGCAAGTCACGCCACATTATCGCGATTTCCTGGTATTCTTCCACTGGAGAGCTTTATAGGACGCTGCCCAGACACTCGCTAGTTGGTAGATATTGGGAGTTCACAGCTTCATTTAGAAGTTGACCGCGCAAGCAGTCTCACGATCAGTGTTACATTCGTCAGAGCGCAGTGTACACTACTCAGAAGGTACAGACTCACATTCCGCTTCCAAACTGCCGAGTTTTCATGAGTCAATCAATCATGCCCATGTATAGGCATTTCTTGGTTACGTCAGTACTACCCTGCTAGGATGGACAGTGTACATAACTGCTTTTGTGCGGCATGATCAGCCCCAGTTGAACCACTCTGTCAGGTGGGTACATATGGAGTTGGATCAGTTGCATAGGGCGGCCACTCTGGCAGACATTGCATTGGTTCCTGTCAAGCCTATTGATAGGGGTGATTTCACAAGGCATGGCCTACACCTCAATAGGAAAGGGAAGGGTAAACTAGAAGGGTTGTTAGCGAAATCCATAAGGGGGGACACTAGTACTCATCGATGTACCTCTTCTTTAGACTAGTATCAGTGTCCAATGAGAAATTCAGGCAGGCAGGTGCTAAAGAGGTCCAAAACTCACAAGATTCTCACAACAGTAAAGTAAAAAATAATGTTACCATTCTTCACCAAAATATTCTCAGATTGAAGAATAAAGTAGATGAGCTCCTGGTTTGTTTAGATGACATTGCATTTGATAATGTAATAGATATACTGTGCCTGTCTGAGCATCACATTGTGTATGATATAGAAAAGGTAAATATCAGTGGTTATAAACTAGCTGCACATATGAATAGAGAGAATAAGATGAGAGGAGGAGTTGCCATATATGTCAAAGTTTTCACTGTGTAAAAAGCTTAGCTACAAAAAAGTTTTGTCTAGAGCAACATATAGAAGCATGTGCTTGTCAACTTAAACTGAAGGAGGGCTCTTTTATAATTGTAACAGTATATAGGTCCCCTTCAGGAAATTTTCATTTATTCCTGAAAAACTTGGATGCCTTGTTGTGCTATCTGTCAGATAGGGGAAAGCAAATTATTATTTGTGGGGACTTCAGTGTTGATTCACTGAAAGAGTGTAATAGGAAGAATGAGCTGGAAGTCTTGCTCGGTTCTTTCAATTTGACATCTGTCATTGATTTTCCTACTCAGATAGTAAAGGACAGCAGCACATTGATAGACAACACTTTTATAGACCGAGATAAGTTTAAAAACATAAATTATTGCCGTATTGAGAGTGGCCTTTCTGATCACGGTGCTCAGTTAGATACAGTATATGACATAGTTCCATTCAGTAATTCAAAAGTACCCTCCAAAGTCGTACATTCAATTAATGACTCAACATTTAGAAATTTCAGAGAAAATCTTCAGCAGTTAGACTGGGATGAGGTGTACAAGGAACCTGATGCTAATTTAAAATATAACTTATTTCATAATACACTTGTAAGAGAATTTGAAAATTGTTTCCCCAAGAAAGTAGTTAAATCTAATTATAAGAAACCATGCAAAAAACCTTGGCTTACTAAATGAATAAAAATATCTTGTAATCACGAAAGGGAACTGTATCTAACAACAAGAAAGAGTAATGACCCAGACACAACCAAATATTATAAAAACTACTGTGCTGCATTAAGGAAGATTATTAAAAAGTTCAGAAGCATGTGAATCATGTCTGAGATTAATACCTCTGATAACAAAATCAAAACAATATGCAATATTATTACAAGGGAGACAGGGCAACCAAGAGTACAGGATGGTGGCATTACCATCAAAGTGAATGGAAACTTGACAACAAGCTGGAACTCGAAAACATTTTGAATAGTCATTTTTTAAATGTTGTAGAGAAAATAGGATCTAAATGCTCATTAGAAGAAGCAAGGCAGTTAATGGAAGAGGCCTTACTCAAACAGTTTGATACAACTGAAATTCCACCCACCTCTCCTTCTGAAATTAGGAAGCTACCAAACTCTCTCAAGAATAAAAGCTCACATGTAATTGATGGCATTTCCAGCAGAATAATAATAGCTTGTTCCCAAGAGGAACATATGTGGGATTCTTAGCCACATATGTAGTAGCTCTCTGAAGCAGGATATTTTCCCAGATAGATTAAAGTATGCCATTGTTAAACCACTGCATAAAAAAGGGGTACATCTGATGTCAACAACTACTGCCCAATCTCTCTTCTGACTGCCTTATCCAAAATTCTTGAAAAAGTAATGTATTATACAGTAGCTTCACATCTTTGTAAAAATAAAGTTTTAACAAAATGTCTGTTTGGTTTCCAGAAAGGTTTTTCAACAGAAGATGCTACATATACTTTCACTAATGCAATATTAAATGCTCTGAGTAACTGGAAGTCACTTGTTGGGATTTTTTGTGATCTCTCAAAGGCTTTTGATTGTGTAAATCATGGAATGCTTCTAGATAAGCTCAAGTACTGTGGTATGAATGGGACAGCACTCAAATGGTTTAGATCCTACCTAACTGATAGAGTGCAGAAAGTTGAAATAAGCAGTTCACATAGTATGCAAAAAACTGGTGATCTCTCAAACTGGGGAACAATCAAGAATGTGGTGCTGCAAGGTTCGGTCTTGGGTCGTCTGCTGTTCTTAATATATATTAATGACTTGCCATTCAATATTCACGAAGATGCAAAGCTGGTACCTTTTGCCGATGATACAAGTATAGCTATCACATCAAACAGTCAAGAATTAACTGGTGAAATTGTAAATGATATTTTTCAGAAAATCATTAAGTAATTCTCTGCAAATGGGCTCTCATTAAACTTTGACAAAAAGACAGTATATACTGTTCCACACAGTAAATGGAATGACACCATTAATAAATATAGACTTCGATCAGAAATCGGTAGCTAACGTAGAATATTCAAAATTTCTAGGTGTATGCATCGATGAGGGGTTGAACTGGAAAAAAAAAAACACACTGAAGATCTGGTGGATCGTTTGAGTTCAGCTACTTATGCTATTAGGGTAATTGCAAATTTTGGCGATATACATTTCAGTAAATTAGCTTACTATGCCTATTTCCATTCTCTGCTTTCGTATGGCATCATATTCTGGGGTAACTCATCATTGAGTAAAAGAGTGTTCATTACACAAAAGCGTGTAATCAGAATAATTGCTGGAGCTCATCTAAGATCATCCTGCAGACACTTATTTAAAGAGCTAGAGATCTTCACTGTAGCCTCACAATACATACATTCACTTATGAAATTTGTTATTAACAATCCGAACGAAATGAAAAGTAATAGCAGTGTACATGGCTACAACACTAGGAGAAAGGATGATCTTCACTACTCAGGGTTAAATCTAACTTTGGCTCAGAAGGGGGTAAGTTACACTGCCACAAAAGTCTTTGCTCACTTACCTAATAGCATCAAATGTCTGACAGATGGCCATATAGCATTTAAAAGGAAATTATAAGAATTTCTGAATGGCAACTCCTTCTACAAATTAGATGACTTTTAGGATATAGTAAGATAGTAATTTCTAAACCCCCCCCCCACAAAAATTAAAAATTTAAGTGTCATGTAATATTTTGTGTAACGTAATATCTTGTATAGGCACCATTTATTAACCTGACACGCTCCACATCATTAAGTAGTGTCGTATTCACGATCTGTGGAACAAGTACTAATCTAAACAAATCAGTGGCAGCGTTAGCGCAATGATATGACTTGTGTATTCAAGAAGCTTCCATTGTGTTTGGTATCAACCTTTAGCAGCGCAGGCCAGTGTTTTAGTTGAATTACTTTGATAGCTGTTTTCTGTTGTACTTACACCTCCCACAATGGGATTCAACAGAGACAACGAGGTAAAAGCTTGTTTTCTGTGCTGCTCTCATCTCAGCATTGATGATTAGGGTAAACTTTTTAGTGACAACTGTTTTGGGTCTGGAACTTCATTCCGTGTGTGTTTGTGCTCATCCAGCTAGCTTTCCTGCTGCTGTTCGTGTGTCCTCCGTGTAGTGTTTTTTTGTGTGTCTGCTCTACATTCAGGCATAGACCAATTTTTGGCTGTTTTATTTGGCTTACTTGCATTTGTGTGTCCCTGTCGTAGGTTCTGCGGAATTGTAGCTAGTTGGTTTCACTATCTGTCGCTTCTGAGTTATATGTGGTTATAGCATCTTTCATGGTTTCCAATTCTTCGTTAACTCAGTGTTCTCTGAGAGACATTGCTTTGTGTACATTACCTGCCATTTACTCTTTGCTCTTAGATCAGAGTGCTTGACTCATCATTTGTGTATGCACAATTTTTGCTCTATTGCATTCCACGATTATACAGGGTGGTCCATAGATTGTGGCCGGGCTAAATATCTCACGAAATAAGCGTCAAACGAACAAACTACAAAGAACGAAACTTGTCTAGCCTGAAGTGGGAAACCAGCTGCCATAGGTCAAACGGATATTAACTGCGTTTTTTTTAAAAATAGGAAACCCCATTTTTTATTACATATTCGTGTAGTACGTAAAGAAATATGAATGTTTTAGTTGGACCACTTTTTTCGCTTTGTGATAGACGGCGCTGTAATAGTCACAAACATATGGCTCACAATTTTAGTCGAACAGTTGGTAAAAGGTAGGTTTTATAAATTGAAATACAGAACGTAGGTACGTTTGAACATTTTATTTCGGTTGTTCCAGTGTGATACACGTACCTTTGTGAACTTATCATTTCTGAGAACGCATGTTGTTACAGCATGATTACCTGTAAATGCCACATTAATGCAATAAATGTTCAAAATGATGTCCGTCAACCTCAATGCATTTGGCAATACGTGTAACGACATTCCTCTCAACAGCGAGTAGTTCGCCTTCCGTATGTTCGCACATGCATTGACAATGCACTGTGCATGTTGTCAGGCGTTGTCGGTGGATCACGATAGCAAATATCCTTCAACTTTCCCCACAGAAAGAAATACGGGGACGTCAGATCCGGTGAAAATTCGGGCCGTGGTATGGTTCAAATGGCTCTGAGCACCATGGGACTTAACATCTGTGGTCATCAGTCCCCTAGAACTTAGAACTACGTAAACCTAACTATCCTAAGGACATCACACACATCCATGCCCGAGGCAGGATTCGAACCTGCGACCGTAGCAGTCGCGTGGTTCCGGACTGAGCGCCTAGAACCGCTCGGCCACCACGGCCGGCCGTAGGATGGTGCTTCGACAACCAATCCACCTGTCATGAAATGCTATTCGATACCGCTTCGAACGCACACGAGCTATGTGCCGGACATCCATCATATTGGAAGTACATCGCCATTCTATCATGCAGTGAAACATCTTGTAGTAACATCGGTGGAACATTTCGTAGGAAATCAGCATACATTGCACCATTTAGATTGCCTCGCTAAAATGGGGGCCAATTATCCTTCCTCCCATAATGCCGCACCATACATTAACCCGCCAAGGTCGCTATGTTCCACTTGTCGCAGCCATCGAGGATTTTCCGTGGCCCAACAGTGCATATTATGCCGGTTTACGTTACCGCTGTTGGTGAATGACGCTCTGTCGCTAAATAGAACGCGTGCAAAAAATCTGTCATCGTCCCGTAATTTCTCTTGTGCCCAGTGGCAGAACTGTACACGACGTTCAGAATCGTCGCCATGCATTTCCTGGTGCATAGAAATATAGTACGGGTGCAATCGATGTTGATGTAGCATTATCAACACCGACGTTTTTGAGATTCCCGATTCCCACGCAATTTGTCTGATACTGATGTGCGGATTAGCCGCGACAGCAGCTAAAACACCTAGTTGGGTGTCATCATTTGTTGCAGGTCGTGGTTGACGTTTCACATGTGGATGAACACTTCCTGTTTCCTTAAATAACGTAACTATCAGGCGAACGGTCCGGACACTTGGATGATGTCGTCCAGGATACCGAGCAGCCGTGCCCGTTGGGCATTTTGATCACAATAGCCATACATCAACACGATATAGACCTTTTCCGCAATTGGTAAACAGTCCATTTTAACACGGGTAATGTATCACGAAGAAAATACCGTCCGCACTGGCGGAATGTTCCGTGATACCGTACCACGTACTTATACGTTTGTGACTATTTCAGTGCCATCTATCACAAAGCAAAAAATGTGGTCCAACTATAAAACATTCATATTTCTTTACGTACTACACGAATATGTAATAAAAAATAGGGGTTCCTATTTAAAAAAACGCAGTTGATATCCGTTTGACCCATGGCAGCGCCATCTAGCGAGCCAACCATAGCGCCATGTGGTTTCTCCCTTCAAGCTAGACGAGTTTCGTTCGTTGTAGTTTTTTCGTTTGATGCTTATTTCGTGAGATATTTGGCCCGGTCACTATCAATGGACCACCCTGTATACCATACTATTACTTCTTTTGCCTTCTTTCTGTCGAGAGATAGTGCTCATTATATAATTTGTTATGGCGTTTTGCTGAGTTAGATACTTGCGCTGTTAAGTGTGCCCTTTACGCTTCTGTTGCTTTAATGTAAATATTGCGAACTCTCTTGTGTGGGTGATGACTTAACTCTGTGTGTACATTTGTTGCAGTTTAGTGGGCCACATGGACGTGGACTACCACGTGTGCTACCGCTATTCCTTTTTGTTCAGGAGATAACTGTCTGTGGCGAAACAATGTCAAATGAAACGGTTCATCAAGGGTAGCTGCCGATGGTTTGACAAGGGTTAACTTTGATATTGTATGTTCGCATAGACAGTCTGTGAAACTGTTTTTGGACACGCAATTGTAGTTTTTGGAAATTATATGACTGCGTAGCTGTACAGGAAGACCACTGTTGGCTAAGTGACTAGTATCGTTTGTTCATTTGTCATGACTGATCCAGTGCCACAAGTATTATGAATGCTTGTGCAATCACAGGAGTGCATACCTTTACTCGTTTGGTTCAATGTGTATCCCTTCAAATGCGGAACATGCCGTTCCAGCGTCTGCTAGCAGTCTGGCTCTTGCAGTACACCTCTGTGCTTCTTTTCTGGCAGCTCACCCACCTCGTCTCTTCCTCAGCCCTGCCATGGAAGACATGGAGTCCATCTCCTCTGGAGTACCACGACACCTTAAGAGTCATGACCCACCTTGCTCAAGTGTGGCTGACACTCTTCCTCTAGGCTCTTACAGCATGCCTCTGAGCTTATTGTCTGGTAGCTCACCCACCCTGGCTCTTTCTTGGTCTTGGCATGGTAGTCATGGAGTCATTATCCTCTGGAATATAACAGCACCATAAGAGTCATAGTCCAGCTTCCTAAAGTGACTGACAAACATCCCCAAGGTCCCTATGTTCCCTGTTATTTGTCTTCTGTTCTCCTCTGGTAGCTCAGCATCGTGCGCTGCCTGTTTGGCTCCAGCACCTCCACAGGTCCTAGCACCTCCATAGCCCCTGGCACCTCCACTGGACCCAGCACCTCAATTGGCCCTGATGTCTACACAGGCTCTGGAGCTTCCACTGGTTCTGGTGCCTTCATTGGCCTGCACCTTCATCAGTCTCAGCACCTCTACCAGTAGCAGTGCCTCCTAGTGCTCCAGTGCCTCCTCGGGCTTCATAGCCTTCTTGGACTCCAGCACCTCCACAGACTCGAGTTCCTCCTACAGCTCCAGCACCTCCTACAACTCTGGCGTCTTTTCTGGTTCCTGCAGCACAGGTGCATTCATCACTGATCCCAGAGCTCTCCAGGTTCTAGCAGTACTGACGCACTCACTGCTGGTGCAGTCAACCCCCCCCCCCTTTCCATTGGACTCTCTCTTGTGCTTACTGTGTGCTTTAATTCTGTACCATTTGTGACCTACCCTTCTGTTGGTGACATCACTCCAGCCTCCATCGATACCAATGAACCCACTTGGTTCCCTCCAGACTCATTGCCCTTGGTTCAGCCATCCTTTCTGCCTATGGCCACCACTCAACCATGTCTTCACAGCCCTGCTTCCTTCCCCACGCTTTTTTCCTTCAGAGTGTAGTACACTCGCTTCATACACTTGGTTTCTCCTTCAAAAGGTACCTTTCCAACCCAAGTGCTTCCTTTTGGATCCCGCTCTGTGCCAAACCACCCTCGTCACTGGTCTCCAATATCTCTGGTCATGTTGTCTCCTGTGACACCCAGGGTCTCCTGTTCCCCACAGAGGCCTGACTCTTCCATTCAGTGCACCTTGCATGGGACTTCAGTTGGACTTTCTTGGTGTTCCTATTCTCTGATTGTGGAAATTTCGCCACAAGCCAGGCCCTGCCAGGTAACACTGACTTCAGCCGGCACTGTTGCCCTTTTCTCCATTATGACCTTATGTAGTTCTTGTTTTTCAAGTTCGCTGGTTCCCAATGGTGCCAGCATCTCCCCGTTGGGGAATGGGCAATGCTGTGTACTGTGCAGGCACCTATGGCACAGTCATTGACTACATGGCAAGATGCCTCCACCACCTCCTCTGTGGGGAACAGGGATGTAGTAACTACGGCAAACACATGTAGATAAAACCAACAGCCACACAGCAGAGTGTCATAGCTTGCCACTCTGCCAAGGCACCACAACTCAACTGCAGCATGTCACACCTGTATCAGCCATTGTGGTATCTGATAGTGTCACAACCACCAAATACAGCACTGCTATTGCCGGCACTATTTCGCCTCCATGAGCCTCATGACATCACGGATTCCAGGTATTGTTCTGCTGAATGGCTTTGTAGGATACCACCTTACCACTCGCCAGTCAGTTGACATCGGGAGTTCATAACTACGATTCTCTGGTCTACGAGCTGATCATGCAAGCGGATCTACAATCAGAGTCTCATTCTTTGGAGTGCAGTGTGCCCCAGTCAGAGCCTATAACTTTGCATACCACATCCAAACCACCACGTCTTTGCGAGTGCTTCAACCATGGACTACGATCATGTACAGGCGTTTCCTGCCCATGTCAATGAATATATTGAGGTGTGGTTTTCACCAAATTATAGTAAAATGGCCGAGATACAGACTGATCGGCAGAGCTATAAACATTTACTTTTACAGTATATGATAAGAAAAAAATTGCAAATACACCCAAAGTAACAAATGTAAAAAAACTAAAAAATCATTTCTTGAATTATGTGATGGTCCTTTCATATAAAGGATCAGCAGCTAAAACAGGGCACTCCAGATATATCCAGAATGAATAAATACACTCTAAAAAAAAGACACATCACAAAGAAATTATCCGAATGGCACGAAAATCAGTAGATGTGACGTTCATGTACATATGAAAAAATAATTACAATATTAGAAAAATTGGACAATTTATTCAAGAGAAAGAGCTTCACAAATTGAGCAAGTCAGTAATGTGTTAAGCGCACCTCTAGCCCTTATGGAAGCAGTTATTCGACTTGGCATTGATAAATAGGGTTGTTGGATCTCTTCCTGAGGGACATCCTACCAAATTCTGTCCATTTGGCGCGTTAGATCATCAAAATCCCCAACTGTTTGCAGGGCCCTGCCCATAATATTCCAAACGTTATCAACTGGGAAAGATTCGGTAACATTGCTGGCCAAGTTAGGGTTTGGCAAGCACTGAGACAAGCAGTAATAAATTCTCGCCGTGTTCAGGTGAACATTATCTTGCTGAAACGTAATCCCACGATTGGTTTCGAAATGAAGGGCAACAAAACAGGGCATAGAATACCGTTTTGTACAGCTGTGCTGTAAAGGTGCCGTGGATGACAACCAAAGGAGTACTGCTATGGAAAGTAATATCACCCCAGATCATTACTCCTGGTTGTCAGGCCATATGGCGAGCGACAGTCAGGTTGGTATCCCACTGCTGTCTGGGATGTCTCCTTACACATCTTTGCTTATCATTAGGGCTCATTTCGAAGCGGGATTCATCACTGAAGAGAATTCTCCCCAGTTAATGAGGTGCTACGGGGAAAAAATATTTTGTTCCATGCGAAAGTAACACAGTTGGAGTCATAATTCGTCACTATAAACGATAAAAATTACTTGCGAACCTCAGGAAATTTGCCATATTGTCCAGTAAAACTTGGCGAGAATCGCACCTTGATGTATTCCTTCTGGATGTATTTGGGATGGTTTATCTTGGGTGCCTCACTTAATATTCAACGAGATGACAGAAATGCTTATTTACAGCTCTTCTTCAAATGATTCCCAAGAGAAATTCCTTTAAATATCTGTTGACATTAAGAAATATCTTATTTTGCTTTTTATTTTTATGCTTTAATAATTTTTAGTAGTCAGATTCAAACTCATCATATTTTATAGTACTTTTGTTTGCCATATTGAAACTCAGATGTTTACAAGAGTTTGTGCTGAAAACTTATGCCACAGAATTTTTTATGTGAAAACACTTAAAACTTTTCACATAAGATAAATGTTACTAATGTTCTACATCTTTACTCTTCGTGTCAACATATTTGCAGGCCTTCACCGCTAGATGGCTCCGAATAGTGGCGCGAAAATTGTAATATAATACGTGAGAGTTGTAGGGCAGACCACAAATCCAAAATGATAAGTCAGTACAAGCTTTGCATCACTCACATATTGATCGTCATACTAGGCAGATATAATACACTGTCAACAGTTCACAGTAAATTACGAAAGTTTACAATATAAGTTTAAGAGCCTACAGTAAATTTGTAAGAAAATAAATTTCAAAGAGTTTATAATAAAACTTCATGAAGTTCACTATATTTATTAGGGCAGCAGTGTTGATGATGGGGCAAAACAGTCCATCTTATGTATGTTCTACTGTACCATACACTTCATTCTTTAATCAACGATCTGAACAGAAATGTGCTGGCTTTCATTCCTTGCCAAATAATACACCTGTTAAGAATTGAGATTTAGCATCCCATTTGTGACAGTATATGAAGGGCCTCCATCACACTGGAGACACATTACTTTCATGTGGCCACCAGACGTTATTCTAATTGTTCAACTAATTTACTTGTGTTTCCCAAAACCAGCAGGCAAATATTTTCTGAAAGGTAGAAAATTCACACCGCCAGCAGTGAAACTAGTGCATGGGAAACTTATTCGGTCTTGGTAAGCAATCTGAGTAAACATATATTTATGTGAACTTTTTTTTTATGTGAATGACCATTGGGTCATCTCTACAAATGTAGAGATTTCCTTTTGGAACATCCTGTGAGTAAGGTTTTGAAGGAATGTAAATTAGGCAAATTCTCTTCAACTTCACTTGTACCAAAAATGTGAAGTAGTGATACACATATTGTTAAACAGTGCTTAGTTAATTTACAGATAGATAAGATGTAAATCTTGTTATGATTATTTATCCTTTTATAGAGGAGAGATATTTCACTATATCTGTTGATGCTATTTAGATTTGGATAGTAACAGGGACACACTGGACATGCCATGTTGATGGTCTGCAGGACTACAAAGAAGCTGAGGAACAGGGCCTATTGATGTGCAAACTAAATGGTGAGCAGCTGTTGCACCTAGTAACAGGACATCAGTCGGGAGAAAGTGACACTGAGCGGGAGTGTCGGGAGGCAGTTTCTACAGCACTACTGCTGTTGGCCATAGGACATGGCCGCATGACATGCCAAGTGCTGCACCAGCCTTTCCTTCAACATGCACTGAGTGTTCAGCTCCTCTGGCCTTCTGCACACCTTGATCGGAGGCGCTGGACCATCGCCGCTCTATCTCTCGCTGCCTGCTTCATCGACAGCTGCAGACTCAGGTAAACCATTGAAATAGAATGGTTGTAGAACATAACACACTACACTAATGTTTGTGATAACTGTTAACACCAAGATGCATACTTATGACTGACGTGAGCTCTGTATCACATACGACTCTGTCCACACTTCTTGAATGAGAGTCCACAGATAATTAACAGTGAGTGGCAGAGAACTGTCAAGAACAAGCTACCAATCTACAATACTTCTGATATGTTCAGTGGGTGACATATCAGCAGAAACCATAGTACCCATTAGTATTCTATGAAAGTTTAACTTCCTTTCTGTGGGTATCCAAATATGCCATGCTGAAACATATGGAGTTCCAGAAAAGGGGTTTTGTGCCTCGAGGTCTGCATCTTCAAGTTCAGAGACTGAGCACAGATGTGGACTGAATAACGAAGTTGAGGAATCCAGCCCTAACTTTGGTAAGGAACTAATGCAGCATTTAATGATATAACCACAGGAAACCTATTGTAGACAGCCAAAAAGGGCAACTGTCCTGTTGTGATCTCTCAGGTTTTTTTGTCGTTAATAATCACTAGCGTGCTTCTGAGTGTTCTGGTGAATAGAGTCAGTCGTCGAAATATTTTGCATAAATGCAAACAACTCAACATAACGCTAAGAAGCAAACTATTAATTGTCCTATTAGTGGAAAATCCAAGTATGTCATTTGTGCTAAGTATAGAATCCAAAATGGCTGAAATGAGGATAATGGCCCAGCCTGCGTGGTTGCCAGGTCACGTCTGCTAAGTTTAGAATCCGGTTCTAAGTTTAAAATGGCAAGCAATTAAAAAATCAATGCCCCTACTTTAAAGTGATGGAAAGCCCACAAGTGCAACCTACACAGTTGTTAGAACTATACCACTTCTCTTTATTTGAAAATTGTGCAGATCAGTGATGCAACCTGCATGGTTGTAAAACAGTTGTCATTACTGAGTGTAGTAGGACAGGAATGGGAGAAGTGTGTACTTGCGTTTTATTTGTTCAAACATTAGAACTAATGCTAAGCCAGTCCACTCACAGAACTTCCAAAGACTTCACCCACCTACTACTAAGAGACAAGCTGGTGCTGCCCTCGCCAGACAGGTGGCTGCACCATGACTAGCTACACACAGCCGCAAGTCCCCATACAACATGTCAAGAGATGTCGCCAGGGTAGATGACATACATTAAGAATTTGTGTGCACTGCACCACACCAGTCCAGTGATGGACTACTCAGCAAGGCAGTGATCGATTGCATGCATCTTGACCACTCAGGAACTCAGTGTGGGAAGGCTGTAAGGATATGGCAGCAGCTGGCACATCGTGTGGCGTCATTGGTGTGCCCCACTGGCTCGGCACTTCTCATGTAGCATCCTAGATTCACCATTGTTAGGCTTGCTGCAGCAGAGTAATGCCACTTCATGCAGGTAGGAATATGGGCAGATGTGTGTCACGCAACTGCACACTGTGGGCAGCGCACCCCACCACAGTTAATGCACTTTAAGACTACACAACTTTGCTCTTAACTCTGTTTAGAAGTGGACAGTTTCTAGTCTATTAGACATCTGAATTGTGATGGTATTAACATTCCACTGATTAACCTATCAAAGTTTATTTCTACACTCACACAGAAACACACACACACACACACACACACACACACACACACACACACACACACAAACAAAGTAACTAACACTCTTTCTCACACACACACACACACACACACACCAAAAAAAGCAAATTTCAGATGAAACTCTGGCACAGTAATCGCATAGGACCTGCAACAACTACAAATCTTTTTGATAGTTGTATTTTTTTATATATGACATCATCATTCTGTATGTAGCATTAATTTTCCTTGTGTGTCACAAGCCACTCATAGGTTTCTAGAGGTTTATGGTATCAGATATTTACCAAATTCACGTCTGATTACGATTCAGCAGCTATGGTATTTTTCCGTCATTCTGACAGAATGGATAGGCAACAGCATCTACTGCCTTCAGGGCTCTTGAACGTATACAGATAGTTGGATTTCACACAGTCATTATTTATGGAATGGTTGTTGATATTCAGTCTCCTTGAAGGGTCATCATACAGGAGCATAAGACATGTTCCAATATCCCACAGTGATTGATGTTAGCAGTATATGTATATAGTTGTCTGTATCAGCGCTGCGACATTTCATAAAAATGGGAATGACTGCTTAACAGCGTCTAGATCAACCTGCTACACACAATATGGTGTCTATTCTGTATGACACAAGCCCTTGGTATGTGACACCAAGTGTTTACGATATTCCTGTCATAATCTGGTTTGGAAGTACGTAACGATTTTTTCATTCTCACAAAAAACGCTGTAAACTGGAAGATTTGGATAATGTATCGTTAGTCAAGCGTGTTTCCTGGAGCGCAACGTATATATGAGAACAGGAGTAAACCTAAGGGAGATGAAACTCCAACAAAGTAGTCACAGAGGGAAACATGTTCATGAGACTTCATACCATAGAGTCAAAATATATTTCCATCTTGATGTGGTAGTAGCAGTAAATTCATACCCAGATATACTAGAATCTCAACTAGTTGTACCGAAATGACCACACAGTATTTAATGGATAACAGCATAAGTCTTTAACCAGCACTTCGATGACTGTTCTTGAAAATGTGAATGATTGTTTAATAGCGTGTCAATACACAGTACAGTACCGATTCTGTGTTACACAAGATGAATTATTGGTGTTAAGTCACTGCTGATGACATTATTATGTCTTGAATTGAGCGAAATACGTAAAATCATACATCCTGTAATGTGTAATATTTTTCAATAACAGCTGTATTTTGTAAAGGTAAATAGTAATTCATTGATGGAATAGCCAGGGAATAGATGTCATATCTCACCAAAAGAATGTGAAAAGTTGTACTTAGTAATTCAAGCATACAGTCCAGGGACATAATTCTGACTGGGAAGAAATGAAATATGGGGTTCCCCAAGGTTCAATCGTAGGTCCACTACTGTTCCTCATACATGTAAACCGTCTTCCATCTAGTATGTAACAAGCAGAATAAGCTCTTTTTGCAGATGACACTGTAACGGCTCCATGTAAGCCGCTACATGGCTCGACCCCACAACTAAAGACACCTGAGTGCCCTTCTGACACTCAGGGAAGAGCCTGATGATAACTAGTAAGGTAGGGTTATTTAAATATAGACAATCATTTTAATATTAGATATGGTAATTGTCTGCAAAGTGTGAATGCGAACGTATGATGAGGTATGCGTGAGATGTCGGCTGTGGGTGTGCTATAGGCATAGTGGAAGTGTAGCCAACCTCGAATCTAGTAGAGCGTGACTGCACTGGACCAGAGAGGCATAAGCTCCACGCGCGTCATTAGCGCTTGTTAGGTTGGCAAATAACCGTGTGCGGTATCTCTGAGTCCTTGCGGCCACAATGTGTGGACTCGGACGAGGGAGACCGTATCGGGGTTGTTGCTGGGAAGACCTTGGTGAGTAAGCACGCTCTGCTCTATCACTCTGATAGTTAGCGAAGATTTAGAATTCCATGTTCACTTTGAACTTGGAAGCAGCTTCCCTGCTGAGGAAAGCCACTATGGTATTTCCTAGAATCATCTCGGTTAGAAGAGATAGGGAGATGATTTCTTTTGCCAAGTAATTTCATGGGAATTGTGTTCACTGTACTTGGGAGTGAACAGGCGCTCATTGCCGAGTAATACTCAGAATTGCTCAATTTGCATTTCAGTGTGAGTGTGAAGTATGTATGCAAAGTGTATTTTATTTAAATGTGTCTATTGACTACTGATTGTGAAGAGATTGGTAACACATGGTCCGCAGACCCCGTGCATTTCTTAGTGAGAAGCTTCAGCTCGACGTAATCACATTTCGTGATCGAGCTGGATCTTCTACGTAAATTCACGCGTGTGATTTAATTGTTCCTTCATAATATCCAGTAAAACTTGCAGAGTTATTTAAACGTGAAGACGGGACTTGCCCGAATTAAAGTTACAGTTGGAACCATGTGCTCTCTCCCAATGTTGTCCCACTTGGTGTATGGGAACCTTCCTCTTTTATCTGTTAGATAAAATGAATAGAATGAATGTTAGTGTGTGTGTGTGTGTGACTAAATGATGATAGAAATGTGCAGGCAGCAGTCATTGTCGATTCACGGCACATGTTAGCCGGATGTTTAACTAAGTTTACTTAGATATTATACTATTTGTATCATGCCAGCATTCCGTGATAAGTGAGAGGGAATATTTGAGATGGTAATGTTTATTGAATAAATGTGATTGTGTTATTATATAAATATATTACAGTGACTTCTTCCAGCCACACCATATTCCCTTATCATTTCATAGAATATTTGGTATGCGTATTTCAGTTAATCACCTGTCTATGTCCCACTCATGGGCATATTTCATTTAATAAACTCTGTAATGTGGTATTACAACTTCATTATAATAGTATTCTAATTCTAACTTGAGCAAAACCACCGAATAAAACTTTAGTTTGAGTATTGATGCTTGTTGCTGCAAATGGCTGCCGGCATTTTCTATAGTACAGGTGCCATTTATAAAATTGAGGAGGCCTGCCGAGGGTGTGGAAAGCAAAAATCATGCAACACATGATATTGTAATCAATTCATCCATATTGACAGAAATAGAAGAAATGGTAAACAAAGTTCTTAAAAATGTCATTGAATGGCTTTCTGCAAATGGTCTCACCCTCTACTTTAAAAATAGACAGTAAGTTCAGTTCTGCACATGTAGAGGTACTATGCCAATGATAGGTGTAATACTTGGTGAGCAAATAATAAACAGGGTGGAAACTTCATAATTCTTAGAGGTGCATATTAATGTGAATTTAAACAGGAAAGAACACTTTTTGGAACCCCTAAAACAACTTAGTTTAGCCACATTTGCGCTTAGAATCGTTTCTAATCTTGGGGACAGACAAATCAGTAAGATGACATATTTTGCATATTTTCTTTCAATAATGGCATACAGAATAATATTCTGGGGTAACTCATGTTTAAGAAAGGAAATATTCATTGCGCAAAAACACGCCATAAGAATGATATGTGGTGTTCACCCACAATCATGTTGTAGACATTTGTTTAAGGAGTTGGGCATTCTGACTGCTGCTTCAGAGCATATTTATTTCCTTGTGAAGTTTGTTGTAAATTATCCACTACAGTTCAAAACTAACAATAAGGTACATAATTACAATAACAGAAGGAAAAATAACATTAATTACTCTGTATTATGGATGTCTTCAGCGCAAAAAGGGATACACAGTGCTGCAACCAAAACTTTTGATCACGTACCTGATATAAATGGCTGACAGACAGCAAAGTAAAATTTGATAATAAACTGAAAACTTTCTCCTTAACAACTCCTCCTATTCCATAGAAGAATTTCTATTATTGTAATGTGTGGTGGGTAGAAATTAACTAGCTCACATCTGTCTATCAATATATTATATATAAACACAGGGTGTTACAAAAAGGTACGGCCCAACTTTCAGGAAATATTCCTCACACACAAAGAAAGAAAATATGTTATGTGGACATGTATCCAGAAACGCTTACTTTCCATGTTAGAGCTCATTTTATTACTTCTCTTCAAATCACATTAATCATGGAATGGAAACACACAGCAACAGAACGTACCAGCGTAACTTCAAACACTTTGTTACAGGAAATGTTCAAAATGTTCTCCATTAGCGAGGATACATGCATCCACCCACCATCGCATGGAATCCCTGATGCAGCCCTGGAGAATGGCGTATTGTATCACAGCCGTCCACAATACAAGCACGAGGAGTCTACATTTGGTACCGGGGTTGCGTAAATAAGAGCTTTCAAATGCCCCCATAAATGAAAGTCAAGAGGGTTGAGGTCAGGAGAGCGTGGAGGCCATGGAATTGGTCCGCCTCTACCAATCCATCGGTCACCGAATCTGTTGTTGAGAAGCGTACGAACACTTTGACTGAAATGTGCAGGAGCTTCATCGTGCATGAGCCACATGTTGTGTCGTACTTGTAAAGGCACATGTTCTAGCAGCACAGGTAGAGTATCCCATATGAAATCATGGCAGTGAATCGAGGAAGTACGGTACATACTGACGAAACTAAAATGAGCTCTAACATGGAAATTAAGCGTTTCTGGACACATGTCCACATAACATCTTTTCTTTATTTGTGTGTGAGGAATGTTTCCTGAAAGTTTGGCCATACCTTTTTGTAACACCCTATATATATATATATATAAGAACCAAGACATAGAAATATTCAGAATGTAAATGTATCCACAAATTAATTTGCAAAGTGAATGTAAAATGACTTGTTCTACATCATTGTGATCTATTGGGCAAAATGTTCCATAGAAGATGTAACTAAATAATCAAAACGATATAAAGGAAATGAACATATACAGATACCACATACACACGGGAAATCTGTCAATTTTCCTTCGAAATAAGCGAATTTCGCTTTGACATCGTTGAATCTCATGTTGAAATCGCTGAATTTTATAGCTGAGTCAGTGAATTATGTGTTAAAATCCAATAAATCAGTCAATTTTTGCACTGAAATCGACGAATTCTGTGTCGAAATCATTGAATTTTGTGTTTAAATCAGTTAAGTTTATACTGAAGTAATTAATTATTGTGTCTAAATCAATGAATTTTATACATAAATTAATTGAATCAGTACAGCAAAGAACCTTATGTTGTTAATTCAGTTTTCTGGTCCACAAATGGCACCTGACAGCAACATGTCATGGAACATTACCATCTAAGTGTTCTTGCTTCGCTGGTTTTTTACATTGGAAGTATGGCATAAGATATTTTCATAGGATTTCTGGCAATTACATCTAGGACTGATAAAGAAGAGTTGCATCAATCTGGTGGAGACACATCTGTAAGTTTCATATAGATGTCGTATGTTTCTACAGGATTTCTGAATAATTTATCATGAATGAAGGTGTACTTCCTTCAACAAGGTGCTCATGTGGTAAGTCTTTCACTTGCCAGGGCTGTAGATGCTCTAGATAGTGAGGACCTGCTGTTACAACTTCAAATACACTCTACATGATGACTTACTATGTTAGCAAATAAAGTATGCAAATGAAGCAGTGTTGTAGTGGATTTTTTCAGGTTTCAAGAGTTATTTGGCACTGCATTTTTACAGAATTCATATAAACTGCGAATGCACATCTTATATCTGATAGGGCCCCAGATGTATTCAGAGCAGATGAATGTATTGGCTACCACATCGGTGTGAATGCTCCTGAAACCACTGTAGCCCAATTTGAACCTTATACCGTGACCAATTATAGAGGTGCTCTAACGGGAAGTGTTTTGCTAGTAATATGCAAGCCAGCTATGTTATGGAACAGTACAATATACTTGACTGTAGTTAGACTTTGACATTTTTCTGAGAGTCCTCAAACTCACGAAATTATTCGAGGTGATGGAGAGTCTGATTTATGGAAGCCACTCCGAAATGTTTGGGATTAAGTTCAGACTTTGAATATTTTAAGTGAAGTGGGATACGGTGGTGACTACATACCACTTTACCCCTTAACATGGTACAGTACAAGTGCAGAAAATTTCCCCATGTTACAACAAAATTGTAACAAATAGCACTCATGCTAGTGAAATTGTAACAAACTGCCCCATGTTTCAGCAAAAATGGTAACAACGTGTTTCTGTTACAAAAAGTGAAATATGATCAAAATACCTCATTTTACAGCAAAAATTATAATGTGTTATCTTGTATTACACTACCTTGTTAAGCAAAATTTGCTGAATGCCTGCAAGCTGTAAGATTCAGTGAGATTTGTAGGGCAGACCACAGACCCAGCCAGACAGGTCAGTACAAGTTATTTATCACTCACATACCAATCATGCTGATAAGGGGGCTATTAATAGATGCAACGTCATAGCTTTGACAAGTGCTTGGTGCAGTTACGAAAGCCCTATGTTGTCACAGTCAAAAGTGTCACATATGGCTTAAGAATCTAAGACGGCGATCCAGGATGGCTTATCTAGGGATAAGGATGCAGCCTGCTAAGTTACCAGTCCAAAATAGTTGTTCCCAATTCTGTGATGTTGCAGTTGCCTTTCCCTACCACTCTTCTGCAGAGTCCAAGTTTACTAGCCATCAGATGGACTCACCACTCATTCTCTGCGCACCATAGTGAAAGGTTGTTCATCTTCAGAAAGCCCCATCAGAGTTGAACTGCCTCCAGACAGAAAAAAACTTGCACAGTCGATTGTAAGTATTCACCCATTCCACTCTCTCATTTTTATTCATTATGGTGTGTATGTATGTGTTTCCATGGGCTCCATTTATTTTCCATCAGTACAGCAGCTACCTGACATAGACAAAGAAATATATTTGCACAGCAGCAGAAATCAAGTCAGCGTGCAGATACACTCTCTGGTGCAGCTTCCAGTACCTTTGTGTGCACATATGTCAACATGCTGAACTGCTTCCTGACTCTCAGTGTACATTACATCCAATGTATGCACCAATCGTTGAACTATCAGCATTGATTAGCGCAGCCAACATGTTGGAGTGAAAATCAAGTCAGCACACAGTACTGTTTCACACTTTCGAGTTTCCCCTATCCTCAATATCAACACTGTTGGTTGAGCTGTAGCTAACACGTTTCAAAATGCTGCTGTTCAACATTACTTAGGACCAAAATGTGTAAATATCTGCCTAGCATGACGATCAGTATGTGAGTGATGCAGAACTTGTACTGACTTCTCATTTTGGGTTTTTGATCTGCCCTACAACTCTCACGTATTATGTTACAATTTTTGCTGTAAATTGAAGCATTTTCATCATATTTAACTGTAACAGAAGCACATTGTTACAATTTTTACTGTAACATGGGGCAGTTTGTTGCACTTTCACTAACATGGGTGTTATTTGTTACAATTTTGTTGTAATGTGGGGAGATTTTCTACAGTTGTACCATGTAGATCTGGGGGGTAAAGTGTTATGCAGTCTCCATTGTACAGTGCAAAAGTCGTTCAATTTCTCACCATATTCCTACTTTATATAAAATATTCAAAACCTGAAGATCGTTCAAGACATTTCGTAGTAACTTTCATAAATCAGACTCTACATGACCTTTAATAACTGTATAAGATTGAGAACTGTCAAAAAGTCTAACTATAGTCAAGTATGAAATTTCCTGGCAGATTAAAATTGTGTGACGGACCGAGACTCGAAATCGGGACCTTTGCCTTTCGCGGGCAAGTGCTCTACCGACTGAGCTACCCAAGCACGACTCACGCCCCGTCCTCACAGCTCTACTTCTGCCAGTACCTCGTCTCCTACATTCCAAACTTTACAGAAGCTCTCCTGCGAACCTTGCAGAACTAGCACTCCTGAAAGAAAGGATACTGCGGAGACACGGCTTAGCCACAGCCTGGGGGACGTTTCTAGAATGAAATTTTCACTCTACAGCGAGTCTCGGTCCGGCACACAGTTTTAATCTGCCAGGAAGTTTCATATCAGCGCACACTCCGCTGCAGAGTGAAAATTTCATTCGGGAAACATCCCCCAGGCTGTGGCTAAGCCATGTCTCCGCAGTATCCTTTCTTTCAGGAGTGCTAGTTCTGCAAGGTTCGCAGGAGAGCTTCTGTAAAGTTTGGAATGTAGGAGACGAGATACTGGCAGAAGTAAAGCTGTGAGGACCGGGCGTGAGTCGTGCTTTGGTAGCTCAGATGGTAGAGCACTTGCGAAAGGCAAAGGTCCCGAGTTCGAGTCTCGGTCCGGCACACAGTTTTAATCTGCCAGGAAGTTTCATATCAACGCACACTCCGCTGTAGAGTGAAAATTTCATTCTAGATATAGTCAAGTATATTGTAGTGCTCATAACATAGGAGACATAGAATTTCCCGAAGTGTGCACATGTGGCCATTTCACATCTCATCTCACAACACTCACTATTATGACCATTTACAACCCTGACTGGTAAAAGACATCTTGCAAGAGTATCCTTATAATCGTCCATGGTCTAAGGCTCAAAGCAGACAACAATGGTTTTGGAAGCATTCACATTTAACCTCCCCCTTGCTCTTTTTTGACTTCAATAATCAAAGTACTCAAGAAATTATCAAGACAGGCATTGTATAAACAATGTTCCCATTTGTGTGATAATTAGAAAGTTATTGTGAGCAAATGGAAACTAAACGATGTTAATTACTTACTTTTGTACTTATTGATGCAGAAATTATTGTATGACTGTTTGTCTAGATTGACAAGTCTGTTTCTGCAAGACAACTGGGTTATTGCTTGCATACATATGTGCTTCAAAATGATACAATGCTCCAGGTTATTTTATTTCACATCAGCTTTTAATGAACATCAAATCTTTCACTGCACAACACTCGTAATATTTGTTTACAATTTAATAAAGTGATTAACAAAACGAATTTACAATCCAGCACCTCACGTCTGCTTCCATCTTACCACCATTACTTACATGCCGTTTCCAACCAAATACTTGTTTGTTATTCCAGCGATATACAAAAATTCACATACAAAAATATACCTATACTGTCGATATAATCGATTTTTCTTTGTCAAAGAGATACAGTTGGGGATGATTCAAGACTATTTTTGCTCACTAGCAGCTTATCATGTGGAACCCCATCTGCCTTTTCCTCCCATATTGTTTCACCCATGTCAATTTTCACTATTAATTGTAATACACACTGTATACAGATTTTGCACTTTGGTGCCCCTGGCTTCTCTTCCAGCTTGGTATCCTGAGCAAACAATACCCTGATTGTGTTATGTCCGGCACACAAATCTTACAGTTAAGGCGCCTCTCTCGGCTTGGCACTCCAAGTAGCAGCTTGTGTTGCTTGGTCCTTAAACAGACCTTGTTTACAGACTTAATATTTGACTAATAAAGGCATCTGCCTTGTCAGTTTTATCATCCTGAGAATCATTGTAGAATACAATAAATACTTTATTAACAATGTATTGTAAGAGTTAATACTTTAATCTGTATTTTTCATGTACTTTGATACTTCACGAAAAACGTAATGTGTTGAGCAGTTCCATTACAATGTTGATGTGTTAGTCATCAAATTCATCTGATCTGAATACATCTGGGCCCCACTGTACATCCGCTTTGCAGCCTAAATTTACGGGAATTGAGTAAACACGCAGTGCCAAAAACCTCAGCGTATATGGAGGACTCACTGTAACACTGCTCCACTATTGTGTTTGATCTGACAACATATTAAGCTGTCTTGTGGAGTGTAGTGTAAGTTGTAACTGCAGGCCCTCACTAGTATTACTGTCCACAACCTTTGTGGGTGAAAGACTTCCCACATGAGTGCCTTGTTGAAGAAACCATACCTGTGTTCATTATAAATTATTTAGAAATCCTGTAGATACAGCCACTTCTGCTTATCTTTAATGATACACCTCTAAAGCACCATGGGACTTTGCCTGTCTTGACTCCTGGAAATTTGTTTCTTGATTTTTTGGATGGCAGATTTTTGGGCACTAGATATGATTTCAGGGAGTGTTCCCTTGTTATCTAAAGACAATTCCCTGTTTTACTAGGAGGAGCTAAGAGGTTGGAAAGATCAATTTAGGAATCACAATTGTGTTGTGTAGGGAAGGGATGATGACCACAGCTGGGCAGGTTGGGATAGGGGCTCTAGCTCTTCTCAGGCCTTTTCTGTAGTGCGACTTTCGCTGGGAACTAGATGAAGCACTCCATCTCGTACAGGATGGCTGCTGCTTCATTGCCCTATGCTTCTAGTGAGAGGAACTGGGCTCTTGTGTCGAGTTCTTTGAGCAGACCTATGATGTCTTTCATCTGCTCTTCTCTCTTTGGGACGAGTTGTCATGACGTTTGAGTGGACGTTTCTATAATCGCCATTCCTGTCTGAACTTCTGGCCCTGAGCTCTGCAGCATCTCAGTTCTCAATCGCTGCCCCTAAGGTCTCCTGTGTCTTCTGTATCGCTGCAGGCACCACAATAGTGAGTGGCTGCTCGATCTGTGTGGCTGCCTCAACACGCATTGGCATAGCAGTCCTCTCTTGGGCTGTTGAAGGTTGATTTGCATCTGCGAACATCTTGGTGGTGGGAACGAAGTTTTTCGCGATGGCACTTATATGTGAAACATTCTCGGTATTATTGCCGTGTCAATTCTGGATAAAGTCTCGAGCTTTCGACGATTACCTCCATCGTCATCGTCAGGAGCTGACTGTCTTCACTGCTGCTGTGGTAGCCTTATTTATAGCCCGTGGACAGCTTCTGATTGGTCGGCTTATAATTGGTCGGCGATTACGTACTGCTGTCGCAGACGATGTCACTGTGTGGGCCGGTGGCGCCACCGCTTCCGTTGGAACGTAAACCTTGGAAGGAACATCTCTGATGCTTCTCTGCATCAAGCGCTCGTTTCACACGCATAGCTCGGATGGTATCCGCTATCGCTGTTAAAGTTATTTTGACTCATTCTTATTTCAACAGCCTCCTTAATAATAGAATCCCAGAACGTGGAGGCATGGGACAAAATTTTTGTTTCAACGAACAAAATTTTATGTTAGTTCGTGAGGCTGTACTCCGCAATTGCCGATTTCTCCAGTTCTCTATTTTTAATATGACGTTGGTGCTCTGCACAGCGGTTGGAAACAACGTCACGAATCGTCTGACATATATAATTACTTCCACACTCACAGAGTATATTATAAACTCTAGGGACCCTGAGGCCGAGATTGTCCTTAACAGGGCGCATCATCTCCTTAATTCTCTTAGGAGGACGAAAAATCTACGCAGAACTCTTCCTATTTTGGTGGAAATCGCGCCACAAAAAGGAAGAACCACAATCGGTGTTTCATCGTGTGAGTGTGCACCATTTTCACGTTTCTTTTTTTTGGAGAACGCTGCCTTTATATCGCGTGCACCATAGCCATTATTTCGGAACACGCACTTCAGATGGTTATTCTCGGACCTTACGTGGTCCTCGTCAGAAACAGTTGTTGCTCTATATATCAACGTGTTCAAAACGGCTCTCTTCTGAGCAGGATGATGGAAACACTGTGCATTCAGGTTCAAATCGGTATGCGTCGGCTTACGGTATACAGAGTGGCCAAGATGCTTGTCCGCCTGTCGTTGTACTAAAACGTCTAAGAAAGGCAGTCTCCCTTCCTTCTCCATCTCGACAGTGAACTGGATGTTCGAATGTATGCTGTTCATGTTGTTGTTGTGGTCTTCAGTCCTGAGACTGGTTTGATGAAGCTCTCCATGCTACTCTCTCCTGTGCAAGCTTCTTCATCTCCCAGTATCTACTGCAACCTACATCCTTCTGAATCTGCTTAGTGTATTCATCTCTTGGTCTCCCTCTACGATTTTTACCCTCCACACTGCCCTCCAATGCTAAATTTGTGATCCCTTGATGCCTCAAAACATGTCCGACCAACCGATCCCTTCTTCTAGTCAAGTTGTGCCACAAATTTCTCTTCTCCCCAATCCTATTCAATACCTCCTCATTAGTTACGTGATCTACCCACCTTATCTTCAGCATTCTTCTGTAGCACCACATTTCGAAAGCTTCTATTCTCTTCTTGTCCAAACTAGTTATCGTCCATGTTTCACTTCCATACATGGCTACACTCCATACAAATACTTTCAGAAACGACTTCCTGACACTTAAATCTATACTCGATGTTAACAAATTCCTCTTCTTGAGAAACGCTTTCCTTGCCATTGCTAGTCTACATTTTATATCCTCTCTACTTCGACCATCATCGGTTATTTTACTCCCTAAATAGCAAAACTCCTATACTACTTTAAGTGTCTCATTTCCTAATCTAATTCCCTCAGCATCACCCGACTTAATTTGACTACATTCCATTATCCTCGTTTTGCTTTTGTTGATGTTCATCTTATATCCTCCTTTCAAGACACTGTCCATTCCGTTCAACTGCTCTTCCAAGTCCTTTGCTGTCTCTGACAGAATTACAATGTCATCGGCGAACCTCAACGTTTTTACTTCTTCTCCATGAATTTTAATACCTACTCCGAACTTTTCTTTTGCTTCCTTTATTGCTTGCTCAATATACAGATTGAATAACATCGGGGAGAGGCTACAACCCTGTCTTACTCCTTTCCCAACCACTGCTTCCCTTTCATGCCCCTCGACTCTTATAATTGCCATCTGGTTTCTGTACAAACTGTAAATAGCCTTTCGCTCCCTGTATTTTATCCCTGCCACCTTCAGAATTTGAAAGAGAGTATTCCAGTTAACATTGTCAAAAGCTTTCTCTAAGTCTACAAATGCTAGAAACGTAGCTTTATCTTTTCTTAATCTTTCTTCTAAGATAAGTCGTAAGGTCAGTATTGCCTCACGTGTTCCAACATTTCTACGGAATGCTGTTCATGTGTTCCATAAATTGTCCGAGAGCTTCTGCGCCGTGTGACCAGTTCACAAATATATCGCCAACGTAACGATAAAATAAGGATGGACGGAGGGGAGCCGAATTTAATGCACGTTCTTCAAAATTCTCCATAAAAAAAAGTTAGGCAGTGATGGAGACAACGGACAGCCCATCGCCATACCGTCCGTCATTTCATAAAATTTGTTATCATACAATAAGTAGGTGGTCGTCATCACGTGCCGGAACAACTTCATAGTTTCAGGAGGAAAAAGATCCGCCACCATTTTCAAAGCGTCTTCCACAGGAACTTGTGTGAACAGCGATACCACATCCAGGCTGACTAAAATGTCATTTGGACCAACTCTAATCTGTTTGATTTTCTCAATGAACATCTGGGAGTTTTTGATGTGATGTTCACACCGACCGAGTATAGGAACCATCAACTTTGTTAGGTATTTGGCCAGTTTATAAGTAGGAGAAACAATTGCACTGACAATAGGTATCATAGGAACATTATCCTTGTGGATCTTCGGTAGTGCGTAGAAACTGGGCGGTCTAGGAGCTCGGACTCTGAGATTTTTTGTAACATTATCTGGCAGCCCGAAATTCTGCAGTAACTTCATGGTATTTCTGCTGTACGTCAAAGTTGGGCCCCGTTTAAGATATTTATATTTACTGTCCTCCAACAGTGATGTCATTTTACTATGATATTCGGTAGTATTAAGGATCACGGTGGAATTTCCTTTGTCAGCTGGTAATATGACAAGATCTTCATCATTTCGAAGTAAACGGAGCCCCTCCCCCTCCACTCTACTGATATTAGATCTGGGAGGCTTAGCTGTGGCCAAAACGTGACTGGTAACAAGTCTCACTTCGTCGGCGTCGTCCTGTGCAAGATGCCGCACCGCCTGTTGTACTCCACTAATAAGATCCACGATGGGTATAGTACGTGGTGTAGGAGTAAAATTCAAACCTTTATGGCTCCCTCGTCCAGGTTCTTGCCCGCCAGGTTGACGACAGTGCATGCTGTTTCGTACGATGACTCTGATCTTTCCATAGCTGCAAGACACTCAAATTTCTTTACTTGTCTAGTTGATGTATTGCTAAGATGAGTCTTTGATGAGCAGCCGTCGTCATATCGACCCACTCCTAGTAAATTGGCGAGAGAACTGTAGATAACAAAAGATGGCAACTATATAAATTTCGTGCATTAAGATCCAGTTCGTACCTTGTGTGTTGTAACCTTTCTCTGACGATCGCCCGGCTTGTCTTCTGTAATATATTCTTCATTCCAACCGACTTGATATGGTGTTTAACCACAGCAAACTTAAGTACAATCTCCTTATCGCGACAGCGTTGCAGAAATGCCAAATTACTCCGCAACTGTGCATATTTGACGCGCAGCTTCTCCTGTTGACGAACCAGGCGTGCGACGTCCTCCCCATAGAGGAAAGTAATATGGGAACGAAGTTTTTCGCGATGGCACTTATATGTAAAACATTTTCGGTATTCTTGCCGCGTCAGATCTGGACAAAATCTCGAGCTTTCGACGATTAGCTCCATCGTCATCGTCAGGAGCTGACTGTCTTTACTGCTGCTGCGGTAGCCTTATTTATAGCCCATGGACGGCATCTGATTGGTCGGCCATTACGTACTGCTGCCGCAGACGATGTCACTGTGTGCGCCGGTGGCGCCACCGCTTCCGTTGGCACGTAAACCTCGGAAGGAACGTCTCTGATGCTTCTCTGCATCAAGTGCTCGTTTCCATGCACAGCTCAGATGGTATCCGCTATCACAGTTAAAGTTATTTTGGCTCATTCTTATTTCAACAGCCTCCTTAATAACAGAATCCCAGTACGTGGAGGCATGGGACAGAATTTTTGTTTCATCGAACAAAATTTTATGTTTGTTCGTGAGGCTGTGCTCCGCAATTGCCGATTTCTCCAGTTCTCGATTTTTAAAATGGCGTTGGTGATCTGTACAGCGGTTGGAAACGGTACTGTGAGTGGCCAACTGGAGCGCCGAAAGCAGGCAAAGAATGTCTCGTTCATTCCGGTTCGCTGGAAGGCACGGGGCTGCGCAGGTCGGCGACGCCACCCGGCTGCCGTTGTGTGCTGCTTCAGTAGATAACAGACCGATGACCTCGCTGTCTGGTCTCCTTCCCCAAAACAACCAACCAACCAATCAGTTGATAACAAGGGGATATTTTCTACACTGGGTCAAGCAGCCTCACGGTGGGCCCCCCTGTGCATGTAGCCCGCTTTCGTTACGTGCACTTCCTGACCAAATTTCTAAAACCAGAGCGGGACAATCCGTCGTTGACTGCCATCTCATCGCAGACCCAAAGACTTCGTCCTCTTCTTCCCTGGTGCCTCCACGCTGAGGGTGGCCGCAGTACTTTGGAGTGCGATGTCGCTGGCCATAGTGGCTGCCTGCAGCTCAATAGCAGCATCTGAGTTTACAGACTTGAAGCCGACTACCTGATTACAGCTGCCGAAAATCGTATCGTACATTACTGACCGTCCAGCGTCTCCGCATTTGATGTACAGAGGTGGAACAGGGAGTCCTCTTTCCTCTGTTGATCTACAAAATCCCAGAGTTCGACGTTCGAAAACCCATTCATTGCCTCTAATTTCTTCTCTCCTCCTCTCCCCATGCTGCGGCGCTAGAAAACAATATAATTTGTGTCGTGAGAACAACATGCAACAACTCTGCTCTATGCCTCGCCATAGCACAAGCATGTGCTGTGTCTGAAGCACTTCTTCGCAGCTCCCTTGCTTTTCTGAAACAACACCAATAGAAACTTCAGATGTCTATGTCGCACTTACATAAGATCTGTCCAGAAAGTAACATAACATTTTGAATTACATCTGAAGTGAGGTATTTAGTGATATGTAGTTGCACTGCCTGGAGCATTACTTCCTTTCTAACAATGTGTTTATTACTATCTCGTTTAATCTCTGAGATTGTTTGACTGCAATGTGTTTAATGGGTTGGTGACGATTTTTAAAATATGCGGTTTTGTGGAGTAACACGAAGTAATAAGGTAAAATTTTGTTCAAAACTTGGGAAAAGTTTCTTTAAAATAAGCTTACAGATATGGTGCTCCGGATCATACACAATGTTACAAATAGTTTTCACAATTTGAAGGTGGTCGTCAGTCAGTTGAAGATGATCCTGGATCAGGAAGTCCTCCCACTTCACCTGATGACTCACACATCCAGAAATGGTGAAACAGTGAACTGTGTGTACTAACAAAGCATTTTGAAGTTGTTACATGAGCTAATCCTCAAAAAGAGGCCAGAGTTCTGACGAGACAACTCATGGTTCTTGCACCATGACTATGTGCCTGCTTTGTGATTTCGTTAGTTTTGCGCCAAAAATTAGATAACTGTCCTCCCACAGCCTTCTTACTTGTCAGACCTGGCTCCCTGTGATTTCTTTTTATTCCTGAAATTAAAGTCAGCGATAAGAGACACTGTTTTCAGTGCACTGATGACATCAAAGCATATTCGTCCCAGACCTTAGATGCCATTTCAATTGATGATATGAAGGATTGTTTCGTGAAATGGGGAAACCACTGGGAGAAGTCTGTGACTAAGAGAGGGAATTATTTTGAACGGAACAAGGTACAACAGTCTGTAAAATTAGTAACAACGTTTAAAAAATAAAGTTCGATTATTTTCTGAACAGGCCAAGTAGACGTGTTTCCAGCAGACTGTTTCAACTCTTCCTTTTTCAGTCCTAGACGCATTCGTCAGAAATCCTATGGAAACATCTGATGTCATACGTATAATGTAAAACACATAGTGAAGCAAGAACACTTAGACGTTAATGTTCTGCAACATGTTGCTGTGAGGTGTCATTTGCAGATTGTAAAATGAATTAATAACTGCATGCATTCTTTGCTGTACTGGTTCACTTGCTGTGGTGTAGATCTGACACAAAATTCGTTGATTTAGACATAAAATTCATTGTTTTAGGCATAGTATTTGCTTATTTCAATGTAAAAGGCTCTGGTCTCAAAACAAAATTCAATGATTTGGACACTGAACTCCCTGATTTCGAAGGAAAACTTGAATAATCCGCTGAATTTCGATAAGAAATTTGCTCATATTTCTATAAAACTCACTGATCTCAACATGAAATTAAATGATTTCGTCGCGAAATTTGCTTATTCCGAAGCAAAATTGACTGATTTGCAGTATGTATGCGGTATATTGTCTCTGCCCATTTCTTCTTCTGTCGTTTTAGATAGTTTGTATCTGTGGCTCTAATACTAAACCAGGATTTTAGGGGTCCATGAATAATAGTAGATTGTGATACTACGCGGTTTTGATGAAATTTGCGATTCCATTCTTTCTTCAGCTATATTTCAGCTAAAATTGCAAGTCTGAAGTACCGAATGGGATATTATCAGATCGATGTACCATTTGAAAATATTTGTTTAAATTCATCTGTTTTCCAAGTCTTTTTTGCAATTCTTTGGAATATTATATTTATTTTAAGAAGTGAACCATCCTACAAATTCCATTTATTTCATTCGACTATAACGAGCATATATTTTGCACTTTGCAAATATTTTGGTTATGAAATTTCCCATAATATTTTATTATTCATTAAATTAAGAAATAGTATCAGTTTTTAAAAGTGAACTCAATATATCATAAAAACAGTCTTATGGAAGAAAATAGGAAACGTTTATTATTTTGACAATGTGACATACTCCATAAATTTAACAAAACTTTATTTCTAAATTATGTCTAATAATAATTATTTCGATCTTTAAAACTTTTGCTAACACCAAGACTTATGATTGCTTTATAAATGTTCACTCATATATGCAGAAAGATAGGTACAAAATTTAATTTGACTAATTATCAGTTCTGAAACAAATTAGAACTTCAAGTTGTAATACATCATACGTCATATGCACCAAAAGTTGGTGAGTCTTTGTTTAGAATAGAATAGAACAGTCTTTGTCTAGATGCTGCGTAGTAAGTTAGTCTTTATATTGTGAACAAATTGTACATCATGTACATTGGGAACTGTGATTTGTCATGGAATATGCATCTAAAATATTTAACGAAATTGTTAATTCAAATCAGTGAATATTATGAAGTCTGTGGAAGTCTGCAAGAAGAGACTGTTTAGAAATGTGCAGAAAGTTGATGCATATGTCCCATTGTTTGTAGTGTGTAGATGAGAAATAAACCATAATATCGTGAAAATATTTGGACCTTCATATCATCCAATAGACAACAAGAAGACGACATTCAGAGCCATAATTATATTAATGTAACAAGATCAGTATTAAAAATTTTTTTTCTTATTGCAACAATCACTTGACGTCATGTACCTTTGGAAACTTATGAAGGGCTTGTGTCACACAAGAAAACTCGACGCTAGTTAAAGAATAATTGTGTGGTATGACAAAAATTCGTACTAACTACAGCCTCTATGCGCTTACTATGCTGGAGTTTCGTCTAAAGTTTGCGCTTATTTGTGTGCGTCTGTGACTGTGTGTGTGTGTGTGTGTGTGTGTGTGTGTGTGTGAGTGAGAGAGAGAGAGAGAGAGAGAGAGAGAGAGAGAGAGAGATGATGCAAGGATTTGGAAGAGCAAAGTCCATGCAGGTTGGGCCAGTACCCACCAAGTTGACCATTTTTGATTCTCATGTCGTAGGGCAGAGGGAATCTAACAATCAAATAGGCTGCGCCAGCATCTTCAGTCAACAATATTGGAATTCTACACTTAGCACAAATGAACTACAAGGATTTCCTACCAACAGGACAATTGTTCTTTTTGAATCTCTTGCCAGTGTACACTTAGTATAATTGGGCTCTGGGATATGACATCAGAGGTGAGAGAAAATGTAGTGCAATTGGCTGCTTTCATTTCCCCAACAATTTTTTAATTTACTGCCATTTTATACATAAAACAGTTGGATCATGATGCCAGAGGGTTGGGAGGGGGGAAATCTGGCAACAGCACATGGGGGTGTCATTGATGACATCATCAGAAATCTGGCAAAAATGGAAAACACGGCAGTACTGTCCCAGCTATACTACTTACATATTGATTAAGTATAACAAGTGGTTGGGGGGGGGGGGGACTACTAGCCTGTCTCAGTCTACTCTTAACCCCTGTCTCCCTTTCATGACCTTTGATTTGTAACAGCAGTGTATTGTAGATGACATTTGTTCTCTGCATTTCATCAGTGGTAAGTTCAGAATTTCAGCGCACACATCTAAATGAAGAGGTACTTGTTGATGCAGCATGAGCTGTGGGATGTGATTGCGCAAAAGCCCCATACTACAATGACCTGTTCAAAATGCTAATCTGGAATTGGGATGCCTGCAACCCCAGAACACAATGATCCACTTTGAAACATGTTCACACTTTATTGCTACTCTACAGTCACTGTAGCTAGTTAGATAATAAGCTATTATAGACGTAAGTAATGTATGGTGTTGGACTAGATGCCGCAGAACGAGATCAACCCATGGGTAAGACTTCTACTTTATGTTAGGACACTGTTGGTATTTCACGATTGATCAATAAAATATACAACTACATCTAAATCTGTCTTTCTCGAGACACCTTATGGTTTGTGGCGGACGATACTGCAAGTACCATTATCTTGCAAAGGCAGCCACTGGAATTGGATGAGCTTTTGGTTATGGTCGCGTATTTACGAAATTAACTCGTGACAAAACGTGCAACTCTTCTTTATATCTTCTCCATCTCCTCTACTAATTCTACGAGGTAAGGCTCCCAGAGTGATGAACAATACGGAAGAATCTGCCGAATGATGATTTTTGTAAGCTACCTCTTTCGTCTGTTCCAGTGATTTACGATAAATTACTGATAGAAGGAGAGCAGTTTCTTTCAGATAATCTAGACAGAGCTGTAGAGCCTCCAGTCAGGCTTTTAGCTCTTTTCCTATTACTTTCATAATATTTATGATTGAGGCTTTTGTGCAACGATGAACAGGATGAACCGTATTACGATGTTTTGCAGCGAAATAAATTCAAAACACCTAATTCAGAATTTCAGTCTTCTCTGTGATAGCCTCCATTTCTGAGCGAGTATGGTCACTGAGAGAATATATAAATGACTCGAATCTGGTTAATGATTTTACATAAGATCAAAATTTCTTATAACTATGTGTTACATCAATAGGCAAGAGAACACTTTCTGAATTGATTGGATGTCTAAAGTTTATTGTCTAACACTCTTGAATTGTATCATACGGTACTCCACATTTTCATCCACAGAGATGAATATTTTTTTATGCTGACAGTTTAGGTAACCGACAATCCGCTTCTTGTGGGACTTTTTAAGCAGAAACTTATTTCTGCTTTTCTTAACATTCATTTTAATACCTATAGGTATGCAGCAGCAAGTCTTACGACATCTGATTGCTTCCTCTCACCAAAATCCCTGTCGCTGCGGCCCCTCCCCCCGTCGCTGCATTCCCTTCCACCCATCTAAAGCAATCGAGATGAAACCTCCCTCAGTTTCCCCAGATTTATTAGGAAAATTACGTCTGATATTTTCCGAGTTGTCTCTAAAGTATCTTACGTCTGACCAACTCTTGAGAAACATTGTATATAAATGCATCCCGTTACCATTTTTGACCCACCATTGACACTTACATTTTCCTGGATTATTTTGCAATTGGAGCCTTTGGTTACCTCTGGATACTATCAAGTTTTTGTTCGTGAACAAAACGCAGCAACCTTTCCTGGACATACAGGGTGGAGAAAAATTGCGTCACGAAATTTTAACGCTGAGTAGCTGATACCAGTAGGAACCAAAATTTTTAATGTTGTGTAGGTCGACAACGCACCATTTTTAAACTACGGGCACTTGGCACCACGCACTCCGGTTGGCCGTGGGATTGCCCTGTTGCCATTCGTCGGGTGACGGGCAGCGCTATGGTTGTCGATTCACACATACAAACGTCCCTCTCCCCATCATTACCCCAACGTGATACGCATACGTGTCGAATGGGTCTTGCCGTTTGTCTCCACCTCACGTCAGACGCATAAGCTTCGCTTCGGAGCACACACACGCCACCTGCGATTTAGTCATACAGTAAGCATGGCAGCACAGTATTCGTTTGAAGAACAACGATATATGGTTTTTGTTTATGGACTAGCCGACGGTGTTGCGCATGAAGCTCGACGGTTGTGTGAGAAACGGTACCCAGCAAGACGCCAACCACACCCGCAGATGTTTACAGCAATTCACCTGAGACTTAGTGGAATAGGCTCGTTAGCGGGATATCATGGTGATGCTGGAAGACCTCGAACACGGCGGGATGCTGCATTTGAAGAGACTGTTCTCGAGCGCTTCGAGGTAGCAACTGCGACAAGCACTCGAGCCATTGGACACGACATGGCGGTCACTCATCGGTTAGTCTGGGAGGTTTTGAGGGATGACGGCCAGCATGCATTTAGTTTCCACTCTGTCCAAGACATGAATCCTGTGGCGGACTATGAACACAGGCTAAGGTTTTGCCAGTGGTTTTTGCAACGTGTTGCACGAGATACCGACTTCACCACCATTGTGTTGTTTACCCATGAGTGCACCTTCCATCCAAATGGCTCTTAAAACACTTGAAACATTCATTACTGGGCGAGGAGAACTCCTCACGTCACGTACGTCCACGGACACCAGTAACGATTTTCGCTCAACATTTGGGCAGGCATTGTGAGTGACCATCTGATTGGTTCGGTGCGTCTACCTCCTCGACTTACCGGACAAATTACCTTCACTTTTTGCAAGAAACTCTACTCAGCCTGCTGGAAGATGTTCCCCTGGACATTCGACTGTGCATGTGGTTGCTGCATGATGGGGCTTCCGGACATAACAGTCGTGCAATGCGCGGATATTTAAAGGAACTCTTCAACGGCCGGGTAATTGGCAGAGGTACTCGTAGGACATGGCCCCCACGATCGCCAGACCTCACGCCAACGGACTTTTTCCTGTGGGGATTCATCAAGGTTCTAGTTCACCAACCCGGACGCGAACCACCTAGAAACGAAGAGGAATTTATGGATCGCATTCAACATGCTGCCAATCACATCAGGACAGTGCCAGGAATCTTTGAAAGAGTCCGGCAAAACACCGTTCGACGTTACCAAGCTTATGTCGCGTCAGAGGGTCGCCAGTTCGAGCACCTGCTTTAAGAAACAATGTCCTAGCTACAAAAAAGGCTCTTTTCAGGGTCGACATAATTTGTAAAACACTTTCTGTACGCGAACTAACAGCTGTTGACGGGTTTGTTCCCAGTACGTCTTATTATGAAACTACAATGTATGTGTCGGGATCCCGGCGGATTCTCCCCCAGGCCCCCAGAGTGGAAGGCTGCCGCGCTACCACCGAGCGTGCGGGCCGCCTTGGATACATCGCGACCTCCGACAGGCAAAGCATTCGCGGTCATGCGTTGGCCAGAGCATCCGGCAACAGGGCAATCAGAGCGCGTGGCGCCAAGTTTCCGCAGAAATGAAAAAGAAGAGGGAAGTCGACGTGAAGTATTCCAGACAAATCCGATATGTGACGAAACCGAACGCGGACCCATCGGACACCTTTTATTGTGCCACTTACACGCAATTACCATTGTTAGCAAAGTGATTATCGCCAAGTGTGAACGTGCTTCGTTTTCTTCTCAGTTCTTGCTCTGGGGGGAATAAGCAGGCAAATAGCTTGTTGATGTGTAATAACAAGTCAACACGTAAATACACAGCTCTATAACGGGCAGTATATTTACAATATGCAGCCGATATTTTTGTAGGCCTGTACATTGAAATTATTCCTTAGATATATCGATAATTTTTCGATTTATCGAACGTATAATCGTGCTCTTTTAAACATCGATATATCGTATTCCTGATATTTTTAGAAAATATCAACAATCGTAGCAGAACCTCGACCACGTCGTGAACGACACATCGTAGCAACCATACCGAATGGTATGGTCATCTTTTTCGACCTGTGTGTGCAATACCTGCATTACATCCCTAAGTGTCTGTCTAAATATGTAGCTCCCCAGGACCATCACACCCAACCTATGCACTGATACTAGAGGCTATGTAGTTGCATGTAATTTTATGTTAGTGCAGTAGGCAAAATATTCGTGTAAGATTAGCGAGCGTTGTCCGACAGCTGCGGATGGGGAGCTGCTTGGGCACACTTTTGGGACCTGAAGTGCAGCTTCAGTCCTGTCTTTTTGTTTCATCTGTAGAGAGCCTAATTACAATTACACTTGCTTAATATCTAGGAAGAACAGAAACTAAGCACAACTGCCTGCATAAAGTCAGGACAGCTTATCAAACAAACAATAAGTCATTCCCTTGGTAACGCAGAAACAGGAGAAGAAAGCAAAACTAAGGTTTGGGTTCGCGATTAGATAGCTCAGAAACAATGTAGTGGTTGCCGTCGTGAGGAACTTAGACACGTTTCCACTCTGGCACACCTTTGATCTAGCACAAATTTTCCTTTTCCAGTGACGCATTTGGAGTGAGAAAAGTGTGTATGTGTTTTTGCAGGGCCGCTCGCCGCTATCTGTGTGCCGCGGGATACATGCTGCAACAGGAAATCAACAGCAAAAACAATGCTCTGCCTGACGTTAGCTGGTGAGTCTGTACTATAGCCGAGGCTGCGTAAGATGATACCTGATAGGTAGTAGCACTGTTGCCAACATTCGACTGTGAATCGCTAGTGGCTGCAAAATCATGTTACGCGACTGGTTGATGCAGCCCCGTGAAGCTGCAACGCTCAGCGTGCCGCACATGTCAGGAATCAACTTACGCCGACTCACTACAGCTAATTAATGTACCCTGTAATACACATATACTAACAAAACGAATATATTACTCGACAAAGCGAACTGTAGATTTGCCGTTGTGGGAAATGTCTTCATACAGTATATATTCTTTTGGCGACATGGATACATGCTTTACTAGGCAGCAAAAAACACATACCAACCTTGCGAAAGGGTCACAGCTTTTGTCACATAGAACAGAAACCGACTTAACGGGACCATACTGTGGTTCATGTCGAAAAAAATCGATTTTCGGTTTTCATCATATTTTGATAGGTTAAGGTTTTATTTAAGTACTCTGAAAAGTATTTTGCTGAAAAAAAATTTTTTTGAACATTTAAAGAGCAATTTTCTACCACGTGTGTTTATGTGCCACGCCCCCATTTCTGTCTCCCACTTTTCTGCATATATTTTAGATCTTTATATCCACTACACTGCACTTTAGGGATTTTTTTTTTACCCCCGAGTGTATTGGCTATCCTTGGAATGCAACGGTCGTTATTCTTTTGTTTCTGCTGTTTGTGAACAACACACTTTCAAACACGTGGTTAGTTTTGTTCAAGTGTGATTGCGAGTAGTTGTTATACGTACGTTTGCAGTGCTTGTTTACAAATGTACTCACCTCTTTCACAGCTATTTATATAGAAGCTCCTGCAACTTAAGCCTATACCTAACGTCCTCTACTGATGATAAGCCATGTCATGGATTGTGTCCATCAGGAGAAAATTCGTAGAGCAAATACAATAGGGCTCAGGCAAATGGAGAATCTTATTCTCATCAGCATTCTCTTCCTGCTGCTGTTATTACAGTAATTAAACCTATTTTCAGAGACTTACCTGATACTGATCTTCTAAGGAAATGTCTGCATGGGCAGACATAGAACTCAAATGAATGTTTCAACAGCAAAATTTGGAACCGCCTTCCTAAAACTGTATTTGTAGGCATGCATACAATGAAACTAGGAGTTCATGATGCTGTTATTACATACAGTTGTGGTACTATTGGAAAGTGTTGGGTACTGAAAAACCTGGGAATTAATCCTGGTGAAAATATGATCACTGGGCTGCAACATTACGATAAAATGAGGATAGCCGATGCAGACAGGTCTGCATCTAATATGGCCAAGAAAACAAGACAAACATCCAGGAAGGTGAAAAAGAAGCTGGAAGACCTGCTAGAGGCCAAAGAAGGGCCATAACATGCAGCAGGGCAGTTTTAGTTACCTGTAAGTAACAATTTCATAAGTTTTTTCTTTAAAGTCAATTTCCCACAAACTAAAATTTTCAGTACATATGCCCCATTATATATTATCATAGATAAATGAATGAAATTTTCAGAGACTCTGCATAACATAAAAAGCCACCTTTCGTACTACATTCATTGATATTCCTCCATTAGGAAATTAACAAAAAAATATTTTCTGTAGAAAAAACTTAATATTTTTTGTTAATAAATTTAAAAAAGTATTTCTTAAAAACTATAAAATGGATAAAGTAGATTTAAGTACAGTTGATTCTATTCGCATCATGTAACATACAGTTAAAATATTAAGGTCCTGCATCAAATAGTTTTTTCAGAAATGGGTCAAATACATGCTTAAATTAACATGGGTTAGATAGGCAGGGAGTGGTCCCCTTAATGGATAGCAAGAGGAAAAAACAAACAAACAGAAAACATGGTTCAGTCCAAGGGATTTGGTTTCAGATGGTGCTGGAATAAACAAGTCGTCTTGAGTGTGAACGAGACGACCGTTTCTGATTTCAATAAGGCATAACACATGAAAATTTTACGAACAAGTGAGGCATCAAAATTTAAGCAGGCAGTAGTTCATAACAGACAGGATGTGAATTCGTACAAATCACATGGATGCTGTGAATAACTATTGTTAAATTGTGCGCCAGTCAGTGCTTAATATTATGCTATGCAGGTCATTGGCATATAGACTTGTAGCATGTTGCAGTGCTCAACTGGAGTGTGTGCATAAGCTATCACAGGGGCCATCAGTATTGTCTTCTATTTTTTTCCCCATCATGAAGTTGGTAAAGTAGTAAATTGAATTTGACGCACTTCTGCAAACCATTTTCTACAGCCCACTCCATTAGCAGCGTTCTACATCAACAGATGGGAGCACTGTATAAGTTTATAAAAGTTGATAAAGTAGTAAATTGAATTTGACGCACTTCCGCAAACCATTTTCTACAGCCCACTCCATTAGCAGCGTTCTACATCAACAGATGGCAGCACTGTATACGTTTATAAAAGTTAGTAAAGTAGTAAATTGAATTTGACGCACTTCCGCAAACCTTTTTCCACAGCCCACTCCATTAGCAGCGTTCTACATCAACAGATGGCAGCACTGTATAAGTTTATAAAATGGCCGACACTGACGTGCCTCCTTCGCGTGCGTCCTTTGATTAAATTTCTTACTGCAGAAAGAGAAAGGCCGAATCACATACATGAAAGTCTGAAGCTGGTCTACAGAAAAGGTACTGTGGAGTCAACATCGTAATACGATGAGCTCGTCGCCGTAGAGAAGATGCGGGGCGAACACAATTGACTAAAGCACTCGCAGAGCGGCTAGCCCGCAACTAGCTGTTACGACTTCCCACAACATCCTGGGTGTGTACCAAATCATCTGTGGCGACCGTCGGGTGACAAGAAATGAACTGTGTCGTCAGTTATCCATCGGTAAATCCAATGTGATGGTCATTGTAGTAAAACTGGGCTACTACAAGATATATGCACATTTGGTAGATACTGAAAATGTTGACTGACCAGAATAAACAGTCGAGGAAAACAATATTACATCCAAATATTGGACAATCAGACGACCATCTGTTTCGCTCGCGCAGAGAATCTAATTGGGAGCACCACTTTGAAGGTGTGGAGACTGTGAAAATTCAATGTTTCAGTAGGTAAGGAATCAAGACCATGAGTTTTACCACATGGGTAGGCCTATACTTGCTTTTGTTTCAAGGTGAAAAAAAACTGTGGACTACTGTGTTGATTATACTGAAAAATGACGAATTAATCGTAAATGTTGTATCTCTTATCGTATGTATATGGCATTTACTTTTTTGCGAAATAAAAAATAAAAGAATAGGACATTCTACTTTTTGACTGACCCTGATACTACCTACACTTCCTGTTTCTTGGGTATAAACAGGATATTGCTGTCACCCTTGCCAGGGCTTCAGTTTCCCAGGTAATAACTGCTCGCATTACTAAGGAAATATTTTTCATGGCACTGCCGTTACATGACTGTTTTTCGATTCTGAACTGTATCTTAATGCTTACCGGTAACCTACGAACTTCTAAAAAAATCTAAGCTTCATGTAAACAACATACACAAAGAATAGAACTAATACTAATACTGATTTTGAAGTTCGCCATAATGCAAACACTTTGTTGTATACAAAAGATACAAAGCTAGGACAATTCAGACTCATTAGATTACAAGTTACAAATGTGGATTATGTGAATTAATTTAAGAATGTGAAAGTATAGGAAATTAAATTCTGTAACAAGTTCAGCGTCTTACAAAATAAAGGTTATACAGGAATAAACAGGAGGGACAGTTATTTTACTAAGGTAGTACACAAAACAAAATGAGAAATAGAACCCTCAAACGACACGTAAAAGTGTCATCTGCGCGGAATAGAGACGTCAATCCAGTACCCACACAGAATGTGGTGTTAGAATTGTCTAGTTCATAGTGAGCACGTGCTGTCGAGGGGCAGAGGGCTTCACGTTTTTCCGAGGCCTCTGCACCTGAGCTGCGTTGGTGATGTCTGCTGTAAAACTTCCACCTGCCCTGTGTGTAGAGCCAGGGTGGATTACCCCTATGGTGCCGGGTTAACGTCAGGACGATGACTGGTGACTGTGTAAGGAAACGTAATTAATAGTCATAATTTTACTAGCAAACAACTACAACTCTTATAGCAAAGCTCTGCGGCTGCAAGGCACTCCTGGGCAAATGCTAGCAGCATGAAGTGCTGTTACGCTTGTGTAACAGGCGGTCATTGGCCAATTTGACGCCAGCAGCACGACAGGAATGCTGGCACGCGGAATCCGCAACACACGTCAGCCGTCTCAGAACAGCCCTGCAACTCAGAGAATGACGCGCCAGTAGATGAAGAGATCCGCCATGGTTCTTGTGGCAGAAGACAGCAGCCTGCACCAGTGCCTGTCCTTGAGAGCGGAAGGTTACAGCATATGTCCACCCAAGCAGCTGCCACGAAAGCAGCTGCACACCCTGTACTCGGACAGCTGCCCGCTCTCAGGGCGCAGGGATGCCGCTGAAGTGAACCTGGAGGTGACCACCAGCTAGAAGCCCATGGTGGTGTACTCAAAACCCGTAGTGGGCGTGTTGTTGGTGGATGCCAAGCCTTGTGGCAGATGCTTGCAGAGCCATTTCACTCTGATGCCTGGCATAGTCCTTTCCTCGTATATGGTGCTGCCACACTGAGATCCATTTGGCTAAAAATGTTGGGCATTTATACAGGTTGAGGGACTACTTATTTTGGCAGAGCATCGAATCCAATCACATCCTCCAAAACACGGCCCTACCTCGGAGGGATAGTAACTGGCCTACTGATCTTGCAGTCTTCCTGCATTTCTGCCACATCGATGATATTGTGATGCCATCGTCCAGCTCAGCCCGCCACGTGCAAAACGTCTGGTGGCATTAGTGCCTCAATCTACTCTGAAAGCGACTACTCTGCAGTCCTCTTGCAGCAACCGAGAAGGTAATGCTGCTATTTTACGCAGCAGCAGCGAAAAATAATGACGGCGCTACATCTGGTTTGTTTACTCCCTCTTCTTAAAACCAGTGACCAGTGTTAGTTAAGTACTTTTTCTACTTCTCATTTAATAGGGAAGTTTCAGAGGTTTGATAAAAGCTGCAAAGGAAAAACAGTTCCGTGATATGACAATTTTAAAATGAACTATGATGCAGTATGTGCTTTACAAGACAATAACTTGAAAATGTATGATTTGTTCCACAGTTTAGACAACCCGTCAAGAAAGTTATCTCTATAAATGCTGGCACTTTCTGCAGCCTGTACGCTGTCAGTGTCATCTTATTCACTACAGAAATTCACTGCTCGACAAAGAAAAAGAGAAGCTGCCAGAGGACATGGTTGGATGTCAGTGTAACTTCATACACGGTCGTACACAGCCTCAGTGGGCATGTAAATTATTAGAACTGCAATTGTCGATGACATGGTGGAAAGGCCACTAGATTGCATTAATACTGTTTTTGCGAAATGTTGTTACCAAGCTTGACAGGTCATTTAAAGGATATCGGCATTATCAGGTATCCAGTGGTAACTGTGAAGAACTTGGAGATGCTGCATAGTCATGCGAAACAGCGTTATCGGTCCCTGACAGATTCTGAAAGGGGCTAATTGTGTCTCTCCATTTGACTGGTTAGTCGAATCGTGCAGTATCCTCATTTGTGGGCGTTCAGATGTGACAACTGCCTGATGTTGAACTGCATGGGAAAGTGATAGCAAACATGCTCGTCGTCAAGGTTCCAGTCGGCCACGTCTGATCACCACAAGCGACGATTGCCATACTGTGCACCAAGCATATACGAGGAAAGGACTATGCCAGGCATCAGAGTGACATGGCTCTGCAAGCATCTGCCACGAGACTTGGCATCCACCAACAACACGCCCACTACTGGTTCTGAGTACACCACCATGGGCTTCTAGCTGGTGGTCACCTACAGGCTCACTTCAGCGGCATCCCTGCGCCCTCTTCACACCTGCACCTCTCATCCAACAACAAATAATGGGATACCTGCAACATCCCGTGTCATCTTGCACCAATGGTCAGAGACTAGCAGCAGACCCACATGCAGACCGTCGTTAACGCACCACAAATACACACACCAATAAAATGTTTTGCATCACCTCGCTTCCGAGAGTTCCTGAACCTGTACAGAAAATTGGAATAGAGATCAACATAAACATCATTTCCGCCCTTTTTATTGGTCATGAAAACCACATATTGCACATTGTACCACCATACAGCGAGACCTCCAGAGGTGGTGGTCCAGACTGCTGTACACACCGGTACCACTAACACCTATTAGCACGTCCTCTTGCATTGACGCATGCCTGTATTCGTAGTGGCATACTATCCACAAGTTCATCAAGCCCCTGTGGGTCATATTGTCCCGCTCCTCAACGGCGATTCGGCGTAGATCCCTCAGAGTGGTTGGTGGATCACGTTGTCCATAAACAGTCCTTTTCAATCTATCCCAGGCATGTTCGATAGGGTTCATATCTGGAGTACATGCTGGCCCCTCTAGTCGAGCGATGTCGTTATCCTGAAGGAAGTCATTCACAAGATGTGCACGATGGAGGAGAGAATTGTCATCCATGAAGATGAATGCCTCGCCAATATGCTGCCGATATGGTTGCACTGTCAGTCGGAGAATGGCATTCACGTATCGTATAGCTGTTACGGCGCCTTCCATGACCACCAGCGGCGTACGTCGGTCCCACATAATGCCACCCCAAAACATCAGGGAACATCCACCTTGCTGCACTCGCTGGACGGCTGTCTGTAAGGCGTTCAGTATGACTGGGTTGCCTCCAAACACGTTTCCGACGATTCTCTGGTTGAAGGCATATGTGACACTCATCAGTGAAGAGAACATGATGTCAATCTTGAGCTGTTCATTCGGCATGTTGTTGGGCCCACTTGTACCGCATGGTGTCATGGTTGCAAAGATGGACCTCGCCGTGGACGTCGGGAGTGAAGTTGCGCATCATGCGGCCTATTGCACATATTTTGAGTCATAACACGGCGTCCTATGGCTGCACGAAAAGCATTATTCAACATGGTGGTGTTGCTGTCAGAGTTCCTCCGATCCATAATCCGCAGGTAGCGGTCATCCACAGCAGTAGTAGCCCTTGGGCGGCCTGAGCGAGGCATATCATCGACAGTTCCTGTTTCTCTGTATCTCCTCCGTGTCCGAACAACATCGCTTCGGTTCACTCAGAGATGCCTGGACACTTCCCTTGTTGAGAGCCCTTCCTGGCACAAAGTAACAACGCGGACGCGATCGAACCGCGGTAGTGACCGCCTAGGCATGGTTGAACTACAGACAACACGAGCCGTGTACCTCCTTCCTGGTGGAATGACTGGAACTGATCGGCTGTCGGATCGTCTCCTTCTAATAGGTGCTGCTCATGCATGGTTGTTTACATCTTTGGGCGGGTTTAGTGACATCTCTGAACAGTCAAAGGGAATGTGTCTGTGATACAGTCAATGTTTATCTTCAGGAGTTCTGGGAACCAGGGTGATCCAAAACTTTTTTTGATGCGTGTAGTCGCATTTGGAGTAGTGCCGTGGCTGGGAAGCATGGACTGCTGATGAATGGTGTCGCATTGTGTTCAGCGATGAGTCACGATTTGCACTACCCTAGATGACCATCATTGGCGAGTGTGGCAACAACCCGGGAGAGTTCACATTCTTCCAATGTGTTGGAAAGCCACAACGATGTTACTCCTGGCGCTATTGCATAAGATGCCATCGGAACATGACTGAAAGCGATTGAGGGATATCTGGCGGCAGAACGGTACGACGTGGACATCGTGCGCCCTCACGTGTTACTTCTCTGCAGCAGTATCGTGATGGTATTTATCAACTAGACAATGCTCGTCCACACATGAGACACAGTCTCTGTAAAATGTCTGCGTGATGTTGAGCTACTCTTGTGGTGTGCAAGATCCCCTGAGGTGTTCCACATATCAAGGACAAGCTTCAACAATTGTGGGCCATCTTGCCTAACTAAAGAAGACATTGGCTTTATGACAACATTCCAAACTGAATAGGTGCATGCATTGAGACCAGAGAGGGTGCGACGTGACACTGATAAAGGGTTCAAATAGTTCAAATGACTCTGAGCACTATGGGACTTAACTTCTGAGGTCATCAGTCTCCTAGAACTTAGAACAACTTAAACCTAACTAACCTAAGGACAGCACACGCATCCACGCCCGAGACAGGATTCGAACCTTTTTTTTATTAGTCAGTGTATAAAAACTGTTTCCTCTTCAGCTTAAAAACAAACTCGTAGAATTATTAATACGCTACATACTTGATTATGGTGATTCTATTCTCCAAAAGATTCTGCTCGAGAACTCACGCGAGCTGAAATTGGCATTGAATGCTTGTGTGTGATACATTTGAGACGTTCGTTATTTCGACCATATCACTCCTGGTTACGGACTATTCTCATGATTACATGCCAATAATCGTAGAGACTATCGTACGCTATGTATGCTGTATCGTCTTCTCGGTCATTACGTTCCCTCTACTTTATCGTCGCCCCTTACACTGATATCTCAACAGTAAAGTAGAAAAACTGATTTCAACAAACTAAAAATCTTTTCTATACCACCATATAAAACAGCCATCTTTTCAAAATCACTTTCTATAGAAGGAATTCAACTTTGAAATGATATTTCTCAAAATATTATTGTTATTAGTAATGCCAATTATTACTGTTATTGCTATCGTGTATAAGGAAGACGTTATGAGAACAGTGGTTGTAGTATAAGGTTTACAGCTTGAAACAGCAACGTACCAAGTATAGTTTAAAAACGTTTATTTAAATCAAACTATTACTGTTTTGGACACATTACAGACCTATCTTCAGATGGATTCTACACATGTTCCTTTTTTCCTTCTGGGTCGTTGTTTTGTTGTCGTCATTGGTTTATTACACTCCTGGAAATGGAAAAAAGAACACACTGACACCGGTGTGTCAGACCCACCATACTTGCTCCGGACACTGCGAGAGGGCTGTACAAGCAATGATCACACGCACGGCACAGCGGACACACCAGGAACCGCGGTGTTGGCCGTCGAATGGCGCTAGCTGCGCAGCATTTGTGCACCGCCGCCGTCAGTGTCAGCCAGTTTGCCGTGGCATACGGAGCTCCATCGCAGTCTTTAACACTGGTAGCATGCCGCGACAGCGTGGATATGAACCGTATGTGCAGTTGACGGACTTTGAGCGAGGGCGTATAGTGGGCATGCGGGAGGCCGGGTGGACGTACCGCCGAATTGCTCAACACGTGGGGCGTGAGGTCTCCACAGTACATCGATGTTGTCGCCAGTGGTCGGCGGAAGGTGCACGTGCCCGTCGACCTGGGACCGGACCGCAGCGACGCACGGATGCACGCCAAGACCGTAGGATCCTACGCAGTGCCGTAGGGGACCGCACCGCCACTTCCCAGCAAATTAGGGACGCTGTTGCTCCTGGGGTATCGGCGAGGACCATTCGCAACCGTCTCCATGAAGCTGGGCTACGGTCCCGTACACCATTAGGCCGTCTTCCGCTCACGCCCCAACATCGTGCAGCCCGCCTCCAGTGGTGTCGCGACAGGCGTGAATGGAGGGACGAATGGAGACGTGTCGTCTTCAGCGATGAGAGTCGCTTCTGCCTTGGTGCCAATGATGGTCGTATGCGTGTTTGGCGCCGTGCAGGTGAGCGCCACAATCAGGACTGCATACGACCGAGGCACACAGGGCCAACACCCGGCATCATGGTGTGGGGAGCGATCTCCTGCACTGGCCGTACACCACTGGTGATCGTCGAGGGGACACTGAATAGTGCACGGTACATCCAAACCGTCATCGAACCCATCGTTCTACCATTCCTAGACCGGCAAGGGGACTTTCTGTTCCAACAGGACAATGCACGTCCGCATGTATCCCGTGCCACCCAACATGCTCTAGAAGGTGTAAGTCAGCTACCCTGGCCAGCAAGATCTCCGGATCTGTCCCCCATTGAGCATGTTTGGGACTGGATGAAGCGTCGTCTCACGCGGTCTGCACGTCCAGCACGAGCGATGGTCCAACTGAGGCGCCAGGTGGAAATGGCATGGCAAGCCGTTCCACAGGACTACATCCAGCATCTCTACGATCGTCTCCATGGGAGAATAGCAGCCTGCATTGCTGCGAAAGGTGGATATACACTGTACTAGTGCCGACATTGTGCATGCTCTGTTGCCTGTGTCTATGTGCCTGTGGTTCTGTCAGTGTGATCATGTGATGTATCTGACCCCAGGAATGTGACAATAAAGTTTCCCCTTCCTGGGACAATGAATTCACGGTGTTCTTATTTCAATTTCCAGGAGTGTATTAACAGCAATCATTTGTGTTAATAATTATAATTATTGTGGTAATAATACCTCAGAATATACAATTTAACCAGAAGTATGCATAAAAATTAAGAATGTTTCTGTGATTTTTTTTTTGGTATATGTTGTTCCTGTTCCGATTTAAGAGAGGGTCTTAAGGTTCTAACACGGTTAGGCTAAATCTATGCTAACATTATATACATATATGCGAAAGTACCTCTGTCTGTTACGCTTTCGGCCGGCCGGTGTGGCCGAGCGGTTCTAGGCGCGTCAGTCTGGAACCGCGCGACCGCTACGGTCGCAGGTTCGAATCCTGCCTCGGGCATGGATGTGTGTGATGTCCTTAGGTTAGTTAGATTTAAGTAGTTCTAAGTTCTAGGGGACTGATGACCTTAGAAGTTAAGTCCCATAGTGCTCAGAGCCATTTGAACCATTTGTTACGCTTTCACGGCTAAACCGCTAAACAGATTTTGATGAAATTTGGTGTGCTGATAATTTGGAGGCTGAGGAAGAACGAAGGCTACTTTGGCAAATGTGTAGTACAACATATTCATTGATTTGAAAATATAACGGGAAATGTGGAACAATAATTATTCTTTTAAAAAGCTAATTACTCTTTGACTTTTGAACTTTAACGCATTTGTGAAAATACGTTTTTTATTTCATGTGCCCTACGTAATAAGATTCAACGAATGAATTCAATGCTTATGCAATCCTTTGCGTGTTTATCCGCACTTCCTTACTAATATTAGTACAAAGCCCGTTTCCTTTTAGCTGATGGACGTCACATCTCTCTTATAACTTCGAAGACGCGTTTCGATTTACGTGAGCAGTTCGTGGTCATGTGTTAACATTACTGACTCTTGGTCATGTGATACTGGTCCGGATTTCTTTTCCGCTCGTGACTGAATGTGTGTGTTGCCCTCACTATCATTTTAATTTCATCGATGCGCAAGTTGCTGAAGTGGCGTCAAATAAAAAGATTTGCATCAAGCTCCCGAACATCCCGACCGATGACTATAGGCCAATAAAGCTGTACGCACAATTCATTTCATTTTACCGACAAGCGAGCGCAGCGGCGGGTAACAGCTAGATTAAAGTGCTTATACAATTCTCAATGTGTTTAATCCTTACTAGTCCAAACTGTCATACTAATGCTATAAATGCGCAAGCAGCTGTGTCTGTTATGTTTCCACGACTAAACCGCCGAACCGATATCGATGAAATTTGGTATAGCTTGAACCCTGAGGGAGACCAAGGGCTACTTTAGAAAGAAGTGTTATCTGTTTGAGTATTGTTAAAATTTTTAATGTGGTACACGTCAGTGGTATACAGACGACGCTTGCGCGATGGTCGGCGACTCTTAGAGTTTATAGATTATTCCGTGACAGTACGAATCCAATGTCACTGTTCACACAGTTTGTGATAGTTGTTAAACCATCTGACATAACTGGAGGTTTTATTTGTGGAAATAAAACAGTAAAATCCGACGATAAGCCTGAGAACCATAATTAAAACTGCGAGTATTACGATACGTGTTGAAAAGATAAGTCTGATTTAGCGCATAGGTCAAAGAGAGCACGAGTTGTGGCAATTACTCGAACGTAGCAAACCTCGGAGCAATCTTAGGTCCGCCGGAACATGGATGCAGAACGCCATGGGGCCGTAAGAGCCACAGGGATAGTAGAACAGTCACAAGCCCGTCGCATTTTAGACGCTGAGCGCCAAGCGTCTCTTACAGCTTGCGAGGCACTTGAAGACCCACAAAAATATCTCCATTTAAAGGCTGTGCAACAAGCATGTGGAACGTGGGAGGCTTTTGCTGACGCTACATTTGATTATGATACACTACTTGCCATTAAAATTGCTGCAGCAAGAAGAAATGCAGATGATAAACGGGTATTCATTGGACAAATGTATTATACTAGAACTGACATGTGATTACATTTTCACGAAATTTGGGTGCATGGATCCTGAGAAATCAGTACCCAGAACAACCACCTCTGGCCGTAATAACTGCCTTGATACGCCTGGGTATTGAGTCAAACAGGGCTTGGATGGCGTATACAGGTACAGCTGCCCAAGCAGCTTCAACACGATACCACAGTTCATGAAGAGTAGTGACTTGCGTATTGTGACGAATCAGTTGCTCGGCCACGATTGACCAGACGTTTTCAATTGGTGAGAGATCTGGAGAATGTGCTGGCCAGGGCAGCAATCGAATATTTTCTGTATCCAGAAAGGCCCGTACAGGACATGCAACATGCGGTCGTGCATTGTCCTGCTGAAATGTAGGGTTTTGCAGGGATCGAATGAAGGGTAGAGCCACGGATCGTAACACATCTGAAATGTAACGTCCACTGTTCATGGTGCCGTCAATGCGTACAAGAGGTGAGCGAGACGTGTAACCAATGGCACCCCATACCATCACGCCATGTGATACACCAGTATGGCGATGACGAATACACGCTTCCAATGTGCATTCACCGCGATGTCGTCAAACACGGATGTGACCATCACGATGCTGTAAACATGGTCTCCGAGCTGATAGTCCATGCTGCTGGAAACGTCGTCGAACTGTTCGTGGAGATGGTTGTTGTCTTGCAAACGTCCCCATCTGTTGACTCAGGGATCGAGACGTGGCTGCACGATCCGTTACAGCCGTGCGGATAAGATACCTGTCATCTCGACTGCTAGTGATACGTGGCAGTTGGGATCCAGCACGGCGTTCCCTCCTGAACACAGCGATTCCATATTCTGCTGACAGTCATTGTATCTCGACCAACGCGTGCAGCAATGTCTCGATACGATAAACCGCAATCGCGATTGGCTACAATCCGACCTTTGTCAAAGTCGGAAAGTGATGGTACGCATTTCTCCTCCTTATACGAGGCATCATAACAACGTTTCACCAGGCAACGCCGGTCAACTGCTGTTTGTGTATGAGAAATCGGTTGGAGACTTTCCTCATGTCAGCACGTTGTAGGTGTCACCACCGGCGCCAACCTTGTGTGAATGCTCTGAAACGCTAATCATTTGCATATCACAGCATCTTCTTCCTGTCGGTTAAATTTCGCGTCTGTAGCACGTCATCTTCGTGGTGTAGCAATTTTAATGGTCAGTAGTGTATATTGACTACGATAATTATAAATTAGACGTCTTAGGGGATGGATCAAAAATGTAGGTACCATAATGCATGCCCGCATCTCGTGGTCGTGCGGTAGCGTTCTCGCTTCCCACGCCCGGGTTCCCGGTTTCGATTCCCGGCGGGGTCAGGGATTTTCTCTGCCTCGTGATGGCTGGGTGTTGTGTGCTGTCCTTAGGTTAGTTAGGTTTAAGTAGTTCTAAGTTCTAGGGAACTGATGACCATAGATGTTAAGTCCCATAGTGCTCAGAGCCATTTGAACCATTTGAATCATAATGCATTGAAATCGAAGGAAGGAACGGCTGGTATTTGCTACTCTTGTGGAAAATGATAACATCCAGCACTGTGAGAGCCAATGAAATCCCTAAAAACTCTACTTCTGTACGAATGTAACGAATCGAGGAATCTTTTAAATATCATTGGGAAATAAATTACATGCTTTCAGATTGGACATGCAGCAAAATAGCAGAAACACATTCATTATGCACATACATACCATCACTGCATAATTTGGATACATACGTCTTTACACCACCATATACACAGTCATTTATAAATTGTTAGCATGTTTGCTCACCATCACTGATGATAACAAAAATAATGATGTGCAACCGCAGCCGCGGGTAACAGCTAGTAAGTAAATAATTATTCTTGTACGAAGAGTCTGCTGCAGTACTATTTTTAATGCAGATCTCCATCTGTTACAGGTTTAAGTCAATACAAACGCTGCTGCGCCACCTGTTCGAGCTCATTGTGGGTTACGCACTAGCTGTCTTCAGGACATCACGGCCGTATTGGGAAGAGACTCCACAGAAATCTCGGGAGCAAAGCACGCGAAGCCACGACCTGGCTGGAGGGTCGTCTACTGCAGAAGAAAGCGACAGCGACCTCGCAGAAGCTCCTGGTTCTGCACAGTTCGCAGACCATGAAGACGACGAAGAGTCTCTGGATCTCGGCGCTAAGCTAGGAAAACTTGTTCAGGAGGCGGACAGGCGCCTCATTGATCAGTTCAGAAAAACGATTGCGCCTGGGCTTTCTCCTTTCGTCGAGTTTGCAAACGCGATCGATTCACTTCCAACCACGTGTCTCATAGATGTGTCCAAAGGTACTGTAGATATTGATGAATTTGCCATGACTGAAGGAAATATAGCTACGAATGACGAATCAAAGTCTTCATATACGCGGGGAGATGCATGTGGCAATATTTCTGCTTTTTGTGAAACTTCAGACCACATGGTTGCAATAAATGAACCAGTCGATATTGAAGAATTTGCTATTCCCGTCAGAGAAATCAATGAAGAAAGCTGTGACCATAGTGAAATCGATGAGACAGCAATCTCTACCCCACCAGAACCACTTGAAGGCAAGGCAGACGGTACAGACCAGAATGAAAAAGGAAATATCTCGAAGGGTGAGTCTGAGACAATGGGCGAAGGAAATTCGGAAGAAAGAGAAGAGCGCCTGTCGACTGTGAACGCCTACGCGTCAGATGAGGAACCGGGTGTACCTGAGGAGCTCAAAGTCGAGAGTTCAGCCTCGCCAGTTTCCAGTGAGAAGAAAGTTTATGTAGACGTCAATGGAGACGTGATGGAAGTGAGCGAAAAAGTTGAGCAATCTATAGTTGGTTCTGACACGCATTCGGCGGGATCTGACACGGGAAAGAAGAAGCAACAGGAAGAGACGCCAGCAGAGTTTCAGCAGTCCCTGCTGCGATCTGGTGCTGGTGACTCTGAGTTCTCTGTACAAGTGTGGTCTGAAACAGTGGCTCTCAGCAGGCAGCGGGTCAGCACCTCTGAGGAACCGTCAGAAGAGGCTACAGCTTCGCCAGAAGTAGCACATCCATTCACTTCGCAGACCAAGGCGGACGCTGACACAGCCGGCGAGAGGAGACAGGTTGGCTGCATTGAGGTACTGTTTTGTTTCATTGTTTAATTTATTTATCGTTTCAGATATGAAAGGAGGAAGTATGTGTATGGGGGAAGGTATGGGTATTAGAGAATAGAGGTGTAAACTCTCGCGCATGAGCAGGTAGCAAATTACTCTTTGCATATTCCGCCATACAGGGCTGGAACTTTAATAGTGGTAACTATTTATTTACAGCTCGTACAAATAGATACGTGTTTCAAACTTTTACTTACCTTCAAAGTAGTCACCAGCATTGTGTATAACCCGTTGCCAGCGATGTGGAAGTCGTAAGATACTCTTAGCAGTGCCAGTTGTGTTGACAGTTCGAGCGGCGCGGTCTGTTGTCCGACGAATTTGTAGCAGTTCTAAAGCGAATGCCGTGAAGTGTTTCCTTCAGTTTAGAAATCGAGTTGAACTCACGAGGGCTTAAGTGAGGGGGGTGCAGTAGGTGGTATAGCACTTAGCAGCCCTATCAGTCAAACAAATCAGTAACAGCTTGCACAGCTGGTAGTAGGTTGTGTTTCAAAAATGAACAGCATAGAGACAGAAGTGATGACACTTTCTGCAAGACATGACCATCATTTTGCAGGACAGTGCTCAAGCACGAATAGGGCAAGATGTTACTGATTTATTTGGCTGTTGGGGCTGCTAACTGCTATACCACCTAGTGCACTCCCCTGACTTAAGCCCTTGTGAGTTCAACTCGATTTCTAAACTGAAGGAAACACTTTACGGCATTCGCTTCAGAACTGCGACAAATTCGTCGGGCAATAGACCGCGCCGCTCGAACTGTCAACACAACAGGCACATCTAAAAGTATCCTACGACTTCCACATCGCTGGAAACGGGTTATACATAATGCTGGTGACGACTTTGAAGGTAAGTAAAACTTTGAACACGAATCTATTTTGTACGAGCTGTAAATAAATAGTTTCCACTATTAAAGTTGCAACCCTTGTATATGAATCCAGAAGAATATTAAACCTCTTGCGGCTACCTCTTGTTCCACTAATAAGTGTTCTGAAAATAATCTGTCATGATCAGAGCACATTCGTTTAACTTACAGGTTTCTTGTGTAGAGCTTTCTTGCTGACTCAAGCTTTCAAAAGAACCATCCGATTTTACAACGGAATTAATAAAAATGTAAATGTTGTCTAACTAGGACCTCCCGTCGGGTAGACCGTTCGCCGGATGCAAGTCTTTCGACTTGACGCCACTTAGGCGACTTGCGCGTCGATGGGGATGAAATGATAATGATTAGGACAACAGAGCACCCAGTCCCTGAGCTCCGACCAAGCCAAGAATTGAACCCGGGCGCTTAGGATTGACATTCTGTCACGCTGTCCACTATTTATTTTCTTTTTCGTTGCGTTTGGTCTGCGCAGACGTCACAAGACATCCATTCACGTTCATCGTTGATTCCTTTACTCAGTTTTTTATTACATAGGGCGAACAGCCCTCTGACTGAACGCGCTGAGCTACTGTGCCGGCATGTCACTCAGCTACCAGGGGAGGACTTACATGGGAATGTATGTGGTCCAGTCACACTAATGTGACCACAGGCCCTAGATGATGGAGTTGTCGGTCGTGTTTGCCTGAGGTCTACGGCAGTAGGACAAGGTTCATATGAAGGCACTCTGCATTGTTGCCAAAATTATTCAGGATGGCAGCGATGACGTCATGTAGACTTGGCAACAGTGCATGATGTTATCCAAGTTGGCGGGAAAAGAGGCCAATTGTGCTACGTCCACTAACCTAACCCTCCAAAAAAATGGCGGCAAATTTGAATTTTAGCGGAAAAATAGGCCAATTGGAGTACCTCCACTAACCTAACCCTGCAGAAAACATTGGCGGCAAATTCAAATTCCAACAAGCTAATGCTTGCAAAACCATAGTTTTCTTTATTATTATTGATGATAATTTTTTATCGTATATTATTATTATTATTTATTATTATTATTATTGGCCTATCTCCACTAGCAAATTCGTGGCAAATTCAAATCCCAGCACAATAATTGTTGCAAAAACGTACTTCTCTGTATTATTATTTATTATCATTTATCATTCGCTATTATTTATTAGTATTATTGGTCTACCTCCACTAGAAAATTGCGCCAAATTCAATTTCCAACACAATAATGTCTCGAAAATTGTACTTCTATTTTTATTATTTATTATCATTTATTATTATTTATTCACGATGTCCGATTTTCGCGGCGAGAAAGCCATTTGCTTTACATCCATAACAAAAATCTATCACAAGTCCAAATCCCAACACCATAATCGATCACACGTACGAAATATTCCGCATCCTACGAACTTTCACCGTCACTTGTCTTTTTTCACTCCTAACCTATCAAAATAGCACCACATAATAAAGTGCACTTATAGTAACCTAAGTCACATCCTTTGATTTTGCAGGGGGAAATGGACTGAAGTCTTTATTTAAAGCTGTACGGTCATCACTAGTTCTCCAACACAATCAGTACACATCTTCAAGATTGCAGCAACACCCAGTGCATTCACCATGACGTCCGCGCTCCAACTGAATTAGTTCAAATCGTCGCCACCCCCTGTCCCCGTCGGACAGCGCGCGGGCCATTGCCGAAGGCGGCCACGTGAGGCGGCTGCTCGCGCTAGCCGCTGGACCAGCGATTGCTCCCACGTTGTAAACATGTTTTCGCTGGGCATGCTGGAACTTGCCAAGATTGACGTCACAATGGTCCCTTGTCCGTTCACCACGTGCATTCGTCGCCTCCGCACGTTTCCCGCCAAAATTGTTTGCCTGGGAGCGGAATCACACAACGCTCGGCCGTTAGCTCAGCACGTGGTTCGACAAAGAACGCCCTGCCATACTTTTGGCGTGAAAGTTGTTTTCCTGGACACGTTCAAACCTGTAGATGTCAACTGTTCGCCATCCACCATCGGCGCCAACGTTTGCTCGAGAGTGGAACCCTCCATGACTGTACTACTGCACGTTTGGTCCCCCACGAGACTACTTGCTAAGTTAATTGACTCTCTCTTGCGCGCATGTTATAACCGGACACGCGCCACGCCACCGCCCCGCTGACATCCGACTGCTTACGTCACACACCCTCGATTGCCCCCTCCAGCCACGCAACGGATATAGTCTTCTGTAAATATGCTAACACCCACATCGCGCATCTAACCTATCTATTACGGAAGTACTTAATTCCATTTCCATTTTAATCATATTAAATAATTCAATTTATAATTTTATATACGTATGCAAAGGTGTTCAACTACCTACTTTCAACTACTTTTCGAGGAGCAGACCGCCACATCTTCCTAGGAAACCGCGCCGAGTTTGCATTCTGTCAGTAAAGAAACGTCACTTGCGCTTTCGCTACCAACCTAAGAAAATTTTCGCTTAAAGAAAGGGCGCTTGTACTAATCTCATCTACCCTACCACCACTTCCTCCTAGGATCAGGCGCCAAGTGTAAAATCTGCCAGTAAACAAAGTTCACTTGCATCTTCGCTACCACTGTAAGAAAACTGCTGAAAATGAAGCGTACCGCCACCACCACTTAATAGGGGGTGAGTGGTAAAAGGACTCAGCCCGCACTAGGCTGATGGACGGAGGAAGCAGTGTACTTTATTTATTCGGGAGCAATTTATTTAGGGATGGAGTATATGTATCACAGAACACATGCTCTGACATGCCCCCACAGTATACAGACCTGGAAACTACTCCTACATAACTCATGTATAAGGCTCTACACACACGCTTGCTATTTGTAAACCGTTAAAAAGGTCACTGTACAGCCTACAGACATGTGAAGCACACCTAAATAATTCAAAACATAGACGGCCGAAGTGGCCGTGTGGTTAAAGGCGCTGCAGTCTGGAACCGCAAGACCGCTACGGTCGCAGGTTCGAATCCTGCCTCGGGCCTGGATGTTTGTGATGTCCTTAGGTTAGTTAGGTTTGACTAGTTCTAAGTTCTAGGGGACTAATGACCTCAGAAGTTGAGTCCCGTAGTGCTCAGAGCCATTTGAACCATTTTTTTAAATTCAAAACATTCACGCCCATAGAACCAAACAACTCTTAATTTCTCTAAATCATAATCCACCTAAAATACGCTACTCACTAATCGTCAACTTTTCAAAATGATACACCTGTCTTTAATTAAACAATTAGAGAGAGACAGCACCACCACAATCAGTCCACGGTCCAACTGACTTAGTACACAGAACCATCGACATAGGACGATCATTACCCAAGTACAGTTATCTATGATATCGGCAAACAGCGTATTCTCCACTAGGTCTAGCACTCAGTCCCACCACCAGACTACTCTTTCATCCTTTTCTTGACGTAAACCAAGATCCTCTGCTTTAAAATAGCGCAAAAACCACTCAGACTGCGCTGTGCTGCTAGGGAAAGTAAGGAATGACTGCACTCTATTTATTTTGAGCCCTTTTATTTGGGGCCGGCCGTAGTGGCCGCGCGGTTCTGGCGCTGCAGTCTGGAACCGCGAGACCGCTACGGTCGCAGGTTCGAATCCTGCCTCGGGCATGGATGTGTGTGATGTCCTTAGGTTAGTTAGGTTTAACTAGTTCTAAGTTCTAGGGGACTAATGACCTCAGCAGTTGAGTCCCATAGTGCTCAGAGCCATTTGAACCATTTTTGAACCTTTTATTTGGGCATGGAGTATATTTCTCACACAGTCACAAAACGCCCACACTGTTCTGCCTGTAGTCGTGTGACACAGCCCACAAACACGAAAACAACTCCTAATTTCATTACACAATAGCAAACTGCTCTTATATAATCCAGTACACAATATCTGCAGACGAAATCTGTACTCTTAAACTCTCCAAATAACGCACAGCACAGTCCACAGACCAGCTCGCAAAATAGTGCAACAGACGCGCCCAAACACCCTCACCCAGTATCCTGCCCCCAGCTGCCAAATCGGCCAAAAGTCTCTGCTCTGCCTCCCCCAAACACGACCTCGTTACAGTCGCATTCGCGCCTAAAACCAGAGAAATTCATATCACCTATGCACCGAAGATTACGCTCCAAGGCAGGGCGCGCGCGCGTGCGGTCAGCGGGAGGGGGATACAGAGCCTCCACCCAAGTTCAGCTCCCACGCGCTCATGACAGCCGACCAGAAAGGGCACTCTCCTCTGACACATATGAAAGCTGCATTGTTCTTCTCATGTATACCACCAGCGTGTCAGGTCTGCACCTGCCTTCACGTCTATTGTCAGAATAACCCGTAGCTCGTTGACACACACGATTAACGCAGCCTTGAGAATAGTTACCACTTGCCTGCTCACTAGAAAAACAGCCTAGTTAACTTTTTGGAAATTGTGTAGTCTACCACAAGTAGGTAACGCTACATTTCTACATGTCTCATCTTCTGTGTGCATGGAAATTCACCCCATAACATAACCTATTTACCAACATAACGCCTCGTCCCAAACCTTCATGCTCTCATCATATGCAGATGATCCCTCCTATATCCTACCACACAGTCAATCAAGTATTCTTATTTTCTCTTATCTAATTTAACCGCCGAATTAGACGTTCCAGTCTTCATGCTCTCATCATATGCAGATGATCCCTCCTATATCCCACCACACAGTCAATCAAGTATTCTTATTTTCTCTTATCTAATTTAACGGCCGAATTAGTGATCACTCCCGTATCGAAGTACTATCCAGCTTTTTCTTTTCTTTCTGGCGCTTTCTGTTGTTATTTTACAGAGATCGCTAAATTGCACCCACAGTCCCCTCAAACTATACCTCTCTCACGATACGACTCACACAGTCATTAACTTTACATTACATTATATACACTTTTGACACGAAACAGTGCACTCATTCAGTATATCTCTACAGCATGCGAAAAAAAATCCTATTCCTACAGCGTCTATATACCGCAATGCTCTCCAATCCTAAGAAACCACCGTCAACCTGCTCTTTCTATCTACAGACCTGACACTCAGAGCTAATCTTCCCTCTTACATCAACGGACCTAAGACACCCTCAGACATACAGAAAACAGACCAAGTGCTCTCCAAATGTGGAGGTGACTAGATACGTCTGGGTTACATTTACAGCCAATTTTAGAACACAGAACGATGGGTTATGCCGCGGTCGCATGGATGGATATGACATAAAATCGAAAGAAGTGTGGAAACTGATTAGGGCACAGGTATAAACTAACCTAATATACACCGAAATGCGGTGAAAATGAGGATGTACTTGCTTATCTTCTGGTTCGCACGGAACAATTCATACATGGAGTCAAGTATGCGGCAACAAGAGGAATGTAGGAAAACGATGACATCGAAGCGAGCGGAATCAGGAAGGAGTAAATTTTTTCTCTTTGAGATCTTATTATAGTGTATGTCTACTGAGGTAGCAGTGATACACGCGAGTTGACTACTGTATTTGATGCTTTTCAGGAGGACAGAGAATCATTCACGTCTAAACTTACTCACATGTGTGTTAAAGGATAACAGAGAGTGTACGGGATGATCATTTAAGATAGAGCTGTAGCTAGGTACGATTTAAACGTTGACCGATTTATTCTAGTGAAGGAAAAGTTGCTGAAGGTCAATTTTTTTCCAGTGCTCTATCTGGATGGTTTAGTCACGTGATATAGCCTGCGTTCTAGTTGTATACAGCCACGGGTTCTGTATGTGGTTTAAAGCACTGTCTACTTGCGATCGTTAACGGTGAACCCGTCGGACATCAGAGGACTTCCATCTCAAGTGTGATGAAAGTTGACACATTCCTGTAAACGCACTTTGTTTTACGCGATCCCCACCCTGTCTCATCCTTGGTGTAAAATCGAGACTTCAGCGTCATAACTACGTTAGCTGTGGGCGCAGTAATCATTGTGTGCACATTTACTCGACAGATGCGTTGTTTACAGAGTTGGTGACGGAATGACTTGTAATTTTCACATGTTGGACGCTGCTGTTACGGGCATCTGTTTCCTTGTAGAATGTACCGCCCACTACTATCTATCATTTATATATAGACCTGACGGAGTAATAGTATAATTTCTGACTCATGATCGGATGTGATCAGTGGGCCCTACACGTGTCCGCTGGGCTATATTGCGCTCGTATCATACAAAGGAAAAAATTTATGATTGGGGGAAAGGTAGCTCAGTGTAGGGGAACCAGGGAGAAGGATGTATTTCTGACAGGATGTAAAAGTAGGCTATCTGAAATTATCGCCCGCTTTTAAGTGCTGAACGTTCTAGTCTTAGGAGTGAGTGTGTTTATGTTCTCTCTCTCTCTCTTACCAGAACCTTCGATGCACCGATCCTAGACTCTAGAAGAATACTTCACATATGATAGATTGGATGATTTACGTAAAAATGCATCGAACTACGTTGCGTATAAATATCACTCTGTTCTTGTTCTTCTTAACTGTATGCTATTAAATTAAGGCACTTTGAGATCTGTTACTGTAGATCGATATGGCGTGCTAAGCTCCAAGACTTGGTTACATCTCGAGAAATGTGGTGCACTTGGAGGGGTTAGGACTAGGAAAGCTCTATTCAGTCAAGAGAGGTGGAGTGTGGCTGTATTCGTTTGCTCGGTTGAGGACTGATTGGGTAGCAATGTTGCGGGGTAGGTTGGCCAATGCCGAGGTGAGAATGGTCTTTTAACGTAAGAGGGTGAGATTGCTCTGTGACTGCCATACACAGAGAGATTGATTGAGTACTAGGCGCGAGGTCTTAGAAATATGTATAGCGTTGTCTGGTATACTTTGATCGTTTTTATGTGTTCGAGAATTAAGTGTGAATGGAGGTACTGAGCAGTCATCTATCAATGCTCGCAATGATACTTGCAAAGTAGAGGAGGTATGGTTTAGCTATGATACTGAAATTAGGAAAACATGCTGTCTCATGATTGGCCAGTGTTGGACTTACTCTAAAATTTTTCGCGATATCAGATGTGATGGATAATATTACAGTAGATCGGTGGCGTCTTATCCATCCCACCCGTGCATTGGGTACTGCATAATGATTGAGTGACAATGCTTGTTTGAGTTGGGGAACAAATTTTGGTTGATGGACTGCAACTTCTGGGGTTGCCAGCACCGAAAACAGTGATCCCGTGCTTGTGTGAAAAATGAACAATCACTAGAAATGGAACGCAGAGTTATCAACTATTCGGTCACTGCAACATATGAGTTTAAATGTAGTGGCCGTCAATCACTTTCGGGGGGTAGTTTGGAAAGTCGCCACAACGCCACTGGGCTCTTCTAGTTTCCTTGTGTTGTAGCTGACCTTTATTTAAAATGATTCAATGTTATGCTATCGACTGTAAGAATATGATTTACAAGGTGCAAGGTACAGTTTCCTGTGAGAGGCCGTGCATCAGTCCGTGTTAATGTCTGTTTAGAATCAGACACGGACTTCGAAGTCGAAAGACGAAATGTTCAGCAGTGTGCAAAAGCGTGTTAGAAAACACTGTCTGAACAAGGGTCAGAGATAGCTTATCATTCTCTTAGAGTATGGGTGATCAAACTTAAAAGTGGTCTCTGCAGCGTCTGTATATTTAATATGATCTTGTCCATATAGGCAGTCTCGCGTCCGTCGGCCGTCGTAATTTAATATATTATTATTGTTATTATTATTTTTTGATTGTTGCCGACTTAAGTGGTGGGCCGTGATAAAAATGATATTTCATTCAATTTTGATTTACGATTAAATGCTTTCCTGAAGTTCTCCTTTTTAACAATATTAATCTCAAATTATTTGTTACGTTAATGAATGTTGGATTCGCTGAATCTTAAAACATGATCATATAAGCTCAACAATGTAATAAACTTTTCATATTAATATCCTCGGCTAGTCAGCTCACTTTAAAGCAAAAGAACTTTGGTTATTAATTACAATTGCGGCCCACACACGCGCGAGAGTATTTTTTCTTACCTCCGTTAACCATTGCCACGTAGTCGGAGTCCTGGCTCTGGCTGTCGGCTATGGTACTGAAAATAAGAATCTTAAAGCTACATATTTCTGCAACTTCGTGCGGCTCTGGAGAAAAATTAATATTATGTTAATAGCGGGCGAGTATTTCGCTTCCTCTAATTTTTCATAAGTTAATATCGCCACGTAATGGCGTCGTTGGCTGCATCGGCCGCTGCGATTGTTGAACTGTAAAGTACTTGAATACAGGTTAATTCAAGGAAGGCGGACAATAACATTAAATCAATATATTATCTGCTTAACTCATACAAATATGCTTACATTTGCCAGCACTCGAAAGATGTCCGTCTCCACGCAATCAAGACAAGAGAAGAAGTGAAGACGACTAAAATATTGACAAAAGAGCGTATCTTGTCACCTCTTTAGATCATTTTGTCATAAATTATTTCTTTGCAATCGAAACTTACATAGAGAAATTATTATTTTACGGCTACATGATAAAAATATATTATTCAATTTTTAAATGTCTCTTATTTATAAATACTGTTTTTTAAGTATTTTCGTAATATAGCACTGGGGACGCTATAGCAGCTGCAGTTTGAGGTGTTGGACTTGGTGAGCTGTTAGGAATTCTTGGATGGCCGCACTCTGAGTTATTCGGGGAGAGTATTGTGAATTCCGTTTGTCCATACTGGAGGTGGATCGCATTGGTGCCTTCGTGACTTGTAAATATGATGAGCTTTTATAGCTGGTAATTTTTTTCACTGTTTTAATGGTAGAGAATAAAGGTGATAGGGTGTTGAGGATCTGTTGTACTTGTATCTAGTTTAGGACATACAACATTGCGCGCATTTCCGGCGAATGGTCAAAACAAGGTCCTGTTGAAGGTCCTGTTGCAGTAACTGAGGTCGTTCTGTTTCTAGACAGGCTGCAGAAGGTAATAGATAAGTCTTTCTCCGACTTAAATTGCAGAGATCAGATGGGCGGCTGAACGATGTGTAGGGTATGACTAAAGCCAAGTTGGAATTTTACTGTAGCATGCAGGTTCGGGAAAGGTGACTCGTTTTGCACTGGGTGGAGCATCTTGAATAACGGTAATTGCGTAATCAACTGACTTGATGACAGAGCGCTCTGGTGGTTGCGATAGGAGCCAAACACAGTTGAACTTGGAAGCATTTTTGTTAGGTAAACGAATTATATGATCTTCCGCCAAAATTCAAACTCGCCACCAAAATTGGACATCTTGAATGATGCCCTCTGCTGGTGGCGATGTGTACTAACCCACCTGCACTCCGGAACTCGTGGCGAACACACGAACATGATATAAATCATAAATGATAATAAATAATAATAAATGATCATAAATGATAATAAATGTTAATAAATGATAATAAATAATAATAAACAACTGGAGCATCTGTCTGAATGCAGAGACCTGTTGGAGTGTATCGATCTGTAAGAGTTAACTTTGCTGTCCTCTAGACGACCGAATAGCGGAGTAATATTATGTGTTGGGCGGCTTTGGTGATCAAGTCAGAATTTGAGAAGATGATCGATTTGGGTTGGAGTGTTATTCGATGGGATGTAGATTGTTCGGTTGACTACTTCTGCACATTTGCGGCCTTTATTTAGTCAAGTGAAGATCGATTGTGGTGTGTTGGATACACGCTTGTCTGTTCTCTACACATGGGACAGACCTTAGTTGACGTGTAAACTATAGCCAAGATCTCGAATATGTTACATGACTGAGAGCGGTATTCGAGAGTGGAAATATCATTTTTCGTATGCTTGTTTCTAGTTAGTCAGTGGTTTACAGCATGCTGCACATAGATAAAGTTTGGCGTTTGTAGAGGTTAATTTGAAGTCAATATCTTGGGACTTATGATGAACTAGTGATCAGTAGGGTGTAGCCTAGTGCATGATATTGAGAAGTACAGCTAAAATTGTGTAATATTATGGAGAAAGTACATGTGTTCTTGCAGTCTATGAGTCTGAGGATGTTTATAGAAAAGCGAACAGACAAGGAAGGAGAGACAGTAAGGCGTTTGTGCTGAGGGGGTACGATACCGAATTTGTAAAAAGAGTTCTGAGGGTGACTTAGGTCCACTGATGTAAGAGGGAAGATTAGCTCTGAGTGTCGGGTCTGTAGAGAGAAAGAGCAGGTTGACGTTGCTTTCCTAGGGTTGGAGAACATTGTGGTGTATAGACGCTGTAGGAATAGGATTTTTTTTTTGCGTGCTGTAGAGATATACTGGATGAGTACACTGTTTCGTGTCAAAAGTGTATATAATGTATTGTAAAGTTAATGACTATGTGAGTCGTATCGTGAGAGAGGTATAGTTTCAGGGGACTGTGGGAGCAATTTAGCGATCTCTGTCAAATAACAACAGAAAGCGCCAGAAAGAAAACAAAAAGCTGATTAATACTTCGATACGGGAGTGATCACTAATTCGGCGGTTACATTAGATAAGAGAAAATAAGAATACTTGATTGACTGTGTGGTGGGATATAGGAGGGATCATCTGCATATGATGAGAGCATGAAGGCTGAAACGTTAGGGGGTTTGGGACGAGGCGTTATGTTGGTAAATAGGTTATGTTATGGGGTGAATTTCCATGCACACAGAAGATGAGACATGTAGAAATGGAGCGTTACCTATTTGTGGTAGACTACACAATTTCCAAAAAGTTAACTAGGCAGTTTTTTTAGTGAGCAGGCAAGTGGTAACTGTTCTCAAGGCTGCGTTAATCGTGTGTGTCAACGAGCTATGGGCTATTCTGACAATAGACGTGAAGGCAGGTCCAGACCTGAGACGCTGGTGGTATACATGAGAAGAACAATGCAGCTTTCATATGTGTCAGAGGAGAGTGCCCTTTCTGGTCGGCTGTTATGAGCGCGTGGAAGCTGAACTTGGGTGGAGGCTCTGTATCCCCCTCCCGCCGACCGCACGCGCGCGCGCCCTGCCTTGGAGTGTAATCTTCGGCGCATAGGTGATATGAATTTCTCTGGTTTTAGGCGCGAATGCGACTGTAACGAGGTCGTGTTTGGGGGAGGCAGAGCAGAGACTTTTGGTCGGTTTGGCAGCTGGGGGCAGGTTATTGGGTGAGGGTGTTTGGGCACGTATGTTGCACTATTTTGCGAGCTGGTCTGTGGATGTGCTGTGCGTTATTTGGATAGTTTAAGAGTACAGAGTCCGTCTGCGGATATTGTGTACTGGATTATATAAGAGCAATTTGCTATTGTGTGATGAAATTAGGAGTTGTTTACGTGTTTGTGGGCTGTGTAACACGACTACAGGCAGAAAAGTGTGGGTGTTTTGTGACTGTGTGAGAAATATACTCCGTGCCCAAATAAAAGGGCTCAAAATAAATAGAGTGCAGTCATTCCTTACTTCCCCGAGCAGCACAGCGCAGTCTGAGTGGTTTTTGCGCTATTTTGAAGCAGAGGATCTTGGTTTACGTCAAGAAAAGGTTGAAAGAGTAGTCTGGTGGTGGGACTGAGTGCTAGACCTAGTGGAGAATACGCTGTAACTGTACTTGGGTAATGATCGTCCTATGTCGATGGTTCTGTGTACTAAGTCACTTGGACCGTGGACTGAGTGTGGTGGTGCTGTGTCTCTCTAATTGTTTAAATAAAGACGGGTGTATCATTTTGAAAAGTTGACGATTAGTGAGCAGCGTATTTTAGGTGGATTATGATTTAGAGAAATTAAGAGTTGTTTGGTTCTATGGGCGTGAATGTTTTGAATTATTTAGGTGTGCTTCACATGTCTGTAGGCTGTGCAGTGACTTTTTTGACGGTTTAGAATTAGCAAACGTGTGTGTAGAGCCTTATACATGAGTTATGTAGGAGTAGTTTCCAGGTCTGCACACTGTGGGGGCATGTCAGAGCATGTGTTCTGTGATACATATACTCCATCCCTAAATAAATTGCTCCCGAATAAATAAAGTACACTGCTTCCTCCGTCCATCAGCCTAGTGCGGGCTGAGTCCTTTTACCACTCACCCCCTATTAAGTGGTGATGGTGGTACGCTTCATTTTCAGCAGTTTTCTTACAGTGGTAGCGAAGATGCAAGTGAACTTTGTTTACTGGCAGATTTTACACTTGGCGCCTGATCCTAGGAGGAAGTGGTGGTAGGGTGGATGAGGTTAGTACAAGTGCCCTTTCTTTAGGCGAAAATTTTCTTAGGTTGGTAGCGAAAGCGCAAGTGACGTTTCTTTACTGACAGAATGCAAACTCGGCGCGGGTTCCTAGGAAAGTGTGGCGGTCTGGTCCTCGAAAAGTAGTTGAAAGTAGGTAGTTGAACACCTTTGCATACGTATATAAAATTGTAAACTGAATTATTTAATATGATTAAAATTGAAATGGAATTATGTACTTCCGTAATAGATGGGTTAGACGCGCGATGTGGGTGTTAGCATATTTACAGAAGACTTATGTCCGTTGTGTGTATGGAGGGGCGATCGAGGGTGTGTGACGTAAGCAGTCGGATGTCAACAGGGTGGTGGCGTGGCGCGTGTCCGGCTATAACACGCACGCGAGAGAGAGTCAATAGACTTAGTGAGGTGTCTCGTGGCGACCAAACATGCTGTAGTACATTCATGGAGGGTTCCACTCTTGAGCAAACTTTGGCGCCAAAAGTGTAGCACGGCGCTCTCGGTCGCAATGGTGGATGGTGAACGGTTGGAATCGACACGTTTGAACGTTTCCAGGAAAACAACTTTCGCGCCAAAAGTGTGGCAGGGCGTTCTTTGTCGAACCACATGCCGAGCCGAATGGCCGACCGTTCTGTGATTCCGCTCCCAGGCAAACAAATTTGGCGGGAAACGTGCGGAGACGACGGATACACATGGTGATCTGACAAGGGATCTCAGAAAGTTCCAGCGCGTCCAGCGAAAACATGTTTACGACGTGGTAGCAATCACTGGTCCAGCGGCTAACGCGGGCCTGCCCCCATCGCGCGAGTAGCCGCCTCACATGAGCGCCTTCGGCAACAGCCTGCGCATGGCCAGCTGGGCCAGGGGGTGGCGACGATTTGAACTAATTCAGTTTTATCGCAGCTGTCGTGGCGACTGCACTGGGTGATGCTGCGATGTCGAAGATGTGTACCGATTGTGTTGGAGAACAAGTGATGACCGTACTGCTTTAAATAAAGACTTCAGTACATTTCCCCCTGCAAAAATCAAAGGATGTGACTTAGGTTACTATAAGTGCATTTTATTATTTGACACGATTATGATAGGTTAGCAGTGAAAAAAGATCAGTGACCATGAAAGTTCGTAGGATGTGGACTGTTTTGTACGTGTGATCGATTATGGTGTGGGATTTGAACTTGTGGTAGATTTTTTTTATGGATGTAAAGGTAAAGCAAATGGCTTTCTCGAGGCGAAAATCTGACATCTTGAATATATAATAATAAATGATAATAAATAATAAAAAATAGAAGTACAGTTTTCGAGACATTATCGTGTTGGAATTTGAATTTGGCGCAATTTTCTAGTAGTGGAGGTAGACCATAAATAATAATAAATGATGAATGATAATGCGTAATAATAAATAATAATTAAGAGAAGTACAGTTTTGCAGCCATTATCGTGCTGGAATTTGAATTTGGCGCGAATTTTCAAGTGGAGGTAGGCCAATAATAGTAATAATAATAATAATAATAATAATAAATATATGAAAATAGATGATAATAAATGATAATCAATAATAATAAAGGAATGTGTGGTTTTGCAGGCATTATCTTGTTGGAATTTGAATTTGGCACCAATGTTTTCTGCAGAGTTACGTTAGTGGAGTTAGCCCAATTGGCCTATTTGCCCGCCAAAATTCAAATTTGCCGCAATCTTTCTGGAGGGTTAGGTGGCCTCTTTTTCCGTCATCTTGGATAACGTCATGCGCTGTTGCCAAGTCTACATACCGCCATCTTGGATGACGTCATCGCCGCCCTCTTGAATAAATTTGGCAACAATGCAGAATGCCGTTGTACGAACCTTGTCCTACTACTGTCTGCTTGTTTGTGTTTGTGTTTGTGCGTGTGTGTTCTCAAAATGTTCAAATGTGAATTCCTAAGGGACCAAAGTGCTGAGGTCATCGGTCCCTTGACTTACACACAACTTAAACTAACTTATGCTAAGAACAACACACACACCCATGCCCGAAGGAGGATCGGAACCTTCGGCGGGATGAGCTGCGCTGTCTGTGACCTGGCGCATCAAACCACGCGTCCACTCAGCGTGGCAGTGTCTGTGTGTGTGTGTGTGTGTGTGTGTGTGTGTGTGTGTGTGGTGTGTGTTTTACTGACGAATGTTGTGACCGAAAGATTTATGTGTGTGTCTTAATTGTGCCTGTCTGCAACTTGACGTGTCTCCTTTAAGGTAAGTAGTAATCTGTCTTTTCCTACATTGTTGACCACAGCCAATGTTCACGTCAGCTATGTGTAATAACAACTCACAGACGGCAGATGGCAGTAGTGGTGGCTGTATAAAGTGTGCGGGAGGCACGTGGCAGAAGTGCGGTCATAGGCATAATGCGGAAACGGAGCGATGTATCTGACGTCGAATAGGGCATGATCGTTGGCTTACAGGCCTAGTGTGGAAGCTTTACCGAAGCGGCTATGTTTGTAAACTGTTCGCATGACACTGTGGTTAAAGTACAGTGAGCATGGCAGTTCCAAAACTGTTGCTCAGACAACTGTGGTGCAGCACAGGCCACAGTTGACAGGCGTGAATGACGGCTGCAGAGATGTGTACAGGCGAAAAGACGTGCAACTGTTGAGCAACTGACCGCCCACATGAACCAAGGGGTTACAACAGAGTCTCCTGTTCGGCGAGCATTGCTGTGTATAGGACTTCGTAGCAGGCGCCTGATTCCTGGTCCATGCAGCCATGATGACTGCTATTCAGTGGCGACAAGGCTAGAACTTGCACGCTTATACCACAACTGTACGCCAACTGAGTCGCGATAGGTGATCTTTTCAGATGAATCTTGTTTTAAGCTCCACTGGACAGATGACGGTTAGCGTGTATGGCGTGAAACGTTTGACGGCAAACACCGTGCAACAATCGTCGGAAGGCTCTATGTCGGAGGAGGGAGTGTTATGGTCGGGGCAATGTTTTCGGGGCATTCCCAGGGTGACCACGTCGTCCTGGAAGGCGCAGTGGATCAACACAAGTATGCATCTATCCCTGGGGTCCATAACCATCTCTACATGCAGTATGTGTTTGCTCAGCACAGTGGCATGTACCACCAGGACAATGCAACGTGGCACACAGCTTGCAGAGTGCGGCATGCTTCGAAGACATGAGTTTACTGTACTCCCCTTGCCACCAAACTCTCCGGATATAAATAAAAGTCGAGAATGTACGGGAGCATCTTGACTGGGCTGTATGCACCATGGACCCTAAGGAAACTAGAGCAGCTGGCCATGGCCGTGGAGTAGGCATGGCTCCACATCCCTGTCGGTAACTCCCACAGTCTGATTGACCCTGCACGTCTCTCACCTGTCTGCTCTGCAAAATGTGGTTATTCAGGCTTTTGGCTGTCGTCACTTATTTTACAGGTATGCAGATACGTACTTTTTCAATTATATTTAGCATCAAAGTTTTAATCATCTTCCATGTATGTTCAATGCAACATCACCAGGTTAGTGGAAAACACCCATACGATTTTCAGACTCGTCCTATACTTTTGCGTGCATGTTTCGAGTTACTGCATTTACCACACGTGGCTTTGCGGCGTCGCCGATTACCAAGATATTCGAAGGGAAGGCAGACAGACGGAGTTTTTCCCAAACCTCCACAAAATGTATCACTTAGTATAAGAGCTAGCGATTTTGGAGCTAACTGATGCAATGCTAGATCTGTACCTCCCTTACGGCTGATCCATCACTTAGGCAGTCGTTGTTAAGAAATACTCATACATGCAGATGCCAATGTGATGATGTCACACCCTGTTGAAGAATGAATTTTGCAGCCTGTCTCACAATTGTGCAAAGAGCCAGATCTCCAACATATTCCGGTACTTAGTTCTTGGGACTAACTTTTTCACGAAAGAGAACGAGTCGTCTGTCTTATAGCTTATATCTCATGCTCGACTATGGTATGTGGTAGTTGTGTTTCCCATATTCTTACGTTGCTGTAGTTCACTTTTCCACTTAAATATAACGTAGCCTCATCTCTGAACACTGAACGCAAAGCTGTTATTGTTACCTCCACGCCCATAACGAATTAACAAAACTCTAAACTTTGTTATCGCCGTCATGAAAGCCTTGCCGCTGTTGAATACGGTATGGCTTCAAACACAAACGTCGCCATAAAACACGCCAGACAGACGCACGAGGAGTGGTTTACTCTCGGCTGGTACAACGAGTAGAGTTCTGTGGGCTACATGAGTAACTCCATTGAATGTGCTGTATGTCTTGAAAGAGCATACGGGGTTGACCTCTGAACTGCGTCTTACATTTTTCTTTATTGTTATTTTATCCCTCTTGCACCATATGGGTGGTGGGTGGGCTGTCAGCATTACAATACATCCTGCTCTTCAGCCATATGTTTTCAAATATTCATCATGACGAAACAATTTGATCAAAAGGTCAAACATTTACAAATGTTTTTAAAATCGAAAATAAGATTGATTTGTTGATGATAATTACATAAGCTTAAAACTCTTAATTTTCTTTGATTTTAGTTGAAACAAAAGGACTAAAAGGTAAAATTAAAACAATACAATATATATTTAAAAGACACTCCAGGAAGGGAAGACTTTTCTGGTAATGAGAACTGCACTTTAACTAAAGAGTTGAAGGACCTGCACTGGGGCTATGTTAAGGAAAAAGTTGTGTTTCCTGTAGGGCTGAAGGAAGTGATACGTAGTCTCTAGGGAGAGCTACCCTGGTACCAAAGCAGTTACTTCCTGCCGTCACTGAGCAGGGTGACCAGAGGCACCAAAGTACCGACACAGCAGAAAGATGGAGTGATTACCTTATGCCCAGGCTGAGGTTCTGTTATCACTCGAGTGGAAGAAACCATTGCTGTAGCAAAACACTGGCAAAGCCCATATAAACATTCCTAATTTTCAGTTAGAGCTATCTCACTACACCAGTATCCATCTACGAGGATGGACTCGTGAGGGTCTCTAGTCTTTGTGTCTAATGATCTATGATTCTATAGGGCTACACGTCATCTCTCTGGACGTAGAAACTGATAATTGCGGCGCTGTGCTCGTGCAGAGTCAGGTGCTGGGGATCTGGCACTCTGCAACTAGACGGCCTGTTAGTGGCCTCTTGTTCATGACTAAGGGTGTGGCAGCTGCTCGCCCACTCCCACGTGGGTGGGCAGGCTACCTGCTGCCTGCACTGTTCTCGTGGGCAGACTCCGTTGCTGGTGGCTGCAAGTAGTCAACATCGTGGTCATACTCGTCGTGGCCGCCTACTCTGGAGGTTGCTACTAGGCAGCATGATTGATGCAGCGAGTCGTATCAGTGGGGTCGGCAGCCTGGCAATGTGGTTGATGCTGATACCATTGGTTTCCTTGCTGATGCCTGTCTGCAGCCACAGACCATGCTCTGGTCAGCGCTTAGCAGGCGTGTATTACCGGCGTATTACTGGTGGATTACTGATGCGTACTGAATACTAAATATGTGGTTTGTCAGTACTGTTTCACACCACTCACCCACATCATAGGGTAGTGGTACTCCAAAATCCTAACACGTCATCACCACCACCCTCCACAACTTCCAGCCATACAGTCGCAAGTTCGAATCCTGCCTCGGGCACGGATGCGTATGATGTCCTTAGGTTAGTTCTAAGTTCTAGGGGACTGATGACCTCAGAAGTTGAGTCCCATAGTGCTCAGAGCCATTTGAACCATTTGAACTTCCAGCCATCCTGGTCATTACAGTGGGATATTTGAGAAACGTGATTGCCTCATTATCTAACTTATTGAACATGTAAATCTTGCTCGTACTTTACTTGTACTTCAGTAATCACTGGTATTAGTAGCCATGAGGGACTTTTAGCAACAGTTATTTCATCATACTCAGGTCATCTTTGGTTGTCTGACTATGCGAGATAGCAAGAGAATTAAGAGAGGCAGGATGTAGGTCGAGCCTTGCTATGGAAGAATGAGGTACTTGAGGAACAGCTATAATTGATAGTATGGATGACTTTTTGGGTGGATACGACTCTCTGGAAGAGGGAGACAGATGCAATTTCGCCGTGAGATGATATAGAATATCTGCAGGTGTAGATTAAATATACTGAGTCGGTACATGCGTGGCAGCGTACTAGGTATGTAGGTTGGAGGGTATAGAGCAGGAGTGTTGGAGTCGAATCTGCAGATCATGTAAGTTGTTTGGAAGAGTCCGATGTGAGTTTGGAAAGAGGGAAATTTCATGAATTGGTAAAAGACCCATATGGGAAAGGTAAATGGGCGTGAAAAGCGATGCTGTGTGCAATAGGTGGAAGGGTTTTGGGGGACTGATAGAATTTAAGTGGAGTGGATATCTCTGCACCATTGGCATGTAAGAGGATAGGTCGGGTACTGGTAGGGTGCAATCCCCATGTTCGACCAGTTGTTAGTTTTAATAATTTTAGTCTATTGAAGACTTTCTGTTGGATGATTAGTAGCTGCGGTTTCCATGTTAATTGCTCTTCGAGTGTTAATCCCAGACATTCTAGAGTGTCTGATAGTACCACCCGAAACTATCAGGTAGAAGCCATGTAGATGAAACCTATAATCACTGTCAGTGGCTTTGGAAGGGTTTATCTTGAGGAGCAATTAGTTATACCAGGAGTTAAACTGTTTAAGGCGGAAATGGAATGATCTTTGCAATTTTTAGAATTTTGGATAGAGTGTACTGAAGGATGTGAGCAAGTAGATGTGGTTTGGACTTGTTAGAAGTATAGAGAATATTAAAACGAGGAGAAAGGACGGAGCTTTGGGGGAGCACTTGCAGTAAGATGGAAGATATGGCGAACAGGATTGTTAGTAGTGTCAAAGCCTGGGCTATTAGATAAGAAGGTTGTAATAAGACAAAAATAGTTTTCGGAAGCTCGTAAGTCTGGAGTTTTAAAAGCTGACCAGAATTCCATACACAGTCATAGGTTCACTACAGGTCAAGGGATAAAAAGATAGCAGATTTTTGGTTGTTGCTCTGGTGGGATAGGTGATGAGTGAAGTACAGAAGATATTCATCAGAGAAGTTGAACGTAAGCCACACTTGTTAACAGAAAAGAGTTGGCGTTCATTCATGTGTTGATGGGTAGATCGATAGATGATGAATTTAAGGATGGTATGATGGGTTAGTTCAGCTTGAGAAAGGGTGGATTTTGGAGGTTTTGCACAGTTCAGGAAAGTAACCTGTGGAGAGGGTAATGTTTCAAAGAATTGTTATGATGAAAGTGGGTGTTCTCTCAGAAGTTGATAGGTAATACGGTGATGACCTGGTGAAGTGTTGCGTTTTCTGTTTTGTGTTGTGTCCTGACTGATTTATATAGTTCTGAAAATAATTTACACTGAAGTACCAAAGAAACTAGTATAGGCATGCATATTCAAATAAAGAGATATACAAAGAGGCAAAATACGGCGCTGAGGTCGGCAACGCCTATATAAGACAACGAGTGTCTTGCAGAGTTCTTAGATCGGTTACTGCTGCTACAATTGCAGATTATCAAGATTTAAGTGAGTTTGAACGTGGTGTCATAGTCGAGGCGCGAGCGATGAGACAGAGTATCTCCGAGGTAGCAATGAAGTGGGGATTTTCCCGCATGACCATTTCACGAGTGTACCGTGAACATCAGGAATCCGGTAAAACATCAAATCTCCTATATCGTTACTGCCGGAAAACGATCCTGCAAGAACGGGACCAACGACGATTGAACAAAATCGTTCAACATGACGGAAGTTCAATCCTTCCGTAAATTCCTGCAGATTTCAGTGCTGGGCCATCAACAACTGTCAGCGTGCGAACCATTCAACGAATGAGCTTTCGGAGCCTAAGGCCCACTCCTGTACCCTTGATGACTGCATGACATAAAGCTTTACGCCTCGCCTGGGCCCGTCAACACCGACATTGGACTGTTGATGACTGGCTGGACGTGTTTCGTTTCAAATTATATCGAGCTGATGAACGTGTACGGGTATGGAGCAACCTCATGGACTCATGGACCCTGCATGTCAGCAGGGGACTTTTCAAACTGCTGGAGGCTCTGTAACGGTGTGGGGCGAGTGCAGTTGGAGTGATACGGGATCCCTGATACGTCTAGACACTCTGACAGATGACACGTACGTAAGCATCCTGTCTGGTTACCTGCATCCACTCACCTCCATTGTGCATTCCGACGGACCTGAGTTATTCCAGTACGACAATGCGACGTCCCACACTTCCAGAATTGCTACAGAGTGACTCCAGGAACACACTTCTGAGTTTTGTGAGACGTGTATATTTCTATTGCCTATTGTCAAATCACAATTTTGACAATAGACAATAGAAATATACACGTCTTACAGTTTAAACACTTCTGCTGTTCAGAAGAGATGTCTATACCCTCGTACTCTTACGGATTTATGGGCAGCCCTGCAGGATTCATGGTGTCAGTTCCCTCCAGCACTTCTTCAGACATTAGTCGAGTCCATGACACGTGGTGCTGCGGCACTTCTGCGTGCCCGCGCAGGCCCTACACGCCGAGCGGGATTAGCCGAGCGGTCTCGGGCACTGCATTCATGGACTGTGCGGCTGGTCCCGGGAGAGGTTCGAGTCCTCCCTCGGGCATGGGTATGTGAGTCTGACCTTAAGATAATTTAGGTTAAGTAGTGTGTAAGCTTAGGGACTGATGACCTTAGCAGTTAAGTCCCATAAGATTTCACACACATTTAAACATTTTTTTGAGGCTCTACACGATATTAGGCAGGTGTATTAGTTTCTTTGGCTCTTCAGTGTAGCGTCCGATACGAAGATCAAACCACTCAACGAAGATATTTAGTTCTCGTAATAGACAGGATGCGAAGTCGTCAGCTATGGTGAGGCTATCAGGCAGGGGATGATTGTTGTGGAAGATTGGATGGTGATGTATGGAAATGAATCGATGAAGCGCTTTACAATATCAGGCGGACTGAATGGGGAGTGTATCATTAAGTCTGGTTCATATCTGGCGCCAGTAGCGGCGTTTCTCAGCATTGAGTAAGTTCTTGATACGTATCTGTATCTGCCAATTGCGTGTATCTTGGCAGGAATGTAGGTGACTACAGCGTGTCACTAGGTCAGCTGCAGGAAGGATTTGGCATGAGGGACATCGTTAGTTTTTTGGAAGGTCAGAGTACTTATAGATTCCCTGCAGGCATTCCAGTTGGATATATTTTGGATGAATGTCTGTATGAGGTGTATGGGGATGAGGTAGTGTTCAAATGGTTCAAATGGCTCTGAGCACTATGGGACTTAACATCTATGGTCATCAGTCCCCTAGAACTTAGAACTACTTAAACCTAACTAACCTAAGGACAGCACACAACACCCAGCCATCACGAGGCAGAGAAAATCCCTGACCCCGCCGGGAATCGAACCCGGGAACCCGGGCGTGGGAAGCGACGAGAACGCTACCGCACGACCACGAGATGCGGGCTGAATGAGGTAGTGTGTAGGAAATGGTGATTAGGATGGGAAGGTGGTCACATGCTATTGGTTTTAGGACTTCTACCGTAATGTGACTAAGGAGGTTGCTAGATGCTAATATGACATCTGTTGTGTTACTTTCAAGACAGGAGTGATGTGCGATTTCTAATATATTACTTGGGAGGAGTCGATATACTAATGCTACAGATAGGGGTCTGCAGGGAATCAACTGTGAATGTTAAGATCAGTGGCAATAATACAGCTGGGCAAGGTACAGTCTATGTTGATGAACTCATAGGTCATGGGATGTTGAGGTCATATATATATGGTATCATAGGCAATAATGTTTAGAAGAAGAGTGTGAGGACGAAGTGTTCAGTGGACTGTTGTAATGGGATTTTGATTGAACAGGGATGTTTGTCTAGTGACCAACTGCAACTCAACTTCTGGACATGATAAGGTATTATCTGTGGAATGTGATAAGGTTGATGTAAATGTTTAATTAAGGATGAAGGTATAGATGTTGTGTTGGGACAGCGTATGCATAAACATGGATTAGTTTATTAGAAAGGAACGGATATTGTGGAACAGGATGTTGTATCGCTCTGATGCCACGATGAATTGTTAGGAAGCAGTTGTACAGATGAAAGGTTGGAGACAGAACAGGGTGTCAAGGCAGTTGAATCGAGGTGTACTTGGTTTCTGAAGTAGATGGCTTGTGTATTAAGATTAAATATAAATAGGGCTGCAAGGTAGATTTTTTGGAGGGTGTTTGGTAGCTGGAAGGGGTGGATATTTTGGAGGACAATAGGCGTCTTATTATGTTTTCATAAGTGAGAAGTGGGTGGATGTAGTTATTGAGATGAATAGGATTGTAGATGGGTCGAAATGACACAGTTCGTTCTGGTTTGACCAGTGGGGGCTTGGCGTCGGATTTGGTGTTGTAGGCATGATAGTTACCATTGTAGATGTTACAGGTGGGAGGGAATGCGATGTTTCGACACTGTTCTAGAAGTTTGGGGCTTTACAGTAAGAACAAGTGTTTAGGTTTCTGCATTCAGCAGTGAGATGGTCATTCTAATAGAGGCACTCTTGACAACATTAGCACTGCGGAAGGGATTTTGAAGGTTCAACTGTGTGACATTGAATGTATCAGGACTTTCTCAGTAAATAAGTGATCAGTCATAGGAGCAAATTCAGTTAAGACATACATGAGCAGAGTGGAGCCTGAGTTGTTACAGATGTGGACGGTTTCCTGGATTCCACGTTTACTGCTATGATTCAGATGCAGGGACGACGAGGAGGCTTTAGTTGTTTGGTGATTTTTAAAGGAGCTATGGAGGTGATGCCAGGAATTTTAAGGAGGAGCGCTGGCGGATATTGGCGTTTGGGGATTTAATAAGAATAGTGTCTTTTTGTATTTATTTGGGCAGTCAGGAGGTGTGGGATATATTACTTGATATCAAGAATTTAGAAATTTGGGGGCAGGAAAGGACAGGATAAAGTGTGAACGTCAGGGAAGTATGATGATGGGGGAGGGTGGGGCGGGGGAGGAGAGGGCAGGGATTGTTCATACATACTGTGGGATTAGGATTGATTTCATTCTGCGTTGGGACGTTTGGGTAGTTTCTTTGTGACAGTAGGATGAAGAGGTGGTTGTGGAATAAGAGATTGTGTATGGATATCAAGAAAATTTTCTAGCTTGTTCGAGATCACGGTCTTAGGAATTTCTGCCTTTTTCTGTGCTTAGCAATCTTGGAATCCTCAGTTGGATTTTAATTCGCTGGTGAAGGCGAAAATTTGTAAAAACCCTTTTATGGTATTTTCGCAGAACTACCCATTAACTAACGTTGCCTCCATAAGTCCCATCAAGGCTCACTGTAGAGAGCATAAAATGCAATAAGAACCAACTGATTTGGTCCTTTTGCCTAAGCAGGAGGAAGTACTGTAGGACAATGACACTAAGGCGATCCTTCTTTTGAGTACACAAATGGTCCCTTACCCAAGGGCTATTCAAAACATCTAGCTCTACCATTTTATTACTAATACAGCGTGAGGTATGATCGCTATAAAATCACATTTTTAAGCAAGGCAAAGGAACATATTCATTAACATGCTGCAGGGGTCCGTTTGTAGACTCCTATAGGCATCAAGAGAGAGCTAGGTGGGATGCAGTGGTGAGGTCCTAGTTAGGCTTGATGGTGCCAAGAAAACATAATTGGCAATAACACATTTATTAGGGAATAATACAGGACTGTCGTCCAAACCGCCACCCACAGTCATGTCAGCGAGAAAAGTCGGTGTTTTCTCGACTCACAGCGATATGGCCAAAGCAATGAAGAGTTGGGCAGCTGACAATCACAGAATCCTTTGGACTCCAGCTCTGCATAACGATCTCCAAATTGCTCTCATGGACGTCGAAGATTTACACTCATGTATCTCGTCCCAAGTACACCTGAAGTACTCGCTGGTACGCAGGGATCGGCTCTGAGTCCTCGCGTAGGAAACAGGACCTCGCAGCATCTGTCTCGGCGTCAGGAATGGGAAAAGCAGCAGCTTTGCTCTCCACTAGAAAGCGGATGATGGACAGCGTCCAGGTCACACAGGTCAAGCCTCCGGCAAGCCTGCAGTGTAATGGAACCTGTGCATCCTGTCAGTGTGGCCTTGGAAGATCGCAACGCAACTGGCAGCAGCAGCGTTCTTCCAGCCAGACTCATAGTTCCATAGTCGATCGAAGACAGCTAGGAGGGCCAAGGACGACCTCCACAGCTGCCCCACACACTGGATAGCTGTAACTGACGTAAGGGCTGAGACTACTCACTGGGCAGTTGTCAATCAGCACTCATCTACATCTACATCTACACTCCGCTAGCCACCAAGCGGTGTGTGGCGGAGGGCACAATTCGCGCCAAAGTAATATTTCCCTCCCCTCTGTTCCACTCGCGGATCACGCGAGGGAAAAACGACTGTCTGAACGCCTCAGTACGAGCTCTAATTTCCCTTATCTTTGAGTGGTGATCATTGCGCGATTTGAAAGTTGATGGTAATAATATATGTTCTACATCCTCGGCGAAGATCGGATTTCGGAATTTAGTAAGCAGCCTCTTCCGTTTAGCGCATCGTCTATTTGCAAGTGTGTCCCACTTCAAACTTTCTATGAGATTTGAAAAGCTCTCGCGATGGCTAAATGTACCAATGTTGCCGCTCTTTTTGGACCTTCTCACTCTCTTGAATCAGACCCAACTGGTAAGGGTTCCATACAGACGAACAATAATCTTAAAACTGGGTGAACTAACGTATTGTAAGCAATTTCCTTTATTGAAGGATAGCATCACTTCTGGATTCTACCAATTTACCGCAATCGCAGCTGCTGCTAGACCATTAATGGACACTAAAAATAGAGATACATTCAATAAAGGGCCCTAGACTTCGCCTTGCCCGTTACTTGTGTAATCTGATCATTCCATTTGAGATCATTTCGAATAGTCATACCCAGATACTTCACGGATGTTACTGCTTCCAAAGACTGGGAATTTATTTTGTACTCGTACAATAATGGGGATTTTCGTCTTGTTATACGCAGTAGGTTACACTTACTAATATTGAGAGATAACTGCCAGACATTACACCACGCATTTATTTTCTGCAAATACTCGTTGATTTGTTCACAACTTTCGTGTGATACTACTTTCCTATAGACTACAGCATCATCGGCAAACAGTCTAATGCCGCTGTCAATACCATCAACCACATCGTTTATGTAAATCGTAAAAAGCAGCGGACCTATTACGTTGCCCTGGGGCACACCTGAAGTTACGCTTGTTTTTTGTTGAAGTCATCTTATATCCACCTTTCAAGACACTGTCCATTCCGTTCAACTGCTCTTCCAAGTCCTTTGCTGTCTCTGACAGAATTACGATGTCATCGGCGAACCTCAAAGTTTTTATTTCTTCTCCATGGATTTTAATACCTACTCCGAATTTTTCTTTTGTTTCCTTTACTGCTTGCTTAATATATAGATTGAATAACATCGGGGAGAGGCTACAACCCTGTCTTACTCCCTTCACAACTATTGCTTCCCTTTCGTACCCCTCGACTCTTATAACTGCCATTTGGTTTCTGTACAAATTGTAAATAGCCTTTCGCTCCCTGTATTTTACCCCTACCAACTTAAGTATTTGAAAGAGAGTATTCCAGTCAACATTGTCAAAAGCTTTCTCTAAGTCTACAAATGCTAGGAACGTAGGTTTATCTTTCCTTAATCTTTCTTCTAAGATAAGTAGTAAGGTCAGTATTGCCTCACGTGTTCCAATATTTCTACGGAATCCAATCTGATCTTCCTCGAGGTCGGCATCTACCAGTTTTTCCATTCGTCTGTAAGGAATTCGCGTTAGTATTTTGCAGCTGTGACTTATTAAACTGATTTTTCGGTAATTTTCACATCTGTCAGCACCTGCTTTCTTTGGGATTGGAATTATTATATTCTTCTTGAAGTCTGAGGGTATTTCGCCTGTCTCATACATATTGCTCACCAGATGGTAGAGTTTTGTCAGGAGTGGCTCTCCCAAGACTGTCAGTAGTTCTAATGGGATGTTGTCTACTCCCGGAGCCTTGTTTCGACTCAGATCTTTCAGTGCTCTGTCAAACTCTTCACGCAGTATCATATCTCCCATTTCATCTTCATCTACATCCTCTTCCATTTCCAATATATTGCCCCCAAGTACATTGCCCTTGTCTGGACCCTCTACATACTCCTTCCACCTTTCTGCATTCCCTTCTTTGCTTAGAACTGGGTTTCCATCTGAGCTCTTGATGTTCATACAAGTGGTTCTGTTTTCTCCAAAGGTCTCTTTAATTTTCCTGTAGGCAGTATCTATCTTACCCCTAGTGAGATAAGCCTCTAATCTGATTATCACTCCAAATCACTCGTCTCCAGACATCCAGTTTCCCGTGGCGTCGCTCCTTACAGCACCTCACGTGTCACTTAGCATTGGTTAGAGAAATGTGTGACTTTTGAGGAGCTGCTCGACCGTTGGACGCCATTCTTTTTATTTTCCTACACACAGCAGTTGTGCTAGCTGGATTCCTGGTAGCACTTTGATTTCCATATCACATAACGAACAACAAAGAGTCGACTTGGGCAGCTTTTGAAGGGTTGAAGTGTCCCTGGTGGTGATTATGATGATGTTGGTTTGTAGGGTGCTCAACATCGTGGTCATTAGCGCCCGTACAAGATCCAAATCTTTACATTTACAGTCTCGGCACTTCCAGAATGATGATGAGGACAAAACAAACACCAACTCCCTGGGCGGAGAAAATCCCCGACCCGGCGGGGAATCGAACGCGGGACCCCATGATCCAGAGGCGCAACGCTAGCCTCTACACCACGAGCTGCGGACTGTCCCTGGTAGATTTGTTATTCAGGTGACATCCAAAGCCTAGTCTATTTTCAAAGTTACTGAGCTCTCCTGGCGGATCCTATCTGTTGTTGCTGCTTCTCTACTGATAACACAACACTCCAAAACTCCTTTTATACTGGCGGGTCCTCCTGTCCTGACGTCTAGCGGTCAATTCCGCATTTTAAAGGGGTATCCGGATACATTAGATCAGATATGTGTTTACAGGTCTACTTTCACAGGGATTTGCAAACTGGTCTATGAAAGTTTTGCACCACTCGCGTGACTCGTTCAGTATGCGTTTCCTGGACCGGAAATTTCTTTTTCAACACTGTTCCAAGCATAGGAAACCACAACAGACACTCAACTATCTAATAGAGATAAAAGTAAATCTGGGTTTGTAACCCTCACCCACGTTTTTCTCTATTGTCAAAAAATTAGTAACCCATTCCTGTCTTTTATCTGTTTCGTTTCAAGTGGTCCAGTGCGCCTGTTCGTCTGACGTTGTCGCGCGACCTTGACTCCCGCACATATAGGGACTTTCAGACTGAGAACAAGCGATGAATTTAAAGTTCTACGGCTCTTATTAATCATTTGTGTTTACAAATAGTTATTAAATAGGAAATGTCATTACTAAGAATAATTTTGACAAGATGTAACCGTGTTTAGATCTCTGTCTAACTATTGCAAAAGACTATCACATAAGATCCGAAGCACTGGGTGGATATGGAGCACGGTTTCTTTTCATGCAAAATGAAGTCACAATCCACTTCACAGCACTGTCTACCTCAGGTATCGTTCTGATGACTTAGCGCTGTACACCAAACAACAGAGCCTGCATTCAGCACTAGGACGAAAGCAGCAACTAACTTCCCATCAGCATTTCTGTACGAAAATAGACACTAAAACTAAATGATGACGGTCGCCAGTAGTGAATGGACAAATTCTATATTTTATTTCTAGAGTTCATTAAAAATATTAATGAAAGCTTTTCTTTTAATATAGCGTATTTATTGAAAACAAAATGGATACAAGTGAGATCATCATGACGTACCTTTTTACCTACAATGTCTGAGAAAACTAATCTGTATAATTAACAACGATCATTTACGATAACTTGAAAATTAAATGCAAGGTGAATTTAACGATGGCAACGACCATTCCAAATATACAGTAGTATAAGTAAACGAGAGGTTAACACTGTCGTCACAGATAACTATATTTTCTGAAATCAAAGCCCATCAGTAAATGAATTCATTTTACAATGGCGAACGAAAGATGACAAGAAATGTTTGTAGGTAATATTGGTACAATGAACTACCAATAATTAATAAACCGTATCATCCAAAAAATCAGGGTTCAAATTCGTTCACTGATATGACTGTTACTCTTCCACACAATTCTAAATAGCAGAGTACTTGAAAGTTCTTGCCTTGTAGCAGGTGAGCAGTCGTAAATTGCTGCGTCGAGAAATAATACACGGTTTCTTCACGTCTCTGTCAATGTAAGCAAATATGGAGCGCCGCGCCACCTTCCAGAGCCATTGTTCTTGCAGTACCAGTGTCCCAATTGCTTCACCACATTTTATGTCCGGAAAAGTCTTGTATCCGTAACAAATACTTTACTGAGACGATTTATAGCTGTGTACTTACTACTGCACCATTTCCTTAAGCTTCTCAATAAAGTTTAGTGGCACAAAAATTAACATTTTTAACTGAGCAGTCCAAAACATCAACTGCCCCATAGCACTGCCTTCAAGAGACTTCTGCTCTGTTCTGTTCCGCCCTCGGCCGCTATGCGCATCAGGTCAACTAAGAAGCGTGCCAAAGAAAAAGGCACTGTGCTTCTCCGACTTACTTGACTCGTTATTATAAATCTGGAGGTGTATGATATATATATATATATATATATATATATATATATATATATATATATATATATATATATATATATAGTAATTATCTCATGGCAGTCAGGCAGGATGGCTATGCTAATGCGTTAATGTGGAAACAATTCACGTTGAAAAATAATTAGAACCAGCTGCGGCCACCAGGTGCAAATCTGGCGGTGTACACTGTTTGTATGATGGTATGACATGCACACTGTCATTCGACAAGCCATAACGTGAGTGAACAGTATGGCTATCGAGAGGAGAGACAGTACGCTGTTAATGAAAATGTTTTATGTGAATGGCAGCAATTACAATTCTACGTTAAGAGAGTACCACGGACTGAAAGGTTTGAGTAGAGGTCCGACGCCATTAAATGGTTTAAAGAAGATGAGAATGAAATTTGGAAACGTGGGTGAGCTTGGTGTATTACCTGGAAGAGAAATGCGTCCTATCCTGTTGTAAGTTATCGACTAGGTTGCTGATGCTGTAACTGATCATGCAGCACGTGCCCTGGGTAGTGCTAATGCTCGTGCAGTGTAACGAGAATTGTCCATCCGGTGGTCAACAGTACAGAATGTTTTGCGGTATATTTTATACTGGTACACGTAAAAGATACAGACAGTGCAGCAACTGAAATCTTCAAGATGCTACACCAGGCAGGTGCGCAATGGAAAATACTGAGCGCGAAAAACAAGATTTGGCCCTGTCTGACTACCCCCTGAAGCAGATCTTAGGATCTCTTAATTGTGATATTATTTCCTCCTTATTGCTCTTTAACACATAAATTACAACCTAAACATAAATGAATGATTAAGGGAAGTAGTAACAACTAAATGATAAACGTTGTTCCTGCATATACATTTATTGTAGATTAAAAACCCCTTTATGTTACAAATGTTTGTATTTCCTAACTAATATTACTGATCTATTGCTCAAATCTGCCCCTTTTTATGGCTACGCGATCTAATATAAATAACGCGAGATGACTGACATCATCTACGTACTACACACTAAAAGACACTACTTTCAAAGATGATCTACAGTGGTGCGCAACAACAGTGGAAACAAAACTTACGTGATCACAGCTGTTTAGCCTTACAGCTCTAATAAGCCGAAGAAACTAGCAATATCACCGTATGTACTGCGTCCGGTGCGTCGAAGTGATGGTTCTCGTACACGTCTGCGATGATGGGAGAACTCCACCCACAAAATAAACTCTTTCAAACGCTAAGAGGGCAGAAGGCGATCCTCTGACTAGGATACTCTAATACTGTCTTCTCCTCTCTGTGTTCTACAGGCAAGAAATATGAACGCCCAGCCATAAGGACGGAATTCAGATAACGTCTCTACGTGAGTATAGACAGACGAAGTGCTCTCAATCATTGAACCCTGCGTACCGAACAACGACTCCCTACCCGGAGTTGAAGTCCAGAATCGTATAAATTCGTAACAGTACAGTGCCTAACCGTTTTAACTATGAAATCTCTGAGAGCAAAGACAGCAAGTCCGTCTGTAACAACAAAAGCTGATACTGAACGACCATCAAACACGGGCGCTCAAAATGGAAGACCCCATTCTCTCCACCGCTTGCTTCCCAGAAAAGCTCGGCTCCCCTCCCTCGTAGCTGCAAAAGGAAATCATATTCTCGAAAACAGGGAGTATTCTCCCTCTCTACAGATTCGTCCGAACGCCGACCAACCACATTTTAGTCTTTTGTCGTCCAGGGCGGAAAGTTTGTGAGGAAATACCTATCCCCGTTAATTAGGAAATCATACAGTGGTACGCTTCTCAGTGTAAAAATCCTCGGAAATAACCCAGCCTGCGTGATTTCCGAGGTAATGCTTCCTTGTTCCTCTCTGCTGACTCCAAGATTTTCAGAGTTTCCGGTTATCCTTCCGGCCTAGCTACAACACCGGCCAGCCGCCACTGTATTGTGCTTCAGAGCTTAGGTGCCCCGACCATCTGTCTTGGGATACTTCCTGTGCTAAGCAGTCCAACACAGTTGTGCGGGCTTCTCCACCCAGGGCCGGAGTTACGCCTGCCGTTTCATTTCCACTGGCGTTCCAGCCTCTGCTAGTATAGGCAATCATTCATTACGCCGTTTTGATAATAAAGACAATCCTTCACCTTTCATACAGTAAGCGTTAACAACTATTTACAAGGTGTACGTGACATTGCCAGTCTTCTTTAAATATTCATATATACGATGTACAGCCTATCAGATGATACCTAATCCGGTTTTAAATCACGGCAAAGTATATGGATGAGTGCTAGTAAGGTGCGAAATTATAGCCATCTTACAATCTTATGATCTCCAACAACTTTCTAAATTTTTTCTTCGGTTTCTGGCAAGGATCGAAGTTCAAAAATGGTTCAAATGGCTCTAAGCACTATGGGACTTAACATCTGAGGTCACCAGTCCCCTAGACTTAGACCTACTTAAACCTAACTAACCTAAGGACATTACACACATCCATGCCCGAGGCAGGATTCGAACCTGCGACCGCATCAGCAGCGCGGTTCCGGATTGAAGCGCCTAGAACCACTCGGCAACAGCGGCCGGCGGGATCGAAGTTTATGACGTGACTGGGCAGTAGTTATGGAGTGACGAGACACATTTTACAGTGCAGGGTGCAGTGAATACACAACTACAATTTGGAGTACTGTTAAACCATGTGTTGCGCTCAAATAGCTATTGCGCTTGCTGTATATGACTGTGTGGTGTAGATTCACAAGCACTTATATTCTTGGTCCTTTATTCTTTGAAGAGAATACACCCAGAGGGCCAGTCAAGTGTACCCTGTCGTCTGCATGTTATCAAGACCTTGTACAGCATGTGACGCCTGCTTTGGAAGATCATAGCTGTGTGAAAATCACTGTTTTCATGTAAGATGGGTCAACAGCTCATGTGGCTCACCCAGTGAAAGATCTGCTTAATGCAACCTTCCATGAAAGTGATATCGCCAGAGATTTTCCAGACGCAAGGCCTGCAAGATCACCTGATCTGAATTCATATGATTTCTGGCTCTGGGGATATCTAAAAGAACGAGTTTACCATGCACACATTCAGTCTGTACCTGACCTGAGGACTAATATACAGCAACACATTGCTCCGATACCACTGGAGCTGCTACAAGCAGCTGTTGATCACGTCGTTTTAAGGATGCAGCACCTCGTCGACATCTCTGATGCTCTTATTGAACAAACTGTGTAAGTGGCTGTTAATAATAAAGTCAACATTAGGCCCTTCTCAATTGTTCGACCTTTTCTGTCCATTTCCTGATCCTAATCCATTACATATACAAACATTTCCATACGTCTTTCTTCCATATACAGAGCCAGATTTTCACCTTGTGTCCAAAGCTTGAACTAATATTTTTCCTGCGTAAATCGGTTCTTCATTATCGCATTTCAGTATCTACCAAGTTTCGCTGCCATATGATAATTACAGCCCAGAATGGAACTCATAACCTAAACTATGCTTCATCTGAAGAGATTACATTGTATATGTAATCAATAGTCTCACCTTCATAATTGTTTCTGTTCCTGTTTTTAGTATGATTACAGCAGAGAAACTAGTTTCTATGTTTCCATGCCTTCTGCATTACCCTTCTTTGGTAGAAGCACCTGTGTGAATTACAGGGTGTACATAAAGTCCGGGGCCTCTTTCAATTGTTCATTGCACAAGAACCAAACGTTGTATAGATATCATACATATGTATACCGCCACATGTATACCGCCACAACGTAGTTTGGTAATTTGCCGATAGTTAGCGCTAGTTGCAAACATGGCGATCTCAGGTGCAGAGCGAGCTTTCTGTGTGTTGAGTTCGACAAAAACAATTGTGCTACAGCTGTTCAACGGATTTTTAGAATCAATTACGGTAAGAAGCCACCAACAAGGAAGGACGTTTACCACTGGCGCAACAAATTCGTTACGACGAGTTACTTGTGCCTGGCAAAGAGAAGCGGACGTCCAGGTGTGAGTGAAGTGAATGTGGAGAGCATACGGGAAACATTCATAAGGAGTCCAAAGAAATTGGTGCGTCGTGCATCCCGTGAACTCGAAATGGCTCCAATGACAGTGTGGAAAGTCCTGCGACAGAAGCTGTCTATGAAACCATTCATATTGGAGCTGGTGCAGAAACTCAATGACAACGACAAAGACAAGCGTTTTGAGTTTTGTTCACAACAAATTGAATGAGGATGGAGATGGCATTGTTGATCGCTTAATTTTTAGCGACGAAGCCACTTTTCACACTAATGGGAAAGTGATCAGGCATAATTTTCGGATCAGGAGTACAAAGCATCCACACGAATGCATGAATTTGAGCGTGATTCCCTAAAGGTAAATTTTTTTGTGCCTTGTCACGTCGAATACTGTACGGGTCATTCTTCTTCGCCGAAAAGACTGTCACTGGACATTCCTACTTGGACACGATGCAGCAGTGGCTGATGCCTCAAATGCAATCGGATTCTCCGTTCATCTTTCAGCAGGATGGAGCTCCACCGCATTTTCATCGTGAAGTTCGTGGGTACTTGAACACGGAGCTGCCACATCGATGGATCGGCCGTGCTACAGAAGAGTACAGCTGTATCATGAAATGGCCTCCCCGATCACCAGATCTCACTCCGTGTGACTTTTTCCTTTGGGGACACATTAAAGATCTGGTATATGTACCGCCTCTGCCACGTGATGTAGCAGAGCTCTGGGAGACAATATGGGAAGCGATTGCCACAGTCGATGATTACACGCTGGGATGGGTATGGCAAGAATTCGATTACCGTATTGACGTCTGCCGTGTCACTCATGGTTCGCATATAGAATGTTTGTAAAAAAATTTCAGAGTTTCTCTTCAAAATGCAGTATATATGACATCAGTGCAATGTTAAGTTCTTGTGCAATAAACAATTGAAAGTGGTCCTGGACTTTATGTACACCCTGTATTTTAAATGTACCGCAAAGCTGAGTAAATTAAAAGACTCGTTTGTTATATCAAGCGGAGAAGCTACATCTACATCTACATTTATACTCCGCAAGCCACCCAACGGTGTGTGGCGGAGGGCACTTTACGTGCCACTGTCATTACCTCCCTTTCCTGTTCCAGTCGCGTATGGTTCGCGGGAAGAACGACTGTCTGAAAGCCTCTGTGCGCGCTCTAATCTCTCTAATTTTACATTCGTGATCTCCTCGGGAGGTATAAGTAGGGGGAAGCAATATATTCGATACCTCATCCAGAAACGCACCCTCTCGAAACCTGGCGAGCAAGCTACACCGCGAAGCAGAGCGCCTCTCTTGCAGAGTCCGCCACTTGAGTTTGTTAAACATCTCCGTAACGCTATCACGGTTACCAAATAACCCTGTGACGAAACGCGCCGCTCTTCTTTGAATCTTCTCTATCTCCTCCGTCAACCCAATCTGGTACGGATCCCACACTGATGAGCAATACTCAAGTATAGGTCGAACGAGTGTTTTGTAAGCCACCTCCTTTGTTGATGGACTACATTTTCTAAGGACTCTCCCAATGAATCTCAACCTGGTACCCGCCTTACCAACAATTAATTTTATATGATCATTCCACTTCAAATCGTTCCGCACGCATACTCCCAGATATTTTACAGAAGTAACTGCTACCAGTGTTTGTTCCGCTATCATATAATCATACAATAAAGGATCCTTCTTTCTATCTATTCGCAATACATTACATTTGTCTATGTTAAGGGTCAGTTGCCACTCCCTGCACCAAGTGCCTATCCGCTGCAGATCTTCCTGCATTTCGCTACAATTTTCTAATGCTGCAACTTCTCTGTATACTACAGCATCATCCGCGAAAAGCCGCATGGAACTTCCGACACTATCTACTAGGTCATTTATATATATTGTGAAAAGCAATGGTCCCATAACACTCCCCTGTGGCACACCAGAGGTTACTTTAACGTCTGTAGACGTCTCTCCGTTGATAACAACATGCTGCGTTCTGTTTGCTAAAAACTCTTCAATCCAGCCACACAGCTGGTCTGATATTCCGTAGGCTCTTACTTTGTTTATCAGGCGACAGTGCGGAACTGTATCGAACGCCTTCCGGAAGTCAAGAAAAATAGCATCTACCTGGGAGCCTGTATCTAATATTTTCTGGGTCTCATGAACAAATAAAGCGAGTTGGGTCTCACACGATCGCTGTTTCCGGAATCCATGTTGATTCCTACATAGTAGATTCTGAGTTTCCAAAAACGACATGATATTCGAGCAAAAAACATGTTCTAAAATTCTACAACAGATCGACGTCAGAGATATAGGTCTATAGTTTTGCGCATCTGCTCGACGACCCTTCTTGAAGACTGGGACTACCTGTGCTCTTTTCCAATCATTTGGAACCTTCCGTTCCTCTAGAGACTTGCGGTACACGGCTGTTAGAAGGGGGGCAAGTTCTTTCGCGTGCTGTCCTCAAATTCTTTCAGTATACATATTAATAATACCTCACCTATGAATTCTGAATTTTTATTTCTTAATTTGTGCACGGTTTTTCTAATGTGATGCTCTGTAGTGGATAATAACATAGTTTTACATTCTACTGCTTTTTTCCTTAAAATTCGAAAGTCACGCCTGTTTTCTTTCTATTATACTGATGGACAAAATCACCGATTTCTGTGGATCATTCATTAGCTTATCCCTGCCCTTTAGCTGTAACGTATTGTGTTTCTATGTATTTTTCCATGTACTCCATTTTATGACGTTGCAGGCTGCTTTGTTTTCTGGTGCATCACTGAGTACTGTTTTGAAATTTAATGATGTTTTCCACTAAGCAGTACTCTTCTGTAAATATTTGAGTAACAGTGATGAAAACCTAACAGTTCTGCTCGATTGGCTCTGTTGGAATTGAAATCCATAAGGAGTCGGGAGAAATTTCTAATACCTGCTGATATTCACATGTTTTTATTTTGCATTGCTACTCGTTTGGTACTTTTGGTAATTCCAGCTAAAAATTCAGTTTAAACAGTGCAGGGAACTTAAAGAATTCTGCACTAACATTGTTCACTCTACAAATTTCCACCCTTCTTGAGGTTACAGCCCGTAAATACAGGGGCATAGTAGAGTTTTTGGTGATGTCTAACAGATGACCACATTCATTCCGCTGGCATCTTTTAACCTGCCTCTAGCACCTGGTGGTATTTCCATTCTGCCGTCACGCGACTTTCACCTGTTCTCTTTGCGGTTGTTAAGTCTTATATGCATACCATTGTCACGTCATGTATAAAAGACGGTAAAGCTATTCTTGTGGTACTGTATTAGTCTATGTGCTTTTTTAGTTTTCGCGTCTCGATGTCTGCTAAGTGAGGCCTGTGAATTTTGCAATGCGTACTCTTCTGTAAGTTCGTGTACGTTAACTGTCTTTTATAACTGTTCTCATTGAGATATAGTGTATAATATTAAAATGTTAATACACACACACCAAAAAAAGTTTTGCATCAACCCGCTTCCCAGAACTCCTGAAGATAGACGTTGACTGTGGATATTGTATCACAGGCACAGTCTCTTTGACTGTTCAGAGATGTCACTAAACCCGCTCAAAGATGTAAACAACCATGCATGCGCAGCACCTATTAAACTGAGATGTCCGACAGACGATCAGTTCCAGTCATTCTACCAGGAAGGAGGTACACGGCTTGTGTCGTCTGTAGTTCAACCATGCCTAGACGGTCAATACCGCGGTTCGATCGCGTCCTCCTTGTTACTTTGGGCCAGGAAGGGCTCTCGGCAAGGGAAGTGTCCAGGCGTCTCGGAGAGAACCAAAGGATGTTGTTCGGACAGGGAGGAGATACAAAGAGAAGCAATGTCGATGACATGCCTCGCTCAGGCCGTCCAAGGGCTACTACTGCAGTGGACGACCGCTAACTACGGAATATGGCTCGGAGGAACCCTGAATAATGCCTTTCGTGCAGCCACAGGACGTCGTGTTACGACTCAAACTGTGCGCAATAGGCTGCATGATGCTGACGTCCATGGCGAGGTTCATCTTTGCAACCACGACACCATGCAGCGCAGTACACATGTGCCCAACAACATGCCAAATGGACCGTTCAGGATTGGCATCACGTTCTCTTCACCAATGAGTGTCGCGTATGCCTTCAACCAGAAAATCGTCGGAGACGTGTTTGGAGGTAACCCGGTGAGGCTGAACGCCTTAGACGCACTGTCTAGTGAGTGCAGCAAGGCGTAGGTTCCCTGCTGTTTTGGGGTAGCCGACGTACGTCGCTGGTGGTCATGGAAGGCGCCGTAACGGCTGTACTATAAGTGAATGCCAGCCTCTGCCCGAAGTGCAACCATATCAGCAGCATATTGACGAGGCACTCGTCTTCTTGGAGGACAATTCGCGCCCCCATCGTCCACATCTTGTGAATGACTTCCTTCAGGATAACGACATCGGTCGACTAGAGTGGCCAGAATGCTCTCCAGACATTAACCCTATCGAACATGCCTGAGGTAGATTGAAAAGGGCTGTTTATGGACGACGTGACCCACCAACGACTCTGAGGAATCTACGTCGAATCGCCGTTTGGGAGTGTGACAATCTGGACCAACAGTGCCTTGATGAACTTGTGGATAGTATGCCACAACGAATACATGCATGTATCAATGCAAGAGGACGTGTTACTGGGTATAAGAGGTACCGGTGTGTACAGCAATCTGGAGCACCACCTTTGAAGGTATCGCTGTATGGTGGTACAACATGCAATGCGTGGTTTCCATGAGCAATAAAAAGGGCAGAAATGATGTTTATGTTGATCTCTATTCAAATTTTCTGTACATGTTCCGGAACTCTCGAAACCGAGGTGTTGTAAAACTTTTTTTGGTGTGTGTATGAATAAAATACGTGGAGCGGTAGGTTAACTACTACTTGTACAGAAATCAGACTGACGTTATAAGCATCGAAAGACATGAAAGGGATAAAGTAGTTGAGAGTGGAAGTGAAACAGGGTTGTAGTCTATCCTGAATGGTATTTGTTATTTATTTTGAGCGTGAAATAAAGACAACCAATGAGAAATTTATAAAAGGGGTTAAAATTCAGGGAGAAAAATCACAAACCTTTTGAGGTTTGTCGATGACATTGAGATGGCAAAGGACGTAACGCAGGTGATGAATGGAATGGATAATATCAAGAAAAGATATAATATGAAGTTTAACAAATGTAAAACATGGCAACTGAATGTAGTAGCATGAAGTCAGGTGGTGCTTAGGGAATTGGATTAGGAAATAACAACTAAAATTAGCAGATGGTTTTACTATTTGGGCAACAAAATAGCTGACTATGGCCGAAGTAGAGAGGATATATAATTAAGTGTGGTAACAGGAGAAAAACGTTACTGAAAGAGACGAATATGTTACTGTGGAACGGTAGTTTGTAAGGAAGTCTTTTATGAAGGTATTTCTCTGGAGTGTGGTTTTGTACAGAAGTGAAACGTTGACTATAAATGGTACAGATAAGAAGAGAACAGAGCCTTTTGAAAAAAGGTGCTACAAAAGAAGGCTGAAGATTTAATGGATAGATCGCATAACTAATGTGGAGGTACTGAATAGAACTGCAGGGGAAAGACATTTGTGGCATAACTTAGCTGAATGGAGGTATTGGTTGATAGGGTTCTGAGGACCCAATATCAGCTCGCCCGGTATTTGATTGAAAAGAACTGGGTTCTATGATGGGTCGAATATCGAACAATCCACTCCACCCTACAGACAAAGAATGAGAAAAAAATACATGTGTAGTACATTGCATTACATGTAAAGAAGTCATTAACTTAACCCTGTTACATACGAAACGGTACAAAAAGGCATGCTCAAAACACAAGCTCAGTCCGAACAGGCTACGGTACGCCCAATGGTCCCGACCGACTCCTGTGTCATCCACTTCTGTAGAGGTGTATGGATACAGATATGAAAGGGCATGTGGTCATCGCCCTGAGTTTCCAGCTGTTGTCAGCTTTAGTGTTTGGAGCCGCTACTTCTCAATCAAGTAGCTTCTCAGTTGGCCTCACAAGGGCTGATTGCGCCATGCTTGCCAACAGTGCTACACAGATCCAGATGGTCATCCATCAAAGAATTAGACAAACCTGAAGTTAGACAAACCTGACAGCACTTCTGTGATCTAATGGGAACCGGTATTACTGTTGCGATAAGGCTATTGAAAAATAGGCACACTATGCATTCCTATTATGTTTGTGGCACATTGTTGTAGGAATAGAGAATTGGGATTTTCCCTTTGTTGTAAAGTGTATGGTGAAATTGGTAATCCCCCTCCTATATATTTATTGTTTTAAACTACCATCCATGTGCCAGTTCTCCAAAATGATCCAAGCTCTGCAATGGGATGACATCTCAGACAGGCTGCTCTAGATAGAGAAAAAAAAAGCTATAAATATCTAATAAGTCACTGTCTTTACTACGTTGTGTACATTAACAAGAAACAGCTGATAGGTGATTGTAACTTTGTTTGGGCATGTTGCCCCAGAAATGGATTAAAAATATCTCCACTCCCTGGCTCTAAGGCAACAAAGAAGTTTTCTTGGATGTAAGGCAAATTCCTCAACTATATATCCCCTCCTTTATGTCCACCATTGGGAACACATCTTTTCGCTCCAAGCTTTATGATAATTTTCTGAAGAGAAAAACGCTTTGCAAAGTACCAGATCTCAAACAACTCGCCTGGCTCACATGTTCAGGGAATAAAAGGGCCTAAAGAAAGTTAACTTTAGAAACATGCACATTTAAAACACCAATAGACAACATGGTTCCAGGGATAAATAAAAGATATTTCTAGCCCCTTACATTTGACAAACATTTTCAGGACGTTTCCGTTGGTTATCAGCCGAATGTTGAAAATGGGAATCCACTCTCATATATTGTCCATTGGGAACCCCTTTATCCCATTCTGAGGATACCGCAAAATTTACCTGAGAAGGAAATCCTATAATGGTTCAACCTGCTCTCATGTGCATGGAATCAAAGCTCTAAAATGATAATAATAATAATGATAGTAATAATAATAATAATAACAATAATTATCTGCTAGCTCCTATATATATTCAGTGGGGTGTATGTGTGTATGTCAAAGATCTCCTCCCAAATATCTTGATCAATTTCAACCAAATATGACACAGAAACAGTAGGGCTCATAGATATCAGCACTGTGGGGTTTATAGCCTCCTAGCTCCAATAGGCACAGAGATATGGGGAAGCATGTGTTTTTTCCCATCCCTGGTGTATAGGCTACCCTGCATGACAGCCATGTTGTGTGGGAACAATGTCATCCTCCTAAAACAACCTGCAGGGCAGCCTACTTATCGGAGGAAAGAAAGGTTTTCCAGGCCCTGACAAGTTGGCTGCACTGCATGACAGATGTTTTGTTTTGGAATAGTATCAGCCTGCTTTATGGACCTGCTTTGCTTGTTGGCCTTTATGACAGGGGAAAATAAATGATTTTCAATACACTGATGTGTAGCCTCCATGCATGACAGATGTGTTGTGAGAATAATATCGACTTGCTTTATTGAACTGTATTGCACATGTATATTTTGTCATTCTTTGTCTGTAGGGTGGATTAGATTGTTTGATATCTGACCTGTGCCAGTGAGCATGCCCAGAAACATATTGAAATGGGTAGAGAAGGGGATGGACAGAGCAAGGGGAAGGAGGAAACTGACAGAGAGAGTGGAGGACAGGGGAGGTGCTTGAGGTAGATGGAATGTGTAGAGGGGTAACCTCAGAAAGTGGTTGGTGGAAATGGACAAAGAGAGTGTGTGGAGGAGGTGAAGAGGCAGAGGGAGTGAGGAGCAAGAGGTAGACAAATTGATGTGGGAGGATGAGATGGATGGACAGAGGGACGTGGAAGTGGGCACATAGAGGGGGCGGGGGAGGAGGAGGTGTGTTAAATATATGTGTTGATCACATACGCAAACAAAGCCAAGTGGAAGACGCTAGTAATAATAATAATAATATGTGTAGAACAAGTAATGGGCTTTATTGTGTTACATATGTGGATAGATACTAATACAGTACACACAATTAGCCTGCAGAAACAAAGAAAAAGCAATAGCTTAGTTGTGAGGAGAATGGTATAAGTAGTGGCCTTCTCTCATGTGTTCCCTCTCTGTTCCACTTTGTTTGGGTGATAAAAGCTGCATTCGACAATGGTCCGAATCTCAAACAGTCCATCTGTCTCAGGGAGGTCAGTAAAACGTAAAAAAATTAAATATAATATGGCTATTATGAACAACATTTAAAAAAATAGCAAATATACAAAAAACAAAACCTTCTCATTAAGGTAAGGATATTGATGATTATCATTTGTAGGGACAATTCCTCATTAACGAAATAAACTATGTTAGCACCGAAAAAAATACATCCACCTGAAAAGAACGGCTAATGTTCTTCAATAAATGGCACATCCACTTCAGAGATGGTAAAAGGCATTAAAAAGTCAAGGTTCTTTCCTGATTTTAGAGTTAATGTATAACCTTGTATGGATATACAAACAGGACGAATAGCTGTTCAGACAATGGGAGAATAAAAGCTCTTGAAATGTTGCGCTAGAGAACAATGGAGAAGATTACGTGGGTTAATAGATTTAGGAATGAGAAGATACTGAATCGAAATGGGAAAAAAAGAAACTTATTGCACAACTTGACTAAAAGAAGGGACCCATAGACAGACGCATCCAAAGGCCTTAAGGCATCTCCAGTTGGTAGAAGAAAGAAGTGTGAGGTATAAAAACTGCAGAGGGAGACCAAGAGATGAATACCATAAACAGATTTAGATGGATGAAGGTTGCAGCAGCTATTCAGAGATAAAGAGGTGTGCACAGATTGGACTAGTGTGGAGAGCCACATCAAACTAATCTTTGGACTGAAAACTACACTACCACCACCAACAGCAACTTAAAAACGAAAACACATGTAACAAGATCATTCATTTATTTCCATTGTTGTCATCTAGGTGTACCAAATATCTTACCGCAAGAACTGATAAAGAAAGCAGAGAGATATCTGCAAAATGTTAAGCGATACTGAACGATTTCAAGCCCTCATTGTATTTCCTAGTCCTCTTGTTTAGATAAAGTCAGTCTTCAGAGACGTATAGAGTTTCTGTTTCTTACAGACGGAGCACTCAGAGGCCAGCATAGTCGTGGCAGATGTTCACGAGAAAGAAGAGACTAAGTACTTAGAAGCGAATTCTACTGAAGAGGACCGTCAGCCAGAAGGTATACTGCAGAATATAGTACTGCAAGCATCTTTTTACGGATTACAGCGTAGAAGCCTCTTATGTTTCGTATTTAACTATTAAGTTCTGAACGTAGATATTATAAGTCACTTGGCATAGATTCTTCAACATTCCTCATTATGGAGGAAGGACGCCTTCTGCACTGAAGACAGTCTGCAACTTAGGGGCATGTTAGTAGGAGTTCTACATTAAAAGGACGCTATTTAAAGGGACGCGATTTAAATGTTACTGATATGCACTGCATTTAAAAGGACACTTATGACTTCCCGCAACTCCAGCAGCTGCATGTGAAGTGCTGCTATTGCCACTTCTCAGGCAATTTATAAACTAAAACTGGCGAGAAAATGGTGATCACCCATCCACTCTATCAATATGAGCCAAGAAAACGATCCTATCTCTGGGTTACGGTGAAATGACTGATGTCAGTAATATTTGCCGCTATTTTTAATAGGGTAGATCTGCTGCTGATGTTCCATGACACTACGATATATAGACCTCGACTGATGAGGGGGAAAGGAGGGTTCAGGAAAATTACTGTCAATAATAAAGGGATTGATGAGGAGGAATGGAGGATTCAGGAAAACTATCGTTAATAATAAAACTGATATTAATTTTTCATTATTATTTATAAGATGTACCTACCCTTTGATCCTAGACAATACCTTTCATTATGGGAAAAAGACCTCGAAAGACTACCCACATGTTGGATGGTCTTATCTAGGTCACAGTCATCTTGTCCTGCCTTTTTATAAGTTACACAACTTCCCAAAAGGCCTGATCTCGTTATCTTGGCTTGTATTGGTACAGTGGATGGATGGCCTTAATTTTCCCTCCAATTGTAGGTCATATAATTACTCGAGTGGCGGTGGCAGCGACAGGACTTCACAAGCACTTCGCCGAGATGTAAGGAGTCTTATAAGCATCCATTTAAAATGCGTCCCCTCAAATCCAGTGCACATAATTGATCTTTCAATTGCATCTCTTTAAATTATATCTCTTTAATTCACGTTCCTTTAAATCTAGAACTCCCCTTGATACACTACTTTCGTTATTAGATTTTTCATTTGTGCTACAGATTGGCTGCCATTGTCTGTTCAGCATATACGCGATTGTATAGAGGAATTTAAGAAGTCGTACGACGACAGTACTCAAATACTGAAGCACTGCTAACTTAAAGTGAGAGAATGCAGGCTTTCAAAGCCCATTTTTACTTTCATGCTTATTTCAGTTCGACGGGCGTTGGACTGTGGTCTTAGACATGGTTTTGTTCCTAACGCTTCTTCTTCTGATGGAGACACCCGCAGACTCTACTAAGATGTAATTAGCTAATTCAAACTCAACGATCTTAGCAAGCAGTGTCGGCTTGCTAAGCTGCAAGTTTATTGCGTGCTTGGTAAATTTTATTTTATGTTCATTAGGCCATAGTCCAGGGCATGTATCTGTGTCCAACGATTCGTCTCATAGTGCTGGAGACATCATGAGAAGCTATAAAGACTCGGATAGCAGTTTCAAACTTACAGAAGTTCAGCATTTTTAAAACTGTGATCAGCTTTGGTTCCACACGAAACATCTGCGGATATGTAGAAATTAAAATACAATTATTAGCTAACAAGTAACAGCCGGTATACAACGTCGCTATTATACCACATTTAAAATCAAATGTTCCAGAACGTACCTAGATACATTGCTTGACAAAAAAGCGAAATAGCCAGAAGGGGAAGAGGAAACGAAATGAAACTTCACAGGTTGTAGCGATGTGCGAGATTACTTTAGAGATTACAAAACCCAGTCAAATTTACAAAGAGCTCAGCAGTCCACATGTCAGTATAGTGTAGCAGCCTTCTCGCCTGCAAGTATGCTCTGATAATAAAGCCGCTGTATCCTATCCTGATGCAGACTGCCCACAGGTGTTGTAACTGGTCCTTGGTATCTTGGACACTGTGACTGGCATGGAACAGATTTCCAAGACGGTCGCCACATATCGGGACAGATCTGGAGGCCTCACAGGTGACAGGAGAAGGTCAACATCAGGCAGACAGTCCACAATGACACGTGCCGTGGGCGGGGAGCAATGTCATGCTGAAATATGGCACCATATACTATTGCTTCAGAGGTGGTATATGATGCACAATATGTCTGTGATGTACCATTGTGCCATTCCCTCAATCACTAACAACCGTGACTTGAAGGCATAACCTAATGGCTTCCCACACCATGACTGTAGGAGTAACACCACTGTGCGTCTCCACGTAAATCTGATTACTGCACGACTCGAACAGTGGGCAAATGGGCGCCCTCAATGAGGCCCCTGTCAAACTCTTATCAGTTACTGATAGCGTTGTCTCACACGAGTGTGCTGTATCTCCATGTCCTTTACAGTGATCACTGAATGGGACTGTTCCCCAGTTCACCACTATACTCGTTGGCAATGGTCATTCGGGGTAGTGTAGAACTGCAATTCTTCACTGAGCACAAGCGACGCCAGTCACCGGCAGTCCATGCTCCACGGTCATTGCAGTATTCCACATGCAGCCGTTTGTATTCTGGTGTTAAGAGCAGCCTATGCACGGAATGGCAGTTCTCTAGTCCAGCTGCTGTTAGTCTGTGATCAATGCTGCAGGGTGATACAGAATGTTGCAAGGAGCCATTACTGTTCTCAGATGGCAGACGAAGATATGGAGCGGTTACAGTGTGCTTAGTGCACAATACTGTGATCCTTCCTTGTGGTGCCAGTCATGGTCGACCAGAGCCTTGGCAACGAATATGCCTGTTCTGATGTTCCCACGCAATTCAACATTGAGCCGCTGTCACATCCAAACGCCACACAAATCTGATTATAGCACCATTCGAACAGCCGGCCAAATGGGTACCCACAGTGAGGCCCCTCTCAAACTCTGTCAGGTGCTGATAACACCGTCTCACCCGAGTATGCTGTATTTCCGAGTTCTTCACAGTGATCACTCAACATGTGATGCTGTTCACGCCCGTTTTAATATCAAACCTGGTAACAATACTAAGTATGAACGATTCTAATGCACTGTGGTGACAGTTCTACCTGCCATAGAGATTTGTAACTATCTGTTTACATACTCAGTGATGTGTACATGTATGAAGTTAGACTGACATCCGACCATATCTTTTGGGTGTTTCACTTTTCTTGTCAGGCAGTATATATCTGTTGAAAAACTAACTCGTCCGATTCAACAGCAAATTTCATGGTACATCATAAGACAGTATAGTGGTGTGAAAGCACCCACGTTGTCCATATTGTCCGCAAGGATTCTACTAGCGTCTGGCACATTTGGCACGTATCTTCTTCTTCTGTGTCATGAGTTAGGCCCTGCTTGGCCTATTGCAGCTACGTTTGGTCCTTCCATCTTTCAATACATCTTTTACCTTGCAGTATATTACCGAATGTGTAGTTGTAATCTTGGTCCTCCATCCACAACAGATGGGAAATCCATTTTTGCATGTTTTCTTCAATTCTTTCCTTTACATCAAACGTTTTGAGTTCCTTTCTAATACCATTTCTTTAATAATCTAACTTTGTGTTTCTGAGGAATTTATTTTCGTTGGCTTATAATCTTATTTTATCTCTGCTTTCATTACTCAAAATTTACTTTCATACTGCAATGTTGGTAATGTGGTAAGAAAATTTTAGATAAATTTCTGTTCTTACTTTATTCTGACGTAATCTTCTAATGGTACCAATTATGTAATTGAACTTCTCAATTTTTTCTTTTTGATATCGGTCTTCTCTACACATTAGCATGGTTCCTAAAAAAGTAAATCTAAATCTCTTCGATATTTTATTCTATTACTATTTTTGTCTTTACTAGATTTTTCCCACCGAAAACCATGACTTTTGTTTGCTGTATTGAAATTCACATGTTTACAAGGAGTCTGCTGTAAACCAATGCCACCGAATTTTACGTGAAAACTCTTCAAACGTTTGGAATAAAACAAACGTTACTAACGTTCTACATCTTTACTCTTCGTATCTACAGATTTTCAGCCCTGCACCGCAAGAGGGCTCCGAATTGTGACGCGAAACATGGCTGTACAACGTAACTACGTCGATGCATGAGAAGCAGCGTGTTGTAATTGTGTTTGGAATGCGATGAGTTCGTTCACACATGGAGCACCCTGCCCTTGAGAATGACAATGCCTGACCACAACGATCGCTGCGACATCTGCAACAGTCCAACGCTGTCATAGATCATCCTCCATACAGCCCCGACTTGGGCTCATCTGATTTTCATCTCTTTCCGAAACTTAAAGAACAGCTTAGAGAATTTAACTTTGATGGCGATGAAGAGGTGCATGCAGAGGGAGGCTGTGGCTACGTCAGCAAGTCGAGCATTCTACAGTGACGGTATCAACGAACTGGTCTCTCGATGGGAGAAACGTGTGCGTCACCAATGTAGTAACTACGTAGAAAAATAAATGTGTAGACGGTAAGAATAATGATGTAGAATGTTAATAAGGTTCGTTTTATTTAAAAAGTTTAAAGAGTTTTCTCATGAAAAATTCGGAGCATTACTTTTCAGCACACTCTTATATACAGGCAGCTCTCTGTAGTCCATCTTCTCTGTTCGAGAAGATGATTTCATCATCTGCAAAATTAATAGCATCGTCATTACGTAATCTTTTGTGTAAGTCTGTAGTTTATTTTTCCATTGCGGTACAATTTTGTCAGCGTGTATTATAAAGAACAGTGGCGAAAGGCTGCAGCCTTGTCGAACTCTTAGATTAATATACTCTGTTCTTTTCTTATTAACCCTAGTTGTTTGTATTCTTGTGTTATCATAAAAAATGGTTCAAATGGCTCTGAGCACTATGGGACTTAACATCTTAGGTCATCAGTCCCCTAGAGCTTAGAACTACTTAAACCTAACTAACCTAAGAACATCACACACATCCATGCCCAAGGCAGGATTCTAACCTGCGACCGTACCAGTCGCTGTGTTATCATATAGTTTCTAAATTACCTGTATAGTATATATTGGTATGTCTCTTATATCTCTCATAATAACAGTCTATTTGCTTGTTCTGAAGACTTTATATATAACGGTTTTCTATGAAAAAGATGTACTCGTACATTTCTCCACTGTGAAACGTTCCTTTCGTCAGTCCTTACAGATTCCGTGACGTCACGTGAAATCACTTTCGCTCTCGCGAGCAGACTCCACGCATTCTTGGGGATTTGCGGTGCGCGAGACGAATGGTACGACGTATTATCCGCGGATGTGATCGGAATCGTTTTTGACGGACCCGGATTGTTTGTCTACTTTTCAGTTTGACATTCACTTGCCACTTCCCTAAGAGCGACTGTTACTTACGCCAGTAATAATTGGTGGTGTTGAGCTCGTTCATGCCGGGTTTAATACCATGAATTGTGCAATTCCCTGTCTTGGAAAGTTACGAAAGTGAATGAGCCTATAGCAAGGAGCAGCTTGCAGTATACCTGGTCGACCGTTATGGTAAACCAATGGCAGGTGCCATAAAAGTGAAATTAATGTTACTTACCAAGGCTCTTTTGCGGGGACGCGTCAATAGAAAGCATAAAATAAGTAAAAAATCTTATAATACGTGTTTGCCCCTTCAGAAGTAGGACCAGAACGGGAACATACGCGGCACAGCTGTTGTAGCTTGCGTGCGGTTGCTCAACACCAAGTTTACCGCACGCAAGCTACAACAGCTGTGCCGCGTATGTTCCCGTTCTGGTCCTACTTCTGAAGGGGCAAACACGTATTATAAGATTTTTTACTTATTTTATGCTTTCTATTCATGCATCTCCGCAAAAAAGCCTTGGTAAGTAACAAGCTGTCCCTTGCTATAGATTCATTCACCTTCGTAATTTTCCAACACAGTGAATCGCATGACTCATGTTATTAAACTCTGCCATATGAGCTCCTGGTAAAACATCGCCAATTACCAGTCCACAGCACTGGCATAACTAACAGTCGCCGTTTTCACATTTGCGAAATGGCGAGTGGTTCTTATATGCATCAGTACTTCGGTAGGTTGTTATTATTTACTTTCGTAGCACCTGCGAGCGTTACGTATCGTGAACTTTGTTAAAGATTTTTTATGTGCTTTAGTCATAAATTTTAATGGCTGTAATTTTTTTTACACTAGGTTTTACCACCCCACGTATTAAGTTAAAGAATAAACTACCAGTGCTTAATGCCAAGTTTACTGTTGCAAAAGCCTATAATGGATCAGTATTTTCGATGTACAATTGACTATGGAAATTCGTTGCTTCTCGTTTGTTTTAAGAATTTTTATAAAAATTTTTCGCCTTTTTAAAAATCCCGTTTTATAAAAACTACATTTTAATTATCAATGCATCACTTGAGGATGCACCTTTAACGGTGCGAAAACAGTAATGATCCTAATAAAGGACTACATAACAACTAAAGTAGCTTGAAGAGTTCCCATAAATTCATAAGAATATTCTTAGTAGATAATTGTTTGAAAGTTCTTAAATTTTAACGATAACTAAAATCCACGTCTCTACCTAACTACTTTCAGGTAAAATACCTGGATCCGATCGTGGGTTAGGAAAGGTCAACTGCTAACAGTTCCGTATATCACCTTCAACTGGCTGTTAACAACTGCCGTTGCTAAATACCCTAACAATCAAACGGGAAACACAGTTAAGTGTCAACAGGGGAAAGGTATCTCAAAAGACATCACTCCCGAATTTGCATGGATACAAATTAAGTTTATTAGTATCGCATAATAGCCCTATCCAAGTCCGGTGGTTTTTATCTCACCAACAGTTTAAGCTAGCTAAAATCTCCGTGTTTCCTCAGAGTCCTTATCTTATTGCAGGGGTTTACACTTATTACTCCCCACCACTCGCAGAGCACAACAGAAAAATATTTTAGCAGAAATTTCCACCCACCCACGGATACGTACTTCCGATTCTCTCAGTCTTTCGTATTACACTCATCCCCTAACTGGTCACAAGGATCATCACGTACTCACGAGTTTAAACACACGCAACGAACGCCACCTCCACCCTAGAGGTCACATGACTTCTACACCCCACGAGAGCCTCTGGCCAAGTCCTCGATTTCGGGAGCTCTCCAGCTCCCCACAAACTGGTTTAAAATATAAGTCTTTCAGCCAACCAGAAATACGAAGCAAAAGTATGCAAAAGTAGGCATTGTCACTGGCCATTGTCGTGTTCCTACTTGCGGTGCTCCTGTAAGGAGACCAACCAAGAACCATCTATGCGCAGTTTCTTGCAGTTTACGAGACTGGTCGTGACAGTTACTGCTCGAACATCGTCACAGGCGATAAGACATGGGGTCATCACTTCGAACTGGAAACAAAACGGCAATGCATAGAGTGGCGCCACACCGCCTCTCCTCCGAAGAAAAAGTTCAGAGCAGCACCATTAGCTGGTAAAGTCATGGAGACGGTCTTTTCAGACTCTGAAGGCTTTGTTCTGTCTGATGTCCTTACTCATGGTGCAATCATCAACTCTGAAGTGTATTGTGTTAACCTGAGGGAATTTAAGAAACGATTTCAGCGTCGTCACAAAAATACAAACGGACTTCACCTTCTCAATGACAAGTCAAGGCCACACAAAAGTCTGCGCATCCTAGAGGAGCTCGCAAAACTTCATTGAACGGTTCTTCCTCATCCACCCTGCAGCCAAGACCTCGCACCTTCCGACTTCCATCTGTCTGGACCAATTACGGATGCACCCAGCGGGAAGCAGTACTTGGATGATGGGAAGGTTATCAAAGGAGCGAAACGTTGCCTCTGAAGTGACCAGCTAAGTGGTACCGTGCGAGCGTACATGCCCGCCAAATAAGGTGGCTTAAAGCTGTCGCACTGAACGGAGATTATGTTGAAGAATAGGGTTTTGTAACAAAAAGAGTGGGGAGTAATACGGCGTATTGAAATCCTGAATAAAACCAATGTGCTTTTAGAAAAAAATGTGTTACATTATTTACTGAACGCCCCTCGCACCGTATACGCCGAGTTCAGTAACGAAATCGCTGTCGCTCTTCTAGAATATTGGTTTAATAAGTGATAGCTTCCATTCTTTTGGTTTATCCTCCCTTACCCAGCAAAGATTCGGAAATCTAAGGAACCTTCTTTTAAATTCTATTGAGGAGTTGTTTGTCTTTTCACTATCTACACCGTTCACTTCCTACTGCCTTTCGTTTGTTTATGTATCTGAGAGCATACTCTAATTGTTGGTATTCAATCTGATCTGCATCTGATTCCAAGGTTTTCTGATTCTGTTTATTCATTTCATCAGCCCACATTTTTTGTAACAATGAAGCCAGTCCTTGTTTTTTATCACACTGATGTTTGCCACATCGTATGTCATAGTAGTCACACATGTTACAATTATACATGCAAGTGTTTGTCCCTCATGGACATCATTTTCATCCTTGCTACGAAGTTATGTCACCTATATGTGTGCAGCTTCTTGCTTAGCATTTTCAGCCCTGCTGTTTGCTTCTTGTGTGTTCCTTTATTCTTCTGAATTGATTGTTGCAGTTATTTGATATGTTTTTCTTTCTTTATTTCAATTGCTCCCCCCCCCCCCTTTATTTTGTGCAAAAGATCTGTCTTGTCCTCATTTCCCTTTCTTTTTTTATGTAATGCCTCCTGTTGGGTATCAGGGTGGGTTAAAGAGGAACACAAGTCGGTCAAGTGGCGTCAAATTGAAAGACTTTACTAAGGCACTGAGCCACACGAAATTACTGTTACTATTATGATTATCATAACTGTTATTATTACCTACTGCCTGTAGTTCCTTTTATGTTCTTAATTTCTCCCCATTCATGTTCCATACTAATTAAATAATTGACAGAGAATCCTTTTTTGGAAATCCATGATAAAAACATGTGGTTTGTTGGGCGTAAAACCGTATCAAAAACGTCATAAAAACATAACATTCCAATGGCAGACGATGTCTGTTTGAATGGTGTTGCAGCAGGTCAGTCTCCAGCATTAGGTGTTTCCTCACACGGTTGCTTTCTCAAATGTAAAAATAGGTTTTCAGACAATACCACTCTAAAATCTAGTCTGCGCCATGAAATCTGTAACAGCAGGAACCAGTAAACCCAGATTCTTTAAAAACATCTTCAAACTTTTGATTAATGTGTTAAATATTTGATGTTAAGGAAGTAAATGAAGAAAAGTTTAAACAAGACTTGAAGTAATATTTAAAGTATGTTGAAAGTCACTAAGTGCTCTCATTGTTAAACACTGGAAGTGTAGCCTCCGTAATTTGCGCTTCATTTAAGCAAAAACTGGTTTGTCAAGTATCTCAGTGGTTATGATATTGTATCCCTTGTACTGTGTGTGACAAAATGATATAATCGCACAAGTACACTCAGTAGTATATGTGGACACTAAAGTATCCGCCACGGGCATGCAATGAATCTCTAGATTATTGAGAGACAATTAACATAATAATCTACAGTTGTGATCAGTTCGTAACCAGTAATCAAACAAAACAAAATCTCCTGCAGTTAGCACTAAACACTTACTGTGGCAGATGACTGGTGAGATCTCAAATAACTGAACCAAGTTTACAACTAAAATCTATGCACACAAAGTGCCAGGATCAGAATCCAGAAGCGACTAGCAGTCTCACTCCAAAATTACGTTTGGCCCGAGCAGTGACAAGAAAGAATTAACATAAATATAGTCTGAAAACAGACGGTATCTAGAAAGAAAGCAAACACTATTGGGAAAGGTTACTAACTGCACTAAGTGCACAAATCATATACTAGAAAAAGTTCAAATCCCGACAGAGCGGTTCCAAGTTTGAATGTTGGGAACTCTGACTCAGTTGAAATGTAATTCGCTGAAGGACAGTTCAATACTAAAGTATGATGAAGACAGAGTCAAGTATCGATAATGGATACAAAGTCCAGTATTCTTACAAGCCCACTTGCAGAAGCAATGACACGAAACTCGGTGTTGTCTTTGTAACAGCTCCACAGTGAGTTCCTGATTGACAGAATTTGATTGCTTTTGGCACCTGCCTCAGGAAACCCACTTGGAGTGAACTGTCGCTCATGGCCCATGCGCTGACCTAAAAACAGCTCTGGTGCCAAGATACAGCCGGTCCTCTTTCTAATTACATTCGTCACATAAGGAAAAGGTCCAGTGGGTCAGCAACATCCGATGGCGCTTTGGTTACCATCTGGTGGCTGTCGGAATGTGGCAGCGTTCATGTGGTATTTCCTAGTAAGTCGGCTGCCTACATAACTCTTCTGTAATGTGTATTGCTGTTGGAGTAGGAATAGGCCCCCCCATACAGTATACTTCCCTATCGAAAGGGAGGAGGATTCATGACCCATCTTGAGGGCAGTGGACAAGTGGAATCTCAGGTGGTGGCATGTGGAGCAGGTGAGAGACATAACCCCACCCTCTCTGCCGGAGATAGCCACAGATGAGAGCTGAGCTGGGCTGGCTGCCTCTGGGATGTTCAGAGCCCATAATCCCTGTGGGTGGTGTGGGTGGAACTGGAGGGGCCAGTAATATGGGTAATGGTTGATGATCAGGCTGCCTGGAACCAGTCAGTGAGGAGACCATACCAGCTAAGTCACAGACTGGACGCAGAGGGTAGCAGTACATGGAAAGCGAGGTGGAAGAGTGAGTGTACAGAAGTACTGGTGACGAGATGTCGTCATGAAAAAGCACTTGGGATGGAAACGTGTCGAGCAATCTCACAGAGGGTGAAAATTCATTGTGTTAAAGCAAGTGAAATTAAAGTTTGTTGTGTGAAATCACATAGTGGCACGTGAATTTTAATATTTTCCCTCCATTCTGAATGTTCAAAGAGATTTCAAACTTGCAGCCGGTCGTTGTTTAATTCATTACATGACATTTCGATTGGCCGGCCGGAGTGGCCTTGTGGTTCTAGGCGCTACAGTCTGGAGCCAAGCGACCGCTACGGTCGCAGGTTCGAATCCTGCCTCGGGCTTGGATGTGTGTGATGTCCTTAGGTTAGTTAGGTTTAATTAGTTCTAAGTTCTAGGCGACTGATGACCTCAGGAGTTAAGTCGCATAGTGCTCAGAGCCATTTGAACCATTTGAACCACATTTCGATTGGGTACCTGCCAGTATTCTTCATGTGAGCCGTCGAAGTCTTTGATGGCTAAGCTGAAGATGACTGGCAGTTTCCCAGTCGAAATATCATATGATGAATTAAACGATGACTGGCTGCAAGCCCTAAACGTGTTTGAACACATAGTGTCACGTTATATCGGGTTAAAATGATGTAGAAAAGATAAATGCAAGTTTTTCTGGATTGTTACAGACCTAAATAGCACCACAATTGATGGCTGCTGGTTACGTTCTCTAGGTGTTTTCAACACACACTTCACTTTTTATAAAATGTAAAGACGCTTGTGATGTAGAGCACGCCAGTATAGAATGTCAATTACAGGTATTTTACCATCAACTTAACATGAACATCTCTGTTAATTATGTGATTTAATTATTATGATTTTGTCCCATAAACTGGACTTCAGCTCTGAGCAATTAATCACCCTAAGCTAGAAGAAATGCTGTAAAACAGACGCATGTTCTACTCGACATTTGTATATTCTGAAAATTACTTGTAAGTATGTGAGAGACACTTTTCATTGCAACGACACTGAGATATAGAAGTGATGCTACAGAAAAATGAAATGTGATAGACTTCAGCTATTTTGACAGATCGCGCCTCTTTTTCATTCAGAGGTGCACATGAAGATTAATTTAGATAACAGAAAATTTGGGAAATTTGTGGTAAGTTCCTATGGGACCAAACTGCTAAGGTCATCGGTCCCTAGTCTTACACACTACTTAATCTAAGACTAAGGATAACACACACATCCATGCCCGATGGAGACCTCGAACCTCTGACAGGGGTAGCCGCACGAACCGTGGAGAGGCTCCGCAGACCGCACGGTCCCCCACGCGGCTGGATGACAGAATAAACATATTCCTTGACAGACGTCGTACAACCGAGAATTTTAAATTGTTACTTGCGTAATGTGCAAGATATAATACAGTAAGATAAAATTTTGTTGTGCAGAGGCACTTGAGAGGGAAAGGTGTCATGTGGGAGCATTGGGGATAGGATGTTGTTGTACGAAAGCACTGGGGGTAAATGAAGATCTTGAGTGCATGAATGAGGAAGTGAAACTGGATGACATGTGCAAGGATGAGGCACCAAAAGGAGCAAAACGTGCGTTCGCGGAGAAGGGAGGGGCTGGGCCAGGTCCTGAGAGAAAGGGTAACGATAGGTGCTTTCTGGGAAAAAGGAGAGGAAGAACCGTAAGGTACAATCGATGAGACGAGGATGTCAGTGCTGCATACATAGGAGGAAACTGCAGCAGTGTAGGTCGGGGATGGCGGTGGGAAGCATCTAGTGCCGTGTCGTCGCAGGCCACAGGGTCTGGTGTCATGCCAGAAGCAGGAAGGGGCGCCGGTGGTGTCTAGAGATGGTCGGCTCTGGCGGCGCACTGGGGGCAGTGGCTGGGTACTTCTGGAGCCGCGAAGACGCTGTCCCTAGATGTTCGTGCTGTGCCAGGACCGGAAACCCTGCGAAAGTCTGGAGGAGAGTAACCCCGCAGGGTAGCTTCGACGTCGTTGCAGCTGCCACTAGTCACACAGTAAGGAGAAGATAGAAGGTTACTCTACTGCTGCACTAGATATGCTGGAGCAGGCGTAAGATTCACTGTCTCAAACGCTTGTCGTGTAAATGGGTTAGGCACAAACACCGAAGGTCAGAGACAGAAGCTAGAGTCCGACAAACAAATCGAAAATCATGCAAACGAGAAAAGACACACGAGAAAACGTCCACTGTGCGTGAAGCAAGTGCGTGAAAAGTAAAGTGCGACCAACACCATGTCCTCGTCGCCAATTAAGGTATCTGCACAGGTAGTCAAGAAAAGAAGGCCCAGGAACAGAATAAATCTCAAGTTTATTGAGACGCAGCTAACATAATAATCTCTGCTGTGGCAGATGACTGGTGATCTCTCAGGTAACTAAACCATGTTCGCAACTAAAGTCTTCACATGCATAGTGCCAGAATTAGAGCCCAGAAGGCACTGGCAAAGTCTCAGTCCAAACTGAAGTTCGATACAGCCAGCGACAAGAAAGAACTGGCATAAATATAATCCAAAGGCAGAAGCTTTGTTGGGGACGCTCAAATGTCTCGTTATCTTGTGATTCCGTTTGGCTAAAGTATTTTACACTAATAGTTTACTGCGAAGCATATGTGCTAGGAAGCGCCACTTCTACAACTTGTTCAACAATCTTTGTTTATTTACTATTAATATTTTGCGCTGTTGGTAGCACAGCTAAGTGTTAAGTTGTATTTTAGATTCGTTTAGACAGTAAGAATTTCCTTTTCTGTTGTGGTAAGTAGTCTGAAGGCGTTATAGTGGATGTGTCACAATTTTAAATCAGTGCTATCACTGTTCGCTCATGCCAAACCGTAAATGTAATTTTAACAGCAACTGAAATTAAAATAAATGAGTTTCTTTCTGTTACTAGTGGTGGTGAAACTGTGACATGTTTGTGTGTTTGCCTTAGTGAAGTCTTTGTGGTCAAATAGAAAAAAAAAAAAAAACAGAATGGAAGTTGAAACAGCGAAGACCTCGTTCATTGTCAAAACACACTTTAATGGGAGATCATGTGCTCAGTTTCATTTAAATATATCAGAGGAAAGTACAATTCTTGGAAAATTATGAGGTGCGACAATAAAGTAGTGACACTGATGTGAAAAAAAATGTTGCTTACCGTTTTAGACAAGTTTAGTGTTGTCTCCTTCAAAGTAGTTTCCTTCTGACTGCACACACTTTTTCCAGCACTGCTGCCATTTATGGTAACATTTCTGGAACTCATCTTCTGTAATATCCTCCAAGACCCTCGTCACAGCTTTTTGGACATCTTGTGTTGTTTGAAAATGGTGTCCCTTGACCGTCGTTTTGACTCTTGGAAATAGAAAAAAGTCGCACGGAGCGATATGTGGTGAATAAGGTGGCTGTGATAGGACTGAAATTTGTTTTGAGGTTAAAAATTGCTGTACTGACAGAGCAGTATGGGATGGCGCATTATCGTGATGCAGAATCCAATTATCAGCGATGTCAGCACGGACACGAAGAACTCTTTTACGAATTTCAGTTCTTCTGCAATCATTTTCACGGATAATCTTCGATCACATCGTACTAGTTCACGCACCCTGGCCAAGTTGACTTCAGTCCGTGAGGTTGATGGTCGTCCACTGCAGTCTTCATCTTCAACATTCGTTCTGCCTTCACTTAACATTTTACGTCAACGAAAAACTTGAACTCTTGACATAACCTCCTCTGCAAAAGCCTTCTGAAGCTTACCGCAAGTTGTCGTCGCGTTTTCACTCAGTTTAACGCAAAAAGAAATGGCATACCGTTGCGCAATATTATGCGGTTCCAATTCCGTGATGAGAGACACAAACACGTGTTAACTTATTACAGCACAACTCACGACTGAGCAGTTGCATCGATGTGCCACTTGGACTAGAAGCAGCTTATAGACCAATGTCAAAGATATTGTGCCTACGCAAGCCTGCTGGGTTGCATCTTGCAAAGAAAATCAGTCTCATTACTTTATTGTCGCACCTCATACATAAAGGTGAAATGTACAATGACAGCGCAGGAGAATAATTGTGAAAAGTCATTTGGGATCATCTGAGTGTATAATGCAAAGATAAACTTCTGTTTCTGCTAAATTTTGTCAGTATGATTTGAATACTGTTTTTTTCCTTAACTGTTCCAGGTCTAAATTTTTTAAAGAGTCGAGCTTTTCAATAAAAATGAAATAGACGCCATAACCATGAACCATGAACTCTTTAGTAATACAAGTAAGTTTCCAGCTCTGGTCTGTGTAAAATTATGCACATTTGCAGCAGTAAACAGTATATAGGGCACATGTCTCTAAATGCTTCAGCAGAAGCCATCTTGATTATTGTCCTTGTCGAATGGCTAAATGCAAGGCAGAAACAATAAGTTAGGGGAGAGTTAGGATAACAGATCAGATCAACTGGTCCTTGCTTATAAATCGTAGTGGAAGTTACTTCCTGTGTCTTCCATCAGGTGTCTCAAGAAACTCCTCATATCAAGCAACTTAAGCTATATGAAACGTCCCCTTACAAAAATTATACATGACTGTGCTTAAACTGACACACAATATTTTTAGTGCAACGCAATCTGACTATCAAAAATCCCTACAAAAGAATGGCCCTGACTAACATTAAACTATACCTTTCACAAATCACTTACCTCACAAAAATCTTCATTACTCGGACTACTGCAATACAGCGAGCGCCACTACTGCCAGCTAAATAAAAGATTCAAACTACGGAAGGCACTAACTACTGATAGGCATAGTTAGCAATTGAAAGATGTTAATAGAGAACAAACAATGTATTTACCTTAACAGTCATAATATATATAGCAGTTCATGACATCCAGTGTTACAAATTTCAAAACTTCCCCATCTCTCTCCCCACATCCACCACTGCTGGCGGCTCACCTCCAACTGCGCAACGCTACGCACTGTTAACATCCAGCTGCCCAACACTACAATAGCCAACAACAATGCAAACCAGCCACAGACTGCACACAGCACAGCCAGTGATTTTCATACAGAGAGCTACGTAACGTTGCCAATAAGAAAACATAAACAGCCTACTTACATAGCCCCCATGCTCCCCACAAAAAATTTTACAAATTGTGTTGGGCAGTGGCCAATGATGATTTGATAAAATTTTTCATAATTACAATAACAAAGGTATCAAATGCACACACTTATTGATATAATGTTGGTCAAAAGCTAAAATTTTCTCACAGTCCATAAAGACAGTCCTGATCATTCATCACAGTAAAATTGCAGTGTTTTTCTCAAAGGCTGAGCAGTAAAAGAAAATGCACACGGAAGTAGTGGATTTCCATGCAGTCTTGAAGAAGTAGTGTTGTCCTTCCAACGGAAAGCCAGTGCTGACTCTCGACATGCAGACAGGTAATGGGCCACAACAGAGCAAACCCACACCAGAGTCATTCGACGTTTTGAAGAAGATTGGTAGGTAGGTCATCCCCGAGCAGACCCACTATAGTCTTGGTAGAGAGTATGGTATAGGTGGGCCACCAGAGCTGCAGACCCACTGCAGTCCTTGTAGAAATAATGATATTGGTGAGTCATCGAAGATGCAGACCCACTGTAGTCCATGTAGAGACAGCCAGCAGCCATCTGTTGCGACTGTGCAGGTGCACATTCACCATCGAAGAGTCTTGCAGAGAATATAGCAAGTCCATAAACCACCACTTGTGCACGCACAAAGTTTTTGGAATTGTCCTTAGAACCAGCAATGCTGTTATCCAGTCCCTTGCTGAATTATTAACACACGTGCAAACACTATCAGTCCCTACTTCTCACATATTGTCCATATACTATGACCAACAGAAATGTGTGTAGTGAAATGTAACTTACAAGTTAATAATATGATGAACTGGTCTCAGTTACAATTTAATAACATAAGAGTACAATTACAAAGGTACAAGATACATCATTAAAGAACATAACAATACAGATAACATGTGTAGTAAAACAGGCTTTACAAAAGAATAGAAATAAACATGTACATCAGTGTTACAAGAATTATGACATAAGTAAATATATAAAATAGTGAGAATAGTTTTCGAAACATTAATTTCACAAATCAGAATTAAAACAGAACAGAATAAATAATGTCTAAGCATATTTACAAGGTAAATAACATATTATTAATGTCAATTATATTTGAGGATAACAATATTCCTCATCATAGTGAATGTAGCTTACTATTAGAAGAAGAAAAAATTCTATGAAACTACACAGAGACAGGAAGAAAACAAATACACAAGGGTACACAAACACATAGTGGGATAACACAAAAGGAAAGGACAGGGTTTGTTTTACTGCAGTATTTTGCATGGAGATCTCCCTTGGTTCATCATTATTCTGTACTTTTTTCGTATAACTTCTCAATGCATTTCTTCCAGTTCATTGCAACTCATTCTCTTATATGCTACCCCCTCTTAAGCTAACTTAAATCTACTGAGCTCAGATGCTAAACTAAGGGACGAGGCAATGCAGCAGCACAAAACAATTAATGCAAACAGCAATGAAAAAAATGCAGATTTGCGAAGCAAGCAGCATTATAGAAATTAGCAAAGCAATTGCAATATTACAACTAATATAAGGCAATGTGCAGCAAACAAGAAAAATAAATCAGTAGTAAACTGGCTTAGAAGAGTAACACAAAGTCAAATTCAGTAACACTATGCCTGGCAAACAGCAGCAGCAAATGAAATAACTTATATCTAAACATGACATAGCTCAAGCAGAAAAAAAAAACATTACACTAAAGACAATAACGCAGACAAGGGAAATGTATATTCACATCTTAATGTCTATGTAATTAAAGTGGTTCACCACGAAAACTAATTCTACAAAAAATTAACAAGTACTTGAAAAGAAAATTATATATGCAGTTATTGTTATCAGTCCCTTCTTGTTGTTCTTTCCATTCCAAGAGCTCCTTTTTCGAAGAATGTGGATCATAAAATAATTATTTAATAGATCTGTTGACAGAAAGTGTTCACATTAGCAAATGTATCTAAGTTTATTTTATAAAACTAATGCTGCAACACAGCTGAAAACCAGATATTAAACAAAATGAGCAATCTCTCAACTACAAAGACAATAGATGTAAAATGTTTCTCATAATTTCATTAGGCATTTTAGTAAATATCATAAATTACGAGCTCTCTTTTTTTCTACCTGTGACTCTGAGAAGGCACACACTAATGGCTTGTTCTCCAGGCGTCTGACACAGCTGGGTGTTCACGACGCATTACGTGCAGGTGGTCACTTAACTTTCTTACGGAAATATTTACGACAGCAGTTTCCGCTACAGTGACAGTCTCATATAAAAATATTTCACAGGTCAAGAATTTGCGTTGCAAATGTGTAGAAACAAAATACTATGAATATAACATTGTCCAAAAAATTTTTGTTGGTATTGTAATACATTCACACATTTACATACATTTCATAACTCTTAAAGTACGATTCTTGGTTTCCAACATCCTTTTCATAAATCAGAGTCCCTAACCTGTACTCCTTATTCCTTACCTTATTCGTCGACACTTCTTCAATATTTCATCATAACAGCTACGTAGCATAATCAAATAACTCATATAGCGTCAGCTTATTGATCAAAACATACCGCAACAGCATAATACACATAGTCATCGTAATAATAACATCATAACACTTCAGTCAACTCTCAAAATCGTCGTAGCTTCCTCCAATAATTAAAAAAAATGCTCTGCTAATGTCAAAAGTGTCATCTGCCTCCAACGTACTTTAAAAATCGTGATCCCATACCAAATATATCATTCAAAGCTCTCATAATATCACAATGGGTCTGAAAAAATATGAACAGTTCACAAAGTACAGACAAAATACAATTTCGTAAGTGTGAAGTTATCCAACGGTGTAATTACGTAAACATCTGTCACTGCCTTAGTAAAAAAAAAAGTTTATCTCTCAGTTAAATGATCAGATAGCTGTGTAATTTATGTTTTAGAGAAATATGGTACCGATGTGTAAAGTTGTATAAGCAAATACCATATTAGCTAGGGTTCCTTGTGCTTGCCAAACACATGGTACACAAAGTAAGCATGTACCCCCCCTGAGGATTAATGTAATTATACCCTCAGGTGTTACAGATTACAGCAATGGAATGAAATGTATCACGGAAAACCTTTGTATCATTGTACTTCAAATATCTTTAAAATTAAATGATTTAACTACAAAATTAATCACTCAAATACGTGTCCTGTAGCGGAAAATGTGCGTCTTGCTGTAAGATAATCTCTGTTGAAGTGTCGTAGTTATTGTCCTCCGAAAGCTAAGTTCTGCAGAAGCCAATGTACTTATCTCATGATAAACAAAAGTGAAATGCTTTGCGTATAGATATCTTAGTTATTACGCTTATTGCCGTGATGAAGAAAGTACTGTGCTGTAACGTATTGTTGTGCTACGGAAAAGGCTGTCTCATTGTAGCTATACCACAAAAGTTACTACTAAAACATGTTTTACTTTCCAGAATAATTCAGAAAAACTGTGCAGATATAAAACAGAAACACCGCAAAAGGAACATTGTAAATTGTCACTCATTAGTAGTGTCGTGATAAAATCGTGTAGCTGTCACATAAACTAACCACTGTGTCATCTGGTATCTCACAGAAAGTACTTTAAATCAAGAATGTATTTTCAAGTAAACCAAAATATTGCATTAAAATCTCATTAGCGGTACTGGTAACTGTTCTAAGTATGTGAGCCTTATAGTCGTTATGTAATCGTGCAACTAACAAGCAAGAATGTACACACACAATAACACTGTGACGTCTGTTCACTATCACAATGCAGTGGTAATTTCTGTTTAAATAAGTTCTCTTGGTTCTTGACTGGATATTTAACTTCAAACATTGTTGCATGTTAACAGATTCTAAGTCTGACAAAGCATACTAGTAATGTAAAGTGAAAAATTTTATAGCAAAGACTAAGTTAAAAAGCAGATTATCTCTCAATAAATGATTTTACATGTGAAATGTGGTGTAAACCTTTACTCTTCCTAGTACGCAGTGTTTCAACTTCGACGCAATTATCATGTGGTATACGTCGGTAAAGAATACTGGAATTTTTCTCAATGTTAGCGTCTATGTTATTTTTCTCTGAGCCAGCCGGCGCATGTGGCTGCCTGCGGTGCAAGTCATTGTCTGTTTCTTGGTTGGCGTGCGTCGTTATTGGGATTTGGAGGTCTAACTTTTACAAATTCACCTTGCCCAAAGGGCCCAGCCCTGTTTAAATCCCGCGAGTTCTGATGAAATTCAGGTCTGTCGTTATGATTATATCGTCTGTCGTCATGTCAGTAGTTCCTGTAGTTTCTTTCTTGTCAGTTAAGTGGTGGAGAATTTCTCCCTGAATTATCACTGCACGGTGGACCGTTGCGTCTGAAGTTATTCTGTCTCCCGTGATAATAATAGTTCTGGTTGCCAAATTGTCTGTTTCTATGATTGTCTCTGTCATATTCATTACTACGGAAATGCGATCTTTATCTGTAACTATTACTCTGCCAGTGGTTGTCACACGGGTGGTGTCTCTTTTGGTCACGATTTACGTTGTAAGATTGGAATTGTCGTGTCCAGTTATTGTTTCTGTCGTCACGGAATTGTGACGGATGTGACCTGTAGTGATTGTTTTCCTGTTTTCGCATCCCGCGACTGTCTGTGTCAATTTCTAATTCTTGTAAGAGTCCCTGAAAAGCTTCAATATCGTCTTAGCAACGTCCTGCCAAAATAATATTTCTTAAATGTTCAGGCAATTTCATTAAGCAAATGCGGATGAGTTCTGAGGGGCTGTATGGGTTTGAAAGATATTGATTCTTATGCAACATGTCTTCAAAATATTTGACAAGACTGGAAAATTCAGATTGTTCAAAGTGTTTCATCATCATGATGCCATGTTTTACTCGGTCTTGTGTGGCTTGAGACCAATATGCTGAGAGGAAGGCATGGTAAAATTCTCCTTCACTGTGGCAATCGTGAATGACCGATCACATTCTTACAGCTGGTTCATTCCCTAAGTAGCCACACATAAATTTTAATCTGTGTTCTAATGACCAGTTGGGAGGAAAACAATGAGAGAATTGATGGAGCCACGCTTGTGGATGAATGTCGTTGGCAGAATTCTTAAACGTTTTGAATTTACGTGTAGTAATGAACAGCTTATAGTCAATATCATCATGTCGGCGAGTCGCATGTCGGTTATTGTTACATCGTTTCGGCGGTTCCATCTCAAAATCCAATGCGCCTTGCCAATTTCTTTCATAATTTCCGAAGTGTCCTGTGTTCTTATTTTGTGGTTGTTCCGTATTTCTATGTCCCTCTTCCCATACTGGAGCGCGAGTGTCCTCTGCAATATGTAATTCTTGTATTACCTGCGTCAACTGATCTTGTACTTCACGGATTTCTCTTTTGTACTGTGTAATGATTTGATTTTGATTTTGTTTGAATTTTCTAATTTGTTCATACTCTTCTGTGTCAAGGAAGGCTACTGGTCTTGTGTCATTCAGATCATCATCTACCTTTGTAGATAAGTTAGTGACTTGATCCGAAAGTTCAGCTACTTTCTCCGATAGTGAACACATTTCCTCAGTGTGTTTTTCTGAACCAAGTTTCAGAGTGTCCATTTGTGTTGAAATCGAATCTACTGTGTTCTTTAAGTTTTCCTGAGTTTTTGCAAGTTGCGTAACCGAATCGGTAGATGCAACTGAGTCAATTTTAGCCCACAAGGTCTCATGATTTTCATGAACAATGGTTTGCAGTTCTTTTATGGCTGCTTCGTGATTCTGTAATGCATTTTCATGCCGCGAAAAAATAGGTTGAAAATGCTCACAAATTTGTGTTTTTACGTCATTACAGACTTTTTGACATTTCGATTCCATGTTATGTAACTCAGTAGTTAAATCTTCACGTGTTTGTTCAAGTGTGGTGTCTAACTTCCGAAGATTTTGTTCCATTGTGTCTAACTTTTGAAGCTTTTGCTGTGTTTGTCTCTGACTTTGTTCCATTGTGTCTAACTTTTGAAGATTTTGTTCCATTGCGTCTAACTTTTGAAGATTTTGTCCCATTTGTTTCTGATTTTGTTCAAGCGTTGTGTCTAACTTTTGTAGCCTTTGTCCCATTTGTTGCATTAACTGTAATAACAGTGCACTGGTGTCTGAAACATGTTCCTCAGTGCTATTCGGCAGTGCATTTGAACCGGCAATATTCGCATTTTGAAAAGCAGAAAATGTGTCTTGATTTATTTGAGAAAACGGTGAGGACGCAAAACCTGAATCTACAGTATTTGCAAGATTGTGTCCTGTCATTTCGGAATCCTGAGGCGAGCTGTTGCCGACCGATCGATCGATAATGCTTCCCTGTTTAATAATTGTTTCACTGCCTACACCATTATTTGACGCCCGCTCCATTTCCCTATGCACAGTTACCAAATTACTACTTTGAATATTTGTTAATTCATTACATGGTGGCGTTAACACACTGATTTCGTCTTCACTGTTATTTCTCAGTTTACTTTGGAGCCTAGTATTACGTTTTTCACACGCCATTATTGTCATAATATTTCACACGACAACACAGAAAAACACAATTTGAAGAGCAAAAATAAGAGAACACATTAACATAGCACTGAAAATTATATCTAATTAATTGCAAGCGCAGCTGCGAAATACTTGGTGCAAATTTACATACGTGCCACACCTGTTTTACTGTACAACAATGAAAGACTGCAACTACAAAGGATATTCTCTCTACAATTACGCGCTAGCAATAAACAAAATCTACACTAATTACACAAACTACAAGAAAAAATCAGAAGATTCCAGTGAGGTATCCTCGGCTAAGGGTCGACATATGAAACGTCCCCTTTGAACAATTATGCATGACTGTGCTTAAACAGACACACAATATTTTTAGCGCAACGCAATCTGACTATCAAAAATCCCTACAAAAGAATGGCCCTGACCAACATTAAACTATACCTTTCACAAATCACTTACCTCACAAAAATCTTCATTACTCGAACTACTGCAATACAGCGAGCGCCACTACTGCCAGCTAAATAAAAGATTCAAACTACGGAAGGCACTAACTACTGATAGGCATAGTTAGCAATTTAAAGATGTTAATAGAGAACAAACAATGTATTTACCTTAACAGTCATAATATATATAGCAGTTCATGACATCCAGTGTTACAAACTTCAAAACTCCCCCATCTCTCTCCCCACATCCACCACTGCTGGCGACTCACCTCCAACTGCGCAACGCTACGCGCTGTTCACATCCAGCTGCCCAACACTAAAATAGCCAACAACAATGCAAACCAGCCACAGACTGCACACAGCACAGCCAGTGATTTTCATACAGAGCGCTACGTAACGTTGCCAATAAGAAAACATAAACAGCCTACTTACAGCTATTACAAACAGATGAAAAACGGTATGGTTCAAATGGCTCTGAGCGCTGTGGGACTTAACATCTGAGGTAGTCCGTCCCCTAGAACTTAGAACTACCTAAACCTAACGAACCTAAGGACATCACACACATCCATGCCCGAGGCAGGATTTGAACCTGCGACCGTAGCGGTCGCGCGGTTCCAGACTGAAGCGCCTGGAACCGGTCGGCCACACCGGCCGGCCAAAAACAGCATGCAATGGGTTTGAGTGGCTTTGTTTGATTCCAGATTTATTATTATAACTGTTATATCAACAAGAGCATTGGCAAAGCCAAATACACCACAGCAAAAGTAAGTATGTATTCTTTGTAGTAGACTGTTTTGTTTTTGATTAACCCTAGTTAAACAATTGTTTTAGTGACTTAGAAAAAAAAAGTGTGGTTGGATTAACTGGGCACCATGGCAGTTAGGTAATGTGGGTTGATACAGCTAACCCCAATATAATTATTTACTTTTGTAATTTACAGATGTTTTTAATTTCAAAACAATTTTACATCACACAAATTGTACAGATTGTGATAACGTGTGCTTTAGAACTATTATAGTTGAATTATGAGTTTTTACTTTCAGATGCCACTTGTCAAACACGAAAGACAAAGCAAAGAAAATCCTAAACTTCTTATGAATGCCAATCATGAAATCCACATGTCAGTAAGGGCAATACCATTTGTTTTAGTTTTACTAACGATACCACCACACTGCAGTCGTAAGCTATAACCTTTGGATGCTTCCGTTTATGAGCTTTTCAAATCCTATTGCAACAAAGTTTCTGACAGGTGCCTACTGTATCATTCTGGTCAGACACATCGTACCTGTGACACAGTGGGCTTATTGAGTGAAGCATTTCCATCTGCGTTCACTTCCTCTAACATCAGCGAAGGTTTCAAGGCCACTGGAATAATGCCTTTCAATGATGAAACATGTGGTGAAGCACATTTTCTGTGCTCATCTGTGACAGACCGACCTTTTGAGGTGACAGACCCGCCTTTTGGGCCATAGGACAATGAAAGAGCTGGGTAAGTTCTAATGTCCCTAGTACAAATCCAGATCCAATCCCTCCACCATCTCCAGCGTCTGCTACTGATCCAGTCCTTCAACTCCTGGTAATCTCGATCTTCCTTGTCTTCATGAACCAGAACCACAAGCAAAATTATTAGTGCCACATGAAGCGTTGCTTTCATTCCCGCTGTTTGGTGCCAGGAAAAAAAGTAGGCATGGCCAGAAGAAAGGAGAATCTCTTATTCCTAGAAGTTCACCTTGAAGGCCTTCCTGGAAGGAGATGTATCTGTCAGAGAATCAAAAAAAAGGAAGAAAAGAAACCTACCCCACAAGAACCAGATTCGTCGTCAGTTGAAAGTGCGCACTTGATATTAGAAGAATAGACTGTTCCTGCAACGAAGACATTGAAAAAGATTAGGATTTTTCAGAACTTAAACCCCATGACTACATTATTGCAAAAGTGCGTGGAGTAAAAAGAGACTTAGGTTGCAATTTTATAGCAGTTGTGAAGAAGTCTCTTCGTACTGACGTTCAAGTGACTTTCTATAAGTGGTATCTTCCAACAGATTTGTCATAATCGATGAAAACGTTTTTGTTGCTATTGCTGATATTACGAAACTTCCTCATCCGCTTAAAGACTCACATCAAAGATTTTAGGACATTATTCAATGTTGATTTGTATGAATAAAGTCTTCTTTAAAACTGTTCTTAATTAAAATTTCGATCAGTTATATTTTATGAATCAACAATTAACGATTGAATGTTGTTGCAGTACACCATTACAATGTTTTGAAGGTAAAATTTAATTTATTCAATCCATTTCCACAGATTTTACTAGGTGGACCAGTTAACCTTACTAGCTTGGAGCCATAGTCCTTACCACAAATTTCCAATTTTTTACTAGCTTGGACCAGCTAACCTTACCAGTGGCCTTTTTGCGAGTAAGTTAATTAGTTCAGATTTCACAAAAATTAAATTTAATACAAACTTCTCGAACACCTCATTCTAAAAATGAACATTTAACCCAGACTATAAAAGTTAATGAAGTTACTCTAAAGGTAGAAAAATTCAAGTTAATGTGGATGAGTAGGGAAAATAAACCTGTAATGTTCGGATACAGCATTAGCAGTGCCCTGCTTGACAGTCACGTTGTTTAAATGTCTGAGCGTTAACCTTACTAGCTGGGACCAGTTAACCTAACCAGTTGCAAAGCGATATGAAGTGAAACGAACTGTAGTAGGAAAGACGACTGGTCGACTTCGGTTTATTGGGGGAATTTTAGGAAAGTGTGGTTCATCTGTGCCCGGCTAGCCGTGCTATCTAACGCGCTGCTTCCCGAGTGGGAAGGCGTGCCAGTCCCCAACACGAGTCCGCCCGGCGGATTAGTGTCGATGGGGGGGGGGGTCCACTGGGGGCCGAATCGCAGGGGTTCGGTGTGGGGCGGAGGCGGCGGCGGTGGGGTGGGTGGACTGCTGTGGCCTTTTGCCTGTTATGGGGTTGTGAACCACTGTGGGCTACGCCTGGACGAAGTCTCTCCGTCGTTTCTAAGTCGCTGGTTTAATACACAATACACACACAATACACGCAAGTATTACAGAGATGCTTCAGGAACTCAAATCGGAATCCATAGAAGGAAGGCGACATTCTTTTCGAGAAACGCTATTAAGAAATTTCAGAGAACTGGCATTTGAAGCTGACTGCAGAACCATCCTACTGTCACCAATATACATTTCACGTAAGGACCACAAATATAAGGTACTAGCCGGCCGAGGTGGCCGAGCGGTTCTAGGCGCTTCAGTCTGGAACCGCGCGACCGCTCCGGTCGCAGGTTCGAATCCTGCCTTGGGCATGGATGTGTGTGATGTCCTTAGGTTAGTTAGTTTTAAGTAGTTCTAAGTTCTAGGGGACTGATGCCCTCAGATGTTAAGTCCCATAGTGCTCGTACGGAAAGACACAGGCGTTCGTTTTTTCCGCGCCCTGTTCGAGAGTGGAATAATAGAGAATTATTGTGAAGTTGGTTTGATAAACCCACTGCTAGGCGCTTAAGTGTGATTTGCTGGGTATCCATGTAGATGTAGATGTAGATGTAGATGAAGATGTAGACTAGTAGTGGTACGGAGTACCCTCCGCCACGCGCCGTAAGGTGGAGTGCGGAGTATCGATGTATTTGTAGATGTACAGAGATAATCATTCAGACCAGTTTTAAAGAAAGTGGCCCAGTTAACTCTTATCTAATTAAGCTGATTACCAGTGGGTGCCTCAGGCATGAATCTGAGGTTTAGTTTTATGAGACTTCTCAGTAGAACTCCTCCTACAACAAATTGATGCGGACAGTGAAGGAGAAAGGCGGTCGTACATGGAGTTGAAATACTGACAGTGGTATTAGCAGACTCCAGGGCTCGGTCAGAGGATATAAGGCGATACTGAAAATCTCAGAGTACGGTGCGTTACACTAAACGCTGCCGCCTTACATCTCTTCACTCCAAGAACCTAATAATACATTTACTTTCGCTGGTAATTGAAGGAAGATGACTAAGAAGGCTTCTGTGAGAACAGCTATTAGTAAACACAGTCTGTGGCCGTCATAACGCGGCACGGGAAATTGCCCCGGAAGCACATTAGCGAAGCCGTCTAACTAATGCCGGGAGCGAGGAGGTGCAGTCGTTAGGACGATTGGAGGACAGTTTAGACCCGCGTCCTGCCACCCTGATTTAGGTTTTCCGTAAATTCCCTAAATCACTTTAGGAAAATGACGGGACGTTTCCTTTGAAAGGGCACGGCCGACTTCCTTCCCCATCCTTTCCCAATCCGATGGATCGGTGACCACGCTGTTTGGTCCCTCCCCAGATCAATCAACCAACCAACCAATGCCGGCTCATACACACTGTCTGAACCACTAGTCTGCAACAGCGTTGCCAACCTTTCAACTTCAAAAATGGTTCAAATGGCTCTTAGCACTTTGCGACGTAACTTCTGAGGTCATAAGTCCCTTAGAACTTAGAAATACTTAAACTTAAACTTAACTAACCTAAGGACATCACACACATTCCAGACTGTAGCGCCTAGAGCCGCTCGGCCACCCCGCTTTCAACTTCGCTGGATCGCATAATTGCATGGAAATTATCGTACATTTCGTTGACAGATCGTACATATCTACAATCTACTATATATATTCCGTTTTTGGGTGTCTGTCCCGGACGCTTTGTTGCTGGTGGCGTATCTAGCGGCTTCCGGGGGCAACAAAAATTTCATTTTCAATATGTCGCGTAATTATTGACCCAATTTAAAAATATAACATGCTGTCATAATCTACTGATTGAGAATAAGTTAACACGATAAGATAAGTTTTACAATTGGAAACTAAGTGTTTGTATTGAAGGTGATGGTGCTCAAATATTCCAACTTCGTTCATCCATTACTCAATAGGTGGCGACTTAAAAACTATACGAAACTTTTTCTCACCGGCAGCCCCCACAAGATCATGGGAGGAAAGACGTTTAACACTTACTACATTTCTCGCTGTCCATGTGGTCAAACTTTAGCATCTGCGTGACGTTTTGAGTTCTTACTTCTTTATTACTAATGCTATTCGCAACACACTTTGCAGACAATATCTTCATACATCGCTGAATGCACCTGCAACATTATATCACTGTACGGCACATAGTTCAGGAGGGAACGACGTGACAGACACTTAAATATGTCAAAAACTAGCTTCTGATTGCACTGGCGCGCAGTAAAACTTCATCAGGCGCGACGTTTTAATTAATCATTTCTTTACTACTAGTGCCATTCGCAACATATTTTACGTGTAGTACCTAGATATATCACTGAATGCACGTACAACATAACATCACTGTACAGCAAATGTTTCAAGAGATATGACGTAAGAAATAATGAGATGGGTCAAAAACGAGCTTCCGCTTGAAACGGGGCGCAAATTACCTATCCTATAGTTATCCAGTATTTCATAATGAAAGCACTTAGCGACTTCCAACTAACTTTATGCATGATATAAATCCTTTTCTAAATTTTTCGCACTTACGAGCTTATCATCAAGAATAACGGAATTAGAGACTATCGTTATTATTTTAGTGCATTTGGAAGAGCTTTTGGCCGGCCTCGGCCGGTGCTTTGTTCTGATACCACACAGAACTGGTCATGTCCGGTTATTTCAAGTTAACTTATCCATATTTTAATGCTACTAATTTTTAATTTTTTAATTACGAAACAATTTATAAATGTTAAATATGCTTCACAAAATTATATTAAAGAATTAGTTCGTTATTTGCTTACCGTGGAAGAAGACTTAAAAGTGGATGCATCATCAGCACCATCATAATCATCATCAGCATCATCATCTCCCTCCTATGGTGGGTCAGGAACAGAATAATTGAAAGTGGATGGCCCCGAATATAACTACGTTTTCCTCATGTTACTGAGCGCATTTTGAGTAGGATCAAAATTTTTGCATGAGCTGCAGCTCCTCACACACCGGTTGGCAAGTAAACATCCATTCATTATCCGAAGTAACGAGCCTATTCCTATTTTTCATTTTTATAAGATCCATCTTACTAAAAACGCTTTCGCTGTTAACATTTGAATGTGGTAAGGATAAACATGAGAGCACAAACTCTAGGCGGTCGCGCGGGATTAGCCGAGCGGTCTAGGGCGCTGCAAAATGGTTCAAATGGCTCTGAGCACTATGCGACTTAACTCCTGAGGTCATCAGTCGCCTAGAACTTAGAACTAATTAAACCTAACTAACCTAAGGACATGACACACATCCATGCCCGAGGCAGGATTCGAACCTGCGACCGTAGCAGTCCCGCGGTTCCGGACTGCGCGCCTAGAACCACTAGACCACCGCGGCCGGCTAGGGCGCTGCAGTCATGGACTATGCGGCTGGTCCCGGCGGAGGTTCGAGTCCTCCCTCGGGCATGGGTGTTTGTGTTTGTCCTTAGGATAATTTAGGTTAAGTAGTGTGTAAGCTTAGGGACTGATGATCTTAGCAAAGTCCCATAAGATTTCAAATTTGAACATTTTTGAGCACAAACTCTGGTAGGGCTAGGAATTCTCTCTCGCCAAATAAAGTTTTTATGTTACATATGTTCCTCCAAAATACATCCACTTCTGAACAGCAGTTAATATTTTCGTCTATTTTGACGATAGGAAATTTCCTCCAGTCATCGTCGATTTGTTGAAGATGCTTGTCATCATCTAGAGAGACTATTCTTGGCAATTTTGACGCAAGAGGTATAAGAGAGGGAGTTTTTCTCTTTTCTTTTGTTTGAAAGAGCTCTTTTAGACGTCAAAACTGCAAGCAATGGTAATAAATCGTCATCAAAAAAATGGCTCTGAGCACTATGGGACTCAACTGCTGTGGTCATAAGTCCCCTAGAACTTAGAACTACTTAAACCTAACTAACCTAAGGACAGCACACAACACCCAGCCATCACGAGGCAGAGAAAATCCCTGACCCCGCCGGGAATCGAACCCGGGAACCCGGGCGTGGGAAGCGAGAACGAAATCGTCACCAGAGTTACATATATTTTTTTTTCAGTTCGGAACATCCCGTCTGCATGAAACCCTTACAACTGCGATAAAAGTCTTTCACGGCATCCTGTTCATTATATATTGTTGGCTTCTGAATTGCCTTCAGAAATTCAGTTCCTAAATAAATTTGGGTGTCAAGAAGAAACTTTGGTCTTTTGTTAGGATGTATGTCAGTCAATTTATTGGTTACGACATAATGCCGGCCATATAGCAGAGCCATATTTCCTCGTATCCTTCTAATATCTTTTAATTTAAATCAATAATACTCGTAACAACTTTACCACTCTGGAAATACTTATTTAAATCTGTGAATTTTGGTAAAATATAGGCCAGAAATAAATAAAATAATTTTAAAAAACCGTCTTTGAGGGAGCGGTGAATTTCTTGTGCCATAACCAGCCTCGCCTCTAGGTATTTAGAATCAAAATAGAGACGCAAAGCTTTCCACTGTTCTAAAATTCTCACTACAACGTTCCGCAAAGATAACCGTCTTGTCTGTGATGGATGCAACAATTTATGAATTTTGATATTTAAAATCTTTTGAAATTCATGTAGATACGCGTGTCTCTTAGCACTAGCTTTGAAATGGTTATGAATGTCCCTAGCTACGTCCTCACAACGTCTGGGAAGACGTTTACAAACCTGAGTGGCCACATATGTCAGGAGAGTGACATATACATTTGAGAATAATTAGTTCAGGACATTTTTCAGTTAACCGAGTAGTAACAGAATTTTTTGACCCCATCATAGAATTACAACCACGAGAAGCAAATCTTATAATACTGTTTTCAGAAACATTATACTCAGATAATGAAAGCATTAGATTAGAATAAAGGTTTTTACTTGTTGCACCTTCACCCTGCTTAGAATTTCATTATGATTCCAAAATTTACTTTCCATTTTATTTGTGTCTGTATCAAAATACTTAATCACGACACACGACGTTTTCAAAATAGTTCAAATGGCTCTAAGCACTATGGGACTTAACATCTGAGGTCATCAGTCCCCTAGACTTAGAAGTACTTAAATCTAACTAACCTAAGGACATCACACACATCCATGCCCAAGGCAGGATTCGAACCTGCGACCGTAGCAGCGGCGCGGTTCCGGACTGAAGCGCCTAGAACCGCTCGGTCACGACGGCCGGCCACGACGTTTTAGCAGATCCTTCATCTGTTGGCTCATCAGTAAGAACACTGAATTTTGTATGTCTCATTTTTTCTGCACGTTCATTCTTTACGATCTGGGAATATTTAGCGCGACGCAAATGTACAGCGTCGGAGCTTTTAGACTCAAGAAAATTGGAAATTTGTAGTAAGGTCTTATGGGACCTAAGTTTACACAATACTTAATCTAACTTAAACTAACTTACGCTAGGGACAACACACACACACCCATGCCCGAGGGAGGACTCGAACCTCCGACGGAGGGAGCCGCACGGACTGTGACAAGGCGCCCCAGACCGCGCCGGTGCCCCGCGCGGCTAGACTCAGGAAAGCAACCACCAATGCTGCCAGTTTAATTTCAACAATGTGAGCCTGATCATTTAATAATGATGCATCAGCTGTAGCTGATTTCACAAATGTACTCAAAACTGTCTGGTTTTTACTTGATACCATATTCACTTTTTTGACATATTTTCACTTTTAGAACATTTTATAACACGCCCCATTTCAGCACAAAAGTGATGTTACAAATTCCACATCTAGCCCTTTCATAGTTCGACTAATAAGCGCGCAACTAACATTTAAATTCAGCATTAGTTTCCCACACTTTTCTATATTTTCATTTTCACGTCTTACATTTAACTGTCCGCAGCTCGTGGTCGTGCGGTAGCGTTCCCGCTTCCCGCGCCCGGGTTCTCGGGTTCGATTCCCGGTGGGGTCAGGAATTTTCTCTTCCTCGTGATGACTGGGTGTTGTGTGCTGTCCTTAGGTTAGTTAGGTTTAAGTAGTTCTAAGTTCTAGGGGACTGATGACCACAGATGTTAAGTCCCGTAATGCTCAGAGCCAACCACATTTAACTGGCTCTGGAAAGTCCTATCGTTTCAATGTTAAAATAGCGCTTATAAATTACATATTTTCTTAGAAAGTATTTGAGCTAGGAAGTTGAAATTTTTGCAGGTTATTTATTGGCTACAACTTAACAATGGTGTTTTTAAAATTTGAGTTCAGTTGTTAGGGATTAATTTTTTTAATTGTAAAGAAAATTCACTACTTTTTTGTGCCATTTTTTATTTATAAATTCAACAGTATGAAGGTTTTGGGAAAAAGGCTGTGTTAAGTTACGCAGAAGGGTCTGTGTAACATTTTCCTGAATATGTGAAGCAAATTGGTAGGTAAATTCTGAGAAAAGAAAGCAGTAAATAAACATGACACACGCGACAACCGAGTGAGCAATATATATCGAACTATCACAGGTTAGCCACAACATTTACTTTGTAACATTTATTTTCTCTCACATCACTTAAATGTACATGATGAGCGTGTAGATTCATGAATACAACATTTGACAGCAGTCTGACAGCGCCACAGTGGGTCACGCCTATGCAGAACATATTTCAAAAATATTTTAAAAATATTTGTAGTCTTCTGAACTGAATAAATCGTGTATCAATTGAAAGGGGAAAGTGCCGGCCGCTGTGGCAGAGCGATTTAGGGGCTTCAGTCCGGAACCGCGCTGCTGCTACGGTCGCGGGTTCGAATCCTGCTTCGGGCATGACTGTGTGTGACGTCCTTAGGTTAGTTATGTTTAAGTAGTTCTAAGTCTAGGGGACTGATGCAGATGTTAAGTCCCATAGTGCTTAGAGCATGTGAACCATTTGAAAGGGGAAAGTCTGTAGATTTTTAAAATCTGAAAATGTAAAAATTGAACATTTCATGGTTTTGAACCTTTTCGGGTCCCTTAAGCACGTCCGCTGTTGAGTTTTTGCGTACTATCATTTTCTTCTGTTTCCACTGACACAATTCTGCACTACTTAAAACCTTATTAATACATTACTGTACTCATCTGAGCCAACAAGTTAACCGTAGCAATTTTCACTTATATATGAACACAGTAGAGGATGTAAAGCAGTGAATACAATGAATTCCCCAGCGGACACATCTCGGGTAATAAGTTGACTTGTGCAGCCGCAGCGTAATGAAATTGGGGAATCCCACGGCTGGACAGGCTGGCATGTAGGCTGCTCAAAATCGTATTTGTGCAATAAATTGTCAAAAATTAAATAAACCACAAAAACTAAACTAATGAAAAAGATGAAATACAGTATTAACAATAATAAGCGTTTCACAAGATCGTACAGTAGACGTGCGATTCACAGAGTGGATCGTATGTTCGTTCAAATGGTTCAAATGGTCTAAGTACTATGGGACTTAACATCTGAGGTCATCAGTCCCCTAGACTTAGAACTACTTAAACCTAACTAACCTAAGGGCATCACACACATCCATGCCCGAGGCAGGATTCGAACCTGCGACCGCAGCAGCAGCGCGGTTCCGGACTGAAGCGCGGCCGTATGCTAGTGCACCATCATTATGGTACATATACGATCCATATTGTACAGTTGGGAATGCTGGTCTGAAACGCCAAGTGCCTGCCCAAAGCAACAACAATCACAACATCAGAACTTATTGTCACTGGGCAAAGATTACTCGGAATTGCTGGACTCAACTAAACCAGCGGTAGCTGCCGTGACATAATACGTAATCTGCGATGAAGCTAACCGAGGAACTTATGAGAAATGTCACAAAGAAAAACAAATATATCGACTAGGGAGGAGAAGCTGTGGGCTATAGTGTCCGCCCGGCCGATTAATGATGAAGATCGTTGTGCCGACCAGCCTGGATGCGGTTTTTAGGCAGTTCACACAGCCGACCAGGGTGAATACAGGGCTGATACCCAAGTCCCGCCTCACAAACATTACAAAACTTTCGCTCACTTCCACATGAATAATACTGCTCACGTACAGTGGGGGGCTAATGGGGTGTGGACAGGAAGGACATCTGGCCACCCCTTAAACCAACCATGCCAAATCCGTTAACAACCACACCAACCCTGCATCGATTCGGGACAAATGTATAAGAAAAAGAATGCAGCGCTGGTATGTGTGCAATATGTTGTAAGCAGCTACTCATAAAGCTACATACACGTTTCACATAGACGCTATTACATAACAGGAATCCAACCATCCGATGAGGTGACACCCCATGTAGATACTAATGAGAACGTCTAGCTGGGGAATTCTACTTTTCAAAACACAAGAATTGCAGTACAGAAAACCAACAGTTTTACGCACATTACATCACGTGCAACAACTACAAATTATCAATTCCCTTTGCAGATGATTAGAACTTAAGAGGTGTGACCCATACCTTGATTATCAGCTGCCTGTTCAGCGTTTAGGCACCCGTGCGCAGATGGCACAGTGGCAAGACACTGTGCAACAGCCAAGGGTAGAGGCTCCCATCTTTTCTGAGACCGTCAACCCAGAGTGTAGTCATACATCAGCTGGTACGCCCACCCACCTTCCTTCCCACATCTTCATCAACATTAGCGTCTAACTATAGAACAACAAAATTAGCCAGGTGCGAGTAGGACTCCCACACTGAGCAAAACTTACACTGAAGTGAAAAAAGTCACGTGATATCTCCTAATATCGTGCCAGACCTGCGTTTGACCGGCGTAGCGCATCGTATCGATGTGGCATGTACTCAAGCCGTTGGAAGTCTCCTGCAGAAACACCGGGTCATGCTGTCTCTGTAGCCATCAATAATTGCGGAAATGTTGCCGATTTTCTGCACGAACTGACCTCCCGAATATGTCCCATAAATGTTCGATGGAATTCATGTCGGGCGATATGGATGTCCAAATCGTTCGCCCGAACTGCACAGAATGTTCTTCAAACTAATCACGAACAACTGTGGCCCGATGACATGGTGGGTTATCATCCATGAAAATTCCATCAATGTTTGGGAAAACCAAGTTCTTAAATGGCTGCAAATGGTCTCGAAGCAGCAGAACGTAACCATTTCTAGTCAATGATCTGTTCAGTTGGACCAAAGGCCCAGTAAATGCCTACAAACTCAGCCCATACCATTATGGAGCCACCACCAGCTTGCACTGTGTCCATGGATCTATGGGTTTGTGGGGTCTGCGCCACTCATACCCTACCATCAGCTCTTAGCAACTGAAATCAGTTCTCGTCTGAGAAGGCCACGGTTTGCGTGTCGTCTAGGGTCTAACCATGGCCACGAGGCCAGGAGAGACGGTGTAGACGATGTTGTGCTGTTAGCAGAGGCACTCGCGTTGGTCATCTGCTGTCTAGCCCATTAACGCCACATTTCTGCGCACTGTCCTAACGGATACTTTTGTCGTCCGTACCTCATTGATTTCTCTGGTTATTTCTCGCAGTGTTGCTTGTCTGTTAGCACTGACAACTCTACGCAAACACTGCTGCGCTTCGTCGTTAAGTTCATGGTGAGAAGTAATGTCTGAAATCTGGTACTCTCACCTCATTCTTGACACTGTGGATCTAAAAGTACCGAAACGGAACGCCCCTTGCTTCTAGCTCCAACTACCATTCGCCGTTTTCACATGAATCACCTGAGTACAGATGCTCTACCCTTTTATACCCTGTGTAAACGATACTACCGCCATCTGTATATGTGCATATCGCTATTCCACGGCTTTTATCACCTCATTATAATTATGTATATACAGGGTGGCGCACGAAATGTGTTACCATTTCATTTTTGAATATAAACTTTATTGTCAATACAATCTGAAAGGAACATATACTACAATGAAGAGCCGTCCATGGAGATTTGTTCTAGCTCAGCACACTTCCTACAAACGAACACTGAAGTTAGTGATTACCCTACGGCACGTGACTTCCGTAATTTCACTGCAAGCTTGAGGAATAAGTCTTCTGAGCTCCATTAAACCACGTGGACATTTCGGGAAAATTTTTTCCTTTAGGTACCCCCAAAGAAAAAAATCGAATGGGTTGGGGTCTGGACTATTGGGGGGCCAATTTTGTCCGTCATTGAAGAGACCTGGAAACCTGAGTGAAATGATCCGCATGTCGAAATGCTCGTGTAAAAACTCCAACACAGTGTTTGCAGTATGTGGCCTTGCTCCATCTTGCATGAACCACTGCGTGTTCAAGGGCAAGGCAGTAGCAAGAAACTGTGGAATGAAGCTATTGCGAATCATGCTCAAATAACGCTCGCTGTTCACAGTTTCTTCAAAGAAAAAGGGTCCAATAAGTCCGTGACTGGAAATTGCTGCCCACGCTGTGATCCTCGGAGCATAATGTTGTCGTTCATGAAGCGCTTGTGGGTTTTCAGTGACCCAAAAGCGTACATTTTGCTTTTTAACCACACCGTCTAAATGAAAATGCGCCTCGTCTGAAAACCAAACATTGTTGAGAGTTTCTTCCCTATCCTCCACCCACTGAGAAAACAGTAGTCTCTGCTGCTTGTGTTCTTCAGTGAGCTTCTGTGCACAGGTCATCTTGTATGGGTACATATGGAGGTCACTTTTAAGAATGCATTGAACGGAGCGTCTGGATATTCCCAGTTACACTGCTGCCTTTCTACACGATTTCCCGGGACTTCTCTGTACAGCAACTCGTACCGCTTCAATATTCTCTGGCGAACAAACAGGCTTAGGCCGACGTCGCTTCGCTTCCAATACTGTTCGTTCCTGTACAAATTTATCGTACAACCTGTGGATGGTCTTCTTGCAAGGGACCCATCGTGTGTTAAACTGTTGTCGAAAACGCCTCTGAGTCACAACAAGACTTTTCGTTTCATGAAAAAGCAACACAATTGATGATCGTTGCTGTGTCGTCAGTCTTCCATTGTCAGCCATTGCTGCTTACTAGTCCCCTAGCGGAAGTATCGTGAATTACACGTCATTTCGTAACTCATTTTTTTTCCAAGCTCTGCTGGTGCTGCTGTAGAGATCCCAGAGGGATATCTAATGTGCGTCGTAAATTGTGAAAGAAACAATTGGTAACACATTTCGTGCGCCACCTTGTAGATAGTTCATCCATCCAGGGAATCGGGAACAACGATGTTTGCCTGTTATCGTCATTGATAGCGGGAAGATATCGGTCCTGGGAGTTCCATATCTTTGGAGAAAGTTTACCTTTGGTTTTGATGTCTGATAACAAATAACAAAAGAAATATGTTTGTGTGATCTGATTATAAAATGAACAGTTTCTTGATTTCTTTTCATTTACTTGAACTGTGAACACTTGCTTCTTGCCAAATTCCATGGTGCCAGGCCAACAGGAAGTACCCTATAAGTTTTAATGAGTGAGGCTGCGACTGTCAAAATATGTGACATAAATGACCCTATCTTTTGATTACGTTGACTTAGAAGCTTCAATTTCGTACACTACCAAGGGACCATAAACATGACTATGTGACACAAAATTCAACTTGATATTCCCACCAGTTTATGAGAAAATGAGGTTTAAACAGTCAACATACAGACAGACGGACAACTAAATGATCCTATACGGATCCCGTTTTTATGGACTGAGATAAGGAATCCTAAAAATTTCAATTTTTTAGAATACATTTAATTTTGAAAAACTAAAGATAAATAATATTTAATTATTGATGGTGTTTAATTAAACCATGAACCAACGAGTTTATGAGGCAATTCTTATTACTTATATCTACCAACCTTTTTTGCAGAATGATGAAGAAATTCTCAGATGATGAAGAAATTGCGAGTGCCACCTACAACTTCTTTTCAGAAAAAAGCTAACTACCTAAATTGAAGTTGCACATTGTTACAAAACTTGCTTCCTTGGCATCTACCTAGAGACACTTGTTTCACACACACACCCTGCATCCTCAACCCCAATTTACTATTAATGTAGTACACATCACTTGATTACTGTTGCATTGTGCTTTAATTAGTTCATTTATGTGTTGCTGAATGAATTTGTGGTCCATTTCGAGAACTGCCTATAACTCGGAGAAAGCATTTTCATTAGATATTTAAGCTTAATAGATGAACATGTCTCAGTTTTTCTGTCGTGGATGCACTGCACAAAATAAGTATGTAGTTGATGGAGTTTGTGAGGAAGATGATGTTCGTACATTCGTTTCAAAACACCAAAAGATGTTATTAATTATTGATAGTATTTGAGAAACTTTTATTATTGTTGGGAAGTTATTTAATCGGCATTGCAGTCTTACGAAATATTGATGATGGTTTTTGTCTTTCAAAAAGCACAGTGGAACTCTTGTGTTTTTACACCTCAGAAAATTAAAGGTTGATTACCCCTGGATTTGGAACCACTTGTCTACAGTTTAAGTTTAATTCTAGGATGACCTAATGTCACCACAGCAACTGCGAAAAATTAATTACCTGAAGTAACTACTTCTTACCCTTCAACATTACATGCACTTATACTATGAAGATAATGTCAAAGCATAGTTTGACAGGTACTATGAAAATACACACCATTATGTAACATTACATAAAAAATCTCACTGCACTAATTTCCAATGTGCAAAATGAAAATATGTACTCTTTAAGTAGAAAAATTTTTAATTAGTCACCTGTGGACATTAACACTATATTTATTATTTTATGGTTATCGTAAAAATGAAGAATCAATCCCAGAACACTAGTGCTAGTATTTAAAACTAAAGCAGAGACTAGAACAACTCACCTTTAGAAATTTCACATACAAATTAGTTGTATTTAAAATGGTTCGGCGTTCCCAACTGGACAATAATTTATTTTATACTTTATCCAGTATGTCACGAACATTTTATGTCGTGGAACTTTCCATATCAGTAAAGACCTAGGTGGTAAAACAAGCAATAACTCCCTGTTCTATATCAGTACAATCATGACCTTACAAAACTTGCATATTGTTCTGTAAACAGGGTGCTCTAAAATTTCTCTTACAAACGTCTACAACTTATAGAGGGGACTGAGTAGATACTATTTTGAACTGCAACCTACGTCCGGAAACTTAGCGTTTCCGTGTTACAACTATTTAAAAACATGTTGGTAATGCGACCACTTTTAGAAGTAATTCATTAGGCGTGAGTCAGTATGTTATTTGTTTTACAATTCCACTTTTTAATAACCAAAGAAACAATAAGGAAAATTAATCTGTTTTCACAAACACTGTTGTTTAAAGTTAAACTTAAACCACATTTGTGTGCGGCCTCTTCATGGAAGGTACCCCTTGCTCGAAGCCGTTGTGTAATTGTGTCGAAAAGGGTACGTGGTGGTGTCAGACATTGTGCATAACGATCTCGATAAAGGCGATGAGCAGCTCTTCTATTACTGTGAGCTTCGCCATACAGAAGGGTCATATCGGCGTATTCCGCAAACGTGTACTCAACCATATTGCTCTAACCTCACATACGCATGAATGAGGAGGCTTGAACCACGCCAGAGAGGTACGACACACATGAGATGACATCAGCTGATCTGGTGTAAGCAACCCCCACCATGACTACCCTGTTGTATCCCTATCTAGCAAACATGTTTTCAAACGGCTGTCGCACGGAAACGCTTCCAGTTCAAAATATTATCTACCCAGTCCCCTCTATAAGTCCTAGAAGTTTGTGAGGGGTTCAGAGCACCCTGTGTGTCTAGACAGACTGAAACATTTACAAATTTCTACACAAGTTATCTGCTAAATAGGAAGAAACGGAGTATTCCTTTTACCAGAACATTCAAGAAAACGTTTCTGGAATTCGTGGTTCATGTAGTTTAATATTTACTGCACCCGAACAGAGACTAAGTTGCTACATTAAAATCTCGTAAGATAATCATAGTACCATTCATTCAACAAAAAAATATCACATTTGTCACTCATAAATGAAATTATTGTTAAACAGAACACTCTCAGAATGAGAAAAGGATGTAAAATTAGGTTTCAATGATTACATATGCTCTCATACGATTGAAACCTGTACTGTCCTTTTCAAACACGAGAAGCAGAAAGAATGAAAGCTGATCTCCCTTTACAAAACTAAAAGGAGCAATAAGTTCCAGTATCCTGTACTATAGAGTTGAGAAATCAGTGCCGTTTTCATTCAGCAGATTGTTGCAGCTTTGAATCCTCCAAAACAAGTCAAGCTCCAGCTACTAGATGTTTTCCAACTCGTAGCTCTCCCACCGTTTTAAATTTTTCCTTTGATTACCAGATCATGGGGTGTGTCTCCATATGGCTTGCATGCCTCCATATTCTTCCGTCGGAGGCAATTTAACATTCGTAACCGCGCCGAAAGCGTTAGTACTTCCCCGTCTTGTGGCAGAAGATGACGTTAAAAATTCTATGGTATTATTTTTGCTCAAAGGTAGATCCGCTTGAATGGAATGGCATTAACAAGTTAAGATAGAATTTCCTTACGACATCCACATTTTTTTAAAATTGTTGTCATTGTTGTGATCTTCAGTCCGAAGAATGGTTTGGTACAGTTCTCCACGCTAGTCTCTACTCTACACACCAGCTGTGAACAACTACTGCAACCGACATCTATCTGAACTGGCTTAACTGCGTTTGAGCCTATAACTCCCTCTACAGTTTTATTCCCCACACTTCTTTCAGTACCAAAGTAACGATCTGCTGATGCCTCATGATGTGTCCAATGACCGATCCCTTCTTTCAGTCGGATTGTGCTACAGTTTTCTTTTTTTTAGTTCAGTACAGCATCTGCTCATTAGGTATTCCATCTTGCTATCTAACCTTGAGCAATTTTTGTAGCACTACACTTCAGAATCTTCTGTCCTCTTCTTGCCCCAACTGCTTAGCGTCTTTCAAACGAGGCTGCACTTGAGATAAATAGCTTCAGAAAAGTCTTTCTAACACTTAATATCCGGTGTTAATAAATTCCTCTTTCTCAGAAATATTTGTTTTGCTACTGCCGGCCTGCATTTGATATCCTCTGGAACCAAACTTCCATTTTTATTTCTTTTCCTTGAACTTCAATTCCGTCCAAATTTCTCCTTGGTCTCATTTACTTCTTATCAAATGTATAGATTGAATAACATCGGGGTAGGCTACAACCCTGTTTCACTATTGTCTCAGCCACTGCCTCACTTTCATGTCCTTCATCTGTCGTAACTGCAGACTGGTTTCTGAACAAGTTGTAAATAACGTTATGAAAGCAATAAATTTAAATTTGTTAATGAAAGTAGTAAGATACGCAATATCTAGTATACAGTTACATAGACAAAATCTTTGAATCGAGTATAGTAACAGAAATAGACTGTCAGATATGAACGTTTGTTTAGTGTTGTTACATTAGAACTAGGCACACGTTTGGAAAGATAGGTGTACAAACCCGCATGTAGCCGTTCAGATTTAGATTTTGTATGGTTATCCTAAAACTTTTTTCCTGAATTCTACTATGCTTCCCTTGAAAAAAATCTCCAGTTTTCTTGCTAAAATCGCTATCAACCCTTCTTTGCTGTACGAAACCAAATTTTTATTACTGTAGCAATTGTTAATAATTTAATAATTTACTTTCCAGCCATGTGTAAAGTTGCTTTAGTACTTTCCTGAAGTACACACAACAGCAAAAAATATGAGCCAGTGAAGACAATACGGCATAAAAATCGGGCCATTTTCAAATAGCAGCATAACAACCTGGCCAGGGCATGACGTCAGAGAGACAAAGTGGGTGGTTGATTCAGTAAATGAGAGATATCCGACGATCACTCTGTATTCGGCCTTGCCGCATGTGCTTATGATTTCTTACTTTACGACACTGGTTATGGACCTGACTAAGTGTTCGGATTGCAGCGACAGCACCTCGATGCCAATAAATATGCGGCACAGAGACTATAAAACGTCTAAGAATGTGCTTATAGGGGCTCAGTATCTACCATTCAGGCTAACTAACAAGAATGGAAGACCAATTTTACCAATAAGTTCTTTATTTTCTAAATCCGCTCATATTCGTCTGTGAAACTTGAAATGTCAACTTCGCACGTTTTTGAAAGAAGATTAAAGCCACAAAATTATCTTGTCCGAGTATATGGAGTCATGTATTCAGAGAGAACAGCCTCTTATCTGTTTCTCGTGGCGCAATGCGTAGAACAGTGAAATAGTAACCTGAAAGTGCAGAGTTCGAAGCTACATGTTTCTATTTTTTCTATCGTTTGCGCGAAGTAACTGGGAAGAAAAAGCAGCGATATTTCGGACAATGCTTACCCAAAACATTGTTAATCTATGTTCATTTGTTATGTTTGTTACTAGCGCTATTGTTCAAAGGGCTCTCCCGACTTCTTCCACAACTCTGTGTCCCGTACCGTTGTCGCCATGATTGTCCATCACAAGACTGCAGCTCACCTCACCATCGTCTTCCGCGTCGGCCCCGTCTCATTGTGCCTTTTTTAGACAGTTAATCTGTTAGTAATTTGTTTGTAAATAATCGTAGACCCATCTGTACGATACGCAGTATACATTAATTTTAGTTCAAGACATAGCGGCCGGCCGTTGTGGCCGAGCGGTTCTAGGCGCTTCAGTCTGGAACCGCGCTGCTGCTTCGGTCGCAGGTTCGAATCCTGCCTCGGGCATGGATGTGTGTGATGTCCTTAGGTTGGTTACGTTTAGTTCTAAGTCTAGGGGACTGATTACCTCAGATGTTAAGTCTCATAGTGCCTAGAGCCATTTGAACCATTTTTTGAAGACATAGCGTCGTCATTGTACTAGATTGTACACAAGCATGGTAATGGAAAGTGAAATGCTAGTTCGGCCGATGTGGACGGGTGAGGTTACCATTCCACTGTTCTAGACCTTATGTCACGAGAAACAGGTAAAGGATTAGGCTCTCTGAACACATGACTCGATATGCTAGGACAAGATAATTTTGTGGCTTTAATCTTCTTTAAAAAACGTGCGAAGTTGACATTTCACGTTTCAAAGACGAATATGAGCGGCTGTAGAAAATAAAGGACTTACTGGTAAAATTGGTCTTCCATTCTTGTTAGTTAGCCTGAATGGTAGATAGTCAGCCCTCTTAAGCATATTCTTAGATGTTTTATAGTCTCTGTGCCGCATATTTATTGGCATCGAGGTGCTGTCGCTGCAGTTCGAACACTTAGTCAGGTCCATAACCAGTGTCGTAAAGTAAGAAATCATTAGAACATGTGGCATGGGAGAATACAAAGTGAGCGTTGGATACCTCGCATTTATGTGAATCAATGGCCCGCTTCGTCCCTCTGACGCCACGCTCTGGCGCGGTTTTTATGCTGCCACTGCCAAATGGTGTCCATTTTTTTTTTTTTTTTGCTGTTTGTCTACAGTGGTCCATATATTTTGCTGCTGAATGTACCTATTCACATCCTTTTATCATGTTGCCAGGTTGCGTTCCGTGCTTAAGAGGAAGCAAACGGCTGCCATGCTCTAAAATCTACATCTACATCTGCATATAAACTCTGCAAGGCCCCGTACGGTGCATAGCGGAGGGTATCTTATTGCTATTCATTGCCTTTTCTGTTCCACGTGCAAATGGAGCGACGGAAAAACAACTGTTTGCATGCTAGTGTACGAGCCCTGATTTCTCTTATCTTCGTAGTCCTTGCACTAGATTTATGTTGGCGACAATGGGATCATCGTGCAGTCTGCCACAAATGCCGGTTCTTTAAATTTTCTCAGTAGTATTTCACGAAAAGAACGTTCACTTCCCACCAGGGCTTCTCATTTGAGTGCGCGTAGCGTTTCTGCAGCACTTACGAGCTTCTCGGACCCACCGGTAACAACTCTAACAGCTCGCCCTCGAATTGCTTCGATCTCTTCCTCTAATCTTGTGTGGATCCAAACAGTCTAGTAATACTCAAGAATGCCCCCCCCCCCCCCGTAAGTGTTCGGTTTGCGGTCTCCTTTGTAGATGAACTACACTTTCCTAGAATTATCCCAATAAGACGAAGTCTAACATTCACATTTACTACAGGTGACCTTACATGCTCGTTCTGTTTCATGTGTCTTTGGAAAGTTACGTTTAGATTTTTCATCGACGTGACTCTGTCGACCAGTGCACCATTGATGTTGTATTCGAACATTATGGAATAGTTTTTCCCACTAATCTGCATTAACTTACATTTTTCCACATTTAGAGCTAGCTGCCATCCGTCACACCAAATACGAATTGCATCCAAGTCAGCCTACAGCCACTCAAAGACGACACTGCCCCGTAGACTATATTGTCATCAGCAAACAGTCAAAGACTGCTGCTGATCCTATCCGTCAGTTCGTTTATGTTCATAGAGATTGACAGTGGACCCATCACGCTTCCAGACGAGACATTTGTCTCTGAGTACACTCACCATCCAGGACAACGTACACATAAGTATTATTTGAAAAGTCTTCGAGCTTCTAACATATCTGGGAACCTGTTCCGTAGTCTCGGGCCTTTGTTCATAGCCTGCAATGTGATACTGTATCAAACGCTTTCCGGAGATTTAGGAATATGGAATCTGCCCGTAGCCCTTCATCCATGGTTTGCAGGACATCGTGCGAGAAAAGAGTAAGTTGACGTGATGTCCTTCGAATTTGAAATGTGTACTGCCTTTGAACGACCATGGTTTCAGGCAGCCCGTTGTAATCCACACTGACTCGTTTATCATACGTAGTCGTCGTTCTACCCGTCATGTCCTACATCTCAAGGACCTGATGAGATTGATCCTGACAAAGTCTTGTCATGGCTGTTTTAAGATCAGGCTGCGATACAAGGTGAGGCTTAGATATTTCGAGTGGACAAGAAGACGGATAGGTGATTAGAGAGCAATGTACATCAACGCTCTTGCCGTCCATTTTCCCTATTACTCCCATTCGCTTATTCGTATCTTTAGTTACTTATTTGACATGTAGCTAAATAACGTGCGTGAACCAAACGTATCAGTGAAAAAACATTCCAGAAACAAGTCGCAAGGGTTTACAATTTAGCGGTAACCGCAGTTCAAAGATTTGTATTTGCAAAAGTTGTTACCGAGTTCGCAAAACTCGTTGCGTTTCACTGTGTAAAAACTTGTGTTCTTTTGGCAGCGTGTGGAGAACGGGGGTCAGCCGATGGCAGTCAACAGCTGGAAGATGACGATGACGACGACGACGACGACGACGACGACGACGACGATCAGTGGGAAGACGTGTCCAGCGAGGAGTACGTATATGCTACAAAGGGTATCACTTAACCACGACTTGTAGTACATAAGAGGAGTGTGAGCAAAGTTCTCGGCAGTAGATATATACAGCTTTCATTTCGTTCATAATTTTTGTTTCTGTTACGTTGATACAAGTCAGTCAGTAAGGTAAGTCAAGCGAGAGTTTGATTTGAAGAATACCTTGTGTAGGTTTTTAACCTGGTCATGTTGTATGAGCTTCCCAGCCGTCATGAAACTGTAGTTTTTTGTGGTTTATCGACAAATGGAGATTCATTCAAAGCCAAAGGTTTCTAAGGCAGCAGCAGTTGAATGAGCGATCAGTGTACCGAACACGGAATATTGATTGAGAGTAAATTGTAAAAGACGAAAGTAATGAGGAGTAGCGGAAATAAAATTAGCGATAAACTCTACATCAAAACTAGAGACCACATAGTTGATGAAGTGAAGGAATTCGGCTACCTTCGAAGCAACTTAACTCCTGACAGACGAAGGACGGAGTTTACAAAAGGTATACCAGCTAAAAAAAGCAAGTTTTTCTCTCTAAAAGAAATATACTAGTCTCTAATATAGACCTCTCAGTCTCAGGAAGAAGTTTCAGAGAATGTATGTCTGGAGCGCTGCGTTGTATGGAAGTGAACCGTAGTCTGTTGGGAAACTGGAAAAGAAGGTAATTGAAGCACCTGAGATGGGGCGTTATAGAAACATTCTCCAAATTAAGTGTACTGATACGGTAAGAAATGAGGTGATCTCCCGCAGAATCGGCGAGGAAACGACTACATGAAACAAGACTAGAAAGATTTTTAGTACAGTTTTATCGTATATAAAATACATTCTTGTTTTTGATTGCATTTGCAAAGAGTAAAACAATCAGCAAAAGAATACTTCCCAAGCCTTTTCAACCAAATATATGCGAGAAGGCCAGGGTTAGACAAAGGAAAAGAAATAATATTGCATCGAGACGCATGAAAGTTGCATCGCAAAGGGACAATTGAGTGGTCTGAAGCACGAAATTTAGGAACAATCACTCTATTCACAAGATTTTAACTATATCTATTTGTTCATGGCTGTGAAACTTTTTTAATCAAATGAAGAAGTTGTGGAAACTGTTGCATAGTTATCAGAAAGCAGAGACGGAATGCATTCACTGGAATTACTTTGGACAGAGTTCTTTAATTCCAAAGGAAACTCATGTTTCACAGCCTCCACCTACCCTTGGAATCATTGCCTCTGGCTCAAAATCATTGCAGCAAAAGATGAAGCGATGCTTTTGGTAGACCGCTGCACAACTGTTTGGAAGAACGTGGACTGAAATCCACGTTCTATCAACTTAATATAAGCCTTCCCCCGTTCCCCTGTAACAATTCAGACGTACGCCAGTATATCTACTTTATTATAAGCTCGTCCATTGTTCTCTCATCGTATTGCGACCCACAGATACGTCTGTAATCATCTCAATGTCGAAGCGGCCTTGTACTCTTAACACCCTTAATCTCGTCTTTTCACTAAATGCACTCTTAAGGCTGTGTCCTTCGCTCTCTGGACACCAGAAGAAAATATTTCATATGTTGGCTGGTAATGAGTGGCCTATAAACACAAATGAATAACAGTCTGATGAGTAGAATGACAGTGACGTATAATATAATTACAGTGCACCAAAAATAACGTAAAACTACTTCCATCAATTAACAAACGTCACGCTTCTGCATCTTAAGATGAATGCAGCACTTTAAGTTCATGCTTATTTCGGTTGACTCACAAACTTATCGCTAAGAAATACTGCTTTAGCGGTTTTTAATATCTGTTGTTGTTGTAGTTTTCAGTTCGAAGAGTAGTTTCAGGCAGCTCTTCAGCCTGTGCAAACCTCTTCATATCTGCATAACTACTGCAACCTACATCTATTTGAGCATCCCTTAGTCTCCCTCTACAGGTTTCACCCCTCACACTTAACTCCATTATGAAATTGGCAATTCCTTAATGCCTCTGGGTGCGTCCTATCAGCTCTTCCCTTGTTTTAGTCTTGTTGCGTCGTAACTTTCTTTATTCCTCAATTCGATTCAGTACCTCCTAATTAGTTACTCGATGTACCTATCTAAGCTTCGGCATTCTTCTGTAGCACCACATTTCTAAAGCTTCTCCTCTTTTCTGAACTGCTTGTCATCCACGTTTCGCTTCCGTACAAAGTTACACTCCAGACGGACACCTTCAGAAAAGACTTAACGCTTAAATTTACATTCCATGTTAGCAAATTTCTCATTTACAGAAACATTTTTCTTGCTATTATCAGTCTGCCGAGTACATCCTCTCTACTTTGGCCATCGTCAGTGACTTTCTGCCCAAATAGTAGATCTTCTCTAATAATACCGAGCGAGGTGGCGCAGTGGTTAGCACACTGGACTCGCATTCGGGAGGACGACGGTTCAATCCCGTCTCCGGCCATCCTGATTTAGGTTTTCCGTGATTTCCCTAAATCGTTTCAGGCAAATGCCGGGATGGTTCCTTTGAAAGAGCACGGCCGATTTCCTTCCCAATCCTTTCCTAACCCGAGCTTGCGCTCCGTCTCTAATGACCTCGTTGTCAACGGGAGGTTAAACACTAACCACCACCACCATCTTCTCTAATGCTTTGATGTCTGATTCGCTGGTCTAATTCCCTCAGCATCGGCTGGTTTGATTCGACTACATTCCACCAGTCTTGTTTTACTTTTGTTGACGTTCATCTTATAACCTCATTTTCTTATACTATCCGTTCGATTCAGATATACTTTCAAGTCTTTTGCTATTGCTGACTGAATTACAATGTCATCAGCTGACCTCAAATTTTAATTCTTCTCCCTGAACTTTAATTCCGTTTCCAGATTCCTCCTAGGTTTACTTTACTGATTGCTCAATCTGTAGACTGAGCAACATTGTACACCCATTAGCCTCACACGAGGGACTGACAAATCGGCAATCAGTTTTTTCTTATTTTAAATTTTTTTACTTTTTTCCTAAAGGCCACACAGGCATCCCACAGTGTTTTGATGTTTTACAGGGTAAGGTTACATTTGCCTAAAAATTTAATGATCAGTATTAAATTAATATATTATTTTGATGAAGGACAGTTGCTCTATTAGGTGGCAATGGTTGATGATATCTGATTAACTGCTGTGTGAAATCAGTTCGCTGGTTTGCGTATACATTGACGGAAAAAGTTCCCAACACCAAGAAATAATTATTGTAGAGTAATGAAATTTGGTTGATTCATTTCTCAAGGTGGCATATTTAAATGATTAACGTTGCAAGATCACAGATTAATATAAGCACGAGAAAAGCCATTACAAATGTGACACTCTGGTACATTAATAACCGGTGTAACCACCAGAATGTTGAACGCAAGTATGCAAATGTTCATCCATTGTGTCGTGTAGGTGCCGGGTGTCAGTTTGTGGGTTGGAGTTCCATGCGTGTTGCACTTGGTCGGTCAATACAGGTACCGTTAATACCAACTATTGGTGAACTGGAGTTGTCGTCCGATGATGTCCCATTAATGCTCGATTGGAAACAGATTTGGTGATCGAGCCGGCCAAGGCAACATGTCGACACTCTGTAAAGCATGTTGAGCAACAACAGTGGTATGTGGGCCACCGCTATCCTGTTGGAGAACACCCCCTGGAATGCTATTAATGAATCGCAGGACAGCAGGTCGAATCACCAGACTGACGTACAAATTTCCAGTGAGGGTGCGTGGGATGACCACGAGAGTGCTCCTGTTGTGATACGAAATCGTACCCCAGACCGTGATTCCAGGTGGACGTCTAGTGCCTCTAGGCTCCAGATAGGTTGGCTGCAAGCGCTCACCTGGCCTCCTTCTAACCAACACACGGCCATCTTTGGCAATGAGGCAGAACCAGCTTCTTAGAAAACACAATAGGCGTCCACTCCGTTCTCCAATGAGCTCTCGCCTGACCCCACTGAAGTAGCAAATGGTTTAGGGTCAGCGGAACGCACGTTACTACAGGGCGTCTGGTTCAGAGCCGTCCTAGAGGTAACCGACTTGTAACATCTTGTAATGTCACTGTGGTGTCGCCTGCTGCAGCGGACGCAGTACAATGCACCGGAGCCATAGCCAAACAAGACGGCCTTCCCTCTCGGTATTGTCATCTTACGTTCTCGTGACTACGGCTACCAGCAATCATTTCAAGTGGCTACATTCCTGCCAAGTCTTTCTGCATTATCGCAGAAGGAACATTCAGCTTGTCGTAGCCCTATAAAACGACCTCGTTCAAACTCCGTGAGGTATTGATAATGGCGTCTTTGTCATATTAAAGGTATTCTTGACGAACATCAACTCACCGCGCCCGAATTTCAAAGGTAACTAACGCTTACGACAGTTACAGCGCGTATTTAAAGCAAACCTGATTTTCATCCTCATGATGGCGCTGCTAGTGTCAATCTTACGCAACTTGCGCGAAATTCGAGTAGACGTCACATTTCAGTTGTGGAAACGCGCCTACCAGTTTTCTTTTCTCTCGCACAAATTCTTCTTGTGCTGGGCTTTTTCTGTCAGTATAGTTTATACAGTCGAGAACTAAGTGAATGACCTCTCCTACCGGTACCATGTCACATTCACAATAGGAATTATCTCGACCGTGAAGTCCGTGAAAATGGTTGGGGAATTATTCATGAGTAAATCTCAGGCGAATTATGGAACATACGAACTTTTTATTTGCATTGATTGAGTTGAACTAGGGCTTCGAGGCAGTGTTTTGTTGGTTTCGTCCATAATTTTTCCATTTAATGGGTATCAGTGATGGACATTTGTCTTCCCATTGACGCCTTGTTCTTGTGTACAATGCAATCTTTAGGTTCTGCATATCTTGCAACAAGCTTCTACAATCGTTAAAACAAAAATGTTCCTTACTTAGAGGTTCTACAAGTAATTTAAAGATGCCATTATAACTGTGGCCTCTGAAGAAAACCTGGAAGTATCACTGGGAAAATCCAGTTCCTGGTAACCTATGCTTAAACACACAGGATAGCGCAATCCATTCTGACATTAAGTATGGTTCTGCAACGCTCAGTACAAATCTCTAAATACTCCAGGAAATTGTAAGAAATGCAGATTTTTACTAATTCCTTTGCTCCAGGTTTTGTTTTTCTTGGGACGTAGAAAACGTCGTATGCTGAAGTGTTTCGTTAAACCGGTAGCTGAATTAAGGTATGTCGGCTTTCCCCGGAAAAAGGGGAAAATGTCCTTTAAATGTATAAAGCTTTACATAATCTGATTGTTGGAGGCGTTTGCTGCCGTGGAACGTATAACTCCTAGGCAAGTCCAGGTGCGGCTGAACTGTTTGTTTTTTTTTTTTTTTTCGTAGTTTCAGAAATGACTTCCTGTTGCCTCTGCAGAAGAGCATACTTCGATAGTCGATATTAGATCTTATTAAAACCATTTATATTGCTAACAGAAAATTATGGTCTGCTTTTTACCACACTCTTGTAACAGAAGGCAACACGTTGAGATAAGGCTGGATCTTCTCTTTCAAATATGCAATATGCCTCGTCCATTATGCCTAGAAATTTAATTAGATGCTTCACTGGTACGATCTGGCTACTTGAACTTACGTGTGTTAGTTGCTCTGGAATTCATCGCCTGCCCAAGTTAACAACCGTCATTTTAAGAACTGAAAGCAGTAAGCCCTTAACCGCCAGTTAGGTTTCTAACTGGGCTAACTGGGACGCTGCTGAACTCATTAATCTCCTAGTTTCTTCAAGGCCGGCAGCTGAAGTATATATCACCTACACACTGAATCAATTCAATATCTCATGGCCACTTGGTTCTGACATCTGCTGTGTAAACAAAATACTGAATAGTGTTTAATATCGGTCCCTGTGGAACGCCAACAGTGCCGTACCTTGGACCTACTGTTTTATTTTTCAGGCGTGGGACTACAGTCTTCCTAATGAAAAATTGTCTTGTATCATAGACGAAGTTGTTGGATAGTTCAATGTCTGTCATTCTTTGGCGTAATAAGATAATGATAACATTATCGTTTGCCTGTTCAGTATCCACAATCATGGATGTAACATTCTGTCTTTTCTCAAAATCTCTTTCTAGATCCAAAGTGAGTTGTGACAAAATATTTGCTGTAGATCGACGTTTCCGAAAACCACTTTGATAGACTGGCAGAAAATTGTTAACGATAATTAATTGGAACCCCCAACTGCCGACAGGTGTTGTTGATATACCTCGATGGGGGCAGCTGAAAATGTGTGCCCCGACCAGGACTCGAACCCGAGATCTCTTGCTTACATGGCAGACGCTCTATCCATTTTTTTTTGTGTTTGGTCGTTGCGGACGTCACATGACATCCGTTCCCAAGTTCGTTGTTGATCCTTTCACTGAGTTTTTTATTACAGAGGCCAAACAGCTCTCTGACGGAACACGCCGAGCTACCGTGCCGACGCCTATCTGAGCCACCGAGGACGCAGATTAATAGCGCGACTGCGGAGACTTATCCCTTGCACGCTTCCCGTGAGACCCACATTACCAACTGTCCACAACTCTACATATGCAATGTACCTAATAGATATTTGCCCATCCACTCATTACCCGCGCACACTTTGGCGATTCCCGTAAGAGTTCGGGCAACCTGTGCGCATTCGACAGACGAAGGTCAATGGCTGGGTAGCCTTTAACTATATATATGAAGATAGTAACTATTCGAGTCCCGGTCGGGGCACAAATTTTCAGCTGTCCCCATCAAGGTATATCAACAACACCTGTTGGCAGTTGAGGATTTCAATTAATTATCATTTATTCTAGAGAAGCTGCACGGTCATCAATGGTATCTGTTTTTTGAGAACAGTTACTATTTTCATATGCGTAGAAAATTGTTAGTTTCAAAACAACCTTCCGGGACGGTTTTTAACTAACCATTCCAAGGGTTTCGCAATGCACGACTGGAGTGCTACGGGTCTGTAGGAGGCAGCAGATTCTGGATTCTTTCCAGGTTTCAGAATTGGTACAATGACCGGTTCAGTTCAGTTATTAGGAAATGATGCTAAATTTCCAGCAACTTTCCTTTTTCGGGTACAGATAAATTTCGCAGCCTCGAATAATATTGTCCACACGTGGTGCTTGTATTCGCTGTATGCGTAAAGGCATTCGGCAGTTTTACCTGTGTTAATGTCGAACATAGGAAACTGTGTGATGCTTCCCCTGGGGCACTGACAGTTCTGACGCTACTGAGGGATGCTCTGTTTTGTCTAGAAATGTGCCTGGGAGTGATTCATCCATCCTTGTGAAACTGAAAGTTCCTTGGTTCCTATGCGAAAGAGCTTTAATACATCTCCATATGTTTGTGACATAAGCGTTTTTATGTAATTTGTTACGAAATGCTGTCCAGTTCTCTTGCTTCTTTTTCTTTAAAACACACCTCACTTGCGGATCTATTTCCTTGTACTGTAAAAATTAATGGAATGATTGGTTTGCAAGTAATTCCCTGAATGGCTATTTTCTTATTGGAACTGCTGTTGAACATTTTGCATCCCACAAAGTACTTGGATTTTTCTTTTGTTTCTTCGATATTATTTGCATTGGGATTGTTTCGAGAGCTACTTTGTTTTTGAGTTCCATAAATGCTTTACAATCTTCGTCTACGTTGTGGCATATTCTTAGGTGAGAAATTAGGTCATGTTTTGTATTATTCTCATTTCGCTTCTTTTATTTTCGATTTGCCGCTTATCTCTGTTTCATTGCCTGACGTAGCAGTTGTTCCCAGGTTAATTTCAATCGGGAGATTATCTGATCCCAGTGTATCACCCTGAACTGCCCATTGGCCTAAAGAAGCCAATTCTAGTAGCATATGGCTAGGTCTACCTCTGTCTTGTCTTGTGTGTGGACAAGATACTGCGGTAGGTTTTCCGTCATTAAGTAGTACTAACCCATAATCTTCCATTATCTCTTCCAGATGTTTCCTATAACTGTCTGTAACTCCGCGTTATGTGCATTGAAGACGTAACACACCAGATACGACAGCTGCGTCCGCGTAAAAATATTTGTTCTGTCGTAGATCCTGGTTCTGGGCAGAAAGTTAACAGGAGATCAGCTAGAAAGCGCTCATATGTGGATGAATTCTGACTGCTACAATCTGAAGTTTTTCTTCAGGTGACAGTTGCATAGATAAAATTATGTAAGAAATATTCCTCTTGATAAAAGTCGCTACTCTCCTCCTTCTGTCCATTCTGTCCTTTCTCCTACCGTCCTATGTGTACCTGAAACTGGCTTAGATCAAGTTTCCGGGAGTGCTACGACATTTACTTCATTTCGGTGTAATTCTTGTAGAAAAATTTCTTTATTGGATACTGCTGATTTCCAACAGTAAAATTTCAAGCATTGTACTGTCCTATTAGGTATTCTAAGTTTTTCACGATTTCTTGCCACTGTACATCTTCACCTCCTGTTGATTTTATTTGCTTCATTATAGTCAATTTTAATGTGAAGATACCGTGAACTAATCTGTGACAGTCTATATCTTGCGTCTTAGCGACGTTTACCTTGGGAGGTGAAGGTGTTCACGGATTTGAAATTATTGGATGTATTGGTCGTTGAGAAGGTACGTGAGATGAGCGACGTGTATTCCAATTACTGGTGTTATCCGGTTGCCGAATTCCATGTCTGTTTTCATGTCGCGCCATGGTGTGAAATGGGCTGCTCTTGGTGAGGTTGCTGGCTTACGTTTTATTTCCTGGTGCGTGTCACCCGTTCTCATCAGTTGAGGAAATTCTCCAGTGTTATTTATCCTGTACTCCGTTCCAGGCCTATCGATAGCAGATACATTCATTATATCAGTCTAGCTAATCATTCATTCTGAATAAATTTCTTCACGCAAGGTCACTGGGTGAAGTTTAGCAATATTTCTTTCAAGACTTTCAACGTTCATCACGTACACAAGTATGGTTCTAGACCTGTCTTACACCTGTTACGAGATATTTGTCGTCCCGTCGGAGGTTGCTGTAATACGCTAAAGAACAAAAGAAACTGGTACACCAGCCTAATATTGTGTAGAGCCCCCGCAAGCAAGCAGAAGTGCCGCAAAACTACGTGGCATGGACTCGCCTAATGTCTGAAGTAATGCTGGAGAGAACTGACACCATGAACGGTGCAGGGCTGTCCTTAAATCCGTAAGAGTGCGAGGGGTTCAGGTCTGTTCTGAAGAGCACGTTGCAAGGAATCCCAGACATGCTCAATAATATTCATGTCTGAGGAGCTTGGTGGCCAGCGGAAGTGTTTAAACTCAGAAGAGTATTCCTGGAGCCACTCTGTAGCATTTCTGGACTTGTAGGGTGTCGCATTGTCCTGCTGGAATTCAAATCCGTCGGGATGCACAATGGACATGGATCGACGCAGGTACTCAGACAGGATGCTTACGCATGTGTCACCTGTCAGAGTCGTATCTAGGCGTATCACGTGATCCATTTCACTCCATGTGCAACATTAAAGGGCCTCCACCAACTTCAACAGTTCCCTGCTGACATGCAGGGGTTCATGGATTCCTGAGGCTGTCTCCATACCCGTACACGTCCATCAGCTCGATACAATCTGAAACTAGACTCGTCCAACCAGGCAACACGTTTCAGGTCATCAACAGTACAATGTCGGTGTTGACGTGCCCAGGTGAGGCGTAAAGCTTTGTGTCGTGCAGAGATCAAGGGTACACGAGTGGGCCTTCGGCTCGGAAATCCCATATCGATGATGTTTCGTTGAATGGTTCACACGCTGACACTTGTTGATGGCCCAACATTGAAATCTGCAACAATTTGCGGAAGGGTTGCGCTTGTGTCACGTTCAACGGTTCTCTTCAGTCGTCGTTGCTCCGTTCTTGCTGGATCTTTTTGCGGCCGCAGCGATGTCGGAGATCTATTGTTTTATTGGATTCCTGATATTCACGGTACACCCGTAAAATGGTCCTACGGGAAAATCCCCACTTCATCACTACCTTGGGGATGCTGTGTCCCAACGCTCGTGCGCCGACTGTAACACCACGCTCAACCTCACTTAAATCTTAATAACCTGCCATTGTAGCAGCAGTAACCGATCTAACAACTGTACCGGACACTTGTTGTCTTATACAGATGTTGCCGACCGCAGCGCCGTATTCTGTCTGTTTACATATATCTATATTTGAATACGCGTGCCTATACTAGTTTCTTTGGCGCTTCAGCGTATTATAACGTCAGTTTTTGTCCGTCGCCGCAAAGAATTAGCCGAGCGGTCTAAGGCGCTGCAGTCATGGACTGTGTTGCTGGTCCCGGCGGAGGTTCGAGTGCTCCCTCGGGCATGGGTGTGTGTGTTTGTCCTTAGGATAATTTAGGTTATGTAGTGTGTAAGCTTAGGGACTGATGACCTTAGCAATTAAGCCCCATAAGACTTCACACACATTTGAACATTTTTTTTTGTCCGTCGAGTTGTACAATGGACTTCATCGCTCCCCGATCCGTAGGCGTGCCCTGCCGGTTTCTTGGGCGCTGTGGAAAGCGTTGTGGTTGCCCCTGCTTCTTATGTCATTTTTCGATTCCCTCACTGCAGGGGACGACTCGCCTGTTCGGGGCAGCGTTATTGTTGCCGGTATGGAGCGCAGCCGGACTCTGGACCATGGCAGCCTGGTTTTAGTTCCTTGGGTGGCGAGACACGGACCCCGTTGCGATTCTCTCTGATGTTGGCCCTTCTTCTGCCTCCACTGTTGGTCTCGGCTGCCTTCGCTGCATTGCGTCGATCTTCGCCGCAGCTTCTCGTATAGCAGTAGACAGGGGATGATTGGTAAAATTACGATTTACCCAAGCGTTTCATGAAATAGCGTCATCAGTGTTGTCCGAGATTTGTCATTCTGCGTTTCAACGCAGTATCTCCTTGACTTCTGAACAACACAGGCACTGCAGTATTGTATGAAATGTTTCAGTCTTATTTTACTCGTAAGGGTTAGCGTTAAACGTCTTGAACAAACCGATCGTGATGTTAATTCTGCTGCAGATTGGTTCAAATGGTTCTGAGCACTATGCGACTAAACTTCTGAGGTCATCAGTCGCCTAGAACTTAGAACTAATGAAACCTAACTAACCTAAGGACAGCACACGCATCCATGCCCGAGGCAGGATTCGAACCTGTGACGGGAGCGGTCGCTCGGCTCCAGACTGTAGCGCCTAGAACCGCACGGCCACTCCGGCCGGCCGCTGCAGATTGTTGATGCCCTTTTCTCCGATACATTGCACATCACGAAGTTGTGTTTAGATTAGGAGGTGTCTTTAAATTCAGTGTCAAAAAACGCATTCTCTGTCGCAGTTCAGTCATTGGTCGGTTAAAATCAACTGTCGACGAGCATCTCCCATTTTCGTCATTCATCGTGGCGGCCGCTTCCAATGTTGCTCCGCGTTACACGTTAACAGCATTTGTCAAGTGACCCGCCGTGCTTGTGTGTCTCCTGTAACCGAGCAGTAGCCGACAGCGGATGTGGCAACACTGTAGCGGCAAGTGACAGATGTCAACTATCAAGTAATTTTAAACGCAATGTACAGTAGATCCCTCGAGGGCTCTTAGACTTACAACTCGCATGACATCTTCGTTTTTCCCGAATTTAGCCTACACTCGTCTATGTTTCTCTGTAACACAAAGCCTACCGCGGTTTAGTTAAGCGCTTTCTCACCACTGACAGTCGCAATGCCTTCTTCCTCAACACATGACTGCTAAGGTCGCAGGTTCGAATCCTGCCTCGGGCATGGATGTGTGTGGTGTCCTTAGGCTAGTTAGGTTTAAGTAGTTCTAAGTTCTAGGGGACTGATGACCTAAGATGTTAAGCCCCATAGTGCTCAGAGCCATTAGAACCATTAGAGCCTCAACACATCCACCACACAACGTGCTTCCGGCTGCACCTGCCGGCTGTGTAATTCCAACACGTGTCGATCTTTCGATACCCCAGCTTCAGTTGTAGTGGTGACGGTGTCCGCCGACCTTCGTGACACTAACTGGAGTGATGTCAGAAGGCTACAGTCCCCGTCTCCACTTGCAATATTCAATTTCTGCGAGCAGCTGTAACGGGCCATTTCCATGGTCCTCGTTGAGATCTTCTTCGTAGGTGTAAACATTTGCACACAACGCTTTAATTGTTTCTACGTAATTTCGGGTTCCATAGTTTATGGCCGTATTAGCGAATTTGAAGGTACAATGAATTCATCTCATGAATACAAAGAATTTATTATACTTAATTTTTATGTAGGTCGTCGAGGACATGTTTTCGATTTTATAATCAATGTTCTGCAGTTCGCATGCGTCAGTTGGTGAGACGTCTCAGTGAAGCGACCGGGGTTAATAACCCCTCTCTTTCTAACTTTCAAAGGGCCCGTGCAAGTACAGCTGCCGAAAATTGCCACCTCTCCACAAATTCCTAAAGGCCTTAACTTTCGCTACAATACTAAGTAATGGAGCCTCTTCTGTGAAAAGTAAGTCAACCAGAAAGTCACTAGCAGCCTACCGGGCATAAGCTTCCAAAGTGATATTGAAGGCCAAGATAAAGGCTCTGCTCGACCTACCTATCTTGGACTATATAGGCGCGTTAAACGTCATTCAACATCGGCAGAAAATGCGATTGTGCGGTATCAGCATGGACCATATTCCGAAACCAAGGTCCATGGCTGAAATTTAAGCCCAGTTAGGTAGGAAATTAATAAAAATGTTTACATTTCTAATATATTTGTTCTAACTAGGAGAAGAATTTACACCTAAGTCAGTGGCGGCTCGCAAACTCACATTCGCAGTTATTTTGCAAACCGTTCGTTTAGATCCATGTTTACTGGAACATTTTTTCTTCTACACTGCATAGCAAAAAAATTAAACACCCAGAAATGTAGAAGGAAATGAAATGAAACCTCAGTGGTTATTTCAGTGATTACAAAATCGAGTCTAATTTATAAGGAACTTGACATTACGAGGCCACTTATCAGTATGATGTTGCAGTCCATCTGGTCTGACTGGATGGTCTCGTTCGGTTGGGAAGGGTGTCATAAACCCCTTGTATCTTCTCCTGAGGCCAGATGGCCCACAACTGTTGTCACTGGTCCTTGATATACCGGATATTGACTATGGGATGGTGATGGCGTTCGAAATGGTGTCACACATGTTCTATTGGGGACAGTTCCAGAGAGATAGTTTGCCACGAGAGCACTTCGACATCTCGCAGACAGTATATGGAGAATAGTGTCATGTGTGAACGAACATTGTCCTCTTGAAAAATACGATAGTGGTACAATCACATGAGAGTGTATACATTTAGAAGCAGGATGTCCGTAACGTACCATTGTGCTGTCAGATTTGCTTCAACCTCTACAGCTATGATCTGAAGACATAATCAGTGGGTCCTAGTATTGCGATGCCAGGAGTAACAGTGCTGTGTCTCTCTAAAAAGATTGAAGAATGGGACCATTCCCGTCTTTAGTCATGCAAGGTAGTTCAGAACAGCGATTCGTCGCTGAACATAGTGCGACGCCATTCATCAGCAGCACACTCTGCATTATCACAGCACCACTCCAAACGCAGCCTGCTGGTGCATGGGATGGTAATTCCCTAGTCCGGCAGCTGCTGCTCTCGGACCAAACTTGACATAGAATCTGCAGGGAGTACATTATTTGTTCTCGGATGGCAGGCGCAGATGTCAAGGTTTACGATGTGCTTGGGCACGGCACAATATGGAGCTTCTCCCTTGTGATGGTCAGACGGGTCGACTAAAACCTAGATGACGTGTACACCCGCCCTTACGTTCCCATACAGTCCCACGTCATGCCAGTGTCACATTCGAATGTCCCACAAATCTGTATATTGCACGATTCGAGTGTCCACCCAAATGGAGACCCACAATTAGGCATCTTTCAAACTCTGTCAGGTGCTGACAAAGCTGGTACACACGAATATGCAGCATTCCCTGTCCTTCACACTGATCATGCAAAACGTAACGCTGTTCACATCTTTTATATAATCACCAGAACTGGGGACAACACAAACCGCGAACAACACTAATGTACTGTAATGGTCATTCTTCCTGTCGCAGAGAACTACATCTCTTTTTGGAAACTACAGTGACACTCGACTGTGTCTTCTGGGTGTCTCACTTTATTTGTCAGGCTGTGTATTATCGTATAGATTCACCTGTTTTATTTCTCACTATTAATTTGTTGTGACGAAGTGAAACTACTTTCGTCCAGCCATAAATGTGGATCTTTGATCGCTCTCGGAGAATGCTCATCATACCAGAACACATGAAATATTAGTCCACTTTATTACATAAATGAATAAAATATTTACTTAGCTTTGCCACACTTCTTTGCCACAGGAGTACTGGATGTTGACTGTGAAGGCATCACTTGATGCACTAAGTAACAAACTGTTGTCTTTAGACACAATGTTCGACACTTACGACAGAACACGTTCATCTGAAACTTTAACAACTAGTTGGTCCTATACGGTGATGCAGTCTGCTGTAGCTGAGGTCACGAAACGCGGAGAGCTGTTACGTGTTCGACACTGCTAGGTCTGTTGGAAAGATTCCGGAACATTCGTAATTTCGCGCCGATGGTGTGTTGGAGCGAAATACTGTTGGCATCCCTATACACTCATGTGTTTAATGTGTAGCTCCGGAAGTGTCATTGTTGTATGTCCGTTAGTTATTGTTCTGTGCTGTATTGAGCAGACGCAAGAGCTTTTCGATCGCGCAGATGAGAACGCGATGTTCCTTAAGAGAATCATATTCTCCAGACCTGACGCCTGTGGACCTTTTTTTCAGAGTTGAAAACACCGTTGAAAGGACGAAGACTTGCAACGATAGACGGGATAAAAGAAAATCCGCAGACGGTGCTTCGCGCGTTCCAGCAAGAGGCCTACGGGGAGTGCTTCTGGAAGTGGAAACTGGGGTGTCTAGGAAGTCTGAAAATTCGGTTCGCTAGACAAACATTCAAACAAATCGTATTAATTTTTGTTGTAAAACAAAAATTACAATACTTGACATTTGCAATTACACATCTGTGTAACAAGCAAAGTGCGACATACAAAATACTGAATCTTCTTCAGTATAAACAGTTCCAAGTCGGTGCTGCATAGAGAGTTCAAGCGAAGTGACTAGAGTTGACACTTCTATACAGGGTGTTACAAAAAGGTACGGCCAAACTTTCAGGAAACATTCCTCACACACAAATAAAGAAAAGATGTTATGTGGACATGTGTCCGGAAACGCTTAATTTCCATGTTAGAGCTCATTTTAGTTTCGTCAATATGTACTGTACTTCCTCGATTCACCGCCAGTTGGCCCAATTGAAGGAAGGTAATGCTGACTTCGGTGCTTGTGTTGACATGCGACTCATTGTTCTACAGTACTAGCATCAAGCACATCAGTACGTAGCATCAACAGGTTAGTGTTCATCACGAACGTGGTTTTGCAGTCAGTGCAATGTTTACAAATGCGGAGTTGGCAGATGCCCATTTGATGTATGGATTAGCACGGGGCAATAGCCGTGGCGCGGTACGTTTGTATCGAGACAGATTTCCAGAACGAAGGTGTCCCGACAGGAAGACGTTCGAAGCAATTGATCGGCGTCTTAGGGAGCACGGAACATTCCAGCCTATGACTCGCGACTGGGGAAGACCTAGAACGACGAGGACACCTGCAACGGACGAGGCAATTCTTCGTGCAGTTGACGATAACCCTAATGTCAGCGTCAGAGAAGTTGCTGCTGTACAAGGTAACGTTGACCACGTCACTGTATGGAGAGTGCTACGGGAGAACCAGTTGTTTCCGTACCATGTACAGCGTGTGCAGGCACTATGAGCAACTGATTGGCCTCCACGGGTACACTTCTGCGAATGGTTCATCCAACAATGTGTCAATCTTCATTTCAGTGCAAATGTTCTCTTTACGGATGAGGCTTCATTCCAACGTTATCAAATTGTAAATTTTCAAAATCAATATGTGTGGGCTGACGAGAATCCGCACGCAATTGTGCAATCACATCAACACAGATTTTCTGTGAACGTTTGGGCAGGCGTTGTTGGTGATGTCTTGATTGGGCCCCATGTTCTTCCACCTACTCTCAATGAAGCACGTTATCATGATTTCATATGGGAGACTCTACCTGTGCTGCTAGAACATGTGCCTTTACAAGTACGACACAACATGTGATTCATGCACGATGGAGCTCCTGCACATTTCAGTCGAAGTGTTCGTACGCTTCTCAACAACAGATTCGGTTACCGATGGATTGGTAGAGGCGGACCAATTCCATGGCCTCCACGCTCTCCTGACCGCAACCCTCTTGACTTTCATTTATGGGGGCATTTGAAAGCTCTTGTCTACGCAACACCGGTATCAAACGTAGAGACTCTTCGTGCTCGTATTGTGGACGGCTGTGATACAATACGCCATTCTCCAGGGCTGCACCAGCGCATCAGGGATTCCATGCGACGGAGGGTGAATGCATGTATCCTCGCTAACGGAGGACGTTGTGAACATTTCCTATAACAAAGTGTTTGAAGTCACGCTGGTATGTTCTGTTGCTGTGTGTTTCCATTGCATGATTAATGTGATTTGAAGAGAAGTAATAAAATGAGCTCTAACATGGAAAGTAAGCGTTTCCGGACACATGTCCACATAACATATTTTCTTCCTCTGTGTGTGAGGAATGTTTCCTGAAACACCGTGTAGAAGTTGCTAATCTTCAAGGTGCTGTTCAACTAGGGCGTCACCAGTAGGACACGGCGCTTATGTCCTCGTCACCAAGGGGCCGCTGCTGTCACGTTGTCGTCCTGGAAAGAGGTCCGGTGAGAGTGCGATTGGCTGACTCCTTCTCACAGCCCTCTCTTCTCTATCGTTCCCGACTAGCGTGCCGGCGATTGACTTTACGCCGTGACAGAAACGGCGTTGGGAGCAATAGTTTGTGGAGAAAGTTCCATACTTTTTTGAATAGACCTCGTATACTGACCTCATCGCAACAGCGCTCTTTTCTACATCTACATCTACATGATTACTCTGCAATTCACATTTAAGTGCTTGGCAGAGGGTTCATCGAACCACAATCATACTATCTCTCTAACATTCCACTCCCGAACAGCGCGCGGGAAAAACGAACACCTAAACCTTTCTGTTCGAGCTCTGATTTCTCTTATTTTATTTTGATGATCATTCCTACCTATGTAGGTTGGGCTCAACAAAATATTTTCGCATTCGGAAGAGAAAGTTGGTGACTGAAATTTCGTAAATACATCTCGCCGCGACGAAAAACGTCTTTGCTTTAATGACTTCCATCCCACCTCGCGTATCATATCTGCCACACTCTCTCCCCTATTACGTGATAATACAAAACGAGCTGCCCTTTTTTGCACCCTTTCGATGTCCTCCGTCAATCGCACCTGGTAAGGATCCCACACCGCGCAGCAATATTCTAACAGGGGACGAACGAGTGTAGTGTAAGCTGTCTCTTTAGTGGACTTGTTGCATCTTCCAAGTGTCCTGCCAATGAAACGCAACCTTTGGCTCGCCTTCCCCACAATATTATCCATGTGGTCTTTCCAACTGAAGTAGTTCGTAATTTTAACACCCAGGTACTTAGTTGAATTGACAGCCTTGAGAATTGTACTATTTATCGAGTAATCGAATTCCAACGGATTTCTTTTGGAACTCATGTGGATCACCTCACACTTTTCGTTATTTAGCGCCAATTGTCACCTGCCACACCATACAGCAATCTTTTATAAATCGCTTTGCAACTGATACTGGTCTTCGGGTGACCTTACTAGACGGTAAATTAAAGCACCATCTGCGAACAACCTAAGAGAACTGCTCAGATTGTCACCTAGGTCATTTATATATATCAGGAACAGCAGAGGTCCCAGGACGCTTCCCTGGGGAACCCCTGATATCGCTTTCGTTTTACTCGATGATTTGCCGTCTATTACTACGAACTGCGACCTTCCTGACAGGAAATCACTTTACAGAAAGGTAGGGTGTGTCTTCTGGAGTCTCTCCCACTGGTTGATGTGGAACTGCAGCCAGCCCTCGCTAATGTCTGTGATATCGATTTGTGTTGCCGACTTTTGTGTGGAACCACAACCTCTGGACGATACCACGTAATTGTGTGACGCCCTGTATACACCCACGCCTTCTAGATAAGCTCAAGTACTGTGGTATGGATGGGACAGCGCTCAAATGGTTTAAATCGTACCTAACTGGAAGAGTGCAGAAAGTTGAAATAAACAGTTCACATAACATGCAAAAAAAACTGGTGATTTCTCAAATTGCGGAACAATCAAGAATGGGGTGCCGCGAGGTCCGGTCTTGGGTCCTATGCTGTTCTTAATATATAAAAATGATTTGCCATTCTATATTCACGAAGATGCAAAGCTGGTACTTTTTGCCGATGATACAAGTATAGCTATCACAACCCAACAGACAAGAATTAACTGGTGAAATTGTAAACGATGTTTTTCAAAAGATCATTTAGTGGTTCTCTGCAAATGGGCTCTCATTAAACTTTGACAAAACACAGTATATACAGTTCCACACAGTAAATGGAATGACACCATTAATAAATATAGACATCGATCAGAAATCGGTACCTAAGGTAGAATATTCAAAATTTATAGGTGTATGCATTGATGAGGGGTTGAACTGAAAAAAAAAACCACTGAAGATCTGCTGAAACGTTTGAGTTTAGCTACTTATGCTATTAGGGTCATGGAAAATATTGGCGATATACATCTCAGTAAATTAGCTTACCACGTCTATTTTCATTCTCTGCTTTCGTATGGCATCATATTCTGGGGTAACTCATCATTGAATGTAAGCGTGTAATCAGAATAATTGCTGGAGCTCATCCAAGATCATCCTGCAGACACTTATTTAAAGAGCTACGGGTCTTCACTGTAGCCTCACAATATAAATATTCACTTATGAAATTTGTTATTAACAATCCGAACGAATTCAAAATTAATAGTAGTGTACAAGGCTAAAACACTAGGAGAAAGGGTGATCTTCACTACTCAAGGTTAAATCTAACTTTGGCTCAGAAGGGGGTAAATTATGCTGCCACAAAAGTCTTTGGTCACTTACCTAATACACTACTGGCCATTAAAATTGCTACACCACGAAGATGACGTGCTACAGACGCGAAATTGAACCGACTGGAAGAAGATGCTGTGATATGCAAGTGATTAGCTTTTCAGAGCATTCACACAAGGTTGGCGCCGGTGGCGACAGCTACAACGTGCTGACATGAGAAAAGTTTCCAACCGATTTCTCATACACAAACAGCAGTTGACCGGTGTTGCCTGGTGAAACGTTGTTGTGATGCCTCGTGTAAGAAGGAGATATGCGTACCATCACGTTTCCGACTTTGATAAAGGTCGGATTGTAGCCTATCGCGATTGCGGTTTATCGTATCGCGACATTTCTGCTTGCGTTGGTCGAGATCCAATGACTGTTAGCACGTCTCGATCCCTGAGTCAACAAATGGGGACGTTTGCAAGGCAACAACCATCTGCACGAACAGTTCGACGACGTTTGCAGCAGCATGGACTATCAGCTCGGAGACCATGGCTGCGGTTTACCCTTGACGCTGCATCACAGACAGGAGCGCCTGAGATGGTGTACTCAACGACGAACCTGCGTGCACGAATGGCAAAACGTCATTTTTTCGGATGAACCCAGGTTCTGTTTACTGCATCATGATGGTCGCATCCGTGTTTGGCGACATCGTGGTGAACGCACTTTGGAAGCGTGTATTCGTCATCGCTATACTGGCGTATCACCCGGCGTGATGGTTTGGGGTGCCGTTGGTTACACGTCTCGGTCACCTCTTGCTCGCATTGACGGCACTTTGAACAGTGAACGTTACACTTCAGATATGTTACGACCCGTGGCTCTACCCTTCATTCGATCCCTGCGAAACCCTACATTTCAGTAGGATAATGCACGACCGCATGTTGCAGGTCCTGTACGGGCCTTTCTGGATACAGAAAATGTTCGACTGCTGCCCTGGCCAGCACGTTCTGCAGATCTCTCACCAATTGAAAACGTCTGGTCAATGGTGACCGAGCAACTTGCTTCACAATACGCCAGTCACTACTCTTGATGAACTGTGGTATCGTGTTGAAGCTGCATGGGTAGCTGTACCTGTACACGCCATCCAAGCTCTGTTTGACTCAATGCCCAGGAGTATCAAGGCCGTTATTAGGGCCAGAGGTGGTTGTTCTGGGTACTGATATCTCGAAATCTATGCACCCAAATTGCGTGAAAATGTAATCACATGTCAATTCCAGTATAATATATTTGTCCAATGGATCTCCGTTTATTATATGCATTTCTTCTTGGTGTAGCAATTTTAATGGCCAGTAGTGTATCATCAAAGTCTGACAGATAGGAAAGATTAAAAGGAAATTAAAAGAATTTCTGAATGGCAACTTCTTCTACTCATTAGAAGAATTTTTGGATATAGTAAGTGGGTAATTTCCCCAACCTCAACAAAAATAAATAAATAAGTTTCATGTAATATTTTTGTGTAATGTAGTATCTTGTATAGAAACGTTTTATTAACCTGACACGTTCCACATCATTACGAAGTGTCGTATTCATGATCTAAGGTACCAGTACTAATCTAATCTAAACTGCACTTATCACTGCAATTGGTAAACCTGCTATAGGTAAAACTTAGACACTGAAACTAAATGCTGATATAGAGGTTAACATCTCCTGAATGTTGTCGAGTGGCGGTCATGAATCGTGAACTGTACCGCTGGCAGTGGTTTATTAACAACGCATGCCTAGGTCGGAATCAGAAGAGGAAGAGACGCAGTGTGCAGCGAGCACTCCCGGCGGCGACGGCCCCATTGAGGACGGACTGGACCTGCTGGACATGGGCGAGTGGGAGGCCGCCATACCTCCCCCTCCAGTGCGCTCTCCATCGGACGCGGCCTGGCTGCTGGAGGCTGGCTGCTGCTGGCTGGAGCGCTACAAGACAGCGGTCGAAGGTAATAACGTCCCGTTCTAGTCATCGTTACCTCCACCTACCCTACTGTAACTACGAGGCATGTTTTTCAAGTAAGTACGGTTTTGAAATTAAAAAAAGACGTGCTAAGATATCTCAATAATTTTATTTTTACACGAAAGCCTGTACCTTAATCTACTTTTCTACATAATTTCCTTCAATATTGAGGCACTTGTCATAACGCTGTACCAGTTTTTGAACACTCTCCTCATAGAAATCTGCCGCCTGACTTGTTGACCACTGCATCACCACTGTTTTGACTTCGTCATTGTCTTGAAGACGCTGACCGCCCAGGTGTTTCTTCAAGTGCAGGAATAGATGGTAGTCATTGGGCGCAAGATCGGGGCTGTTTCCCATCGAAAAGATGTGATGAGATCTTTGGTCTGATTCGCCACATGCGGACGGGCATTGTCTTGCAGTAAAACGATGCCCTTGCTTAACTTCCATGGACTGTTGCTTTGATTCTGGTGTGACGTAGGACACCCATGTTTCATCGCCCGTAACAATTTGGCTTAAGAAATCATCACCGTCGTTGTGGTACCGATCAAGGAAAGTCAATGCACTGTCCAAACGTTTGGTTTTGTGCACATCCGTCAACATTTTCGGTACCCAACGTGCGCACAATTTTCGGTAATTCAAGTGCTCGGTAACAACACTACGAGAAAGAAACTTCCTGGCAGACTAAAACTGTGTGCCGGACCGAGACTCGAACTCGGGACCTTTGCCTTTCGCGGGCAAGGTTAGCAGGAGAGCTTCTGTAAAGTTTGGAAGGTAGGAGACGAGGTACTGGCAGAAGCAAAGCCGTGAGGACGGAGCGTGGGTCTTGCCTGGGTAGCTCAGTTGGTAGAGCACTTGCCCGCAAAATGCAAAGGTCCCGAGTTCGAGTCTCGGTCCGGCACACAGTTTTAATCTGCCAGGAAGTTTCATACCAGCGCACACTTCGCTGCAGAGTGAAAATCTCATTCTGGAACCATCACGAGAAACATTAGGAAAGTCATCCTGCAAGGAGGAAACCGTAAAGCGTCTGTTTTATCTCACCTTATTGTCCACTTTCGTTAACGACGGAAGGACGCCCACTCCGTTGTTCATCATGCACATTTGTGCGGCCATCCTTAAATGCTGTCACCCACTTTCTTACCATTCCATCTCTCATAATGTTCTCTCCGTAAACTGCACCGATCTTACGATGAATATCGATCGCTTTTAGCATTTAGCACTAAGAAATATTATAACAGACCGTACTTCACAGTCGGCGGGACTCAACGATTATCGAAAGCATCTTAAACACTCAATACACAACGTAAACAAGGAAGAATCAGACTTTAATGGCGTCAGTAGGTAGATTAAGGTACAGGCTTTCATGAAAAAATAAAATTATTGAGATATATTAGCATGTCTTTTTTTATTTCAAAACGCTACTTACTTAAAAAACACGTCTCGTAGGAAACGATTCTGAGACTGTTCTCATCTGGCTTATCGTAACTATGTGCCTAACTTCGAAATCTATCTTTACAGCGATGGACAAGAGGAAACTCTACACATAACGTTTTAATACTGAAAGAGCTGCGTTGAATCTCTTTCATTAATGCTAAGTGTGTCTTTCGTCTTAGCAGGTTGTCTGCGTGTGCATTTATCGATTCGGTACTCTACCAGTCCGACACAGAGTCTCAGGAATAGGAATGAGCGCCTGTATCTGTTTACTTATTTCATCCCTCCTGTACGAATGAGAAAACAAGCAAAACAGAGCGTTCCACAACTCACTCGTGTACAGTCTGGTATGGTACGATGTAGTACTTATTGCTACCTCAAACATCTGAATAGGCAATGCCGGAACCAAAGACAGTAACCCTATGGCGAGGTCGAACCACCGTTTTGGCATGCATCGTGGAAGTCAGTTGGTCACCTATTTCCCCCCACTCAAAGCCTGGGCCGAAACGTTAGGACATAGAGAGCTGCGTAGGGCATTCGGTTTCTGGCGGCTGGTCATGTAAGGTATATAAATGGTTCGTAAACACACTCTTCATTTTTCGGACAAAGGTCCGTGGCCGTTATGGAGCCTTTTCTCGGTTTGTCTACAAACTGTAAACTTTTGTACGAGTCATGTTAGGTTTTTGACAACTGCGGAAGCTAAAAATATCTCGTATGGAAATCGTGCGAAACCTCGTAATTTTAACTAGTTCTCTCTGTAATTCACATCTTTGGTATCGTGACCTTCAGCCAATCACGTGATCAGTACTCTATCTCGTGTCACAGTAGAACAATCATAAAATACTTACGTGTTTAATGATGAGTATGATGATGTACAATTCCCGCGTGAATTTTTTAAATTTTAACTAGCTTTCTGTGTGATACACATCTTTGGTACTGTGGTTTCCAGCCAATCACTTGGTGCTTGTTCTGTCTCTTATCACAGTAGAATGATTACAAAGTGATTGTGTGTGTCATAATAATCATGATGATACACAAATCGCGTAATTTGAACTAGCTATCTTTGTGAACGAAATCATTGCCGTTGTGCACCTCAGCCTTTGTTATTCTGTTTCCAACTACGTGACAACAATGTTCTCAATTGATTCCGTGTGTTATAATAAGCATAATAATATTCAACTGGCATGCGAAGTCCCGTATATTGAATAATTTTCTCTCTGAACGATACTTTAATTGTGGCCCATGATCCATCCACGAAGTGGTGATTTCATAGTTCGTTGTTTTGGATCTTGAGCAGATAATTGATAGGATTGTTTCAACAGTACATCAAAGGAAGGTTCACTTTTTTTAGTAACCGCTTTTGCATACTTTCTTTCCTACGCATGGTATCGAGATTAAGTCTGCAGATGTAGCACGCTTGAATACAAACGCTATCAGAATCTGCCATCAGCTTTTATGTCCCAGCTTCTGGTGCATGCAAGAGTTCAATAATTTAGTGGCAATCTACTGGTGGATGTTTGAACCTATGCAATTTTATCGTTTTCTCAGCCCGACGACCATTGTGCAAGGTTAAATAAATCAAGTCTGAGTGTTTAAATTCATATTAAGGGATCAGTTTTCTTAAGTACTGAATAATTACCTAAGAAAACGCAATAAATCAAGTCTGAGTGTTTAAAATCATATTAAGGGATCAGTTTTCTTTAGTACTGAATAATTACTTGAGAAAAACTCTTATCAAGTTTGGTTTTTCTTAGTGTATCAAAACATTTCAAATCAAATAAAACCACTTGACTTGCTAAGAGACAAGAATCACTTCTTTCCCCATCATGCTGTCCCTGCAACCAACTTGTCGTACGAATGACAGAAAGGGCAGATGTAGAGGACTCAGAGAACCTTGTATGTTTTTGACGCCACTTTTACCAACCCAATTATTCATGCATATTAACATCCACGTGATACATTGTGTATTTCAATAATATATTAATAATCATTTCAGATGTGTCTACCAGGACAAACCTTCAATTTATGGACTAAAATCTCTGTACGGTATGCATGGAAAATGAATTTAGTATACATAAATGCAAAGAGGGCAATTTTAGACAGTTTTGGTTGGGAATATAGTGACATCAAAGCAGGATAATACTCATATTCCTCATTCAAGCCTGAAGTCTACTCTAAGAGCAGGTACAGTAACCTTTCAATACTACAAAAAATTCTATTGAAACTTTGGGACCCATATTTGTTTATTTGTTTTTTTTTTCGAAGGCATTAGAGCCCATTATGGATTTAACTGAATTTTTCAAAGTTTTTTGGCAGTGTCATCAAGAAAAAAAATATGTGCGGAAAAACTGATGTTCGAGACGTAAGCGATTATGGATCAGTGCGCGATTATTATCAAACTCAGAGGTAAACATCATAAGTACTTAGCAGAGCAGACACAGAAACATTTTCTGTCACTATGCCTGCGTTTATGGTTCTACAGTTAGTCAGTTGATGAGATGATGAACAATGCCGAAAAGACATGACACAAATAAATGTTTCTGAAGATTATGTGACCTTTTATAGGATTTCAGACGACGGTGTATGATTGTTTTAGTGTGCGTAATCTTTGTTTCGGTACTTATTTTTGCTGTTGCACTACTGCACAGGCTACGATCAACTCTGTCTGCTCTACGTCTTTATCTAACAGTGTGGCACAGATCGAATGGAAAGTGTTATCCGCCGACGCGGTCAAATTGACGTGACATTGCTACGCTTAGTCTCTTTCAGTAGCTATACGTCCAAGCGACTGGATAATCGTACGTCTTCTTACATTCCGGAAATATGTTACCTTTCATAAGAGACTACGTGGTATTAGCTTTCTCTTGACAGATGTAACGGACTCACTTCGTAAAGAAGGTCGCTAATGTCTGAGAGCAGTAGCGCTAGACGTGTGTGTAACCAAACAGAATCCTGGTGACGCAAGTGTCATTGTTAGCGTGCAGCCAACAATGGGAAGAGATATAGTGTTGTAGACAACTTTGTGTTGTGAAGTACTCTTTTTAAATCTAAAACCTCTCTGCAGGCTACGGTCGCAGGTTCAAATCCTGCCAAGGGCATGGATGTATGTGATGTCCTTAGGTTAGTTAGGTTTACGTAGTTATGAGTTCTAGGGGACTGATGACCTCAGATGTTAAGTCCCATAGTGCTTAGAGCTATCTGAACCATTTGAACCTCTCTGCAGTGTTTGAATGAAGGATTATGCCGTTGGTGGCAATATGCCCGATGAATGGGGAATATAAGTTCGATGACCCATGTTAAAATTCTAAAAAAAATATAACGCATTATTCCGTAAAGCAATCAGTGTGCTGGAGTATCTGACACACTTACACATCTAGCCCATCATGCTCCGGTCAGAAAAGGGGTACGGCAAACAGACTCCACCAGGATCTTGTGAGAAAAACAATGTGAGATATTCTACATATCACCATATTCAATAATGTTAATCAGGCCTCATGCCGATAAAATAAGAGAAGAAACCACCCTCGGGAAATTGCGACCAGAAGTGAAAATAGGTTGATCGGTCATACGTGAAGTTAGTTTAGACTAGCTAATTTGTCAGTGGCGCAAGAAGCCAAGGAGGACCAAGATTGCTATGGACAGCTGTGCTTGTCTTTCTGAGAGAAAAAAATTCGTAAACATAATTTGAAAATTCGTTAGAGATAGAACACGTGATGAACAATTAATAAGTACTCATCGTTCCTGCCTCTCCAGCCGATATCGCCAACACAGCTCGTGATGCGGCGCTCGACTCCGAGGGAGCTGTTTAAAATCATGAGGGTGAAAATATTTTCAGCGCGAATATTTGACAGACGAGTGTAGAACAGGTGGTGAGATACAGTTCTTTATCACCAGTCTCTATGCGGTGACTCGTGGAATGAGCAGAGGTTGGTACTATTAACGGCGCCCATCCGTTGGATAGGGATGTTAAGCTCGACGGCTCCTTTCGGGTTGTTCCAGAGGAGTATGGAAAATACCGCGACCAGGTTACAGCCCTTCCTTTCCCGCATGACATCCGACAACACGAACAGAGGGAAACACGATACACACGTTCCTTGCAGTCACTACACTATACAGCTACACTTCCTAAGTAGCGTCATTCAGGAATGGCTTTCACCGAGTCGAGAGCCACTTAGTTAATAACTAATAGTAGTTACCATCTTTCTCGGTCGCTTCGATAATGTACATGCTCGCACTGCAATAGTTGATTAAACAGGTGCAGTCATCAATGTAATAATTTCCTCGTTTGACTAGAAATTTGCCCACGGAATCCTCTTACATCGTTTCCTTTACTGAATTACTTGTCTATGTTGCAAATCAATGACAATTGAAAGTTCGGTCGATAAAGGTGAGGAGAACGTGAGGGCAACTGCTCATGATGCGACGCTACTTTAAAATGAGTAATTATTTATTACATATTATATATTCTTCGCTAGAAATAAAAGAAAATAAACTGTTCGTTGTGTAAACGTGCAGCGGAAAGGCGATTAACTATCTTGTTAACTGGATGAAACAAACATTTAACTCAGATTCCGATCCAATCCAATCGTGCAAAATTTTAAAATTTATTAAAGTAGTTCATTGTTCGTATAACTGAATCACACTGAAATTAATCTTCACGCCGCAACTTTCGAGCAAGGATCTGCGCCAGTATTACATTCACTAATATTGTTAACCGACTGCTAAATCCAAAGTACCCAAAAATTGAAATTTGTTCTCATGTTTAACACGAGATAAAATAACTCCGAAATATGTGTGTGCGGCCGCTCTGCCGCGAATTAAGACACTCTATCCAAATACAGTCATCATGTTACAGTATATGCAGAGTGACTAAAAAGTGCAGAGTATAATTTTTCAAATCACATAATTTCTTATACTGTCCTTAAGTGTGAAATGTTGATATTTTATTGCTTTGACTGTACTGGCTGTCACTACCACGTTATGAGACTCATTGTAGTCTTGTTCCCACCATAAAGACATGAAAATCATTCTGTAATACTACTATAACAGTTTTGAAGGGGATAAGGCACATGACCAGACCTTGCAAGACTCCAGCCACAATATCGTTCCGAAGAAAGGAGGCCATGATTTTCAGAGCATGGGACTAGAAATAAAGTTCTTTGAGTCTACAAAGCAGTCTGACGTGCGAGAGACGGCCACTAGAGCGCCGGTCGTCGAGCAGGGAGGAGTTCAGCAACAGCAGCTCACAGTTTATATACCGTTTGTATACATCGTGTAGTATAGTAGCGTTGTTACGTGTTTCTGAATAGAAGTGAACAGTAATCTTCATTTTCCTGTTGTTACTGGTATTATTTATTTTTTTGTTAGGCTTTGCGTATTTTACGATCTTTAATGCGGTACGAGGCAACTTTCTAGTGAAGTTTACTGCCGCTGTAAGCGCTAGTGTCACCTTAATTACTTGAATCCTGCGATCGTTGCAGTCTGCCTGTTCTTTTTCACTTAGTCCTGAGTGGTTGGTTGGTACAGTTTTACGTGATTTTGTGTGGTTTTGACATAGCAGGAAATGAGCAGGGACTGTGCTTATTGTGTGCGACACGAGGTGAATCGGTCGCTGCCCGGAAATAGCTAGAGGCTGCATCGACCGCATTCGCACAGACGAAGGTCAATGGCTGGGTAGCCTTTAACTATATATGAAGATAGTTATGTCCACAGGCTATAGGCTGCTGCTCTAAACTGCGATACCTCTGTTGCCGCTGAGTCCCCTGGCAACCCCATCGTTCTCTTGACTTCTAATGCCCATCGGAAAGACAGTTCGTCCTCACTTGAGGACTAGTGGTGGACAGTGGCGCCCTTGCGTATCTTTGGACGGATGGAGAATATGGGAACTTACCGCGTGGCGGTCCTCTTATGCCTTAGCAAAGAAAACGAGACGCTGACCAGTGTTGATGATACATCTAAGCCAGCGCGGTATGCATCGTCTGATGAGTTAGTAGCAAGTTATCCTGCTAACTCCAGACCATCACGGACGATGAGTTTTTTGGTCACTGGCAACTCCAACATTAGATGGGTAAAGCCATCGGCGCACGAAGCGTGCTGTCGAACCTCACAGTGGAGCGTGCCCAGTTCAGTGTGCTACTGAACGCTCTGAAACGATGCGATTTGTGCACACGGTACGTGGGTCTCAGCGCACACGCGATCGCAACGCGCACCAACGGCAGTTGTCGGCTGTATTTGGCTTGTTACTCACACCATTCGCTTAGGAAATGCAAGGGCGTAAAATTCCTATATTACCTCTATTAAAACGTACTTCCCTCCCTTTGCCATATTCAAGTGAGGTTATTCTGTCCGTAGTATATATAAATAATCAGCCGGCCACTTTGGACGAGCGGTTCTAAGCGCTTCAGTACGGAATCACGCGGATGCTACGGCCGCAAGTTCGAATCCTGCCTCGGGCATTGATGTGTGTCATGTCCTTAGGTTAGTTAGGTTTAAGTAGTTCTAAGTTCTAGGGGACTGATGACCTCAGAAGTTAAGTCCCATAGTGCTCAGGGCCATTTGAACCATTTTTGTAGTTTTATCCTTGCACTTACCAGGACAAAGAACTTTACTCTTATGCTAGAGGACTTAATTTTGCAACAACGGCTGGAAATGTGGTTCAGGCATGTTGGAGCACCAATCCATTTACTTCGAAATGCCCGAGAACACTCATACATACACTTAATGGGCAATGGATTGGTCGGGGATGTCCGTACGTTTGCCAGCTTGTTCCCTCGACCTTGAGCCCTTGGATTTTTAGTTATGGACACACTCGAGATCTTTGGTGTCCGTAAGCGTCATTAATGATGTAGAAATGCTACAGTAACGTGTCATCGATGCCTGGCAGTGTTACTTAGTTTTGCGTTAGCAGAAGAGCCAACACCGTATTACGAGTGGAGGCCGAAATGCACGCGTTTTAGCTCACGCGGGCTTTCGTGAGGAGGGAAGAGCTATACTGACGTGAGGTCTGGAACATGACAAGGAATGAGAATTCAGAAAGCGCACGTAATTAGTTTGATACTTAACTTTAATCCATTAATGATGAACGTCGCTCTTGACGGTACATGAGTCACAATATTATCTGTTCAGAATGCATTCTTGAAGATAGTTCTTATAGTAACTGAATATGGCGCCTTGCTAGGTCGTAGAAAATGACGTAGCTGAAGGCTATGCTAAACTGTCGTCTCTGCAAATGAGAGCGTATGTAGACAGTGAACCATCGCTAGCAAAGTCGGCTGTACAACTGGGGCGAGTGCTAGGGAGTCTCTCTAGACTAGACCTGCCGTGTGGCGGCGCTCGGTCTGCAATCACTGATAGTGGCAACACGCGGGTCCGACGTATACTAACGGACCGCGGCCGATTTAAAGGCTACCACCCAGCAAGTGTGGTGTCTGGCGGTGACACCACACTTAGGGTCACTCAGAGAGTGCATGATTCCGTAAGACGTTGAACAGAAGTATGTCTTACTGTGGAGGATATCGTAATGAGCACATGCTCTAGCGATAGCTCACCAATGCAGGTAATACACAGGGTGAAGAAAAACTCACGCACTCGGACTTCGCAGCGCGATTCCCCACATATTCGCAACACAAAATGTCTTTCACAGAATTTTGTCCTACGCATATTTCCAGCAGTAAATGGAAGTTAAAGATTGGCAATTTGGCAACACCGTAATCACATGTACGGTAACTGTCTCTGTCAAGGTGACGCTGTAGTGCTGTGCAGTTGGTGTAGTGGCTATTGTTTTGAGTTAGCATGAAGGAGGTGGAGGCTTCAATTCTAGGTCAACGCAGAAAATTTCCCAAAAGTAGTCCGCGTGGCATGGCACTCTGCATCTTACTCGTCATAGAGAAATCCCAGTGAGTCTTCTACAAAATATTTGCAGTTGCATACTACGAACACAGAAATTGAAATACAATCGTTTTCATTGGTCAGCTTTTAAAGAACTCCTTTGCATATAGTGGACACGAATTGTTTCGCACCGCTGCATCTGAAATATCCCCTTAAAAAAATTATAAATGACTGCGCTGGAAAACCTCTTACGTTATTTAATTTTCAAACAGCTGAGCAAAACTGAACGTACTCAGACATTTCTCTCTTTACTTATTCTGATCAACACTAAACTGACACACAATATTTTTTTTTGTTTTTTGCGCAACGCAATCTGACTTTCAATAATCCCTACAAAAGAATGGCCCTGACTAACAATAACCTATACCTTTCATGAATCACTTACCTCACAAAAATCTTCGTTACTCAAACTACTGCAATACAGCGAGCGCCAATACTGCCAGCTGAATAAAAGATTCTAACTACTGAAGGAACTAACTATTGATAAGCATAGTGAGCAAATGAAAGATTTTGATGGAGAACAAACAATGTATTTACGTTAATAGTGTTCAAAAGTCATCATATATATATATATATATATATATATATATATATATATATATATATATATATATATATATATATATAAGTTAGTGACATCCAGTCTTACAAATTTCCTTTTTCTGACGGACACGCGTCTAAATCGTCCGCTCTCAAAACTCTGCCATCTCTCTCCCACATCCACCACTGCTCGCGGCTCTCCTCCAACTGTGCAACGCTACGCGCTGTTCCCATCCAACTGCCCAACACTACAGAAACGAATATTCCAACAATGATTCCAACTAGCCACACACTGCCCACAGCGCAGTCAGCAATTTTCATACAGAGTGCTTCTTGACGTTATCAACATAAAAACCTAAACAGTCTACTTGCACATCTACTAGATTCCAATCTTGTTTTGAGTGTACCCACCCCTAGTGGTACTGTCGATTAATACCAACTATTATTCTTGCCACGTTCAGGTCCATCACATTTCGTTAGGGCCTTACATCACCAGGAGGCCTAGGAACGTGCTTTGCAAATAATTTCGATGGGACAGTCGGGGGAGGCTACACAGAAAACTGGTTTGGAATCTAGTAGATGCAGTGACGCGAAACAGTTTCCGTCCACGACGTGCCAAAGGTCACTTCAAAAGCTGACCAATAAAAACGATTGTATTTCCATTTCTGTGTTCGTAGTACGTAGCTGCAAATATTTTATAGAAGATCCACTGTGATCACTGTATGAGGATTACGACGCCAGATACCGTACCACGCAGATTACTTTTAGCAAATAAAAACAAATAATCTTCGAGGTAGAATCAAACCCTCGACCTCTGACATGTTAACTCGAAACGCTATCCACGGCAACAAATGGAGAGCAATACTGCACCCGTTTGCAGAAGTAGTTACCGTACATGTGACTACAGTGTTGCCAGATTGTCAGTCTTTAACGTCCATTTACTGCCCGAAATATGCGCAGGACGAAATTTTGTGAGAGAGACTTTTGCACTGCCAGTATTTGAGGACTCGCGCTGCGAAGTCCGAGTGTGCAGATGTTTCTTCACCCTGTATAACAGCAGGCAGATTACATTAGAAGCTCTGCTGTTTCACAGTAACAGAATAATGTGCTTTTTTTATTTGTTTACTGCATCCTGTAGATCGTTCACAATAGCAGAGAGTTATCAGTAGAAGAGATGTTTTTTCACAGCAGCGAATATAAACAGGTGATCATAGCTCTGAACCGCGCGACCGCTACGGTCGCAGGTTCGAATCCTGCCTCGGGCATGGATGTGTGTGATGTCCTTAGGTTAGTTAGGTTTAAGTAGTTCTAAGTTCTAGGGGACTGATGACCTCAGATGTTAAGTCCCATAGTGCTCAGAGCCATTTGAACCATTTGAACCATAGCTCTGAAGGTACACTTTTTAGAGCCTACGTTTACTCGACATTTTTTTCTTGTTTTGGTCCACACTATCACCTCCCAAGATATAAAATACTTCTTTTAGTACACTGCATATTCCAATCTGAATTTACCATGTCGATGCTGTTCACTTACGGTTTCAGCCAATGTGTTCCTAACACTATGTGGACATTATTACCTATAATAATACGAGTGAAGAGGATTCCTCCCATCAGCTATTAAACAGTCGTAATGAAATTTTTTTCAGCCAGCGGGCGTCGAACTCGCTGCCTAAGAACCCATAACTGTAACACTAGCGTACGACGGCGACTAAGGGGTCCATGCCCGCTGAATAAAGAACTGAGGAATGTTTCAGATGGAGCCAAGTAACAAAGCCGAACTGTGGAAGTTTGTACGTGGTTTTGTGCAGGTCGGTTCAACAAGCAGCTACTGCTGAACATCGCGGAGCTGATGCGACACGCGGCGAGGTTCCTGCCTTTCGGCCGCATCAGGAAGCGGCTGCTGCGAGCTGCCGTCCGGAGGCTTCAGGCGGCGCGCGGCTTGGTGAGCATTCACCCTGTCCCAACCTAATGTCTAAGGCATTCACTGGCATTTATCAGAAAATTTGTTCATCTACAATCCTTGAGACGTGAAAAATAATTATGATGCATAGGAACACAAATCATCTTTTCCTACCAGTCACTGTCAAAGTCTCGCCTTGCTTCATCAACTCATCGTCAATGGTTGTCTAGCATTAGGTCGTTACGTAAGTTCGTAGTGTTTTTGTTCCGAATGTCAGTATTCTGGTTGCTATGGGTTTATTTATCGATTGCCATTTTTTATTTATACACTAATGGTCATTAAAATTGCTACACCAATAACAAATGCAGATGATAAACGGGTACTCATTGGACAAATGTATTATACTAGAACTGATATCTGGTTACATTTTCACGCTATTTGGGTTCATAGATCCTGAGAAATCAGTACCCGGAACAACCACCTCTGGCCGTAATAACGGCCTTGATACGCCTGGGCATTGAGTCAAACAGAGCTTGGACGGCGCGTACAGATACAGCTGCCCATGCAGCTTCAACACGATACCACAGTTCATCAAGAGTAGTGACTGGCGTATTGTGATGAGCCAGTTGCTCGGCCACCATTGACCAGACGTTTTCAATTGGTGTGAGATCTGGAAAATGTGCTGGCCAGGGCAGCAGTTGAACATTTTCTGTATCCAGAAATGCCCGTACAGGACCTGCAACATGCGGTCGTGCATTATCCTGCTGAAATTTAGGGTTTCGCAGGGATCGAATGAAGGGTAGAGCCACGGGTCGTAACACGTCTGAAATGTAACATCCACTGTTCAGAGTGCCATCAATGCGAACAAGAGGTGAGCGAGACGTGTAACCAATGGCACCCCATACCATCACGCCGTGTGATACGCCAGTATGGCGATGACGAATACACGCTTCCAATGTGCGTTCACCGCGATGTCACCAAACACGGATGCGACCATCATGATGCTGTAAACAGAACCTGGATTCATCCGAAAAAATGTTGTTTTGCCATTCGTGCACAGAGGTTGAGTTCACCATTGCAGGCGCTCTTGTCTGTGATGCAGCGTCAAGGGTAACCGCAACCATGGTCTCCGAGCTGATAGTCCATGCTGCTGCAAACGTCGTCGAACTGTCCGTGCAGATGGTTGTTGTCTTGCAAACGTCCCCATCTGTTGACTCAGGGATCGAGATGTGGATGCACGATCCGTTACAGCCATGTTGATAAGATGCCTGTCATCTCGACTGCTAGTGATACGAGGCCGTTGGGATCCAGCACGGCGTTCCGTATTACCCTCCTGAACCCACCGATTCCATATTCTGCTAACAGTCATTGGATCTCGACCAACGCGAGCAGCAATGTTGCGATACGATAAACCGCAATTGAGGTTACTTATAGACATTTTGTCATTTGGAGACAGTGAGTGAGCTGTGGACGATAGAAAATGGAGTGCCAAGAGGAGAAATCGGAACATTTTCGACATATTTTTCTGTTTGAGTTGAACAGAGGATTGACAGCAGCGGAGGGAGCCAGAAACGTTAGCAGCGTGTGAGAGGATAGTGAGATTGGACAGAGTGTGACAATAAAATGGTTTTTTCGTTTTAAGGAGGCTCGTTTTGACATTAGTGACTCTCCGCGTTCAGGAAGGCCTCCTGGATTTGATGAAGATTGTTTACAAGCATTACTCTACAACTGCCGCGCGGGATTAGCCGTGCGGTCTCGGGCGATTCAGTCATGGACTGTGCGGCTGATCCCGGCGGAGATTCGACCCCTCCCTCGGGCATGGGTGTGTGTGTTTGTCCTTAGCATAATTTAGGTTAAGTAGTGTGCAAGCTTAGGGACGGATGACCTTAGCAGTTAAGTCCCATAAGATTTCACACACATTTGACCATTTTTTTACTCTACAATTATCCACGTCAGTGTATTCAGGAACCGGAAAATGTGATGAACTGTGATCGTTCCTCCGTCGTGAGACATTTGCTTGCAATGGGCAAGGTTCATAAATCGGTGTGTGGGTGTCGCATACTCTAAGCCAAAAATCACAAAAATCAATCTATTCTTGTTCGTCATCGATTGGCTCGCGAACACCACCGACAATTCCTATTCTGTATCGTTACTGGTGACGAGAAATGGTGTCTTTATGCTAGCATAAGGAATGACTGCGCGCATCAAATGTGTGTGAAATCTTGTGGGACTTAACTGCTAAGGTCATCAGTCCCTAAGCTTACACACTACTTAACCTAAATTATCCTAATTGCAAACACACACACTTATGGCCGAGGGAGGACTCGAACCTCCGCAGGGACCAGTCGCACAGTCCGGAGTGGCCGAGCGGTTCTAGGCGCTTCAGTCTGGAACCGCGCGACTGCTACGGTCGCAGGTTCGAATCCTGCTTCGGGCATGGGTGTGTGTGTTTTGTCCTTAGATTAGTTAGGTTTAAGTAGTTCTAAGTTCTAGGGGACTGATGACCTCGGCTGTTAAGTCCCATATTGCTCAGAGCCATTTTTGTTTTTGGCCGCGCGGTTTGAAGCGTCATGTCACGGACTGCGCGGCCCCTCCCGTCGGAGGTTCGCGTCCTCCCACGGGCATGGGTGTGTGTGTTGTTCTTAGCATACGTCAGTTTTAGTTAGTTTAAGTAGGGTGTAAGTCTAGGGACTGATGACCTAAGCAGTTTGGTCCCTTAGGAAATCACACATGTTTGAACATTTAACAGCGTAAAGTGATTCTGCTCCACAATGACGTCAACACGCATTCTGCTGGACTAACAAAAAAGGCTATAAAAGAGTTGGGTTGGGAAGTCATTCCGCACACACTTTATTTACCAGAAATTGTGCCCTCAGATTTTCACTTTTTCCGCTCTCTATCGAACGACCTTCAAGGAACGTTCTTTGCGGATGAAAATGCGCTCCAAACATGGCTCGACGAGTTCTCAACCTCAAAAATAACATGATTTCTACAGTTGTGGAATCGAAAAAGTTGTCCAGCATTGGCACTCTGTTGTAAAATGTTACGAACTTACGCATCAACCAGACACCATATTTACTCGAATCTAAGCCGCACTTTTTTCCAGGTTTTGTAATCCAGATAACCGCGTGCGGCTTAGTATCGAGTGCAAAGTAAGCGGAAGTTCTGAAAAATGTTGATAGGTGCCGCCACAACTAACTTCCGCCGTCTTAATATATGTAGCACTGCACAGGCATGCTTTGCAGGCACAAAGATAAGTACTGGCGCCAAAACCTATGCGTCAGTAAATAAATTAAAAGAAAAGGTAGAAGAATGTAAACATTATGCCATGTATTCTTTCGTGTTTGCTGCTATCTCATTTAAATCCTATCTGCCTAATAAACTACGAAACTACAGTGAGACAACAGCAAACACGGAAAAATATACACATAATGTCATGTTTATATTCGTATTATCCTTATGCTGAATAGCGATACAGTCAGAAATGAATCACGAATCTAAGATGACTCTAATTTCTGTGTAGAATGTAATGCACTAAAGAGGCGTCTGCAAAGATTTTCAAACGGAGAAAAATTTTCGCTAAACTCTCGTTCGGAACAAATTCTATCATACGTAGTCTATTATTTGGTTCTTGTTGATCATTATCAAAGAAAGCAGCAGTGTAAGTAACAATAAATAGCAGTCTCTTGCCGTTGTTTCGGTTATGAGACAATTCCTCTCTTTTTTTTATTGCAAGCCGCGGTAGCAAGCCATGCCGCGAGCTGCGACAGGTCGTAAACACTCATTATCAGAATCCGACAAACAATGCATTTGCAGCTTACAGCGACGTAAACACCGACAACAAAGAGAACGGCACTTACCAGATCAAACCAAAATAAGCAATTGATTCAAACCAGAAGAAGCACGCGAAAAAGGAAGGGTACCCGTATAAATAAGTACGGAGCGCCTGAGACATAACAATGGTTACTTGGTAAAGCTTAACTGTTAAGCTTACGACTCGAATCAAACTACTGTAGCTGTATCTTCATCCATTCGACCTCAATTGTGTCTCGTGTTACAATGGACCAACTTTGCGTCTATTTGGAGGGGCGGTCTAAGACTTTTCCCTCCCCTTGAAATTCCAGTCTCAAATTTCAGGTGCGGCTTAGATTCGGGAAATTTTTTTTCCCTTGATTTCGAGTCTCATTTTTCAGGTGCGGCTTATATTCGAGTAAATACGGTACTTACAGTTTTATTTAATCGCGTGGCTAGGCCCCTCCCCCCCGTCGGGCAGACCGTTCGCCGGGTGCCGGTCTTACAATTTGACGCCACTTCGGCGACCTGCAGTTGATGAGGATGATATGATGATGATGAGGGCAGCACAACACCCATTCTCTGGGCAGAGAAAATTCCCCAACCCAGCCGGGAATCGAACTCGGACCCAGAGGATGGGCAATTCGTCACACTGGCCCTTCAGCTACCGGGGGCGGACAATACTTACAGTGAAGACCAATTGAATTACAAATAGTAAATTACTGTGTGAAGCACTTCTCGCTACCATAATAATAGCAGCAGTGCCTCGGGGGAAGTAATTCTGTACACGTCGTCCAGCCAATCTAACTATTGCTTCGAATTTATTTCTAAATAATTTTTTAGTGTTATTAGAATATAGTTAATTGTAGTCTAGGTGCCAAGTAAGACTGCGGTTTCAGCAGAGGTTGTTTATTCGTATGAAAGTACTGCAAACAGTCTGACCTCGATGTACCCTTTGAGTCTAGAAAATAGAGATTGTGGGAGAGAAGTCGTATGTCAAAGCTGGACACCATCGAAGAGCGTCAGCACCAATCCACTAGCAATGTGTCCGGCACCGGCTAGCTAGGACATGTTCCCTTCCAAACTCCTTCGTGCACCTAGATACGAAATGACAAATATTTCTACGCATCATCTCTCAGCTTCGCCAATAGTGTCTGGTAGCCTTGCAGACCAACCTGGGTGCGTCCATCTGCGCCCTATGTAAGAAATAATATTCGTTTTGATCCATTATTTGTAATGGGCTATCAGTCATCTGAGTGATTTGATGCAGCCTGTCAGCAATTCGTGTTTCGAGCCAACCTCATAAGAGAAAGAAATGATAATTAAATCGATACCTTAAGCTGTCGACAGGCATTGATATACATCAACGGGGACAGTTGGAAACGTGTGCCCCAACCGGGACTTGAACCCGGGATCTCCTGCTTACATGGCAGACACGCTATCCATCTTTTTCTTTTTTTTTTAGCGTTGGGTTTGGTCGTTGCGGACGTCATATGACATCTGTTAAAGTTCGTTTGTTGATCCTTCCACTCAGTTTTTTATTACAGAGGCCAACCAGCTTTCTGACCGAACACGCTGCGCTACCGTGCCGGCGCCCATCTGGGCCACTGAGGGGACAGAGGAGAGTACGACAGCGGGGATTTATCCCTTGCACGCTTCCCGTGAGACCCACATTCGCAACTTAATGTCCACGCACTACATGCGTAGTGCCCCTGCCCACTGCACTCATTACTCGCGGCAGACAATCTCACCGAGTCCCGTAAGAGTTAGGACAATGCATGTGCATCCGCACAGAAGGAGGTCAGTGGCCGGTTAGCCTTAACTATATGGAGGTGGTGTCTGTTCTTTCGGACTTGTCCGAAAGAACAGATACCGTCTCCATATCATAAGAGAGTACCTCTTGCAGCCTACGTCCTCAATTATTTGTTGTATACAAGTTATTCCCTGATGTCTTAACACACATCCTATCATCCCGCCCCTTCTTCGTGTAAATGGTTTGCACACGTCCTCTTCTCGCCCATATTGCGTAGAGCACCTCATTTTTTTATAACTCTACCTGATTTTCAACATCCTTCTATAGGACCACATCTGAAAGAGCAACGATTTTCTTCATTTCCGGTTTTACCACACTCCGTGATTCACCTCCATACTATGCTATACTCAAACGTACGTTTTTGGAAATTTCTTCCTGAAATTAAGGCCGATGTCTGATATATGTTCTCCTTGTTTCGTCTGTCTTGCGATCTTTTGCTTTCAAGGTAGCAGAATTCCTTCATTTCGTCTAGTTCATGCCCCCCCCCCCTCCCGTCTTGATGTTAAGTTTCTCGCTAATCTCATTTCTGCTACTCCTTATTACTTTCTTCGATTAAGTTTCAATCCATAATCTGCACTCATTAGGCTGCTCATTCCGTGCAACCGATGCCGTAATTCTTCTTCACCTTCACTGAAGATAGCAATGTCATCAGCGAATTTTATCACTGACATCCTTGCACCCTCAATTTTAGTCGCACTCCTGATCATTTCTTTTATTACCGTCGTTGCTTATGAATAGTAGGCGCGAAAGACTACAGCTCTGTCTTACATGCGCTCTAATTCTAGCGTTCCATTCTTAATTTTCCATTCTTATTGTTTCCTCTTGGTTCTTGTGCATATTGTACATTACACGTCTTTCCCTGTAACTCATACCTGTTTTTCTGAGAATTTAGAACATCTTACACCATGTTACGTCGTCGAATGCTTTGCTAGGTCGACAAATTTTACGAAGGAGTCTTAGTTTTTGTTCAGTCTAAGTTCCATTATCAAGCTTCACGTTAGAACTGCTTCATTAGCGCCTTCACCTTTCTTAAAACGTAACTACTAGACATCTACCAGAGCTTCAATTTTCTTTATGTTTCTTCTTTACACAGGGAGTTCCAGGAGGAATGGTGAATATTCAGGGATGGGACAGGAACAATCTTTCGAAACAAAAAAAGTCCATTAAACATGGGCTCTAAAATGTATGCCTCAAAGAGCTATGAGTATTTCTTCCTCTTCGATACTGTGAAAGCTTTCTGCTTTCATATTGTGGGAGGAATTAGTATGTACCAAAACAAGAAATACTCATCAAGTAAACATGGAGTGTACAATGCATACCTTAAGAGCTATGAGCAATTGATCATCAGAAGAGATGTGTTTCACGGAAGCGAGGATGAACATAGCTCCTAAGAAATGCGCTTTCTAGCCCATGGCCGGCCGCGGTGGTCTCGCGGTTCTAGGCGCTCAGTCCGGAGCTGCGCGACTGCTACGGTCGCAGGTTCGAATCCTGCCTCGGGCATGGATGTGTGTGATGTCCTTAGGTTAGTTAGGTTTAAGTAGTTCTAAGTTCTAGGGGACTGATGATCACAGATGTTAAGTCCCATAGTGCTCAGAGCCATTTGAACCATTTTAATCATCTGAAGATGGCATTAGCCGAAATCGGTAATAAAAGTGTAAGAAATCTGTGCTATCAAGACGGACTTGTAAAAATAAAGTTTTTTGTATAGTTGTGAGAGCGCTATGTCGGGGATAAGTGAATTCGAAGATAAGAAAAGTGTTGGTGCACGTATGGCGCTCGCTTCCGTAACCAATGTAGCCAAAGAGTTTGTGGTTTCAAGAGGCACGGATTCGAAGATTTATACCGCATACAGGGAAAGCGGAAAAACATCATCCGCTATATAACAACGTGAACGAAAGTGTGTGTCGAATGATCGTTACGGTCGGTCATTGAAGTGATTTGTGACGAAAAATAAAGAGGACGACAGCTGCAAAAGTCACTGCAGAACTGAATGCCGCACTCTCGAACCTCGTCAGCACCAAAACACGAAGGGAACTCCGTAAAAAGGCAACTGCAAAGCGTGCTGGGATCACATATCAGTGATGCAGCTCTCCCAAATAGGAAAAGGTGGTGTCGAAGCCATAAAACTTGGCTACGGAATAATGGAAGGTTATCGATTGGTCGGATAAGTCTTTTTTCAGACTGTTTCGAAATCTAGCCGAGTTTACGTCCCAAGAGCGAAACATGACGAGGGTTCTGTCATGATTTGAGCAGCTACATCATGGTATTCCATGGACCCCCAACGTTAAACTCAAGTGTAGCATTACTGCCAAGAATTATGTGACCATTTTGGATGATCAGATCCATCCCATGGTCCTATGTTTCTTCCCAAATGATGATGCCTTGTTCCAAAACGAGACGGTTCCGCCGGCCGGTGTGGCACGGCGGTTTTAGGCGCTTCAGTCCGGAACCGCGCGACCGCTACGGTCGCAGGTTCGAATCCTGCCTCGGGCATGGATAATTGTGATATCCTTAGGTTAGTTAGGTTTAAGTAGTTCTAAGTGTAGGGGACTGATGACCTCAGATGTTAAGTCCCATAGTGCTCAGAGCCATTTGAACCATTTGAGACGGTTCCTTGTTCGCTTCGTGTAGGACTGGTTTGGTGAGCACGAGGATGAATTGTGCATCTCTGCTGGCCATCACACTCACCAGATCCCAGTATTAATGAGTACTTGTCGTCTGTGCGTGACCGATTTTCAACTTTCCATTATTTTGCAGGCGGAATAGAATCAGATTTCCTTGAAAACCATACAAGAGATCTGTTTATCCATTCGGAAATGACTGCAAGCTTTTTTGGATGCCAACACTGTCTTCATTATTCTGACTGTTTTGATGCGGCCCGCCACGAATTTCTCCCCTGTACCAACCTCCTCATCTCAGAGTAGCACTTGCAACCTACGTCAACAATGACTTGCTGGATGTATTCCAGTCCCTGTCTTCTTCTACAGATTTTGCCGTCTACAGCTCCCTTTAGTACCATGGAAGTTATTCCTTGATGTTTTAACAGATGTACTATCATCAAATGGCTCTGAGCACTATGGGACTTAACACCTGAGGTCATCAGTCCCCTAGAACTTCGAACTATTTAAACCTAAGGACATCACACACATCCATGCCCGAGGGAGGATTCGAACCTGCGACCGTAGCGGTCGCGCGGTTCCAGACTGAAGCGCCTAGAACCGCTCGGTCACAGCGTCCGGCTCCTATCATGGTGTCCCTTCTCCTCATCACTGTTTTCCACATATTCCTTTTCTCTCCTATTCCGCGCAGAACTTTTTCATTCCTTACCTTATCAGTCCACCTAATTTTCAACATTCGTCTGTAGCAACAAATCTCAAATGCTTCGATTCTCATCTGTTCCAGTTTTCGCATCTCCCGTGTTTCACTACCATACAACGCTGTATTCCAGACGCACATTTCCAGAAATTTCTGCCTCAAATTAAGGCCTATGCTTGACACTAGCAAACGTCTGTTGGCCAGGAATGCCCTTTTTGCCAGAGCTAGTCTGCTTTTGATGTCCTCCTTTCTCCGTCCGTCATTGCTTATTTTGCTGCCTAGGTAGCAGAATTCCTTAATTTCATCTACTTCATGACGTTAAGCTGCTCGCTGTCCTTCTACTAGTTTTTCCATTCGTCTGTAAAGAATTCGCGTTAGTATTTTGCAGCTGTGACTTATTAAACTGATAGTTCGGTAATTTTCACATCTGTCAACACCTGCTTTCTTTGGGATTGGAATTATTATATATTCTGTAATCATTAGAGTGTTTATTCCATTCAGCAGATTATGTAATTCTCCCTCACTTTCACTCAGGATAGCAATGTCATCATGAATCGGATCATAGATATCCTTTCGCCATGAATTTGAATTTCATTCCTGAACCTTTCTTTTATTTTCGTCATTGCTTCTTCGGTGTGCAGATTGGACAGTAGGGTCAGAACACTGTATTCCTTACACTCTTTTCAATCCGAGCACTTTGTTCTTGGTCGTCCACTCCTATTATTCCCTCTTGACTCTTGTACATATTGTATATTACTCGTATCTCTCTGTAGCTTACCCTATTTTTCTCAGAATTTTGAGCATCTTGCACGATTTTACATTGTCGAGCGCTTTTTCCACGTCAACAAATTCTATGAACGTCTCTGGATTTTTCTTTAGTCTTTCTTCCATCACCAGAGCCAAACTGATCGTCATCTAACACTTCCTCAATTTTTACCGAAGTCAGATGATATGTAACCAGATTTTACACACCAACGTGAACAGTCGATCTTCCCCCAATGATTTTAAGAGTTCTCATGCAATGTTGCCTAAGCCTTTTTGCCTTATTCGATCGTAAGTCCTACAAAGCTCTCTTAAATTCAGATTGTAATACTGGATTCCCAATCTCTTCTAAATCGACTCCTGTTACTTCTTCTGTCACATTAGACAAATCTTCCCCCTCATCACAACTGCTTTTTATTTCATCGAAGCTTCTTTTGACTTTCCTATGTGCTGAGTCAGTCCTTCCGACAATCATATCTTTTTCGACTTCTTCGTATTTTTGATACAGCCATTTCGTCTTAGCTTCCTAGCACTTCGTATTTATTTTAGTCCTCAGCGAGTTGTATTTCTTTATTCCTGAATTTCCCTGAACATTTTTTACTTCTTTCTCTTTTCGATCAACTGAGGTATTTCTCCTGTTACGAATAGTTTCTTGGTAGTTACCTTCTTTGTACCAATGGTTTCCTTTCCGTCTTCTGTGATTGCCCTTTTTAGAGATGGCCATTTCTCTTCAGCAGTACTGCCTACTGAGCTATTCCTAATTACTACATCTATAGCCTTTGAGAAATTCAACCGTATCACGTCATTCCTTAGTACTTCCGTATCTCACTTCTTTGAGTATTGATTCTTCCTGACTAATCTCTTAAACTTCAGCCTACAGATCATCACTGCGGCTTCTCCCCCGTCGGAGGTTCGAGTCCTCCCTCGAGCATGGGTGTGTGTGTTGTCCTTAGGGTAAATTAGTTTAAGTTAGATTAATTAGTGCCTAAGCCTAGGGACCAATGACCTCAGCAGTTTGGTCCCATAGTCCTTACCACAAATTTTCATTACTTCATCATTACTACATTGTGTTCTGAGTGTGTTATCTGCTCCTGGGTACGCATTGCAGTCCAATATATGATTTGGAAATGTCTATTTGATCACGATGTAATATAACTGAAACCTTCCAGTATCACCTGGTCTTTTCCGAGTATACCCCCTCCTCTCGTGATTCTTAAACAGAATAGTCGCTATTACTTGCTGAAATGTATTACACAACTCAATTAGTCTTTCTCCCCTCTCATTCCTTGTCCCAACCCCATATTATCCTGTAACCTTTTCTTCTGCTCTTTTCTCTACAACTGCATTCCAGTCCCTCATGACTATTAGATTTTCATCTCCCTTTACATAGTGTATTACCCTTTCACCATCCTCATGTACTTTCTCTGTCTCTTCATTTTCAGCTTTCGATGTCGGCATGTATACCTGAACTATCGTAAACAAAATCATGCTGAAGAAGGTCGCTTGCAACAGGGACCGAAACGTCGGTAGTTTTATATATATATTGACAATGCGGGCACAAATCCCGAAAAATTTTATTGAATATCGTTTTTGGTTTGATGTCTTTCTGGTAAGGACAGCCATATCACTAATTGTTCACAGCAACGTACTCTCTGCCCTACCTTCCTATTCATAGCAAATCGCACTCCCATTATACCATTTTCTGCTGCTGTTGATATGACCCTATACTCATCTGACCGGAAATCCTGGTCTTCTTTCCTTTTCACTTCACTGTCCCCTACTATATTTAGATTGAGCCTTTGCATTTCCCTTTTCAGATTTTCTAGCTTCCCTACCAAGTTTAATCTTCTGACATCCAACACCCGGTTCGTAGAAGGTTATCCTTTAGTTGGTTATTCAATCTCTTTCTCATGGTCACCTTCCCCTTGGCAGTCCTCTCTCGGACATCCGAATGTGTGACTATTCCGGAATCTGATGCCAATGGAGAGATCATTACGACACTTTTTCATTTACAGACCACATGTCCTGTGGATACACGTTATGTGTCTTTAATGCAGTGGTTTCCAATGCCTTCTCCATCCTCATGCCTAAGATCATTGCTGATTCGTCAGCCTTTAGAGGCAGTTTCCCACCCCATGGGCAAGAGAGTGCCCTGAACCTCTGCCCGCTCCTCGGCCCTCTTTGACAAGGCCGTTGACAGAATGAGGGTGGCTTCTTGTGCCGGAAGTCTTCGGTCACTAACGCTGATAATTAATCAAAATTTAAGCTTTGGCATGTTTCGAACTCGGGGGCGAGGCCGTTTTGATTACTAATCGAAGACGCTACTCCCGTATTTTATTTCTTTATATCTCCTTATTGTTCGTTGCATTTGTTCGGTGCGGACATCCCATGACCACCGTCCAATTTGTCGTTGATCCAGCCATTCAGTTTTTTATTACAGAGGGCGGCTAATCCTCTGACCGAACACGCTGAGTTACCGCGCCGGCGACCTCTAGAACGCGGGTGCCTCTCGAGACCGTATAAGACGTGTTAATGTGTGGTCGTTTTGATGTTCCCATATCCCTTGTAACTTGGCGTGGAGCCAGGCAGTGTGTCTGCTACATGGAGCACCGCTGTCGGTGTAAAGCGGCAGAGTGGAGCGCCGTTGGAGGTGCGATCTGACAAAGTTTGTCGTCTGCCTAGCTATCGTTGTCGTTGTTAGATTTGTGGTCTTCAGTCCTCAGACTGGTTTGATGCAGCTCTCCATGCTACTCTATCCTGTGCAAGCTTCATCATCTCCCAGTACTTACTGCAACCTACATACTTCTGAATCTGCTTAGTGTATTCATCTCTTGGTCTCCCTCTACGAGTTTTACCCTCCACGCTGCCCTCCAATGCTAAATTTGGGATCCCTTGGTGCCTCAGAACATGTCCTACCAACCGGACCTTCTTCTAGTCTAGTTGTGCCACAAACTCCTCCCCAATTCTATTCAATACCTCCTCATTAGTTATGTGATCTACCCATCTAATCTTCAGCATTCTTCTGTAGCACCACATTTCGAAAGCTTCTATTCTCTTCTTGTCTAAACTATTTATCGTCCATGTTTCACTTCCATACATGGCTACACTCCATACAAATACTTTCAGAAACGACTTCCTGGCACTTAAATCAATACTCGATGTTAACAAATTTCTCTTCTTCAGAAATGCTTTCTTTGCCATTGCCAGTCTACATTTTATATCCTCTCTACTTCGACCATCATGAGTTATTTTGCTCCCCAAATAGCAAAACTCCTTTACTACTTTAAGTGTCTTATTTCCTAATCTAATTACCTCAGCATCACCCGACTTAATTCGTCTACATTCCATTATCCTCGTTTTGCTTTTGTTGATGTTCATCTTATATCCTCCTTTCAAGACACTGTCCATTCCGTTCAACTGCTGTTCCAAATCGTTTGCTGTCTCTGACAGAATTACAATGTCATCGGCGAACCTCAAAGTTTTTATTTCTTCTCCATGGATTTTAATACCTACTCCGAATTTTTCTTTTGTTTCCTTTACTGCTTGCTCAATATACAGATTAAATAACATCGGGGAGAGGCTACAACCCTGTCTCACTCCTTTCCCAACCACTGCTTCCCTTTCATGTCCCTCGACTCTTATAATTGCCATCTGGTTTCTGTACAAATTGCAAATAACCTTTTGCTCCCTGTATTTTACCCCTGCCACCTTCAGAATTTGAAAGAGAGTATTCCAGTCAACATTGTCAAAAGCTTTCTCTAAGTCTACAAATGCTAGAAACGTAGATTTGCCTTTCCTTAATCGTTCTTCTAAGATAAGTCGTAGGGTCAGTATTGCGTCACGTGTTCCAACATTTCTACGGAATCCAAACTGATCTTCCACGAGGTCGGCTTCTACTAGTTTTTCCATTCGTCTGTAAAGAATTCGCGTTAGTATTTTGCAGCTGTGACTTATTAAACTGATAGTTCGGTAATTTTCACATCTGTCAACACCTGCTTTCTTTGGGATTGGAATTATTATTTTCTTCTTGAAATCTGAGGGTATTTCGCCTGTCTCATACATCTTGCTCACCGGATGGTAGTGTTTTGTCATGACTGGCTCTCCCAAGGCCGTCAGTAGTTCTAATGGAATGGAGGACAGAAATACAGTAGAAGAAGAATGGGTAGCTGTAAGAGATGAAGTAGTGAAGGCAGCAGCGTATCAAGTAAGTAAAAAGACGAGGGCTAGTAGAAATCCTTGGGTAACAGAAGAAATATTGAATTTAATTGATGAAAGGAGAAAATATAAAAATGCAGTAAAGGAAGCAGGCAAAAAGGAATACAAACGCCAGAAAAATGAGATCGACAGGAAGTGCAAATTGGCTATGCAGATGGCTAGACGACAAATGTAAGGATGTAGAGGCTTATTTCACTAGGGATAAGATAGATTCTGCCTACAGGAAAATTAAAGAGACCTTTGGAGAAAAGAGAACCACTTGTATGAATTTATTTATTTATTTATTGCTGTACATCTGACACTGTCGTCTTGTGAATCTAAGGCGGGTCGTTATGTTCTATACATTCCAAATTTCCTTAAGTTTGACGTAGAATATGCAGGGTGGTCAGAAACAGTCTGGAAAGTTTGTAAGGCTGATGCGGGGTAGGCTGTCCTGCAAAATAAAGGTTAAGAAAAAATTCGGTACGTTGCGCCGTTTCCGTATTAATTAGCATTGGAGTTATTCAATCAGGCCGTTGTACGCACAAATTCGAGCGACCTGCCAGAGACGGTGTCGCCAAACGTGTTCTTCATTTGAGTTGCTAAATCTGAACAAGAGAGCGATGCAGAAATTGGTCACTGGACGGTAGTAAAGATCGAACTCGAGCCAAAGGCTGAGCAGTCCAGTGCTCTGTCACATGCGCTGTGAGAACAACTGACCTTAGTGTTATCTGGCGGGCCCCGCTAATTAATTAGGAAACGGCGCTACATTTCGAATTTCTTACTTAGCAACTGTTTCTCAGCAAAACCTACCTGCAACACCCCAGCGAGCTTCTCAGATTGTTTCTGTCCACGTCGTATAATATTAAAAAACTACAGCTAAATTCTTCTGCTATGTTATAAAAAATGTGGAAATGAAAGAACGAAAGAAGAGTGAAATAAAAGTGAATGAATAACCCACCACTACAGGGCCTTCCGTCCCTATTCGGTTACAATAGTAATCAGTAATCTTGGAATTGCTAAGGATTGTTCACCATGCAATTCTCTATATCTTAATTTATACCTATACCAAACTACGTCGAAATAATCCTGCATAGTTCAGCAGCATTCAAGCCTTCGAATTACCATTTGGGTTACTACGAATATTTTTTTGTGCAGTTTGAACACCTGTGCGTTCGAAATGAACACGTTACATCATTAATTAAGCTACTGATCAGCATCCGGTTACGACTTATCACCATCTCCTTCCGAACTTAGAAATCTCGATGAATTTTTTCCTCTGTTCAGTTCTTTAATTTCTTCTGGACGTTATACTACTGCAGCTGTTCTTCTTTACATCTGATCTTAACCCATTTGTTTGCAGCCTGTACTTCATCATGACTACTGCTGTATTCCATGCTGTAAAACTGATACTACAGCCCTCTTGATATTCTATTGGCAGCAGACTTAAATAACTTCCATCCTTTCGTATACCGACCTGTACTTTCGAAGTTCAAGTCATTCAGTCCGCTCCGCTATTCTTTTTTGTGTAAATTACAGTGAAGCTCCCCATGTTCAAACGTCCATGTTTCTCCACAACTGCATAGAGCTGTTGGCCGTCTCCTTATTCCAAGTCATGTCCAGTAAAGAAGTGCATCGTTCCCTTTGTTGGGTCATCTAGACAGGCCCGTAGCCTCTCTTAAACACTTGGGAAAAAGTTACACACAGTGGCCAGAAAGTCGCTATACACGTACCATCATTTCATTGTAAATTTAATTACGTAGTTCCCTGTCCAGAACGTCTGTATGTGGACGACTGTAATCCGTGCACATCTTGATAAGCCTCTACATCCTTCCACACATCCGCTTCAGCAGAAAATTCCAAGTTCTGCAGCACACGTTCTGGCTTACACGCAGAGTTAACGTTATCACTGACACACTATCTTCAGCACATGTTTCCGTTCGGGTTGTTGGACGACAATAGCGGGGAACAACCAAAATACTTCCCAGACAAAAAGCTTTCTTCGCCCACGTGATCAAAGTCTGGCTCCTTACCAAATAATTCACGGAACCCATCCGTCACCGTGTTATTTATTAGTTATTGGGCTTCCGTTCATGGACCCCACAGACTTGTCAATAAGCGCTGCCACAGACTGTAGTCGCCGATATCTGCCACTGTTCATCAGTCACTGAAAGACGAATAATGAACTATTCAACACGCACACTTTATTCTTCTCCCCGAGTAATCACGTGATCACGTTGCAAGTCATCAGAGGAGTACTGTTCCCATATCAGTCAAGAGGATTAGAGGTTCCAATCTTAAATCGCTTTCCATTTTACACTGATATATAAATTTAGTTCAAATGTTAAGGGACTTTCTGGTCACCCTATACATACGTCTACTGGTGGTCCTACCGTTTCAGTTGCGCTGCTGGAGTTTTTATTAAATGGGTGACGACTGCTGTGTTCAGCTTGTGTGGCGATGTTTTGACTGCCGCATCTTTAACGCCTCCTTATTAGATTAATGTAGAGATTCAACCTTGCAACTCTTGTGATTTATCTCTGGATTCAGTTACGATGGCCCTATTCTTCCTCGGTATCAAACTACTTTGTTACTTGCAGTTTTCTAAAAGTGAAACAAAACACTATTTCGCTACTTAAATAAAGTGTAAATTGGTTCCAGTTAACTATTTATATTGTCGCAAACTTTTATAAATGGTTACACGCTACATGTGAAGTTACTACTCCCGGAACCAACTAATAATTGCTGTATCAAAGACATCACATTAACATATCTGTGAATAATATATATCAACAATCGCTTCTTTATATCACATTCGTCTTCCTTGGTGCCGGAGATCTTCCGTGGTACGAGAACTACTCCTTCATTCCATCTTGCTGCTCAGAGATTACAAATGCTCTCCAGCAGGTAGACTCCGCACCTGTTGAGTAATCCTTTTCCACAGTATATGGCCAGTTGTCTACAAACTAATTGTGACCACGCATATCTTTACTCTGAGCTCTATATTTGACAATGTGGTACATGCCCTTCCATGAATGGTACGGATCACAACAATGTCTGTGAAGCTCTTTTTATATTATTTTAGTCATTTTGCGACTATAGAATTCGAATATGGGAGCTTTTCATAGGGGACATGCTCTGTTATGAAACAAACCTGATCATGAGCCTGATGCGAACAAAAATCTCATATACTTTCCAGATGTCAAAGTACGCCAGTTACGAAATGGAAAATGTCATTTTTAAATAATAACAGCAGAAATCAATATTACTTCTTTTTATTATTTCCTTAGAACATAACACTCCCAACAACAAAGCCTAGGCTCATCCACTATTGTATCAACAGTTAAGCTCATTTTACATTCATTCTGAAGTAACCATAGATGTATTACATTTCCACAATAATTTAATAGGTTATGAGTGACAACTAGCAAATGGTCTCCCATAGAAATTACTGATTATCAAGACGATACCGTCTTGTCCACAACTTCTATAAATTTTAAACCGAATCACTGAAATACTTTTACTCTATGAATAGAGTAATGTTTTCAACTTTTATTCACATTTTGTAGCAAATTCTTCCGACCATTTATTTGCGACGCGGCTGCGCGCGACCGCTCCGAATGTAACCCTCACAAGGACTGTCTGCACACAAACTTAGCGCGTGACCAGTAGCTCTTGCGCATTGTTGACGATAGATGCAAGGGTGGTTTGATAAGTCTGGTAAATTTCCTTGAAACAACGGAACATTTTGTTGTGCCTTCATGGTTGGTAAGCTTGATTATTCCAAGGATCGTATAAAGAATTTCAACAATTTGCAGTGTACAGTTCATTGTTGACAGCCGTCTGAATTAATCAGTATGTCGACTGCGACTGAAGATGGAGAAACAGAGTTTCGTGCTGTTCTTAAACATTGTAATTTGAAGGGTTGGACTGCCACTCAAATCGAAACAGAGATGAATTTCGCGCGGACTCTGTAGTATCATTGAAGATCATTTACTTCTGGATTAATGAATTTATATGTGGTCGGACTAGCACCGAAGACGAAAGTCGCTGTGTTGAGGTCACAACGAAGTAAACCAATGACGAAATTCATCATATGGTAATGCAAGATTGCCGAATAAAAATTAGTGAGATTTCTGAGAATGTAGGCATGTCAACTCAGCGAAAAAGCGCATCCGGCACAACATTTCAACACAGTAGTGGGCGATGCTTAATCGAAATCCGCAAGAATTTTTCACCAATTTGTGTCATCGAATCCTGGATCCATCGTCACACTAGAGTCAAAATAACAGTCAAAACAATGGACATAGGCAGATGAAAGTGGGTAAGGTGGTGGCCACTGCTTTTGGGGTTCCCAAGAAATGATCTTCATAAATTACTTGGAAAAAAACATAACCGTAAGTGGACCTTTCGATGCTTCATTGTTAGGGCGTTTGAAACTTGCTTTGGCTGAATAAGACCAAGGTTTTTACCCAAAAAAGTGCTCTTTCACCAGTATAAAGCACCATCCTACACATTAACGATAACAATGGCGAAAGTGCATGAATTGGGCTTTGAGTTAGTTCCTCATCGGCCCTATCACCATACTTAGTAATAAGAACATTGGCCACAACATCTTGGTAGATGATTGTTACAGTGTCTGTATGTTTGTCAGTTATATTTCTTCATATGGCTTAAGCCAATGGCAGCATGGCATCTCTTGCTGCATTTATCGCAAGTATATCTAGCTGCTGAGACAGGAGCAGTGGTAGCAACGCGAAACTTTCTCTGCCTTAATCTGTCTAACAAGCCTTTGTCATGCTTCGACGTTCCAAATGGTTCAAATGGCTCTGAGCACTATGGGACTTAACATCTGCGGTCATCACTCCCCTAGAACTTAGAACTACTTAAACCTAACTAACCTAAGGACATCACACACATCCATGCCCGAGGCAGGATTCGAACCTACGACCGTAGCGGTCACGCGGTTCCAGACTCCGACGTTCCAGATGATATATCATTACGCCACTCTGGCCTCATGCTAGTCCATGTCTCCCACCTGTTGGTGATGATGCCAAACCTCTCTATATCTCGTTTACGGGAGACCTTGAACCTCAATACAGGACGTTCTACTCTTCTTTTAGCTGTAGAAATCTCTCCAAGCGTCACCTCAGGTGATAATCTCTCAGGGTCCATACGGTAGACGTGTCCCAGCCAGCGGAGTCGTCTCTGCTTCAAGACAGCTGAAAGGCTGTTACAGATAGTTTTAGATAGTACTGCTCCTTCCACGTTACTCTGAGGATGGATCTCAGGCACTGCATGTGGAAAGCATTAAGGCGACGTTTTTGTTTGGCATAAGTAGTCCATGTTTCCGACGCATGCAAAAGGATGGAGAGAACCCAAGCTTGACGTGCAAGAATTTTGGTGGTCGAAGAGAGTTTGTTATTTTCCAGACACTTGTAGAGAGCTTGCCAAAAGTTGTCGCAGCTCTTAGAATGCGAGCATCAGTCTTCTCGTCAACAGACGTGTTTGATTCTATAGTGGGTTCAAAATAGCGGAAGTTATCCACGACTTGCAGAATAGTTCCATCTATTGTGATATGCAGCTGTGTATTAGCACCCTGAACCATGATTAAGATCTTACTGCTGTTTATACTCATCGAGAATAGGGCATCCATGACTAAATCGTGATACTAGCTCTTGCAGCTCTTCTGCAGAGTTCGCAACAATTGCAGCGTCATCAGCATACAGGAGTTCACGAGCGATTATCTCGTAGCGCTTTGTCTTACTTTTCAGAAGACTGACGTTGAACAGCCTTCCATCTTTCCTAGTATGCAGGTGTACCGAAACACTGCAATTCTCAAAAGCCATTTGGAGCAGAGCCGAGAAGAAAATTTCGAAAAGTGTAGGTGCCAACACACAGCTTTGTCTTACGCCAAAGTCCAAGTGTTTAGATGTACTACCACTGAAGATTACAGGGCCATGCATATTGTCATGAACAGGCCTTATTAACGACAACATAGTTTGTGGGCATCAAATTTTTTTCGGTATGCTGTAGAGTCCCGCCCTACTGGAGGTGTCAAAGGCTTTGTTGAGATCGACAAAAGCCACATATAATGACACGCCGTCTTCGCAGCACTTTTCTTGTAGCTGATGCAAGGTGAATGTCATGTCACTTGTATATCTGCCAGCTCAAAATCCGCACTTTCACTCAGGGTAGACCCGAGGAGCCAAAGTTTGCAGTCTTCTGAGGATTATCCTCGCATGCACCTTTCCAGTAATGCTCAGACGAGATACTCCTCTACAGTTGTTACAGTCACCTCTGTCGCCTTTTCCGTTATAGACTGTTACGAAATTTGCATCTCGCATGCCTTGAGGTATTGTGCCTTCTTCCCAGAACTGCAGGAGAATTTGTTACAAACACAGTCAAGTTTGATTATTTCAGCCGGTAAGCTACCACGGCCTTTATTTACTCTTGCCTAGCTTTAGACTTTTAAGTGTGAGAGATTTTAAAATCACCAAACTTAGTCCCAAGTGATTTCTTCCTGTTCGCTAACTTCAAAATTTGGATTGATGGGAAGAAATTTTCACCAAATGAGGAAGTGATAGTTGCAGCCAACGAGTATTTTGAAGATTTTAATGGGACCAATTTTTCTGATGTGATGAGAAGGCTGGAGGATCACTGGACCAAATGCGTATCTCTGAAAGGAGACCATGTTGAGAAGTAAGATGAGTTGTTTATGAAACAAACATTTACTTTTGCTTTTTTACCAGACTTATCAAACCACCCTCGTAGCAAGACGACTTCCCCTCCAGAGAAAAAGCGCGCCCAACTTCGAAAATTGGAGAAGCCAGGAATGAGTAGGGAGTACGATATGACTAACTCGTAACACCTCAGATAGCAGTACTCCTTGCATGCCTTTCATCTGTTCTCCAGGCCAAGAGCTGAATCTGGTAACTTAAGTTTATCTGTATAATCGCTTGCACTCGGTCGAGTCTGCCTGGGCTTAAGCAGTGGCGCTCTGCTCTGTAGAGGATGAACATTAATAATTCCGAAAGACCAGTGGGACGGATTCCTGACTGGAAATGGAGGAGAAAAGGTCCTATGAACATGTAACCGAGCGGTTCTAGGCGCTACAGTCTGGAACCGTCCGATCGCTACGGTCGCAGGTTCGAATCCTGCCTCGGGCATGGATGTGTGTGATGTCCTTAGGTCAGTTAGGTTTATGTAGTTCTGAGTTCTAGGGGACTGATGACCTCAGCAGTTAAGTCCCATAATGTTCAGAGCCAAGGCATTGTTGCCGCGGTAGGTGGCGCTGACGAGTGTCTGACGACGTGCCGTGTATTCCTTGTGTTACTGCAGGCTGTGTGATTGACGCAGCGTAGTGTAAACAGCAGAATGGTCCGATACTCATGTCGGGAACAAGCCGAGATGGTGTTTGCGCACGGCCGAGATGGAACGGTCGAGAGGCAGCACGACTATACCAAAACAAGTAGCCTCACAGACACCAACCGCATCGCGCAACATTTCAAGCCCTTTTCGGGCTTTTGTGGTCGTGGGCCCTTCCAGACAGACAAACGTGCAGGGAGGCGGCGGACTGTGATGTTATGACAGATGGCCACTTGTTACGACTTCTGCACCTCTTGTTATGGCCGTTTGCTACTTGTTAGCAGCAGACACAGTGGCTGCGCCAAAGACTGAGACGGCGTGGAGTTTTATAATTATTTATTGAACTTTCTTTACAATTTCTCCTTCGTCGTCGCTGCGCAGCCCTGCGGATCCCTCCGCCTGGCTGCTGCTGTGTAGATTCTCCGACAATGCGCGCAATGTGCGCCGCCGATCGCGCTCGGAGCCTCAGGCCACCAGTGCTCCGCTGAAGTCAGGATGCCCTGTGGTTGAGATGAACTCGTCGCCGCTCGGCAGCCGCGTCTCCGTGAGGTCAGCTGCCGACGCCTGCTGCACCGGCGGCTGGGAAGTCGTCAGTCGAGATTTCCGCGTCCATGACGGACCACGCGGCGTGGCCGGGTTTGCCGTGAAGTCCGGGCGTCAGTCCCCGGCGGCGCCTGTGACCAAGACCACGCTGCGGCCGGTCCTGCTGGAAGTTCTCGCTGTAGTTAGTCAGCCATAGTGCCGACCGAACTCGGGCCGACCTCCAGAGCTGAAGTTGACATCTGCAGCGAGCGGATGACTCCTGTGAGCTGGAACAGACTTCCAGAATCGTCACCTACGAAGATTGAATAATCGGATATGGACCACGTCCGTCCACAGATCCGAACTGCTTCCTAATGGCTTCTGTCCGTTGAAGCCTGCGCTCCACCATTTATATCCGGCAGGGGGACGTTTTTTCCCCTCGGTGGCAGCTTTTTGTTATTATTCCCGCAGTAGATTGCTGCGTAACTTAGCGTGCTGGCCTCACTTCCGCTTACTCAGTATCTCCAGGCTTCGCTCGGCGCTCGGTCTGTGTGCATCCTTGCCTGTTGGTAGACTGCTGCTGTCAGCAAGGCTGTCTGTGCTGCACTTACTTCGCAATGCCGCAATCGCCGGCTGCCTCTGTGTGGCATTCTCCACTGCGTGAAGCAACGCTTACTTCATGTGGCCGCAACAGTAAGTACACCAGTTGTGGAGGCTCTGGTTGTACACTGATGTTGATACGAACCGTAGTACAAGCTCCAGACCAGTGACCCACCAACATGGTGTAAGCCAGAGAACGATTATGTGTATCCTCTACTGTCCCTATCAGCTGCATTCCCCTGGAGGCTGCTTTGAATATGTCCTGGGACACGGATGCGATGCAGATCTCTACTGTGTTCCGGGACGATCTGTTGTTGCGCGCTCACGGTCTGTTTCAGGTCAAATGTTCACAGGACCTTTTTCCTCATTTTCCAGTCAGAAATGCGGACCTACAGTTTGTCGCTTTTATTAATGTTCACCTTGTATACAGCGCGGGGCTTTGTTTCCATAATGACCCTCGTACTGCGGCAGTGCGGCGGCAGCGGGGACGCGACCGAGCGGCGCGTGCTCTGCGGGCTGGCCCTGGCGCTGCTGGAGCTGCGGCTGTCGGCGGAGTGCGTGGGCGGCGTGGGGCAGCTGCGGGCGGCGGCCGAGGCGCTGTCCGGCCTGAGCGCGGCGCTGCACGAGCACGGCCGCAGCCAGCTGCTGCTGCAGCTGCACCTCGTGCGCGAGGTGCTGGACGCGCCCTTCGGCTCGTGACCGGCGGCAGCCTGCCGCTGCCCGAGGGGGCCGGCGACGTTACCCAGCCTGCCGACCGGCAGTGCGTCACTACACCTCTGTACTAAAGTTAAATTCAGATCGGCCGTTCTGAAATACGGCCACTTCCGGAATCCGTAGCGAGGCGCACATTCGTGTATATAAGTGCAAATTCTCATCCTCCAGTCTGCCGTCTTTCACTGTCTCTGACACAACAATTCTTCCACAATTCGTACATATTCATTGTTGTAATAGCATCGATCTCGTCTGGTAGAGCTTCACAGTTGTAGTAGAACTGAAATCAAAGTATACTCTATTCCACATACCCGTTCACAACAAATTTATGATATATCCCGATTTCATCTCATGCTCACAGTAATAAAATCACGTGTACCAGAAATATGGTTTCTTATTTATATAACAGCTTTCAAAAAGTTTCTATTTCAGGGCGTTACTACAGCGTATACGCAACGTAGCACAGCTTCGATGCGGATATTCACACTTGAGGTGACAAAAGTCACAGGATACAATGTTGACTGAAATACTCTCTTTCAAATTCTAAAGATGGCAGGAGTAAAATACAGGGAGCGAAAGGCTATTTACAATTTGTACAGAAAGCAGATGGCAGTTATAAAAATCGAGGGACATGAAAGGGAAGCAGTGGTTGGGAAGGGAGTGAAACAGGGTTGTAGCCTCTCCCCGATGTTATTCAATCTGTATATTGAGCAAGCAGTAAAGGAAACAAAAGAAAAATTTGGAGTAGGTATTAAAATCCATGGAGAAGAAATAAAAACTTTGAGGTTCCCCGATAACATTGTAATTCTGTCAGAGACAGCAAAGGACTTGGAAGAGCAATTGAACGGAATGGACAGTGTCTTGAAAGGAGGCTATAAGATGAACATCAACAAAAGCAAAGCGAGGATAATGGAATGTAGTCGAATTAAGTCTGGTGATGCTGAGGGAATTAGATTAGGAAATGAGACACTTAAAGTAGTAAAGGAGTTTTGCTATTTGGGGAGCAAAATAACTGATGATGGTCGAAGTAGAGAGGATATAAAATGTAGACTGGCAATGGCAAGGAAAGCGTTTCTGAAGAAGAGAAATTTGTTAACATCGAGTATAGATTTAAGTGTCAGGAAGTCGTTTCTGAAAGTATTTGTATGGAGTATAGCCATGTATGGAAGTGAAACACGGACGATAAATAGTTTGGACAAGAAGAGAATAGAAGCTTTCGAAATGTGATGCTCTTTTTTACTGTTATATCATTTCCTATACCGTCACGGCGAGGGTGGGTTGGCAGCATTGCGTTGCTGCTTTTCAGTCGAGAGCATTTATAAAATAAACAAGCAGACTTGTTAAAAAGTTGAAGATTAGATGGGTAGATCACATAACTAATGAGGATGTATTGGATAGAATTGGAGAGAAGAGAAATTTGTGGCACAACTTGACTAGAAGAAGGGATTGGTGTCGTAATGCAAAAGTTACGCCAACTCAAGTGGAAGACACTCGACGACCCGCCCTATAGTCCCGATGTCTCCCCATGCGATTATCACGCCTTCCGTCTCTTAAAAAAATTCCTTGAAGGGCAGAGAAGCCCTGTTGAACTTCTTCACGCAGCATGGCACGGTGTTTTACCAAATGGTTATCGTCGACCTGGTGCATCGCTGGGATGACTGCCTCAATGCTCACTGCGATTTTGCCTGCTCGGCAGACCGACTCTGGACTCTACGGCCTTCCAACTGAAACGTTTTGATCGGCCCTTATACTGTAGATTTGGTAATGTTTTTCATGGCGACATGGAACAACAATAAGTAGTTAGCGTCGCCTTCGACGTAAAATTTACTAACAAACGATTTCGAACGTAAGTTACAACTATCGGTTATGCCACCACTTCTCAAGGTCTCGCGGCGCTCTTTTTACTGTTATATCATTTCCTATACCGTCACGGCGAGGGAGGGTTGGCAGCAATGCGTTGCCGCTTTTTAGTTGAGAGTATTTATAAAATAAACAAGCAGACTTGTTAAAAAGTTTTAAAAATAGAAACATGTACATCTTTTAAAAATTTTTAAAATCGGCTGCTGTATTTTGAAAATTGAAAGCGAGATATTTCTTTCTTCATTGAAATGATCAACTGCTGATGGTCTTTAAACAAATGCACATTTCACTGGACTGCGTTGGTCGAAGTGAGTAGTAGGTGAGCAGAGCTATTAAAGGAAGAGTGTTTTGGAACGTATGTGGCATAAAAAAGTTGAGGAGAAAAATTCTGGACCACGATTTTGAAAGGGGGGGGGGGCGGTGGGAAATGAGAGGAGAGTGAAGAGAGGCCCTGACGTGGATAGGAATAGGACTGTTCTTTTAAAGCTGGAAGGATGGACAAATCTCTGGACTGATTTATCGGTCAGTTAGGGCGATGCGGTTAAAATTTCCTTGGGACAGGATGTAGGGATGTGCTGGTACAAGCACGGCAGAGTCCGAGGATTGATAATCGTGGATCAAACGATAGAGTGGTTGATGTAAAGTTTTCGGAAAGCACAGAAATCCGAAGGTGGGAGAGGAGAAGCGGTGGCGGGGGCGGGGGGTATTAAGCCAACAGAGGCTCATAATAGGGGATGGTAGACGGATACGGAATTCGAGGCGGAGTACATGGAGATCCAGGCTTTGAAGAGTGTAGTAACATTTTCGTAGAGAGAAAATCCAGGCGACATTTGAGTAAGACAGGATTGATCATATGAAGGCTTTTTAGGTGTGGAGGGATGCAGTCTCCTTGTTTGGTCTGTTATTACTAACTGCTTTAGTCTACTGCAGGTTTTGTTGGATGATTATTACGAGCGGCTCCCATGTTAGTTTACTGTCATGGAAAAGGCCGAGGTATTTTAGCGCGTTAATTAACTGGATAGGACGGTAGCAAATGGTGAGGCTCAGGCTCACTCTATTATTACTGCCTGCTTCTTGGAAGTTTTTTTTTTCCGGGGAGGCACTGACTGCACCAGGAAGTAAAGCAGTTACCTAAATCCAGCATCCTGTGTTAGGTTGGTCGGTCGGTTGTTTTGGGGAAGAAGACCAGACAGCGTGGTCATCGGTCTCATCGGAGTAGGGAAGGATGGGGAAGGAAGTCGGCCGTACCCTTTCAGAGGAACCATCCCGGCATTTGCCTGGAGTGATTTAGGGAAATCACGGAAAACCTAAACCAGGATGGCCGGACGCGGGATTGAACCGTCGTCCTCCTGTGTTAGAATAATCTTTTTGCACATTGTTTAAAGCAGTCTGCATGAAAAATTATAGTTGTTATAATGTAGAGTTAAAAAAGCACATATGAGAGCAGAGAACCAGTAATCTTAACCAGCCATTTACAAATGCGAAGACACTCCTTGTTGTGCCGGTAGGGAAGGAGCGCGGTGTCAGTTGCTACATGAGTTACTGTACAGTGTTTGTTTTACTGACTGCAGCGTCCACAGTTGCCCGGAGACGTGACCGCGCGTCTCTTGTGCTCAACTTTGCTATTTGCTTAGGTGACATTCATTTTGTGATTCGTAGACGTATCTGAGCTTGAAAGTTTACTTATTGTTTTACACTACAGTAAATTGTGCAGGCCTAATTAATAACAATCTATTTTACACTCACGTCTCTCATTATTTAACAGTCCAGTATTCCTCCTAATGGCAGCAAATATTTCAGTCTGCTCAAGTACATCTTTTCCTAGTCTGTGTAGAACTTTTAGACTGTTCTGTGTCCTTCTACTGTTGTAGTCCAGTCTTTTGAGATGGGCCTCACAGGTAAATTTTCCGGCTTTTAACGCTTCTCGTACCGTATTCCAACGGTCCAGCTAGATTTGTCACAACGTATATTTGAGTACATTCTGCATTTTGCGCTATATGCGTCCGTTTGTTGGAAATATCGACATTTCCCCTCTTCCCAACATTCCATAGAAATGCGCTTAACTTGTCTCGAATGGAAAACGACCTTCACATCCGCGTTTCTAAAACGTTTGAATATTTTAATATATGCTTACACTTTTCTTTATATACGTCTTTTTTACGCAACATATTCTGCTTCTGACGCTGTGCTTTCTTTCCTTCTATTCTTATTTACCTTGTTCGGCTAGTAGTTGTTGGTGACCAGCACCTGTTTAAAGATGTATTTGCTACTGGAAACAGTGACTGACTGCAGATAACTCAAGCAGGAAAAACTTGTTTTCTTAAAAGAGGAGTACTAAATCAATTCTCAGGTTTTCGCAATTTTCTTGATAATATAATTTTGTTTAAAGATTCTAGGTGTACCTCGCGGAAAGATCGCGATAGTAAAATTAGAGACGTTTCAACTCACACAGAGGCTTACCTACAATATTTCTTTTCGCGAACCATTTGCGACTAAAACAGAAAACAGGAGAAATAGCTATGGTACATAAAGTATCCTCCGCCACATACGGTAAGATGGCTTGCGTATTATAGATGTACGCTGGTGTGAAAAACTTAGGGACTGAAGTAACTTTCGCATGATGTGTCACCGCCAAGTAACATAGCTCGATGAAACTTGGATCATACATAGAAAGAGCTGTTACAATATACGCTATTGGCCATTAAAATTGCTACACCACGAAGAAAGCAGATGATAAACGGGTATTCATTGGACACATATATTATACTAGAACTGAGATGTGATTAAATTTTCACGCAATTTAGGTGCATAGATCCTGAGAAATCAGTACCCAGAACAACCACCTCTCGCCCTAATAATGGCCTTTATACGCCTGGGCATTGAGTCAAACAGAGCTTGGATGGCGCGTACAGGTACAGCTGCCCATGCAGCACACGTTTTCAGTTGGTGAGAAATCTGGAGAATGTGCTGGACAGGGCAGCAGTCGAACATTTCCTGTATCCAGAAAGGCCCATACAGGACCTGCAACATGCGGTCATGCATTATCCTGCTAAAATGTAGGGTTTCCCAGGGATCGAATGAAGGGTAGAGCCACGGGTCGTAACACATCTGAAATGTAACGTCCACTGTTCAAAGTGCCACCAATGCGAACAAGAGGTGACCGAGACGTGTAGCCAATGGCACCTCATACCATCACGCCGGGTGATACGCCAGTATGGCGATGACGAATACGCGCTCCAATGTGCGTTCACCGCTATGTCGCCAAACTCGGATGCGACCATCATGATGCTGTAAACAGAACCTGGATTCGTCCGAAAAAATAACTTTTGCCATTTGTGCAGCCAGATTCGTCGTTGAGTGCACCATCGCAGACGCTCCAGTCTGTGATGCAGCGTCAAAGGTAGCCGCAGCCATGGCCTATGAGCTGATAGTCCATGCTGCTGCAAACGTCGTCGAACTGTTCTTGGAGATGGTTGTTGTCTTGCAAACGTCCCCATCTGTTGACCCAGGAATCGAGGCGGGGCTGCACGATGCGTTAAAGCCATGCGGATAAGATGCCTGTCATCTCGACTGCTAGTGATACGAGACCGTTGGGATCCAGCACGGCGTTCCATATGACCCTCCTGAACCCACCGATTCCATTTTCTGCTAACAGTCATTGGATCTCGACCAACGCAAACAGCAATGTCGCGATACGATAAACCGCAATCGTTATAGGCTACAATCCGACCTTTTATCAAAGTCGGAAACGTGATGGTACGCATTTCTCCTCCATACACGAGGCATCACAACAATGTGTCACCAGGCAACGCCGGTCAACTGCTGTTTGTGTATGAGAAATCGGTTGGAAACTATCCTCGTGTCAACACGTTGTAGGTGTCGCCACCGGCGCCAACCTTGTGCGAATGCTCTGAAAAGCTAATCATTTGCATATCGCAGCATCTTCTTCCTGTCGGTTAAATTTCGTGTCTATAGCACGTCATCTTCGTGGTGTGGCAATTTTAATGGACAATAGTGTAATACAGAAAGTGACTGAAAGAAGTACGGATTGAGACAAACAAAGATGACACTTTTAGTCAGACAGTAATCACACTGAAATCACTGCTATTCATGACAGTTCTCTGGAGATTATAAACGGGGGTCACGATTCGTACTGGGATGTGTGATCACGACGGACAACAGTGCCACAGGATTGGTGAGGAGTTCTTGTGGTAGGGCGTTGAATGCCTCCACCAGCGCCGTTGACAACTGTTGGATGGTCTTTGGTGCATGTGGACGTTTTGCGATACGTCTCCCGAAGGCATCACACATGTGATCGACGGGGAAACACGCAGCCAGTCCATTTGCCGAATAACCACTCGTTCCCAGAGCTACTCCACCTACGCCGTTCGATGCTGCCGCGCTTTGTCATCCATAAAAATGAAGACAGTAGTGAATGCACCCTTGAAAAGACAATGTGGGGAAGTAGTAGAGGTCGAGCGGTTCTAGGAACTTCAGTCCGGAACCACGCGGCTGCTGCGGTCGCAGGTTCGAATTCTGCCTCGGGCATGGATGTCATTTGGTTAGTTAGGTTTAAGTAGTTCTAAGTCTAGGGGACTGGTGACCTCAGATGTCAAGTTCCATAGTGCTTGGAACCATTTGAAGGAATAAAATGCCACAATAAGGCTAACCGGTGAGTGTGTTGTGTTAAAAGATCTGCTCATGCAACATTATGCTCCCCCACACCATGACCCATTTATCACCAAAAACGATTATGTTCAACAGTGTTCCTGGGTGCATTATGTGTTACTGTCTCTCGCCATATGAAGGTAAATCCAGCCCATTTCTCCGACTGAAGACCCATCGAGCATGTGTGGGCGAGCCCACTTGCTGCCAAGGGTGTTTGGACAGCATTGCAGAAGTTTCGCTGGGAAGCCCTTGCACATCCTACATACGGCCCTTATCTCCCCCACGCGATTTACATATATTTAGAGCCCTGAAAAAAGTCGATTTGCTTCGTACGTAGAGATGCACGCCTGTGTCCAATCATGTTTCCGTAGACAGACGCAAACATTTTTCCATGAAGGCTTTGACCGTCTTCTGTCACAGTGAGCTAACTGTATGAACAATTGTGTCGATTACTTTTGAAATAATGAACAGCTTCCTTACTTTTTTCCATCTATCACGTTTTCATTTGACCGGGCCTTATACATTAAGGCACCCAACCCATGCGACATGTGTAAAATTGTAAACAAGCCAGCCCCAAACACGTGCACAGCAGCCGTCAGATTTAATTGCAGTGCCTGCTGCGGTTTTCGACCAGTTGGAACGAAACATATTTATGACATGCAGATCAACTGACCTCACAGTTTAAATTATTTATTACGTTAGAAAACAGAATCTGCGGAAAATGGCAGATGCACTGCCACGAGGCAGCGGGCGGTCGCAGGAGAGCTGACTGCATGACCTGACCTGTCCTGGCAGAGAAGCATCCATCGCTGTGCGTGCGGCAGTCTACATGTGAGAGGGATGTTGTAGGGGGGATGTGAAGCAAACAGTACATTTATGTGTTAGAACAATTATGGAAATTTGTGGGAATACTCTCAATCTACGACAATACTAAAATTCGAACATTTTATTTTAAAGACAAAAGACATAGTAGACACTTTATTCAGTTGGGAGCCTGATCCTATTTAGCAGTTCGTTTCAAAAACGCCCGCTCTAGCTGCACCTCAATTCGTTGCAGAGTTCTAAAATAATGTGACGACGGTCTCGCGTGATACTGGTTTTTCATAATTCCGAGTTGAAAATAGTGGGTCCAGATTCGTTCTGTACAAAAATAAGGACCCACCCCGAAGGAATTAAGCTATAAAGCGGCTGATGTGATGTTCATTATAGTATCACTTCATAACCTCAACTATCGCTTTCGCCTGCGAAAGTGCAGCATTGTACATATCGTTGGCTTGTTAGCGTTCCGTGATTTTTAACAGACTTGTATGTTCCGTGACTTTACTAATGATTTTTTTTCTGATAGTAGACTTGATTACGGAAGGACACATTTTCAAAGGAGGTGTACTTCCATTGTTAAAAAAGAAACGACAGTCGCCATTGCTGCGAGATATAAGAAAATACTAATTTTTGTCGGTATACGCTCATGTAAGAAGCTGAATATATACTGTAATAGTTGAACATTGAGAAGAACGTTTTTATGAAATAATAACTGTTATCGTAAAAGGTAAAATTTTTCTCATTTTGAAGTGAATACTATGCTCATCTTTCCTCTCCTATTAATTACGATACAAAATGCAAGCACGCAGAAGACTTAAGATTTTGAATGCTAGTTAGTACTGTGCGATGCCTGTTTAATATTACGTTCTTGTGGAATGAACAAATTCTCTTTTGTGAAAAGCGAAAGTTTGTGGAAGTTGCCCTACCGACACAGACTATCATACTTGTTCAGAATCGTATCCGTCTGACTTGCCCTTCAATAAGAACGTCAAGAATTTTTCAGAGGTACATTATGACGCAGATCTTGAAAAGCTGTTTATTACGCTGGCTGCTAAGAAGAACTTTAACCTTGAGTGCCTCGATTGCAATCAAATGGCTCTGAGCACTGTGGGACTTAATCGATTGCGATCCGGAGACTCCACGCATTACTGAAAAATTAATAATTTACTCTTTTTTAGCCAAGAAGACAGTAATTAAGATTCACAGCACTAAATATTTTATTTTTGATGAAAACGTTTCAATTTTCAAATTCAAAAGTAACATGAAAGAACAGATTTATTTAAACCAAATAATACTAGGAAGCAAAGAGGACCTGGTAAGAGTAGTGAACAGTAATTACAATTAATTTTGCAGCGGAAAGTTTCGAGGCTGCCTGTGTGTTTGTTCTTTTTGCTCTTATCAGCAATACTTAATCATTTTTCTAGTAGCCAAGGGTGGGTCATTAGAACATGTACAGACAAACAAATTATTACAGTTTCAGAAAAATTGGATGATTTATTCAAGAGAATGAGCTTCACATACTGCACAAGTCCATAACGCGTTGGTGGCCTTCGAGCAAGCACTTATTCGGCTTCGCATTGATTGACAGAGTTGTTGGATGTCGTCCTGAGGGATATCGAGCGGAATTCTGTCCAATTGGCGCGTTAGATCGTCAAAATTCTGAGCCGATTGGAGGGTTCTGCCATAATGATCCAAACGTTCTCAGTTGGGGAGAGTTCTGGGGACCTTGCTGCCAAGTTAGGTTTTGGCAAGCACGAAGACAAGCTTTATGCGGGCGGTCATTATCTTGCTGAAATGTAAGACCACGATAGCTTGCCTTGAAGGGAAACAAAATGTGCCGTAGAATATCGTCGACGAACTGCTGTCCTGCCAGGGTGACGAGGATGACAACAAAATGGGTCCTGCTTATAACATTCTTAGGGGTTGTTTTTATCATCGTATCAGGCAATCTGTCGCTGCATGACTCCTGGAGACAGTTACCGTAAAATTCCAACTTCAGAAAAGTTAAAATTAAAAATCATCTTGTATTATGTTATTTTAAATACATTTATTATACTTTCAAAACAGAATTAAAGTATTATTACAAAGGAAAACAATACTTACAATACAAAAGGAGCAGATACATGCTCACTGCTCAAAAACTAAAACCAGACTGACTCCCCTGCCAACATGGCAGCCACCATTTATACTTTCTTAACACTCCCGAACAATCCTCGGCATTGTTTAAGATGAACATTTGATTAATTAACAATTAAAATTTTTACAAAATAACTGAAAATACATGTATAAACGTATGTCTGCTCGGTACAGTAAGTACACTACGATATTACTACATGTCTGTTATTTCTTTCGAGAATAAACTCTCAAATAAGAATTTACAATAATACACTTATATTTTCTTTTAATTACTGGAGACTCCCTTCACAGGCATTATTCACTTCATTTACAGAGCTTCTACACTTTGAACTGAAATAGATTAAACAGTTATTTTCTCAGTTATAAGTTTTTCTGGATGAGTTACATATTTTACTTGCATGTGCAATCCTGAATTAGACTGGGAATTGTTCATTTAAATAGGCCTCAATGGGGTCTTACGTTCCATGCTGCGAAAAGAAATGGCACCACAGGCTATCGTTCCTGGTTGGTGGGCCGTGTGGCGGTCAACAGTCAGGCTGGTATCCTGCGTCAGTCCGAAGCGTCTGCAGGCGTGTCTTCGCTGGTCGTCTGGGTTCAATTTGAAGCGGAACTGCAGAGAAGATTCGGTCTACCAACCTGACGCACTGATTCCATTTCCGCTTCCCAACACACAAACATGGCAGTAGTATATACTGACAGAAAAAATCACAACAGCAAAAAATAATTAATGTAGAGTAATTAAATTCCGGGAAATACATTCGCCTAGGTAACATATTTGAGGGGTTAACATTGCAAGATCACAGGTTAATGTGAGCGTGGGATAAGATAATCGCAAACGTGAAATTCTGGTGCATTAATAACTGGTCTAACGGCCAGAACGTTGAGTGAAAGCATGCAAACCTGCATGCATTTTGTTGTACTGGCGACGGATGTCAGTTTGTGGGATGGAGTTCCATGCCTGTTGCACTTTGCCGGTCGGTACAGAGACAGTTAATGCTGTTTACGGATGACACTGGAGTTGTCGTCCGATGATGCCCATATACGCTCAATTGGAGACAGATCTGTTGACCCAGTTGACCAAGGCAACATGTCGACACTCTGAAAAGCACTTTGGATTACAACAGCGATATGTGGACGAGCGTTATCCTGCTGGAAAAAAAATTCCTAGAATGCTGTTCATGATTGTCAGCACGGCTCGAATCACCAGATTTAGGTACAAATTTGCAGTCAGGGTGTGTGGGGTAACACCGAGAGTTCTCCTGCTGTCATACGAAATCGCACCACAGACCATAACTCAAGGTGTAGGTCCAATGTGTCTAGCACCAGACAGGTCGGTTGAAAGCCCTTAACTGTCCTCGTCCCAACCAACACACAGCCATCACTGGCACCGAGGCAGAACTAGCTTTGATCAGAACACACAACAGACCTCCGCCCTGCCCTCCAGTGAGCTCTGCCGCGCGGGGTAGCCGCGCTGTCTGGGCGCTTTGTCACGATGCGTGCGGCTGCCCCCGTCGGAGCTTCGAGTCCTCCCTCGGGCATGGGTGTGTGTGTTTGTCCATAGCGTAAATTAGTTTAAGTTAGATTAAGTAGTGTATAGGCTTAGGGAGCGATGACCTCTGCAGTTTGGTCCCATAAGACCTTACCACAAATCTCCAATTTCCAGTGAGCTCTTGCTTGACACCATTGAAGTCGCAAATTGCCGTGGTTTTGGGTCAGTGAAATGCACGGTACAGGGCGTTGGCCTCGGAGCTGTCCTCGAAGTAGCCGATTTGTAACACTTCTTCGTGCCACTGTGGTGCCAACCGCTGCTCAAATTGCTGCTGCAGACGCAGCACGGTGCGCCAACGCCATACGCCGAACACGATGATCTCCCTCTCGGTGGGCGACCGAAGCCCAGTCTTCTTGCGACCGTACATCTTCGTGATCACCACTGCCAGTAATCATATACAGTGGCTACATTCCTGCCAAATCTTTTTGCAATATCACAGAAGGAACGTAAAGCTTCTCGTTGACCTATTACACGACCTCGTTTAAACTCGGCGAGGTGTTGATAATGGCGTCTTTGTGGCCCTGAAGGAATTCTTGACTGAGATTATCTCACCGGGTCCAATCTCATAGTTAACTAATGCTCATGACCGTTACAGTGTGTATGTAAAGCAAAAGTGATTTATATCCTCATTGCGGCGCTACTAGAACCAATCTTATGCGAGTGGCGCGAAATTTTAACAGACATCAACTTTAAGATGTAGAAACACGTCTACCAACGTTTGTTTCCATCGCACAACTCCTTCTTGGCGCTGCGATTTTTCTTCTGTCACTGTCTGTGCCAGTCATCCGTCCCCAGTTCCCATAACGACGTCCTGCCCTTGATACTTGTCGGAATCACAGCAGTAGTTTGCCATTTGTCGGTGGAAAAAGAAAACACGTGATGGCTTACAGATTCTGCAGTTAGGTTTACACGAAAGAGCCATTGTAGTGTACTCAGCCCCACACACATCAGCCAAAGAAAACAGTTTTGTGCGTTAGAAGAGAGGGAAGAAACTGTGAAATCTCAAGGTCAAAAACGTGTTCTTCGGGACTGGGACCCTCTCAAAGTCTGTCGGTGTAACTCAGCGCCACATGAACTGTCACAGAGCTACGAAGTCCACATCCCATGCTGTACAATAATGTGAGAAATTAGAGAGGCAACGATTACCTTGTTGCACTCCTAGGCTGTTAAAAGTTCGCTCTATCAGCTAAGTCCAGTATGGTTTTGGGAGGTTTCCCACATTCTTCTAATCGTATCTTGATCCTGGGCTACACTTTAACCTAGCCAACACTCAAAAAAATATAGCTTGTAAAACATATTTTGTTCATTTACGATCCAATGGTCCCGCAAAGTTGAAAATGTCTTTTAGGTAGCTTATGTAATGAAATCCATATTGCTACTGCAGGAGTTTAGTATTTTTATTGTGAGGGATCCATTTACACTAGACTGCTATCTTAAGAACATGTTCGCATGTCATCAATGGTCGCTGTCACTGTTGCATTCTATTTAAGTATGGTGCAGATTGAGGACTCTTACGTTATAAGCTGTTTTTTGGTTTGCTGTAAAGAGGAATTCTATAAGTAAGTTTTTTTTATTTTTATGCGGCATGATTTGATATAAATGCTGTATTTTCTTGAGCGTCATGTGTCGTTTTAGCAAGTATTTCTGTGCTAGTCATTGCCGTCGGACGTAGAGTGGCGTATCTTCCTTTCTACAAGGAGTGCATTGGTTGGTGATATCTACATGTCTACCAAACACGTTGCCATTGCTCTGGATTGCAGTCTATATTGTAGTTTGAGTGAATTTTGGTCTTTGATCATCAAACATCTGTAGAAGAAACGAAATAAACATTCTTTTTTAAGATGTTGGATAGAGAAATTCGTGGATAAAATAATGCCGCCGTGACTACCTATAAGATGCCGACATTTGAGCCGTATAACACAGATACATATGTGTGGCTGCGAATGTTTGTGATATCAGAGAATGTAAACAAGTTTCATTCAAAGCACGGAGTATGTTAATTGGGTGTCAGAGATGACACGTATTAAAGTTCGATATAAGACTAAAGTGAGAAGAATTATTTCGATATATATGAAGTAAAACAGCTTAGCTTTGGTAAGACATACGACACACCGAGTTAAAGAACTACAGGACAAATTACAACAACGGCTCAGACAATAAAAACAAATTGAGCAAAATACAGTAAACTTAGGTGACATGTTTCAAGTGCTATACATGACTGATCAAAATAATATTGTATTGAACAAGTATAATATTATGAGAGCGACTACACTAGTAAGTTGAACAACCGTAACTATACAAAGAAAAATTATAGAGCAAGTGAAACCACAGCAACTAAAAGCAACATACGAAGCATGTAAATAGAACGGATAATTTAAAAAAGTAGTCTGGATAGCACATTTGCTTGCCTGGACATCTTTCGCAGCAAGCACACAAGAATTTGTTTTGTAAATAAAAAAGCTTTCTATTGCTGCAAATAAAGGTATACATGGTGAACAGTGTGAAAGAAAAAGTTCGGAATATAAAAATGTGCTGAAGTTTCGGAAATGAAGTGGTAGTGCGACCTCCATACCAGATGACAGGAAACGCAGATGCCAACAAACTGTAAGTAATTACTTATTTACATAAAAAACGCGACATGAACTGTTTGATAATATGAAAACAACACGTAGGAAAACAAAACTGCATTGTTGTTGATCCCTCTGAAGATGTCTCAGAGCAAAAAAAGACGAAATGCGCCTGAGAGAAATAAATTACAGTCGCAAAAAGAAAAATAAAAAGCGGTTTTATTTACAAAAAAGGTGTAGTTTGGCTGGGTTTATTTGCGGGTATTGCAGTTATATATGGTGGAGAAATGGACTATATGTGATCGCTGAGTACCAAGTTATTTCAAGTTGTTTCTTATTGCTTCATTTGTGGGTGATGTGTAAGATTTCATGTTGCATCTTGGAACTGTGCCCTTCATTAAGAATGCGATCTGGAAAATCAGTCTTCTTTTATAAGTCTCCAACTTCCATCGTCTTCCTTCAAGCGAACGGCGGATATTTCCCTGCCGGACTGGCCTTTGTGGAGTTTGCTACAATTACAAGTAATTCTGTATTTTCTAATCTTTTCCAAAACTGTGTTCTAAGCATAAACTTATGTTTTAAAGGTCCTAGATTTAAGTTGTCTGGCCACATGGTGGACGACTTTTCCTAAATATGGTACTACGCACTATTTACTGTAATGCTAAAGTAGTCATTCGAGCACGGTGTTAAGATGAATGAAGGTCTGTTGTTTTTATTTTATATGCAGTATGAAGTCCAAGAAGACAGCAGTGTAATCATTCCTTGAAGCTATTACTTAACTGTATTTAATTCAGCAGGGAATTAGGCAATGTGTCATTGAATGGAAGGCAAGATGTGTGTGTGAGTACATCGTCCTAACTATATTACTGAACAGCCTTTATGCCACCACAGTCTAAAGTCAACGTAAGAAGAAAAAGTCACTCTCGGGTCTTGCCTGTGTATCGTTTAAAGTTCGTCATAGATGTTACCGTGATTTAATTGCCTGCTTATTGCGTTTTCTGAGGCGCAGGTTGGGAACCCAAGCGGTATTTGTCTAAATGAACGTGGGAAATAGCTTAAAATCCACACCCAGGTTGACAATGAGACCATCAGCCGTTATTGTGACGCATGGATTTGAGCCAGGGTTGGCTCATCTCTATCGTAGGCTAGAGCGCTGCTGGTATAGCTATAGGTCATTACCCTAATTTTATAAAAATATTTCATTTCTCATAAATAAATCCATCCATTATTATTGCTGCTAGGCAGTTGTATCTGATTTGATGCAGTGCATGGGTAACATACACATTCCACCGAAATAAGTGTGTATGTATATATATTCAAACATCTAAATCTACTTTCTGTGAACAATATCTATAATGTAATGGGAGAGCATAATTTTTAAATTATTCCTCTTCCTATTGAGGACGGTGTGTGGTAATAATAACTGATTACATGCCACTGTATTCGCTTTTATCAGTCTAATTTTTTAGTAAGAATAACTGACTACATGCCGCTGTATTCGCTTTTATCAGTCTAATTTTATGTTACAGATTATTCGCAGGGTTTTACTCTGTAATCCAGTGCTTGGGGATTTAAAACTGGGTTTTCGCATCATTAAATGTCTCTCTTAAAATGTCTGCCACCTGCAACTAGAAGTTTGTCTTTGACGTTGTACACTTAATTCTTTCCATTCCTGTTTATTTGTGATAGTGGATATAGTATATGGTACACTTTGCTTTCAGATGAATGTGTCGGTTATGTTGCTGCTGAGTCTTCCACTGGTTCTCATTGATTACCCTCCTTATTAACTATTGCCTCTTCACGGTATGGTATAATAATATCTTACAAAACTTCTTTAACCCTATTTTGAATCTGAGAGTAGCATGTCCTCTAAAGAAGGGTTTGTTGTTCCATAGAATATGCTTTTCGTACGAGCGGAACGATTATTGGGAAGGCAATCAGAAAGATGAAACTTGTTTGCATCGATAAATCTGTTTTAAGTCAATATATTACACTACCGCGAAACTTATTTATATTTCAACAATACTGTAATATAAGGATGTTATTTTTGTAAACGTACATTACGATAAATTAAAAAAAAACTGGAAGAAAATCCGTTTCATAAACCGTAAAATAACCTACCAGAATTCCACTGTTCCACACAATACCTAGAAAAAAAAAACTCCTTATATTTTTGGTTTAATTTATGACAGTGAAGTTTTAAAGCTTGAGAACCTGAATTTACTGGTGGTGGTGTAAGGTCAATCCCCGAGAAAATGAATGTGTGTTTTGCATGCGAAAGTAGATGTAGTAGTATTTAGGTGTATCTGTAAGCTTACTTATTTTGTGTTGAGGCGCTTAAAGTAATCCTTGCTCAAAGAGAGGAATTCATGCAGCGAATCTTGTGCAGAAAGCAGCATGAATAATGCAGAACTACTTTACATAATTGAATCCGGCGTGGAAGCACAAAATACATTATTCATGGCATCATTGGAAGAAGGGAAACGTCAACGGCGCTCCCTTTTCTCTTTTAAAAATACTTTTGTGTCCCTACATGGGGCGACACTGCTTCTTAAGAGGTTCCGTTGCAAACTCGGTTTGCAGAATTTTCTGCATCGGCGGCGGCTGGAACTGAGACAGAAAATGAAGTTCGACAATTGAAAGTTGCCAGACGAAATTGTGCTCGCTGAGAGAGTCTGTTGGGATGCGAGGCCGAAAGCTTTCGGGTTGTACTGTGTTTCAGAAAGCTTCCGTGTATAGCTCCCGTTTCCAGAATTTCGTCAAACGTGGTGTATAATAATGACAGAGTCTCCTACACTACTAATATCAGTCCGTCAGCCCTTATGCAATGAACCCTATCCGACTGTCTGTGGGAATTTCATCTCACGTAACTTGTGTATGACAAAGAATGTGCTGTGAACCTTATATACAAGAGCTATGTTCTGTAAGAATTTTTCGTTGTACGAGTTAGTCCGATGCATTTTTAAACTGGAAATGGAGAATCATTGAAGTATTCGCTTGAGGAGTAGATTTTACACGAACTCTGATTACCCTCTCCCCCCTCCTCCCTCATATGTATAGTTTCCCTCTTTGTCTTCTGCAAGAAGGAAATAAATACAGTTGTCAACTTTAATCCACAGAAAAGAATTACTACTTAAACATTTCGTGGCATTAACTGGGTTTGATTGAGTAAATAGATACGTTAGTAATATCTTATTTGTTAATGATATCTCAATCTTCAAACATTATTAGCACTATATTTGTGATTTTTACGTTAGGAATGCTTGCTACAGCTGTGTTAGTTTCCCTCTTTTTATTTTTATTTTTGTCTCTTATACGTGTGTGTTAATGTGCTTGCTCATTAGTTAAATTTTGAACGTTGTGACTCATTTTCAGGACGCGCGGTGAAATATCGGCCTAGGATCTGTTTCTTCAAAAATTACACATTGGATTTTTGTCCGAATTTTCATAGACAAAGAGTTAAAGGAAATATCAAATTGACCAGCATGAGGTAGAGTTTCCGACACACACACACACACACACACACACACACACACACACACACACACATATATATATATATATATATATATAATATGTGCGTGTGTGTCAGAACGTACATCTCTTCAAAGGCTAGCTATTTTGCACTTAAAAAGTTAACTATACATTGGCGTAGAAACTGTTAACTTCTTTCCCTTATGTTGAAATAATAAAATAAATAATTCTCCGCTTTATCTTTACATTACTTACTTTTAATAATGATAGAAATCTGATAGATGTTTAAATATATAAGATTTAATGCTTCTGAAACATTTCACGACTTTATCTCAAAAATTTTTTATTCGAGCCGCATATCACACGTTTAATTGATGGAATACTTGGGCTGTGTAGTGTGATGTTTGTTTATGTTCTCATGGATGATTACAACTAACGAAGCGAGGGGGTCGAAGCTGGTTCATCTGCATAACCTATTGCTTTCACGTTGTAGGAAGGTGGTCGCCGAGCATACTTCCTCATTGCGAGGGATGATGCATTTATTAAGTGGAGGCAGTGTAAAAAGCTCCTGTGGTCATTCTCATTTTGGTTTGCAATATTCCCCGTGAAAACTTTAGAGATAATGGAAACGTCGTGTGACTAGGGCCTCCTGTCGGATAGACCTGTCGCCCAAGTCTTTCGAGTTGACACCACTTTGGCGACTAGGTTGTCGATGGGGATGAGATGACTATGATAGAGACAACACAAAACCCAGTTCCTGAGCGTAAAAAATCTCCAACCCAGCTGGGAATCGAACCCGGGTCCCTTGGCATGACAGTCCGTCTCTCTGACCATTTTTTTTTAGTAAAAACATTTATGAAAGAAACAATGTTACATATTCCAAATGCATACTAAGTACACATACTAACCATGTACACATGTTATACATGACATGATTAAGATCGTGTTACTGACTAAATTACCAGAAAGAATGAAGTTAAACATGAAGAAAAGTTTTTTTAAAAGACATTCAAACTTCAAACATGAAGAAATAAAATCTGCACTTTGAATTACATGTGCTCCAGTCTTTACAGAAGCATAAATAGCAGCATATCAGCAAGTTGGTGGGATAATTTTTATATTAATGTACACAAGGAAATCGTTTCTGTGAGGGACACGTTAAGGGTAGAAACTGATCTTTAACCTTATCAGCTTAGTCAGAGTAGCTATGAGCATTTCACACAAATGTAAGGATTTCACGAAATACAGACGATGGAAGATTTATGCCCATCGCACATAAAAACAATTTAATAATCATAGTAGACAATTTCTGAAATGCTTGAGAATGGCGGAAAGGAGATATTATAAAGTTGACTAGCCTTCCGACTACACTTTCTGGACATTAACTGAATGTTAATCTTATGGTTTAAACCAATAGATAACGACATTTCCATAAAAATGACAATTTCCAGATTTCTGATATAAGCGAATAATGCAGCTTTAATGTTTTTTGTTTTGACACTGTTAGACACACAATCTGTCACGAAGTTCTGTACGAGGTGCATTCAAGTTCTAAGGCCTCCGATTTTTTTTTCTAATTAACTACTCACCCGAAATCGATGAAACTGGCGTTGCTTCTCGACGTAATCGCCTTGGAGACGTACACATTTTTCACAACGCTGACCCCATGATTCCATGGCAGCGGCGAAGGCTTCTTTAGGAGTCTGTTTTGACCACTGGAAAATCGCTGAGGCAATAGCAGCACGGCTGGTGAATGTGCGGCCACGGAGAGTATCTTTCATTGTTGGAAAAAGCCAAAAATCACTAGGAGCCAGGTCAGTGAGTAGGGAGCATGAAGAATCACTTCAAAGTTGTTATCACGAAGAAACTGTTGCGTAACGTTAGCTCGATGTGCGGGTGCGTTGCCTTTTTGAAACAGCACACGCGCAGCCCTTCCCGGACGTTTTTGTTGCAGTGCAGGAAGGAATTTGTTCTTCAAAACATTTTCGTAGGATGCACCTGTTACCATAGTGCCTTTGGAACGCAATGGGTAAGGATTACGCCCTCGCTGTCCCAGAACATGGACACCATCATTTTTTCAGCACTGGCGGTTACCCGAAATTTTTTTGGTGGCGGTGAATCTGTCTGCTTCCATTGAGCTGACTGGCGCTTGGTTCCTGGATTGAAAAATGGCATCCACGTCTCATCCATTGTCACAACCAACGAAAAGAAAGTCCCATTCATGCTGTCGTTGCGCGTCAACATTGCTTGGCAACATGCCACACGGGCAGCCATGTGGTCGTCCGTCAGCATTCGTGGCACCCACCTGGATGACACTTTTCGCATTTTCAGGTCGTCATGCAGGATTGCGTGCACAGAACCCACAGAAATGCCAACTCTGGAGGCGATCTGTTCAACAGCCATTTGGCGATTCCCAAAAACAATTCTCTCCACTTTCTCAATCATGTCGTCAGACCGGCTTGTGCGAGCCCGAGGTTGTTTTGGTTTGTTGTCAAACAATGTTCTGCCTTCATTAAACAGTCGCACCCACGAACGCACTTTCGACACATCCGTAACTCCATCACCACATGTCTCCTTCAACTGTCGATGAATTTCAATTGGTTTCACACCACGCAAATTCAGAAAACGAATGATTGCACGCTGTCCAAGTAAGGAAATCGTCGCCATTTTAAGTATCTAAAACAGTTCTCATTCTCGCCGCTGGCGGTAAAATTCCATCTGCCGTACGGTGCTGCTATCTCTGGGATGTATTGACAATGAACGCGGCCTCATTTTAAAACAATGTGCATGTTTCTATCTCTTTCCAGTCCGGAGAAAAAAAATCGGAGGCCTTAGAACTTGAATGCACCTCGTACATTAGCTTATAAAATTTTAAAAACTACTCTCTGAAGTAGAAAAAGCACACACCAAAAATACACAGTAAAATTTTAAATAATATCCTTAAGGTAACTACACTACATCACTGTCAACACAGTCTTCTTTTTTATATTAACCAATGCCCATTCTTTCAAATACATTCCTGGAAATGGAAAAAAGAACACATTGACACCGGTGTGTCAGACCCACCATACTTGCTCCGGACACTGCGAGAGGGCTGTACAAGCAATGATCACACGCACGGCACAGCGGACACACCAGGAACCGCGGTGTTGGCCGTCGAATGGCGCTAGCTGCGCAGCATTTGTGCACCGCCGCCGTCAGTGTCAGCCAGTTTGCCGTGGCATACGGAGCTCCATCGCAGTCTTTAACACTGGTAGCATGCCGCGACAGCGTGGACGTGAACCGTATGTGCAGTTGACGGACTTTGAGCGAGGGCGTATAGTGGGCATGCGGGAGGCCGGGTGGACGTACCGCCGAGTTGCTCAACACGTGGGGCGTGAGGTCTCCACAGTACACTGATGTTGTCGCCAGTGGTCGGCGGAAGGTGCACGTGCCCGTCGACCTGGGACCGGACCGCAGCGACGCACGGATGCACGCCAAGACCGTAGGATCCTACGCAGTGCCGTAGGGGACCGCACCGCCACTTCCCAGCAAATTAGGGACACTGTTGCTCCTGGGGTATCGGCGAGGACCATTCGCAACCGTCTCCATGAAGCTGGGCTACGGTCCCGCACACCGTTAGGCCGTCTTCCGCTCACGCCCCAACATCGTGCAGCCCGCCTCCAGTGGTGTCGCGACAGGCGTGAATGGAGGGACGAATGGAGACGTGTCGTCTTCAGCGATGAGAGTCACTTCTGCCTTGGTGCCAATGATGGTCGTATGCGTGTTTGGCGCCGTGCAGGTGAGCGCCACAATCAGGACTGCATACGACCGAGGCACACAGGGCCAACACCCGGCATCATGGTGTGGGGAGCGATCTCCTACACTGGCCGTACACCACTGGTGATCGTCGAGGGGACACTGAATAGTGCACGGTACATCCAAACCCTCATCGAACCCATCGTTCTACCATTCCTAGACCGGCAAGGGAACTTGCTGTTCCAACAGGACAATGCACGTCCGCATGTATCCCGTGCCACCCAACGTGCTCTAGAAGGTGTAAGTCAACTACCCTGGCCAGCAAGATCTCCGGATCTGTCCCCCATTGAGCTTGTTTGGGACTGGATGAAGCGTCGTCTCACGCGGTCTGCACGTCCAGCACGAACGCTGGTCCAACTGAGGCGCCAGGTGGAAATGGCATGGCAAGCCGTTCCACAGGACTACATCCAGCATCTCTACGATCGTTTCCATGGGAGAATAGCAGCCTGCATTGCTGCGAAAGGTGGATATACACTGTACTAGTGCCGACATTGTGCATGCTCTGTTGCCTGTGTCTATGTGCCTGTGGTTCTGTCAGTGTGATCATGTGATGTATCTGACCCCAGGAATGTGTCAATAAAGTTTCCCCTTCCTGGGACAATGAATGCACGGTGTTCTTATTTCAATTTCCAGGAGTGTATAATTTTTAACATATCATCGAACTTTTTCTTGTGATTCGAATACCTTCTAATTTTGTGAAATTCACACAGCGTGTGTACCTTGAACTCTATGGTGCTGTCGGATCCTAATTTTTTAAGGACGTAATTAACAAAATTTCCCTTGCAACCAGTACACAGCGTTATTTTTTGCCTCTGGGAAATAGCGTGCTTCAGGCCTGTGTATCAATGACAGCGATATATACTCAGGGGATGTCCTTGTAATCAGAGCTATTTGCTCCCGGATCCACTTCCAACTATTAATGTGACCACTGCAATTATATCTATGAATTATTGTGTCAACTAGATGGCATTGTTGACATAAACTTGTTTCACAGAGTCCGATTGCGTACAGTCTTTCATTGGTGCTAACTATGTTGTTAAGTGTCTTGTACCATGACGTTTTTATATTAGACGTGAGTACATTAGATGTAATGTTTTTCCAAATCTCATTCCACTCAATGTTTGGAAACTGTCGTTCTATATTGTTCCTTCCTTCGCTTTTCTTTCGTTCCCGCACTATGGCTTTAGATGTTAAGTGTCGTGACTGCCTGAGTTCAACATTTACATAACTAAACATAGAAAATCCTCACATGCTGTAAACGACTGTCGATATTCTGCACGTCAATCGGAGGAAGCAAGCTTCGAAGTTTAATAATCTCGAAAAGTTGGCTGGTTACGCTTTCTGGCGAGTATCTTATTAAATTAACTTTCCTTTTGATAAAAAGTGCAGAGGCTTTACCCGTTATATCAGTTAATCCTAATCCACAATTTTTAGAATTGTAAGTGGCTATTTTAGCAGGTACTCTGAACACGTCACCTCTCAACAAAAAGTTGGTGATTTTGGACGTTATTCTCCTCGCTATCACTCTCGGTATTGGAAACAGCTGTGCAGTATAATAAGATTTAGCAAGTATGCATGAGTTGATATACTGTGTTCTTTGAACTCGGTTCATATATCGAGTTAAATTCTCTATATTGGCTTCTTTGAAACTTTCCAATTTAAAGCCGTCATTTTCATGGGGCATACTGTCAGGGTGATCCCAAGTGTTTTATGTTGTCGGACTAATTTTGCCCACTCGACGTTGATATTATCAAAACATCTGAGATTTAACATCTTACTTTTTTTTCGTTTGCAGTGGCTCCAGATGCTCTACAGTACCATTCAGTCTCTGTTGCTAGCGTGGTTACCTCGTCATTATTCCTTATAATGACCCCTATATCGTCACCATAGGTTCTTATAACTGTGTTACGTCGTAATAATGTTAAGCATTTTAATCTAGCATGGACATGTCGGAGGAAAGGTTCCAGCGAAATGGCGAAGAGCGACATGGACGGAGGACTTTCTTGAGGAACACCTGGTTGTATCTGCATCGGCCTGGATTGTTGACAATTCACCGCTATTTTAGCATTTATTCCAGTTGCTATGTTCTTATTCAACTGTATGACAGTATCGTTGAAATCTATTGTTTTCAATGTCTGTAGAATGTATTCATGATTTACTACATCGAACGCTTTATAAAAATCGGAAAAGAAATAAAGCACACTTTATGTTTGTTACAGGAGTTATTGCAATGATATCCCTGAATTCTGCTAGATTTTGAAAAATAGTTCTGCCTTGCGCGCAGTTCTGATGTTGACTAATAATTTTATCTGTAAGGCATGAAATTCTCTTGTTTACTTTTCTAATTATTAATTTATAATCATAATTCAGCAGTGAAATTGGACGAACATTATTTAAATCTTTGTTTCCATTATTTTTTGGCACCAGAACAATTTTACTCTCCTTAAACTCAGTCGGAATCATTTTACCCTGAATAACCTCATTTACAATGTCTATGATTTTCGCACCTACTATTGGCCAGTAACGGATGTAAAACTCTGCTGGTAGGCCATCGGTCCGGGGATTTTTTTGGTGGTGAGGCGCATAGAGTCTCATGCACGTCCTCTTCATTGACAATCTCGAGAAAATTTTCGTTGTCATCTTTTGTCAGCTGTGGGGCTACGATGTCTATGAATTCTTCCAAGGAAGATGTTCAATGGTTCTGAGTACTATGGGACTTAACATCTGAGATCATCAGTCCCCTAGAACTTAGAACTACTTAAATCTAACTAAACTAAGGACATCACACACATCCATGCCTGAGGCAGGATTCGAACCTGCGACCGTAGCGGTCGCGCGGTTCCAGACTGTAGCGCCTAGAACCGCTCGGCCACCAAGGCCGGATAATTTAGTTTCCTGCGGTTAAGGGTTCAGTTAAGCTAGAACAGTTTGCTCGGAAGGCTGATCATGGAATAACACTTCAATCAGTTTATTAGTTACTGTCCCGCTTTTTTCTACGTCTGATGTTTTCTCTTGTACCGAAAGCAGAGTGATTTCCTGGTAAACTTTCTGATTTTTCCTCCAGTGATTCGTGTAGGACCGTTTCGGAGCGAATATTCTTTGGGCTTGGGTCACCCTTTCCGGATTTTCCCTTCCCTTGGTTACGAGCTACATTCTCATTTGGTTGCGTCGGTATTTTACTTCTTGGCTCATTTGGAGCAGCAGCAGACGCTTTCGCAATTTCTGTTGTCGGTGCCTGCCCTGAGGTGTTGACCGTGATTTCAGTTTGGCCACCACTTCCTCGTTCTTTATTAATATCACTTACTTCCTGATCGAGGGAAACAAATGGAGACTGCAGTTTTGCAACCTCTTCCTGAATTTGTTTATTAACAGATAGCTGCTGATCTTTGCAATCGGCTACTGCACCTGTTGTTTCTTGCAAATTAATACCGTATGTGTATTATCTTTCCGTTCATCAGTTTCCATTCGCATTTTGCCTTCCAGTTTCCCTGCCTCCTCATCGCACTGTTTTTACTTCCGAAGTCAGGGAGTTGGACAGGACAGCTTGTCCTCTCAACAACTATCAGTTGTCTTCAGAGGTCGTTTTTTCGGGTGCATTTCAGTTTCACGAGTAGTGGTAACAGGGTTTCCCTTTGCTATTAACGGGGGAAATTGACTATTATCGTGAAGAGAGACATCAGCTTGGCCCGCTGCGTTAACATCCACAACCAGCTGATCCGGTCTATTCTTTGGTAACAGATCATTTAAGGTAAGCTTCTGACGCTGTATCAAATTACTTTTAGGAACAACAGTTCGCCGCGGACATTCCTGTCTGAAGTGGCCGGTTTCGTTACATGTATGACATTTAGCTTCCTGATCTATATAACCAAATTGTGCCTTATACCCACAAACAGTTATGAGAGACGGAATATGCGTCTTAACGTACAACTCTACACAGCGAACCCCGTTGAAACGCTGCAGTTTAAAGCGATTTAACGTCCCCGTCGTTTTAAAGAGCTTCCTTAATCTTATCATTTTCAATTTCAGTGGGAAGATTCAAGAAACGAACGGTTTTATAATGAATGTCGGCTCTATAGATGGAAACCTTACTTTAATAACCATTTCTATGCACAAAATTCATAGCCCCACTTTCGTAACACTTTATCAACAGTAGCAGCACTGATTAAGTTGACAAAAACACAGTATTTTTCCTGACCCAGTTGCCAGGTATGGACGGTTTCAGAATTGAGAGCAATTACCTGTGTAATCCAGTCATCTATTTCCAGGTATGTTGGCTGAACAAGACGGGAGTCCTTGTCAAAAGCAAATACCAGCAGAGTATTCTTCCTGAGGTTTGTAGCCATGGTTAATCCAGCGACGCAATTTCGGTTAAACAACCGAAATTCCAATTAGCAGCAGCAAGGCCAGAAAGAGCGATCAGATCACAAGGAATATGAACGAACACGGAGATTAACGGACGGACAGCACTCGGCCAAGCCCAAGTACAGCGATGTAAACACTGAAGTGCAGCGCAGCAGTTAACAGCGGCCACTCGCTAGCGCTGCTGAAACGGAACGTCCACTCAGCTATCGAAAAAATGGTTCAAATGGCTCTGAGCACTATGGGACTTAACATCTGTGGTCATCAGTCCCCTAGAACTTAGAACTACTTAAACCTAACTAACCTAAGGACATCACACACATCCATGCCCGAGGCAGGATTCGAACCTGCGACCGTAGCGGTCGCGCGGTTCCGGACTGAGCGCCTAGAACCGCTAGACCACCGCGGCCGGCGAAAAAATGGTTCAAATGGCTCTAAGCATTATGGGATTAACGTCTGAGGTAAGCAGTCCCCTAGACTTACAACTACTGAAACCTAACTAACCTAAGGGTATCATAAACATCCATGCCCGAGGCAGGATTCGAACCTGCGACCGTAGCAGCAGCGCGGTTTCGGACTGAAGCGCTTAGAACCGCTCGGCCACATCAGCCGGCCCTCAGCAATCGGGGCGGACACTTTGTAGGTAAATATTGATGCAGCAACACCACAGCAATTTTTTTCCTCATTCCTAGTCTAAGGGCATAGTACTCCATCGTTAGCCACCTTGATACTTTTTTTTCTGTGTCGTCAGTCTTCTGTCTTATTTGATGCGGCCCGGCGCAAAGTCCTCTTCTGTGCCAATATTTCATCTCGAAGCACCGCTTGCACTGTACTTCCACAATTATTTGCTGGATGTATTCCAATCTCTGTCTTCCCCTACAGCTTTTACATTTAATGCCTCCTTCTAGTACCATGGAAATTATTTCCAGAACTTAACACATATCCTGTCATCCTGCACTCTCTTCTTGTCAGTGTTTTCCACATGTTCCTTTCTTCACGGATTCTGCGAAGAACCTCCCCATTCCTTACCAGTCCATTTAATTTTCATCATCCGTCTATAGCACCATATCTCGAACACTTCGATTTTCTTCCATTTCCACAGTCCTTTGAATAAAAATACAACTAATGTGGTGAGGGAGAGAGGGGTATTTAGGCAACTTCACAATCAACAGCGCCTGTCGAAAGTTTTCTCCTTTACAAAAGCACCATGCAGGACAAGACAATAGGTACTGCTTTCGACCTTCTGCAACATGAACTAGGAATAATTAACTTTAAAAGTTTTTCTTCGTATTAATGATAATTACCTCTTCTCTTTCGTAGTACGACAATGCTGATGGCGATGCGGAGGTCGTCTTCTTGAAGATTATTCCCGTGCACCCTAAGATTTGACGTGATGGTTCGTGATTCGCACAGAGGGGAACAGGTATACTTGAAGCTCGTCAAAATAAAATACCTTTCTTCAACAAGCTATCCACTTATAGAACAAAAGACGTCCGTACACCATGGCCCATGAAATTCATGTTACAAGGATTAAAACAAGAGAGGTATTTTACAAAAAAATTGAATGTGTAGCATTCTTATTTTTTCTCCGCCCTCTCAGGTTACATTAGCGAAGCGTAATATGAATTAATATATCCTTGGCGCAAGCAACTGGCGGCTGTTTGAATTAATACATCTCCCCTTTCTATACGGCTAAAAGTTACAGGTGCCTACACACCCATATTCACTACCATACGTCCAGTCTCAGAAATTTGTTCCTCAGATTGGCCGTTGTTTGATAGTAGAAGACTTTTCTTGGTCAGGAATGCCCTCCTCGCCAATGCTAATCCGCTTTTTTACGTCCTCCTCTTTTCGTCCGTCAAGAGTTACTTTGCTTCCAAGACAGCAGAATTCCTTTTCTTCGGAGTCCCCAATTCTGATATTAAGTTTCTGATTAATCTCACCTCTTCCACTTATCACTATTTTCGTCTTTCTTCAGTGAACTCTTAGTCTATATTTTGCACTTATTACACTACTTGTTCTATTCAACATGTCCTCTAATTCTTCTTCACTGAAGATAGCAATGTCTTCTTACTAAGGATACCAACGTCATTAGTGAATCTTTTTATCCTGAAATTTAATCCCACTGTTGAACCTACTTTTATTTCCGTCATTGCTTCTTGAATGTATAGACTGAACAGTAGGTGTGAAAGACTACATCCGTGTCCTACACTCTTTTTAATCCGAGCAGTTTGTTCTTTGTTTTCCAGTCTTATTGTTCCCTCTGTGTTCTTGTACATATTGTATATTAGCCATCTTTCTGTGTAGCTTACTCCTGTTTGGCTCAGAATTTCAGCTACCTTGCACCACATGAACTTCCTGGCAGATAATAGCAGCGCTCACTTTGCTGCAAAGTGAAAATTCATTGGGGAGAATTACACTGTTTTATCTCGTCGAAAGTTTTTTCCAGAGTGTCAAATGCTTCGAAATTGTCTTGATTTTTCTTAAGCCTAACTTCCATTGTCAGTCTCAACACGAGACCTGCCTCTCTAGTGTCGCTACCTTTCCTAAAGCCAAACTGATCGCCATCTAACAAATGGTGAGCTATGGCATAAGGACGTAGACAATGTAACAGATTGAAGTCCAGTTACTGTGGGGAGTGTGCACGTATAACCAAAGTGATTAAGGCGACTGCTTGCGGTAAGAGGCACCAGTCATCGCCTTCGCCAGCGTTTCAGCGCCTGCCTGTCACCGCCTTCGCCGAAATTCTGTCGCCTTCCAGCGTCAGTGTTACTGCTCTCATAGTATACAATGGGCCAGTCCAACAACGTCCAAAAACATCTATTCACACTTGTATTCCACATCCACCTCCACATCCATTTACTTCTTAGTCCTGTCCAACGTCCCCACCTTACCGCCTACTGAAGAGGATCCATCAGACTTCCCACTTACGCACACTGAATCCCCGAATTTATCATACCTCTCCTTTGCAGGTACTATTTATTTAGCGTATGTGGTTTTCAAGTACAAATGGTTTCATGTTTAAATACACTCCTGGAAATGGAAAAAAGAACACATTGACACCGGTGTGTCAGACCCACCATACTTGCTCCGGACACTGCGAGAGGGCTGTACAAGCAATGATCACACGCACGGCACAGCGGACACACCAGGAACCGCGGTGTTGGCCGTCGAATGGCGCTAGCTGCGCAGCATTTGTGCACCGCCGCCGTCAGTGTCAGCCAGTTTGCCGTGGCATACGGAGCTCCATCGCAGTCTTTAACACTGGTAGCTTGCCGCGACAGCGTGGACGTGAACCGTATGTGCAGTTGACGGACTTTGAGCGAGGGCGTATAGTGGGCATGCGGGAGGCCGGGTGGACGTACCGCCGAAATGCTCAATACGTGGGGCGTGAGGTCTCCACTGTACATCGATGTTGTCGCCAGTGGTCGGCGGAAGGTGCACGTGCCCGTCGACCTGGGACCGGACCGCAGCGACGCACGGATGCACGCCAAGACCGTAGGATCCTACGCAGTGCCGTAGGGGACCGCACCGCCACTTCCCAGCAAATTAGGGACACTGTTGCTCCTGGGGTATCGGCGAGGACCATTCGCAACCGTCTCCATGAAGCTGGGCTACGGTTCCGCACACCGTTAGGCCGTCTTCCGCTCACGCCCCAACATCGTGCAGCCCGCCTCCAGTGGTGTCGCGACAGGCGTGAATGGAGGGACGAATGGAGACGTGTCGTCTTCAGCGATGAGAGTCGCTTCTGCCTTGGTGCCAATGATGGTCGTATGCGTGTTTGGCGCCGTGCAGGTGAGCGCCACAATCAGGACTGCATACGACCGAGGCACACAGGGCCAACACCCGGCATCATGGTGTGGGGAGCGATCTCCTACACTGGCCGTACACCACTGGTGATCGTCGAGGGGACACTGAATAGTGCACGGTACATCCAAACCGTCATCGAACCCATCGTTCTACCATTCCTAGACCGGCAAGGGAACTTGCTGTTCCAACAGGACAATGCACGTCCGCATGTATCCCGTGCCACCCAACGTGCTCTAGAAGGTGTAAGTCAACTACCCTGGCCAGCAAGATCTCCGGATCTGTCCCCCATTGAGCATGTTTGGGACTGGATGAAGCGTCGTCTCACGCGGTCTGCACGTCCAGCACGAACGCTGGTCCAACTGAGGCGCCAGGTGGAAATGGCATGGCAAGCCGTTCCACAGGACTACATCCAGCATCTCTATGATCGTTTCCATGGGAGAATAGCAGCCTGCATTGCTGCGAAAGGTGGATATACACTGTACTAGTGCCGACATTGTGCATGCTCTGTTGCCTGTGTCTATGTGCCTGTGGTTCTGTCAGTGTGATCATGTGATGTATCTGACCCCAGGAATGTGTCAATAAAGTTTCCCCTTCCTGGGACAATGAATTCACGGTGTTCTTATTTCAATTTCCAGGAGTGTACATACAGACAGATAAAGATAAAATCAACATACATTATAACACATAAATAATGTCTCGTCTTATGGACATTCAATTAAGGATAAAGTAGGCATACACAGGTTGTTACAATAAGGTATCTTGTCATAGATAAGATAAAATTGTCATATAGAAATTCTTGCTAAGAGGTCATTCAGCAATCACATATATGGAATCTATAGAGTCTCTTTAAAGTTCTATGTCTAGGTTTTCCATCCACTCGACGGCTGCAGGGGAGGCTGCATAAAGTTCTCGAATGGATCTTATAAACGCACGTTTAGGGCATTCCTGAATGATGTGCTGCATCGTTTGCTCTAGATGTCCACAATAGCACTGTGGTGAGTCTCGTATGCCCCATCTACAGAGCATCTCGCCACTTCTGCCATGATCAGTTCTGAGTCTATTGAGTATAACCCAAGTTCTTCTTGGCAGGTCTGTACCAGGTAGGTTTCCACCAGGTGATATTTCATTGCAGTTCTTGGATAGTCCAGTCTGAGACCATTCATTTTTCCATGAATCCATAGCATTGTAAGACGTAGCCATGAGGTTTTGAGCTGTTCTCCATGGTGGTCTTCTACATCTTAGTCGGGAAAGATTTGGGGCAATGTCCTGATGGATTGGAAGGAGATTTTACGCCATTCATTAACTAAGGCGGTTTGCCGCCTAATATGTGGTGGACCTATACTGCAGAGAACAGGAAGCCAAGGTATTGGGGTGGATTTAATGGTCCCAGTTATGGTTCTCATGGTATTGTTTAGTTGAGTATCCACTTTAGACGTGTGGCTGCTGTTAAGCCAAACAGGGCTGCAATATTCCGCAACAGAGTATACCAGCGCTACAGAGGAAATCTTCAGAGTATGTACATCAGCTCCTCAGCTAGTATTGGCGAGCTTTTGAATAATATTATTTCTTGTACGTATCTTACCAGTAGTATCTATTAGGTGTGGTTTGAATGTAAGCGATTTATCCAATTTAATACCAAGATATTTTGGGTTTGGGTTATGCTTTAACTTTCTACCAGCAAAGGTAACGTCAAGGGATCGGGTTGCCTGTTGGTTGTTTAAATGAAACACTGTAACTTCTTACTTTATTGGGTTAGGAATTAATCTCCAAGATCTGAAATATTTTCCCATTACTCCAAGGTCTTGGTTAAGGGAGTTTTCACACTGTTCAAAACTTCCCCGTTGCACAGCCAGGGCCATGTCATCTGCGTAACAGAACTTCCGCGCATTTGTTGTTAGTATGTCGCTTATGTACACATTGTAAAGTAATGGTGCCAATACAGAACCTTGTGGTATGCCGTTGTTTGAAACAATGGTTCGACTCTTCTTTCCTTCTAGATTAACTTCAAGGGTTCTGTTGCTGAGCATATCACTTAGTAATTTGTACAAGGTCTGGCAAGGGATAATCTCAAGTATCTTGCTAAGAAAACCATGCCTCCACACAGTATCGTATGCAGCGGTTAAATCTACAAATGCAACAGCAGTTTTAAGTTTCCATACTTTGCAGGTACCATCATGCGTTGCAACTCCGATGCTGCAACCGACGCCACCGTCGCCACCACCCCACAGCCACCACCACCTTCACAACCACCTTTTGCATTACAATGGCGTCAGTTGGCAGCATCACCAGCCCTGGCCGCTATTCCATTGCTATCATCTTCATCATTACAAGTGGGTCTGGAAGCAGAAGCACCAATCAAAACTACTCCAGCTACAATTGAACATACAGCAGCTCTGACCATACCAGCTACATCTCCATTAGCTTCAACACCAGCTCCAGGTTAGAAATCCAGCGATGAGAAAAAGAATCCCATTTCCCAGTTTATGTTAACATACAACTCATCCCCATCACATCCCTACGACAATTTAGCACTGACACTCGCTCATGAAACTTAACCCCCCCCCCCCCCCCAACCAGACGTTTTACACAAAAGAATCTATTGATTGTACTGCAATCTCATGTGAAATATCATCTCCAGTACATTCTTTATTTAATCATTTCTTATCAACTCATCTAAATAAAAAAGTACCTTCCAAACCCCACTTTATCGTGAATCTTAACCCAAAAAAACTCCATAATAATCAAGTTCTCTATTTATTTCCAGTCCTAGATACTTGCCACAATTTTAGGTTGCCATGCCCCATGCTCCCCTCTGACCCATCACGTCATAGAGAACGCCAAGTACCCTGTCACCTGCCTACTATCACTGTTATGATTAAGAGCGATGACCCCAAGATCGCAATGGGGGAAGATGCGAGGAAGCTAAATTTCATTCCTGACGCCGAAATTCGGAAAACCCTCCGTATCCGCAGCCGATCTGTTACAGGATTCCTCATCCTCACCTTCTCTAACGACCTATTCAGCATCACTTCTTCCAGAATGGAGGCTGATACCCAGCCTCATCTACAGTGACCATTTACCTCCTGAATGCAAAAACCCATTTTTATTCCTGCACTAGAAAGCTAACTATCTGTACCAACATAGTTCTAACCTTCAATCCCCACCCCTCTGTAATTCCTGCCACCAATTCTGTATCACCCACAACAACAAATAAAAAACTAAATCCCTCCAGCTAAATTTGGACTAACCGTCCTCATTCACTGTATCGACACACCACTTCACTCAGATAACACACCATTTCCTGCTCTCACTGCTGAAGATATTATCTGCTTCATTACCATCGTCCTTTAACATATCCGTTTATTTGAGCGTTTCCACGTCCTCCATCGAGTTACCTTCCCTGCCTGTTCCGTCTTCCACTTAAATGCCACTGCCACATATTCTCAAAATTACTCCATCATCGAATTTTCCCCGACTCACCTTCGTCTAACACCTTCGCATTTAATGTTTTGTGGTACATCCAGCCCCACTGCATCTAACCCGATCTACAGCATAGTTAGATGTTTCCCATAATCACAACTCTCACAAACCATACCTAATTTTAATATTCGTGTTTCATATAGTAATTTATCAGGTTAGAGCTTCCTTCATATTCACAAGATACGTGATTGTTTTGAGGAACGCATATGAAAAGTGGGATAGTCAGCCGTGGTGGCCGTGCGGTTCTAGGCGCTGCAGTCCGGAACCGCGGGAGTGCTACGGTCGCAGGTTGGAATCCTGCCTCGGGCATGGATGTGTGTGATGTCCTTAGGTTAGTTAGGTTTAAGTAGTTCTAAGTTCTAGGGGACTGATGACCTAAGATGTTATGTCCCATAGTGCTCAGAGCCATTTTTTTGAAGTGGGATAACATGAATGACGGGATTTGCAGTTAAGTTTAAATTGTTCAAATGTGTATGAAATCGTAACTGCTAAGGTCATCAGTCCCTAAGCTTACACACTACTTAACCTAAATTATCTTAAGGACAAACACACACACCCATGCCCGAGGGAGGACTCGAACCTCCGCCGGGACCAGCCGCACAGTCCATTACTCCAGTTAAGTGTGCACCTGCCAATCTGTATAGAATAATACGACAATTAGCTGTTCTTCAGGAAAGTAGGACTGATTTAAAGCCAGTGATGTCAGGCCATGTGGTTGAATGGTAAAGTGCTTGTCTGTAAACCGAGAGCTCGGGTGATGGTTTCCTGCTTGTACCACTGAAATTTTCCGTCTGCCTCTCAACGATGTGAATAGTCGCAAGAAACGACACATCTTTTAGATTCTACGTGAAACCTTAATTTCTTTTTCCCTGGTTGGATTAATGTGATAGATTGAGGAGACAGAAGTCGCCGAAACGGCTCCCAATTGAAAGACTTCCACCAGGAAATTATAATTAATGCCAGTAACAATTTTGTGTGCTTACTAGGTGTCGGCGCAGCACGCCCACTTTTCGTAAAGCAGTGTGGGAAACAGCACTTCCGGCAATCGCCGTAGTAGCTAGATAAGGCCCAGCAATGTTGAACGGATTTCAGACTTACTCTATTTCATTTAAATATATTTCTGTGAACTCAATGACGGGTAGATGACCTGGAACCATTTCCGTCGTTGCTAGTACAATCAGTTCTTTCTGACTCATTAAACGTTCCTCTACACTCAATCTTATAAAAACAAGGCGAAAACACCCTCTTAGCCGGACGCTGTAGCCGAGTGGCATCGCCACTGCGGGGTTAAAGGTGGAGAAAGGAGGAATGATTTATTGTTTGTCTTCCAGATCTGACAACACAAGGGCGTGCGCTACTTGTACCGATCAGGTGTTATGACATAAATTTTGACACGGTTTAGCGAACGCGCGTTATAGAGACGGTCATATTCAAAAGCAGTACTTATTTGTAGCTAGGAACATTAAATAAGACTCCTGAATCACAAGGCATTGTGCAGAAGAAAGACGACATTCAAAATAATAAGTATACATATGTGATAGTGGCTTATAGTGCATAATGCAAGTAAATATAGTCCGCCATTATAGCTCAGTAGTCAGCGTGTCTGGCTGCTACGCGGGGACCCCAGTTCGATTCCTGGTTCAGCCAGGGATTTTTCCTTGATGACAGGAATGGAACGGGTTGCACTCACCCTCGTGATGCCAGTCGAGGAACTACTTGAATGAGATGTAGGCATTCCACATCCAGCGACGCCAATGGAAATGGAAATGAGCGTTTGGCGCCATTGGCTGGGAGGCCCCTTGCATGGGCCTCCTTGGTGCAGGTCTCATTACATTCGACGCCATATTGGGCGACCTGCGCGCCGAATGAGGAGGAAATGATGATGAAGACAATACAACACCCAGTCCCTGAACGGAGAAAATCTCCGACGCAGTCGGGAATCGAACCCGGGCCCGTAGGACGGTAATCTGTCACGCTCACCGCTCAGCTATCCGGGCGGACAGCGACATCAATGAGAGAGATCGACAAGGAAGTCAGTCGATGGCGATTAGCCCATGAGGGACAGGAGGAGCAGCTTTAACTATTTAAATATGAGACCTGTGGTTTAGGATGCCGGCACGGTAGGTCAGTGTGTTCGGTCAGATGGGCGATTGTCCTGTGTAATAAAAAAACAGAGTAAAGAAATCAACGGTCAACTTGAACTGATGTCATGTGACGTCCGCCCAAACCAAACTAAATGAACAGTACAGAACAAAATAAAAAAAAGGGATAGCGTCTTTGATTAGTAATCAAAACGGTCTCGGTCCCGGGTTCGATACGCGCCACCACTTAAATTTTGATTAATAATCAGCATTGGTGGCCAAAGACCACCGGCATAACAAATCACCCTCATTCGGCCAACGGCCTTGCCAAAGAGAACGGAGGAGCGGACACAAGTACAGGGCAGTCTCTTCTCCTTGGGGTGGGTAACTGCACCTAAAGGCGGAAGAATCAGCTATGATCAACGGCATGAGAATGCAGAAGGCAATGGAAACCACTGCATTAAAGATGCATAACATGTTACCACACGCCATGTGGCCTGTAATCGAAAATGTGTCATGATGATGTCTCCATTGGCGAAAGATTCCAGAATAGTCCCCCATTCGGATCCCCGGGAGGGGACTGCCAAGAGGGTGGTGACCATGAGGAAAAGACTGAATAATCAACGGCAGGAGAACGTTCTACGAGTCGGGGCGTGGAATGTCAGTAGCTTGAACGTGATAGGGAAACTAGAAAATGGGATATGAAAAGGCTTCAATCTAGATATATTAGGGGTCAGTGAAGTGAAATGGAAAGAAGACGAAGATTTCTGGTCAGATGAGTATAGGGCAATATCAACATCAGCAGAAAATGGTATAACGGGAGTAGAGTTTGTTATGGTTCAAATGGCTCTGAGGACTACGAGACTTAACATCTGAGGTCATCAGTCCCCTATAACTTAGAACTACTTAAACCTAACTAAACTGAGGACATTACACACATCCAAGCCCGAGGCAGGATTCGAACCTGCGACCGTAGCGGTCGCGAGGATCCAGACTGAAGCGCCTAGAACCGCTCAGCCACATCGGCCGGCAGAGTTTGTTATGAATAGAAAGGTAGGGCAGAAAGTATGTTTATGTGAACAGTTCAATGACAGGTTTGTTCTTATCAAAATCGACAGCAAAGGAACATCGACAACGGTACTTCAGGTACACATGCCAACGTCGCAAGCTGAAGGTGATATAAAGAAAGAATATAAGGATACTGAAGGGGTAATACAGTACGTAAAGGAAGATGAAAATCTAATAGTCATAGGGGACTGGAATGCAATTGTAGGGCAAGGAGTAGAAGAAAAGGTTATAAGAGAACGTGGACTTGGGACTAGGAATTAGAGAGGAGAAACACTAATTGAATTCTGTAATAAATTTCACTACCCCCATGAACCATGGACCTTGCCGTTGGTAGGGAGGCTTGCGTGCCTCAGCGATACAGATGGCCGTACCGTAGGTGCAACCACAACGGAGGGGTATCTGTTGAGAGGTCAGACAAACGTGTGGTTCCTGAAGAGGGGCAGCAGATTTTTCAGTAGTTGCAGGGGCAACAGTCTGGATAATTGACTGATCTGGCCTTGCAACACTAACCAAAACGGCCTTGCTGTGCTGGCACTGCGAACGGTTGAAAGCAAGGGGAAACTACAGCCGTATTTTTTCCCGAGGGCATGCAGCTTTACTGTATGGTTAAATGATGATGGCGTCCTCTTGGGTAAAATATTCCGGGGGTAAAATAGTCCCCCATTCGGATCTCCGGTTGGGGACTACTCAAGAGGACGTCGTTATCAGGAGAAAGAGAACTGGCGTTCTACGGATCGGAGCGTGGAATGTCAGATCCCTTAATCGGGCAGGTAGGTTAGAAAATTTAAAAAGGGAAATGGATAGGTTAAAGTTAGATATAGTGAGAATTAGTGAAGTTCGGTGGCAGGAGGAATACAGGGTTATAAATACAAAATCAAATAGGGGTAATGCAGGAGTAGGTTTAATAATGAATAAAAAAATAGGATTGCGGGTAAGCTACTAAAAACAGCATTGTGAACGCATTATTGTGGCCAAGACAGACACGAAGCCCACGCATACTACAGTAGTACAAGTTTATATGCCAACTAGCTCTGCAGATGATGAAGAAATTCATTAAATGTATGATAAGATAAAAGAAATTATTCAGATAGTGAAGGGAGACGAAAATTTAATAGTCACGGGTGACTGGAATTCGACAGTAGGAAAAGGAAGAGAAGGAAAGGTAGTAGGTGAGTATGGATTGGGGCTAAGAAATGAAAGAGGAAGCCGCCTTTTGCACAGAGCATAACTTAATCATAGCTAACACTTGGTTTAAGAACCATGAACGACGGTTGTATACATGTAAGAACCCTGGAGATACTAAAAGGTTTCAGATAGGTTATATAATGGTAAGACAGAGATTTAGGAACCAAGGTTTTAAATTGTAAGACATTTCCAGGGGCAGATGTGGACTCTGACCACAATCTATTGGTTATGAACTGTTGATTAAAACTGAAGAAACTGCAAAAAGGTGGGAATTTAAGGAGATGGGACCTGGATAAACTGACTAAACCAGTAGTTGTACAGAGTTTCAGGGAGAGGATAAGGGAACAATTGACAGGAATGGGGGGAAAGAAGTACAGTAGAAGAAGAATGGGTAGCTCTGAGGGATGAAGTAGTGAAGGCAGCAGAGGATCAAGTAGGTAAAAAGACGAGGGCTAGTAGAAATCCTTGGGTAACAGAAGAAATATTGATTTTAATTGACGAAAAGAGAAAATATAAAAATGCAGTAAATGAAGCAGGCAAAAGGGAATACAAATACCTCAAAAATGAGATCGACAGGAAGCGCAAAATGGCAAAGCAGGGATGGCTACTGGACAAATGTAAGGATGTAGAGGCTTATTTCACTAGGAGTAAGGTAGATACTGCCTACAGGAAAATTAAAGAGACCTTTGGAAAAAAGAGAGCCACTTGTATGAATACCAAGAGCTCAGATGGAAACCAGTTCTAAGTAAAGAAGGGAAAGCAGAATGGTGGAAGGAGTATATAGAGGGTCTATACAAGGGCGATGTTCCTAAGGACAATATTATGGAAATGGAAGAGGATGTAGATGAAGATGAAATGGGAGATACGATACTGCGTGAAGAGTTTGAGAGAGCACTGAAAGACCTGAGTCGAAACAAGACCCCGGGAGTAGACAACATTCCATTGGAACTACTGACGGCCTTGGGAGAGCCAGTCCTCACAAAACTCTACCATCTGGTGAGCAAGATGTATGAGACAGGCGAAATATCCTCAGACTTAAAGAAGAATGTAATAATTCCAATCCCAAGGAAAGCAGGTGTTGACAGATGTGAAAATTACCGAACTATCAGTTTAATAAGTCACAGCTGCAAAATACTAACGCGAATTCTTCACAGACGAATGGAAAAACTGGTAGAAGCCGACCTCGGCGAAGATCAGTTTGGATTCCGCAGAAATGTTGGAACACGTGGGGCAATACTGACCCTACGACTTATTTTAGAAGCTAGATTAAGAAAAGGCAAACCTACGTTTCTAGCATTTGTAGAGAGAAAGCTTTTGACAATGTTGACTGGAATACTCTCTTTCAAATTCTGAAGGTGGCAGGTGTAAAATACAGGGAGCGAAAGGCTATTTACAATTTGTATAGAAACCAGATGGCATTTATAAGAGTCGAGGGGACATCAAAGGGAAGCAGCGGTTGGGAAGGGAGTGAGACAGGGTTGTAGCCTGTCCCCGATGTTATTCAATCTGTATATTGAGCAGGCAGTAAAGGAAACAAAAGAAAAATTCGGAGTAGGTATTAAAGTTCATGGAGAAGAAATAAAAACGTTGAGGTTCGCCGATGACATTGTAATTATATCAGAGACAGCAAAGGACTTGGAAGAGCAGTTGAACGGAATGGACAGTGTCTTGAAAGGAGGATATAAGATGAACATCAACAAACACAAAACGAGGGTAATGGAATTAAGTCGGCTGATGTTGAGGGAATTAGATTAGGAAATGAGACACTTAAAGTAGTAAAGGAGTTTTGCTATTTGGGGAGCAAAATAACTGATGATGGTCGAAGTAGAGAGGATATAAAATGTAGACTGGCAATGGCAAGGAAAGCGTTTCTGAAGAAGAGAAATTTGTTAACATCGAGTATAGATTGAAGTGTCAGGAAGTCATTTCTGAAAGTATTTGTATGGAGTGTAGCCATGTATGGAAGTGAAACATGGACGATAAATAGTTTGGACGTGAAGAGAATAGAAGCTTTCGAAATGTGATGCTACAGAAGAATGCTGAAGATTAGATGGGTAGATCACATAACTAATGAGGAGGTATTGAACAGAATTGGGGAGAAGAGGAATTTGTGGCACAACTTGACAAGAAGAAGGGACCGGTTGGTAGGATATGTTCTGAGGCATCAAGGGATCACAAATTTAGCATTGGAGGGCAGCGTGGAGGTTAAAAATCGTAGAGGGAGATCAAGAGATGAATACACTAAGCAGATTCAGAAGGATGTATGTTGCAGTAGGTACTGGGAGATGAAGAAGCTTGCACGGGACAGAGTAGCATGGAGAGCTGCATCAAACCAGTCTCGGGACTGAAGATAACAACAACAACAACAATAAATTTCAGCTACTAATAGCGATTATTCTGTTCAAGAATTATAATAGGAGGTGGTATACTTGTAAAAGGCCGGATGATATGGGAATATTTCAGGTAGATTATATCATGGTCAGACGGAGAATTGTAAGTCAGATACTGAATTGTAAGGCTTACCCAGGAGCGTATATAGACTCAGATCACAATGTAGTAGTAATGAAGAGAAGGCTGAAGTTGAAGAGATTAGTCACTAAGAATCAGTACGCAAAGAAATGGGATACGGAAGTACTAAGAAATGATGAGATACGCATGAAGTTCTTTAAGGCTGTACATAAAGCAGTAAGGAATAGCTCAGTAGGCAATACAGTTGAAGAGGAATGGATATTTCGAAAAAAGGCAATCACGGAAGTTCGAAAGAAAAACGTAGGTATGAAGAAGGTAACTACCAAGAAACCGTGGGTAACAGAAGAAAGACTTCAGCTGCTGAACGAAAGAAGAAAGTACAAAAATTTTCAGGGAAATTCAGGAATACAGAAATACAAGTCACTGAGGAATGATATAAATACGAATTGCGGAGAAGTTAAGGCGGAATGGTTGTATGAAAAATGTGAAGCAATCGAAAATGAAATGATTTTCGGAAGGACACTTCAGCATATAGGAAAGTCAAAAGAACCAAGGGTGGTAACATTAAGAGTGCAACGGGAATTCCAATGTTAAATGCAGAGGAGAGAGCTGGTAGGTGTAAAAAGTACATTGAAGGCCATTATGAGGTAGAAGATTTGTCTGATGTCATAGAAGAAGAAATAGGATTCGGTTTAGAAGAGACAGGGGATCCTGTATTAGAATTTAAGAGAGCTTTGTAGGACTTACGATCAGATAAGGCAGAAGGGATAGATAACATTCCATCAGAATTCCTAAAATCATTGAGGAAGTGACAAGAAAACTATTATTCATATTGGTGTGTAGAATGTATGAGCATGGCGTCATACCATCTGACTGTCGAAAAAATATCATCCACACAATTCCGAAGACTGCAAGAGCTGGAAAGTGCGAGAATTATGGTACAACCAGCTTAAAAACTCATGCATCCAAGTTGAGGAAAAGAATAATACACAGAAGAAGGGAAAAGAAAATTTTGGATGTGTTAGATGACGATAAGTTTGTCTTTAGGGAACGTAAAGCCACCAGAAAGGCAGTTCTGATGCTGCGGTTGGTAATGGAAGAAAGACTAAAGAAAAATCAAGACGTGTTCATAGGATTTGTCGACCTGGAAAAAGCGCTCGACGATGTAAAGTGGTGTAGTATGTTCGAAATTACGAGAAAAAATGTGAGTGAGCTATTGGGAGAGACGAGTAATATACAATATGAACAAGAGGCAAGAGGGAGTAATAAGAATGGACGACCAAGAAAGAAGTGCTCTGATTAAAATGGTCCAAATGCCTCTGAGCACTATGGGACTGAACATCTATGGTCATCAGTCCCCTATAACTTACAACTACTTAAACCTAACTAACTTAAGGACATCACACAACACCCAGTCATCACGAGGCGGGGAAAAAACCTGACCCCGCCGGGAATCGAACCCGGGAATCCGGGCGTGGGAAGCGAGAACGCTACCGCACGACCACGAGCTGCGGACTGCTCTGATTAAAAAGAGCGTAAGGTAGGAATGTAATCTTTTCATGCTACTGTTCAATCTGGCCATCGAAGAAACATGGTAGAAATAAAAGAAATGTTCAGGAGTGGAATTAAAATTCAAGATGAAAGGATGTCAATGATACGATTCGCTGGTGACATTGCTATGCTGACTGAAAGTGAAGGCTACAGTCTGGAACCGCGCGACCGCTACGGTAGTAGGTTCGAATCCTGCCTCGGGCATGGACGTGTGTGATGTCCTTAGGTTGGTTAGGTTTAAGTAGTTCTAAGTTCTAGGGGACTGATGACCTCAGAAGTTAAGTCCCATAGTGCTCAGAGCCATTTGAACCATTTGAAAGTGAAGGAGAATTACACGATTTTCTTAATGTAATGAACAGTCTAATAATTACAGAATACGGACTGAAAGTAAATAGAAGAGAGACAAATGAGAAGTAGCAGAAATGAGAGAACAGAGAGAAAATTAACGTTAGGATTGATGATCACGAAGTAGATGAGGTTCAGCAATTCTACTACCTAGGCACCAAAATAACCAAGGATGGACGGAGCAAGCAGGATATCAAAAGCAGACCAGCCCTGGCAAAAAGGGCATTCGTGACCAAAGGAATTTACTAGTATCAAACATAGGCTTTAATTTGAGGCAGAATTTTCTTAGAATGTACGTTTGGAGCACAGCGTTGTATGGTAGAGAAATATAGACTGTGGGAAAAAACGGGACAGAAGAGAATAGAAACAATTGAGATGTGATGCTACGGACGAATGTTGAAAATTAGGTGGGCTGATGAGGTTAGGAATGAGAAGGTTGTCCGCAGAACCGAAGAGGAAAGGAATATCTGTGAAACACGGGCAAGGGGAAGGGATAGAATGATAGGACATCTGTTAAGACATCAGGGAATGACTTGCATGGTACCAGAGGGAGGTATAGAGGGCAAAAACTATAGAGGAAGACAGAGGCTTTAAACATCCAGCAAATAAGTGAGGACATAGGTTGCAAGTGCTTGCTCTGAGGTGAAGAGGTCGGTACAGGAGAGGAACTCATGGCGGGCCGCATCGAACCAACCAGAAGACTGACGACTCAAAAAAAAGCAGTTACTGTCATTAATTAATCATCAGCTCTCACACACACAACCCTACATTTCATCAGGCAACTACTGTGTCACAACTTCGGGTTTCTGAGGGCGGCAGTAATCTGAAACAGAGAACAGTCGAGACGAATGTTCCGTTATAGTGCTGACTTTAATGATCCGTACCTGAGATCCCGCAGCCAACTTTCGCGCCCGTACTGCAGCTATTGTGTTGCTGGTTCATGGAATCAACATTTATGAAGGTTAATTTAATACACTACTGGCCATTAAAATTGCTACACCACGAAGATGACGTGCTACAGACGCGAAATTTAACCGACAGGAAGAAGATGCTGTGATATGCAAATGATTAGCTTTTCAGAGCATTCACACAAGGTTGGCGCCGGTGTCGACACCTACAACGTGATGACATAAGGAAAGTTTCCCACCGATTTCTCATGCACAAGTAGCATTTGACCGGCGTTGCCTGGTGAAACGTTGTTGCGATGCCTCGTGTAAGGAGGAGAAATGCGTACCATCACGTTTCCGACTTTGATAAAGGTCGGATTGTAGCCTATCGCGATTGCGGTTTATCGTATCGCGACAATGCTGCTCGCTTTGGTAGAGATCCAATGCCTGTTAGCAGAATATGGAATCGGTGGGTTCAGGAGGGTAATACGGATCGCCGTGCTGGATCCCAACGGCCTCGTATCACTAGCAGTCGAGATGACAGGCATTTTATCCGCATGGCTGTAACGGACCGTGCAGCCAGGTCTCGATACCTGACTCAGCAGATGGGGAAGTTTGCAAGACAACAACCATCTTCACGAACAGTTCGACGACGTTTTCACCAGGATGGACTATCAGCTCGGAGACCATGGCTGCGGTTACCCTTTACGCTGCATCACAGACAGGAGCGCCTGCGATGGTGTACACAATGACGAACGTGGGTGCAGGAATGGCAAAGCGTCATTTTTTTTTGAAGAATCCATGTTCTGTTTACAGCATCATGATGGTCGCATCCGTGTTTGGCGTCATCACGGTGAACGCACATTGGAAGCGTGTATTCGTCATCGCCATGCTGACGTATCACCCGGCGTGATGGTATAGGGTGCCCTTGGTTACACGTCTCGGTCACCTCTTGTTCGCATTGACGGTACTTTGAACAGTGGACGTTACATTTCAGATGTGTTACGACCAGTGGCTCTACCCTTCATTCGATCCCTGCGAAATCCTACACTTTAGCAGGATAATGCACGACCGCATGTTGCAGTTCCCGTACGGGCCTTTCTGGATACAGAAAATTTCCGACTGTTGTCCTGGCCAGCACATTCTCCAGATCTCTCACCAATTGAAAACGTCTGGTCAATGGTGGCCGAGTAACTGGCTCGTCACAATACGCCACTCACTACTCTTGATGAACTGTGGTATCGTGTTGAAGGTGTATGGGCAGCTGTACCTGTACACGCCATACAAGCTCTGTTTGACTCAGTGCCCAGGCGTATCAAGGCCGTTATAACGGCCAGAGGTGGTTGTTCTGGGTACTGATTTCTCCGCATCTATGCACCGAAATTGCGTGAAAATGTAATCACATGTCAGTTCTAGTATAATATATTTGTCCAATGAATACTCGTTTATCATCTGCATTTCTTCTTGGTGTAGCAATTTTAATGGCCAGTTGTGTAATATGACTGGTTCCTATGCGGTCCGAGGGGCCACCCCTACATTGTAGAGGTGTGACCCCCACATTGTCGGTATTGGCTGTTGAGCAAAAATATTTGACGACCGCAGGCCTAGGAGATTGAGGAGCAGAGCGACGCGACGCCACGTAGCTACTGCAGACAAAAGCGAGATGGGATGCACCATGTTTAGTAGTCGATGAATGCGGATTTTCGTCCATCCGCTAAACACAGGCAAAGCGCAGCCCTAGCAGTGTGCGTGTGTCTGACTGTGCAATTCTGAGACTTTGCAGTATTGCGAGACAGTTATCCTTGACGACCACTTGTTATTCACTGAAACACCCTTCATCTCAACCAGTTTACTCCCTGGTGCAAGCGTCTCTTTAGAATCAACCCTTTCAAGACGCAAGCAATAATTACAGGACGAACCACTCGCAGTTTCTACTCACATCACTTTAACTTCATCATTTCCAACCGCCCTCTTCGGCTAACTTACACACTAAATACCCCGGATTCGCGACTGTAAACTAGCATGGAAACCGCATCTAAAAAGTATGCAACAAAAACCCATCCCTTTACCACACCACAACCTTAATATGACCAATCCTCTCTTATGCTAATATCGTCTGAATTTCCACTTTACCATGGTTTATATACAAACTAGTTACTGAAAATACGACAATGCACAACAGACACTAGTGAATGTGGAGCAATCGGTACCCCAGACCACATCGCCTCTGGTAGTGTGCCACATACAAGATGTTACAGATCAGGCCATGAACGTTCCGTAACATAATGAGGAATGAGGAATTGTGGAATAAGCTGAATTCGCTGACACCTAAAATATCTGCTTATCAACTGCGAGCCTACAAGGCTCAGAGACAAGCTACAAGAGGCCATACATGATGATAACGAGAGGCGACACGGCAGAACATCCATCTACAACAACCTTCCGGAAGCAGTGAGGAGATGAGCCTCGGGGAGGACCAGGTAGGATTTCCTGGATCGTGACAACCATCTCCCAATCTCAGCAGCTTGGGTGGCACAGCAGCGCAGCTCCTTTCAATCCTGATTGGTGGCTCTGCCCGCCGGGAAGTAACCATCCAGACAAACAATGAACCTAGTTTGGGTCTGATACCAAATATAGTAGCGTAGCGTAGTGCTGTCTAGTATAGTGTTGTATAGTAGTGTAGCCTAGAAATATAAATTACAAAATTTTGCAATCCAGTAATGCAGCATAGTACAACAGGGCCATAGCATGATTCCGGGTGAATCTGGGCGCCAGAGGGCAAAGAGTAATATGTAGAGCTTCTTTTACGAATTATTGTTAAGTTTCACCCCTCAATCATCAAAATTCTTAGTTATGGTTCAAATGGCTCTAAACACTATGGGACTTAACATCTGAGGTCATCAGTCTCCTAGACTTAGAACTACTTAAATCTAAGGACATCACACACATCAATGCCCGAGGCAGGATTCGAACCTGCGACCGTAGCAGCCGCGTGGTTCCGGACTGAAGCGCCTAGAACCGCTCGACCACAGCGGCCGGCTGCTTAGTTACAATAACACGCCGGCCGCGGTGGCCGTGCGGTTCTAGGCACGTCAGTCCGGAACCGCGTGACTGCTACGGTCGCAGGTTCGAATCCTGCCTCGGGCATGGATGTGTGTGATGTCCTTAGGTTAGTTAGGTTTAATTAGTTCTAAGTTCTAGGGGACTGATGACCTCAGATGTTGCGTCCCATAGTGCTCAGAGCCATTTGAACCATTTTTTTACAATAACACATTTGAAATTATGTTAACGTATAATACGTGGTGTATTCATGACAACTGATATGCAACATTTCGATTGTGCTTCTAACAGCCTAAAATAAAATAGTAAATAAATGATAAAAGAAATTTCCGCTGTACCGAAATTTGACCACTCGATAGCCATGCCCCCCACCATCTCGCCTTTCGTATCCAGCTACTCCCCACTGGGATCCTGTACTGACTTATTTAATTTCCCCTCGCTCCTCCACATTTGGAAATGGAAATGAAGTCCCATGCTTCTTCACAGAGCGTGGGGGAACGATGCGGGAGACCCGCACCACCGTACTAGGCAAGGTCCTAATGGAGGCAGTTTGCCGTTGCCTTCCTCCGACCCTCCAGATTTAACACATTTAAATCTCTTAAACTCCTCAGAAAAGTTGCCACCAATCAACAATCATTTCGTGCCTAGTTTATGAACATAGTACTGTGATGTGGTTATATAAACACGTCCTCCCCAAGTCAAACTTCCATACTTCTCACCTCCGTCAGCGAACCGCCTTCTCCGACCTGAGCATCATATTTACCCAGAGATTAACCCAACCTTCCAGATTTAAAAGAACACTTCTGAGACTTTTCTGCGATCTCTCGGCCACACGTAGGGAGGCCGCCAATGGCTGTGTGATTTCGTCGTCCAGTCCCCTACAAAGGGGTAGTACTTAATTATTTGACCAATAACATTTAGATCCACGTATTCATAAAGGAGGCGGCATTAAAAATCCAATGACAGTAATCACAGGTTAGTTCTGTGCGTATTTAACAAGCTGGAAAAGTAAAGGTTCAAATTTTCGTTATAATATCAATGTTTCTCTATCTTCTTCACCCATCGGTTTCGGATGCTGCTTCGCGTCTATGTTGTTGACTCCCTAGTGTGGGAGTCGTCCCGATCTTCTGATAGTACGAGTTGGAGCTGGCTTCCATTACTATGGAATCAGCCATGTGTAAAATACATCGCCGGCCCGAGTAACCGTGCGGTTCTGGGCGCTACAGTCTGGAACCAAGCGACCGCTACGGTCGGAGGTTCGAATCCTACCTCGGGCATGGATGTGTGTGATGTCCCTAGGTTAGTTACGGTTCAATTAGTTCTAAGTTCTAGGCGACTGATGACCTCAGAAGTTAAGTCGCATAGTACTCAGAGCCATTTGAACCATTTGTAAATTACATCGATCGATAACCGCTTACACTGCGAGAGGAACACAGGTGATAACCTCGATCACTGCAATTACATGCTCTCCTATCTTGCTTTGTGAGGCGCCTGCACGTGACTTATCGATGCTGCTGGGGTAAGAGTTTGCTCTCCTTACCGCCCTTTGTATTGGAACCTGCCGTCTCTCGTTGACAACACCAATATCTCCTTTAAGTTTCTAACGATGATATAGCACATTTCAATAGTTAGGACTCTCTAGGAACTGTAGGAACATGTATTTCTAGTTCGATTGTTTTTCCCTTGTTGTCCGCTTGCTTAGCTGGGTGGTAACGTGCTTGCCTCCCGTGAAAGCAGGGCCGGATTGGAGATTTTCTCCGCTCGTGGACTGTGTGTTGTGTTGTCCTCATCATCATTTCATCCTTATCACCGGCACGCAGGTCACCCAATGTGGCGTCGACTGCAATAAGACTTGCACTTGGCTGCCGAACTCTCCCGGATGGGGCCTCCCGGCCAAAAATGCCATACGCTCATTTCCATTTTATTTTTCCTTGTTACTTTTAATTCCTGCAGAGGGCTTCCTATCCGACGAATAATCCGGAATTGTGGACTAATGGGATCCCATGCTCTAACAAGGATGTCTCATTTTCAAACACGTTTTTAAATGGTCATTATATAATAATCCCATTCATTTACTACATGTCTATTACGTGTTTGTAGCCTTTCCCCTGTCCCTTTTTATAAACTTCTTCTGGTTTCAACACTTGCTACACCGTCGACTTCCGACGCTACCACGGTCGTGTGGCAGAAGATCTGCAGGTAATCTTTTATGTGCTGATAATGAAGTAGTAACAGATAGCACACCTAATACTACGTAATTCGTTTCCTCTTCGACGGCATTTATCGTTTATTGTAGATGTGGTGTGCATACTGTAAGACCTTCGGTACACACACCATCAGATTAATTGATTTGTCGCTCTAACGAAGTAGGCGAGTGTCAGCAATATGTCTCGTGGTCTTATCGTGGCGTGTTTATCTTCTGCCGTTAGGTCAGGCGATAGAAATGCCACTTGCACGCTTAGAGTAGCAGATTGACGGTGACCAACTTTAAACAGAACTTGATCAATTTTCACACACGTTTATTAAAATAATAACAAGCATAAAAATAACTTAACTTGGTTCTGGATGCTATTTACAATTGACAATATGAAGTTCCTTTGGATCTTGGTACGTTAATCTTATTCTCACATCTCTGATACTTGACAAAGTGTTTATACATTTCTCTTCATGGCTATGTACAGGAATATGATAATCGTATTAGGTGCAGACTGAAACTTGACTATAGACTGGTACAGACTGGTGCAGACAAATGCAGACTAATGCAGACTGATTAATCGGAGGTCTGTACACTCGTTATAATATCTCGAGCGTTCAGGTATCACTGCGCGAGTGTGATCCGCGAGGAGAAATGGTTCTACGTTAGCAGCAATCCCATTGGCTGCGTTACATATTAATACGCGGATCGGCGGAAGCAGAATTTGGTCCGTCTCTAAGACAGCGCCATCTCGTAGTGCTGAGACGGACGAGCGCTGCGCCTGTGCTGTTGTGCTTAGCGGGGCGCGCTCTAGTGGGAAAGTTGTGTACGCGCTGACTACGCGGAACTATGTACACAACAGTAGAGAAAATATATATTACTTAAAACTTCAAATGTATCGACTCTGTTTTCAATAATCTTAAAACTATGTACAAATTTTATATTTTTGTTCTTCAGAGAATATGTCTTTTGTTTTATAAATGCTCTAAACTGTAGTGCAGCAACGTATCACTGCAAGCATATCGTCGTCTTCATAGGCGATCGAGAGAAATAATGGAAGATCTTGAAACGTCCCCTTAGAAAAATTTATACAAGACTGTGCTTAAACTGACACACAATATTTTTTTAGCGCAACGCAATCTGACTTTCAGAAATCCCTACAAAGGAATGGCCCTGACTAACATTAACCTATGCGTTTCACAAATCGCTTACCTCACAAAAATCTTCGTTACTCGAACTACTGCAATACAGTGAGCGCCACTACTGCCAGCTAAATAAAAGATTCAAACTACGGAAGGCACTAACTACTGATAGGCAAAGTTAGCAAATGAAAGATTTTGATGGAGAACAAACAATGTATTTACCTTAATAGTGTTGAAAAATCATAATATACATAGCAGTTCATAATATCCAGTATTACAAATTTCAAAACTCCGCCATCTCTCTCCCCACATCCACCACTGCTGGCGGCTCACCTCCAACTGCGCAACGCTACGCGCTGTTCACATCCAGCTGCCCAACACTACAATGGCAGACAACAATGCAAACTAGCCACAGACTGCACACAGCACAGCCAGTGATTTTCATACAGAGCGCTACGTAACGTTGCCAATAAGAAAACATAAGCCTACTTACAACCTCTTGAGCGCAATGTGCCCAAAATGGTGGGGGGAGCACCACTTAACAAATGGCGATGGCTAAAAAGGCAGTGCCAGGTTCTGTTTACAGCATCATGATGGTCGCATCCGTGTTTGGCGACATCGCGGTGAACGCACATTGGAAGCGTGTATTCGTCATCGCCATACTGGCTTATCTCCCGGCGTGATGGTATGGAGTGCCATTGGTTACACGTCTCGGTCATCTCTTGTTGCCATTGACGACACTTTGAACAGTGGACGTTACATTTCAGATGTGTTACGACCCGTGGCTCTACCCTTCATTCGATCCCTGCTAAATCCTACATTTCTGCAGGATAATCCACGACCGCATGTTGCATATCCTGTACGGGCCTTTCTGGATTCAGAAAATGTTCGACTGCTGCCCTGGCCAGCACATTCTCCAGATCGCTCACCAATTGAAAACGTCTGGTCAATGGTGGCCGAGCAACTGGCTCGTCACAATGCGCCAGTCACTAGTCGTGATGAACTGTGGTATCATGTTGAAGCTGCATGGGCAGCTGTACCTGTACACGCCATCCAAGCTCTGTTTGACTCAATGCCCAGGTGTATCAAAGCTGTTATAACGGCCAGAGGTGGTTGTTCTGCGTACTGATTTCTCAGGATCTATGCAGCCAAACCGCGTGAAAATTTAATCACATGTCAGTTCTAGTATAATATATTTGTCCCATGAATACCCGTTTATCATCTGTATTTCTTCTTGGTGTAGCAATTTTAATGGACATTAGTGTACTATCGACAAGTTCAATGCGAAGGTCGTGAAACTGAAAGCGATAGACCGGGGCTGGAGTATTGTCCTTAGGAAGAGAATGAAGAAAAAGGTGAACACAGGCCGCTGCGCGAAGCCAAGGTGGTGAAGGGTTCACACCCACCAGGTAAGTTAAGCAGCCGGAGCAAGTGCCGAAAGCGAACTCCAGGTGGGAACAGAGAAGAGGGACGCGCCCCATACTGGCGATCAAAGGAGTCATCCAAGAAGGAGGCATATGGTGGGTGGCCACGCAAGGCAGGCAAATGGTATGCATACCCGCTGAGGAGAAAGCCACGGTGGCAGGACAGCGGTAGTTCAGCAGCTTCGGCATACAGACTGATCTGGGATAGTATAAAAGGCGCCAGTGACAAACGGAGGCCACGATAGTGGATAGTGTTCAGACGGCTTAAGAGGGTCGGACGTGCAGATGCATAAACAAAGCACCCATAGTCTACTTTCGAACGGACAAGGGACCGGTACAAACGGAGGAGGGTGGTTCGTTCTGCACTCCAGGAAGTATCATTGAGGACACGTAGGACACTGAAGGACCGCGTACAATGGGCTGCCAGGTAAGACACATGGGAGGACCAAGAGAGTTTCCTATCGACGAGGTGCCCCAAGAATTTATCAGTTTCAACGAACGAAAGAGCAACAGGCCCAAGATGTAAAGATGGTGGTAGAAAGAGACTGCGCAGCCCGAAATTCATACAAACGGTTTTGTCAGTAGAAAAACGAAAGCCATTGTCTATGTTCCATGAGTAAAGACGATCGAGACATCGCTGAAGACGCCGCTCAATGAGGAAGGCCCGTGGAGAACTCCAATAGATGACAAAATCGTCGACGAAAGCCAGAGATGTCCGGTGGAAGACAGGCCACTGTAGGGTTAATGGCGATAGCAAAGAAGAAGACGTTCAGGACGGAATCCTGAGGCTCACCGTTTTCCTGGATAAAGGCGTCCGACAAGGCACAATCCACACGCAAACTAAAAACTCGGTCTTATAAAAATTCCTCAAGGAAACGGGATCGGCGGCCATGGAAGCCCCTCGTGTAGAGAGTAAGGAGGATACCAGTTCTCCAGCAGGTGTCGTAGGTCTTCTCCAAATTGGAAAAAAACGGCCACAGTCCGGGATTTCTGCAGAAAACCATTCATGACATGGGTGGAGAAAGTGACGAGATCGTCAACTGCAAAACAGCGCGCTCGAAATCCCCTCTGTGCAGTGGACAGTCAATTGCGAGACTCGACTCGCCATCACAGCCGGGCATGAATCGTATGTTCCATTACCTTGCAAACACAGCTGGTGAGAGAGATATCGCGGTAGCTAGAAGGAAGGTCTTTATCTTTACCAGGCTTAGGTATGGGTATGGCGGTGGCTTAACGCCAGCGTCCGGGAAGCGTGCCCTCTGCCCAGATGCGGTTGCACATATTAAGCAGAAAATGCTTGCCCAATGTAACATCTGAATGTGGACAGCATCTGGCCCTGGGGAGGAAGATCAGGATGAACTGAGAGCATGTTCTAGCTCCCTCATAGTAAAGGCGGCATTGTGGCACTCACAATTCTTAAAAGAGAACGGTATCGTCCGAGCCTTCTCCGCTCGTTTCCGATGGAGGAAGGCAGGGTGATAGTGGGAAGAGCTCGAAATTTCCGCAAAAGGCGTTGGAGATAGCAATAGGGTCCATTATGACTTCTTCTGCTATTGTCACGCCGGAAATTGGGGAGGTTGGCCCACACTGCAAACGAAGGTGTGAGGAACTGTTAAAGGAACTAGTGAGTGAAATCCAGCTAGTTTTTTTGCTATCCTGAAGAACGCAGCGACACTGTGCACGCATCTGTTTATAGCGAAAGTAGTTTTCCATGACAGGATGATAGTTAAAAACGCGGAGAGCACGTCTCTGCGTGTGAAACGCGTTGCGGTATGTCTCAGTCCACCAAGGGACTGCGACACGGAGTGGTAAAGTGCGAGAAATGGAATGTTCTGCAGCAGTAAGGATAATATCTGTAAGATATTTCACCTGGTCATCACAACTGCGGAAATCTTGTTCTTAGAAATTCGTCAGGGAGGAGTAAAGCCACCAGGCAGCCTTAGTAAGCTGCCACTTGGGTGTGCGTGCAGATGGGGTAGGAGTCAGCAAACGGATAGCACATGCGAAATGGTTGCTCGAGTAGGTGTCAGAAAGAACAGACCACTCAAGACGACGCACAAGCTGGGCAGTGCAGAAGGATAGGTACAAATGGGAATAGGTGTGGGAGGAGTTGGAAAGGAATGTGGCTGCTCACGTGTTAAGGCAAAAGAGGTTAAGTTGATTAAGAAGGCCAGCCGAGAGGGCACCTCTGTGACAGGTTCTGGGAGATCCCCGAAGGGAATTATGCACGTTTAAGCCACCAAGTAGCAGAAATGGGTGAGGTAGCTGGCCAATAAGCTGAAGGAAGTCTGCCCTGGTGACATCGAATGATACACTACTGGCCATTAAGATTGCTACACCACGAAGATGACGTGCTACAGACGCGAAATTTAACCGACAGGAAGAAGATGCTGCGATATGCAAATGATTAGCTCTTCAGAGCATTCACACAAGGTTGGCGCCGGTGGCGACACCTACAACTTGCTGACATGAGGAAAGTTTCCAACCGATTTCTCATACACTAACAGCAGTTGACCGGCGTTGCCTGGTGAAACGTTGTTGTGATACCTCGTGTAAGGAGGAGAAATGCGTACCATCACGTTTCCGACTTTGATAAAGGTCGGATTTTAGCCTATCGCGATTGCGGTTTATCGTATCGCGACATTGCTGCTCGCGTTGGTCGAAATCCAATGACTGTTAGCAGAATATGGAATCGGTGGGTTCAGGAGGGTAATACGGAACGCCGTGCTGGATCCCAACGGCCTCGTATCACTAGCAGCTGAGATGACAGGCATGTTATCTACATGTTGACGGTCAGCCACGGTACCCTGAATTTTCAAAGTAACGGTTTCCCAGAGAGAAGTAATAGAAAATATGACTTTTCAAATCCTCCATTACCGTTATATTCCTGCTGCAGCGCGTATATGGATGTCAACCGCACTGGGTATTGCTGTACTGATTTCTGCTCTTGCGCCGTTGTAGTACTACTACTACTACTACTACTAGCAGTAGAAGTTATTCCTACCGTTACCACGATTATTAAGACCTTCATTCTTCGGTGGCCCCGGCTGGCAATCGAATCCACGACCGTGAGAAAGTATCATAAGTTAGCGCAGTTACCAGTCTCTCACGAATGTTATTCAGCAAACGACTCTTTAATATTCTTATAACATCGACACGTGATATCGGTTTGCTCCAGCATCCAGCTTGTTCAAGTATCTTTCGAAATACCGGCCCTTTGTAAATCTTTGCCAGAATTGGTTTTTGTATCTGCCACTGTATCAGAGAATCGTCAAACACAAGTCGTATTTCATACGAGTTGTTCAAATAAAATGACGATTTATAAATCTTTTTATTGCGGTATTTTACGGATTCAAATTGCGGGTGTAGCTGAATTTCATCATATAATAGACGTGGCGCAGTTCCTCAGTGAGTAAGGGCCAAAATACAAATTTTGAGGTCTAGGGTCCCATTACCAGCCGTTGTGTGGATTTTGTTACACTATCACTTACCGCTTCATCCACCTCTCACAATGTTTCGAGAGCAACTCTTCCCTCTATGAGCGGTATACTTCAGAATTTAACAGACTAGTGTAATTATTACTGTCGTTATTAATAAATATCATAAATGTATGGTCAGCTTTGCCATGATCTCAACCGACTAACTTTTTTGTAGTTTTCACTGACTCGTGTTTCAGAGTTATTAGTTTTCAAATAAGTTTTATATCGGGATCTTCTTTTCTAATTTATGATAGCAAGTTAGTTCCAAAAATACATGAAAAACTGTCATGGAACTGTTGACAACGCAATTTTAGCTTAATTTCTACTGCTGTTAACGCACTGCAAGCGGTGTTGCCCATTGGAATGACACAAAAAACATATAACTGAGGTAATGTTATAGCAGATTCGTTTATGCATGTGCGAGAAAAACTTAGTATAAACTCTGAATATGACGATCAAGATTTAAGTGAGGACTATACATCTACATCTACATTTATACTCCGCAAGCCACCCAACGGTGTGTGGCGGAGGGCACTTTATGTGCCACTGTCATTACCTCCCTTTCCTGTTCCAGTCGCGTATGGTTCGCGGGAAGAACGACTGTCTGAAAGCCTCTGTGCGCGCTCTAATCTCTCTAATTTTACATTTGTCATCTCCTCGGGAGGTATAAGTAGGGGGAAGCAATATGTTCGATACCTCATCCAGAAACGCACCCTCTCGAAACCTGGAGAGCAAGCTACACCGCGATGCAGAGCGCCTCTCTTGCAGAGTCTGCCACTTGAGTTTGTTAAACATCTCCGTAACGCTATCACGGTTACCAAGTAACCCTGTGACGAAACGCGCCGCTTTTCTTTGGTTCTTCTCTATCTCCTCCGTCAACCCGATCTGGTACGGATCTGCAATGGCATTTGCTAGATGTTTCCAAAGAGGTATACATAAGGTAAATAAGGATGCGATGCGCTGCAACGGAGATGCTGTTAGCTGGTCACAGGTGATGCTCCAAAAACGACCAGCTTTGCGTAAGAAGCGGCTAGAGTTTCTGCGCAACCCACCCATCATTTTGCACGACAATGCGCGGGTGCATACAGCGCAAGCTGTGGCTGCTCTGTTCGGGTGATGGGACTCGGAAGTACTGTACCACCCACCATACTCCCCGGACTTAAGTCCTTGTGACTTTGATTTGATTCCGAAGATGAAGGAACCACTTCGTGTCATTCGCTTCAGAACTGTTCCAGAGATTCGACAGGCAGTAGACCGCTCCATTCGCATCATCAAGCTCTGCTAACGGTATGCTACGCCTTCCACATCGCTGGCAACGGGTTCTACAGAACGCTAGTGACTACTTTGAAGAGCAGTAACAGGTTCAAACATGTAACTCTTTTGTATCGGTTGTTTGTAGACAGGCATGCGGTGGCGGCGTTGACGATACACACGTCGACGAGGCATAGTGCTTCAATGCTGTTGCAGATAGAGCTCACAGCGGAATGGTTCCGCTGGCGTGCACTGCCCGCTCATAGACGGCGCGCAAACCGAGTAAGACTACTATGCGCGTACGGGATAAGCCATTTACACGAAAAAAAATTTTATAATTTTGAAAAACTAACATCGATATTTTAGTCCTGTTTACCATGAACAAATTATTTTCCATTGAAAATCATATTTATCACTATTTTATAGCATTGTCAACATTAATTTCCCTATACCTCAATGTATAAGAACTTTTAACTTTGCTGCCTCAATCTCCGACTGCTGACGTCATTGACCGCTAAACGTACACCGAAAACCAGGGGCTCAAGGATGCAACAAATGGATAAATAATTAACAAATGCTATTATATTACACTGAATTATAGTATACAGCAACTGCATGATGTCTGTGTACCGACACGGTGGGCGATACCAACATCGGCGTGTATCATTTATTTTTAGTCCTGTTTACCACGAACAAATTATTTTCCATTGAAAATCCTATTTAGCATTATTTTATAGCATTGTAAACATTGATTCTCCTATACCTCAAGTTCCAATCTACGTATATGGTATAGGGTGGGTCTCATATTCCTACGTTTCCTTTCCTCTTAATGTATATTTTGTGTCTGCCTCACGACTTCTGACCATTCCCAGCTTGTCCACATCTATGAGCCAAAGAACAGCTGCATTAATGGTTGATTTTGCGAATTTTGGGCACGGCTTTGTTCACAGCCTTGTCTGTCATCTGCTACACTAACGTAGTCCGTTCCGTTCTACATCTACATCTTCGTACACACTATGCAATCCACCGTACGGTGCGTGGCAGAGGGTACCTCGTATCACAACTAGCATCTTTTCTCCCTGTTCCACTCCCAAACAGAACGAGGGAAAAATGACTTCCTATATGCCTCTGTACGAGACCTAATCTCTCTTATCTTATCTTTGTGGTCTTTCCGCGAAATATAAGTTAGCGGCAGTAAAATTGTACTGCCATCAGCCTCAAATGCTGGTTCTCTAAATTTCCTCAGTAGCGATTCACGAAAAGAACGCCTCCTTTCCTCCAGAGACTCCCACCCGAGTTCCTGAAGCATTTCCGTAACACTTGCGTTATGATCAAACCTACCAGTAACAAATCTAGCAGCCCGCCTCTGAATTGCTTCTATGTCCTTCCTCAATCCGACCTGATAGGGACCCCAAACGCTCGAGCAGTACTCAAGAATAGGTCGTATTAGTGTTTTATAAGCAGCCTCCTTTACAGATGAACCACATCTTCCCAAAATTCTACCAATGAACCGAAGACGAATATCCGCCTTCCCCACAACTGCCATTACATGTGTAAGTAGGCTGTTTAGGTTTTTATGTTGGTAACGCCACGTAGCGCACTGTATCAAAAACACAGAATGTGCTGTGTGCAGTCTGTGGCTGGTTTGCATTGTTGGAATTTGCTATTGTAGTGTTGGGCAGCTGGTTGTTAACAGCGCGTAGTGTTGCGCAGTTGGAGGCGAGCCGCCAGCAGTGGTGGATATGGGGAGAGAATTTTAAGAGCGGACGATCTGGACGTGTGTGCGCCAGAAAGAGTAAATTTGTAATTTTGGATATCATGAACTGATATATATATATTATGACTTTTGAACACTATTAAGGTAAATACATTGTTTGCTCTCTATCAAAATATTTCATTTGCTAACTATGCCTATCAGTAGTTAGTGCCTTCAGTAGTTAGAATATTTTATTTAGCTGGCAGTAGTGGCGCTCGCTGTATTGCAGTAATTGTAGTAACGAAGATTTTTGTGAGGTAAGTGATTCATAAAAGGTATAGGTTATTGTTAGTCAGGGCCATTCTTTTATAGGGATTTTTGAAAGTCAGATTGCGTTGCGCTAAAAATATTGTGTGTCAGTTTAAGCACAGTCATTTATAATTTTTCTAAGGGGACGTTTCATCTGTCGACCCTTAGTCGAGGATACCTCCCTGGAATCTTCTGTTTTGTTCTTGTAGTTTGTGTAATTAGTGTAGCTATTGTTTATTGCTAGTGCGTAATTATACAGAGGATATCCTTTGTAGTTGTAGTTTTTCATTGTTGTACAATAAAACACTTGTGGCATGCATGTAGATTTGCACCAAGTATTTCGCAGCTGCGCTTGCAATTGACGAGATATTATTTTCAGTGCTGTGCTAATGTGTTTTCTAGTTTTTGATCTTGAAATTGTGCTTTTCTTGTTTTCGTGTGAAATACGTGATAATTATGGCGTGTGAAAAACGTAACACTAGGCTCCAAAGTAAATTAAGAAATGACAGTGAAGACGAGAGTAGTGTGTTAGCGCCACTGTGTAATGAATTAACAAAAATTCAGAATAGTAATTTGGTAACTGTGCATAGGGAAATTGACCAGGCAACAAATAATGGCGTAAACAGTGAAACAATTAGTGAACAGGGAATCGATCGGACGGAAACAGCTCGCCTCAGGAATCCGAAATGACAGGACAAAATCTCGCAAATACTGCAGATTCAGGTTTTGGGTCCTCACCGTTTTCTCAAATAAGTCAAGACACATTTTCTGCCGGCCTCGGTGGCCGTGCGGTTCTAGGCGCTCCAGTCCAGAGCCGTGCTGCTGCTACGGTCGCAGGTTCGAATCCTGCCTCGGGCATGGGTGTGTGTGATGTCCTTAGATTAGTTAGGTTTAAGTAGTTCTAAGTTTTAGGGGACTGATGACCACAGCAGTTGAGTCCCATAGTGCTCAGAGCCATTTGAACCATTTGAACACATTTTCTGCTTGTCAAAGTGTGAATGTTGCCGGTGCAAATACACTGCCGAAAAGCACTGAGGAACATGCTTCAGACACCAGTGCATTGTTATTACAGTTAATGCAACAAATGGGACAAAGGCTACAAAAGTTAGACACAACGCTTGAACAAAATCAGAAACAAATGGAACAAAATCAAAAACAGTCACAGCAACAAATGGAACAAAATCAGAAACAAATTAAAGAAACACTTCAACAAATGCGTGAAGATTTAACTACTGAGTTACATAACATCGAACTGAAATGTCAAAAGTCTGTAATGACGTAAAAACACAAATTTGTGAGCATTTTCAACCTTTTTTTTTGCGGCATGAAAATGCATTACAGAATCACGAAGCAGCCATAAAAGAACTGCAAAGTATTGTTCATGAAAATCACGAGACCTTGCGGGCTAAAATTGACTCAGTTGCATCTACCGATTCGGTTATGCAACTTGCAAAAACTCAGGAAAACTTAAAGGACACAGTAGATACTCTGAAAATTGGTTCAGAAAGACACATGGAGGAAATTAGTTCATTATCAGAGAAAGTAGTCGAACTTTCGGATCAGCTAAATAATTTATCTACCAAGGTAGATGATACTCTGAACGACACAAGACCAGTAGTCTTTAATGACACAGAAGAGTATGAACAAATTAGAAAATTCAAACAAAATCAGAATCAAATTAATACACAGTACAAAAGAGAAATCCGGGAAGTACAAGATAAGTTGACACAGGTAATCCACGAATTACATATTTCAGAGGACACTCACGCTCCAATACGGGAAGAGGGACATAGAAATATGGAACAGCCACAAAATAATAACACAGGGCACTTCGGAAATTATGAAAGAAATTGGCAAGGTACACCGAATTTTGAGATTGAGCCCCCGAAACGACGTAACAATGACCGACATGCCACTCGGCGACATGATGATTTTGACTATAAAATGTTTATTACTACACGTAAATTCAAAACATTTAAGAATTCCGGCAACGACATTCATCCACAAGCGTGGCTTCATCAATTCTCTCATTGTTTTCCTCCCAACTGGTCGTTAGAGCACAGATTAGAATTTATGTGTGGCTATTTAGAGAATGAACCAGCTGTAAGAATGCGATCGGTCATTCACGATTGTCGCAGTGAAGCAGAATTTTATCAAGCCTTCCTCTCAGCATAGTGGTCTCAAGCTACACAAGACCGAGTAAAACATAGCATCATAATGATGAAACATTTCGAACAATCTGAATTTTCCAGTCTTGTGAAATATTTTGAAGACATGTTGCATAAGAATCAGTACCTGTCAAACCCATACAGTCCCTCAGAACTCATCCGCATTTGCTTAATGAAATTGTCTGAACATTTACGACACATTATTTTGGAAGGACGTTGCAAAGACGACATTGAAACTTTTCAGGGACTGTTACAAGAATTGGAAACTGACACTGACAATCGTGGTACGCAAAAACAGGAGCACAACAATTACAGGTCACATCCGTCACAATTCCGCGATGACAGAAATAATAACTGGACACGACAAGGCTATTCTTACAACGTAAATCGTGGCAAAACAGACACCACCCATATGACAACCGTTGGCAGAGTAAAAATAATTACAGGGAAAGGTCATCTCTCCGCGGTAATGACTATCACAGAGACAATCAGAGAAACAGACAATATGGGACCCAAAACAATTATTATCAAGGGAGACAGAATAACTTCAGACGCAACAGTCTACCGTGCAGTTACGATTCCGGGAGAAATTCTCCACCACATGACCGACAAAAAAGAAACTATGTAAACTACCGGCGAAACGACAGACCTGAATTTCATCAGAACTGGAGGGATCCAAACGGGGCAGGGCCCTCTCGACAACGTGAATTTGTCGAAGTTAGGTCTCCTAATCCAAATAACGACGCGCGCCAACAAAGAGACAATAGGCAATGACACACCGCTGGCAACCATGAAACGTACTTACGAAGCTGACGACGTAGCTGCCGTGGCTGGTAATTACGTAAAAATGGAAGACATTAGGGACATCTTACTCCAGGAACATGACATAAAACATAACAACATAGCATATCCTGTAATTCACATTACAGTAAATGACGTAAAATTTACGGCAGTACTTGACTCTGGCAGTCCCATTTCAGTAATTAGTGAAACAGCCTTTAGCAAATGCAACAAATCGAACGATTGCCCCACACTTCCATTATGTAAGATTAAATTACAAGATGCAGTTTTTGGAAAAAGTCTAGATGTACGCCAACAAACCAACTTAGAATTCCTTTGTCAAAGACAGAGCTTCTCTATGAACTTTCTTATTGTTCCATTATTGTCAACAGAAATTATATTAGGAGTAGACTTTCTGAATGAATACAAAGCAACCTTAAACTTTCACGATGCTGAAATAAATTTAGAGAAAGAAGGTAAGTCAATAACTTTGAAATTTGAAGATTGGCTCTCAAACCATGACGAGGAAATTAATCGGTTTTATCTTCTGGTAGACAACAGTTCGGAATTTTCGACGGAACTAGACATTAACAATCACTCTGCAGGTACTGACAGGGATGATATCGACGGCGTATTTGATACTAATGAGTTAATTCAGAATAAAATTCAAACAATTGAGTATTGTAATGACACTGATAGGCAGGACCTTTTTGAGATTTTACAAGCACATTCTACAGTTTTTACTCACAAAACAGAAACAATCAAGGGATTTTAATACCAATTTCGTGTTCGTGAGCATACTAAATTTTGTGTTAGACCATACGTAATTCCGGCACATTATAGGGACCGTGTTAGAACAGAAATACAATCCATGCTTGACGAGGGCATTATTGAACCTGCAGTAAGCTCATACAACAATCCATTACATGTTGTTGAGAAGAAAAATGGATCGATCAGGCTTGTCTTAGATTCGAGACAAATCAATACTATCATCATTCCTGAAACAGACAGGCCGCAAACGATGGAAGAACTTCTTCAAAGTTTTAATGGTGTAAAAGTGTTGTCTTCCATTGATCTCAGATCCAGCTTTTATCAGATTGAACTTCATCCAGAATGAAGAAAATACACAGCTTTTCTTTGTTTTGGCGTTTGTTATCAATTTCGGAATCTTCCTTTTGGTTTTAACATTTCTTGGGCAGCATTCATTCGTGGGCTAAATTCCTTATTACGTGAGTTCTTGAAACGTCACATCACCTTATATGTGGACGATATTCTGATAGCAGAGGCCTCGTGGGAACAACATAATCGCATCCTCAACAGCGTGTTGCTGAATCTGGAATTACAGTTAACTTGGAAAAGTCTGCATTCGGTATGACAAAGGTGAAGTTTTTGGGACATATTATTTCTTCTGAAGGCATTCAGCCGGATCCTGAAAAGTTAGTAGCAATCAGAGCCATTCCAGTTCCATCCACAAAAAAACAAGTCCGCAGTTTTCTAGGTCTCGTAAATTTTTACCGTCGTTTTCTGAATATGCAAATTCTACACTCCTGGAAATTGAAATAAGAACACCATGAATTCATTGTCCCAGGAAGGGGAAACTTTATTGACACATTCCTTGGGTCAGATACATCACATGATCACACTGACAGAACCACAGGCACGTAGACACAGGCAACAGAGCATGCACAATGTCGGCACTAGTACAGTGTATATCCACCTTTCGCAGCAATGCAGGCTGCTATTCTCCCATGGAGACGATCGTAGAGATGCTGGATGTAGTCCTGTGGAACGGCTTGCCATGCCATTTCCACCTGGCGCCTCAGTTGGACCAGCGTTCGTGCTGGACGTGCAGACCGCGTGAGACGACGCTTCATCCAGTCCCAAACATGCTCAATGGGGGACAGATCCGGAGATCTTGCTGGCCAGGGTAGTTGACTTACACCTTCTAGAGCACGTTGGGTGGCACGGGATACATGCGGACGTGCATTGTCCTGTTGGAACAGCAAGTTCCCTTGCCGGTCTAGGAATGGTAGAACGATGGGTTCGATGACGGTTTGGATGTACCGTGCACTATTCAGTGTCCCCTCGACGATCACCAGTGGTGTACGGCCAGTGTAGGAGATCGCTCCCCACACCATGATGCCGGGTGTTGGCCCTGTGTGCCTCGGTCGTATGCAGTCCTGATTGTGGCGCTCACCTGCACGGCGCCAAACACGCATAGGACCATCATAGGCACCAAGGCAGAAGCGACTCTCATCGCTGAAGACGACACGTCTCCATTCGTCCCTCCATTCACGCCTGTCGCGAAACCACTGGAGGCGGGCTGCACGATGTTGGGGCGTGAGCGGAAGACGGCCTAACCGTGTGCGGGACCGTAGCCCAGCTTCATGGAGACGGTTGCGAATGGTCCTCGCCGATACCCCAGGAGCAACAGTGTCCCTAATTTGCTGGGAAGTGGCGGTGCAGTCCCCTACGGCACTGCGTAGGATCCTACGGTCTTGGCGTGCATCCGTGCGTCGCTGCGGTCCGTTCCCAGGTCGACGGGCACGTGCACCTTCCGCCGACCACTGGCGACAACATCGATGTACTGTGGAGACCTCACGCCCCACGTGTTGAGCAATTCGGCGGTACGTCCACCCGGCCTCCCGCATGCCCACTATACGCCCTCGCTCAAAGTCCGTCAACTGCACATACGGTTCACGTCCACGCTGTCGCGGCATGCTACCAGTGTTAAAGACTGCGATGGAGCTCCGTATGCCACGGCAAACTGGCTGACACTGACGGCGGCGGTGCACAAATGCTGCGCAGCTAGCGCCATTCGACGGCCAACACCGCGGTTCCTGGTGTGTCCGCTGTGCCGTGCGTGTGATCATTGCTTGTACAGCCCTCTCGCAGTGTCCGGAGCAAGTATGGTGGGTCTGACACACCGGTGTCAATGTGTTCTTTTTTCCATTTACAGGAGTGTAGTTACACCAAAACTTTGTTCTCTCACTGGAAAAAATACTAGTTGGAACTGGGACGAACAGGCACAACTGGAATTCAATTCTTTGAAAGAAGCGCTACTTAACGCGCCAATACTAGCCCATCCAGATCTGTCTCAAGAATTCTGCCTTAGCACGGATTCTTCTAAAGTTGGTCTTGGTGCCCATTTATTTCAAGAAGCTATAGAAAATGACACTACTGTTCAGAAAACCATTGCTTTTGTAAGCCGAGTGCTAACAAAATCTGAAAAAAATTATTCCGTTACTGAATTAGAAGCTTTAGTAATTGTTTGGGCATTTAACAAATTCCGTTTCTTTCTTTCTGGTAAGCACGTAAAAGCATACAGTGATCATCGTGCATTACAATTTCTTATATCTTAAAAATTAAATCATGACAGGTTAAAACGTTGGGCATTGTTTCTCCAAGAATTCCTCTTCACAATAGTCTACATTTCCGGCAAGCAGAACATTGTTGCGGACGCACTGTCACGCGCACCGGCTGGGCTTAAGAAAAGTAACACAGAAGGCAACCTTGAGAAATTTTCAGTATTCTTTACATTCAGAAAGTCGCTATTGAAAACTTCATCATCACATCTTTAAAGGACATTGCTCATGAACAAGATAAAGTTCCGATTTGGAAAGACATCAAAAGTAAATGGCATGAAAAGACACACACACAGATTCGGCATTATTATCTGGTTAGAAACAACATACTCTTCGAACGCTGCAATGTTGATGACAAGCTATGGGTACTTTGCTTTCCTGACGATTTTGTTAATAAGCTCATTTGGTACTTTCATTTCAGCTACGCACATTTTGGTCCAAGAAAATGTTATCATATTCTTCGGACGACTTGTTACTTTAAAAATATAGAAAAGAGAATTCGAAGAGTCTTGTCTATTTGTAAACTTTGTCGAAAGGCTAAACCATCTACTATCTCACATCGTGCTCCGTTGTTTCCTATCATTCCTTCTAAATTAAAAGAATTTGCTGCTGTTGATCTCTTGGGACCCCTTGTCAGGACATCGAATGGATTTTCGTACGTTCTAGTAGCTGTTGAACTTACTTCAAAATTTGTTTCTTTCACTCCGTTACGTAAAGCCACTGGGCGGCCTGTATCCAACGCCTTTGTTAAAAATTTCTTACGTGAAGTTGGCCACGTTGCTAAAGCCATTTCAGATCACGGACCGCAATTCAGATCTTCTGTTTGGTCACGCATGCTTCGGAATCATAAAATCAAACCTGCTTTTATTTCACTGTACTCACCACATTGTAACCCGTCTGAACGGATTATGAAAGAAATTAGTAAGCTTTGCAGACTTTATTTTCACAGAAAGCACCAGCATTGGGCCGGATATTTACACTTATTTCAAAACGTGCTGAATGAAATGCCTGATGACTCCACTGCTTTACCACCTATTCTTGTACTGAAGAATGAAGAACCACCAAACAAAATCAGAGAGCTTGTACCTTTTCCGAATACACGTAAACTTCGACACAAAGACATAATTAATTTGACTATTAAAAATATAAACTCTGGTGCAGACAAAAGGAGAAAACTACACGGTAAAGCAAATGCAAAGAAACTATATATTGGTCAGAAAGTTCTCATTAAAGCTCATTCATTGTCACATAAGAAGAAACACTTGAGTCACAAATTCTTTCAAGTTTACAATAGACCTTACAGAATTCGACGTATACCACATGATAATTGCGTTGAAGTTGAAACTCTGCGTACTAGGAAGAGTAAAGGTTTACACCACATTTCACACGTAAAACCGTTACTTGAAAGACAATCTGCTTTTTAACTTAGTGTTTGCCATAAAATTTTTCACTTCACGCTACTAGTACGCTTTGTCACACTTAGACACTGTTACCATGCAACAATGTTTTGAAGTTAACTATCCAGTGTAGAACCTAGGGAACGTATTTAGACAGTAATTACGAATGCATTGTTATAGTGAACAGACGACACAGTGTTGTTATTTGTACATTCTTGCTTGTTAGTTGCACGATTACGTAACGAATATACGGCTTACATACTTAGAATATATACTGCTAATGAGATTTTAATGCAACATTTTGGTTTACTTGAAAAGGTACTCTTTATTTGAAGTACATTCTGTGAGATTAAAGATGACTTAGCATTTGGTTTCTTTGACAGCTACACGATTATATCACGATGCTACTAATATGTGACACAATTTACATTGTTGCTTTTGCGGTGTAACGGTTTTATATCTGCACAGTTTTTCAGAATTCTTCTGGAAAGGAAAACATGTTTTAGTAGTAACTTTTGTGGTATAACTACAATGAGACAGCCTTTTTCGTAGCACAACAATACATTACAGTATAGTACTTTCTTGATCAGGGTACTGTACGTAATAACTACGATATCTATATGCATAGCATTTCACTTTTGTTTATCACGAGGGAAGTGCATTGACTTCTACAGAACTATGCTTACGGATGACGATAATTACTACACTTGGCACATTTTTACCGTTAAGTAATGACAGAGATTATTTTACAAGACGCACAGTTCAGCGCTGCAGTACACATATTTGAGTAATTAATTTTGTACTTAAAACATTTATTTTTAAAGATTTTTGAATTACAATAATACAAAGGTTTTCTGTGATACATTCATTCCATTGCTGTAATCTGTAATACCTGAGGGTATAATTACGTTAATCCTCAGGGAGGTACACGCTTACTTTGTGTACCATGTGTTTGGCAAGCACAAGGAGCCCTAGCTAATATGGTGTTTGCTTATACAACTTTACACATCGGTACCATATTTCTGTAACACAGAATTACACAGCTATCTGATCATTTAACTGAGAGAGACAAAAATTTTTTTGCTACATCAGTGACAGATGTTTACGTAATTACACAGTTGGATAACTTCACACTTGTGAAATTGTATTTTGTCTGTACTTTGTGAACTGTTCATATTTTTTTCGGAACCATTATCATACTATGAGCTTTGAATGGTGTATTTGGTATGGGATCATGATTTTTAAAGTACGTTTGAGGTAGATGACACTATTGAAATGAGCAGAGAATTTTTTTTAGGTTTTGAAATTATTGCAGAAAGCTACGACGTTTTTGAGATTTGATTGAGGTGTTATGATGTAATTATTACGATGACGATGTGTATTATGCTGTTGACGTATGTTTATGATCAATAAGCTGATGCTACCATATATGAGGAATGTGATTACGTGTTTATATGTATATGAATAAAGAATAAAAGTTAGGGACTCTGGTTTGTGAAAAAGGATGTTGGAAACCAAGAATCGTACTTTAAGAGTTATGACTTGTGTGTCCATGTGTTAATGTATCACAACACTGCTATTCATAAGATTTCGTTTCTACACATTTCTACTGTAATTTTTCGATCTGTGAATTTTTTTTTATGAGACTGTCACTGTAGCGCAAACTGCTGTCGTAAATATTTCGGTAAGAATGTTAAGTGACCTTCACGTAATGCATCGTGGGCGCCCAGCTGTGCCACCTGCCTGTAGAAAAAGCCATTAGGTGGAGAAAAAAGAGGCCATTAACCTAGCTATTGACATTCCTTTGTAGAAAGCATCGCAACTACGACACGCTCATTGCTTGGAAACATATCGTACTTTGTGCTACTTACTGAAATGCTTACGAATTGATGGGAAATATTCTTACATCTGCACACCTGATTATGACAAGTGTCTTTCTACGAGAGTTGAGAGAATTTCTACTGACTTATGAAGTCCCACATGGCTATTGAATGATGTTTTTATGGTTTGCTTTATATAGTTGCTTATTTCATTTGATATCTGGTTTCCAGCTGTGTTGCAGCATTGGTTCTATAAAATAAAATTAGATGCATTTGCTAATGTGAACACTTTCTGTCAACAGATCTGTTAAATAATAATTTTATGATCCACATTCTTCAAAAAAGGAGCACTTGGAAAGGAAAGACCAATAAGAAGGAACTAATAACAGTAACTGCATCTATAATTTTTTTTTCAAGTACTTGGTAATTCTTTTTGTAGAATAAGTTGTGGTGCACCACTTTAATGACATAGACATTAAGATATGAATAGACATTTCCTTTATCTGCATTGTTGTCTTTAGTGTTATATTTTTTCTGCTTGAGTTTTTTCATGTTTAGATATAAGTTATAGCATTTGCTGCTGCTGTTTGCCAGGCACAGTGCTACTGAATTTCACTTTGTATTACTCTGTTAAGCCAGTTGTACTATTGATTTATTTTTCTTGTTTGCTTCACAGTGCCTTATATTAGTTGTAATATTCCAATTGCTTTGCTAATTTAGATATACTGCTGCTTGCTTTGCCATTTTGCATTTTTTTGTCATTGCTGTTTGTGTTAATTGTTTTGTACTGCTGCATTGCCTCGTCCCTTAGTTTATGCATCTGAGCTCAATAGATTTAAGTTAGCTTAAGATGAGGTAGGCTATATAAGAGAACGAGTTGTGATGAATTGGAAGAAATGCATTGAGAAGCTATAAGAAAACGGTTTGGCCAAAAAAGTATTCTGAAAGAGGATATGAACAAAAGAGTAGGGTTTAGGGACAACAGGTTTAGGTAGGATTTTCTTGGAAATAAATGATGAGGTAAGATAATGGAAAATAACATATAAATACAGAAAGCATGCTTGGATAGGGTTTTTTAGGTGGAAACAAATGTTGAAATAAGAGGAAAGATCAATGAAATGAAGTTTTGGGTTGGACTACAGTACCAAATGATACACTGAAAACGAACCCTGTCCTTTCCTTTTGAGTTATTCAGCTATGTGTTTGTGTACCCTTGTGTATTTGTGTTCTTCCTGTCCTAATGTGTTTACCTGATAAGAGTTATGTTGTAGAATTTTTCTAATAATATGTTATTTACTTGGTAAAGATGGTTAGACATTATTTATTCTGTTTCGTTGCTCATGTGTGAAGTTGATGTTTCAAAAGTTATTCTGATCTTTTATGTATTTACTTATGTCATAATTCCTGTAACACTGATGTATATGTTATTTCGATTCTTTTGTAAAACCCATATTACTACAAATGGTATCTGTATTATTGTGTTTTTTTAATGATGTTTTCTGTGTCTTTGTGATTGTATTCTCATGTTATAATATTGTAATTGACACCAGTTCATCAAATTAAGTAACTTGTAAGCATTCATTTCACTGCACACATTTCTGTTGGTCATAGTATATGCACAATATAAGAAAAAAAGGACTGTTAGTGCTTGCACGTGTGTTGATAATTCAGCAAGGGACTGGTTAACAGCATTGCTGGTTCTAAGGACATTCCAAAAAGTTTTGTGATTGCACAAGTGGTGGTTCATGGACTTGCTATATTGTCCGCAAGACTCTTCGATGGTGATTGTGCACCTGCACAGTCGCAACAGATGGCTGCTGGCCATCTCTACAAGGACTACAGAGGGTCTGCATCTTTGATGGCCCACGAATACCATTATTTCTACAAGGACTGCAGTGGGTCTGCACCTCTGGTGGCCCATCAGTACCATCATCTCTACCAGGACTACAGTGGGTCTACTCTGTGATGACCTACCTACCAATATTCTTCAAAATTTCGACTGACTCTGCTGTGGGTTTGCTCTGTTGTGGCCCATTACCTGTCTGCATGTCAAGAGGCAGCATTGTCTTTCCGTTGGAAGGAAAACACTACTTCTTCAAGACTGCATGGAAATCCACTACTTCCGTGTGCATTTTCTTTTACTGCTCAGACTTTGAGAAAAAAAAACACTGCAATTTTACTGTGATGAATGATCAGGACTGTCTTTATGGACTGTGAGAAAATTTTAGCTTTTGACCAACATTGTATAAATAAGTGTGTGCATTTGATTTCTTTGTTATTGTAGTTATGAAATTTTTTTTCAAATCTGTATTGTCCACTGCCCAAAACTATTTGTATAATTTATTGTGGGGAGCATGGTGGCTATGTAAGTAGGCTGTTTAGGTTTTTATGTTGGTAACGCCACGTAGCGCACTGTATGAAGATCACTGACTGTGCTGTGTGCAATCTGTGGCTGGTTTGCATTGTTGGAATTTGCTATTGTAGTGTTGGGCAGTTGGCTGTTAACAGCACATAGTGTTGCACAGCTGGAGGGGAGCCGCCAGCAGTGGTGGATGTGGAATGAGAGATGGCAGAATTTTAAGAGCGTACGATCTGGACGTGTGTGCACCAGAAAGAGTAATTTTGTAATATTGGATATCATGAACTGATATATATATATATATATATATATATATATATATATATATATATATATATATATATATATATATATATATATAATGACTTTTGAACACTATTAAGGTAAATACGTTGTTTGTTCTCTATCAAAATCTTTCATTTGCTAACTATGCCTATCAGTAGTTAGTGCCTACAGTAGTTAGAATAATTTATTTAGCTGGCAGTAGTGGCGCTTGCTGTTTTGCAGTAATTGTAGTAACGAAGATTTTTGTGAGGTAAGTGATTCATGAAAGGTATAGGTTATTGTTAGTCAGGGCCATTCTTTTGTAGGGACTTTTGAAAGTCAGATTGCGTTGCGCTAAAAATATTGTGTGTCAGTTTAAGCACAGTCATTTATAATTTTTCTAAGGGGACGTTTCACACGCTTGTCCAGTTCATATCGCTCTGCAATGTTACGCCCAAATATTTAATCGACGTGACTGTGTCAAGCGCTACACTACCAATGGAGTATCCAACCACTACAGGATTCTTTTTCCTATTCATCTGCATTAATTTGCATTTATCTATATTTAGAGTTAGCTGCCATTTTTTACACCAATCACAAATCCTGTCCAAGTCATCTTGTATCCTCCCACAGTCACTCAACGACGACACCTTCCCGTACACCACAGCATCATCAGTAAACAGCCGGACATTGCTATCTACCCTATCCAAACGATCATTTATGTAGATAGAAAACAACAGCGGACCTACCACGCTTCCCTGGGGCACTCCAGATGATACCCTCACCTCCGATGAACACTCACCATCGAGGACAACGTACAGGGTTCTATTACTTAAGAAGTCTTCGAGCCACTCACATATTTAGGAACCAATTCCATATGCTCGTATCTTAGGAATCTGCAGTGGGGAACCAAGTCAAACGCTTTCCGGAAGTCAAGGAATAAGGCATCCGTCTGATACCCTTCATCCATGGTTCGCAAGACAACATGTGAAAAAAGGGCGAGTCGCGTTTCGCAAGAGCGATGCTTTCTAAAGCCGTGCTGATGCATGGACAGAAATTTCTCTGTCTCAAGGAAATTCATTATATTCGAACTGAGAACATGTTCGAGAATCCTGCAACAAACCGATGTTAAGGATATTGGTATGTGATTTTGAGGATCCGTCCTTCTACCCTTCTTGTATACAGGCGTCACCTGCGCTTTTTTCCAGTCGCTTGGGGCGTTTCGTTGGGCAACAGATTCGCGATAAATGCACGCTAGGTAAGGAGCCAGTGCAGTGGAGTACTCTCTGTAAAACCGAATTGGAATCCAATCAGGACCTAGCGATTTAATTATTTTCAACCCATTCAGCTGCTTCACAACCCCAGGGATGCTGACACTATGTCCTCCATACGGGAATCTGAACGAGACTCAAACGACGGTAAGTTTGTACGATCCTCCTGCGTGAAAGATTTCTCAAATGCTAAATTTAAAATTTCAGCTTTCGTTTTGCTGTCTCCCGTTGCAGGCCAGACTGATCAGTGAGTGACTGGATGGAAGGCTTCGACCCGCTTACCGATTTTACGTAAGACCAGAATTTCCTCGGGTTTTCAGCATGTTCTTTTGCTAAGGTATGACAGTGGTAGTGGTTGTATGCTTCGCGCATCACTCTTTTTACAGCAGCACGAATCTCTACTAACTTTTGCCTGTGCGCATTCTTCCGATCTTTCTTGTACCGCGAGTGCAACTGTCTTTGCTTCCTGAGCATTCTCCGAATTGCGCTGTTAAACCACGGTGGGTCTTTTCCGTCCGTAACCCAGTTTTTCGGCACATACTTGTCCAATGCGTGATTTACAATGTGTTTAAAATTTGCCCATAATTCTTCCACGTCCATCGTACCGGAAGTAAATAAAGTCGACTCATTTACTAAGTGGGATGCTAACAACTGCTTATCTGCTCTTTCTAGTAAGAATACTCTCCTAGCCTTCTTGACCGACTTTTTAACTTTCGTAACCATAATCTTAATGACAATATCATGATCACTAATCCCTGTCTCAACAGTGACACCGTCGATGAGGTCTGGTCTGTTCGTAGCTACCAGATCTAAAATATTTCCGTTGCGCGTTGGCTGTCGATGTAGCTGCTCAAGACAGTTTTCGGATAATGTGTTCAAAAGTAATTCACACGACGGCTTGTCTGTACTACCTGTAATGAATCCATAGACATCCCAGTCTATACTAGGTAGGTTGAAGTCGCCTGCGACTAATATAGCATGATCCGGGTACTCCTGCATACAGGGTGTAGACTCCCTTTCAATGATTCTAGGACTGTCACGGTGGAACCCGGTGGCCGGTAGTAACACCCAACAATTAACTTTATTTCTCCTAGCCCTGTTAAATGTGTCCAGATAACTTCACAATCACACTCTACTTCGACCTCAGTAGACACAATACTTTTGTCAACTGCAATGAAGACACCACCTCCTACAGTGTCTAATCTGTCTTTCCGATACACGTTCCAACCCTGACTAAATATTTCAGAACTTCCTATTTCAGGGTTCAGCCAGGTCTCAGTCCTGAGAGGGCAGTAAATTCAGGAACTTTATTCCGAACACTCTGAAAATTTGCTGCTAATATCTTGATAGCTGAAGTGTCTTTCCACTGAGCGCGTTCTGATTTCCCTGCCTGCACGACGACTGGTGAGTGTTCATCAGGACACCTCACACTACTGCCTAGCCTAAAAAACCCCCATGTGCACGCCACAAGTACTCTGCTACCGGAGTAGCCTCTTCCTTTGTGTAGTGCACCCCTGACCTATCTAGGGGCGTCTTACAATTCCCCACCCAATAGCGCAAGTATAGAAATCTGCAGCCAAGACCGTCACAGAGTCGACGAAGCATCTGGTTGAGACCCTCCACTCGGCTCCAAACCAAAGGACCCCGATCGACTCTGGGAACGATGCTGCAAATAGAGAGCTCTGCTTGCACCCCGCATGCAAGGCCAGCGTCTTCATCAAATCCGCCAGCCGCCCGTACGAACTGAGGATCGCGCAGACGACTGCACCCCGTATGCTCCATAGCCGCAGGCAAGGCCGACTCGACATCTTGGATGATGCCCCCCGGCAGACAAACCGAGTGCACTTTGGAATTCTTTCCAGCCCTGTACACTATTTCCCTAAGGGGCTCCATCACCCGCCTAACATTGGAACTCCCAGTAACCATCTAGCCTTTGCCCCTGTGTTCCTGCTCGGGCCCTGTTGAAGGAGCGGCCACCTGCCCACTGACAGGATGAAGGCGCGAGGCAAGCTGGCCAGCCTCGACATTGACCCTCCGCCTCGAGCGACGCGAACGCGTAGCAGTCCGCCACTCAACTTGAGGTGAGGGCGGCCCCAACATGCCGGGTACACTAGAAGGTGCCTCGGCGGCTGAGTCAGCGGACGGAGCAAGCGACACCTGGGGTGTCTCAAGCGACGCGTCAGACCCTCCGCCGTCGCTGCACCTCGAGGCAGCAGCCTGAAGGCGGCTGACCGTGGCCAACAGCACGCTCAGCTGCTCGAGAACCGTGGCCAGTTCCCCCTGCGCCCGCACACACCCTATCCATCCTACTGGTAATATCTGGACGTATAGAGTTGCGACAAATAAAACAGCAACATGCGATTGCACAGTTGCGTCACCAGCGCCAGATTGATCTGTGATATATGAACAATTACTTACGATTGGTTCAAATGGCTCTGAGCACTATGGGACTTAACATCTGAGGTCATCAGTCCCCTAGAACTTAGAACTAATTAAACCTAACTAACCTGAGGACATCACACAGATCCATGCCCGAGGCAGGATTCGAACCTGTGACCGTAGCAGTCGCGCGGTTCCAGACTGAAGCGCCTAGAACCGCATGGTCACTGCGGCCGGCTAATTATTTACGAACCAATCAATCAGATGACCACGACTACGCCACTATAGAGATATTACAATGCGATCCTACCCCTGTCTTAGTACAAGTGATAACCGCCTACGCGATGTTACACTCTACCATTATTAAAATTTGATACTACCCAATTCGAAAATACGCAAAGATCTGAAAAATTTCACCGCGCAAGCACACAAACACACAAAGTAATTTGAATTAAACCTGCGGAACTAATACGAAAAACTGAATATACGACTAGTTTCTGCTACTGCTGCTCGCACACGTCACTCTGCAAGCACAGATGAAACTGCACTGGCCTCTGTCTGCTGCTAACTGACTCTACGAAATAAACAGAAAGCACTGGCTGTCCAAAACAAACAACTGACTAACGACTCCGCGAATTTATACTTCACAGCTATCAATAAGCATTTTGTGCGCTTGCATATTTAATTACATAAAATCCTTGCGTATTCTCGTATATTTAATTACATAAAATCCTAGCGTATTCTCGTATTTGAGAGAATACGCAAGGATTTTATGTAATTAAATATGCAAGCGCATAAACGCTCAGAAAGAAATTAAGAATCAAATTACAAAACAAATATGAAAGCTAAATATGCGACTCGCTACTGCACTGCTGCTGCACCAGCGCTGCACTGATACTTCACCAGCAGCTGCTCAAGGCTCACTCTCTCCTGCACAAAGCCCCTCGGTCTCAAATTGGACAGAGTTCTCCTGCAACTTCTCCACTTCCATCCCCACGATATGACTCACTGTTTTGCGGTTCTTCAAGCGCAGGGAGGTACTGCACTTCAGTGCATTTTACCTTGCTCTTTGCGTATGTGCTATCTGGACCCACCTACGCCTTTCGTATCGCTTTTAGTATCATTTCACGGTTCTCGATCTGTAATCGATGCATGGCCTCCTCTAATTTTGTCTTACTATATTCTTCGAGTTGTCTCACACGCTCCTCTGATCTGTCTACCAATCTCCCCATCCCTTTTCGTTGCTTCTCCAAGTTTTTGATTCTGTTCCCTAATTACGAAATTGCCTCAGGACTGTTTCCAAACTATTTTCTTATACTGTTCTCTCGGCTCCTTTGCTATCTTAATGGTTTCCGGATCTTCGCTCTTTGTCTCCTGAGCAATTTTCTTCGTTTCCTTTTCAAGTTTCGTTATTTTATTCGTAAAATCGTTAAATATCTCCTCCGCCATGTCCTTATTTTACCGCCTCAGTTTTTCTCCCAAGTACTTAATTTCTTGTCTTATCTTTTCAAAATGTCCTTATTTTCTTGTTTTGGCCACGCGGTGTTGCCTCGCGGTTAGAGGTGCCATGTCACGGGTTGCGCGGCCCCTCCCGCCGGAGGTTCGAGTCCTCCCTTGGGCCTGGGTGTGTGTGTGGTTCTTAGCATAAGTTAGTTTAAGTAGTGTGTGAGTCTAGCGACCGATGATCTCAGCAGTGTGGTCCCTTAGGAATACACACACATTTGAACATTTTTTTCTTGCTTTGTCTTTTCTCCCATGTATTTATTTTCTTGCCTCACTTTTTCTCCTATATCCTTGTTTTCTTGTCTTATCTTGTTCCCCTCTTTCAAAAATATTAAAATCATCATTTCTTGTTCGATACTTCTCTCTGGTGAAAATGTGGCTGATCCTAATGGAGTAAAGTCTTTCGCTTCATGGTTCGACTTCTCGTTCCTGTTTCTTCGCAACATTCTTTCTTTCACTACTGACTTTTTCCCGCATTGTGCGCAGGGTCGGCAGGGTTAAGTACGGATTTGGCATGGTTAATTTTAAGGGGTGGCCGGATGCCCTTCCTGCCGCCACCCCATACCCCCCGGGATGGAATTAGTGTACCCCCGCTATCTGCGACTAGTGTAAATCGTGAAATAGTGTGAATGTGGGTCAAATGTCTGCGAGTCGGGTAACTGAGGCGAGACGTGGGGACCAGCCCAGTATTCACCTAGTAGGATGTGGAAATCAGCCTAAAAACCACATCCAGGCTGGGCGGAAAACCGGCCGTCGTCGTTAATCGGCCGGGCGGATTCGATCCGGGGCCAGCGCGCCTACCGGAGTCCAGAAAGCAGCACGTTAGCGCTCTCGGCTACCCTGACGGGTTCTGCTTCTTCGCAACTATGAATAGTTAATCAACACTTAAGGCATTGCATGAATGGAATGTTGATTAACAGTAATTTACTAACAGCCCATTAATCTGTAAGTAATCCATACTTCAAATACGATGAATGTGCAGTCCGAAAGCGTCGACTTCACACCGACCAGCGCACCGACGCGAAACGGCATCAAGAAGGCCCTGACCTCTGCGCTAATGGAAAGAGCAGGCGGTGCCAGACCACCCGGGAGAGTTGAGCGTTCCCTATCAAAGCTGACTTAACCAGCCGCCCACGTCGAGCCACAGTTCGTTCGCAGAGACCATCAGTACTGCATAGCAGGAAGACGATACGTAGCCTTAGTTCTGTGTGTACTAACAGTAGGCAAAGTAATTGCCTGTGGGAGGCACAAGAAGCACATCAAGCTACTTCATAATGAGAAGTTATGTTTCTTCCGTTTTTGGAAATAAAGTGTTCAATTAATCTTCAAGTTTTATGTACAGTGCGACGGGGCGGTAAATAAAGAAGTGCGGTTGAAGTGTTCACACGAACGTGCATATCCAAATGTTGGTTAAAAGATGTTATTGCAAATTTTGGGCCCGGCCATTGTAGCCGAGCGGTTCTAGGCGCTTCAGTCTGGAACCGAGCGACAGCTACGGTCGCAGGTTCGAATCCTACCTCGGGCATGGATGTGTGTGATGTCCTTAGGTTAGTTAGGTTTAATTAGTTCTAAGTTCTAGGCGACTATTGACCTTAGAAGTTAAGTCGCATAGTGCTCAGAGCCATTTGAAAGATTTTTGCAAATTTTGGCTCTCACGTAAGTCTCAGGGGATGATTTCCACACTTGGTGCGTTAGTACACTTCCACACCCGTGCTGTTGTTATAGTTTTTTTTTAATTAATTATTCACTCAGACATAAGTACAGTTTACGGTAGGGAACAAAAATTAGGCGATTACTATAGCAAAATCAGTTTTTTCACGACACAGTTCAATCACTATTTATTGGCGTTGTCCTTTTCTTTCACACAATGAAATTAACACTTCTAAGACGGTTTACAGTTTTACTTTAATAATAATTTGACTCTGAGCCCCCAATAGCTGTAATGCAGGCTGCTAAAATTCGAACAGAACCACAAGTCCCACTGTCCTCTTTGTTCTAACAGTTTTGGCGCGAAATCACAGTTCGTCACACGTTCACTTACGACGATGTAAGCCTCGTAAATCGTACTCACACAAATAATCGTAGCACTTCCAGTTCACCAAATATATGCTTGCACACTTGCACTACTAAACAAAACTCTTTGTCGAAATAAATCGGCGCGAAAAAGAATTCTCAAACGACCATATGGGCCACCCTCAAGTGGGGCTTGATCGCCACCCACCCTCCAAAACGACTGACCAACGATTGCTCCTTGGCCAAGATGGCTGCTTGCTTATATATGCTAGGACGTCAACTCCCCTTGTTATAAAAGTACCAATCTCACCAGTTAAGGTTACAAATTTTGATACATACATCCCTCGCTAAAGAGTACATCTTATTTACTATAATACATTAGTTTCTAGGATTATTCTATCGCCCGTAAATCAAGTTTTAGTTTCTGCAAAATTTCGCCATTTAGCGCAAATTTGTTTGTTGACATCTGTGCTGCAGAGTTTTAACATAGAACTGCATATAGCACCGTTTTTAGACGTAATCTATAGCGATCTACACATTGCGCTGCTCAAAATCTTCATATCTATAATAATTAATTAATTATGGGCGATAAATGTTAACAATAATTTGCAAACAATGAAAACTATTGCAAGTTAAGTGTATAGTAAAATTTAACTAGTTTAAAATACGTGTGATACCACCCAAAATAATATATAGTGCCGTTCTTTACGTCATGAATTTTCTATTGAATTTTATAAACAATTTTCCCTCAAACTTTGTTTATTGCTCTTTACGGACTCAATTATTTATGAATCTTAACATATGACTACGGCATGCGATTCGCTATGACGAAACGGTTTTAATGAGTGCTCGCTTATCCAAGTAAGTTGTTATTTACTATTTTTATTAATCTTTCAGTATTCGTGATATTAACTGATTTTGAGGTTACTATAACTTTTGCGTCTCGTGACTTGAAATAAAGATCGATCTTTCAGAAGGTGCATATTGCTGACCACAATGCACTGCCGCATCGCTCTTCACCGTAAGTTACATGGTTTTCGCGTAATGCGCGAAAAACCAAACAATGCCCCAAGCTGCGGGCCACGTGGCCGCCCGGCGGCATAGGCCATCCCACCGAACGTTGCAAATCTCGCGCTGCACGCCACGCGCTTCCGCGAATCGCGCACTATGTAGCGCGAACACTCTCCACAAAGCAATCCTTGCATAGTAGAAATATTCATCTAGTAACGGGGGTTTGTACCGTGACAGCAGATAGTTTTGGATTCTTGCCACCAGCCAAGACTACTTTTCTCCATCCTTGTTTGTGTCAGTGCTGACTCCCACAGTATCCGATACAATAAACTCGTGGGGTACAAAGAGACAAGGATCTTGTTGTCATCTGTGGCATTGTCAGCCATTCATATAGTCAATAATAAAAGCCTTAGTATATATCATACTATTTATTCTATTGCTGTAGAGGAATTTGTATATTTTAATTTTTATTTATTACTGCTCTTGGATTTGAATTTGTGGTCATTGTTCTGATTTTTGTTTATTATTAGAACCACTCCATTTGTATATAGTTAGGTTATATAATTTTATAAAATAATTGTGTACTGAGTCTGATTCTGAGGACTGTGCAGAGGGTGGGGAGATAGCAATGGCATGCAGAGTGCGTCTCGGCCCGATGTATCAGGGAAGCCAGGTGGCAGGAGCACACCCCAAAGAGAGATTAGGGTGGTTTCCTTGGGAGGTTTATGTGATTGTATGTGGCTGCGGAAGAGTTCGCCCAGGCCACATCTGGCGGACAACTTTGGCCGAGGCTCTGAAATGAATGGTGAATGGATTCGGATTCGGAGTCACAGCAAGGAACCTTCAGGATATGAGAGGTGGACGACAACAGGTGATGACTTGAGCGTGGCGGTCAAAGTGAGCTGCAGTCTGGAATGACGGAGCGGCGTACGTCAACAAGGGATTCCTGAGCACTACAGCACATCGGAGGACTGGTAATGTTGGCGCTATAATACAAACAACCAACATTGTACCTTAGAGAATTAATGATAGAAAGTGGCTTAATTCCCGTAATGAAGTAACCCTTTCTCAACACAGCACTGTGCTACGCAGCCAGTTACAATTTCTATTCGCGCAGTGACAATTTACTGCTGCTGTTGACCGAGACGCCCGGTGTCAATCAACACAACATTTTCAATTGAACCCTTGGACGTAAGTCATGATTGTACAAGATACGTCGCAACCAGCTTCTGCTGAGCTCTAGCAATGAGGTTAGCAACACATTGTCATGATACAGTCTAGTCACATCACCATGAGCAGTGTAGACACTAAAGACTGCTAGCTACTGGACACACACCTGTGACCGAGGGACTCATACAATGGGAAAATGGTACCCACGACATCTTTGAGCTAAGTGATATCATACACAGCATCACGGTCACCCCTCTCTGGACTATATTTGGGCAGACTGGAGGGTGGCCCATCTGCTGTCTACTGCGTTGGTTGCATATACCTGGTGCAACACATCCATGTTGCCAGAAACAGCCATATGGAAATGCATCGAACTAAACTGCCCGTCATCTCACTGAATGTTGTGCCTCGGTGAACCCCCGCTATTTACCTACCACAGTGAAGTTCACAGTACGTGTGACATTCCTAAGTAATAAGACCCCAAGATCAGGCTCATTTTCAGTGACTTTTGGATTACGTTAACATTTTTATATTGATGTCAGTGTTTGTTTTGAGAGTTCGTTGTCTTGTATTTTTGTTATGCTGTTCTATTTCTTTACTTTCTTTTGAATTACCAGTGAACTGTGGGTTTCACAGGTTTACAAACGTTTTTACTTTTCATTGTCATTGTCAGACTACATGTAACACTCACACTGTTTGTTCACAGACAAAATAACTTAGTAAAACAAAACATTTCCAGGACAAAAAACCTAATATAGCCTAGATCGCCTAAATACTTCTTTATTTTAGATAACTGGTTTCGACAGACTTTTCTATCCTCTTCTGGTCTTCAAAAAGTTTTCTTAAGAAACGTGTTCATTATGAATTGCAACCTCATGTCAAGATGTCATACTAGTGGATAAAATGCACCACATTATACAAAGGCTTGTCAGAAATAAAACATTTGCAATCAAAACAATCAAAAAGCACCTTGTGCGTATGACCGTGTCCATATATGTGGCATTCACAGATGATTGTTAAATCTTAAAAAATCACAATGTACAGTAAAATACAGATTAGCACAACTGTTTACGTTAGCCTGACGTATTGCGTTCACTGTTGATCCACCTTAGACGGCGTATAATGTGCAACTGTAATGTACAAACGTACTGCATTTAACCAACAACTCTGTACATTTGTGTTGATCACGCCGAAAGTTCACTATATTTCTGACAGATGATTAATATTCACACGTTCTTGATAATATTTTGGAAGATTTTAGAGTTGCTATAGACATTTGTTAGGGATGTCATAAGAGTGGATCTGCTGTCACAATCGTTTTGATTGTGTTCTACGATGAATGGCAAGGAGCCATATTTTCATAAGATATTTGAATTTTATAACGTTATTTTGACTCTGACCATAGTAAAGAGTTTCTTGCATTTATTTAGGCCGTAGTTCCGTTTTTATTTGTTATTACAGGTGTACATATTCAATTGTTAGCAAGGACCTACCTTTAGCATTCAACCCAGCAACAAAGAGAGGTTAGGATAGTTTCCTTGAGGATGTATGTGACTATATCACAGGGTAATTTGATCTATGTTGTGGCTGGCACGGTTACTTTCTCTACACTGTTGACAGTTATTTATGCTGATGGTCACTTAGGCAAACCTGCATTCTCACGAAATGAAGCGGATTGTGGGTAGAAAAATTTTGCTTTTCCCTGTCTTCAGAGGTACTCCTTCAGTAAAAAGTTTTTGTCGCTAGGGGGATGTTATGAAACGCGGGAAGCCGTTTCGCATGCCTTTTTCATGTGATATAAGGATGATTCAGTAATCAGAGGGTAACAGCGGTGCACAAAACAATAGAATTGTTTTTATTAAAGTAAATCAGATCACAGTGACTGTACATAGCTCTTTCTAGCTTCTTGTTTATAGATTTAACATGGTGCAGGATACTGTTGTTTCGTCTGTGTGTGCGTGGTAATGTTGGGTTTTGAACAGGAATGCAGCGAAAAAGAAGTGGCCCTCTGCCCTCACCCGAGTGGGGCACCTCAGATTCTGTCACTACGCAAGTCGGCATGCCTGGGCCAGCTATAGGAGGTGTGAGCTATAGCACATTGTACCAGCGAACTCTGCACAGCAGCCAAACTGAGGCTGAGTTAGCTACTGTCAGAAGAAGGCCAGAGCTTCCTTATGTTCTGAAAAGTGCTTTCAGGAGATAACCATCTTACACTTTCGGAGTTTGGAGCTGTGCGCATCTTGTGCACATCATGAGAGTTGCTGGGAAGACGCGAAGGTGTGTACGTCTTGTGCGTATCAGATTTGTACATTTGGAGATGAACAGTGCCGTGCATCTTAGCAGCCTTTTTGGAGTCCAGAGTTGTTGGTGCAGGAACACAACCCTCATCTGCTGCCACAGAGCAGCTCACACGACGGTGGAGTTCTGCACGTCTGTGGGTGAATTACAACGGTGAGGATAATTAGCAGCACCAGCATGATGGAGAATCCCTTGATCTGAACTTTGTAACCTCCCCACAGATAAAATAATATAAATAACATTCACATTTAGCGTAACTACCCAACAGTGAAAATATGTATAGCATTGACATTTAGTGTGGTGTCACCGCCAGACACCACACTTGCTAGGTGGTTTCCTTTAAATCGGCCGCGGTCCATTAGTATACGTCGGACCCGCGTGTCGCCACTGTCAGTGATTGCAGACCGAGCGCCGCCACACGGCGGGTCTAGAGAGGCGTTCTAGCACTCGCCCCAGTTGTACAGCCGACTTTGCTAGCGATGCTACACTGACAAATACGCTCTCATTTGCCGAGACGATAGTTAGCATAGCCTTCAGCTACGTCATTTGCTACGACCTAGCAAGGCACCATTACCAGTTTATATTGAGATTGTTATTACTGTACCGTCAGACCTATGTTCACCAAATATGGATTAAAGTTAAGTATTACATCAACTACGTTCTTTATTTGCTATTATAAAAAACTTTAACTGTTCCAGACCTCATGCCAGTCTGCGTGAGCTTAAGCGCGTGCATTTCGGCCTCCTCTAGCAACACGGTGTTGGCTCTTCTGCCAACACACCATTTAGCGTAACCTACAAACAGATAAATTGCGTAACCTATCAATAATAAAATGTGACTAATCTCTCAATAAAAAATTGCGACTCACTTATAACCTTTCAATAATTGACTGTGAATTTAAACTGGTAAATTTTGGACGTCAGCAGTGCTGCGTTATGGCCCTGAAAATTCATTCTGAATAAATTGAAAAATCTTACCTCAATTAGGTCGCCGGATAACGCGTATATATCTGATCCTATAAGAAATTTTTCTGGCGCAGCTCAGTGCAATGCTGGCCGATAGATTCGTCATGTATAAAAAGAAACAACCGATTTTTCTTTTCAATAATCGGGATGACCAAGGATTGGAGAAATTAGTAAACTCTTTAAATTGAAATGAATGATTGTCAAAAGTTACTTTTTATGAGAACGATTATTATTAAGAGATTTTTTAAAACATTTACATGGGACTTAATATAACAATAGTACATATGCGCGAGGCTGCTTTTACCTTATACTACAACGCTCAGGCTCCGCCATCGCTCCACACGACCGGCCCAGCCAACACGATACACCAGACTGCAAGCTACTACTTACTCCCACTGCTACACAGTTCCTACTGCAGTCAACACTGCTCTTTGGTCTGAGATTCTCTTATAGTTTACAATCCATCGAAATTACATCTGCTCGAGTGCGCTAGCAACAACTTCCTTAATCATGGACCTCTTACAACTTGCTCAGGTCATTGCGATCACCTGTCTCAGCTCCAGCATTGCTTTGGTGGATGTATGAGTTTCTCAATATAATCAGTCACTGTTTTTCCGTTCGGGCTTTTTGATTCAAGTAACGCTGAAAAACACAAAACCCACTAGTTAGAGTTTACATAAAGAGTTTGTACAACATTCCATGTTCTTTCGTGATGTGATCGGATTATTTATGTTTTCAATTGAATAAACAACTCTGTTGAACAACTCAGTTAATGCAAATAACACTGTTAACACTTTCCATTTAGATAAAAAAATCATTCCAATTCTCCACTTTAGGATAGATAACTAGTACCATAAATGTATCCCGTTATTCATTGAAGTTACGCACACTAATTGTAGCTTGGATCTTGAAGGCGAATCTAGCACATAATTAAAATTTCTGAGTCAGAGTAAAATTTTACGCGCTCGGAGCTCTGCACCACGGTTAAAGAATCCTTGAAAAAGCGCATGAACCGTGATAGCTGTTACGAGTTAGATAATGCATGGAACTGCAATATTTCCGCGAGATTTGCTCCAGATGATGCAGACGGACTATGCCGATGGTCGCGGTGAGTGACTATCCTGAGGACAGCTCATCCAGGGCGCTCCCCTTCAGCTACTGTGGGCAGTGCGCCGCCACGATCTTAACGCATGTGCAGAATACACACATTGCTCTAATAGCCTGCCAGAAAAAATGGAACACCCTCAGTGACTGTCTTCAGTAGCTCCAGAATTAATATGTGCATAACAGCTTAATGACGGGTTGTAGTGTCAGAGATTCATTTGTCATAGTCATCGGCGATCGGATGGTTCTCACGAGGCCTCTCTGCGCGTCCTCTGTTTTGACCCCGAAGACAGTAACTTGCTGAGTTTAGAGATCAACAGTGTTTTTAATATTCATTCCACGGTAGAACCAAGCTCCACTTATTAGTAAGTGCTGCTGTTGAATCACTACAGCCATTTGAACGGGGTGGGATTGTGGACCTGCGGAAAGCTGGATGGACGTTTCGAAGAATTGCTGGATATGTTCTATCGGTGTTGTGTCACAGCCTTCGACAGTGTTCTGTGCAACATTCCCACGTCCGTAGGCCAAGTTCATGCTGCAGCTACTGCATCATCAAGGAGCATTGGGAACCGTCCACTTGCATTACGATCACGTATGCCTCTGACCAGGCTATCACTGACACCATGACACTACCAGGTATGGCTACTTTGGAGTCACAAAAGTGTTGACTGGAGAATGGAATGGCGTTCTATCGTTTTCAGTGACGGGGGTAGTTCTGTCTGTAAGCGAGTGATGGACGTGCATCTGAACAGAGTAAGCCTGGTGACCTGCCCATTCCAGGGTGCATTCGCCCACACCAAACAGGTCCGATCTGAGACTTTGTGGTGTGGGAAATCAATAGTTACAGCTCGCTATCACATCTGGTGTTTCTGCAGGGTAAAGTAACCTGTTCTCACTACATTGCAAAGGATGTTATCCCCGTCATATACCCATGTCTTAGACAGAAAGGTGATGTGTTTTTCAGGAGGATAACGCACGTCCACATACGCCTGCTACGAAGCAATGTACTCTTCGTGGTGTACAACAAATTCCCTGGCCAGCAAGATCGCTAGATCTCTCCCTAACTGAACACGTACGGGACGTGATGAAGCGGGAACTTACTCGTACTCCAATGCATACAAGAACGATGTACGAATTGCAACAAATGGCATAAGATACTTGGGACAATCTATGGCAGAATGCCATTCGGCACCTTTATAATCGTTTTAATCGTTTGCATGTGAGGATACGCGCCTGCGTTGCCGTCGGTGCGGGCTGGATTGTGTACTGATGCGACTGTTTGGGCACCCTGCACAGTGACAAGTGTGTTTTACTTGGTTTGAATTTATCATATACTCCTTCAATGATGAACAACCTCCCAGTTAAATGATCTTGTCGTTGAGGGTGTTGCATTTTGTTTTTCCGGCAGGGAGCGGGAGAAGTCTTCTTCAGTCTACAATGGTTAACCTTTGATTTCACTTTTGGCAGCATTCTCAAAAATTTTAGAAAAGGTAATGTACAGGCAGCTTCTCAACCATCTGACCACAAATAACATATTATCAAGAACACAGTTTGGATTTCTGAAGGGTTCTGATATCGAGAAGGCTATTTACGAGGTGCATTCAAGTTCTAAGGCCTCCGATTTTATTTCTAATTAACTACTCACCCGAAATCGATGAAACTGGCGTTACTTCTCGACATAATCGCCCTGCAAACGTACACATTTTTCACAACGCTGACCTCATGATTCCATGGCAGCGGCGAATGCTTCTTTAGGAGTCTGTTTTGACCACTGGAAAATCGCTGAGGCAATAGCAGCACGGCTGGTGAATGTGCGGCCACAGAGAGTGTCTTTCATTGTTGGAAAAAGCCAAAAGTCACTAGGAGCCAGGTCAGGTGAGTAGGGAGCATGAGGAATCACTTCAAAGTTGTTATCACGAAGAAACTGTTGCGTAACGTTAGCTCGAAGTGCGGGTGCGTTGTCTTGGTGAAACAGCACACGCGCAGCCCTTCCCGGACGTTTTTGTTGCAGTGCAGGAATGAATTTGTTCTTCAAAACATTTTCGTAGGATGCACCTGTTACCGTAGTGCCCTTTGGAACGCAATGGGTGAGGATTACGCCCTCGCTGTCCCAGAACATGGACACCATCATTTTTTCAGCACTGGCGATTACCCGAAATTTTTTTGGTGGCGGTGAATCTGTGTGCTTCCATTGAGCTGACTGGCGCTATGTTTCTGGATTGAAAAATGGCATCCACGTCTCATCCATTGTCACAACCGACGAAAAGAAAGTCCCATTCATGCTGTCGTTGCGTGTCAACATTGCTCGGCAACATGCCACACGGGCAGCCGTGTGGTCGTCGGTAGCATTCGTGGCACCCACCTGGATGACACTTTTCGCATTTTCAGGTCGTCATGCAGGATTGTGTGCACAGAACCCACAGAAATGCCAACTCTGGAGGCGATCTGTTCAACAGTCATTCGGCGATCCCCCAAAACAATTCTCTCCACTTTCTCGATCATGTCGTCAGACCGACTTGTGCGAGCCCGAGGTTGTTTCGGTTTGTTGTCACACAATGTTCTGCCTTCATTAAACTGTCACACCCATGAACACACTTTCTACACATCCATAACTCCATCACCACATGTCTCCTTCAGCTGTCGATGAATTTCAATTGGTTTCACACCATGTAAATTCAGAGAACGAATGATTGCACGCTGTTCAAGTAAGGAAAACGTCGCCATTTTAAGTATTTAAAACAGTTCTCATTCTCGCCGCTGGTGGTAAAATTCCATCTGCCGTATGGTGCTGCCATCTCTGGGACGTATTGACAATGAACGCGGCCTCATTTTAAAACAATGGGCATGTTTCTATCTCTTTCCAGTCCGGAGAAAGAAAATCGGAGGCCTTAGAACTTGAATGCACCTCGTACACCTACAGTGAAAATGTACTTAATTCATTAAATAACAAATTACAAGTAGCAGGTACTTTCTGTGATTTGTCAAAGGCATTTGATTGGATTGTGTGAACTACAATATCCTTTTAAATAAATTAGAATTCTATGGTGTCACAGGCAGTGCTGCAAAATGGTTCAAGTTATACCTTGCTAACAGGAAACAAAGGGCATCAGTGCAAGGGACTAGTGAATTAAGTCATCAGCCATCATCAGAATGGGAAGAAATTACATGTGGTGTCCCACAAGGATCCACCTTAGGGCCATTGCTTTTTCTTGTGCTCATTAATGATCTCTCATCAGTTACACTGCCAGAAACAGAGTTCGTTTTGTTTGCAGATGACACAAGTATTGCAATAAATAGTATGTTGGGTGTAGTTCTAGAAAAATCTGCTAATGATATTTTCATGGATATTAATAAATCGTTTAAAGCCAACTCACTAACTTAGAAAAGACTCACTATATGCAATTCAGAACCTGTAAGAGGTTTCCATCCAGCATATGGAGAAGAGCAGATAGAAGAGGTTGACAGTCTTAAATTCCTGGGATTACAACTTGATAATAAATGCAGTTGGGAGGAGCACACCATAGAACTGCAGAAACGCCTTAACAAATCTGTATTTGCAATTCGAGTGTTAGCAGACATAGGCGACATAAAAATGAAAAAGCTTGCATACTTTGCCTACTTTCATTCCATAATGTCATATGGTATAATATTTTGGGGTAACTCTTCAAGTCAAACAAAAGTTTTCAGAGTCCAAAAGCGTGTAATACGTATTATTTGTGGAGTAAATTCACAGACGTCCAGTAGAAACCTCTTCAAAGAACTGGGTATGCTAACTACTGCCTCTCAGTATATTTACTCCTTAATGAAATTTGTCCTAAATAATACATCTCTTTTTCCAACAAACAGCTCAGATCATACATAGAATACCAGGAACAAAAATGATCTGCACAAGGACATAAAAGCACTTACTTTAGTTCAAAAAGGGGCCCACTACTCCGGAGCACTCATCTTCAATAATTTGCCTGCAAAAATAAAAAAAATTGTTACAAATAAAGATCAATTTAAAAGGACCTTGAAAGACTTACTAGTGGCCAACTCCTTCTACTCCATTGACGAATTTTTAATAGAAACAAATGATGTATTGTATATATTCATACTATAAGTATTGTTATTTCAGCTTAAAAAAAAATTGACATGTTCCACATCCACGAGGATCTCCTCAGCACGGATCTAAGGAACGAAATCTACCTGAGGATGACTGGCAGGCGACCAATCGAAATATCGTGGATTACAGTTAATGACGACCGGCAGCAAGCCCGAAATGTCTAAGAATATACAGTTCGTTGGGCAAATTTTAATACTCACGTCCTAAGCTGTTACCGGACGTTTACTTGTAGCCGGTATACACTTCGTAAAAATGTGACGTACAAAGCAGGCTATTTCCCGATGTCTTGTGCGTACGCATCGTACTTGCCTCGTTTTGAAGATACTGGAGCAACGTACGTCTGTGTGTAGCCCTTTCGATAAAGTGAGATGAAATTCAAGTTACGCAGTGCACAAGAAACGGCGATTATCCGTCTGCGAGGGGCAGACAGTAAGACGCGGAGACTGGTGGGGAGTTGGCCACAGTCTGGCCGGCGGCCAGCAGTAATCCACCTCATAAAGTGTCTGCTGCATTAAACTTTCCCCTGTTTGGAAGCCGTTCAGAAATTCTATCTCCTTAATTGCGAGCTGGCTTTTAACCTCGCTTATAAGGCCAAAGCAGCCACGCTCAGCTCCCACCGTATTTTCTGTTAATAGGTACCGCTGTTTCTAATTAACTGCCAATTCTGAGGTTATATTTCATAAGCCAATAATCGTCGCGTTTAGAGTTCTCAGCATTTCTTTGATAATCACAGTGAGGTAATATTCGTTTGTCGTACCACCGTTCTTTTGTAAGGCCTTGTGATTGCGTTTGCTGATCATTAAATTTAAGAGAAATTGGAGGAATTATTGTTTTGACATATTCATAATAAATAACTTTGAGCTAATTGTATTTAAGATTGTAGCTTCCCTTCTTTTATCATTCCAAATTAATTTAAATGTAAAAAAGGAGACATTAAATTTAACTGCAAACACTATTATGCGACTGCACACGATTCCCCACCCCATGGGGTATTTTTCCGCAGTGCTTGGCGACCAGTGTGCTTGAGAAGAGAAGCTTACATCAAATATATGTGGGTAAAAATACCCGCGACTTAAATTATCTGACAATTTCTATTAGGAAATAATAATTGTGAATTGTATTTGAACAACGACAATGGATGTGAAATCACTTTTATTTTAACATTTCAACAATTTTTAGACTGTGCATTCCTTGGATAAGCAGTCATCAACAAACAGTCTTGAAATGTGTTCTCTAGTACATGCAGCATGATTCCAAGCAAAGAAACTAAAACACCTTGTACCACAGGTCTTTTCCTACTTCTCCACGAACGCAACGTAATTCACTCGTTTGTTTACTACGTGTGGGTAGTGATTTCAATGAGCCAGTAAACTGATTATGTAATCATTGTCAAATGCTAGAAATATCCAATACCTCTGATGAGTCTGCTGTTTCCTGCTTACTTCTGGTTTTCCTTTTCTTCTTTTCTGACTGTCCAGTAAAGCACCCACATATAATTTTCCCATTATTGGTCTTCAGCCCAGTTTGTTGATTCTTTTCACTACTTACTTTCATCTTCCAGCTTCTTTTCCATAGGGGTTGTGCACCTGTTATTTTCCGGGACACCGTGACTCCTGTCTGCCATTACATACTAACGCGACGATATTGTGTGACCCTTTATATTGAGAAAGCAAATTCAAACAAACGTACAATGAATTTTAGGCTTTAATAACATATACAGATAAAAGTAAGTCAGTAATAACTGTGTGCCTTCCTTCTTATTTTCAGTCTGCTGAAAATCCTTTGGTAAGTAATGAGCCCTAAGATAACAAACAGTACATAATACGAGGCATAACGAACAGCTGATGGAGTCTATAAGGAAATGACTGAAGTTAAACAGACATGTGCACTAGGTGCTCGGTTCAAGGCATGGGGGCTGCACGTCAAAGATTATATTTGTTTATACACTGAAGAGCCAAAGAAACTGGTACACCTGCCTAATGTCGTGTAGGACCCCACGAGCACGGAGAAGTGCAGCAACGCGACATGGCATGGACTCGACTAATGTGTGAAGTAGTGCTGGAGGGAACTGACACCATGAATCCAGCAGGGGTGTACATAAATCCGTAAGAGTACGAGGGGATGAAGATCTCTTTAGAACAGCACGTTGCAAGGCATCCCAGATATGCTCAATAACGTTCATGTCTGGGTAGTTTGGTAGACACCGGAAGTGTTTAAACTCAGAAGAGTGTTCCTGTAGCAGTTCTCGACGTGTGGATGTCGCATTGTACTGCTGGAATTGCCCAAGTCCGTTGGCATGCACAATGGACATCAATTGATGCAGGTGATGAGACAGGATACTTACGTACGTGTCACCTGTCAAAGTCGTATCTAGACGTATCAGGGGTCCCGTATCACTTCAATTGCACATGCCCGCACCATTACATAACCTCCACCAGCTTGAACAGGCCCCTGCTGACATGCAGGGTCCATGGAATCATGAAGCGAGACTCATCCGATCAGGCAACGTGTTTCCAGTCATCAATAGTCCAGTGTCGGTGCTGACGGGCCCAGGCGAGGCGTAAAGCTTTGTCTCGTGCAGTCATCAAGGGTCCACGAGTGGGCCTTCGGCTCCGGAAGCCCATATCGACGATATTTCATTGAATGGTTCTCACACTGACTTTTGTTGATGGCGCAGCATTGAAATCTGAGCGATTCTCTTGACTCGTAATTGGCCCAGCTTGCTTTTGTCAAAGTCTATGGCGACGGTTTTGCTGTGTCTTCTAACTTCTTGGATAATTCGAGTGTTGTCTCGAAGTTTCTCCGTCAGAGGGTTTCTTGTGCAGCGAGTGGGAGTGTTTTGGGCTCTTGCTCTTTGCCGTTGGGTTCTCTGCGAGAGTAGGGCTTTGTGTTGTGTGGTGGCACTCCATAAGGTGCCGCTATTGACGCGTACGACAGGCGCCAGTGCAGTCGGTTGTAGTGTGTCTAAGGTGGCTGTTTCTTAGGTAGCAGCGTGGTACGGTTTTTCATAGCTAGAGGCACATGTGTCTCTCTAGGGCTCTATTAACTCGCGTGGCTAGCCGCGCTGTCTAACGCGCTGCTTCCCGAGGGGGAAGGCATGCCGGTCCCCAGCACGAATCAGCCCAGCGGATTAATGTCGAGGTCCGGCGCGCCGGCCAGCCTGTGGACGGTTTTTAAGGCGGTTTTCCATCCGCCTCAGCGAATGCGAGCTGGTTCCCCTTATTCCGCCTCAGTTACACTATGTCGGCGATTGCTGCACAAACACCGCCTCCACGTACATGTGTACCAATATTACCCTACCACGCAAACATTTGGGGTTACACATGTCTGGTATAAGACGTTCCGGGGAGGGGGGGTGGGGGGACAGAGGGAGGCACTGGGGGCTGAACTGTATAATAGCCCAGGGTTCGGTGTGGCGCGGAGGTGGGGTGGGTGAACTACTGTGGCCTGTCGTGGGGTGGGCTGTGAACCACTGAGGGCTACAGTGGGACGAGGTATCTCTGTCGTTTGTAAGTTACTGGTTCCATACACAATACACAATAGATACACACACTGCGGGCTACAGCGGGACGAAGCCTCTCCATCATTTCTAGGTCTCCGGTTTAATATACAATACACAAGGGCAGGTCGGCAGACAGTGTTATTTTGGAATTCTGTGGAGCGGACTCTTGTGGAGCCTTCAATTGTGGCAGACTATTCTTACTCTGATATCCTGTCACCACCATGTTAATTCTAACTGTTCTAGAGTGCCAATCGTTTCCTTCTGCCGATTCCTCCAGAAAATGGTGAGAATTTTTATACTTCTTGTATTGTTCTTCTTATATTGTTCCCGCGCCCCGTTTACACCTGAACGCCGAATTATATTTATTCTAATGTCAATGTTTGAACAGTGCTGCGACCTCAAGTTGTTCATGTTTTAGTTATTTGGTTGCTTGTGTAAGAGAACTATGTTTCAGGTATTTCTAACCAAATTTCTTTTTGTTAACATTTTGTGAAGGCTACCTTGATGAATGATTTTTTGTTAAAAACCCAGGAAGCAGCCCTTTGACAGTGAAGCTTTTAATCTGGGTTTTGATTTGTCGTATTGTAAGATACTCAATGTTTTAATTTGCCATACATAAGCTAATTAGTGGTGAAAGGTATATACACAGGGTAAATTAATTTAAGTTTTGTACGAAAATATTATATTGAACAGAGATGGTCAAATGTAGTATCGATTGCGTAGTAGCGTCTCTGCTCAACAGCGATCGCTGGTTCAAGGTGTTATGAGTAATGTGTTAGAGTAACTTAAGGTACCTTCACACCGAAAACCAACTACAACAAACAAAAGCATACCAGTGATTTAAATGTTCAAATGTGTGTGAAATCTTCTGGGACTTAACTGCTAAGGTCATTGTTGTGGGTTGGCAGGAGAGCCAACACCGTTCTGAGAGGAAGCCGAAAGGCACGCGTTTTAGCTCACGCAGGCTGGCGTGAGGTCTGGAACAGGACAAGGAAATTAGACTGTCGCAAAAAAGGACGTAGCTGTTGGAATACTTAACTTTAATCCGTAAATGGTGAACGTCGCTCTTGACGGTACATGTTTTACAGCATCAATAGTAACTGGAAATGGCGCCTTGCTAGGTCGTCGCAAATGACGTAGCTGAAGGCTATGCTAACTATCGACTCGGCAAATGAGAGCGTAATTTGTCAGTGAACCATCGCTAGCAAAGTCGGTTGTACCACTGGAGCGAGTGCTAGGAAGTCTCTCTAGACCTGCCGTGGGGCGGCTCTCGGTCTGCAATCACTGATAGTGGCGACACGCGGGTCCGACGTATACTAACGGACCGCGGCCGATTAAAAGACTACCACCTAGCAAGTGTGGTGTCTGGCGGTGACACCACAGTCATCAGTCCATAAGCTTACACACTATCTATCTATCTATATCCGAATCCCGCTCCAGCTACTGCCGGGTCTGGGTGCTAATGAATCCTCTCCATTTGGCTCGGTCCTCCCACCACTTTTCTTCCTCCACTTGCTGCCAGGTCACACCTCTCCTTTCAACAGATATTCTCACTCCCATTTTCCACCGTGTTCTTGGGCGCCCTCTAGGTCTTTTCCCATCCATCTTTAGTTCTTCCATAATTTTGGGGATTCTCTGCCCATGCATCCTCTTAACATGCCCATACCATCTTAATCTCTTTCTTTCAATTTCTTCTCTCATACTTTTTTGTTTGAGGTCCTTTCTAATCTCTACATTCCTTACTCTGTCCATTGTTGTTTTTCCCTTAACTGCTCTGAGAAATTTCATTTCCCCTGCTTGCAGTCTGCTCCAGTCCATTTCAGTCATTGTCCGTGTTTCTCCACCATAAGTGACAATAGGGATGTAATAATTCTTATACATAAGGAGATTTGCTCTTTCTGAAACTTCATTCTTCCAAATCAGATGTGTTATTGTTTGGTAGAAATTGCCTCCCTTCTGTAACCTCCTATTAATTTCGTTAGTTATTCTTCCATCCCCAGATATTTCACTCCCTAAATAAGTGAAACTTTCTACCACTTCGAGGGGTTCTCCATTCAAGGTAATATTTTCGGTGATTCCTTTCTCCCTTCCAAATACCATTACTTCACTCTTATCTTTATTTATTTTTAATCCATACCTTTCATTATTTCCTTCCACGCATCAAGCTGTAACTGTACATCTACCTCTTTATCACCCCATATTACCATATCATCTGCAAAAATCATCTTTTTGTCTTTTTCTTTTACTATATCTTTAACTGCCCTATTCATTCCCTCCATCACAACATTAAAAAGCGCAGGAGATAGAATACTTCCTTGCTTTAAGTCCTTGTCTTATTTCGAAGTATTCAGAGTTCCCCAGTGGTGTTCTAATTCTACAATTGTGGCCTCTGTACATTGTCTTTATAACATTAATGTATCCATCTTCTATATCTATCTTCTTCAGTTCTTCCCGGAGTCTTTCCCCGTCAACTGAGTCATATGCCTTTTCTATGTCTATAAAAACCATTATCACCCTTTTGTTATACTCCCAACTTTTTTCCATCAGTTGACGGATAGAAAATATCAGGTCGATCGTGCTCCTTCCTTTCCTAAACCCATGCTGTTCTTCACTCAGCTCCTTTTCTATCTTTTCACTTATTCGATTTAGTAAAATTCTTTCAAAAATCTTGGCTGTATGACTCATGAGGGTTATTCCTCTGTAGTTTTTACAAAGTCTTTTATTGCCTTTCTTGAAGATGGGAACAATGTCTCCTGTTCTCCAGTCGTCAGGTATTTTACTATTTCTCCACACGCTTGATAGTACTCTATACAGCCACTGCATTCCCACTGGACCTGCTGCTCTTATCATGTCCACTGATACTTCATCAGGTCCTGGGGCTTTCCCCCCATTCATCTTCTTCACAGCTTTTTCCATTTCTTCCCATGTAATTTGTCCTAATTCTGCTTCCCAAGTTCTCTCAATTTCTTCATTATTTGTTGTTTCCTCATGTACCTGCTCCTCAGCGTTTAACAGCTTCTTAAAATGTTCTTTCCAGAGATCTTTTATATTCCCTGGATCTTCAATAATGGTACCGTCCTCTGTTTCCATCTTTACTGGTACTTCAGAAGCCTTCCTTTTATTTTTCATCATTTTATAGAACATTTTCTTATTGCTCTTCACATCTTCATCAAGTTTTTTTGTAAACTCTTCCCATGCCTGTTTCTTTGTTGTTTCCACTATTTCTTTGCACTTCTTCTTTTCCTCTATATATCTTTTATGGTCTTCATCATTTTTAGTTTTCCGCCATTTTCTCCATGTTCCATTTTTTCTTCTAACTGCTTGGATTGTGGTATCATCCCACCAACTTGTCTGCCTTATTTTTTCCTTTCCAGATGTTCTGCCACATACTTTTTGTGCTGCTTCGACTAAAGTGTCTTTGAATAAACTCCATTCTTTTTCTACATCGCAGAAAACTTCTTTTGGAAATTTTTGTGTTATTAATTCCCTGTACTTCTCAGCACATTCACTCTCCTTCAATTTCCAATCCCGTATCCTCATCACTTTCTCCTGTTTTCTATTTTTCACACACTGATTCATTTTCCATTGTCTCACCAGTAATCTATCTTCTCCATCTGCACTCACACTTGGAATTACCTTCACATTTGTTACTTTCTCTCCCCATTCCCTATCTACTAGAATATAATCAATTACACTCTTGGTTCTTCCATCCCAACTGTATCTGGTGATAACATGACTTTCTCTCTTCATAAACCAGCTGTTTGCTATTTTCATTCCATTCCTCTGGCACAAATCCAGGAGTCTTTCCCCTTCTTCATTTCTGCCTCCATATCTAAAACATCCCAATACTTGCTCAAATCCCTTTCTGTCTTTGCCTACCTGTGCATTAAAATCTCCCATCACTATATTAGCACTCTCTATATGGTTTTCTAACACATTTTCAAAGTCCATCTTTTCTTCTTCGCTACATCCCACTTGAGGTGCATAAATCTGGATTACTTTTAGTGTTTCTTTTTGGAATCTCAGGTTTAAGATTATGATCCTGTCTGATATATATCTCACATTTTCAATACAGCTTTGTACATTCTTATTCAGCATCACTGCCACACCATTTCTTCCATACCTGTTATTCCCACTCCAGTACAGTTTTCCTCCTCCTCTCAAATTCTTCTCACCTTTACCCTTCCACTTTGTTTCGCTTAATCCCAATATATCTGATTTCCTCTCTGTTAGTACATCTGTCATTTCTTCCATTTTTCCATTGAGGGTTAATTGCCAATTGCCAATATTTAGGTTCTTTTTTAGTCCAGTTGGTTTCATCTTCTTGTACTGATGAATATCATCAGGTCTCCCATCATTTGCACCAGTACTTGAAGAAGCAGTGGGGTCAAATCCTGAGTGGTTCGTTCCGAGGCTCGTCTGTGTTTTGAAAGCAATATATGAAGACTTTCCTACTGGCTTGCTAGGCCTAACGCAAGGAAGGATTTTCTGTTGGGGTTGTCTCCCTTAGCCTTTGGAGTTTCTCCTCCACCACAAGGCAGTGGTTCCCTTCTCATTTAATCCCCAGAAAGGAGGGTTGCCTCATCTGCCAGCTACGCCGTTCCGAAGTCTTCCTTCTCCGACGTCGCTGCCATTAAGGTCTTCACCCGTAACCCTGGGCATGGGTTCCGTGTTATACCCCATGGGATTGGGTCCCTGCCTGAACTCAGCCATCCTAGCACTCCGGCCTACTGAAGTGTTGGATGCCCACCCCCGCGACGTGGACGCGCCAGGCAGGAATTACCCCAGTGGAGGAATAGGGAAGGGCACCCTACCTCCCTGGAGCCAGGTTAATGATTGTGTATGGTGCCACAATCAAACGGCTAACACACTACTTAACCTAAATTATCCTGAGGACAAACACACACCCATGCCCGAGGGAGGATTCGAACCTCTGCCGGGACCAGCCGCACAGTCCATGACTGCAGCGCCTTAGACCGCTCGGCTAATCCCGTGCGGTCAGTGTTCTAAGTTCGGCAAATTTGCAACTGTTGTGAGTGTGGCAAACTTTCAACTGTTGACAACAGTTTCAAACTCTTGTAAACACACGTTCAGTGTTTTTATTTTTTGTTACAGAAATGCAATGACATGCATTCTGACTGTAAAGATTTGCCATTTGTTATTGTGGGAGATGATCCTTTTTCTCTTTCAGGGTACATGTCGAAACGATACGCAGGATGGCAAGAGAAAGGCAACCAGGAAATAGTGTTTAGTTACCGAATATCTAGCGCTAGAAGAATTGTGGAGAATGTTTTTCTTTTCTTTGAATAATGTAAGCAGTTTTACGGAACAACTATGCACTTTTAAATTTAATGGCATATTGTTACTTATCCCGTGTCAATACTTGTTCCCAAATCCATGACATTCTTTATTAACTATTTTTCTAAAGAAGTTATTGTCTCAGTCATATTCGACTGTATTAAAATGTATGCTAAGCAACTGTCTTGCACAATAGCTGTTTGCTAACTATTGTATTAACAGAGAGCAGTGCGAGGAGCGTTACCATTGCGCATATAAAGATAAGAAATTTTATTATTTCAGAGATAGCGTTTATTAAGCACAGGGACCATTATTTGCAAATTTATCAGGTTTATTTTATTGCCAGGGGCAATTTCAAACCAATAGTGTTGCATCTGATTCAGTTCTTGTGTTACGTAAATTCATGCAATTTTGGTTTAAAGTTATTGAGAGTTTAATGCTCGCAGCTAAATTAAATTTATATTCTCGTGGTCAGAACATTTGAGTACAGGGCAAAGCGTCTAAGTGGCGAGATACAATACACATTCACATGCCATTCCATTCTAATAGTTGTCAGTTGCGTAATTTCAGTCATATTTTAAACGTTCATGTTTCAGTGGTAATAGCTATTCCATTCTAAGCTGTCACTACTGTTTTCTTGGAAATACTACAATTTCTAATGACATGCGTCAGCTACCATAGGTAGATGCTGTTTGAAAATACTGTATGCCTGAGATTTGCGTTATTTGGTATTTCTGTATTTAATCCTTGAAGTTACGTAATTATTGTTGCTCTTGTTAAGATATGCTCACTGCGGTGAACTTTGCCACAACGCTTTTTACAAGTTTCAGTAATTTATATAGCAATTGTAAGTTCCTTCTTCTGGAATTGAATTACGTCAAAATTTGCGAAATCGCAGCCATGTTTCTGTCTCAGGCTTTAACTTCTATAGCTGTTACCCAAGGTCTATGAAATTGATAATAAATTATATTTTGAATAAATGTCTAAAGTAATTTCTGCCCAGCATCGTACCACTTCTTGCCCGCTCCTATCACTACAAATATGATCATAATAATTATTTAGATCAGTGGTCAGTACAGTGCTTTTGCTATCCTCCCTCTTTTAATCTGCGCCTAATCTGTACAGGATCGACACAACCCAAGCAACAAGCAATATTTTAATGTACGGGACAACAGTCCTCAAGACTGATCAATCGAGGACGTAAGGAATGACCTCAGGAATACTGGACTGATGTAGGATGACATTTCTACCAGACCTGATCAACAGCTTTAAGGGCTTCCATGAGCAGAAACAGAACAGCGGACGGACAGAGGAGAGAAGGCAGGCGGCCACGGAAAGAATGCAACGCTTTTGCGCTGCAAAAAATGCTTCCATAAATGCCTCATAGTTGCCTGATGTGGTCTCAGACGACACTAAACGAAAGAAAAAAAGTTATGTAGTGATTACTTATGCCAGTTTGTCAATGGGTGTCACACATTACACGAAACAATTATCAAGACGAAGTATATTCAAGAATAGGTAACATTAATTTTTCGCTGGTGTATTGGAAAGTTGTCGTGATGTAAAGGACCCGTTATCTGATGTCGACCTCGGATTCTGACTTGAGACTAACGCAATTCCTCTTACCAATCATTATTGGTTTTAGAATCGGGTAAAACACGTTTCATATCACATTAAAGAAAAATGTCATCACTTACTTCTTGATAAACAATGGTTTTAGTACAACGGATACTCAGTTGACTTCGAACACCAACTTATTATCTCGGTTGGAGGACTGCAGTAATAACCAGGCTTTCACCTGTCCTACAGGAAATCCGTGTGATTGTTGAAATCGTCGTGATTGTTGAAATGTCGTGGTTCTGACCTCCACCGCAGAGATGTCAAGGGGTGAAATGTAGGTAAGAGTGTGTGTGACGAACTTTCCATAGTGAGAGACGTGTTGGGCAGAATTTTGGTGAAATTTGGTGCCATTGTGACCTCATTAACCCTCCTTGCAGCTTACTTCTGATCTGTTGCCTTTTTTTTCATGTGTCGACACTTTGCGGTTTGAAACGTCACCGAGCCCAAGGGTAATATCGTACCATTACAATGAAACATTGTAGGCATCTTTCAGCCAAATTTCAAACTTATGCATCAGAGTGGGAGAGACAATAATGGGGTTTCGAAAAAGTGATACGTTACTTTTATTGGACAGTGTATTTTCAAAATTTATCTGATGCGTAGTTCCACGTGAATATGCAGGGTAGTTTACGCAACTACATTGATCTGAAGGTGATCAAATAATGATAGAACTTGTCATATCATGAAAATAAAATTGAAACTTCGATAGCAAAATAAACGATAAATTTTAAAGATCAACGCGGATGCAGAATCGTTCACAACGAATGTGGTGCCAACAGTGATTTCTATCTTTGATTGATAACGAAAGTTAAAAAAAAAAAAAAACTACATACACAAAAACAAGATCCGAATATTGTCCTTCACTTCACATGGGAGTATGAACAGAGATGAAATGTGGGAAAAGTCATTTTCAGTGCCTCAGAAAGCATTGCAAGGATTTCGTACCGCTCTCAGGAACTGAGACCGCTGCGCCGTTCTAGCTTCTGGCGGGGAAGCCATCTACGTTACGCCAACAAAGGCAGCCTGCGGCAGAGATACGGCAGTACTAGGGCTTTTGTGTTCTCCGGCGAGATTACCTCGGCGCGACGGGCTTCTTGCGTTGCATCTCAGCCCGTGCCTGCACACTAGCGACGCCAAGCGCACTCGCCGGAAAGACCACGATAGCTACCATTCAAGCTGCCGCTGCTGACATCTAGTGGCGATGAATCTAAGTAAACCTCGAGCGCACCGGCTTTCTCGACAGAGTGCGCGCACTGTGAACGCAGTTTCGCGTAATTAGGGCTATGGTTAGAAGAGGAAGGATTAAACTAATCATTTTGTTGAAATGTCCTCCTGACCTTCTATATGGTGTTGTGAGTGACGTAACCAGTTCATATTAAGAAGCTCAACTCTGAAAACATGTGTAACAGAGTACTTAATGAAAACTAAGGTTGTTAAACGAATCGTAGAGACACGATTGATTCTTGCTGAAAAGTACGGATTCCGCCTCGCTATACTGTAAAATTAACATTCCGGCAATGAAATAATTAACAAATTATCAACATCTTTCATTATTTGTCACGTTCAGCGTATTATAGCTGAGAGACTGAAGCAGATTCTCCGTGCCTGTTCGAAAACATTCCATGATTCATTTTTTTCACTCAGATACAACATTGCCATTAGTCACCACAAAGTCTTTTTATAATGTCATCCTGTTTTCACGCCCAAGGACTGCCCTATGATGAGTCGGATGCTTTACTTGTGTGTTAAGATCTAAGGATTTTAAGGTAGCCATAGTAGGTGTTCTTGGCAAACACATGATAGTTCAGTGAATGGAAAACTAAGAATAAAGCCGTCTACAGCTATATACAGTATATCATGATTGAAAGACGGACTAACGAGACTCAAATTCTGCGCAGAACCTAATTTGGATTCCGACGGACCCTGTAGCTTCGTCCAATTTTTTGCGATTTCAGCTGTTTCTCGTTGCCACTGCTGCTACTATTTAGAGCACTCACCTCTGCTTTGATGCGGGAATTAAACTTGGCCAGTACCTTAGGATTTTCTTCTGTAAAGGAACGTTTGAAAAAGCTCAGCGTTTCTAAGTTAGCTTTGCTGTGACCAGCTTTAGTTCCCGTTTCATCAATGGTTGTCTGTACAGTAACTTTGATGTTACTGACAGCCTTTACGTAAGACAAGAATTTCTTGGTTCTTGTGTTATGTCTTTTAATAAGATATTGCTACGGTAGTCGGTGAAGACATCACGCATTGCCCGCTTGACAGCCAGTATAAAGGCTATTTGTACTAGCTGAAGAGCTGCCATAGACTGATTCTAAACAAACAGAATTTTATAAAACTAATAATAATGGTGTAGTGGTTTAGTACAACTGATTCATCCCGCTGTGACAAAGCATAATTCGAAGAGGAGAGAATGTGTCAGACTGGAGGAAAGGACGTGAATCATTCTAAGGCAACAAAGTTTTGGTTTAATTTGTACACAAAGTCAGCGACTACAGCTTTCATGTTACGAACACTGACAATCGCGACAGTACGACTAGTATCCGAGGATATGGCTTACTTCATGCGACCGTGGTTGGAATGGTAAGTTCCAACAGTACGTAGGCCATATTAATCCTTGTAGCAGGATGATTTATCGTAGAAAGACTCGAGTAGAGAATGCGACTGGTAATTTATCAGAAATGTTCTTTGTACTTCTTGAGCGACTCGTGGTTTTCTCCTCCGTTCTTTTTAATATTTTCTTTACTTACTTAGTATATTTTCGTTAAATACACTAATGGAAATGGAAAAAAGAACACATTGACACCGGTGTGTCAGACCCACCATACTTGCTCCGGACACTGCGAGAGGGCTGTACAAGCAATGATCACACGCACGGCACAGCGGACACACCAGGAACCGCGGTGTTGGCCGTCGAATGGCGCTAGCTGCGCAGCATTTTTGCACCGCCGCCGTCAGTGTCAGCCAGTTTGCCGTGGCATACGGAGCTCCATCGCAGTCTTTAACACTGGTAGCATGCCGCGACAGCGTTGACGTGAACCGTATATGCAGTTGACGGACTTTGAGCGAGGGCGTATAGTGGGCATGCGGGAGGCCGGGTGGACGTACCGCCGAATTGTTCAACACGTGGGGCGTGAGGTCTCCACAGTACATCGATGTTGTCGCCAGTGGTCGGCGGAAGGTGCACGTGCCCGTCGACCTGGGACCGGACAGCAGCGACGCACGGATGCACGCCAAGACCGTAGGATCCTACGCAGTGCCGTAGGGGACCGCACCGCCACTTCCCAGCAAATAAGGGACACTGTTGCTCCTGGGGTATCGGCGAGGACCATTCGCAACCGTCTCCATGAAGCTGGGCTACGGTCCCGCACATCGTTAGGCCGTCTTCCGCTCACGCCCCAACATCGTGCAGCCCGCCTCCAGTGGTGTCGCGACAGGCGTGAATGGAGGGACGAATGGAGACGTGTCGTCTTCAGCGATGAGAGTCGCTTCTGCCTTGGTGCCAATGATGGTCGTATGCGTGTTTGGCGCCGTGCAGGTGAGCGCCACAATCAGGACTGCATACGACCGAGGCACACAGGGCCAACACCCAGCATCATGGTGTGGGGAGCGATCTCCTACACTGGCCGTACACCACTGGTGATCGTCGAGGGGACACTGAATAGTGCACGGTACATCCAAACCGTCATCGAACCCATCGTTCTACCATTCCTATACCGGCAAGGTAACTTGCTGTTCCAACAGGACAATGCACGTCCGCATGTATCCCGTGCCACCCAACGTGCTCTAGAAGGTGTAAGTCAACTACCCTGGCCAGCAAGATCTCCGGATCTGTCCCCCATTGAGCATGTTTGGGACTGGATGAAGCGTCGTCTCACGCGGTCTGCACGTCCAGCACGAACGCTGGTCCAACTGAGGCGCCAGGTGGAAATGGCATGGCAAGCCGTTCCACAGGACTACATCCAGCATCTCTACGATCGTCTCCACGGGAGAATAGCGGCCTGCATTGCTGCGAAAGGTGGATATACACTGTACTAGTGCCGACATTGTGCATGCTCTGTTGCCTGTGTCTATGTGCCTGTGGTTCCGTCAGTGTGATCATGTGATGTATCTGACCCCAGGAATGTGTCAATAAAGTTTCCCCTTCCTGGGACAATGAATTCACGGTGTTCTTATTTCAATTTCCAGGAGTGTATATACATCACAGCAGTCTTTTTAAATTTGTTGTAATATCATTGAACGTAAATACTCTTGATACACGATAATTTATTTGTCACCAAAACAGGAATTATATACAACACAAGTTAATTTCAGTGCGTGCATTATTCATAACGAATGAACAAGAAGTGAATAATTTCAACAGGGCATACTGCCTGACACATAATTATAATGGTGTGCAAAACGTATGTGTGCAAGTAACTATTGCATGATGTGTCACTACCAAGTACAGGGTGACAATTATTGAACTATATGAAACCAAATCGTCATAACTTCTGAACGATTTGCGTTAGGACGTCCAAACTGTACGATTAGCCGCGGGACATGATGGGAGATAGTATGCGCAGTACTGCTTGGTCTAGCAACGAAGACGAAGCCCACTTTCAAATGGTTCAAATGGCTCTAAGCACTATGGGACTTAACATCTGAGGTCATCAATTCGCTAGACTTAGTACTTAAACCTAACTAACCTAAGGACATCACACATATCCACGCCCGAGGCAGGATTCGAACCTGCGACCGTAGCAGCAGCGTGGTTCCGGACTGAAGCGCCTAGAACCGCACGTCCACAGCAGCCGGCAAGTCCACTTTCATTTGGATGGGCTCGTCAAAAAGCAAAACTGGAGCATTTGGGGGACTAAGAACCCGCATTTTGCGATCGAGAAGTCTCTTCACGCTCTACGGATAACTGTGTGGTGCGCAGTGTCCAGTCACAGAATAATCGGTGCGATATTTCTTGATGGCACGTTGACTACCGAACGGTATTTGGAAGATGATTTCATCCCCACATCCAAAGCGAGCCTGGTTTCGACAAGATGTGGTTCATGCAAGACGGAATTCGACCCCTTCGAATGTTCTCGAGGAGGACTTTGAGGACCGCAATCTGGCTCTGGAGTACCCAGAGGCCACTGGCACAGGCTTCGATTGGCCGCCATATTCTCCGGATCTAAAGACATGCGACTCCTTTTTGTGGGGCTATATTAAAGACGAGGCGTACAGCAATAACCCCAAAACCATTGGTGAGCTGAAAGTTGTTCAGGAGGTCATCGACAGCATCGATGTTTCGACTCTTCAGCGGGTCATTCAGAATTTCGCTATTCGTCTGCGCCACGTCGTCGCCAAGGATGGCAGGCATATTGAACATGTCATAACCTAAATCCGAGTATCTATAGTGACGTTTAAATGTTGTATGAATTGTGTGCACGTCGTAGTTTGTAAATAATTTACGTTTCTTTTCATACAGTTCAATAATTGTCACCCTGTGACGTAGCTCTATGAGACGTGGACCATACATAGAATGAACGCTACAGTATAGTACAAAGGTAACTGGAAGTGATACATAATGGGAGACGAACAGAAATGACTCTTTTATTCAAAGGCAACAATTAAACTAAAGTCACAGTGATTTATGGTGGTCTCCTGGATATTACAAAATATGAGCCATGGGTCTTAATAGGGTTTGTGATCACTTCAAATGGTTCAACTGGCTCTAAGCACTATGAGACTTAACATCTGAGGTCATCAGTTCCCTAGACTTTGAACTACGTAAACCTAACTAACCTTAGGGCATCACTCACATCCATGCTCGAGGCAGGATTCGAACCTGCGATCGTAGCAGCGGCGCGGCTCCGGACTGAAGCGCCTAGAACCGCTCTGACACAGCGGCTGGCTACTACAAACGGCAATGCATACTCTGCAACGTGCTCCCGTACTGGCCACAATGATGCTAATCGCGCGTTGTCATCCAAAAAAATGAAGTCAGGGCGAAAGTAGCCCTGAAAAGACGCGCACAGGGATGGAGCTCAGTGCAACAATAACGTTCACCGCCTAGTGTACAGCATTAGAAGATCTGGACGTTAATATGTCCATGCAACATTGTGGCTTCCAACACCACCGTAACACCTCGACCACCAATACGAGCATGTTCCACAGTGTTCTCGGGTGTACTACTTGCCCCCACCCATCGCCACATGAGGTTCCGCCCAGAGTCACTACTCAGACTGAATTTGTTCTTATCAAAAAAGAACAATCTATCGGACTCTTCGTAGATCCAGTTCATATGCTCTTGGCACGATCACAGGCGGTACTGCCGGCGTGCTAGTGTTCGAGGAACGTCAGGCAAAGTGTTGTGCCTAGGAATCCCGCCTATTCGCTTCGCTGGACAAACAACTCGTATTGATGAGTTTTATTACAATAAGAACATTTCAATACTTAACTTCAAGAGATGTGTCGCAAGCAAAGAGCGACATATAAAATAACCAGTATTTGCAGTGACTACTGATCTCTGACTGAGAAAAGTCTTTCCTGAACTGCTGTCGAAGTGTCTAACCTTGACGCTGCTATTCAAGCGCTCTGTCCCAGTTGGGCGCCACTACGGTCGCAGTTTCGAATCCTGCCTCGGGCATGGATGTGTGTGATGTCCTTAGGTTAGTTAGGTTTAAGTAGTTCTAAGTTCTAGGGGACTGATGACCTCAGATGTTAAGTCCCATAGTGCTCAGAGCCATTTGAACCATTTTGAACCAGTTGGGCGTGGCACTTATGTCCTCTTCACGGAGGGGATGCTGTTGTCGCGTTGACGTCCTGGAAGGTAGGTCGGCCAGCGTGCGATTGGCTGAGCTCTTCTCACAGCCTTCCCTTCTCTATCGTTCACGACTGGCGTGCCAGTGCTTGACTATACGCCATAATACAAAGAACCATCCAATGTAGTCGCCGTGAGACAGTGGGGAGTGAGACTGCATGTCTTGGAGTTTTGTTAAATGTGGTTGCAATTGCAACCACAGTTTGACGCGGGTCCCTTCCTGTCTGTTGCACAACGCAGTGGCCATCTGCTGCTGTAGGTCGACCGCCTCTTCTCCTTCAGGCAGCGTGATTGTGCTCGGAACGCTCCATGTTCAGACGAAAAAAAATACTATGAACAATACCAAATTCCTGGGCTACACTCGTCACATTTCGTCCTCTTTTTAGTTTCGCGATGATTCCTTCCGGTGTGAGATCGTCGAGATGTTTTCTCTGGGCCGTGTTGTAATGATGACCACCACCATAGTGTACTGTTAACAGCTCGATGATCGACATACGTTGTCTTCTTCCATTCCTTTAACAGCCTCGTGATTCGAGACCAGACCAATCTACATTGAAGCTTCACTGACCTTACGGCATGTGACGTCCAGATTTCTGTGCACGATCGGTAGACCTTAGGAAAAATGCTCTCGCACTTTCATTCATTTCCAGCGAATTGTTGATACGCAGTAATGGAAAATCTAGCACGGAATGTAGGAATGTTATGAAAAGGATAGTTGCTACTCACCCTATAGCGGAGATGCTGAGTCGCAGATAGGCGCAAGAAAAAGAATGTCACAAAATGAGCTTTCGGCCAACAAGGCCTTTGTCAAAAAAAGTCAACAGACACACACGCAAATGTAACTCGTACACACATGACCACAGTCTCTGGCAGCTGAAGCCAGCCTCAGCCGCCAGAGACTGTCTCTCTCTCTCTCTCTCTCTCTCTCTCTCTCTCTGTGTGTGTGTGTGTGTGTGTGTGTGTGTTTGTCTGTTTTCGACAAAGGCATTGTTGGCCAAAAGCCCATATTGTGACAGTCTTTTTGTGGTGCCTATCCGCGACTCAGCATTTCCGCTATATAGAGAGTAGCGACTATTATTTTCGTAATAGAGTGGTTAGTATGTTATCTTACTTTACCTGTCTCGTCCCTAAATTTTGTAAATCCTTGTACTCATTCGACACTTTTTTTTCCTGTGAATTTTTTCTCCTCAGAATGGTGTCAGAGGTCTGAGACACCGAATGGTGGGATTTTCTTGCAATCGTTGGCTGATCCTTTAGTCATGGTGGTGGCCAACTAAGCGACTGTAGCTGCTGCAGCGAAGGTGCTGTCGTCGGATAGTGAAACAGAAAAACCCCAGACATTTATGAAATTCATGTATCCTACAATGTAGTAATACATACATAGATAACATCAGTTGAATCCATGTAAAATCACTTCTACGTGTACCACATTACTACCACGTCCCCTCAATTGTGATCGCTTAGGCGGGAAGCACAGTAAAGTGAAAGCAGCATTATCTTACCACAGACCACAAGCCGTAAAGGTTTCAAATTTTTCTTTGTTTCCGGTAAAAATACTTCATGCCTCAGAACTTGGAAAAGGAAAAAAATGAATTACAGTACAAACGACTAGTATAAGCTTATGGCTTTTTTGTCATTTACAGGTACACTATCTGATCGAAAGTATCTGGACGCCAATGAGTGGACGTCCTTATGGGGTGTGTCCACCGGTTCACCTTATGACGACTTGAACTTTGCTGGGAACACTGTCAATGTGATGCCTGAATGTCTATGGAAGAATGCCAGCGCATTTTTCCTCTTTTTCAAACCAGAGACAAGAATGATATCGGTCTCTGAGCTCTGGAGCGAAGTCGAGGTTCTAATTCATCCAAAACTGTCGCGTTGGGTCTCTGGGCAGGCCAGTTCATTCCAGCAATGTTATTGTCCACAAACCACTGCCCTAGAGGGGGCAGCTTACATTGTCTTGTCGATACATACAACCATCGTATCCAAACTGTTCAACAATACGCAGTACACAGTGCTGCAAAATGTGCTCATACACTTTCGCGTTTAGCTTTCTCTTAAGCGCAATGAGGGAGCCACATACTAACAAAAAGCTCCTACATGTTGTAACACCACCTCTTTCGTACTGCGCTGTTGGTACTTCATATAATGGCAGATTTGCTAAACCCAAACCCTTCCATGGAATTATCACAGGATATATGCCCGGGGATGTTTGTTTTTCAGAAAGTATGTTAACACTAAATGGAATACAGACATGAATCACTAATATATTAACGAAAGAAACGCATACGGACAGAATACTCGTAAGTATTTGCACACTGTTCTACAATGCTGGAGAGAAATTGATTCTTAGTCGTCTTGAAGGCCAGCCGTAGCTTACTTCCGGGAGAGGGATTTTCGCGTATCACGTGGCTGCTCGCTTATCAGTTTACCGACAGATTGTACCTCCGCAGCATTTCCTGTCCATTTCTCTCGTGTGAGCAGAGAAAAAACTTCACTGAATTCTTCTATATGTGTTGTTGTTGTTGTCTTCAGTCCTGAGACTGGTTTGATGCAGCTCTCCATGCTACTCTATCCTGTGCAAGCTTATTCATCTCCCAGTACCTACTGCAACCTACATCCTTCTGAATCTGCTTAGTGTATTCATCTCTTGGTCTCCCCCTACGATTTTTACCCTCCACGCTGCCTTCCAATACTAAATTGGTGATCCCTTGATGCCTCAGAACATGTCCTACCAACCGATCCCTTCTTCTGGTCAAGTTGTGCCACAAACTTCTCTTCTCCCCAATCCTATTCAATACTTCCTCATTAGTTATGTGATCTACCCATCTAATCTTCAGCATTCTTCTGTAGCACCACATTTCAAAAGCTTCTACTCTCTTCTTGTCCAAACTATTTACCATCCATGTTTCACTTCCATACATGGCTACACTCCATACAAATACTTTCAGAAATGACTTCCTGACACTTAAATCTATACTCTATGTTAACAAATTTCTCTTCTTCAGAAACGCTTTCCTTGCCGTTGCCAGTCTACATTTTATATCCTCTCTACTTCGACCATCATCAGTTATTTTGCTCCCCAAATAGCAAAACTCCTTTACTACTTTAAGTGTCTCATTTCCTAATCTAATACCCTCAGCATCACTCGACTTAATTCGACTACATTCCATTATCCTCGTTTTGCTTTTGTTGATGTTCATCTTGTATCCTCCCTTCAAGACACCATCCATTCCGTTCAACTGCTCTTCCAAGTCCTTTGCTGTCTCTGACAGAATTACAATGTCATCGGCGAACCTCAAAGTTTTTATTTCTTCTCCATGGATTTTAATACCTACTCCAAATTTTTCTTTTGTTTCCTTTACTGCTTGCTCAATATACAGATTGAATAACATTGGGGAGAGGCTACAACCCTGTCTCACTCCCTTCCCAACCGCTGCTTCCCTCTCATGCCCCTCGACTCTTATAACTGCCATCTGGTTTCTGTACAAATTGTAAATAGCCTTTCGCTCCCTGTATTTTACCCCTGCCACCTTTAGAATTTGAAAGAGAGTATTCCAGTCAACATTGTCAAAAGCTTTCTCTAAGTCTACAAATGCTAGAAACGTAGGTTTGCGTTTCCTTAATCTTTCTTCTAAGATAAGTCGTAAGGTCAGTATTGCCTCACGTGTTCCAGTATTTCTACGGAATCCAAACTGATCTTCCCCGAGGTCGGCTTCTACTAGTTTTTCCATTCGTCTGTAAAGAATTCGTGTTAGTATTTTGCAGCTGTGGCTTATTAAACTGATTGTTCGGTAATTTTCACATTTGTCAACACCTGCTTTCTTTGGGATTGGAATTATTACGTTCTTCTTGAAGTCTGAGGGTATTTCGCCTGTTTCATACATCTTGCTCACCAGATGGTAGAGTTTTGTCAGGACTGGCTCTCCCAAGGCCGTCAGTAGTTCTACTGGAATGTTGTCTACTCCGGGGGCCTTGTTTCGACTCAGGTCTTTCAGTGCTCTGTCAAACTCTTCACGCAGTATCGTATCTCCCATTTCATCTTCATCTATATCCTCTTCCATTTCCATAATATTGTCCTCAAGCACATCGCCCTTGTATAGACCCTCTATATACTCCTTCCACCTTTCTGCTTTCCCTTCTTTGCTTAGAACTGGGTTTCCATCTGAGCTCTTGATGTTCATACAAGTGATTCTCTTATCTCCAAAGGTCTCTTTAATTTTCCTGTAGGCAGTATCTATCTTACCCCTTCTATATGTACTGGAATTATTTGTAGTTTATTAAGTGAGTATATTTTCAGTTGTTAAATGGCATATTACTTAAAAAAGCCCAACAGCTGGAGTTATCAACTTGTCTACCATACTGAACAGCCTGCCCCAAGTGTAACATGTATGTACGCGACACCATCGATTTTATTGTCTCCGTTATCAGTAGATGGAACGCTTTTCGCAGCTTGAGGATATGAAATTCATCACGCCAGCCTCAGCTCTCCCAGCACCTGACGAGGACCAGAGGTCTAAATTGGATATTTCAGTACAAGTCAAGCAATGGATTGCAGCAGATTACTGTTCTAGACTTAAACATGATCAGGCCTCTTCCATCAGACATATTGACACCCACCTTGCGATATATATTCTGGGTGTGTGGTAAGTGGCTCCACCCAGTGCAGCCTACTCTACAAGTGCCAGCAATTCCTGAATGGAAGAGATTTATGCAGTAACACAATTAATGATGAGAGAAGTTCAGTAAGTTTCTTCTTATTTATTAATTTCCTAACAAGTGCACCAAGTGACTACGAAACGATTACATGGCTTCACAATATGCTGACGACTATGGACAGCAGCAAGACGCCACATTCACCAATCTAGTTCTTACAATTAAATCAATATCATTAGCTGCTCACACGCTTTGATATACACCAACGGGGACAGTTGAAAAATGTGTGCCCCGACCGGAACTCGAACCCGGGATCTCCTGGTTACATCCTTTTTTTAATCTCATTTTGTCCGTTTTCGTTTGTTGCATCTGCTCGTGCAGAGGGCAGCTAACCATTTGACCAAACACGCTGAGTTACCGTGCCGGCATCCATCTGAGCCCCCAAGGGCACAGAGGATAGTGCACGCTCCCCGTGACCACAGAGTTGCTTGTCCTCAGTAATAAAATACTGAGTGAAAGGATCAACAAAGAACTTGAACGGATGGCATGTGACGTCCGCAACGACCAAACACAACGGAAAAAAAAGTGTAACAGCTTGTGGTATAATGCCGGCACGGTAGCTCAGCGTGTTCGGTCAGAGATCCGATTGTCGTCTGTAATAAAAAAAAAAAAAACTGTGTAAAGGAATCAACGATCAACTTGGAACGGACGCCATGTGACGTCCGCACAGACCAAACGCAACGAATTATACTGAACAAAATGAAAAAAAAAGATGGATAGAGCGTCTACCATGTAAGCATGAGATCCCGGGTTCGAGTCCCGTTCGGGGCACACATTTTACAACTGTCCCCGTTGGTTTATATCAATGCCTGTGAGCAGCTAATGGTATTGATTTAATTGTAATTTCATTCTAGAGAGCTGCACGGTCACCAATGGCATCTGTTCTTTACGACATGTCCGAAAGAACAGATGCCATCTTCAAATCCAGTTCTTTTCCCACCAACACTGCTTAAGTCACTGACTTCAACACGCAAATTAAGCACTTTCAGCTATTATTTATAGGAACAGATTTTATATAAACACTAACTTAACAAATGCGATAAGTACTCATTTAATAAACTGAAAATGTCTCCGCTATATAAACACGATCTCCGTGAAGTTACTTTGTCTACTTACATAAGAGAACTGGAGAGCAATGTTGGGGTGGTAAGCTGTCTGTAAAGGGGGTAAGTAGTCTGTCTGTAAACTGTAAAGCGAGCAGCACTCCTGGTGGAGAAAGCCGCTTTTCCCAGAAGAACGCTGCAACTGCCGTACAGAAAGAATGGCCTAAGAATCAATATCCCCTGCGGCATTGTAGAACAGTATGTAGAGATTTACGTAGAATCTGTCCATTTCTTTTCTTGCGTTTGTGTTATTAGTAACTCACATCTGACGAAATATATTTCGGGTCAACAACATGGTGTGAGTGTACAAAGGACACAATATTTCTGCAATCGACATTGTTGCCATCTGGTGTTCATCAGCACACCTGATGATAGCAACAAGGTCGATTGCCGAAATGTTCTGTCCTTTGTACACTCACACCAGGCTGTTCACCCGAGATTTATTTCGTCATGAAATACTCCTGGAGAAATTGAAGAATCACAGCTCACATCTGTATTCAGTTCAGTATTAAAACACTTTGTGGAAAACAAATGCACCTTCCCAGGAATGTCGACACACTATGTAGCCAATAAAACACAACGCGAGTTGTGGCTGGGTCGGTGTAACTTTGTGAGGTACATTGTAGTTGCTTTTCGTGACACAGTGCGACTCGGCCTCCTTTCCCTCACCCCCACATCTTTTCAACATGTTACACCCCTGAACACAATTTATTCCCTATTAAAGTTCTACAGCATTTAGGTGTGAAATGTACATTTAATATGTCTTCTTAATCCTCTTCATTTAACAATAATCATCAATTTGATGCCATTAATACACTATTTTTGATGAATGCGATTTTCCAGCCCCCTCGACTTGGAATCTATTACTTCTAGAGAAAGAACGAATAGGACCATTTTTATAGTAATTTTAATGCAGTTTAATTTTATACTGGAAACATTTTCTGTAGATGCCGTGGATGTCGATGTATTCAAGAAAACGTATGAAAGTTTCCTTTAGAAGCCACCCCCCCCCACCCCCTGCCCTAACCCACGCTCGCACCACACTGGTCTGTATTTTTAGTATGTTGTTCATGGCACTCCCCATACCACTGTACAACAATTTGCAACTACCAGAATTTTTCCTCCTAACTTTCCTTTGTTGACTGGGCTGTTACAATGGGTGTGTGTGTGTTTGTAGACTTTTGATTACATAGTGTACTTTAATTACACACGATGTATGGCGTATGAATAGAGTAGTCAAACTACTGTGAGCTACTGTAGACTCTTATAAGTAAGTGTAGACTAGGTTAATGCCTGTACGTTAGGTGTGTTGCACACCAATCGGGCTTTACCTCATTTCCATCGCTTTGTTTGCAAATGAGATCAGCTACAAATAAAAAGTAGTTATAGCAAAATTAATCCGCGTTTTGTTCGAAAACTGTTGATTTGTAGCGTGAAAAATAGGAATGGTGTAGTACGAATGAAAATATAGATATGTCATGTATCGCTAGAAAAAACAATTTATTATAAAAAAACGCTGAACAAAAGCATATCAAACCATTTCAGTACATCGTTATATAAAACATGTTTCTGTTATTCATAAACAACTTCCGCACTTATCAGTCGTAAAAGGAACTCTTCCCTTTTATCGTGATCAAGAACGTTCTAATGAGTACAAATTAACAACAATAATTACATAGACTTTTTAATGTGTGTGCACGTAAACTGTACTTACATCAAAAGTAATTGCTTTAGTTACTAAACATGCAGATGTTACGTGACCAGCTAATTTTTATTTCTTATAAAATGTATTGCAAAATCTTAGATATGGCACCGAAACAGCAACTGTTTAATTCAGAATAGATAGAAAAAAAGAAAAAAAAATCAGCCAACCAGTTGCAAATAAAGGCTTATTATCCCTTGACCATGCTTTCAATATTCGTAAAATATAGGTTCTTCAGAATACACCAGTTACAAGATGATTTTTTTACAAACATAATAAAATATTAATAGAAAAATATTTACTTACTTATCACATCACATGACGCAATAGGCGTCACAAGATAAAATATTTACGTAAATTACGCGTACCTTATGTCAAACTAACGCCAACTGCTACAAATATACAGACCCAGGCGACCAGGAAAAACTGGGCTACAGAGGGCACTAAATACATGCGCGTAAGAATCGCGCCTTGGTTGTGTTTAACAACAGCATGAAAACAGTATGAAAATTGCTCTACAATGCTACTAAAAATATTCCGTATAAAATTATTAATACATTTGCTGACAGAGTAATATTGTACGTGAATTCAGCGTGCAGAAGGCAAAGTTCTGTTTATAAAAGATTATTGTTACAAATGCAATGGGGAAAGAGGAGCAAATACAAGCTAAAGCAACCTCACTATAGGAAAATCTCCCGCTTAACACTACGGAAGCTTAAGCGATAAGAAAAATGGGAAAGCAGTGGGCGTTATATACATGCGCATAATCACTTCGGCTAGCTGGTGTTGTGTAGCATAATTTTACATTAAAGCAACATGACAATTTTTTATAGACGCCCACTATCAAATCCTAAAATTCTAGACGTTCACATTAAACATAAAATATGTAATATATGTATGTAGCTCAGTGATACTGCGCGTAGCTTTAGTTGCAGAAGATAACAGATAACAAAGCTTACTGGCAGAAGTAAAGCTGTGAGAACAGGGCGTGAGTCGTGCTTGGGTAGCTCAGTCGGTAGAGCACTTGTCCGCAAAAGGCAAAGGTCCCGAGTTCGAGTCCCGGTCCGGCACAGAGTTTTAATCTGCCAGGAAGTTTCGAAGCTTACTTCTGTTACCAAAAAGGTGAACGACATAACGAATGGATGAAGTTTTGCAACACAAGTTACATCACAACAAAAAGTTACATCACGACATAAAAAGAGAATCCTCTGTTAAACTGTACCAATACCATTTTTTGGTATATGAACTATATGAGCATGTGTTGATAAGGGGCCATAAAGATTGAAACTCAGTGATACGAAATGTCAAGAGGCCAACAGTAGAAGAATGTATTTTGAGGAAAACGGCATGTTCACCGTCATTGGTCGATATCGTATATACGTACTATGTGACCGTGTGCAGTGGTTCAAATCCATCAAACAAGTGCTTTTTCGTGAGTTGAAATTGCTTGTTCGAAATGTTACCGTCTGCTTAGCAAGATGTTTATAAATTTCAAGTTCTTCATTACTCTTCAGTTTGTCACCTAGTGTTGAAAATTTTTTATTTACCCTTTCGTTGCTAAGTATTTCGTCGACTACGTCTTGTTAGGAACCATTACTGCTAGAATAGTCTTAATCCAATTAGTTTCTTATTAGAAAACGTATGTGGGAAGTGGTGTAGTTAAAGCACAATTTATTGCTGAATGGAAAAACGCAACGTTATGAGCCTTATGGGAAGAATCTGATGGAATAATATTAGCTGAGTATGTTGTCTTACGATGAATGACACTCCCATTCTTTATGCGTAATTTCAGATTAAGGAAATTTAGGCCACCGTTCTCTTTTTTAACTTTTTTTGTGAGTTTAATTTTCTCGTGGAAGCAGCTGTAGGTGTTAAACAACAAATCTAATTCTTGGTCAGTTCCATCAAATGCAAAAATTAGGTCGTCTACATTCCGCGCATAAAATCGTATTTTACTCACTAATTCTGACTTGGTTTTGAAAAAGCCATCTTCAAGGGAATCAAAAATCAGGCAACCAGTTGCAAACCTTTATTTTCAACTGGTTGGCTTATTTTTTTTCAACCTATTCTGAATTACACAGTTGCTTTTTCGCAGCCATGTTTAAGATTTTGAAATACGTGACTGCCCAAGTATCGAAGGCTACCATCAAGAACATAGACATTAATTTTAAAATTTCAATGACAGGTATGGCCATTGATTTTAATAAGCAATGTAAAAAGGTGAACCTGATGCCAGACTACGTGAAAGCTTTCATTAATGCTAAGCACTGTGAGAAAACGTCTACAATAGTGAATAAATTAGTGCAACTAGTTTCACCTGACAGAATAGTAGAGCTGTACAAAAAGAAAGATAGTTTTAATGCAAAGGCTTACGAGTTATATCTTGTTTTAACTAAAGCTTTTAAAGAAAATTCTAATTTTCAAACTGATATTATCTGGGACGTTATCAACAATTTGTAAATGTGAAATGTGAAATTGAAACTAGACACGAAAAGAAACTGTCAAAACTTAAGAACAGGACACCGATAAATTATCATAAAGTTACAGTAAGTAACAGAAAACACCAGTTTTTTTGAAACAGTATTAAATAAAACTCAAATTAACTTTTCGGAGGAAGAAGGCCTAATTTTACAAATAGGTTTAAATTACAATGTAGCCGCTAAGCGTAGGGACTCTATTGTAATAAATGATTTTGTGGTTGACCTTAAAATTGGTCTACACAGTGCTAAAGTAGAAAAACCTAACAAGTTAGGCTAGCTCATTGTAAGTAGGCTGTTTAGGTTTTTATGTTGGTAATGCCACGTAGCGCTCTATATGAAAATCACTGACTGTGCTGTGTGCAGTCTGTGGCCTTGTTTGCATTGTTGGAATATTTGCTATTGTAGTGTTGGGCGGTTTGGACGTGAACAGCGCGTGGCGTTGTGCAGTTGGAGGTGAGCCGCCAGCAGTGGTGGATGTGGGGGGAGAGATGGCAGAATTTTGAGAGTGGACGATCTGGACGTGTGTCCATCAGAAAGAGTAAATTTGTAATATTGGATATCATGAACTGATATATATATATATATATATATATATATATATATATATATATATATGATGACTTTTGAACATTACTAAGGTAAATACATTGTTTGTTCTCTATCAAAATCTTTCATCTGCTAACTATGCCTATCAGTAGTTAGTGCCTTCAGTAGTTACAATCTTTTATTCAGCTGGCAGTATTGGCGCACGCTGTATTGCAGTAGTTTGAGTAACGAAGATTTTTGTGAGGTAAGTGATTCATGAAAGGTATAGGTTATTGTTAGTCTGGGACATTCTTTTATAGGGATTATTGAAAGTCAGATGGCGTTGCGCTAAAAAAATATTGTGTGTCAGTTTAGTGATGATTAGAATAAGTAAAGAGAGAAATGTCTGAGTACGTTCAGTTTTGCTCAGCTGTTTGAAAATCAAATAACGTAAGAGGTTTATCAGCACAGTAATTCATTAATTTTTCAAAGGGGATGTTTCACCATGAATGTAACAACTTCATAGAAAAAGAAATGGCAGCTATGAGTAGCGTTTGCACTAAAGAAACGAAATGGCAGCTATGAGTAGCGTTTGCACTAAAGAAACGAAAGTGATGAATAATATTAATCGCAAACTGAAAAAATTGAAGCTTTAATAACTAATGCCAAGAAAGGCAATACAGTAATCATTGACTACAAAATTAAGTATGTGGACAAAACGTTACAATTTTTTGAGGAAAATGGCATCACCGAAATTTGCACAGATCCCACCGTTAACCTGCAAAAAGAAATTCGGAACTGCTTAAACAATACTGAAAACTTGTTCGAGAAATTTCAGGAGAAATGGTTATTGAACATGAATCCAAAGCCTCCCGTTTTAAGAAGCCAGTTCAAACTTCACAAGAACCAGCATCCGATCTGCCCGATCGTAAATATCATAGGGAGTGCCCACCACAAATTAGCTAGATATTTACAAAGAAAACACAAGGAATTTTTTACTTTTGACACTAATTTTTCCGTTCAAAATAAGCAAGACATGAAACTTCCTGGCAGATTAAAACTGTGTGCCCGACCGAGACTCGAACTCGGGACCTTTGCCTTTCGCGGGCAAGCGCTCTACCATCTGAGCTACCGAAGCACGACTCACGCTCGGTCTCACAGCTCTACTTCTGCCAGTATCTCGTCTCCTACCTTCCAAACTTTACAGAAGCTCTCCTGCGAACCTTGCAGAACCAGCACTCCTTTTTCTTATCGCTTAAGCTTCCGTGGTGTTAAGCGCAAGTTTATTTGCTCTTCTTTCCCCATTGCATTTGTAACAGTGATTTTTTGTAAACAGAACCCTACGTTCTGCACGCTGAATTTATGTATAATATTACTCTGTCAGCAAATGCATTAATAATTTTATACGCAATGTACACCTGCAAAGTTTTATATTTTTAATAGCACTGTAGAGGAATTTTCATACTTACTTTATAATAAAATGCTGTTGTTCAACACAAATTAAGGCGCGGTTCCTACGCGCATGTATTTAGCGCCCTCTGTAGCCATGAGTTTACTGGTCGCCTGCGTCCGTATATTTGTAGCAGTTAGCGTTAGTCTGACATAAGGTACACATAACTTACGTAAATATTTTATCTTGTGACGCCTATTGCATCATGTGATGTAGTAAGTGAGTACGTTAACTTCACAAATATTTTTCTATTAATGTTTTACTATGTTTGTAAAAAGAATTATTTTGTAACTATCGTATACGTTTTTATAGCCAATACTTCTGAAGAAAATTTTTTACAAATTTCTAAACAATGGTCAACTGATAATAAACCTTCATTTGCAACTAGTTGGCTAGTATTTTCAATCTTTAATAAAATGTAGATTATATTTTGGAAGGATATAAAACACAGCACGGACTAACTCTGAATGATGTGCTGTTATAATTATGTCAAAATAAATAAACAAAAAACAAAGAAAACTCGTCGACTCTCAGTTTCTCTTTCACATATTTATTTATGTTTCTTTCCCTAACAGTGCCACCAGTACCATCTACCATCTACTGCGTCATTCATGTACTATGCCAAAGCTGCCGAACTGTAGTTTAGTACAGCGCAACTCTACATACGACGCCAAGTCTGAGTCCGGCGTTGCGCGGGAACGTTTACTCATAAGGCGGGCCTCGATCGTTCCATATCGATACAGCTCATTCTTAAGACTTTGGCTCGTAGCGTATCGGTTTTAGCCGAACTGCACGATTTTCGGCATATCTACAATTTTTCAAGTGTTTACCCTGAGCAAGGTTCTATACACATGAAATGTCATATAAGTCACACTGTGCCATTCGTGATGGTTTACGACCTACAGTAGAAATGCTGCATTGCAAACAGTCGGTGCACCTAAAGCACTGCACAGCTGTTTTCCGCGCAAAGTGCACCGACAGTTCCTAAACCATCACGAGTACCGATACATCATCTGATTTCGCTTCTATTTCATGTCTATGGTACCTTGCTCAGGGTATACACCACAGAATGCCTGTACAAACAGAAAATGTAGCAGGGACAAAAAATAGGGAAAGAAAGGTTATCTACATCTTCTACAGGAACAGGACTGCAATTCTAAGAGTTGAAGGACGTAAAATGGAAGTAGTACTTGAGAATAGAATAAGACAGCGTTGTAGAACATTCCTGGTAATATTCAATCTGTCCATTGAGCAAGCAATAAGGAAACCAAAGACAAATTTGGAGAATAAATTAAAGTTCAGGGAGGAGAAATAAAAACTTTGAAACAGAAACTCTGATGTTTGGCAATGACATTGTATCATTCTGTCAGAGACGGCAAAGGACATTGAAGATCAGCTGAACGTAATGGGCAGCGTCTTTAAAGGGCTTACATGATGCAGATAAAAAGTAAAACAAGTGTAATGGAATATTGTCGAATTACAATAGGCGTTGTCACGGTAATTACATAGGAAATGAGACACTAACAACAGTAGATGGATTCTGCTATTTGGACAACAAATAACTGCTGACGACCGTACTAGAGAGGATATAAAATTTAAGCTAGAAACTGTAAGAAAAGAATTTCTGAGAAGTGTGTTAACATTGAATAGCGTCGTACGAGAAAGTTTGTATCTGAAGAAAATTGTCTGCAGTACATCCTTGTATAGAACAAACTCTGACAGTAAACGGTTAAGATAAATCTGAAATAGAAGTTTTCGAAATGTGCTGTTGCAGAGCAAAGTTGAAGATTGGGCAGATAAATCGAGTAAGTGACAAGGAGTTATTGAATTAATTGGGGAAGAAAGAAATTTTTGGTGTATCCTCACTAAACGGACCGATTGATAAGACATATCCTGAAGCCTGAAGGAATCGTCAAGATCCTAATACAGGGAAGTGTGGAAGGTAGAAATTGTAGAAGACCAAGGCTTAAATACAATACTGAACTGGGGCCCTAGAAACGATGGAGAGGATTCTCCAGTGGACTCCCCTGGGAATGTCCCATACCAGACGAGTGTAACCCAAAATGTTTGGTGTACGCGTACATGGAGACAGTGTTTGTGCAGCAATCGCCGACATCGTGTAACTGAGGCTGAATAAGAGGAACCAGCCCGCATTCGCCGAGGCAGATGGAAAACTGCCTTAAAAACGATGCACAGACTGACCGCCACACCGGACCTCGACACTAATCCGCCGGGCGGATTCGTGCCGGGGACCGGCACACCATCCCGCTCGGGAAGCAGCGCGTTAGACCGCGTGGCTAGCCGGGTGGGCATCAAATAAGTTTACTTTTCGTTATTTAAAAGCAAAGCTGAATTTCTTTCTGTCTCTTGCCATATCTGTTCCAGATTCGTTCAAAATTAAGTAAATTTGCAACCTGGAATTCACACATAAATTACATCAATACTCTGCTTCTATAAACGTTTCAGAAGCACTAAATTGAAGTTTGATTTTAATGCACTTAACGTATCTGAAGCCATGAGAATTTGTGACAGATATGAAATAAAAATTGTCAAAAAACAAGAAAGGGAAGTTCTCAGGATTAAAATGCGAAAGGGCATGGTAGGACAGAGGAAAGGTAATATAGTTGTAACCTGACTACAGCAGATGTTAAAAGTGACCACCATTTATAACTTGGCACTTTTGGGCCTTGGACAGAAAGCTGCTGAAGATGGATCGAAGCCGGACTCCTGGAATTGCTGAAGTCTACCCCGACACGTTCTGTTGCAGCTCGTGAAGACTTTGAATGTTGTTGCGATGCACATTAGACTTGAGGCTCCCCCACCCAAAATAATGGCTCATTGGCAGATCAGATGACATGGGTGGCCGTCTAGAGCCACGAACCCACTGATCTCTGCTAACAACTCAGGCGTGAAGATTGTGTAAATGTGTGTTCCACCTACTGTATGTGCTATCGGAAGTAATACTAGGTCTCTTCTTTCTCCATTAAAGCTGCCACAAATGTTTTTAAAATGATGGCAATATATCGTGCCGAAGTTAGTGTCTGATGAAAGGAGATGAGGCCAATGACGCTGCGTGCAGACATTGCAGCCGGCTGGTGTGGCCGTGCGGTTCTAGGCGCTTCAGTCTGGACCGCTACGGTCGCAGGTTCGAATCCTGCCTCGGGCATGGATGTGTGTAATGTCCTTAGGTTAGTTAGGTTTAAGTAGTTCTAAGTTCTAGGGAACTGATGACCACAGTGTTCAGAGCCATTTGAACCAGATATTGCACAACAATCCCAACCTTCTGATCATAGAAAGGTGTTCCGTGGGAGTTATGTGGCTACTCCGCTACCTACAACGTGTGATTCTGTGAACTGACATACCCGCTCAGGTGAAAACAGACTTCGACAGAGCCACGTCCAAGCCATTCATTGTTATCTCAGTGAACAGCCACTCACATCTGCTGATAGGTGGAGTATTCGCTACATGATCGACGTGATATGCTTATCTGTCGCGACAGGCGTCGGGTTAAAATAGTAAGTCTCTGAAGCCACGTTTTCTGGTGTGTAAGCACGTTTCGGAATTTTTTTAACTTTTTTCAAAACAGATCCCGTTTGACGCCATTTTCAGACTAAGTGTTGTCTGTCACTCTTTGCTGGCACTTTGACACCACTAAACTTCTCAGCAAGCAACTGACCATACCGTTTCCACCATTTTGTTGTCATGTAACTTTCCACAACAAACACCCGCTGCTCCACTATGAGTACTTTAGTCCCCTTTGCACTCCTCCAGTCACACTGACACAGCCCGCTCTGCGCTCTGAACCGATGTGGACCACTTTGGGGAGGGGGGGGGGGGCGGGGGATAGCGTACATGTTGTGTGCGCTTCACGGGTCACGGGGTGTACACACACAATTAAATGCCAAAGAAATTGGTATAGGCATGCGTATTCAAATACAGAGCTATGTAAACAGGCAGAAAACGGGGCTGCGGTCTGCAACTCCTGATAAGACAACAAGAGTCTGACCCAGTTGTTAGTTCGGTTACTGCTGCTACAACGGGAGGTTATCAAGATTTAAATGAGTTTGAGCGTGGTGTTATAGTCGGCCCATGAGCGATGGGACACAGCGTCTCCGAGGTAGCGATGAAGTGGGGATTTTCCAGTGAATATCAGGAATCCGGTAAAACATCAAATCTTCGACATCCCTGCGCCAGGAAAAAGATCCTGCAAGAAAAGGACCAACAACGACTGAATAAAATCATTCAACGTGACAGAAGTGCAATCCTTTCGCAAATTGCTGCAGACTCAAACGCTGGGTCACAAACAAGTGTCAGCGTGCGAACCATTCAAAGAAACACCAGCGATATGGGCTTTCGGAGTTGAAAGACCACTCGTGTACTCTTGCTGAACGCACACCACAAAGCTTTATGCCTCGCCTGGGCCCATCAACACCGACATTGGATTGTTGATGACTGGAAACACGTTTCCTGGTCGGACGAGTCTCATTTAAAATTGTATCGAGCGGGTGTAAGCATATGGGTATGGAGACAACCCCATGAATCTCTTGATCCTGCGTGTCAGCAGGGGACTTTTCAAGCTGGTGGAGGTTCTGAAATGGTGTGAGGCGTGTGCTGTTGGAATGATATGGGTCCCCTGACACGCCTAAATACGATTGACAGGCGACATTTACATAAGTATCCTGACTGATCACCTGCATCCATTCACGTCCATTGTGCATTCCGACGGACGTGGCAATTCCAGCAGGACAATGCGACATCCCACACGTCCGCAATTGCTACAGAGTGGCTCTAGGAACACTAAGTTTAAACACTTCTGCTGGCCATCAAACTCCCTATACACGAACATCTTTGAGCATATCTGAGATTCCTTGCAACGTGCTGTTCAAAAGAGATCTCCACCCCCTCGTACTCTTTCGGGTTTATGGACAGCCCTGCAGAATTTATGGAGTCACTTCTCTCCAGCTCTACTTCAGACATTAGGCGAGTCCATGCCACGTAGTTTTGCGGCACTTTTTCGTTCTCTCGGGGGCTCTACACGATATTAGGCAGGTGTACCAGTTTCTTTGGCTCTTCAGTGTATGTACAGAGTGATTCCGTGATGTTACAAAGTTTCAGGGCTGATGGAAAAGGACAACTGTATAAATTGGAGGCAAGGGACCCTCACTCTAAATGAACGAGTCGGAAGTTATAATCAAAAATTGTTCCGATATCTCTGACAGTGGCGTACACGTACCAGTATTGTTGTTGCTAAGATTTGAGGGCAGGCAACTTTCAGAGGTGGCAGTATGGACCAAAACAAGAAATAAAGTTCAGTAAACATGAGCTCTAAAATGCATATCTTAAGAACTATGAGCACTTGCTCATCATACTAGATACACAAGCGCCTGCGCTTATGAATTCGACGCTCTGTAGCATGGTTTGCATGACTTTTCTGGACACGGGTTCCTACCCTCATCTGCTTCCTCAAGACGCCTTCTGCACCCCTTCGGAGTTTGTCGGTGTAATTCCGAAACACTGTATATATTGTAAATTATGTGTGAATTTCAAGCTGAAGATGAACACTACGTGATCAAGAGTATCAGGACACGTGGCTGAAAATGACTTAGTTCATGACGCCCTCCATCGGGAATACTGGAATTCCTTATGGTGTTGGCCCACCTTTAGCCTTGATGACAGCTGCCACTCTCCCAGGCATACGTTCAATCAGATGCTGGAAGGTTTATTGGGGAATGGCAGCCCATTCTTCAAGGAGTGCTGCACTGAGGAGAGGCCTAACACAAAATCCGCATTCCAAAACATCCCAAAGGTCTTTTATAGAATTGAGGTCGGGACTCTGTGCAGGCCAGTCCATTACAGGGATGTTGTTGTCGTGTAACCAACCCGCCACAGGCCGTGAATTGCGAACAGGCGCTCGATCGTGTTGAAAGATGCTGTCGCCATCCGCGAATTGCTCTTCGACAGTGTGAAGCAAGAAGGTGCATGAAACATCAATGTAGGCCTGTGCTGTGATAGTGCCACGCAAAACAACAATAAGTGCAAGGCCCCTTCATGAAAAACACGACCACACTATAACACCACCGTTTCCGAATTTAACTGTTGGCACTACACACGTTGGCAGATGACGTTCACCGGGCATTCGCCATACTCACACCCTGCCATCTGATCGCCACATTGCGTACCATGATTCGTCACTCCACACAACGTTTTTCCACTGCTCAATTGTCCAAGTTTACTCTCCTTACACCAAGCGAGGCGTCGTTTGGCATTTACCGGCGTGATGTATGGCTTATGAACAGCCGCTCGACCATGAAATCCAAGTTTTCTCACCTCGCACCTAACTGCAGTTTGGAATTCCTGCGTTATGGTTTGGATAGATGTATGGCTATTACGCATTAAGACCCTCTTCAACTGTCGGCGGTCTTTACCCGTCAACAGATGAAATCGACCTGTATGCTTTTATGCTGTACCTGTCCCTTCACGTTTCCACTTCACTATCACATCGGAAACAGTGGACCTAGGGATGTTTAGGAGTGTGGAAATCTCGCGTACAGACATGACACAAACGACACCCAATCACCTGACCACGTTCGAAGTCCATGAGTTCTGCGGAGCGCCCCATTCTGGTCTCTAACGATGTCTAATGACTACTGAGGTCGCTGATATGGTGTACCTGGCAGTAGGTGGCAGCACAATGCACCTATGAAAAGCGTATGTTTTGGGGGGTATCCGGATAGTTTTGATCACATTGTCAGTCTTAAGGAATGTTAAACAGCTACGGCAAGAGATGGAAAGAAATTCAGTTTTGATTGCAGATAATAAACAGTAAACATATTTGGTGTGAGTAATTATAACGTCACAGTTTTCGACTATCGTAGAGAGCTGGCAAAGATTGTACTGTTGAAGTTATTGTTGTTACGACACATACCGTCAACGCACGTCGAATATTAAATTGCGAAAATATTTCAGAAGTCAGTCCAGATTAAGTTACCACAAGCACTTAAGATGAAAGACGAAAACGACTGAAGAAGTAACTAATATTTTGTGAACTTGAATGCATTCGTGTATCTGAATCAACATAAAAATCGTAGTTGGGATCCTCCTCAGCTATCATTATTAGTCTCGCCGGGAATGTCGAAGTAACTGAGTAGCGAGTCTGGTTCCGTGTTTGCACACGCTATCACTGGTCGAGGAGTTGCGGAGACTATTCAGCCATGTTGGCAGTAGCTATCAGCTGTGGGCCCTGTGTAGGCTACCTGGATTCAGATAGAGGGAGGAACGGGCGAGCGGTATGTTGGGCTATCACTTACTGGAAGCCAGAGAGAGGGCACACGTGGTTGTGCTTTTTTCTTTTTTGAGATTCTAGTAACAGCTGGAAACTTGTTCCGCCAGTATTTTAGTGTGCTGTCTGAATTCTTTAATGGAATTTGCTTTTCTCCACATGACACAGAGCGTACGTTGCTTATTATTCTCGTACAGATTGTTGATTTACCCTCATGCTCATGAATTATGAATAATGCTGATACATGGTGAAACAACGCTCTGGTGGGCGGTTTGCGGGTTTAAATCACCTCGGGGTATGGCAATGCGTTGCATTTGACCTGCGGTCGTCGCACGGTGGCGCTGGCAGCAGTCCACATACGCAGAGGCCCTCCGTGTGCCACAAAGTGTGATCTCAAGATTATGGTAACGATTCCTACAGACAGGAAACGTGTCCAGGCGCTACAGTACGTGTGTGAAAAATGATCGTATGGCATTGTTGGCCGGGAGGTCCCACGCGGGGAAGTTCGGCCGCCGTATTGCAAGTCCTTTTTAGTTGACGCCACCTCGGCGACGGACGGTCTACAACACCACAAGAAGACCGATATCTCACCACCAGTGCCCGCAGACGGCCATGGAGTACTGCAGGTAGCCTTGCTCGGGATCTTATCGCAGCCACTGGAACAGTTGTCTCCAGACACACAGTCTGCAGACGACTGAACAGACATGGTTTATTCGCCCAGAGACCTGCAAGGTGCATTCCACTGACCCCTGGTCACAGGAGAGCCCGTAAAGCCTGGTGTCAAGAGCACAGTACATGTTCATTGGAACAGTGGTTCCATGTTATGTTCACGGACGAATCCAGGTATAGTTTGAACAGTGATTCTCGTCGGGTTTTCATCTGGCGTGAACCAGGAATCAGACACCAACCCCTTAATGTCCTTGAAAGGGACCTGTATGAAGATCATGGTATGATGGTGTAGGGTGGGATTATGGTTGGTGCACGTACACCCCTGTATGTCTTTGACAGAGAACCTGTAACACGTCAGGTGTGTCGAGTCGTCATTTTGCACCCTTATATCCGCCTTTTCAGGGATGCACTGGGTCCCAACTTCCTCCTGATGGATGATAACGCAAAGCCCCACAGAGCTGCCATCGTGGGGGAGTACCTTGAAACAGAAGATATCAGGCGAATGCAGTGGCCTGCCTGTTCTCCAGATCTAAACCCCACCGAGCACGTCTGGGATGTTCTCGGTCGACGTATCGCTGCACGTTTTCAAACCCCTACGACGCTTCAGGAGCTCCGACAGGCACTGGTGCAAGAATGGGGTGCTATACCCCAGCAGCTGCTCGACCACCTGATCCAGAGTATGCCAACCCGTTTGCGGCCTGTGTACGTGTCCCATATTGATGTCAGGGTTCATGCGCAGGAAACAGTGGCGTTTTGTAGCACATGTGTTTCTGGACGGTTTTCTCAACTTATCACCAATACCGTGGACTTACAGATCTGTGTCGTGTTTGTTCCCTATGTGCCTATGCTATTAGCGCCAGTTTTATATAGTGCCATGTTGTGTGGCACTACAATGTGCAATTATCCTTAATTTATGAGCATTAGTGTAATAGATCCGTTTAATGATACATCTTTTGTGTGATGAACCACATGAGTTGTGAGTCAGTCAGGTGCACTACCTATCGTACAAATGTCCTCACAGTGTATCTTTATTCCCTCTGCATTGTATAGAAGCGAATTAGCTTGTTACTTTGTTACAGGATTTTGGATTTTCTTTGTGTGATTAACTACGATGGTCATGATTCAGTTAGGTGTACTTCAGGAGAATAACTGTTTACAGTTTCTTTCTTTTCTCTAAATACTACAGAAGCATCTTGCTTGTTATTGTTATATAGACTGCAAATTGTTCAGTTTCGGGATACTTTCTAAGTGTGATGAACTACATGGGTTTTGAGTCAGATGTACTACAGTGTCTTTCTAATCTCGGCGCGCTACAGAAGCGGTTTTGTTCGTTATTCTGATACGGTTTGCTGATTCAGTTCTTCAATTTCGGAATCCTCTCTTCGTATGATGAACCACGAGGTTTGTGAGTCAGTTGGATGTACTACAGGTCGAATAACTTCTATCGCAGTATGTCCCCTTTTTCTCTCTAAATGCTACAGAAGCAGTTTTGTGTCATTTTGATATAGATTATAGATTTAGTAGTTCTGTGTTGGGATACTTTCTTTTTGTTGAGCCAGTTGAAGCAAGCACGATCGGATAAAGGTTTTCAAAGGGTCTTTCTCTTCTTTCAAACCCACAAAAGACATTTCGCTTGCAATTATGGGATTAATTGATTAATGTGGAGTCCTTGCTTTCTCTGTATATCCACGTGGTTGTACCATGTGAGGGTCAAGTGTTGTTTCCACATCCACGAATACTTTAAACTTGAACACGCCGATGGGTATCTTTGATTAAACTGAATAAGTGCAGGTATTGTGTCTGCAGTACCTTTGTGGTATTCTTTGCTACCTGTTTACTAATGTAACAAGTCATTTCCGCATTCAGTGTAGCGTAACTAAGAACCTCTTCAGATTCGTGAACCTAAACCTTCTCTTGCCCGTCTGGAGCGTTTGTTTGATCTTACTACTTGGGCCTGTATAATGTGTCTTACTGTTGAGTAAACACGAGTTGTCACATAGGTACGTTTAGTTATTTGAGTCTGATTCCTGTTTATTGTACTCACAAAAGAAAAAGTACAGGATGTACGATAGCTGTACAATAAATGTCATTAAAATTTCTAATATTTTACTTGTTAGCCAGTTCCTACCGCACGATCTGAAAAATAATTCATGATCATTTTTTTAACCCGCTATACCCATAACGATTCCCTTTATCAAGTTTTTATGCAATTAAACCAGTAGATAGCTTGTGTATCAATTCCTTCTGTCAGGATTTCCTTTTTATTTGAGTTAAAAATCACGCATGCAACTTACACCATCAGGAAACTAGAACGGACAACTACAAACGCACATAAAAATTGTAAACTTAGCCCTATGAATGATATGCCATAATAACTGAATCACAGAAGTTAATAAAGACTTAGAAAGAACTGGAATTCACGAAGAAATAATTCAATATTGAAGGAAATGAGCCGTGCGCGGCTCGTTTACAGGCCGTTGATTACTTGACGTCTTGTCTTTGCGGTACTGTCGTCCCGTTTCTTATTTGATTTACTGGCGTCACTAAGTTGCTGACTTGCCTGCCCGTGAGTGGCATCAGCAGCGCTTATCGCTAAGAGCACTGTCGTACTATCTTTGGAGCGACCGCTAGTATTTCCGGGTCATCGCGTGTCGGGAGTTTAGTCCGGATGGAGCTCCAGTAACGTCTGTACAGCCAGCACTCGCCAACCGCTGGCGACACACATGCACTGTCCGGCGGAAGGAGACTTGAGCGGGGACGACCGTTGATTGGTCGTTAGGTCGGTCGCCTCATCGGGCGACGTGTATTTGCTCTTCTGACCGCCTCTGGATCCCTTAAATTGTTCATCTTGCGGGACTTGGGTCGGTTCCTTCCTTTTGGAGAGATGGCGGGTGGCCAATGGGCCGGTGTTCCCTCTGCATGGTTGGGCTCGAGCCAGTGTCTCCGGGTTGTCGTGTGTCCGAGCTGCGAACGGACATCAAGGGAGTCGGGGACGGAGCGCCAGTGAGGTGCGGACAGCCAGTACTCGCCGACAGCTGGTAACACACATAAACTGTCCGACGGAAGGAGACTGGTGCGGGAACGACCATTGGTTGGTCATTCGGTCGGTCGTCTCATCGGGCGACGTGTATTTGGTCTTTTGACCGTTTATGGGCCTCGTCAGTTGGTCATCTTGCCGGACGCGGGTCGGTTCCTTCCTTGTGCAGAGAGGTCGTGGCCAATGGACAAGAGTTACCTCTGCATGGTTGGGTCCGAGCCAGTGTGCCCGGGTCGCCGTGTCTCCCAGTTCCCAACGGGCATCAAGTTGGGTCGGGTTATAGCTGTAGTGAGCTCCGGACAGCCAAGACTCGCCCGACCGTTGCCAACACACATAACATGAGTGGGGACGACCATGGTTGGTCGTTCGGTCGGTCGTCTCATCGGACGACGTGCATTTGGTCGCCGACCGCTTATGGAAACTCTGTGTGTGTCGACTTGTGATTTCTCCTTGTTGCTCCACAGTGACTGGTTTTAGGATTGTCGGAGTTCTTGGTGCAAGTGTTTACGTGGAACTGTGTGTAGCTCCTGTGATTTGCACTGAGCAGTTATGAATGCTGTCTGCGTACTGGAGTAGGTAGTCGGTCGGTTGGGACAGAGCAACGAGTCCGTGTTTCCTCACCGTGTTGATGCTGTCCGGCAATGCGTGCAGTTCGATAGCCTTTGGTGTTTGTTTGTATTTTGAGTGGTTATTGTGCATTGGCTGTATTTCGACGCCAGTATTGAAGACGTAGTGCTGCTCGTATCTTCGTCCCCCCCCCCCCCCCCTGATATTTTCGGTTGTCGTACCGTTGGTCTGGTGAAGGGAATTGGTTAGGTTGTTGGTTGGTCCTTCAGCCGACCCTAGGTCGTGTTGCCATCCGATTGTTTAGTATTGGCTGCCTGTCTCACCTTAACTTATGTTAGGGTTTCCTCCCCAGGCCGACGCTTGGAAACACTTTTGAGCACCACTGTTCTGTTGTTTGTGATTGTGATTTTCTTTTGTCTCAAGTACTGTGCCAGGCCTTCAGCCGCGTATTATTTTTTGTCAGTTCTATTTTCAGTATATGGCCTTCAGCCCAATCTTAGGTGAAGTATTTTAAGATTAGGCCTTCAGCCGTGTTTTATTTAAAATTCTTGTTTGCTCTGTATTTAGGCCATGGATCGCGTTTGTTTTAAAATTTGTGGCTTTCAGCCGTACTGTGCAAATGCTTATCTCAAGGTTTGTCTTTAACTATTTTGAATAATTGTTTGGGTTTTCAGCCGTGAAGATATTTCAGGTTTTCTTAAGATGGCTTTCTGTTGTACTGTGTAAATGCTTATCTTTAAAGGTTGCCTTTCATTATTTTGAAATATTATTGCACCTTCAGCCTAGGAATTATCTCAAATTTTTCTTATCACGGCCTTCAGCCGAAATTTGTAAAGAATTTCCTTTGGTCATCTGGAATATTATTTGGGCCTTCAGCTGAGAAGATATTTTAATTTTACTTAAGTAAGGCCTTCAGGGGTTTGTCTAAATCCTTGTGCTTTAAAATGAATTATTTAAACCCTTTGTTATTGAGAAGTTACTTGGGCCCTCAGCCATGAATTGATCCTTGTTGTTTTAATGTGCTGGTGTTTTAAAAGAAATAAAGTTGTGTGTTCTTGTGTAGTTAACAGTAACTGGTCTTGGCCCCTTTTCACAACCTGATGCGCTCTGTCCTGCGATACCAGTTTTCAGGAAATTTAGAACCCTAATCCACAAATACAAATTTTCTGGGAAGCCTCCTGACAATACTTTCGTTGGAAGGGAGAACACAAAAGAAAAACCAGCGAAGGAATGAAATGACGCTGGGAGGAAAAGAAGGAAAAAAGTTCAAAAGCGGTTCTTAGTTTGGTATAACGAATGAAAAAACAACAAAAAACCGCTGTCTCTTGATTCTGTTCGTTGCGAGACTTAATGGACGAGATGGAACGTTAAATTTGTTGTCTCACGGCTGGCTTCACGTAGCTCATTGTTCTAAAGTAAGATGGAAATATCGAGGTGTTCCGTTACAACTGATGATGAACATAGTAATGTGGAGCAGTAGTTACGGCACTGGAGGCGCATTAGGAACGCAGGGGGCTCACGTGTTTGTCCTGCCATTCAGTTTGTTTTCACAGCTTCCGTAGATCGATTAAAGCGAATGCCAGGATGTAACAGTGTTATCAATTTGAGGATTGCGCTTGTCCTATCTGAGCATGTGCTGCGTTACCAATGGCTTGATGCCTATGAGAATTTAGTCCAATTTTTTCTATTTCCATTGTCATGATCATTTTGAGAGGTGTGGGAGGATGTAATGTGTGTTCTTGAGACCTGTTGGAACACAAACTTTGACACTAAGCATTTACAAGGCAACGAAAGATCTTTCTATAGTTGCGACTCGAAATGGAGATTGTTGGAAAGCTCTGTGGCTCACTAGCGCAGGCTGGACAAACAAGAACGAATTCAGCAATTTATTGTTCTTTGTAAATAGTACGTCTCCTCCGTTAATGCAACTTAGTATGCGTTTTAGGACGAGGCAAAATATTCAGAGCGGTCAGATGATGATTTCGTTAGTGATGTCCTTCGCAAATGAACTGCATTTTCTTACGGTTCTCAAAGTGAATGTCAGTCTGGCACCTAATTTCTCTGTGACTGTATCTACACTATCTGCTAACAGTATCTGGACACCTATTAGTAAACATTAATGTGGGGTGTGTCCACTGTTCACCTATGTGACGGTCGAACCCTGCTGTGGACACTTTCTATAAGGAGTGGGTATCTGGAGAAATCCTCAAAAGCCGAAATTAGAGAAGGCAGACGTTAGTCTGGATCAAAGTCGACGTCCTAGCTCACGCCAAAGATGTTCCATTGTATGTACAAGAGGAGTCAAATCGAAACGAGACACATGGGGAAAGAAAGTAATAAGATATGTCGCCAATGTTGTTTCGACTACGCTGCAGAAGATTCACTGGGAAGCTTACACATCTTCCAATCAGTTCTTGGTTGGCCTCTGTAATAAAAAAAACTGAGTGAAAGGATCAACAACGTACTTGAACGGATGTCATGTGACGTCCGCAACGACCAAACACAACGATCAACAACGGACAAGATGAAAAAAACATAATAATAATAAAAATTTGTTCTGATCTCGACCCATTCGATTTCTACATTTTTGGAGCCCCGAAGAAAAACATTCATGGTAGTCAATTTACTTCAGAGGAAGAGGTACACTCCTAGATACATTGTTTCGTAGACAACAGCAAATATTTTTCCATGAAGGCGCTGAACGTGACTCAAAGTGGGCTAAATGTATAAAGAGTTACAGCAATCCCTTTTGGCACAGACACAGACACAGACACACACACACACACACACACACACACAAACACACACACACACACACACACACAACACACATACACACACACACTCAGAGAGAGAGAGAGAGAGAGAGAGCGAGACGAGAGACAGAGAAAGACAGACAGAGAGAGACACCAAAATTGTCGTAAAGACGAAGTTTGTTTATGTTTTCTTTTTTTGACGAATAGGAAACATACGTGGGTGTGCGTGTATTATGCAGCAGACCCTTTACTGCAATTATGAATTTTCTTATAGGGTTCAGGTCCTAGCTTTGATCTGTCCAGCACAATTAGTTGAGTTCTCTCTCTCTCTCTCTCTCTCTCTCTAAACCGTGATGTAACGACTGTTGTCCGTGTGGTTATGGGCATTTGGGATTAATACGAGGAGGACTCTATTTGAAAACTGTTACCACTGTGGTAACAATTTTCTACTTCTTGAGCTCCTACTTTTTTTTCTTTTTCCTCTTCTTCTTGTTTTGTCCATTCTTCTACCGCATTATATCATATCAGTTGCTTTGGTTTCGGAGTTATCCCAGTCAAGTGTTCCGTCAGTACTACTTTGCACTCTTCATCAATCCTCTGTTTATAACATTTCCTTCCGGGGTCTAATTCTGTTCTGTAAACCTGTGAAGTTTCTATTTTCTATTTGTAAGTAACTATGTTGTAAATCTATTTTTCTTGAATTTTCATATATTTCAAATGACACAGTACCTAATAGATCTAGCTTTTTTTTTGCTTTTGTTGCTCACAAGCATATACAGTGTTTGCTATCATGGGCACATGTGCTCACCGAACGCCAACAAACAAGCTGTTTTGTGCTACTGAGCATGTTTGTGAACATCGTCGAATGGATAGTATGATATTACTTTTAGCTGTTTAATAAATGAAATACCCTCTCATACTACAGATTGATTTGTTATGTTTTCACAAGACAAGAGACTGAATTAAAGGGAAATGCAGGGAAGTCTGAGAAAGAGTGAAAGTAGGAAACAGGCAGCCCTAACGAACAACTTTAATTACGGCCATCGTAAAACCTGCAATCCCAATTATTCTTTGCAGATTTAGTTTATAAAATTTCTCTGATTAGCTTTTCACAACAGAACACATCATTTCCCACCGCTGAATCGTTATGACGCATCGTTATCAAATATTTGATGGCTAAATAAATTGCCGCATTTTGCCAGCGTGCTGTTTTTAGGCTCTGAAAAAAGGCAATTAATTTTATTTACTCACGTAAAGCTACTGATGCATTAAATGGTAAAGCGCACAAAATAATTAACGATCCAGTTCAGTACCTGAGCTATAACGCAACCTCTCACATGATATGAAAGTAATGCATTCACCACAAGGTCTTCTAATACAATATGCACCATTGTGTATCATGAGGGGATGTTATTTCTCAAGTTACGACTTCAAGAAGAACATAGTAGTACTGTTCTAAATTTGAAAATTACTTAGGTTTAGTGAGCATGTTGCGTATTAACCATCTTTCCCTGTAGATTATACCTTCAACTAGTAAACAAAATAACGTACAGTTAAATAACCGGAATTTTGTGAGATTAGATTCTTAACGGTCAAACATTCGTAGCACTCAGAGACTTTTTTTTAGATCAGGGGCCGCAAAAATAAATTTATGGATACTAAGCTGATGCATTGGGATGCTGAGACATAGGAGCTGGTCATCTGAAAAGAATTTGCGTCAGAAAACAGCAGTGGGTTTTGCATCAAGTCAGAATTTTTTTTTTTTTTTTTTTTTTTCCAGGATGTACCAGGCGGAATGGTCAGTATTCAGCGATATGACGGGAACGATCACTCGAAGCAAAACATGGGCTATGAACACTTCATCTTCGATACTGTGAAGTAAGTCTCTTCCTCTGCAAGTTCTTTACTTTCCATATTTTGGTAGGATGTAGTATAGGCCAAAAGAAGAAAAAAATTGTGTAGTAATCGTGGATTGTAAAATGTGTATCTCGTTCACTGGAAGAGATACGCTATGTGATCAAAAGTATCCGGACCTGGCTGAAAATGACTTACAAGTTCATGGCGCCATCCATCGGTAATGCTGGAATTCAATATGGTGTTGGCCAATCCTTAGCCTTGATGACAGCTTCCACTCTCGCAGGTGTACGTCCAATCAGGTGCTGGAATGTTTCTTGGGGAACAGCCCATTCTTCACAGTGTGATGCACTGAGAGGAGATATCGATATCGTTCGTGAGGCCTGGCACGAAGTCGGCGTTCTAAAAGATCGCAAATGTGTTGTATTGGATTCAGGTCAGGACTGTGCAGGAAAGTCCGTCGCTGAGATGTTATTGTCGTGTAACCACTCCGCCACAAACTGTGCTTTATAAACAGGTGCTCGATGGTGTTGAAAGATGCAATCGTCATCCACGACTTGCTCTTCAACAGTGGGAAGCAAGAAGGTGCTTAGAACATCAATGTAGGCCTTTGCTTTGATAGTGTCACGCAAAAGAACAACAAGTGCAAGCCCCGTCCTTGAAAAACACGACCACACCATAACACCACCGCCTCCATATTTTACAGTTGGCACCCTGGCAGATGACGTTCACGAGGCATTCGCCATACCCACAGCCTGACATCGGTCCGCCACATTATGTACCGTGATTCGTCACTCCACACAACGTTTTTCCACTGCTCAGTCGTCCAAGTTTACGATCCTTACAGCAAGCGAGGCGTCGTTTGACATTTATCGGCGTGATGTGTGGCTTATGAGCAGGCGCTCGACCATGAAATCCACGTTTTCTCACCTACCACCTAACTGTCATAGTACTTGCAGTGGATCTTGATGCAGTTTGGAATTCCTGTGCGATGGTCTGGATAGATGTCTGCCTATTACGCATTACGACCCTCTTCAACTGTCGGCGGTCTCTGTCAGTCAACAGATGGGGTGGGCATGCACGCTTTTTTTAAGTACGTGTCCATTCACGTTTCTACTTCACTGTCACATCGGAAACAATGGACCTAGGAATGTTTAAGAGTGTGGAAATCTCGCGTACAGGCGTATGACACAAGTGGCACCCAATCACCTGACCACGTTCGAAGTCCGTGAATTCCGTTCTCTCGCGGTGTCTAATGACTACTGAAGTCGCTTATATGGAGTACCTGGCGGTAGATGGCACCACAATGCTCCTAGTATGAAAAACGTATGTTTTTGGGGATGTCCGGATATTTTTGATCACATAGTTTATGTTTCACAGTAGTGAAGGCTGCAGCTGCACTGGTTGGGATGTGTGGTGTGGTAGCGACTGGCTCCCAGTGGAAGCACTGCTGACAGTAGAAAATGCTTTATTCAACTTCGGCACAAGCTTTGTTGTGACTCAGGGAGGCAAGCATACTGACCGGTGCTAACATATGGGCGGCGGCTTCCGGTGGTGAGAGGATGCTGCGTAGGTGCCCTGCATTGCTGACGCAGCCCTGTGGATGGCCGGTGGCATCTGTAGGCGACGGCCGTGACCAGCGCGCTACTTCTCCGTCGGTGATGGCATCTGGAGCGGTTCCTCTGCCCACCACTGACCCATGCCAGGAGTCGGACAGTAGCTGGCACGGAGGCAGTGTGTCCCGTGGAGAACCCATTGCATGTGGCAGAAGTGTGGATGGCAGGCTGATGATACTGTGGGATGATACCTGGGTGGCAATCTGAGCAGTTCTCTTAGGTTGTTCGCAGATGATGCTGTAATTTACCGTCTAGTAAGGTCATCTGAAGACCAGTATGAGTTGCAAAGCGATTTAGAAAAGATTTCTGCATGGTGTGGCAGGTGACAGTTGACGCTAAATAACGAAAAGTGTGAGGTGATCCACATGAGTTCCAAAAGAAATCCGTTGGAATTCGATTACTCGATAAATAGTACAATTCTCAAGACTGTCAATTCAACTAAGTACCTGGGTGTAATAATTACGAACAACTTCAGTTGGAAAGACCACATAGATAATATTGTGGGTAAGGCGAGCCAAAGGTTGCGTTTCATTGGCAGGACACTTAGAAGATGCAACAAGTCCTCTAAAGAGACAGCTTACACTACACTCGTTCGTCCTCTGTTAGAATATTGCTGTGCGGTGTGGGATCCTTACCAGGTGGGATTGACGGAGGACATCGAAAGGGTGCAAAAAAGGGCAGCTCGTTTTGTATTATCACGTAATAGGGGAGAGAGTGTGGCAGATATGATACGCGAGTTGGAATGGAAGTCATTAAAGCAAAGACGTTTTTCGTCGCGGCGAGATCTATTTACGAAATTTCAGTCACCAACTTTCTCTTCCGAATGCGAAAATACTTTGTTGAGCCCAACCTACATAGGTAGGAATGATCATCAAAATAAAATAAGAGAAATCAGAGCTCGAACAGAAAGGTTTAGGTGTTCGTTTTTCCCGCTCGCTGTTCGGGAGTGGAATGGTAGTATGATTGTGGTTCGATGAACCCTCTGCCAAGCACTTAAATGTGAATTGCAGAGTAGTCATGTAGATGTAGATGTAGATGTAGAACTCGGTGCTGACAGCATCAGCTCTGGTGCTGGCAATTCCCAGGCGCCTCGCTGTCGCTGCCTGGCGTGGCCCTGGCGTTGTGCTGCTACTACTGGACTCCGGTGAAAGGAATGCATCCGCCTCAAAATTCAGACGTATTTATGTCGCTGCGAGGTTCATTTGTTTCACTAAAGCCTGGCGCCTGTTCACTTCCCACACGTGTGCTGGTGTGGTGACACTGCTACGGTTATTGCCATTGCGAGGTGCAGTTTTCTGATGAGTGCGGCTAGCCTTGTCTCGCAATTCCGTTACGTGTATGTTATTGTCACCCACATGTCGTCACACTATGGCCACTAACCTGCTACCGCTAATGGAGTACTCTCCCTGTGACTTCCTCTCTACTGCTAAAATACTCCGTGGCAGCACTACAGCAGCTCACAGCTCTTAAGATACGAACTTTAGATCCCATGTTTTGTGGATTTTTTTTTGCTTAGTTTGGTCCATACTAACACCTCTCAAAATACAGTTTGCAAAGAGCTTGCAGCAGAAGATATTAGTTTCATAGTATCTAAGATGAAAAAGTGCTCGTAGTTCTTATGGTATACATTTGAGTCCATTTTTGCTGGACATTTTAGCTTCGAATATGCGTTCCTGTTATATCCCTGAATATTGAACATGCCTCCTCGGACAGGCTGTTTTTGGTAGACGCTTAAAGTCTGACTACGCTTCATCCTACCAAATATCAACGTTGCAGTTCACAAAACTATAGTCGGTTTTAAAGTAAACATACCGATGCAAATAGCCTGCTGCAGTATTACTGGCTGCTTAAGCGTTGTAGAGCGAATATCAATAGTGAAAAATTGCGCGGAGAACCATTCAGAAGCATGTCCTCAGCGACAAAATTCACCTACACGATGAAAAAAAGCCAATCAACGTTCAGGTATTTCCATTATGTCATTAACGATCAGCCTATTCATATTCCGTTGATTTGATTACAGTAACTGATAAATGATTCTTTTTTTAAATACCTTCAAGTAATTCCTTTTTAAATACCTTCAAGTAATTCCTTCAAGTAATTCCTTCTTATTTCCATTTATCCGTCATGTTTTATACATCTAAAAAGAATGCATTTAAGGAATAATTTTATCACTCGTCCGACTAACGCCATATTTTCCTTCTTGCTTTTCACCGCCACTTGCTATTCCCAGCACTAAAGCTACGCGAGACTAGGCTCCCAGTGTAGCACTAAATGTGATGGACTTCTGACGTGAAGCTGGATTAGATTTCCAATGACGACCTCAGGTTTTTTTGCGACATAGGATGATCTGGAACATGGTCCATAAAAGCTCATGAGGCTAAATGACAAACATCGTATCTCAGCAGCGAAAGTGGCAAGCAAGTCATCGAAGTTGTGTCACTGAAGACTAGAATCTGTCTGGGACACCCCACATTTATTTACTATCTTTTCTACATATATCTGGGTCTGACTGAATCTCACTGGAATTACGTCAAATAGGGGATGCCACATGGGCCTATTGTCTATCTTGATAGATACATTGCCACACAACGTGTCAAATGACACAAAACTTTTTTTATTTCGAGATAAGTGTTATAGTGCAAGACGAGAAAAGTAGTCCAATAATCTATGTAAAAGGGTAGTGGGTAACATCGGCACGTGGCTTTTAGACAACGGATAAATGATTAACTGTAACAGAAAGCACTGGACAGTGTATGTGTCATGGAACCCTTCTGACAGCAAAATTTTACTGTCCAAAAGTGGTCAAAAAGTCAGTAAAGTCGATAATTTGAAATTTCAATGAGTGAGAATGGATGGAAAACTTTGTTGGAAGTATCATGTTCAAGAACTTGTGCAGAAACTGACTGTTGATATCTTCACTATAAGAATAATATCCAATGTTCAAACTCTCAAACGTGAAGAGTAATTTACTATGCGTTCTTTCATATAAAATCTCGTATCGTATTATACTTTGGAGTAATTGCGTGCTCTCACCAGAAATAGTCTCACCGCAGAAATGTGTGATCACACAGATCTGATATGTCATTTCACGAACTTCAAATGGTTCAAATGGCTCTGAGCACTATGGGACTTAACATCTGATGTCATCAGTCGCCTAGACCTTAGAACTACTTAAACCTAACTAATCTAAGGACATCACACACATCCATGCCCGAGGCAGGATTCGAACCTGCGACCGTAGCGGTCGCGCGGTTCCAGACTGAAGCGCCTAGAACCGCTCGGCCACAACGGCTGGCTCACGAACTTCACGTGGACCATTACGTAGGTTTTCCAACTCTCTCCATGCTCTTTTTCATTTCTTCAACCCAATTTGAGGTCGTGGCCGAGCGGTTCTAGGCGCTTCAGTCTGGAACCGCGCGTCCGCTACGGTCGCAGGTTCGAATCCTGCCTCGGGCATAGATGTGTGTGGTGTCCTTGGGTTAGTTAGGTTTAAGTAGTTCTAAGATCTAGGGGACTGATGACCTCAGATGTTAAGTTCCATAGTGCTCAGAGTCATTTGAACCATTTGACCCAATTTGAGGTCATCTTTAGTTTGGTGATGTAGTTAAAGATTCTCTTTGTCAATCTGCATTCGCTCACTCTGAAGAGGTGTTCAGTAAATTTCAACCCCCTCTTGCGCATAGTCTCTGTGACCTTCTTTATCTGTTTATATACGAAGGTAAGTCAATTATTATCCACAATTTAGTTATATTTTTGTTTATTTTGGTAGTACTGTCGTTTTACGTTGATGACGCATGCTTTGTTGTTAGATATTTGCAATTTTCAAGCTGCTAGGTTAGTTTAGTTATCGCTGCCGTGCTGTTAATCATGGCTGCTCTGCTTTCTATTTGCACCAAAGAAGAGCAACCTTCAGTGAACCGTTTATTTTGTGGTCGGAAGGCGTATCAGCAGCCGAAATTCATCGAAGACTTTCGGTACAGTACGGGAACAGTGTTTTGCCACAACGGAGCGCCTACGAATGGATTGAAAAATTCCGAAATGGTCGCACAAGAGTTACGCACCATGAAGGAGCCGGATGACCGTTTACCGCCACAAATGAAGAAACCATTGACGAAGTGTCACATCTTCTGCAAATTATTCATGGTTCTGCGTACGAAATCCCACAACAGACTTGGGTTTCATCAAGTTTGTGCCAGATGGGTCCCAAAACAACTCACACAGTAGCATAAACAAACGCGCTTGGACATCTGCAAGAAACATTGGATCACTGTGGTAACGAAGGGGACAACTTCTTAGACAGGATCATTACTGGTGCCGAATCATTGATCCATCATTACGAGCCGGAGTATTGAATGGAAACATCCAAATTCGCCGTGCAAGAAAAAGTTTAAGACCCACCTGTTCGCAGGAAAACTTTCGCAGGAAAACTGATGCTTACGGTTTTCTGGGATGCACAAGGTCCAGTACGGGATCATTATGGGGTACGGGCACAACAATTAACAGTGTACGTTACAGTGAGATGCTTACTGCCAGGCTAAAGCCTACAATTCGAAGCAAACGCCGAAGATTATTGTCCAAAAGTGTTGTTGCACGACAATTCCAGTCCGCATAGTGCTGCCCACACTGCTAAAACGCTCCAGAAGCTCAAATTTGAAGTACTGGACCATCCTCCACATAGTCCTGATCTTGCCCCTACTGACTATCACTTGTTTGGTCCACTCAAACAGGTATTAAGGGGCCGTCGATTTGCCTCGGACGAAGCAGTGAAAGAAGGGGTGCATTCCTGGCTCGCAGCTGAACCGAGAATCTTCTTTTATGAGGGCATCAAGAAGATTGTACAACGATGGACCAAGTACGTTGAAACGCAAGGAGACTATGTCGAAAAATGATGTTCTTTTAAGTTTCCTATTTGACTACAATAAAATTTTATAACTACTTTACGGATAATAATTGACTTACCCTCGTAGATTTCCATTTTTGCTGTCCTTCCATGTAACCATTTCTTTTCTTGCGGTTCGAGAATCTCCCAACAGCAGTGAAAAAAAAAAGAAACGAAAAGAATGAATAACCACAGGCCTTCAAACGTAAATTGGAAAGATACCATGTGCCACACTCCTCCTGCTCTGTACAAGAGCTCCTCGCAGCAGTTGAGAACTTTTGCTGTAACGTGTTATTTTTTTCGAATACCCTCACATTTTTTTCGTATTTTGTTAATCCTTTAGACTATAAATTTTCTAATCTGACTCGTTTCATGAGCGGGTAGCTTGGCTCCCATGGTCCCATAGGCCCTGGTAAATAAATAATTCTACAGGTATGATACCAGTAACTCCATTGTTGCCCTCATGTTCCTCATTGCGGCTCCTATGAGGTGTCAGTTGATCTGTTCAGAATGTTTAGAATATTCCTGAGAGGGTGTTAGTCCAATTGCCGGTGATCTACTGGGAAGTGAAGCTCCCTATAAGATCATGCAAATTTATCAGAAACAGAACTGTGCAACGAAAATGTCATATTGAACGAAGAGTACTACAGGTGGTTCACTTAAGCATCAAAGCACAGATACCGCACCACACATGAACATATTAATGAAGTGGCTCATCTAATTACAAAAGAAAGTTGTAGCCACAAATTGGCTTATTACCATAACACATCAAACAATTGAATAATCCAGTATATTAAGTATGTTAATATTTAATAGGTGAACAAAAGGATTTTAATTATGAAATACAGCGTTGGCTCAGGTAGGTGGACCCATTAAAGCATAATATGAAAATAAGTATCATGGATATGGACAGTGACGACAAAAACAGTTGGTGGTTTAAAGAAAGAACCCTGAAAGATGAGCACGAGCACAAACAGAATCGCAAAAGTGCGTGAAGGAAGCAACTAGCTGCATCTGAATTTTGAAATTGCGCTATTGAACCCTGTTGTAAATTAACTAGCCTCCATCCCCCTCGATTCGGCAACTGCATTGCCAGATCATTCTGGCCGGCCCCGGTGGTCTAGCGGTTCTGGCGCTGCAGTCCGGAACCGCGGGACTGCTACGGTCGCAGGTTCGAATCCTGCCTCGGGCATGGGTGTGTGTGATGTCCTTAGGTTAGTCAGGTTTAAGTAGTTCTAAGTTCTAGGGGACTTATGACCTAAGATGTTGAGTCCCATAGTGCTCAGAGACATTTGAACCATTTGAACCAGATCATTCTTACCACTCTTATACATTGTGACATGGAAGATAATGGCAGTAACTGCTGGAAACTTCAAGTTCGCCCTCTGTACTGTACCGTAAGATGGAGACATCCCTCTGTGCAGGTATCCACCCTTAGACGGCCCAGCTGAGGTCTCCTCCCTTCGGTGCCCACACATCAAGAGTCTTCTCACTTTGAAATTTGGCTGATTCTGCCACTGTAGACATCTCACCAGCCAAATACAGACCTTGTTATTTCCGATCAGTATTAAATTTATAAATTAGTTTGATTAACTCCTACTCTCACAGATTTTCTCATAGTTAACCGGTAGTGCTGTGGTGTAGGGATAAAGACAGAAAATCTCTCCCATTCCATGGTAGGTTTCTAACCCCAACCAATCAACCAACCAAAAGACTTACGTGTAGATATACACAAGAAAGCGCGCTTTTACAGAAATAATTCTTGTGAGCCAATCAGAGTCCTTGTTACTGGGATTTTAAAAGAGCATTCTTTCATGGTGTGGCTAAAGAAAAATGGCTGATTCCATCCTCTCTGTTATGGCTTAGATTTTGTCTTTCGATAACGAATTTCTCCTAGTGTTTTATGACACATAGGCTGCTCCCGAGTCATCTGCTGTGCAGAGGTTGGACATGATGAAGTCTTTGGTCTCTACTTGCCTAGGACCGCTTGCTTCCAGTGCTGAACATGCTTATGGCTCTGTGCTCCTTTTAAGTAAACTTCAAAGTTGCAAGCCTGCTGAGAAGGCTCTCAAGGCTGCACGAAACAATAGGTCCCCCTTCTTCTTTCACTTGCACCTGTGCCCCCCCCCTTCCCCCAATTTTCACAGGATCGACATGGCTACAATTGGATTGGGAATGCTTAATTTGAAGGGGTGGCCAGGTGCACTTCCTGCCACCACCCCGTACCCCCCAGGCGGGAATCAATGTATCCCAGCTGTCTGCGCCTAGTGTAAATGATGTAACAGTGCGAACGTGTTTCAGATGTCTGTGAGTCGTGTAACTGAGGCGAGACGTGGGGACCAGCCCAGTATTCACCTAGCGGGATGTGGAAAACCACCTAAAAACCTCATCCAGGCTGGCCGGTCCACCGGCCCTCGTCGTTTGATCCTGGGCCGGCGCGCCTACCAAAGTCCAGGAAGTAGAGCATTAGTGCTCTCGGCTAACCTGACGGGTAGGTCCCCCTCTTCGTAATAAAAGAAAAAGGTTCAAAATGTCTCCAATCACTATGGGACTTAACATCTAAGGACACCAGTCCCCTAGACTTAGAACTACTTAAACCTAACTAACCTAAGGACATCACACACATCCATGTCCGAGGCAGGATGCGAAACTGCGAACTAACAGTTTTCTTTACTGCGTATATTTACTAATTTCTCCTCTCCTTTTCATCATTATTCACCACCACTGTGGCACAGACCCTTCATATGGAACCATTAATCAGCAACATGTACGAAATAATGGTTCTACATATCGCTCATTTAGCTTTTATTTTAAATTTAACAATTGTATCATAAATTTCAAACAACAAAATCATCCTTAATTCATTTTTGTTTTAATAATGTTATGACAACAGCTTATAAATTTATATGAATCACTAAACTGATGAGTGGTTGTATCACATTGCTGACAGAGCACACTCACAACTAATGTAGTTCTAGGTGGTTAAATTACAGTTAAGAAAAAATGATTGTAGTTTGATACAGAACGGGATAGTACAGTGTTTAAAGCACTGACTCGTATTCATCTAGGACAGCAAATCATCCGGTGATGGGTAAAATTAAATTTTCTGAGGCGTAAATACAAACAGGTTCGATCGTGTTTCGATCTCAAAACTAAATTACTTTTAAAAAATAATTGCTATTACCACTGTTACATAAGACTACAATAATGATTACATAAGTTAATAATAATTAATTTTTCTTTAAATACTGGCATTAATGCGTCACACAATGAGGAGGAGGTTGCAGTTCGTGAAATTAATGTTTCTTCACATCCTCTTCCTTACACAGTCCACCCAATACCCACTTACGAGTACTTCATGTTTTGTTCCTTGAATCTATGGCACTAAAACTGAGACATATACATTGCATAACACTGAATATATACTGAAAAATGTATTCTCCGAGTTTTAGGTACTTCCTGCAGCGGACCATAAACTGCTTCGTTATTCACTTTGCAACAGATAAAAGACCTAATTGATAGAAAACCAAAAGAGTAACTATCTAATAACTACTATAGAGTATCTCTGCAGGGCCTGCAGTGATCATACATATAGCTTTGGCAGCCTAAAGTCTTGCAATTTCTGCCAGTTCAGAAATAAGGAGTCCAACAGTCAAGTGATTTACGAACTAGGTATAGTGAACGAATTTCTGGCTTGGTTGATTTTCAGTGGAAGTTCAGGCTGAGAGTTAATCAAAAGTGTCGAGACGGAGAGGTGTTGTGCAGAGGAAGAACATTTTATAACGAGTGTAGAAATGTAGATATTTAGCTTTCTATTTTGAGAAGGAGTTGTATGTAGCACTCGCCATGCACTGAGAATTGCTTCATTATTCTTTAAATAGGGGTTGTTAGAAACGAATAGTACCGGTTGTCTTACTGACTCACTCGTTCTTGGTTGACCAAACACTATAAAAGTGAAGAACATATACCTTTCGTCATTTTAAGAGTTAAAGTGTTAAATAGAATCTGTTTTTCATTCTGAAATTTAGTTAGACAATGTCAATGATGATGAGGAAGGGTGGAAGGGTAGTCCACGATCTAATATCTGACAGCACTCACGGATAATGGTCTCAGAAACATTGGGAAACACTGATCTGGAATGTGTGCTAAATCTGCTATTGATCATCCTGATTAATATCTCTTTCGTGATTTCCATAAATATGTGAATCCTTGTCATTCTATTTATTCCCGAGGCTTTGTCAATTTATTTAGAATAATTTTCGGTATAGTTTATTATTTGTTTCTGTTAATACAGTAAGTGTGATCAGCTCGATGACTATTTGGTTCTTATCACTTGCTATTCTGCTGTCCAAATTAAAAAGTTTGCAGACTTGATTTACCACGTAACACACAAGAGCAAACAGTAATTTTAGTCTCGTTTGTCAGCCATGAAAGTATTCATTTACGGGCTCAACGCAAATTAAGCGGTTCTACAGTAATTTGTGTTTAATTAATAAATAAGGTGCCTTAAGTGAATATCCGATAACAGCTGGTAATGTTTTGGTCTGTTCTTATTGTCCTTTAATCAGGACATTGCAGAATGTTTATTTTCCCGTGTAACAACGCAACCGGACTCCTGTTGGTAGCATGGCAGGATTAAACAGCAACAAGCAAGGTGAACGGGAAAATTACGAACACACGCAATACTTTAATCCTGCTAATTCATGAGCGGCTGATAATTACCGAATCAACAGCTATTACAGCGATACATTTGCAATTAGGATGCACGCCGGTTTTTTTTCGGATTTTATTCGCGAGTGCGCTCGTGAATCGCTGAACATATACCTCTTGCAACAATTAATCCCATTTTCCAGTCCGCTGCATAGTTTACTGGCGCTAAAAAACCAAACTCAGCTGAATCAAGCAGTGGAAAACATTACAGATTAATTAGAAATTTTTTGAGCCGTGATGGGTTCTACAACTTTTCTTTAATTTAGTATTCACGTATTCCGGCAGGTCACTGGAACACCAGTACTTTCAGAGTAACACTTTGTATTGCTTATCACGGAAGACACTTGGATATGACTCAGTAGCGTGTTTCATAGAACTGTTAGTGGCTAAACGTTAATGATAAACTGAGAGCCTCGCTAGGGTCGTGTAGTTTCTTCATTTACCAGAGTGGGTAGTTGAGTACAAATTTAAAAGAATTGAAAACTGCGACCTAATTGTTAAGTAGTGGTGATTGCAGGGGGCGGGGAATCAATAGTAAGTTCTAGTAATGTTGTAAGCCTTAGAATTACTGTCTAGACTCTAGAATATTATCAGCTGTCACCAATTACTCTAACGAAATGAATGGTTCTACAAGAAAATTACAAAACCATGAATGAATAATAACAAGGCGACACAATCTGACACACAGACGACCAAACGAATGAAGTTTCAGATGGATGCAACTGAACAGCTGACAGAAGACGGCTCACCAAGATGTAAAGGTATCGTTTTAAGATATCGTATCAGTTTTCTAGACGTAGAAATAACAGTTGTAATCATAGATTATCTGTAACAATCTAACTTTACAACACACTAGGCAAACACGCTGTGTTTGCGTATGTGTCAGTCGTCCCTGATGAGAATGGTTTACAGAGAAATAAAAGGATTATGAGTCTACTAGATTAGGATCTGCTGTACTGTAGACTAGGTGAAAGGTCTTAGTTGTGGAAAGAATAATACAGCAAGACATTCGTAAGTATAAAGAAAATCTTCAATCATGTAAAATCACAGTTCTCGAATTTTGCCAGTTGCGAAGTTGAATGTAACCACACAGTTTAAAAAAAGGCTTCTATGGTTATATGTGTTTAATGTTCACATACACAATGACAATTCATCGTTTATGTACTGTTTTATGGAAATGGATGCGAAAAAAGGTTGAAATTCAGTTGCTTCATTTCTAATGCATCTTTAAGAAAGAAACTCACTGCATTCCCTAGTGTCAAAAAGTGATTTTGCTTTCTGATGTCTGAGGAGGAGAAAATAAAAATATAGGTATCACTTCATTTTATTCATGATCATCCACAGTCTGTGAAGCGGAAGTTACACACATAGTTGCTATCTGGGAATATTCTTTTAGGTAATGTGCGAGGAACTTCAGACGGACAAAATCAAAACTGAAGAAAATGGAGACAGTCTCTCAACTGTAGTAGAGTATAGAACCAATCCTTCACTATTTGAATTTTGCATGGGCAGAACCCTAATAAAGGACTGGAGAAGTGGTCTCAACAAATACTTCTCAGTAAACCCATGGCACAAGGGATTGTGTCAAGATACGCAAATGAAACAGGCAGCTAGTGGTACCATATACTGTGCTCACCAACTTACTTCGGTACATTTACCCCGCTTCATCTATGGAAACAGAAATATAGTACCCAACAATTAAGAGATATCGAACATGAAAATGTGAATCATGTACGAGTAAGATATGTGAAAAGAGATTGTGTTTGTGGCTTGTTTAACTACTTGGATGAAGAGAGCAGTTTTTGGTTGGATAAGATGTTCGATGAAAGCAAGGTAGGAATTGGAGATATTATATTAAATAAATAACCACATTATTGCATCTTATTACGTTATTATACACTCCTGGAAATTGAAATAAGAACACCGTGAATTCATTGTCCCAGGAAGGGGAAACTTTATTGACACATTCCTGGGGTCAGATACATCACATGATCACACTAACAGAACCACAGGCACATAGACACAGGCAACAGAGCATGCACAATGTCGGCACTAGTACAGTGTATATCCACCTTTCGCAGCAATGCAGGCTGCTATTCTCCCATGGAGACGATCGTAGAGATGCTGGATGTAGTCCTGTGGAACGGCTTGCCATGCCATTTTCACCTGGCGCCTCAGTTGGACCAGCGTTCGTGCTGGACGTGCAGACCGCGTGAGACGACGCTTCATCCAGTCCCAAACATGCTCAATGGGGGACAGATCCGGAGATCTTGCTGGCCAGGGTAGTTGACTTACACCTTCTAGAGCACGTTGGGTGGCACGGGATACATGCGGACGTGCATTGTTCTGTTGGAACAGCAAGTTCCCTTGCCGGTCTAGGAATGGTAGAACGATGGGTTCGATGACGGTTTGGATGTACCGTGCACTATTCAGTGTCCCCTCGACGATCACCAGTGGTGTACGGCCAGTGTAGGAGATCGCTCCCCACACCATGAAGCCGGGTGTTGGCCCTGTGTGCCTCGGTCGTATGCAGTCCTGATTGTGGCGCTCACCTGCACGGCGCCAAACACGCATACGACCATCATTGGCACCAAGGCAGAAGCGACTCTCATCGCTGAAGACGACACGTCTCCATTCGTCCCTCCATTCACGCCTGTCGCGACACCACTGGAGGCGGGCTGCACGATGTTGGGGTGTGAGCGGAAGACGGCCTAACGGTGTGCGGGACCGTAGCCCAGCTTCATGGAGACGGTTGCGAATGGTCCTCGCCGATACCCCAGGAGCAACAGTGTCCCTAATTTGCTGGGAAGTGGCGGTGCGGTCCCCTACGGCACTGCGTAGGATCCTACGGTCTTGGCGTGCATCCGTGCGTCGCTGCGGTCCGGTCCCAGGTCGACGGGCACGTGCACCTTCCGCCGACCACTGGCGACAACATCGATGTACAGTGGAGACCTCACGCCCCACGTATTGAGCATTTCGGCGGTACGTCCACCCGGCCTCCCGCATGCCCACTATACGCCCTCGCTCAAAGTCCGTCAACTGCACATACGGTTCACGTCCACGCTGTCGCGGCAAGCTACCAGTGTTAAAGACTGCGATGGAGCTCCGTATGCCACGGCAAACTGGCTGACACTGACGGCGGCGGTGCACAAATGCTGCGCAGCTAGCGCCATTCGACGGCCAACACCGCGGTTCCTGGTGTGTCCGCTGTGCCGTGCGTGTGATCATTGCTTGTACAGCCCTCTCGCAGTGTCCGGAGCAAGTATGGTGTGTCTGACACACCGGTGTCAATGTGTTCTTTTTTCCATTTCCAGGAGTGTATGTAGAGCCTAATATCGTTACTACCATACCTAAAATTAAACATATTCCAACATTACTTACTCTTACAAAACTCATTGGCTGTTGATTTATGGGGAAAGAATTCGCATACAAATTCACTGTTATTGTTATATTTTTAGACTGTGGCACTTTTAATTTTCAAAATAAAATATTTCTTGTTACAAAACAATATAATTCTAATTTCGTTCTAGACGGCTGCAGATCATCAATGGTGTCTGTTCTTTCGAACATGTCCAAAAGAACAGACACCATATCCATGTAAGCATATCGTTCTGGCAATTCCGGCCATGACCTTCTTCTTCCGTGCAGATGCACACACATTCCCCGAACGCTTACGGGACTTGGTAAGAATGTCTTCCACGAGTAATGAGTTGTTGGGGTGGGGCACTACGAATGTAGTGTGTGGACATACAAGGTGAGAATGTGGGTTTCGCGGGAGGCGTGCGCGAGATAGTCCCTGCAATCGCAGTGTCCTCTGTGCCCTCGGTGGCTCAGATGGATAGAGCGTCTGCCTTGTAAGCAGGAGATGGGTTCAAGTCCCGGTCGGGGTACACATTTTCACCTGTCCCCGTTGATATATATCAACGCCCGTCAGCAGCTGAAGGTATTAATATAATTCTAATTTCATGTCCACCCTCGACCGTAGTGGCCGAGCGGTTCTAGGCGCTACAGTCCGGAATCGCGCGACCGCTACGGTCGCAGGTTCGAATCCTGCCTCGGGCATGGATGTGTGTGATGTCCTTAGGTTAGTAGGGTTAAGTAGTTCTAAGTTCTAAGGGACTGATGACCTCAGAAGTTAAGTCCCAAAGTGCTCAGAGCCATTTCAACCATTTTTTCATGCCCACCATTGGTGTAAGGTTAACCCGCACGTCAGCCACGACCGTTGCTATCAAGTTCGCATTAGTATCAAAGTCTGGTCCGGAATATTAGCCGACAGGTGTTTGGGCTCCTACATGTTGCCTGACCGGCTGACTGCACGAAAGTATCATGCATTTCTCTCAAACTATCTGCCTGATGTGGTGGAAGATGTTCCACTACATGTTCCGCAGAGAATATGGTTCTAGGATGGTGGTGCACTTCCACACTCTGGAATTAACGTCCGATAGTATTTTGACAGAATATTTCTATGGAAATGGCTCAGACGTGGAGGTCCAATTGTATGGTCACCGCAGTTACCTGACCTAAATCACCTGGGTTTCTTCCTTGGGAACACCTGAGCGACTGCGTTTGGGCTGTTGCCGTGACAGGGAAGGATTGGCTGCTGACGAACGGCGTCGCGTTGCGTTCAGCGACGAGTCACGGTTCTGCACTCCACGGATGACCATCGTCGTCGAGTATGGCGGAGACCTGGTGAGAGGTCACATTCCTCCAAGTTTGGCGGAGGCTCAGCAGTGTTACTCCTGGCTCCTTGCCCACAGGAATTCTACTGTCCCGCTTATCTCAAGTATGGAATACGTTTGCAGTCACCATAACGCTCTCACACGGAGTGATGCCCTTGTCACCAGTACCGCAAAATAAGTGTGTCTGCAGGAAACCTCAAACATGAACTCTCTTCTAAAATATTCTACTCTTATTGCCCAATGATCTGAGCATGGGACGACATGTGTAACTCACTTTCTGAAATCCCGACGTAGTAATACTGGGTATAAACTGGAAACGAGAAACCAAATACGAGAACTTGAATCACAAGAAGAAAGCTGAAAAATAAATATTAAAAACATCGATATGGAAAGAGACTCTTAATTTAAGAGAATTTCATGTAAAAACCAAATTTTACTACCCGAAAAGCTGGTTTATGATGAACGAAGAGCCGTCCACGTGAAACAATGGATTAGGAATACACTGAGCGATCGCAGTCGAACTTTAATTTAAGCAAAGAGCGGAGAATTCAGTAGAACTGTGTCAGAGCCTCCACATCACAACTCTTAATTTTGGGATGCTTATAGCTGAGTGGTCAACGCGGTGGCCTGTCACTCCAAGCTGCCCGGGTTCGAGTCCCTGCTGGGTCGGAGATTTTCTCCGCTCAGGGACTAGGTGTCGTGTTGTCCTCATAATCACTGCGTCATCATCAGTGGAAGGCAACGGGGAACCACCGCTAGAATCACTTCCCTAGACGCTCATTCGGTGGACCTCTCTGACGAGGCTTCCCCCACGACAAGACCTGCCGTAAGGCAGAACACAAAGTAAGTATGACTAAACCTACTTTATAACAGTCAAAGATCGCGTAGAATTAATGTTGGTGTTTGTATTAGCTTTGAATCTCCCATTACAACCCAACAAGGTACAGTAAAGAAGAGTGGCAGTATTTTAAACACCCTCATTTCAGTAGTAGGGAGTTTCATTGTGGCGGTGCGAGATCCCACGTGAGGCCATGTATCTGAAATTCAGGATCCGACGGAGTAGGGTGTAATTTTGTGTCTTCGTTTTGCCCTCTGTATTCTCAGTAAGGCAGTTCAATCCTTCAAGACGTTGTAGATACTGTTTCAAGAATTCCTGATTACATTTTAAGGGCGCCACCATTTTATAGAAAGTTCGGGACTTAATTCGTTTAATATACAATGGAATACTGGTGGGGGTGTGTGTGTTTTATTGTAATAATGGTATCTCTACATCTCATCATTTCACAATTCCCTTTGTCTGTTGATACTTCATTTAATTTGATTACGAACATTGAATACAGAATCCTGACGTCCGTTGTGACTGTTTCACTCCCGCGAAGGTGGAGAGTAAAAGTCTTCCTTTTCTGTAGGGACTCAAGAGTGTTAGATAAAAGCGTTCAGAAGGGAGTTGTGGCGTCTATCGCTGTGGCACTTGTGAAGTTGCTTGAGGCCTGGTCCGTACAACAGTCTTCCTATCAGCAATCAGAAAACTGCGCCCAAGCTCCGTTCCAACTGGCTGTTAATTTTGCTGTCATTACTGATATTTCAAGGATAATTTATATCTTCCACCTGCCTGCTGTTCCCTTTAATCATGTACTGTCATTTGTGATTTTCTTTCTATCCTTTCTTTTCAGCCACCTCCTGGAGTCAGAATACCACAGATCCACAAAAATGTTTTTTCATATATACTTAGTTAACTTTGTCGCACTCCTTATTTCAAATTGGCTATGGCCCCGAAAGGACAGAATATGACTTAAAATCAATGGAAATCGATATCTGGACCTACTGCAAGGATTCCTATACGGAATTTTTGTGTTTGTAGTTTCACTGATTTGGATTCGTACTTTTGATAAAATAACACATTTCCAATCAGCCAAATTAATAAAAATCCCTAAATGTGCAATTATTGAGTTTAAAAGGCTAATTTGAGTATGGGGATCCCATAGGCTCAGCACTGCACAAAATGAAGACTCATAGACCTGAGCTCTTGCAAGTGCGGAACGCATATTCCTTCATCCAGCTTACATATCTCAAAATGAACGTAACAGAAAAATCAGAAACATTCAAGCTGGTAAGGAGCTTACCGACGGAGAATGAATGGGAGGAAGTCATGTTAGACTGCAGGTGCAGATGTATCTGGAATTTCCTCGTCCATTACGGTTGCTAGCTTTCGGAATTTACGCGACTGAGCTAGCTGCATTGCCAATCTAGCTATTATACGTGTGCTTCCAAGTGTAAGCGTCTCTTGGCGTGGCACCTCGCAATATTACGAATGTTGGAATGTCAGGACACTAAACTTTGTAATAAATCCAGCTATGTAGCAGGGACGACAAGCAGGTTGGCTGTAGCAGGAATACGCTTATGAAAAATTCCAGCACGCGCTCTCTGCCGCGGGGACCATCGGCTGCGTCGGCGTGCTACAAGACTCCAGATTCTACTGTTGCTCAAAGGCATAGGGTGAGTGTCTGATAATGCTTCTGATACAGTCTCTCTCCACTGTATGTTACCTTTCCTCATTCACTCGCTGCACCGTTAGCACAATTGAAAATCATATTTTATTTACTTCCGTGCTTCAAGACGCTTCTAGAGGAACATCACACTCCTATATATAAACGACAGATCGAAACTGCAAAAAACCGCAGAGGAACCAGACATGAATGAAACATTTTATGCATTCTCTTCGTTATCTGCGTAGCCGCTACATACTGATACAAATATTACGTTAATATCTCTTTGATACGCAAATGATAGTTTTGACAATATACACTTTAAAAAATCAAGAGAAAAGAAACAGATAAAGAAAACGACACAACACGAAGGAATGTTCCCAAAGAGAAGGAAATCAGTAGATGTGATGTAATGTTACATGTATAGACAAACAAACAATTACAATTTCAGAAAAATTACGCGATTTGTTCAAGGCAAAGAGCTTCACAAATTGAGCAACTCAATAACGCGTTGATTTACCACTGGCCCTTACGCAAGTATTTATTCGGCTTGCTACTGAATGAGTTCTTGGATGTCCTATTGAGGGATATCGCGTCAAGTTCTGTCCAATTAGCGCGTCAGATCGTCAAAATCCCTAACTAGGTTGACGGCCCTGCCTGTAATGCTCAAACGTTCCCAACTGGGGAGAGGTCCGGAGACTCTGCTGGCCAAGGTGGGGCTTGGCAAGCACAAAGACAAGCAGTAGAAACTCTGGCCGTGTGCGGACGGCCATGGACTACCATAAAGAGCAACAAAACTGGACGGGGAATACAAGTATAGTCGACGTACCGGTGTAGTTTTAGCGTGCCGCGGATGGTAACCAAAGCGGTCGTGTTATGAAATAAAATGGCACCCACATCATCATTCCTCTTAGTCGGGGCCGTATGGCGGGAGACAGTCAGGTTGATATTCCACCGCTGTCAGGGGCCTCACAGGACACGCCTTCACTGATCATCGGGGCTGAATTCGACGTGGGACTCATCACTAAAGATAATTCTGCTGCAGTCAATAGGACTCCAGGTCGAAGATGTGGCTGCAGACGCCCACGACAGTGATGGGATACCAATCAGACTGTGGACCGCCATACGGGCCGAAAATCAGAAGTGATAATCTGGGGTGCCTCTCATTTCGTAACAGAACCCCTTTGGTTGTCATCTGCGGCGCCCTTACAGCACACTGATACGTCTCGTTTTGTTGCCCTTCATTGTAAGCCATCCTGGGCTTACATTTCAGCACGATAATCCCCGCCCGCACACGGCGAGGGTTTCTGCTGCTCATCTTAGTGCTTGCCAAACCCTAACTTGGCTAGCAAGGTCGCTGGATCTCTCCCCAATTGAGAACGTTTTGGAGCATCAGAACTCGGCACTATGTCACTCAGAAGCACTCCGTCATCAGGCCACGAGTGGCCTGCCGGGACCATCCGACCGCCGTGTCATCCTCATGGGAGGATGCGGATAGGAGGGGCGTGGGGTCAGCACACCGCTCTCCCGGTCGTAAGATGGTATTCTTGACCGAAGCCGCTACTATTCGGTCGAGCCGCTCCTCAATTGGCATCACGAGGCTGAGTGCACCCCTAAAAATGGCCACTGCGCATGGCGGCCTGGATGGTCACCCATCCAAGTGCCGACCACGCCCGACAGCCCTTAACTTCGGTAATATCACGGGAACCGGCGTATCCACTGCGGCAAGGCCGTTGCCCTATATCACTCAGAAGGGCATTCATCAACTCTACCAATCAAAGCCAACTCGAATAACTGCTTTCAGAAGGGGCAGAGGTGGACCAGCGCATTACTGACATGCTCAATTTCTGAAACTCTTACTCTTAAATAAGTTATCCAATTTTTCTGAAATTGTTGTCATTTGTTTGTCTATACATGTACGTCACATCTACTAATTTTCATTCTATTCAGATAATACCTTCGTGGTGGATCGTTTTTCTTTTGCGTTATAGTCTGTAAACACTGAAGAGCCAAAGAAACTGGTACACCTTCCTAATATCGTGTAGGGCCCCTGCGAGCACGCAGAAGTGCCACAACAGGACTTGACATGGACTCGAATAATGTCTGAAGTAGTGCTGGAGGAAAATGACTGCATGAGCCCTGCAGGGCAGTACATAAATCCGTAAGAGTGGGAGGGGATGGAGATCTCTTCTGAGGCATCCCAGATATGTTCAATAACGTTCCTGTCTGGGGAGTTTGTTGGACAGCAGAAGTGTTTAAACTCAGAAGAGTGTTCCTGGAGGCACTTTGTAGGAATTATGGACTTGTAGAATGTCGCATTGCCCTGCTGGAATTGCCCAAGTACGAATGCACAATGGACATGAATGGATGCAGGTGATCCGACAGGATGCTCACGTACGTGTCACCTGCCAGTGTCGTATCTGGACGTATCAGGGATCCCACATCGCTCCAGCTGCACACGCCCGACACCATTACAGAACCCTCACCAGCTTGAACAGTCTCCTTCTGCAGGGTGAATGGATTTATGAGGTTGTCTCCATATCTGTAAACGCTCATCTGCTCGATACAACTTGAAACGAGACTCGTCTGACCAGGAAACATGCCTCTATTTATCAACAGCCCAGTGTCGGTGCTGACGAGCCAAGGCGAGGCGTAAGGCTTTGTGTCGTGCAGTCATCAAGGGTTCACGTGTGGGTCTTCGGCTCCAAATGCCCATATCGATGATGTTTCGTTGAATGATTCGCACAATGACGTTGATGGCCCAGCATTGATATCTGCAGCAGTTTGCGGAAGGATTGCACTTCTGTCACGTTGAACGATTCTCTTCAGTCGTCGTTGGACCCGTTCTTGCAGGATCGTCTTCCGGCCGCAGCAATATCGGAGATTTGATGTTTTACCGGATTCCTGATATTCACTGTACAGTCGCGAAATGGTCGTACGGGTAAATCCTCACTTCATCGTTACCTTTGAGATGCCGTGTCCCATCGCTCGTGCGCCGACTATGACACTACGTTCAAACTCACTTAAATCTTGATAACTTGCCATTGTAGCAGCAGTAACCGATCTAAAAACTGCGCTAGACACTTGTCTTATACAGGCGTTGCCGACCGCAGCGCCGTATTCAGCCTATTGACATGTCACTGTATTTGAATAGGCATGCCTTCATCAATTTCTTTGGCGCTTCAGTGCAGATGACATAGTGGATAACATCGGAAATTCCGTATGGCTTTTAGCGCATAATGCCGTTGTAGACAGAAAAGTTGCAACGCTACACAACTGTAGTGAAATGCATGACTACGTGCCCAGGATCGAGGCATGGTGCAGGGATTAGCAGTTGGCCCTCAACAGAAACGAATGTAAAGTAGTGTGCATGAGTAGACAGAACTGTCTACGAGTATGCGCAAGGAGGGGTTTAAAATGGAACGATCGCATAAAATTAATCGCAAGTAGAGCAGAAGCCAGACTGGGATTCAAGGGAGAATCCTCAGCAAATGTAGTCCACGCACAAACAAGGTGACCAACAAAACCATCATTCCACTATTACTTGTATATTGTTCGTTACTCTGGAATCCGTACCAGACAGGATTAGGGATGAAAGATCCAAAAACGAGCAGCGCTTTTTATTTCTGGTTCATTTAGTTGCCGCGAATGTTTCACGGAGAAGTTCAGCCAACACCGGCGACAGAGGCAGCTAGAGACGCGTTCTGCCTCACGGTATAATTCACTGTTAAAGTTCCCAGAGACTACTTTCCTATAAGAGTCAATCAATAACCTCCTCCTGCGTATATCTCTCAAAAAGACCATGAAGATAAAATCAGAGTGATTCCTGTCCACATGTAGGCTTATCGGCAAACGTTGTTCCAGCAAACAATTCGCGACTGGAGCAGGAAAAGAGGTACAGTAACAGTGGTACATAACATGCTCTGGCTTGCGGACTATAGATGTAGATGCAGAGCATTTTATGTCAAAAAACGAAGATGTTCGGAATTTACCTCCCTAACATCGTCTGCAAGTAAATATCAGAAAATAAACCAAAAATTATGCTCATCTTCATCACAACCATAGTTAAAAATCTCGATTTTTACTTCAAAGGATCCACGCCAATGATTATAGATTATGGAATGGAGGAGCATAGCCTATAGTGGAAAGATTAAAAAGAATACGCTCGAGTCGAAAAATCGATTGAGTAATACTGCGGTCTTGGCAAAAATTCTACCCAGTTTCATACTTTTTAAAACAAAACAAAAGTCACTGATGATAGCAGTCCTATCATCGAACTGTTCGTAGTTACTCATTCTTTGCCCTACCGTCGTATTCATGACGAATCCTATTCCCCTTATACCATTTTATGCTGCTGTCACCATCATTCTGTCAATGGCCTTCTCAGAGAGCGGAGGAGCGGACAGAGATTCAGGGCACTCTCTTCCTCTTAGGGTGGGAAACTGCCCCTAAAAGGCGGAAGAATTAGCAATGATCAATGGCATGAAGATGCAGAAGGCAATGGAAACTGCTGCATTAAAGACACATAATGTATATCCACGGGATATATGGCGTGTAACCGGAAAATTGCCATGATGAACTCTCCACTGGAAAAGATTCCGGAATGGTCCCCTTTTCGGATCTCTGGAAGGGGACTGATAAGGGGAAGGTGACCATCAGAAAAAGATCAAATAACCAGCGAAAGGATAACGTTCTACGAGTCGGGGAATGGAATGTCAAAAGTTTGAACATAGTAAGGAAGCTGGGAAATCTGAAAAGGGAAATGCTGAGGCTCAAACTAGATGTAGTTGTTGTCAATGAAGTGAAATGGAAAGAAGACAAGGATTTCTTTTTAGAAGAGTATAGGTTAATGTCAACAGCAGCAATGTCATCAGCGAATATTGTCATTGGTATCCCTTCACCATGAATTTTAAATCCTCTCTTGCAATTTTCTTTTGTTTCTGTCGTTGCTGAACAGAAGGGGCGAAAACCTTCAACCCTGTCTTACACTCTTTTTAATCCGCGCACTTCGGTCTTTGTCCGCCAAAATAAAGTGCTAAGAAGATAATAAATACAATTCTGGCCAAATGAATTCAAGACTGCGCCTGACGCAGTAGCCGAGATTGTCAATGCACAATAGCACTCGATTTTTTGTTAGATCCTGCAAATTCTGATGATGGCAGAAATCACCAGTAGTTCCCGATCGCCAGGCCTCCCCTTTCCCCCTCTCTCCCGCAGTGTGTTCCAAAGGGTTTCCACGGAGTGAGGGCATGAGAAACTGCTCATAGTGATTCATCTGTCGGATGGCGGCGAGTAGCGCGGCAATGCTCTTGGAGCTATTCGAGAGTAGTAGACTGTAAGCCGACTGGATTTTTCGTATCCTTCTCTCTCTCATCATTGTTAGCAACACGAAGGTGAAATTGCGCTCCACGTACACGGTAACTGTCAGTTACAGAGCAAAGAAATGTTCGTGGACGCCGTCAGTGGCTCCAAATCTGGTGGTCTGACACGACACATTATATGTTGGTAAATGCTGATGGCTGGGTACGAAAAAGTGTTACGTACTTGATGCCACTATCCAGTAGAGTGCAACTGAATCGACGAGAAAAGGGAAACATTCAACGCAGTGTAACTTTTGGAAAAAGCGAAAGAACTGTTTAACAGTCTAAAGCAGAAATGTACAACTACAAAGTAAATTTAAGTAACCGAAGAAACATTAGTAATATAGTTGTATTCAAATATTGTAAAAATTTTGCATAGCAAAAAGAGGGGAAGTTGTTGAAATCTTTTTGCTGTTGAAATCTTTTTCTTCTTGAAATCAGTTGAATGAACTTACTGAATAAAACAAATATGAATATAGAATCATTATAGTGATTGTTCGTACTTACTAACAGGAAGTCGATAGGGACCGTAACTATTACATGTCATTAGGTTACGAATCTTTGTTAAAATTTCTGTTTAAATAACAGAAAGACATAACAGCGAGTGTATGTCACAAAAATGCAACGGGAGACATATCGATCACTTTCTTCGGCCACGCTGGAACTGAACCATAATAACATCTGATGGTAGAAGTCTTTGTAGTCATCAAGAACGTCACAGACGAATATTGCACGATCTTAGACTTACTGATAGGTATCATCTCGTCATTCGCTCTGGTGGTTGGAAGGGCAATGTCACCATCCTTGCACATTTTAAATTCATAGCCGAGAAAAAAACCAATAAAGTCATACAAGTGACATAATTCTTCCGTTCCTCAGTATACACAAAATTTTTGTATTTCCATATTTGGAGAGTTTGTTTATTTAGCAAATCTTTTGTGGTTTTCTTCAAAAATCTTGCCATCGAGTGTTGAAGTTACGCACGCCGTGAATGAGTATGGGCCATACTTTGAATGCTGCCAATGGTTTCTTGGCTTTACGTGTAAGTTCCTTGTATTCAACTGGTGACTATATTCGATCAAGACGATAGGTAGATTCCAATATTACTGCAAAATCCCGGTCGCAGGGGGGGAAACAGGCTAAGAAGGAAAATATTACATGAATATTTTTCTTTCTTTTTCTTACTCCTCGCAACCATGAGCCGAAAAAATACATTTTCACCATCAGAAAGTTTTTTTATTAACCTACCAGTTGTATTTATCCCTTGGGACGCAAATGGCCATCTCAGTTTATTTTGGTTAAAATGTGGAAGCCTACTCTCACCGACTCGGTTCAGGTCTTGGGGATAAACTTTTAACTTTTATCGAGAATTTCTACGTGCAGCAACACTCACTGTTTGCTTTCAGAAATGGAGCCTGAGTATCTCCACTTGAACAGGCGGAACCTCGTCACCTGTGTGAACTGCGCAACACCAAAACAATAAAAATCGAAAAACGAATTGATGGTCTCCATGACATAATACATGAAACCTAAAATCCAAAAAGCCATAAAATGCTACATGTCGTGAACCATGATGCCAGTCCTTGTAGCGGATATTGAAATAGGGTGTTATTAACCATTGTAATTCTAAGACGCAAAACTCTCAAGCATCGTATTAGAACACTTGTGGAAAGTGACTCTTCATCTATGGCTGCTGAATACATTCCGTTCTCCTGAATTAATTTCCTTTGAGTTAATTTCGACTCGAACGACCCCCTCTCGGAAGCAACAGCATACAGGAAGCAACATTCACAGGCGCCAATAAGCATGCGAGTGTTCCGCAAATAGCCAGACGTGCCCAAATCGTACACCGAAATGGTACACTGTTTCCACCACAGTAGTAATAAAAGTCAACGCTACGGCTGTCAGTCCGATAATTGTAGTAACCACAGTAATCTATCACGATCTGAATAAAACACCGTTAGCCACGCGTGTGCAATATAACTCTCATAATGGAGTTTAGAATTAAGATTTCATTACGAATTAGTGTTTTAAAATTCATGTCTTGATACCGTAATTCCAAAATTTAAACTCCCTAAAAGACTGTTCACTCTCAATATTAACTACAAATCTAGTTTTACTAGATAAGCAGCTTGCATCTCTGGAGTACAAAATTTAATACCACTCGAACTGAAAAAGAAAATAAAAAAACTTACAGTCTAGTAAATTACACGTATTTTTCATCACAGTGACCTATAACTACCACAGCAATAAACTTTTAATTCAACCTCAGCAGTATTTCTGCACCTAGTAATATAATATCATTTCTAATCTTAAAAACAAATCACTTATTATACAAAAACACCCAATGTACTTTTTTAGTTATTTAAAAAAATTATTGTTAGTGAGCCATAAATCAATAAATGTTAACTCGAAGTGCAATAACATGCGAGAGTGATCATGTTTTTTCTCGTGCTTACGTAGCACATTTAACGGATAAAATATGTGAGAATAAAAAAAAAAAAATGCAGATACATCTCCGTGTAAATTAAACAGTGAAATTGGTCCGTCATGCATGCACAGTGACAGGAGCTAACATTTTCGTTCGCAATTTCTATCTCAGCATCACACTCATACACCCCTGAATTAATTCATAGCGGACAGGTGGCGGTCAAGCTGCCTATAGTGTATCCGTGAAATGAGAAACATAAATGAGAGTCAGCGCCGCGCTCTCAACATTTAAATTAAAACTGAAAATATAAAATTTATGCCCTACGTTATCCTTCTTGTGCGATCAAAACATTAGCATGGAAAATTGCAAATGCACGCAAAAATGAAGGGAAAAGAAATTTATAGGGCAGTCCCTAAAAACTCGACCTACGCAAAAAGGATAAAAAAATTATCTCAAAGAGCAACAACGCATTCCTTCTATGAAGAGTCACAGCTACGTATAAGGAGGCTAGACCCTGCTGCCATCCAGGTCGCCCGACCTTTCTCGTATTAAAAAATATTGGGATGCTATCGTGGTTAATTTGTACTCTTTGGCTTCTGCTCTGATTGATAGACATCGTCGTATTCCACCAGCATGAACTGAAACATGTCAGGTACAATTAATTAAAAATTTGTGTCCACCTATTTACTCTGTATTATTGAATTTTTCACCATGCCTATCGTTTAGAAATTGCTGCACAGGAACGTCAGTTTCAGTTTTCTTTTAAACGTTCTTTTGTTTATCTTAAACATTTGTCACTGTGAGCAAATGGAACGAAAATTGCCGTCTAGTTGGGGAAATGGAGCTTCTGTTGCACCCGCAAGCTGGGTAAATAGCGTATCATCACACCCTGCCTGTTTGACAGAGGCGGACTCGTATGCTCAGATCACATGGTCTCTACAAAGTCGACCATAGTCAAGTTAATAAGACGACATACGAAATGGTGGAGGCACCGCGTTTTTGACACAATACCATATCGAGAGTAGGCCGTTAGTTCATCAGTTCATGTATCGATATCGTAAACTGTAACGGTCAATAAATATGGGTGGATAGCTCGTTAGCTAGTTTGGGTTGCAATGCACAGCATAAAATCCAAAGAAAACCAGGTCATTCGAGTTCAATGTAAATTGTTGTATGATGCTGTTGGCTTACCCTTGGAGTTCAGTTACCAATAACAGATTTTTTTTCTGCACTAGTGCATTCACTACTGCTACATGTACTTTGTTTTAAACACGTTGTATTTACAATTATACTGATATTTGATGACAATGAGTCAGGATAATGTAAAGCTGGCTACCAGAACATCACTTAAACGTTACGAATTGCACCGAAGGACAACTGAATTGTATGTCCGCATCTGGTGGAATCGCCACCATAAAAAAGCCATATTGAGATTTTTGCATACAGTTCGGGATTTAATTCAGTGTACTGGCTTACAGTATGGGGTTCAGAAATTTAGTACGTCGTCTTTATTCACAAAACACCGAATATTATGTTTTCTTCTTCCTCCAGGATTTGAATCGGCTGTAGTGTGCAGTGGCGACCTCACCTATGAATTCAGTGTTGGACAAAAAATAAAAAAAAAACGATATGCGAACAGCCAAATACCAGAATGAGATTTTCACTATGCAGCGGAGTGTCCGCTGATATGAAACTACCTGGCAGATTAAAACTGTGTGCCGGAACGAGACTCAAACTCGGGACATTTGCTTTTCGCAGGCAAGTGACCATCTGAGCTACCCACGCACGGTTCACGACCCGTCCTCACAACTTTACTTCTGCCACTACCTCGTCTCCTACCTTCCAAACTCTCCTGCGAGCCTTGCAGAACTAGCACTCCTGAAAGAAAGGATACTGCGGAGACATGGCTTAGCCACAGTCTCGGTCCGGCACACAGTTTTAATTTGCCATGAAGTTTCATATCAGCGCACACTCCGCTGCAGAGTGAAAATCTCGTTCTGGAAACATCCCCCAGGCTGTGGCAAAGCCATGTCTCCGCAATATCCTTTCTTTCAGGAGTGCTAGTTCTGCCTGGTTCGCAGGAGAGCTTCTGTGAAGTTTGGAAGATAGGAGAGGAGGTACTGGCAGAAGTAAAGCTGTGAGGCCGAGTCGTGAGTCATGCTTGGGTAGCTCAGATGGTAGAGCACTTACCTGAGAAAGGCAAAGGTTCCGAGTCCGAGTCTCGGTCCGGTACACAGTTTTAATCTGCCAGGAAGTTTCAGCCAAATATCAATCACAACCACATTTCATTGAGAAATGTAAAATCCTGTCCCAGTGAATAGTTGCAGTTAATGCATGCTACAATCCGCACAGTTTAGCAAAGGTGTGGGAGCAATTATGTTGAACTCTCGAAGCAAGGAAAAAGTTCGCATGATGTGATTAAGTACAAAAATGAGTTGCATGTTGGTGCCTTGATAAATCGAGACACCATATGCAGTAAGAGCCTGCTGCTGCTGACTAAGCGATTGAGGATTGAACATCTAAGGCAATCGATCTCTTATTAACCTCCCAGAATGGAATCTTTTGTATCCTGCCTGGAAGGCGGTGCTTGTGTCTGCTCCTGGAAACTGCAGTGTGAATTTATACCTCCTTTACTTTAGAAAGAACATGAATACATAACTTTGCACTGAGGAGCACGTAGGTGCGAAGCCGGATAGGCATCAACGCTAATAGCCACTAGTAGTAGGACAAAGTGTTATTGAAGTAACTGGAGTAACAAAGTCTGTAATGGCTAGCCCCCTATGAGGTGGAAGCTAAGTTACTTGGTCGTCGGCTCGGGATCAAAATGGGTTGAATCCGTACTGGCGCTCGTAGAGCTGCACAGCGCCGGCTGTCGTCGGTGTCATAGTGCCAACCTAGTAGAGCGCACCAACGTTGTAGCTATCGATACCACAGAATCTGTGTCTAAAGTTAATCCTATGTGGAAGTGTGAGAAAGTGTTCAAAACGTTCGGGTAGCTAGTAACTGAAGCGGAATGTGGGTGCCAGCCCTGTATTCACTTAATGGGATGTGGAAAATCCCTAAAAACCACATCCAGGTTGGCTGGCTTACGAGCCTTCATCGTTAATGCAGGCATTAAGTGCCAGGGTCAATATTCTTGTATGAGTAATGTGTATGTGCTATGAAATGTGTAGCGTCCATGCATGGGAACTGGATATAAATCATAATCTCTTTTTTTATCCCCCTCTCTCTGTCCTTCTCCTCCTCCCCTCTCCCTTTGAATACCTCCTCTTGCTCCTTCCCCTCCTCGCCTATCTCTGCCCATGTTTCACACCGCTCCTTGTACCTCTCTTATCACACACTCTCACTCTATTCATCCCCTCCTCCTCCATCTCTCTGTCTGTATCTTCCCTCCCCTTCTTTATATCTAAATCCTCCTCTGTCCATCTCCCCTCTCTTTTAGGTTATTTCTTGTTATTACAAACGGAACCTTGACTGTGGAATAGAAGTCGAAACGAATGGGTAAATTGGTTGGAATTATTAGTATATGGGGTACGAGGGAGACTATTCCAGCAGTTGAGTCTGGGAGGATAGTAGCTTCAACGACAGTATGTTGCATGGTTTCAATCTATGAACAGGTACGATTATATAGTTAGCCATAAACACAACATTAGCCATAAACACACTTTCCTGTTAAAAATGGCACATTTTCTCATCTCATCTTAGCATGTTCTTTCCCACAGCCAGCTTAGTAGAAAGTGTTTATTGTATAATTCTTATTCGATTTGCCTCGAAACGTTGTATACCCTCTTTGTCAGTCTCATTGACTTGGTGAATTTTTTTCAAAAGAGTAAACCATAAATTGAAATGAATGAAATGTTTGCAGCACACAAAATTATCACAAACTGATATCAATTCAATTTTTGCTACTTCTAATGCACCCCACTCCTTGGCAGGCAATGCTCACTCTGAGTGTATGTAGAAGTGTTTATGTTCTGGGCCTGCCAGGTAGGGAGCATGAACCGCGGAATTAGTTAGTCACCAGAAGAACGGTTATTTGTGGATTCCTGAAAGAGTTCCTCTAGCAAGTAATTTAATTTAATGAGAGTAGAGAGCCACTTACAGGACAAACTATCTCTTTCCTGTACTATTATATTGTTTTTATTATCATGTTGTTTACAAAATGATTTAGTTTGGAAACGGTTTACTGATAATTAAATTTAAAAAAGGCATACGAATCTTAATACAACTATCAATTGTACATGACAATGCTTGCTACGCGATGAGATAAGACAAACAAGTAAGAACAACAGTAAACTCTGGAGAAATGGATTCTGCAATATACTACTTAAACAACGTTAATTAACGTAGTTGGACAACCATTCCTAAGTGGCGTTCAACGTTACGATCTTGCTTGGCTGAATGCAACATGAAGGAGGGTTTAGTATACTACTCCAAACTAAACACTGAACTGAACTGGATGAAGATGCATACTTGTGGCAACATCATATGTAGCTCCCTGCGTGATTGCATTGCTTCATTTACCTTCGTTGCATGGTGTGTCGTTGGATATGCAGGACGCCAGATGACCGCATCTGCTCCGTGATGCCTGTCTACCTATAAATCTGATTATTCGTGACTGAAGTGTCAGTTACACGCTCTTGCCGAGTTCGTATGTGAAACAGGAGACTTATCGTCCCTAGTGTGGTGCGCGTACTGTAAGACCTTCAGTACACACACCATCAGATTATTTGACTTGTCGCTCTAACGAAGTAGGCGAGTGTCAGCAATATGTCTCGTGGTCTTATTGTGGCGTGTTTATCTTCTGCCGTTAGGTCAGACGATAGAAATGCCACTTGCACGCTTAGAGTAGCAGATTGATGGTGACCAACTTTAAACAGAACTTGATTAATTTTCACACACATTTATTAAAATAATAACTAGCATAAAAATTACTTAACTTGGTTCCGGATGCTGTTTACAATTGACAATCTGAAGTTCCTTTGGTATTGGTACATTAATCTTATTCTCACATATATCTCTGATACTTGACAAAAGTGTCTATACATTTATCTTCATGACTATGTACAGGAATATGGTAATCCTATTAGGCGCAGACCGCAACTTGACTATAGACTGGTACAGACAAATGTAGAACTCGTACAGACCGGTACAGACTAATGCAGACTGGTACAGACTGGTACAGACAAATGCAGACTGACTAATCGGAGGTCTGTACACTCGTTATAATACCTCGCATGTTCATGTATCATTGCACGAGTGTGGTCCACGAGGATAAAAGGCTCTACGTTAGCAGCAATCTCATTGGCTGCGTGACATGTTAATACGTGGATCGGCGGAAGCAGAATTTGGTCCGTCTCTATGGCAGCGCCATCTTGTAGTGCGGAGACGGACGAGCGCTGCGCCTGTGCTGTTGTGCTTAGCGGGGCGCGCTCTAGTGGGAAAGTAGTGTACGCGCTGACTACGCGGAACTATGTACACAACATCTAGTCTGTCTCTAATGGCTGCGTACACTCGCCTGCTTGATGTGACAACATCTGCAGTGATGCCCTCCCAGTTATCACAAGATCGTATTAACTAATACAACTGTTCTCGATCTCTCCATTTTGTGAATACATCTCTCAGCTGATTTAACACTGATCTATCTAGAGTCCATTGCGATAAAAGGGACCGCAGAATAAATCTCTCTTTTTCCCCTGTGGAGGATTAATCACTCTGTATATCAACAACAGTTTGGAGAGAGCCTTTTTTTGTCTGCAAATTGCATATATCGAGCTACCGCTCCCCTCTCTGTGAAGAACGTTGCCTCCCTCCGAAACTGGAATCTGCCAACCAAACTACTACGTACAGGAATTATTTCTCCCGCTCACAAACCATTAGTTTCAGTCGTCCTGTCCCATAACCCCACCTCAATAAAGAAATGACGTAAACGGTGCAGTCTTCCGTCCCTCGAAATTTTCAGACTGCCAATGAAAGAGTTCTACGCGAACGCTCATATATCTGTGCACTCAACTGAACGCGGTGTTCACGTGAGTCCCGCGTGCTGTTTTAACCACGTCTTTCCTTCTCCGGCCCCGAAAATGCGGTCCATCCAATCAGTATGAACTCCGCACCCGGCTCTCCTTTGGAACACCCAGGGCAGTAAAAGCACCGTTGGCCCCCTGTGACGAGACAAGCTGCGCGACTCTGTTAGAACCCGGAGGCGCTGCATCCCTTACAGCCATGATATTTATTACCCATCGCTATCCTCTGACAGAGGTCTGCATTACTGCCGAAATGTATGTAAATGCAAATGAAAAAAGAGATTACTTAGTATTGTATTCCGATCAGCTAAGTACACTAGGATTAACGTTTGATATGCAGACTTAATCTGTTACACCCAAAGTGTGGCTTGTAACATATCATTCGAATCGCTGAAGAGATGCCAATGGAATGTGGTAAAACAGACTGTCACCTCATATGTTGCCCGTAGAGCGTGATAAAAATGGGCTGCCACCTTACAACCACACCAAAGACATGATCACCAATAACATACATTTGGTGGTCTCCTTTGTCGACGTTCCAAATTATTTTGTGTATAAGCCCCAACTGAAAGAGTCAAACTCGACCATATCCAATGTTCCAGGTTTATAATGGATCACGCCTGAGAAATAATTATTCAATTTGCCTCCAAACGCTGCCCACGCTCTTTGTCAGTCGCATTGAATTGACAATCATGTTGTTGGGCTATGTTGCGCTTATGGTGGCCGACATTTCGACGCCTTGTTGATGGCATTTTTTCCAAAGAAAAACCATGACCTGAAATCAGTTGAATGTTTGTAACACACCAAATTACTACGAACTGACCTCAATGTAGTCTTTGCACCACAACAAAGATGTGATCACCGCCAATAACACACTGAAATACCGCTTTAAACTGTATTCATTCCCGCAAAATATCAATATTCAACGTCGAATTCGTTATTGTATTGAAAACATGCAGCAGCTGAACTGTCAAACTGAATGTCACGTTTCTTTTATCGAAACATGGGACAGCAGAACTGTGAAACCTACGATATTTCTTTGAGTAAGATTTTCTTGCAAAGGAATACCCTCTAAATTTCCGACTTTTCTTGTTGACTTTCCAAAAATTCTCTTTCATACTCTCCTTGTCCTGACAATTAAGAACACAACAACAAGAAACGACAAATCGATCGAGCCGTTCTAAAGTGATGATCTTTCACACATGAAGCAATTGACTTTTATTTATATAGATATGGAATTTAGTTATTCCACTGAAAGTGGCAGCTGCTAGTGGTGTGATAAAATGTTACATTAAGTTGAATTTATTGCAAATAAGGATTACAAATTTGAATTTGCTGTAATAATATTTAACAGGGGCATCACCAAACACTGGTGACAAGGCTCTCTCAATAATAATGATAATAATAATACTAATAATAATAGATTTCTGGAAAGCTTTTGACACCGTTCCTCACAAGCGACTTCTAATCAAGCTGCGGGCCTATGGGGTATCGTCTCAGGTGTGCGACTGGATTCGTGATTTCCTGTCAGGAAGGTCGCAGTTCGTAGTAATAGACGGCAATCATCGAGTAAAACTGAAGTGATATCAGGTGTTCCCCAGAGAAGCGTCCTGGGACCCCTGCTGTTCCTGATCTATATAAATGACCTGGGTGACAATCTGAGCAGACTTCTTAGGTTGTTCGCAGATGATGCTGTAATTTACCGTCTAGTAAGGTCATCTGAAGACCAGTATCAGTTGCAAAACGATTTAGAAAAGATTGCTGTATGGTGTGGCAGGTGGCAGTTGACGCTAAATAACGAAAAGTGTGAGGTGATCCACATGAGTTCCAAAAGAAATTCGTTGGAATTCGATTACTCGATAAATAGTACAATTCTCAAGGCTGTCAATTCAACTAAGTACCTGGGTATAAAAATTACGAACAACTTCAGTTGGAAAGACCACATAGATAATATTGTGGGGAAGGCGAGCCAAAGATTGTGTTTCATTGGCAGGACACTTAGAAGATGCAACAGGTCCACTAAAGAGACAGCTTACACTACACTCGTTCGTCCTCTGTTAGAATATTGCTGCGCGATGTGGGATCCTTACCAGGTGGGATTAACGGAGGACATCGTAAGGGTGCAAAGAAGGGCAGCTCGTTTTGTATTATCAAGTAATACGAGGTGCATTCAAGTTCTAAGGCCTCCGATTTTTTTTCTCCGGACTGGAAAGAGATAGAAACATGCGCATTGTTTTAAAATGAGGCCGCGTTCATTGCCAATACGTCCCGGAGATGGCAGCACCGTACGGCAGATAGAATTTTACCGCCAGCGGCGAGAATGAGAATTTTAAATACTTAAAATGGCGACGTTTTCCTTACTTGAACAGCGTGCAATCATTCGTTTTCTGAATTTGCGTGGTGTGAAACCAATTGAAATTCATCGACAGTTGAAGGAGACATGTGGTGATGGAGTTATGGATGTGCCGAAAGTGCATTCGGGGGTGCGACAGTTTAACGAAGGCAGAACATTGTGTGACAACAAACCGAAACAACCTCGGGCTCGAACAAGCCGGTCTGAGGACATGATCGAGAAAAAGGAGAGAATTGTTTTGGGGGATCGCCGAATGACTGTTGAACAGATCGCCTCCAGAGTTGGAATTTCTGTGGGTTCTGTGCACACGACCTGAAAATGAGAAAAGTGTCATCCAGGTGGGTGCCACAAACGCTGACGGACGACCACATGGCTGCCCGTGTGACATGTTGCCAAGCAATGTTGACGCGCAACGACAGCATGAATGGGACTTCCTTTTCGTCGGTTGTGACAATGGATGAGACGTCGATGCCATTTTTCAATCCAGAAACAAAGCGCCAGTCAGCTCAATGGAAGCACACAGATTCACCGCCACCAAAAAAATTTCGGGTAACCGCCAGTGCTGAAAAAATGATGGTGTCCATGTTCTGGGACAGCGAGGGCGTAATCCTTATCCATTGCGTTCCAAAGGGCACTACGGTAACAGGTGCATCCTACAAAAATGTTTTTAAGAACAAATTCCTTCCTGCACTGCAACAAAAACGTCTGGGAAGGGCTGCACGTGTGCTGTTTCACCAAGACAATGCACCCGCACATCGAGCTAATGTTACGCAACAGTTTCTTCGTGATAACAACTTTGAAGTGATTCCTCATGCTCCCTACTCACCTGACCTGGTTCCTAGTGACTTTTGGCTTTTTCCAACAATGAAAGACACTCTCCATGGCCGCACATTCACCAGCCGTGCTGCTATTGCCTCAGCGATTTTCCAGTGGTCAAAACAGACTCCTAAAGAAGCCTTCGCCGCTGCCATGGAATCATGGCGTCAGCGTTGTGAAAAATGTGTACGTCTGCGGGGCGATTACGTCGGGAAGTAACGCCAGTTTCATCGATTTCGGGTGAGTAGTTAATTAGAAAAAAAATCGGAGGCCTTAGAACTTGAATGCACCTCGTAGGGGAGAGAGTGTGGCAGATATGATACGCGAGTTGGGATGGAAGTCATTAAAGCAAAGACTTTTCTCGCCGCTGCGAGATCTATTTGCGAAATTTCAGTCAGCAACTTTCTCTTCCGAATGCGAAAATATTTTGTTGAGCCCAACCTGCATAGGTAGGAATGATCATCAAAATAAAATAAGAGAAATCAGAGCTCGAACAGAAAGGTTTAGGTGTTCGTTTTTCCCGCGCGCTGTTCGGGAGTGGAATGGTAGTATGATTGTGGTTCGATGAACCCTCTGCCAGGCACTTAAATGTGAATTGCAGAGTAATCACGTAGATATAGTGATTTCACGGGGAGACATATTTTAACATTATTACCTTTCTAGGTGTCTCTCACACAATGGTATTTATGAATGCCCTGATGCCTTTGAGAGAAGAAGATCAAGAGCGAGACAGTGAGAGCTGAACATACAATCTCTGAAAGTGGGTGATAGGGCCCTCGCCTTGCACGTGTACCTCGTCACTGAGTCCGGACAAGCATGGCTTCAGGTGGGGCTGTGGTGGGCGTGTCAGCCGATGGCATGGGGTGGCTCACTGTTCCACCTGACTAGCTGCAGTGGCCAGTCATGCCAAGTGGAAGCATCAGATTCAAACTGCAGTCCGTTTAAAATTACTCGATAGTCGACGTGCGTCACTTTTCATAACGGTGCTGCCACATCAGCCGCCAGCTAGTGCTCGGTTATAGGTAACACACAAACATGGAAGTCAATTCACAATGTGTAGCGCAGAGCAATGTTGGAACTGGCCGCCGCAAGGTTTGTTGGAGATGCGAGATGCTCTCTCGAAGGTTGATCGTAAGCGACCGATGACTGAACTGCGCAGTAGACGCATTTTGTAGCACTGAATTTAAACAAATGTTCTAAGGTAAGCTAACCACAACCTCGTGACTTGTATATGAGAAAGCAATTGTCAACAATGTGCAGCAGAACAATAATCACGATCGCTTGTTTCACGGCTTGTATAATACCTAAACAATTAACATCCAATGTCATACCTTTTTATTTTTTCTCGTTACACATTTGTATAAATGTTTTCTTTTCCTCATTAGTAATAAGAAATTTGTGCATTACCGCAGAAGACGTCAAAGATTGGTTTTTAAAATTGTCTTTGGAACAAAAGAGCAATGTCCGGAGAACATTCAATTTTTTAACAATTTTTGCTTCAATCTCGCTTGAGAGTAGTTATGTTTAAGATCTCACATAAAAAGGATGCACAATTTTTACTCGTGCGTCAACAGTGTGTGTAGTAAACGCTATGTGTGTATAAAAATGCAAGAGTATATATATATATATATATATATATATATATATTATCATAGCCGCTAGAATATTTTTATTTATTACGCCAAAATATTCCTAGATTCGTTCATAAGCATGACGTTTGCCTGCAGTCATAAGAAGTGGCAGTAATTTTTTCCATCGTGCAAGACATCTTAAAATATAAATGTGGTAACCATCAAGATTTAGTGGATGGACTGCATGGTCGGCAACCACAGAAAATTAGAGGTAAATTAATGTTATCAGTGCAACCTAATTGTGACTTATATTAAATATGTATGTGTAATAATCGAACAATTGACTTTTGTTAAGCACCAAGTTTGATGCAAAATCATTCTAAAATCTCCATGGACAAAGTAAGAAAAATTATCCTATATACATTATCCATTTTTGTGACTTCAGTATTTGTACGTTGCATTATAGTTTTCTTATGCTACGAGGAAGACTTCACTGCACCAATTTAGTTTCAGCATGAATCCCTGCTTTAATTCCAGTACAGCAAGTAGTAATTACCTCTCATTATGTAAATTTCGTGCCGATTAATACTCTTTGAGTTAGCTGTTGGGCTGCCTTCCAGCATGCTTATTCCGAAACCGACCAACAGACTAACACAGGTTATTAAAGCTAATCTGTCCTCATACTGGCTCCATAAACCGTCGCGTTACCAACCGATGAGCAATCCTGGCTAGCACTTGGTTACAGAGTATGGACGACACAGGCAGATTCCAGACGAAAAAAGAATGACAGGTAGCGAAATAACAGCAAATAAAAATACCAGTACGCTGATGAAAATGATGTGAAGAAGAGTTAGAAATAAAAAAATTACATTTAAAACAATTAATTGAATAAGAATGAGAATCAAACCTATTTTGAGTATATTTAGAAATGAAAAAATTTCAAAACATTTTCTGAGTTTCGAACTCGTTTCGTGGCAGGTTAATACACTGTCCCTGCGCTAAAGGACAACATCGAGTCAACATATTTTATTTTTGACTCTAATCAGTCACAGTGATGAATCATAGCATTTAAAAACTGTTTCATGCAATGTCATAAAGTATCCACTAGTGTTCAGTTAGTGCTGTGTATGAAATGTGTGTAACTTGTTAGCATTGTTATGTGGGTGTGTTTGTGGTGTGGTTATCACGTATGATGAAATACGAAATAAAAATGCCAGATCCAAGATTCGGAATCCAAACGTATGAAGAAAGAACGCTGGACAAGGAACAGAAAGTGAATTGACCAATTGTGGCAACGAAGAACGGTTTGGGCGTGACGTTGAGCGCTCTGAAGTGTCAACTATCAAGTAATTTTAATCAGACTATAGAGGGGAAGCACCTATAAAACCGGGCGTGTTGTGCGTTCTGCTCAGAGAGAGAGAAAGAGAGAGAGAGAGAGAGAGAGAGAGAGAGAGAGAGAGCGAGAGAGAGAGAGAAGATCTGTTGCGAAGCTGCCAATACTGTTCCATCAGTTCAGGCACCGTGACAGCTGACGGTGCACTAGCATACGCATCGTTCCGCACTGAATTACATTCTTAGTAGCTTGAACACTTACACACACACACACACACACACACACACACACACACACACACTCGCTCTCTCTATTTTGGCTCAAATGGCTCTAAGCACTATGGGACTTACCATCTGAGGTCATCAGTCCCCTAGACTTAGAACGACATAAACCTAACTAACCTAAGGACAGCACACACATCCATGCCCGAAGCAGGATTCGAACCTGCGACCGTAGCAGCAGCGCGGTTCCGGACTGAAGCGCCTAGAACAGCTCGGCCACAGCGGCCGGCCTCTCTATTTTATCACTAGAACATGTGTAGCTTCTTCCTGTAAATACAGAAACTGGACTTTCACTGCCATGATTACTTTGACCATTTATACACGAAAAATTTTACAGCTCTGCTGGGTCTCACTTGGGTGTTTAGTATATACTGTTTGGTGATCCATCAATATACGCCAAATGGCGCCATGTAGTACCGATTTTCTTGCGCACAACAGTTGGCAAACCTGCTGCGACGTATAATTGTATACGAAAAAGTGTGTTGAAATCAGGTTGTACAAAATCCGCAAAAACCATTTAACTGCGAAGCGATCGGTATGTTAAGGTGTATCCTGTATGTTACTCGAATAATTCTCAAAACAGACCACTGAGTGGAATTCTGTTTACATGTAAGCCCATATATCTGCCATTGTATTACGATTTCTGAGGTCATGTGCATGATTCCTCTGTTTCAGAGTTACTTTAATCACTGGTCATTGTTACCCAAGGATTAAAGGTACATAATTTATTATACACTGTTGATGCCAATGAGAGTGTGGAATTAAGGAGTACATACAGTAACCACCTGTATAACTGTATATAGACAAAGGCTCATTTGTAATTGCCAATGTGCCTATAACTAAGAAAAAGAAATGTCGTATATTGCTCAAAATGCAAGCTTTTGTGCCAGTGATTTCGATCCAATATATAATGTCAAATATCACCGTAAACAAGGAATGAAGTTTGGCTCAAATTGCTCTGAGCAGTATGGGACTTAACTTCTGAGGTCATCAGTCCCCTATAACTTAGAACTACTTAGACCTAACTAACCTAAGGAGGTCACACACATCCATGTCCGAGGCAGGATTCGAACCTGAGACCGTAGCGGTCGCGCGGTTCCAGACTGTGTAACTAGGCTGTTTATGTTTTCTCTATGTAAGTAGGCTGTTTATGTTTTCTTATTGGCAACGTTACATAGCGCTCTGTATGAATATCACTGGCTGTGCTGTGTGCAGTCTGTGGCTAGTTTGCATTGTTGTCTGCCATTGTAGTGTTGGGCAGCGGCAGCTGGATGTGAACAGCGCGTAGCGTTGCGCAGTTAGAGGTGAGCCGCCAGCAGTGGTGGATGTGAGGAGAGATATGGCGGAGTTTTGAAATTACATATATTATGACTTTTGATGATATTAAGGTAAATACATTGTTTGTTCTCTATTAAAATCTTTCATTTGCTAACTATCCCTATCAGTAGTTAGTGCCTTCCGTAGTTTGAATCTTTTATTTAGCTGGCAGTAGTGGCGCTCGCTGTATTGCAGTAGTTCGAGTAAGGAAGATTTTTGGTGAGGTAAGTGATTTGTGAAACGTATAGGTTAATGTTAGTCAGGGCCATTCTTTTGTAGGGATTTTTGAAAGTCAGATTGCGTTGCGCAAAAAATATTGTGTCAGTTTAAGCACAGTCGTGTATAATTTTTCTAAGGGGACGTTTCATATGGCGACCCTTAGCCGAGGATACGTCACTGGAATCTTCTGATTTTTTCTTGTAGTTTGTGTAATTAGTGTAGCTTTTGTTTATTGCCAGCGCGTAATTATAGAGAGAATTTCCATTGTAGTTGCAGTCTTTCATTGTTGTACAGTAAAACAGTTGTGGCATGCATGTAGATTTGCACCAAGTATTTCGCAGTTGCGCTTGCAATTAACTAGATATTATTTTCAGTGCTATGTTAATGTATTCCCCTATTTTTGCTCTTCAAATTGTGTTATTCTGTGTTGTTGTGTGAAATATTGTGTCAATAATGGCGTGTGAAAAACGTAATACTAGGCTCCAAAGTAAACTGAGAAATGACAGTGAAGACGAAAGTAGTGTGTTAGCGCCACCATGTAATGAATTAACTAATGTTCAACATAGTAATTTGGCAACTGTGCATAGGGAAATGGAGCGGGCGGCAAACAATGGCGTAGACAGTGAAACAATTAGTGAACAGGGAAGCATTATCGATCGATCGCTCAGCAACAGCTCGCCTCAGGTATCCGAAATGATAGGACACAATTTTGCAAATACTGTAGATTCAGGTTTTGCGTCCTCACCGTTTTCTCAAATAAGTCAAGATACATTTTCTGCTTGTCAGAATGTGAATGTTGCTGGTTCAAATGCACTGCCGATAAGCGTAAAGGAACAGATTCCAGACACTAATGCATTGTTATTACAATTAATGCAACAAATGGGACAAAATCTTCAAAAGTTAGACACAATGGAACAAAATCTTCAAAAGTTAAACACAGTGGAACAAAATCAGAGACAAAACAGCAACAGTTAGACACAATGGAACAAAATCAGAGACAAACACAGCAAAAGCTTCAAAAGTTAGACACCACACTTGAACAAACACGTGAAGATTTAACTACTGAGTTATATAACATTGAATCGAAATGTCAAAAAGTCTGTAATGACGTAAAAACACAAATTTGTGAGCATTTTCAACATATTTTTTCGTGGCATGAAAATGCATTACAGAATCACGAAGCAGCCATAAAAGAACTGCAAACCATTGTTCATGAAAATCATGAGACCTTGTGGGCTAAAATTGACTCAGTTGCATCTACCGATTCAGTTACACAACTTGCAAAAACTCAAGAAAACTTAAAGGACACAGTAGATACTCTGAAAATTGGTTCAGAAAGACACATGGAGGAAATTAGTTCATTATCAGAGAAAGTAGTTGAACTTTCGGATCAGCTATATAATTTATCTACGAAGGTAGATGATAATCTGAATGACACAAAACCGGTAGTCTTTACTGACACAGAAGAGTATGAACAAATTAGAAAATTCAAACAAAATCAAAATCAAATCAATACACAGTACAAAAGAGAAATCCGGGAAGTACAAGATCAATTGACACAGGTAATACAAGAATTACATATTTCAGAGGACACTCGCGCTCCAGTACGGGAAGAGGGACATAGAAATACGGAACAACCACAAAATAATAACACAGGACACTTCGGAAATTATGAAAGAAATTGGCAAGGTGCACCGCATTTTGAGATGGAACCGCCGACACGACGTAACAATGACCGATATGCGACTCGCCGACACGATGTTTTTGACTATAAGCTGTTCATTACTACACGTAAATTCAAAACATTTTTAGAATTCTGGCAACGACATTCATCCACAAGCATGGCTTCATCAATTTTCTCATTGTTTTCCTCCCAACTGGTCATTGGAGCACAGGTTAGAATTTATGTGTGGCTACTTGGAGAATGAACCAGCTGTAAGAATGCGATCGATCATTCACGATTGTCACAGTGAAGGAGAATTTTATCATGCCTTCCTCTCAGCGTATTGGTCTCAAGCTACACAAGACCGACTAAAACATAGCATCATAATGATGAAACGTTTCAAACAATCTGAATTTTCCAGTCTTATGAAATATTTTGAAGACATGTTGCATAAGAATCAGTATCTTTCAAACCCATACAGCCCCTCAGAACTCATCCGCATTTGCTTAATCAAACTGCCTGAACATTTACGACATATTATTTTAGCAGGACGTTGCAAAGACGACATTGAAGCTTTTCAGGGACTGTTACAAGAACTGGAAATTAACACTGACAATCGCGGAACGCGAAAACAGGAGTACAACAATTACAGGTCACATCTGTCACAATTCCGTGATGACAGAAACAATAATTGGACACGACAAGTCTATTCTTACAACGCAAATCGTGACCAAAACAAACACCACCCATATGACAACCACTGGCAGAGTAATAATAGTTACAGAGAAAGATCGCATTTCCGTAGTAATGAATATGACAGAGATTACCATAGAAACAGACAATATGAGAACCAAAACAATTATTATCAAGGGAGACAGAACTTCAGACGCAACGTTCCACCGTGTAGTTACATTTCAGGGAGAAATTCTCTACCACTTAACCGACAAGAAAGAAACTACAGGAGCTACCGACATGACGACAGACGATATAATCATAACGACAAACCTGAATTTCGTCAGAACTCACGAGATTCAAACAGAGCAGGGCCCTCTGGGCAAGGCGAATTTGTAGAAGTTAGGTCTCCAAATCCCAATAACGACGCGCGCCAACAAAGGAACAGACAATGACTCGCACCGCAGGCTGCCGCGTGCGCCGGCTGGCTCAGAGAGAAATAACATAGACGCTAACCTTGAGAAAAATTCCAGTATTCTTTACTGACATATACCACATGAACATTGCGTTAAAGTTGAAACTCTGCGTACTAGGAAGAGCAAAGGGCTACACCACATTTCACATGTGAAACCATTTATTGAAAGATAATCTGCTTTTGAACTTAGTCTTTGCCATAAAATTTTTCACTTTACATTACTAGTATGCTTTGTCAGACTTAGAATCTGTTAATATACAACAATGTTTGAAGTTAAATATCCAGTCAAGAACCAAGAGAACTTATTTAAACAAAAATTACGAATGCATTGTTATTGAGAACAGATGACACAGTGTTATTGTGTGTGTACATTCTTGCTTGTTAGTTACACGATTACGTAACGACTATAAGACTTGCATGCTTAGAACATATACTGGTACTGCTAATGAGATTTTAATGCAACATTTTGGTGTACTTGAAAATACATTCTGAATTAAAGTACTTTCTGAGAGATACCAGATGACACAGTGGTTAGTTTATGTGACAGCTACAAGATTATATCACGACGTTACTAACGAGTGACAATTTACAATGTTGCTTTTGCGGTGTATCTGTTTTATATCTGCACAGTTTTTCTGAATTCTTCTGTTTAATAGTAACTTTTGTGGTATAGCTACAATGAGACAGCCTTTTCCGTAGCACAACAATATGTTACAGCACAGTAATTTCTTCATCACAACAATAAGCGTAATAACTAAGATATCTATACGCAAAGCATTTCACTTTTGTGTATCATGAGGTAAGTACATTGACTTCTGCAGAACTTAGCTTTCGGAGGACGATAATTACGACACTTCCACAGAGATTATCTTACAACAAGACGCACAGTTTAGCGCTACAGTACACGTATTTGAGTCATTAATTTTGTACTTAAAACATTTATTTTTAAAGATATTTGAAGTACAATGGTACAAAGGTTTTCCGTGATACATTTCATTCCATTGCTGTAACCTGTAACACCTGAAGGTATAATTACATTAATCCTCAGGGGGGTACACGCTTACTTTGTGTACCATGTGTTTGACAAGCACAAGGAGCCCTAGCTAATATGGTATTTGCTTATACAACTTTATACATCGGTACCATATTTCTTTATCACTTAATTACACAGCTATCTGATCATTTAACTGAGAGAGACAAACTTTTTTATTACGTCAGTGACAGATGTTTACGTAATTACACCGTTGGATAACTTCACACTTACGAAATTGTATTTTGTCTGTACTTTGTGAACTGTTCATATTTTTTCGGAACCATTGTGATACTATGAGAGCTTTGAATGATGTATTTGGTATGAGATCATGATTTTTAAAGTACGTTTGACGCAGATGACACTGCTGAAATGAGCAGAGAATTTTCTTTAGGTTTTGAAATTATTGCAGAAAGCTACGACGTTTTTGAGATTTGACTGAGGTGTTATGATATTAATACGATGACTATGTGTATTATGCTGTTGCGGTATGTTTATGATTAATAAGCTGATGCTATATGAGAAATTTGATTATGCTACATATTTATAATGATGAAATATTGAAGAATGTCGACGAATATGTATATGTGTAACAAGGTAAGGAATAAGGAGTAGTGGTTAGGCACTCTGATTTGTGAAAAAGGTTGTTGGAAACCAAGAACCGTACTTGTAAGAGTTATGAAATGTGTGTAAATGCGTAAATGTATCACAATACCGACGAAAATTTTTTGGACACTGTTATATTCATAAGATTTTGTTTCTACACATTTGCAACGCAAATTCTCAACCCATGAAATTTTGTATATGAGACCTTCACTGTAGCGGAAACTGCAGTCATAATATTTCCGTAAGAAAGTTAAGTGACCACCTTCACGTAATGCGTCATGGGCACCCAGCTGTGCGGCAGATGCCCGAAAAGTAAAAGTCATTAGTGTGCCTTTCTGAGGCGCAGGTGGAAAAAAAAGGGGCCATTATCATCGCTATTGACATTCCTTTGTAGAAAGCATCGCAAATACGACACGCTCATTACTTGGAAACATTCTTACATCTGCACACCTGATTATGACAAGTATCTTGCTACGAGAGTTGAGAGATTTTTTTACTACTTTATGAAATGCCATATGGCTAATGAATGATGTTTCATGCCTTCCTTTGTACATATTTTCATTTTGTTTAAAATCTAGTTTCTAGCTGCACTGCAGCATTGGTTAAAATAGAATTTTATGGATGTACTAATATAAATATTTTCTGTCTACAGATCCAGTAAATACTAATTTTGTAATACACTTCCCAAAAAATGAAGGAGCACAAACACGTTTCCCTTCACAGGAACTGCATACATAATTTTCTTTTCAAGTACTTGGTAATTTTTTGTAGAACTAGTTTTTGTGGTGCACCACTTTAATTACATAGACAATAAGATGTGAATACACATTTCCCTTATCTGCATTGTTGTTTTTACTGTAAAATTTTTTTTGCTTGAGCTATGTCATGTTTAGGTATAAGTTACTGCTGTTTGCTAGGCATAGTGTTACTGAATTTGACTTTGTGTTACTCTGTTAAGCTAGTGTTACTACTGATTTATCTTTCTTGTTGCGGCACATTGGCTCATACTAGTTGTAATGTCGCATTGCTTGGTAATTTAGATTTACTGTAGCTTGCTTTGCAATTTTCAATTTTTTTGTCATTGCTGTTTGCGTTAATTGTTTTGTGCTGCTGCATTGCCTCGTCCCTTAGTTTATGCATCTGAGGTCAGTAGATTTAAGTTAGCTTAAGAAGGGGTAGCCTATAAGAGAAAGAGTTGTGATGAATTTGAAGACATGCACTGAGAGGTTATACGAGAAAAATACAGAAAGCATGTTTGGATAGGATTTTTTTTTGGTGGAAGCAAAGGTTTAAATAAGACGAAAGATCTAGGGAATGAAGTTTTGGGTTGGACTGCAGTACCAAATGTTACACTGAAAACGAACCCTGTCCTTTCCTTTTGTGTTATCCCACTATGTGTTTGTGTACCCTTGTGTATTTGTTTTCTTCCTGTCTCTGTGTAGTTTCATAGAATTTTTTCTTCTTCTAATACTAAGCTACATTCCCTATGATGAGGAATACTGTTCTCCTCAAATATAATTGGCATTAATAATATGTTATTTACCTTGTAAAGATGCTTAGACATAATTTATTCTGTTTTATTTTAATGCTCATGTGTAAAGTTGATGTTTCAAAAGTTATTCTGATCTTTTATGTATGAACGTATGTTATAATTCCTGTAACACTGATGTATATGTTATTTCGTTTCTTTTGTAAAGCCTGTACTACAAATGTTATCTGTATTGCTATGTTCTTTAATGATGTACTTTGTACCTTTGTTATTGTATTCTTATGTTATAAAATTGTAATTGCCACCAGTTCATCATATTATTAACTTGTTAGTTACATTTCACTGCACACGTTTCTGTTGGTCATAGTATATGGACAATATGTGAGAAGTAGGGACTGTTAGTGTTTGCACGTGTGTTAATAATTCAGCAAGGGACTGGATAACAGCATTGCTGGTTCTAAGGACAATTCCAAAAACTTCGTGAGTGCACAAGTGGTGGTTTATGGACTTGCTACCTTCTCTGCAAGACTCTTCGATGGTGATTGTGCACCTGCACAGTCGCAGCTGATGGCTGCTGGCTGTCTCTACATGGACTACAGTGGGTCTGCATCTTTGATGGCCCACCAATACATTTCTACAAGGACTGCAGTGGGTCTGCACCTCTGGTGGCCTACCAATACCATAATCTCTACCAGGACTACAGTGGGTCTGCTCTGTGATGACCTACCTACCAATATTCTTCAAAACGTCGAATGACTCTGCTGTGGGTTTGCTCTGTTGTGGCCCATTACCTGTCAGCATGTGAAGAGTCAGCACTGTCTTTCCGTTGGAAGGACAACACTACTTCTTCAAGACTGCATGGAAATCCACTACTTCCCTGTGCATTGTCTTTTACTGCTCAGACTTTGAGAAAAGAAACGGCAGTTACACTGTGATGAATGATCAGGACTGTCTTTATGGACTGTGAGAAAATTTTAGCTTTTGACCAACATTGTATCAATAAGTGTGTGCATTTGATATATTTGTTATTGTAATTATGAAAAATTTTTTCAAATCATTATTGGCCACTGCCCAAAACAATTTGTAAAATTTTTTGTGGGGAGCATGGGGGCTATGTAAGTAGGCTGTTTATGTTTTCTCTATGTAAGTAGGCTGTTTATGTTTTCTTATTGGCAACGTTACATAGCGCTCTGTATGAAAATCACTGGCTGTGCTGTGTGCAGTCTGTGGCTAGTTTGCATTGTTGTCTGCCATTGTAGTGTTGGGCAGCGGCAGCTGGATGTGAACAGCGCGTAGCGTTGCGCAGTTAGAGGTGAGCCGCCAGCAGTGGTGGATGTGAGGAGAGATATGGCGGAGTTTTGAAATTACATATATTATGACTTTTGATGATATTAAGGTAAATACATTGTTTGTTCTCTATTAAAATCTTTCATTTGCTAACTATCCCTATCAGTAGTTAGTGCCTTCCGTAGTTTGAATCTTTTATTTAGCTGGCAGTAGTGGCGCTCGCTGTATTGCAGTAGTTCGAGTAAGGAAGATTTTTGGTGAGGTAAGTGATTTGTGAAACGTATAGGTTAATGTTAGTCAGGGCCATTCTTTTGTAGGGATTTTTGAAAGTCAGATTGCGTTGCGCTAAAAATATTGTGTCAGTTTAAGCACAGTCCTGTATAATTTTTCTAAGGGGATGTTTCATAACTGTAACGCCTAGAAGCGCTCGGCCACCCCGACCGACGAATGAAGTAAGTGCCAAATATTGTCTCAATAAATGAAGAACAGGTGACCTTAACTCTAACTGCAATGGATGTTCTGAAACGAGGATTGAAGTCTAAGATGGATGAATCTGAAAATGCACTCAGCTAATTTTGGAGCTACGACGTAAACAGTAATGAAATCCTAAACTCAGATTGGAATGTATACCGCAGAGACAGGCTGAACAATGAAGGGGGAGGCGTGTTTATAGCGATAAGAAGTGCAACAGTATCGAAGGAAATTGACGGAGATCCGAAATGTGAAATAATTTGGGTGAATGTCACGGTTAAAGCAGGCTCAGACATGGTAATTGGATGTCTCTATAGGCCCCCTGGCTCAGCAGCTGTTGTGGCTGAGCACCTGAAGGATAATTTGGAAAATATTTCGAGTAGATTTCCCCACCATGTTATAGTTCTGGGTAGAGATTTTAATTTGCCGGATATAGACTGGGAGACTCAAACGTTCATAACGGGTGGCAGGGAAAAAGAATCCAGTGAAATTTTTTTAAGTGCTTTATCTGAAAACTACCTCGAGCAGTTAAACAGAGAGCCGACTCGTGGCGATAACATATTAGACCTTATGGTGACAAACAGACCCGAACTATTTGAAACAGCGATCATAAAGCGGTTACTGCATCGATGATTTCAGCCGTAAATAGAAATATTAAAAAAGGTAGGAAGATTCTGTTTAGCAAAAGTGACAAAAAGCAGATTACAGAGAACCTGACGGTTCAACGCAAAAGTTTTGTCTCAAGTACAGATAGTGTTGAGGATCAGTGGACAAAGTTCAAAACCATCGTACGATTTGCGTTAGATGAGTATGTGCCAAGCAAGATCGTAAGAGATGGAAAAGAGCCACCGTGGTACAACAACCGAGTTAGAAAACTGCTGCGGAAGCAAAGGGAACTTCACAGCAAACATAAAGATAGCCAAAGCCTTGCAACAAACAAAAGTTACGCGAAACGAAATGTAGTGTGAGGAGGGCTATGCGAGAGGCGTTCAATGAATTCGAAAGTAAAGTTCTATTTACTGACTTGGCAGAAAATCCTAAGAAATTTTGGTCTTATGTCAAAGCGGTAGGTGGATCAAAACAAAATGTCCAGACACTGTGTGACCAAAATGGTACTGAAACAGAGGATGACAGACTAAAGGCCGAAATACTAAATGTCTTTTTCCAAAGCTGTTTCACAGAAGAAGACTGCGCTGTAGTTCCTTCTCCAGATTGTCGCACAGATGACAAAATGGTAGATATCGAAATAGACGACAGAGGGATAGAGAAACAATTAAAATCGATCAAAAGAGGAAAGGCCGCTGGACCTGATGGGATACCAGTACGATTTTACACAGAGTATGCGAAGGAACTTGCCCCCCTTCTTGCAGCGGTGTACCGTAGGTCTCTAGAAGAGCTTAGCGTTCCAAAGGATTGGAAAAGGGGACAGGTCATCCCCGTTTTCAAGAAGGGACGTCGAACAGATGTGCAGAACTATAGACCTATATCTCTAACGTCGATCAGTTGTAGAATTTTGGAACACGTATTATGTTCGAGTATAATGACTTTTCTGGAGACTAGGAATCTACTCTGTAGGAATCAGCATGGGTTTCGAAAACGACGGTCGTGTGAAACAGAGCTCGCGCTATTCGTCCACGAGACTCAGAGGGCCATAGACACAGGTTCACAGGTAGAGGCCGTGTTTCTTGACTTCCGCAAGGCGTTCGATACAGTTCCCCACAGCCGTTTAATGAACAAAGTAAGGGCATATGGACTATCAGACAAATTGTGTGATTGGATTGAAGAGTTCCTAGATAACAGAACGCAGTATGTCATTCTCAATGGAGAGAAGTCTTCCGAAGTAAGAGTGATTTCAGGTGTGCCGCAGGGGAGTGTCATAGGACCGTTGCTATTCACAATATACATAAATTATCTTGTGGATGACATCCGAAGTTCACTGAGGCTTTTTGCAGATGATGCTGTGGTGTATCGAGAGGTTGTAACAATGGAAAATTGTACTGAAATGCAGGAGGATCTGCAGCGAATTGACGCATGGTGCAGGGAATGGCAATTCAATCTCAATGCAGACAAGTGTAAAGTGCTGCGAATACACAGAAAGATAGATCCCTTATCATTTAGCTACAAAATAGCAGGTCAGCAACTGGAAGCATTTAATTCAATAAATTATCTGGGAGTACGCATTAGGAGTGATTTAAAATGGAATGATCATATAAAGTAAAGTAGATGCCAGACTGAGATTCATTGGAAGAATTCTAAGGAAATGCAATCCGAAAACAAAGGAAGTAGGTTACAGTACGCTTGTTCGCCCACTGCTTGAATACTGCTCAGCAGTGTGGGATCCGTATCAGATAGGGTTGATAGAAGAGATAGAGAAGATCCAACGGAGAACAGCGCGCTTCGTTACAGGATCATTTAGTAATCGCGAAAGCGTTACGGAGATGATAGATAAACTCCAGTGGAAGACTCTGCAGGAGAGACGCTCAGTAGCTCGGTACGGGCTTTTGTTAAAGTTTCGAGAACATACCTTCACCGAAGAGTCAAGCAGTATATTGCTCCCTCCTACGTATATCTCGCGAAGAGACCATGAGGATAAAATCAGAGAGATTAGAGCCCACACAGAAGCCTACCGACAATCCTTCTTTCCACGAACAAAACGAGACTGGAATAGAAGGGAGAACCGAAGAGGTACTCAGGGTACCCTCCGCCACACACCGTCAGGTGGCTTGCGGAGTATGGATGTAGATATAGATGTAGATACGTGTGTGTTTTTCCATCTTAGTACCTTTCATTTTATTTTTAATTTTGATGAAGGATCTCACTGATTTAGATCTTTTTGTTTTATGAGACTTAATGAAGCACTTAAGAAAACTTTAGATTAATGTATTTATTTCTGGGTGGCTGAAGATTCATTGTGTTTTTGAAATATTGACAAATGTAGTCGCAGCTGACAGTTGAGATGGAAGTAGAGGCTTGTCAGTGTATCCTAAATCGGTGCTAACTTCGACCACCTATATTTCCTTCGATTTCTTCCTCTGCATTTTCGAAAATGTATTGTACTAATTAGTATGTAATCCTTTCATACAAACCCCTACATTCAGAAATGTAAATAGTGCAGAAGTTAAAAAGCAGCCATGATAATTACATATGAATATGGTGATGATTATGTGTTTAAAATGACTCATCTGCTGGGTCATTAGTCCCTCGTTGAATCTGAAAATTGGCCGAAGTAAACGCGATTTACGATACTGACAATGTTTAACCTTTCGTCTTTTAAACAATCTGTTTTGAAATCAAACGAATTTTTCATTGTTTACCGGTACATTTGGCGTCCAATGTGATCGAGTATATTTAAAGCGTTTTCAAGCTTCAAAATGTGTGACCCTAAGGATATCAAAAACAGATCTTTTGACGAGTTACTTAAAGTTAATTTCCTGTCGTTGTCAACCTGGTACAGCGTTACGATACATGGATTTAATTGAACTAAATATGTTTTATGAGGGAAACGGCATTATTACAAGACCAAAATTGAGTATTTGAGCTATCAACCATTTTTAATGCAGCGGCAGACAGTCATACGAAAAAAGTCATTATTAGCAGTAATTACTACTTATTTCACAGTAAGAAATTCATGACATCGTCTTCGCTGTCTGACGTGGATGAATCCTTTTCACCAAGATTCATAAGGTAAGGTTCCATCATAGTGTCCCTGCCAACGTCTCTGTGGTAATCTTCATTGTTTTTCTGCGCATCTTGCGCAATTTGCTTATGCAGATGCTGAAATGCTATGTTTCCTCATGCATAAGTCTCTCAACATCTGCAGTTTTAAATGTATTATATGCTTTACCCTCAGCCCATTGCAGCTCGACTGTTTCATAATGACACTGCTATGGGGATAACCTAACAGCATTGTTCATGCTGCTTTGCAAATTTGTTTGCCTAATAAACGCTCTATACAAGCTTGTGGGCACTGAGTAAAACCAGCAGTTCTGCCCTGGTATGTGACGAACTTTAAGGTATTCCATTAAAGGACAACCGTCAACAATATCTGTATGTCTGGAATTTGTAGTGGGAGCTTTGTTCACTTGCACATAAATGGATGCCCGCATTATTCATGACAATAACCGAACACGCAGAGATATACGGCAAGAACTGTTCTTTAAATCATCATTTGAACACATCATACGTCATTTCAGAATGGTAATCTTCAGAATCCTTAGTCTTTGATGCCTTGAAAATCAGCTTACTCTGGCGAATAAAGCGAGTTTCTGCTGATCAGACATGAAGCATGAAACCTTCCCGTCTCCTCTATATCTCTTTTGTTACGTTACCTTCCCTTCTACAATAACCTATGAAACCTTCCCTTATGATTTCTGTCTCTTGCTTAATAATAACAAATGAAATCTTCCCTTTGAATTTACTCTTCTTTCTCAATAATAATAAGTGCAATCTTCGCATACAAATTTAAATGCTGCTTATTGAAAGTAATTCGCTGATTATTTCCACGAAACATAGAATGTGTCGTCGTGTGGCCCTCAGTCGTTACCTGCAATAACCCAAAACTGTTCCTTACCTATTTTACTGTTACTGGATCGCCATCTGACTGCTACATCGAACTGCGACATGAATATACTTACTCTGTTTTGCTATACTCTATTAGCTGCTGGTGGCTTGTCATAATAAGTGGCTGTATTTATTGCCAAAGCTGGCGTTTTTCTTTAATAGGAAAGCTGACGTTATTCTTTAATTAATTTGACTGAAGTTACGTAATTCATAGTAAAACTTTTTCTTGACAATAATAAAATTTTGCAAAGTTTTACGTTGATGGTTTTTGGGATGGATTATATATAATCTGTAATGCAATATTGCTGGTAAAAATTAATTATATTCTGAAAACGATTCTTCAAATATTTACTGTTGGTAATGAAATGATTTTACAAACGTTCAAATGGGACTTACTTTTCACAATAATCTTACAACCTAGAATGCGCAAACATACCTTCAGTAGTCTTGAGTTTCTAAAAAAAAAAAAAAAAAAAAAATTAATAATATTAGTTCCTCTTATGATAATAGTTAGCTAATGTCTCTGTACATCCGTTTATAATCTCTTGTAAATCACAGTTGCTGGCTGGCAGGCACACCGCTCCTCTCAACCTCTCGCTTCAGACCTGCTACCGATTCGCTTCACATCTCGCTTACTACTAACTTCCTACGAACGCTAAAGTGCAGTCTCTCCCGCCAACAATGCTTTCTGGTGCAGACAATCCCTGCTACCATTACAAAATGTATCAATGCGCGGTCTTTCCCGCTCTATTCTTAAAATGTATCCACACGTGGTCTCTCCCTCCCTTTTTAAAGTTATATCAATATGCGGCCTCTCCCGCCAACAATACGTTAGTGCAAACATTCCCTGCTACCACAATTATTTCCAAAATGACAAATATTAATTATTCCTACTTAAGACTATTAATAAAATATAAACATCTTTCATAAATTGTGGTTTGACAACAGACAATAGAAATATACACGTCTTGCAAGCATTAGAATTCTGTCACCCTTAGCATCTGGAACTTTTAATCCACCATACCTATCGCTCATTTCCCATCACATAGTCCTTTAATGGTTTTGATTGATGGAAGTTTCGTCTCATAATTAGTTCGAGAGGTGGGTATTTGTCTGATTTGCATTGTCCTCAAAAACACAGTCCTTGAACCTTCAATGTTGCTAAGTTCCATTAGTAATTTCCTCCCAAATTCAAATGGCTCTAAGCACTGTGGGACTTAACATCTAAGGTCATCAGTACCCTCGACTTACAACTACTTAAACCTAACTAACCTAAGGACATCACACGCATCCATGGCCGAGGCAGGATTCGAACCTGCGACCGTAGCATCAGTGCGGTTCCAGACTGAAGCGCCTAGAATCGTTCGACCACAGCGGCCGGCAATTTACTCCCCATCATTAGTTTTCTTATATGTGAAGCCCATGTCTTTCAGTATTCTCGACGTGGTCCATTTGTCTCTGCTAAAATTTTGCGCTCCCTTCACACTTGAAATTAATCTGATATTCGCCTTTAGCATACATGCTGAATACTATGCGCCGCAAAACGTTTTTCGCAAAATCCTCTAGTTCACCCTCTCTTTTTGCGGCAGTGTTTCTTGCCTGGTGATTTAAAAAACAACTGAGCCGCAGGACTGCATAGACGCCTTACCTTCGCTGGACATTCTCTCAATGGTCCTCCAAGCAATACTACACGCTTCAGCTGTTTGCTCCTGACATATGACAGCGACGGCACACTTCTTGTACCGGCGCGGATTCTGCAAAAAAACTGGCTTTTAAGGTACTGATACAAACGGAATAGTATTTATGTGTAGCACTTGACTTGATTGCTTACCGCAACGCATAATGAACACTATGAGAGAAAAATACTCACTCGTTAGCGAACACTATGACTGGGATACATTGAGGTGACGAGTAATGGGATAGCGATACGCACATATGCAATGGCGGTAGTATCGTGTACCGAAGATATAAAAGGGCAGTGCATTGGTAGAGCTGTTCATTTGTACTCAGGTGACCCATGTGAAAAGGTTTCCGACGTGATTATGGCCGCACGACGGGAATTAATAGAGTTTGAACGCGAAACGGCATTTGTAGCTTGACGCATGGGACATTCCATTCCGGAAATCGTTAGGGAATTCACTATTCCGAGATCCACAGTGTTAAGAGTGTGCCTATAATGCAGAAGTTCAGGCATTACCTCTCACCACGCAAAATGCAGCGGCCGAGAGCAGCCGCGATTGCGTAGGGTTGTCAGTGATATAAGACAAGCAACACTGCGTGACATAACCACAGAAATCAGCGTGGGACGTACGACGGACGCGCCCGTTACAAAAATGCGGCGAAATCTGGCGTTAATGGGCTACGGCACGAGACGACCGACGCTAGTGCCTATGCTAACAGTACGACATTACCTGCAGCGCCTCTCCTGGGCTGATGACAGTATACACTATGTGATCAAAAGTATCTGTACACCTGGTTGAAAATGACTTACAAGGTCGTTGCGCCCTCTATCGGTAATGCTGAAATTCAGTATGGTATTGGCCCACCCTTAGCCTTGATGACAGCTTCCACTCTTACTGGCATACGTTCAATCAGGTGCTGGAAGGTTTCTTCGGGAAAAGCAGCCCATTCTTCATGTGCTGCACCGAGCAGAAGTATCGACGTCGGTCGGTGACGCCTGGCACCAAGTCGGCGTTCAAAAATATCCCAAAGGTGTTCTATAGGATTCAGGTCAGGACCTGTGCAGGGCAGCCCATTACAGGGATGTTATTGTCATGTAACCACTCCACCACAGGCCGTGAATTATGAACAGGTGGTCAATCGAGTTGAAAGATGCTGTCGCCACCCTCGAATTGCTCTTCAACAGTGGGAAACAATTGAATGAAAAACGCGACCACACCATAACACCACCGCCTCCGAATTTTACTGTTGGCACTACACAGGCTGTCAGATGAAGTTCATCGGGTATTCGCCATACCCAAACCATGCCATCGGATCGCCACATTGTGTATTGTGATTCGTCGCTTCACATAACGTTTTACCACTTTTCAATCGTCCAGTGTTTACGCTCCTTGGCATATATCGGCGTGGTGTGGGGAATATGAGCAGCCGCTTGACCATGAAATCCAAGTTTTCTCAAGTGGCTCAGAGCACTGTGGGACTTAACATCTGAAGTCATCAGTCCCCTAGAACTTAGAACTACTTAAATCTAACTAAGCTAAGGACATCACACACATCCATGCCCGAGGCAGGATTCGAACCTGCGGCTGTAGCGGTCGCGTGGTTCCAGCCTGCAGCGCCTAGAACCGCTCGTCTATACCGGCCGGCCAAGTTTTCCCATCACCCGCCCAACTGTCGTAGTACTTGCAGTGGATCCTGATACCGTTTGGAATTCCTGTGTGATGGTCTGGATAGATGCTTGCCTATTACACATTAGGACCCTCTTCAACTGTCGGTGGTCTCTGTCAGTCAACAGACGAGGTCGGTCTGTACGCTTTTGTGCTGTACGTGTCCCTTCACGTTTCCACTTCACTATCACATCGGATACAGTGGACCTAGGGATGTTTAGGAGTGTGGAAATCTCGCGTACAGACGTAGGTAACAAGTGACACCCAATCACCTGACCACATTCGAAGTCCGTGAGTTCCTTAGAGCGTCCCATTGTGCTCTCTCGCGATGTATAATGACTACTGAGATCGCTGATATGGAGTACCTGCCAGTAGGTGTCAACACAATGCACCTAATATGAAAAATGTATGTTTTTGGGGGTGTCCAGATTATTTTGATCACATAGTGTAGGTTGGACCCTAGACCTGCAAAACCGTGGTCTGTTCGGATGACTTCCGATTTAAGGTTGTAAGAACAGAGGGTAGGGTTTGAGTGTGGCGCAGACCCCACGAAATCATGGATCCAAGTTTTCAACGAGGCACTGTGGAAGCTAGTGGTGGCTCTACAATGGTGCGGGCTATGTTTACATGGACTGAACTGAGTCCTCTGGTACAACTGAACCGGACATTGACTGGAAATGGTTATGTTCAGGTAGTTGGAGGTCATCTGCAGCCATTCATGGACTTCATGTTCGCAAACGACGATGGAATTTTTACGAATGACAATGCACCACCTCACCGAGCCACAGTTGTTCGTGGTTGGTTTGAAGGACTTCCTGGACAATTTGAGCGAATGAACTGGCCACATAGATCACGTAACATGAATCGCATGGAACATTTATGGGACATACTCGAGTAGTCAGTTCGTGCACAAAATCCTGCACCGGCAACACTTTCGCAAGTATGGGCGGCTATAGATGCAGCATCCTCAGTATTTCTGTAGGGGACTTCGAACGACTTGTTGAGTCTATGCCATGTCGAGTTTCCCCACTGCGCAGGACAAAAGGAGGTCCATCACGATATTAGGGGGTATCCCATGACTTTTGTCACCTCAATGTAAACAATAAGCTTTACGAACACAGTACTGCACGCACAAAACGAAGACAAGAATGTCACCGATGTGTCCTTGGCTGTGAGTCACGTCGTAACTTTCAGATGCTTCTGCGCTTCTGACCTTTACCAAAGCCTTCTAGATACAAGGCCTACGCACAGCTGCCATATTGGCACGTGACGTCACAAACTGTTGGCCATCTTATCTTCAGTCGGCAGTCATGTTGGCGTGTATGTTGTGTTGAAAATGTGTGACACGTGAAAGTGACATATATTTCATACAGTATTCGCCTACAGTTCTTCGAAGTATGGGATACAAGTGCTGTGTTCCCTTTTGCCAGGGAAATTATAAAGCCCAAAAAGGTATGAAAGCGCATATATTTCGATTTCCCAAATGTGTGAAGTTGAGAAATCGCTGGATTGCAGCTATTCACAGACAGGAATTTGTCTCTTACGCATCATTCAAGGGTAAGTAAATGACAAAATTTTTTTAGCGTGTTGTTTGTTTCCATTGCACCACATTTGCCAACTGTTTTTAAAAGCAGTTACGTATCATGTACCAGTATCATTTGTTTCTTAATTCAGGACCATTGCTGCGAGGTTAACACGAAGCTGTCTGTGAAATGTATCTCATATTTGCAACTACTGTCACACGGAATAGTTATATTAATTAGTGCGACTCGAAAATATTTAGTATTGCTTATCATTCCTACCAGATTATTGAGTTTCCAGTACTTTTATTTGGAAGAGCTACAGAATGATTTTGTTCAGTTTTACATATACAGATATTCGGAAATAATTTCAATTTGAGTAAACTACCTTAGAAAATTGCTTTAATGAATTCAGTGTACGACAGATTAAACAGTATAGAAAGCAGAAGATCGAGATAAGTGCATTATGATTAAATTAACAGTACTATGTGACACGAATTTCAATCAAGGATACTGGAGAAACAATATTTTCATGTTTATGGTCTAAAGTTCTGGAGAAACAGGGAAATAAAATATTTTTCGGGTTTTTTGATTTATTAAACATTATGTTAGGAGTGCTCCATTTCGACGAATGATTTGAGTTTCGTGTGAGAGCAGAAAATTTTGAAGTGGAGAGGAAAATTTACGAAAATAACCAGGGAAACAAATTCTTAAATTGTGTAGGAGCTTCAGCTGCTTTATTTAAAACCTAAAACGTCTGCTTGGTGTTGCATATTGCCGATTTTTTACTGCAAGAAAGCGTAGCTCCTGAGGTAAAAGACAGAATTTAAAATTACAGTTCGTATTCAAGCCTAGAAACACATATTTAAGGCAAATCATCAAAATAGTTTTACATCTTGAAATAACATAGGGCACTTTTCTTCAGTTACTTTACGCAATGATATAAATTTCCATACTTTCATTACTTGAGGACAATATTATGGAAATGGAAGAGGATGTAGATGAAGATGAAATGGGAGATACGATACTGCGTGAAGAGTTTGACAGAGCACTGAAAGGCCTGAATCGAAACAAGGCCCCGGGAGTAGACAACATTCCATTGGAACTACTGACGGCCTTGGGAGAGCCAGTCCTGACAAAACTCTACCATCTGGTGAGCAAGATGTACGAGACAGGCGAAATACCCTCAGACTTGAAGAAGAATATAGTAATTCCAATCTCAAAGAAAGCAGGTGTTGACAGATGTGAAAATTACCGAACTATCAGTTTAATAAGTCACGGCTGCAAAATACTAACGCGAATTCTCTACAGGCGAATGGAAAAACTAGTAGAAGCCGACATCGGGGAAGATCAGTTTGGATTCCGTAGAAATGTTGAAACACGTGAGGCAATACTGGCCTTACGACTGATCTTAGAAGAAAGATTAAGGAAAGGCAAACCTACGTTTCTAGCATTTGTAGACTTAGAGAAAGCTTTTGACAATGTTGACTGGAATACTCTCTTTCAAATTCTAAAGGTGGCAGGGGTAAAATACAGGGAGCGAAAGGCTATTTACAATTTGTACAGAAACCAGATGGCAGTTATAAGAGTCGAGGGGCATGAAAGGGAAGCACTGGGTGGGAAGGCAGTGAGACAGGGTTGTAGCCTCTCCCCGATGTTATTCAATCTGTATATTGAGCAAGCCTTAAAGGAACCAAAGGAAAAATACGGAGTAGGTATTAAAATCCAGGGAGAAGAAATAAAAACTTTGAGGTTCGCCGATGACATTGTAATTCTGTCAGAGACAGCAAAGGACTTGGAAGAGCAGTTGAACGGAATGGACAGTGTCTTGAAAGGAGGATATAAGATGAACATCAACAAAAGCAAAACGAGGATAATGGAATGTAGTCGAATTAGGTCGGGTGATGCTGAGGGAATTAGATCAGGTAATGAGACACTTAAAATAGTAAAGGAGGTTTGCTATTTGGGGAGCAAAATAACTGATGATGGTCGAAGTAGAGAGGATATAAAATGTAGACTGGCAATGGCAAGGAAAGCGTTTCCGAAGAAGAGAAATTTGTTAACATCGAGTATTGATTTAAGTGTCAGAAGTCGTTTCTGAAAGTATTTGTATGGAGTGTAGCCATGTATGGAAGTGAAACATGGACAATAAATAGTTTGGACAAGAAGAGAATAGAAACTTTCGAAATGTGGAGCTACAGAAGAATGTTGGAGATTAGATGGGTAGAACACGTAACTAATGAGGAGGTATTGAATAGGATTGGGGAGAAGAGAAGTTTGTGGCACAACTTGACTAGAAGACGGGATCGGTTGGTAGGACATGTCCTGAGGCTTCAAGGGATCACAAATTTAGCATTGTAGGGCAGCGTGGAGGGATAAAAAAATGGCTCTGAGCACAATGGGACTTAACTTCTGAAGTCATCAGCCCCCTAGAACTTAGAACTACTTAAACCTAACTAACCTAAGGACATCACACACATCCATGCCCGAGGCAGGATTCGAACCTGCGACCGTAGCAGCAGCGCGGTTCCGCACTAAAGCGCCTAGAACTGCTCGGCCACAACGACCGGCTGGAGGGTAAAAATCGTAGACGAAGAGGTGATTACACTAAGCAGATTTAAAAGGATGTAGGTTGCAGTAGGTACTGGGAGATGAAGGAGCTTGCACAGGTTATAGTAGCATGGAGAGCTGCATCAAACCAGTCTCAGGACTGAAGACCACAACAACAACAACAACAACTTTCATTACAAGGACATGTAGGAGAGGAAAGCACGAGTATCTCTATGCGGTCTCAGCTCTAAAGCTCGTAAAGGTCGTATAGCTGCAGCGTGCTTAACAGGAGCGTTCCGATACAGACCCGGCCATCGGTATGTGACGTCACAAGCGTGCGCGCAGGCCTGTAGTCTAGATGGTGTTGGCTTTCCCCGCCTTCACAGCTACTTCCTCCTTAGCGGACGCGACGTCAGTACCGCCGCTAGCGCGAACAAAGAGTTCTTTCAGGGCCGGTTAAAGGCTACGCCAGTCACAGCTGTCGCGGAGGGGCCCGCCGTGAGCCCTGCAAATATTTGTTCTTACTTAATAAAGTCTGCTTTCCTATTAAAAGAAAGAAATTCTTCAAACCTTGAATGTTTCATTCACGTTAATGCCGCTCTTGAGAGCACCTTTGTCGTTAATCCAGACAGCTTTGATGGAAACCACAGCAGTCGTTCTGCCAGTGAATCGACGACAATAGGGTTTTACATTGCTGCTCCAGTCCGGCGCCAGCCAGTGCAGAAATACCAGAAACGTTTTGACGTCGCTGCCCGGCATGGTACGCCTTGCTTGCTAGAGAAGTGCGCCGTGTAGGCCAGCAAGCGATCAGGGGTTTGCACTACGAATCCACGGGCGGGTACGTTCAAGTAAAGGACCCTAATGATTCCGATTTCTCGGTTCAGCAACTCTGTGAGGTGTGAAGTACGAAGGTAGTCTGTGGTCTGTGTCTGGTGCTGCTGAAGCCTGTGATTTATTTTAGAGTGTAGAACTGAACGTAAATACTTGTCGGGCGCAAAAAAAAAGAAAACGTAGATGTGACATCCTAGAAGAGCAGTTGTGTCAAAGGGGTTCATAAACAAATTTTTAAAGCGAATTAACAGTGTCTTAGTGAAGGTGCAGTGTAATGTGAAAGGGTTCATTAAACAAATTTTTAAAGCGAATCAACAGTGTCTCAGTGAAGGTGCAAAAAAATGGCTCTGAGCACAATGGGACTTAACTTCTGAAGTCATCAGCCCCCTAGAACTTAGAACTACTTAAACCTAACTAACCTAAGGACACCACACGCATCCATGCCCGAGGCAGGATTCGAACCAGCGACCGTAGAGGTTACGCAGTTCCAGACTGTAGCGCCTAGAACCGCTCCGCCACTCCGGCCGGCTGTGAAGGTGCAGTGTAATGTGAAAGAATGTAGTGTTACTAAAGCTTCATTGGTTGATAATGCTAAAGAATCGTACATTTCGTGCAAGCGAGAAAAAATGGCCGATGAAACTGTTCCACTAACGGAAATAGCCTATAATAATGTTACTGCGGAAGAAACATGAGCAGGCGAAGTTCTCCAGGACGAGACAAAATCATCTAAGGAAGGTAACATCTTTCAAACTTTTGGCGTTTTTAGCGATCCGGTAAGATGGATAGCTAATTCAAACGATAATTTTAGAATAAGAGCAATTGGGAAATATCCCCAAGATATTAGTGGAAAAAATATCACATTGCCTTTGTATACCGGGACAAGGGAATGTTTTACCAGTTTTCATTGCTTCCATCCTCTGTCAAATGATGAAACAGTTAAGCGAGCGTGGCACGTACATTCTCGAACGAAAGCTGCTGTGTACTGATTTCGTTGCAAGCTCTTCAATTCGAGTGCTGGCTCTATAACAAAAAAATTGGTTCAAGAGATTGTTAAAGCCCGTCAGAAGTTCTCTCTAACGATGAACTGTTCCACAATGATATTACTGAAATGTGCAAGGCGGAAGAGCTTTCGCACAGAATTAAAAACTCAAAGTTAATTGATTAGGCAACTGAAAATGAAACTGATCTCGAAGAAAAGAGGGGAATATTAATTTTCTTAAGGTTATTTTCCATAGTACGTTTTCTTTCCGACAGTAATCTTCCATTAGGAGGCGACGACGAAATGTTGCGAAATCCAGGTAATGGAAATGGACAATTGGAATGAATGGCCAAGTTCGATCCTTTATTAAATGATCATAATAATCATGTGGCTAAAACTGGAAGGTTGGTTACTTACTTAAGGACATACAAGGTGAACTCATTCCCTTAATTTTTGGTCAGACTGTAGTTATCATGAAGGATACCGCATTCAAAAATAAATATTAATCAATAATACTGTACTGTACACTGATTTAAGTCACGAGGAACAATTAATGGTAATTTTATGAGTGGTAGATGTGTTTTCCAAACCAGTTGCAACTGAAGAACTTTTTTGTTAAATGAGTGACACCACTGAGAAAGATGTAACTGAATTGTTCCTCAGACATTACATACCCTTAGCGTAACTCTTGCAGATAGTAGGGGCCAATCTTAACGACAACGACAACAACATGAAGACCAAGAAGAGTGGTACTCAAGCTCGTATCATCGAAGAAAATCCAAGAGCTCGTTATATGCCTTTCTGGGCTCATTGCTTGAACTTTGTTGTTAGTGATGCGGTTAAATCAGCTATAATTTGGATACTTTTTTGTGTAGTTCAGAGATTGTTCACGTTGTTTTCTGTCGCTATGAAGCGCTGGGAAGCTCTCAAGAATCACGTAAACCTGTCCCCGAAGGCCGGCCGGAGTGGCCGTGCGGTTCTGGGCGCTACAGTCTGGAGCCGAGCGACCGCTACGGTCGCAGGTTCGACTCCTGCCTCGGTCATGGATGTGTGTGATGTCCTTAGGTTAGTTAGGTTTAATTAGTTCTAAGTTCTAGGCGACTAATGACCTCAGAAGTGCTCAGAGCCATATTTTTGTCCCCGAAGCCGCTGTGAGGTACAAGATGGGAGGCTAGGACTGAAAGTGTTCGGGTTGTAAGATCTGACACAAGACTTGCATTAACAGTGTTAAAAAAACATATGCAAAAGTGATCCAATGTGTGTCAGTGTTGTATCTAGTCTCCTGAAGGAAGTGTTAGACCTTAAATTTTCTTTGAATGCTGTGACATGACATAATCTCCTTTGTGAACACAGTTAATAAAGCAGTTCACCAAGAAGGTTTGCAGCTTGACACTACAGAAAAATTAGTAAAATCAGTACTTAATGTTATTGAAGAATATAGGGCGAACGATTTGGAAAGGCTAAGAAAGAAGCAAAGGAATATGTTGCATCTTTAGAAAATGTTGCTGAGTTAACAGAATCCAGATATGCAACTGTTAAAAAGCAGTTTTCTTACGAAAGTAAGGACGAATCCATTCCAGGGGAAAAGAATCGCTTAATAACTTTTTCTACGTTCTGGCAGACACCGCTGTTATATCTTTGAAGGAAAGATTTCATCAGCTCAGTAGCCGCTGTGACATGTTGAGTGCAATTTTTGACATTAAGAATTTAATACCAAGGAAATACGATTTCTACAGAGGATGTAGAAATAAAGAAGCTCTGACAGACCCAAAACTGCATTCAGGAGACATAAATTCACAGAGTCTTGCAAACCAGTTGGAACTCTTGTCCTCTACGCTACGAATGCATGCTTAGAAGTACCTTAGTGCATCTTCGAAATGAACTTGCAACACGTTTTCCCAAATGTAACAGCTGCGTTAAGAATATTATTGTGCACGCCAGTGTCTGTAGCTTATGCAGAACTTAGCTTTTCAAGTTAAAGACTGAAAACTGTCTCAGATCTTCAATGAGCAACGAGGTGCTAAAGAAGCGAAGATTTAGCTGAGTAACTTTTAACATAATGTATTTACAATTTATTAGGCTTTTCTCTGTTTCATTTGCGATTAGACAGTATCTATTAAATTGTATGCTTAATTTTCCATGATGATACTACCAAGACAGCCGGTTTTCCTTCGCATCTGTGATAGAGGATCACAAAATCAAAATTTAAGATTGCATATAAATACAGTTCATTCCTATGTTAGCTCTCAGCGGCTGCTTGTCTTGAATGTGTAAACAGATCTACATATTACGCTATCTGGAAACCCAGCGTTGAACCAGCCGCTATTGCTTGTTAAAAAGTAAAAATGTACGGTGAAACGCTCATTGTTTCAGCCGCTGGAATATCAGTAGTGATTTATGATTCCATTAATTTTTATGAAATACTGTAAGATTTTTAGTACATTTGAAAATCGCCATATACTTCCTTGCTGTTAAATTTGTATGTTAAAAAAAAAAAAAAACATGTCAGGCATTATAATTCCGGACGTACTTTCGAGGATTATTTTTCAATTGACATTGTAACAATGAAGTTCTACTTTATACCATAATGTTATGCGGAGAGGATTTTTCCAAGCGCGAAAGCTATTTGGACAGGTGTAAGGATGGTCTTTCTGGAAGACTTGGGAAAATATTTAGTAATTTACTATAACAGACACAACTGAAATCAGTTCAGAACTGTTTCAGTAGTATTGCAATGTCGGAACAGCCTAATAAATTTTTAGCTTACTGTTTTTCAATTCTATTTGGTGTTCGTTTTGGGTGTAGGTTCGTTCATTTTAAGTGCTTATTAGTTTTTGTAGCATATTTTCCTTGCTTTAGAGTGTATTTCGGGTATTTTTGTGCATATTTTAATGCATAGGTGCTTACATTTAACACGGCAAAGCCAACTCGCTACCTAGCCGGGGCAGCAGCACCGTTTGTTTATATTAAAAAAAGAGGATGAACGGATATATTGTGAGATCCACACTGACCGCTATTCTTACAACTAGAGGTTAATTCATTACAATTCATATAAGAAACAACTTATTGCGTTTTTACCAGCAAGTACTAGCCTACCTGCGACATTTCATGGGCTTACCATGCAAAGTTGTGGCTAACCTAGTACTTAAACTACTTGCCTGTGTGTACAGAAATTCAAAGAATCATCAGACCGCGAATTTCATCGAACTATTTGGGCTGCAAATACGCACACACACACACATCCATACGTATGCTCTTAACAGTCAGATATAAATACGAAAATCAAATAGAGTTACGCAGTATTACATTCCAGAAAAAGAATGGACTTCGCACGGGCTTCAAAATTCCTTAAACCCGCCCTTGGTTCTTTTACATTGTTCACGTTTACACACCAGCAGTGCAAACCAGTGAAGGACAACACGTCAAATTAGGGACAAGATCAAAACGATCCTACCAGTATGCAGATATCAATTGTAATCAACATATGTGAGAAGACATAGCATCAAGATTATTTTTATAACGGTATCTCAGCATATCGTTAACAGCTTTACTGCACATACAGTTCAGTCTAAGGATGGATTTTGTTTAGAATTTTAGTGGGCAGCTTACGGCGCAATCAGATTTTCAATATCATTTATGTATAATTGTTGTGAATCAGGCTGGTGAAAGTACGAAGTTATTAAGTGACATAGCTGCAGGGTGTTCTGAGATTTAGAAGGGTGGCGGTCGCCTTACAGTTTCTCAGGAGGTTGAAGAGGCAAGATCTACGATGATTGTGCGGTGATCCAGCTGCGCACATTTTCGGTGATTTAGCAATATTTTGCGCGAGTTCTTTGGGACTTAGGGTTTCGTTTCAGTATTCAGGTCTCTGATTTAATTATGCTTGAGGTTCAACAGAATTCCAAATCGTCCTTTCTTTTATGTGGAGGTTTGATTTCATGTGCGGTATTCTTTTTCCCTCACTGCCATTATTTTTGTCTCCAATGGAGACAATGCCTTCTTTTCGGCTGGCTCATAACTGTTATAATCAGGGAAATCTCCAGCTTAACGAAACAGACCTCTTTCATCTACTTCGTCCGAATGATTGAGGTCCCCGTCAGTAATAAGCATCTTTTCCCCTAACATTTTTCCTATACACCAATAAAGTTCTTCCCTCAATCGCCACTGTATATACAGAAATCGTTGCTAATTACTCTGTATCAATAAATATCCGTTTCTTGAAAAAGACTATCACAGTGTATGAACCTGTCTTTTAAGTGACGTTTTGAAACTGCATTACACTTTGAATCTTCATGAAATTCATCATCCGCGGTAGTCAAAGAATAAATTTTGTGATTTAAAAAAATTGGCACATACTCTATTCGTTCTTATTATATTAGAAACAGCTCACCGCTATCCAAGTTACATGCGGAATGGGTCCCGCCTCTGCGTCCTTAGGTCAAAACGTACAGGTGCAAACTAGGTCTGGGCACCTTACCAGATTGCAGCGCTAAGGGATTTCGCAAATCACGACTTGCAGGAAAGCTCTATTCGTTTGGTTGTTTACTTGTCGACAGCTATAAATATATAATGGGCATTCAAAAAGAAACGAGCCGGAGGCATAATTACAGAAAGCAGTACCTGTATGTTAGAAGTATTGAGCCTGGCTGTTGAGACACTTGTCCCACGGTGACACAAGGTGGTGAATGGATGTCTAGTAAAATTCCCAAGGCTGCGATGTTAACCAGTTCCGCCCTTACAGCTGGACGTCGTCATCCGAGGTGAATCGTTTGCCCCTCACAGCCTTGTTAAGGGGACCAAAACTGGCGTAATCACAGGGAGAGAGGTCCGAACTGTATGGAGGGTGGCCGATAACCTCCAATTTGAATTTCTACAGGAGTGCCCGACTGTGTTGGCCATATGACGCTTTGCATTGTCGTGGAGCAGAATGACCCCACGGGTGAGATTGTCTGGTCGTTTTGATTTGATAGCTTGGCGAAGGGTGGTCAAGGTTTGCGAGTAACGCTGGGCAATCACTGTTGTCCCGTGCTGCAGGAAATGAATCAGAAGGGGCCATCTTAGTCAAAGAAGAACGTCAGCATAACCTTTACTGCGCTCGTGTGGACGATGTCGTCCCACAGCCTCGGGAATTTTGTGAGACAGCCATTCGCCGCCTTGTGTCACAGTGGGACAAGTGTCTCAACAGCCAGGTTCAATACTTCTAATATACAGGCACTGGTTTATGTAATTATGCCTCGGGCTCGTTTCCTTTTGAACGCCCCTTATAATATTTGTTGTAATAACTAAAGCCGCTCGGGACTAGCCGAGCTGTCTAAGGCGCTGCAGTCGTGGACTGTGCGGCTGGTGGCGGCGGAGCTTCGAGTCCTCCCTCGGGCATGGGTGTGTGTGTTTGTCCTTATGATATTTTAGGTTAAGTAGTGTGTAAGCTTAGGGACTGATGACCTTAGCACATAAGTCCCATAAGGTTTCACACACATTTGAACATTTGAATAACTAAAACTTTTAAATATCCGAATGACATTGGAAATTTAATAAAATCTTATGCAAATATATTTTTTTTTCATTACATTACCTTCGAGATGTATTCTGTATGAAATAATATAACAGTATTGAAAAAAAATATATTTAAGGAAAAGGGAAATATGACTTGGATTCGATTTACGGATCCACCGATGAAATGCTAACCACTCGACCGACGCACCTGTGTATATTCGATGCGTAAAACTTCTCTTCCGATTTTCTCGAATTTGCTTAAGTAGTACACCTTACTGCTTGCACATTACGTTCTCCTAACGGACTACTACAAAGTTTTAAGTAAATCCGTGATCCGAACGTGGTAGCCTTCCCTCGTAAGAGTTCTTTTGTATGTAGTTTCATCAGCGTTAAAAAAAAAAAAAGAACGTCTCTACCATGGATATTTTCGATGAGGTGATCATCATAAACTGTTACCGTTAAGTCAAATGTCGTTAATTGAACTTCCATCTAGTTTGTGTTAAGGTGAGATATCAATGGCTATATCTTACTATCTTCCTAATAAATAAATATATGATGGAACTGATAAATTGTGTCACTTACTGTGTGTAGAAAAAAATCTGTAGGAAACAACGTATGCCATCAAATTGTATTTGCAGACTTCGAATACGGTACCACCACAGCTATACAATCTATTGAAATCAAATGAAAATCTGCGCTGGGCAAGGACTCTAACACAGATTTCCCGCTTTACGTGAGCGGTCGCCTTAACCGCTCTTTTTTCCGGCATTTGGTAGGAGCGGATGCCACATGGCACCCCTTCAAGTTCATCGTTGAATACTTCAGTTTTTTTGTGACAGAGGACAGCCAGTCCTCTGACCGAACAATCTCAGCTACCGTGGAGATCGTCGCTTTGGCTGTCCGAGCACACCGCAGGCAGGCGCAGACCCAAACTTGCACATGTCCCAATGTCTGCTACGCACAGTTATGTAATTGCGGCACAGGGAGTTCAGCCACAGAATTGCAAGTCTTTTCAGTCGACGCCACACTGGGCGCCTTGCGTCTCGATGATGAAAACACAACACCTAACCTCCAAACGGAGAAAAATCCCCGACACGGTCGGGAATCGAACCCGTGCCCGTTGCCTGGCAAGCACACTCGCTGACCACTCACCTAAGAGGGCGTAGTGCCAAATACAACCACTGGGCTAATATAGAAATACGCCGTCCTGCTATTTACGGCAGTCACATTGTAAGGGTAAAACCGCCCTCTCTGTATCTATACTCCGAAAGCCACGGACCGGTTTGTGGCGGACGACACCTCCGTGATACTATCCTCTCCCCCATTCCCGACTCATTCTCGAATCGTACGTGGGAAGAACAATTGTGAATAACCCTCGTGCGAGCTTCATTTTCTCGTCGCGATCACTTCGTGGGTCGCATGAGGGAAGAAGTAAAACGTTGTCGGACTTTCCCTGGAACATACGCACTATCAAACTACCTGTATTTAAATGACAATCAGCATCTGAGATTTTATGTGATTGCGCGAATGATATCCATTTGGGAAAATAGTCATCAGCTTCATTTCGGGGCGTATAAGAAACAGCGATTTTCTGTTAATTGTACTCTAAGCTCTTCGTAAATTGTAATATTCTCCGTTGACTGGAACCTGTTGCTCGATAAACTGCTTTAAAAACTGCATATAGTGGTACCTGCAAGACGCCATTCTTAATTAGCAAAGCGATGAATGTCTTTTTTTTTTTTTTTTTACCAGAGTGACACAGAACGAGCGTCTCTCATGCGGGATAACAGACCTTGCAAGACTAAATCGACTCTCTTCAGCTCCACAAAAGGCTAAGGATAAATGAGAAACACTATTCATATAACGTGGCAGACGGAATATCTATCATGTATTAAAGAAAGCACGCTGTTAATCACCGAATTTTTCTGGTAGCAAACTAGCAGTATACCGAGATCCGTTTACGATTGAACTATGAACTATCCAACAAGAACAGCCAAGGAAAGTTACATCTGGAGTAAGGCTTCTTGTAGGGAAGTGATTTTAGTAGCTTTGTAATGGATATCCTAACACACGGCTTCACATCTGCAAAAGAATATGTTCGTAGTTTCTCAAGTGTAAAGCAATGTGTTTCATTGGAGTCAAGCAACTGTGTGGTTTATGCTGGAAGGTACAACCTTGACTGTTAGAGGAGAGCAGGAAGTGAAGGTTAGTCTGCGGTCTTAGCAGCGATGTAAGGAGACTGAAATAGATTTCACTCCAGCGGTACCACAAACAGTCTACTAGAACCTGTGTTGCCAAGGACGTGGCAACTAGGAGATCTAAGGTACATTGTACTGTTAATCCAACACAGATGTTCAGTGACCGGCACCAGCGCATGACTCACACACCGAGAATGAAAATAGTTATTTTATTTTCCTAAAATTTCTTAGATTGGACGTGATTCAAGATATATGTTTATTGTTCAAGTTTTGCATCTTAAAATAATTTCTAACGGACTGTGAAACTGAAACTAAATGTTGCTTTCAGTGTCTTGGAGTGTGTTCAGTGTTTTGGAGTGTTAAGTAACACTGTACAGTTTCATTTTACCTTCTGCGTTCCTATGATATTGATGTAGTGTGATGAAAGCTATCGCCTTACTGTCAGCGTGTCCTTGCTTCTCGTATAGTTTTAAAGTGAACTATCGAAATATAATCGAAAGTTTAATTGAAACATATGAATGTTTGATAAAGTGATATGTTGTGTTCGTAGTTCTATAACCTTGTTCACAACCAGTAAATGATCAATCATGATGTACTGGTATTTATTCTAAACAGATGTGATAGAAAGCAGACGAAATGAGTACACTGCTGTAACTCTTTCCTTTACAATGAAGATAACAGTAACTTCGTGTTGTTCAGTAGCCGGTGCAAGTCTGGTCGCCACATCAGTGACTTGGGTCTCCCGGACTTAATCCATTAATACACGAGTGAAAGCGGACCTATGGGTCAACGTGGAATCCGAACCACTGGTGGTTAATGTGAATGTAAACCACAGTTCCGGAGTAGGACTTAGAGGGAAACATACCAATCTGACCTCATAATTTAAGCATAAAAAACCACACTTTAAAATTATCAGTCCCCGCACGAAAATTTGGGTCACAATTCTGATAGCATGCACATATGACCTTCTCAAAAAACAGATTTTAAACATTTACGGGCACCGGATGTTTGTAACCCGCCTCCCCCCCCCCCCAACCACCCACTGCAGCCGCCTAATGCCTGATCTCGAAGTACTGCACAAGAGGGTACGCTCAGAGCCCTCCTGTTTACGCGTTGTTGTTGGGAGGGAGGAACGGCTCATGGCTGCCAGATTTGTTTTGAAACCTCGTTCTACAACGCAAACTGTCTACGAGAAAAGGAGGAAAATAATATGAGTTAGTAATGTGTCAACTTCAAGCACATAAACATTCAATATTACAGAAAGAAACAAAAAAGAGAGAGAGAGAGAGAAAGACCACGAAGCAATTACCCGAATGGAACGGAAATCATGGAAATCGGTAGATGTGATGCAAATGTACAGACAAATAAATTATTACAATTTTAGAAAAACAGGATGACTTGTTGAAAAGAATGAGTATCGTAAACTGAGTAATAATAATGCATCGGTTCACCTCTGGCCCTTACGCAAGCAATTATTCCGTTTGGCATTGATAAACAGAGTTACTGGATGACCTCCTGACGAATATCGCACGAAACTTCGTCCAACTGGCGCTTTAGATCGTCGAAATACCGAGTTGGTTGGAAGGTCCTGCCTTTAATGCTCCAAATGTTCTCGACTGGGGAGAGATCCAGAGACCTTTCTGGGCAAGGAATGGTTTGGCAGGCGTGAGATAGGCAGCAAAATCTCTCGCCTCGTGAGGGCAGGCATTCTCTAACTGAAATGTTGTAAGTTTTTCATATGTTTTCTGCCATTCTAAATAATTCATCTTTACTGTACTGGGACAAAGACAAATGACAACGCTGCATGAGTAGTAAAATCCTTGACTGTGTTGAATGTAATCTGTGGTGTGCTTGGGCATTTTTATATGGGCCATAGTAGCGAGCAGCTGAATTTTCAGAGAAGGGGATTTGATATTTGTGAATCAGAGAAATTATCTGAAATATTTTATTATGGATACGAAAATTTGTTTTTAAATATACGTTATTAATTTTATGAATGGAGAAGATTTTTGAAGGAATATGTCAAGCTAACGAATGCATGCGCAAGACTGAAATGTTTGTCAGAACTATTAACTAAAATAAATCTTTGTTCCGTAGATAACTAATAATATTCACGATTAGTGTTCATTTGATCTCTTTGCCTCCATTATGTCAAGTAGCGCAATTAGTTTAAATGTCTGCAATGTTTTTAGTAATGAGGGAGTTTTGTTTATGTTGTACAGTCTTTTTGAAAAAAATGGCTCTGAGCACTATGGGACTTAACAGCTATGATCATCAGTCCCCTAGAACTTAGAACTACTTAAACCTAACTAACCTAAGGACATCACACAACACCCAGTCATCACGAGGCAGAGAAAATCTCTGACCCCGCCGGGAATCGAACCCGGGCGCGGGAAGCGAGAACGCTACCAGTCTTTTTGAAAACCAGTAAATTTTTCAAGAACAGTTGTCTTTAAATTAAAGCCCTACTTCATCGTTCTTAGTAAAGTTCTAAATATTTTGTCGTGTGTGTGCATTGCTAAACGCAGCTACAGATTCTTCCGGACAAGGAAAAAAAAAATTGCAGTGAATAGACTATTTTTGTTTATCTGCTGCATTTTCAGTTTTCAATTTGCGTTCGAGAACATCAGTACACCAGACACAAAACAATATGATGAGCATGAGGGAAGTTATTTTCATTTCCGGGCAGGTCTCACTTTCAAATGGTTCAAATGGCTCTGAGCACTATGGGACTTTACATCTGAGGTCATTAGCCCCCTAGAACTTAGAGCTACCTAAACCTAACTAACCTAAGGACGTCACACACATCCATGCCCGAGGTAGGATTCGAACCTGCGACCGTAGCGGTCGCACGGTTCCAGACTGAAGCGCCTAGAACCGCTCGGTCACTCCGGCCGGCAGGTCTCACTTTGCATTTTTGTGAACAAACAGTACACTCAGAATTTTCAGGTATTCTGGTTTTTGCTCAGATTAATTTACAATGAACAGTGTACGTAACATTAAACAGTTATTTTCTACTGAGTTGAGGATTATTTTATTTCGTGGATATTTCAAGTCAAACTTTGCACTTTATGTTACACAATTTTCATAATGTACTTAACTACTGGGTTATAACTATAAGGTTTTCACTAGGTATACTATTAGTTTCATTTGGGATTTAATGTGGTTTATTTTTATTATTTCAAGTTCAGCAAGTTTTGTTTCACTATTCAAATGTGCAACACAGGACCAACCAACAGTCAGTATCGCTCACCATTTGAATATGTATTTGCAGCTCACGTTACGCGACGAGAAAGTTTTTGAAAAGAAGAATATTCAGAATTTTAATTTATAGGTAGGTTTTTATAGAAAGCTTACAAGTTAAGCCCAGGACAGCATGCCATGAAGGGCAACAAAACGGGACGTAGAATATTTTCAAAGTACTGCTGTGCTGTAAGGGTGCCGCGAATGGGAACCAAAGGGGTCGTGCTATGAAATGAATTGGCACCCCAGACCAACAATTCTGGTGAGCGTCAGTCACGTTGGTATTCCACCTCTACCCGGTGCGTCCCCAAACACAACTTCGCTGGTCATTGGAGGCAATTCTACTCCAGTCAATGAGATTCCAGGCCGAAGAAGTGTCTGGAGACGCCCCAGACATTGGTTGCATACCAACCTAGCTGTTACCCACCATACGCCCAGACAACCAGTAGTGGTGATCTGCGGCGCCATTTCATTTCATAGTAGAATCCATTTGGTTGTCATCCGCGGCGCCCTTACAGCTCAGCGGTACGTCGACAATAGTCTATGTGCCGTTTCGGTGCCCTGCATTGCACGCAATCCTGGGCTTACATTTCAGCAAGACATTGCCGTCCACACACGGCGAGAGCTTCTATTGCTTGTCTTCTACTTTCCACACTGTAACTGGACCAGAAAGGTCGCCGGATGGAGCATTACGGGCAGGGTCCTCCTACCACTTCAGGATTTTGACGATCTAAAGGGCCAGTCGGAGAGAATTTGGCACGATATCACTCAGGAGGACATGCAACAACTATCAATGTGCCAAATCGAATAACTGCTTGCATAATGGCCAGAGGTGGACCAACACGTTATGAACTTGCTCAACTTGTGACCCTTTTTCTCTTTAATAAATCATTCAATTTATCTGAAATTGTAATCATTTGTATGCATTTTTACATCGCATCTACCATTTTCCGTCCCACTTAGATAATTCCTTCATGGTGCGTCATTAATCATTTATCTTAACAGTGTAACTTAAATCTTAGAATGTCTTACCAAGGCAGTTTTGTAGAGCTGTGGTTCTCAACCTGGTGAGTTTATCCCTGAGGGGTAAAATGTAATTTTCTCAGGGGTTACAAAAAAATTCAATTGTGTTTCGGTCACGAATCGATTGCGAGTGAGTAGCCTTTGCTTGTGTGTGTGTTATCGTAAATACAAACCTGGGAACGTGAACTGACAACCTAAATGTGCTACTGAGCTCAAAGCCACATCACTTACATGAAACTGAAAAGAATCCTGTGTGTGTGAATACCGATCACACTCCTAATCAAACCAATAATCTCTCACTCAGCAGACTCGGTCAGCGCGAAACATTTGAAAAAACGTAACTGTATATACAAAACACACCAAATAGTGATGTCGACCTGCATAAGAATGTAACCTGAAACACAAGAAAATTTCTGCACTCACATATGCCCCAGATAAAATAAAGAAACTGACAGAACCTACATTGCGTAAAGGAAACGAAACAATCACGTATATGAATCTCACCTGCAAAATTAAGTACTGGCAGAAACAGCAGCACAGTAAGACTCCGAAACAGCTAAAAAATTACTGTTTAAAACTAACTACAGTTGGTTTAGGGAAATTGTGTTCATACTCTTGACACAGAATACCAGTGAAACATGACTCAACCTTCAAAATCTATAATTTCAGTTAGGAAGGAACTTATAAAAAAATTATAGACTAATATGAAAATTCATGTAATCTAATAACGTCTATGGTACAGTAAATTAATTCAGACGATCAGTCAATAGAATAATTATCAAAAACTCGACTGTGACGAGGGTGAAATGGACCAACAACAAAGTCTACAAAAATAAAAATAAAGTCCTTACCTCATAAAATAATACCTTGTTTTTCACTACAAAACCTTTTTTATGACCGTATGCTATCCAGCCATTGTTCTGAGTCATCATTCTTCCTCTTAATAAATTTGGAACTCACTAGTTCCAAACGTGCGTCCATGCATTACTCTATACACTCAACAAACCTCTGCTGCACACCGCAGCTTTCCACTGCAGACTGTCAAATTTTCTTCGACTCCACATCGCAGACACACTGTTGCCTAATAACAGTTTCTCTGACCACAGTTCTTCAAATATGTCATTTTCCTTTACATATATTAACACATCCAATAACATCAAAAAATTGCCATCGTACACTATTTTATTTTTAAAGACGATTACTATTATCACTATTTCGTTAGACTGTCACACTGATAACGGAAATGAGTAGCATAACATGTGACATGATGTGGAGTTTAAAGCTAGTGAATCGAATGTATGAACGTCTTCCTCACATAGTCCACCCACTTCGTGTATGAGGATACTTTGTACTTTTTATCAGGCATCTATGAGAGTAAAATTGAGAAATGTATCAAATTGCTTAAATACCTCTTGAAAATGCCTTCCATAGTTGTAGGTAGTTCGCGCTGTAAACCACAGATTTGTTTCATTATTCACTTCACAACATTAAATGAATAAATTGACAGCTCAATATAACAATAAAAATGCAATGGCCGCTACACTGCCTTAGGGCTTGCACAGTATAATAATAATTATTATTATTATAACGTAGTGAAACATCTAAGGAATGGAAGCATATGTCGTCACCTCCACCTAAAAAGTCCAAAGCTGTGCTCTCGGCAGGCTAGATGATGCTCACCGTCTTCTTCGACGTCGAATTACACGAGCACAGAAAAGCCATTAGCAGTGACATGTACTGCGAGACACTCCGTAGCCTACGCAAGTCCATCAAGAGCAAACTGCCTGGGTTGCTCATGGAGGGAGTGATCCAACTCCACGATTACACGCGTCCACACGGCTCGTCACACAAAGAGGAATGACCAAGTTCATTTGGGAACAGCTTAAGCATTCGTCCTACAGCCCCGATATGTCACCCTGTGATTTCAAAGAGTTTGGTTTGCTCAAAAAAATCTCAAAGGGATGCGTTTGAACTCTGACGACGAACTGAAGGATGCACTGGAGGACTGGCTCTTCCAACGGCCAAGGAATTCCGGGAACATGGGATCCTTCGGCTCGTGAAACAGTGTGATATTTGTTCTCAAGTCTCTGGTGATAGCTTTTGAATGACTCCAATTATACCCACAGTGTTGTTTAGTACTTTTTCTTTTGAACACACTTCATATCATTATTATAAGTGTCAGTGGTCAGTTCCAAAGCACTGGTAGCCGGAAGTTTTCAAATTTCTGCCGTTTTAAAAGTAAGAAGTATAGCAATCAAATGATTTACAAACAGTAAATAAAACGCATGCATTTTAACTTGGTGTTGCAAGGTGTGGGCGGATGAAGCAAGTGTCACTAGGGAGATAAGTGGTGCAGAGAAACCATTTTAGCAATAAGAGTCTACCCTCAGAGTGGATAGTTAGCTTTCTTTTCTTAGAAGGAGTTATGAGTGGCACTTGCGGTGCACTGAGAACTACTTTATCATTCTGAAAGAAAAGTTAGTTAGAAATAAGTAGTATCTATTGTTACAATGAGTCACTAGTTAGTGGTTTAATGTAACACTCAAAAACATTTAATAATTAAAAAAAAAAATATATATATATATATATATATATATATATATATATATATATGTGTGTGTGTGTGTGTGTGTGTGTGTGTGTGTGTGTGTGGGTGTGTGCGTGCGTGTGTGTGTGTGTGTGTGTGTGTGTGTGTGTGTGTGTGTGTGTGTGTTGATGATGGCGTCGTACATCAGAGAGAGACTTACTACTGAAATTTCGAGACAGCACTTTCCGGAAGAGCCCAGACGGCATGTTACATCCTCCCACATACATCTCGCATAATGATCATGACAAGAAAAAATCGAGAAATTAGAGCTAACATAGAGGCTTACCTACAAGCGCCATTCGAGATTGGAACAGCGAAAAGGGGGGAGGGGGAATCGGTTAGTCTGTAGTCTGCCACGTATCGTTGGTTGTTTGCGGAGTTGATGTAGATGATGGGGGAAGGGAGAGGAGAGAGGGGTGATGAGGGGGTACCATCTAATTAATATCTAACTGCGCTCAGTGGTAACCAGCTAATATCTCCGCTCAATGGTAACGGTATTATGTAAGTTGGGAATTACTGGTCTAGAGTTTAGCCTTCTACAAAGGTGAAGCGTGGACGATATACAGTTCAGACAAGAGCAGAATAGATTATTTTGAAATGTAGTGCTTCAGAAGAACGTTGGAAATTAGCTGGGTACGTCAGAGAACTATTGAGGATATACTGAACTGAAATGGAAAAAGAAAATTTATGCCATATCCTGAGTTAAAGAAGAGGACACATCGTTAAGCAGCAAGGAATCGGCAATTTTGCACTGGAGAACAGTTTGGGAGGACAAAATTACAGAAAGAGACCAAGACATGAACACAGTAAACATGTTAAAATAGATGCAGGTTGCGCTAAGTATGCACACATGGAGAGGCCTGTATAGAATAGACTGACGAGGACAGCGGCATCAAACAATATTCGGTCTGACGACCACAAAAAAACGACAACAACAACAGCATCAACTGATGTTAAAAATCGAGCAAGCGTAATTCCTGAAGTCAACATACATAAACATGCAGTTAGAAATCCTTAATTATCAGATAAAGTGTAGCAGTCGTACAGTTTTGAAAGTCGTGCTTAGCTTGTTGTCTGGTGCACTGTAACAATATTACATGTTATCGTGATTTTATTCAAATCGTCTACTATGTCTCTTCATAGCACCATCATTACTAACTAACGTATTTAAAATTTCTTTCTGATGTCTAGGCACCGAAGGACACTAGTTTATGCGTGCATTTAACGAGAGGAATGCAGAGTTTGGGTGATTAAGATTACAAGGTGGCTTCGGCATTGAGGTAATTACAAGTTCCCCGCAGCATGCTGAAAGAAAAGTGCTAGAGGTTGTGATAAAGTCCGCCGGCCGAAGTGGCCGTGCGGTTAAAGGCGCTGCAGTCTGGAACCGCAAGACCGCTACGGTCGCAGGTTCGAATCCTGCCTCGGGCATGGATGTTTGTGATGTCCTTAGGTTAGTTAGGTTTAACTAGTTCTAAGTTCTAGGGGACTAATGACCTCAGCAGTTGAGTCCCATAGTGCTCAGAGCCATTTGAACCATTTGTGATAAAGTAGCTGTTCCCGCGTACGCCTGAATTGAGTGATAGGGGAACGACGGAAAGCTTACATTAGGATGATTGGACTTGGATTTCCGTCCCAGACCTCCCAAATACACCTGCAGCGTCTAACTCACTGAACCTCTTAGCGGTAGATGCAGATCAATACACTGGGTCTAACGTCATTCTAATGAGCAGATTCTGTAGATTGTCTGACAACTACAGTTCATTGGCTATCAGAAACAATTTATTCGACAAGAAATTTTTTTAACTGTTACTGCTTTCTGTTTTGTGTGCGTTGTTGTTGTGTACTAAACTGTCTTCCTATTCTTGAACTTCCGTGTACGTCTCTGTCGTAATATTGACCTTTATAATGATAGTGCTGGTCTTACATAAAAGCTGTCAGATCAGTCTGAAATTGTATAACTGTATTGAAATCAACATTTACTAAAAAGCAATTAGAAAACATAAAACTGTATACGAAATAAGGTATCCTGCGAAACTTCTGTGCTGCGCAGAGTGTGCGACTTCACAGTACGTACATCGTAGTTCCAACTCACAAAACGAACGGGTAAAAAATTCTACATAAAATTACAAATCGAATTTTGAAAGAATGTAAGTTCAAAATGCATCCATAAAATGTCATGTAAATTTACATACTCAAAATGACAAAATTCCAGACATTAAATAATGCCCAAGCGAATGTAACACTGCACTGTAAGAATAAGACAGTCTGCATAAGAAATAATATCTCAGCTGAACGTTTTATTAACTGAACGTGATAACATTTCTGAAACGCAAAGCATAACTGTAAATTATCTTACTATGTCCTGACTGATATTAAACTGACCGTAAGAAATTGGTGAATATTAAAATACCAGCTAAAGAAAAGAAACCTTGTCTAGCGCAATGCATGGAAAAGCAACTGTGGCAAGCACATATTTTATTTTTAATGTGTTCTGCTCAATGCAGTGCGGCGACGCACAATTACAAAAAACAATTTTCATGAAGAGATGATGGTAGAAACTCGACTTATTAAATGACTGAAAGTGGACAGCATAAAAAAAAATTATATTGCGGAACTTCGAGTCCTTAACAATTGCAGCTGTATTTACAAAAATAAATTCTTACTAAAAAATATAACTCTGCTATTAAATTAGTTAGAAGAATGTTAAAGCAGTGTTGAATCTACAACTCTCGGTGCAATCCATGTGAACACATAATTTTGCTTGATCTCGATTCGACAATCAAACTAACTGAACATAACCAACAAAGAGAAAATTTATGAGTATTTGCCTTTCTCAAACTCGTCATACAGCTCGCGCGACCAAGCAATGCAGCGACAACATTACCTGAAAATCTCCACTGTTCTCAAGTGAATCTTTACCAAATCATATTTCCGAAAATCAACATCCTTTGCATTTGCATCTCTGTGTCCTAGTTGTTTCCAGACGGCACAGCGGCGTGACCAACTCCTGAGTCCCTCAATTGTTTCTCACTGAATGCCACTGGTAACGACAATGTTACCGACAACCAAGGATCGCATTGCTTGTACTCAGAACTTCTGCTGTGTAGCATATAGACTATTGAAGACTTCTGTTTGAAAAATATCCAGTGTACAACTATGAAGTACGACACATCGAATAAAAAGAAAGAAACTTTGAGTCCGTAACAATTGCAGTCGTATTTAAAAATCAATTCTTACTAAAAAATACATCTCTGCTGTGAAATTATTTAGTAGAATGTTAAAGGAGTGTTGAATCTATGCCAGCCGCTGTGGCCGAGCGGTTCTAGGCGCTTCAGTCCGGAACCGCGCTGCTGCTACGGTCGCAGATTGGGTGAGGGAACAGACAGATGGCAAGTCTGGTGAATGGGCTGATTACTCCAACAACTTGTACTTCATATCACTTAGTTTTCCCATTGCTACGAAACTTTCATGTGCCATGATGAAAAATTATTTCTTTTCTTTTGTAACCCTGGCTTCTTTGTACTTATTAGGCCAATGGGCCAAATGGCTTGCGGAGTACACTGAAATGACAGAAGTCATGGGATAGCGATATGCTCATATACAGAAGGAGGTGGTATCGCGTACACACGGTATAAAAGGAAGTTGTCATTTGTGCTCAGGTGGTTCATGTGAAAACGTTTCCGACGTGATTATGGAGACACGACGGGAATTAACAGAATTTCAGTGCAGGATGTTTATTGTAGCTAGACGGATGAGACTTTACATTTCGAAAATCGTTAGGGAATCCAATATCCGCTATCGACAGTGCCAAGAGTGTGCCGAGAATGCCGAATTTCAGGCATTACCTCTCACCAAGCATAAAGCAGCAGCCGACGGCCTTCACTTAACGACGGAGAGCAGCGGTGTTTGCGCAGAGTTGTCGTTGCTAACCGACAAGTAATAGTGCGTGAAGTCAATGTGGGACGTATCCGCTACGACAGTGCGGCGAAATTTGGAGTAAATGGGCTATGGCAGCAGTCGACGACAACCGACACGAGTGCCTTTGCTAACAGCATGACGTTGTCCGCAGCGCCTCTCCTGGGCTCGTGATGATGTCGGTTGTACCCCAGACGAAAACTGTGGCCGGTCAGATGACTCCCGATTTCAGTTGGTAAGAGGTGATGGTAGGGTTCCAGTTTGGTGCAGACCCCACGAAGCCTTAGACCGGAGTTGCCAACAAGGTAGTGTGCAAGTTGGTGGTGGTTCCGTAACGGTGAGTGCTGTGTTTACATGGAGTGGACTTGGTGCTTGTAATGGTTCTTTATTTACGTGACCATTACGGCACTCCAACCCCAGTTCTCGATACCAGTAATATCGTACTACTTTTCTGCGAAGTAACAGACATATTTTTGTGACAATATTCACATTTGGTTTTATTAATGTATAGGTACTCCGATGTATCGATATATTACAGTGATATGGTTCTTGCCGGCCGGAGTGGCCGAGCGGTTCTAGGTGCTACAGTCTGAAACCGACAAATTTTTGTGACAATATTCACATTTGGCTTTATTAATGCATAGGTACTCCGATGTATCGATATATTACAGTGATATGGTTCTTTCCGGCCGGAGTGGCCGAGCGGTTCTAGGCGCTACAGTCTGAAACCGACATATTTTTGTGACAATATTAACATTTGGTTTTATTAATTAATAGGTACTCCGATGTATCGATATATTACAGTGGTATGGTTCTTGCCGGCCAAAAAAGTGGTTCAAATGGCTCTAAGCACTATGGGACTTAACATCTGAGGTCATCAGTCCCCTAGACTTAGAACTACTTAAACCTAACTGACCTAAGGACACCACTCACATCCATGCCTGAGGCAGGATTCGAACCTGCGACCGTAGCAACAGTGCGGTTCCGGGCTGAAGCTCCTGGAACCGCTCGGCCACAGCGGCCGGCACAGATTCAACACTCCTTTAACAGTCTACTAAATAATTTCATAGCAGACTTGTGTTTTTTAGTAAGAATTGATTTTTGTAAATACGGCTCAATTGTTAAGGACTCAAAGTTTCTTTCTTTTTATTCGATGTGTAGTACTTCATAGTTGTACACAGGATATTTTTCAAACAGAAGTCTTCAGTAATCTATATGCTACACCACAGAAGTTCTGAGTACAAGCAGTGCGATCCTTGGTTGTCCGTAACATTGTCGTTGCCAGTAGCTTTCAGTGAGAAACAATTGGGGGAGTCAGCAGCTGGTCACGCCGCTGTGCCGTCTACAAACAACTAGCAGGACACAGAGATGCAAAAGCAAAGGATGTTGCTTTTCGGAAATATGATTTGGTAAAGACAGATTTGAGAACGGTGGAGATTTTCGGGTAATGTAGTCGCTGCATTGCTTGGTCGCGCGAGATGTATCACGAGTTTGAGAAAGGCATATACTTAGCAATTTTCTCTTTATTGGTTATGCTCAGTTAGTTTGATTGTCGAATCGAGATCAAGCAAAATTATCTGTTCACATGGCTTGCACTGAGAGTTATAGATTCAACACTCATTTAACATTCTACTAATTAATTTCATGGCATATTTTTTTAGTAATAATTGTTTTTTTGTAACTACAGCTGCAATTGTTAAGGACTCAAAGTTTCGCAATATAATTTTTTTATGCTGTCCTCTTTCAATCATTTAATAAGTTGAGGTCCTATCATCATCTCTTCATGAAAACTGTTTTTTGTAATTGTGCGTCGTCGCATTGCATTGAGCGGAATACATTAAAATATGCGCTTGCCACAGCTGCTTTTGCATGCATTGCACAAGGTTTCCTTTCTTTAGATGGTTTGTTACTGCGCAGTATTTTAATATTCACCACTTCCTAACAGACCGAATTTTTTTGCCTCAAGGCAAGTCATGAAAATTTGTCACGGGCAGTTTAGTATCAGTCAGGACATAGTAAGATAATTTACAGTTAAGCTTTGCGTATCAGAAATGTTATCATGTTCAGTTAATAAAACGTTCAGCTCAGATTTTATTTCTTATGCAGACTGTCTTATTCTTACAGCGCAGTGTTACATTCACTTGGGCATTATTTAATGTCTGGAAGTTTATTTAGTCATTTTTTATCTGTACACTACTGGCCATTAAAATTGCTACACCACGAAAATGACGTGCTACAGACGCGAAATTTAACCGACAGGAAGAAGATGCTGTGATATGCAAATGATTAGCTTTTCAGAGCATCCACACAAAGTTGGCGCCTGTGGCGACACCTACAACGTGCTGACATGAGGAAAGTTTCCAACCGATGTCTCATACACAAACAGCAGTTGACCGGCGTTGCCTGGTGAAACGTTGTTGTGATACCTCGTGTAAGGAGGATAAATGCGTACCATCACGTTTACGACTTTGATAAAGGTCGGATTGTAGCCTATCACGATTGCGGTTTATCGTATCGCGACATTGCTGTTCGCGTTGTTCGAGATCCAAATGACCGATGACCTCGCTGTTTGGTCTCTTCCCCAAAAAACCAACGAACCGAGATCCAATGACTGTTAGCAGAATATGGAACCGGTGGGTTCAAGAGGGTAATACGGAACGCCGTGCTGGATCCCGACGGCCTCGTATCACTAGCAGTCGAGATGACAGCCATCTTACCCGCATAGCTGTAACGGATCGTGGAGCCACGTCTCGATCCCTGAGTCAACAGATGGGGACGTTTGCAAGACAACAACCATCTGCACGAACAGTTCGACGACGTTTGCAGCAGCATGGACTATCAGCTCGGAAACTATGGCTGCGGTTACCCTTCACGCTGCATGACAGAGAGGTATAGATTCAACAAAAAATGGCTGAAATGGCTGTAAGCACTGCGGGACTTAACATCTGAGGTTATCAGTCCCCTAGAATTATAACTACTTAATCCTAACTAACCTCAGGACATCACACACAGTCATGCCCGAGGCAGGATTGGAACCTGCGACCGTAGCAGCAGCGCGGTTCCGGAATGAAGCGCCTAGAACCGGACGGCCACAGCCGCCGGATGTTCATGACAGATATAGCCGTCGTTTGGCAGCAACATAGACGGCAAGGCACTCATCAGACGGTCTGCCTGCCTGGCGGACAGATACGCCCACTCGCCATCTGAACAACGCGCCTCCGCCGCACGCATTCGCTGCGACTGCCGCGCGGCTATTGTGTGCCTGACAAAAGGCCCGCAGGCAGCAAGCGGCGCGCGCCCCCGAGTGTCGTCGTAGCGCAGCGCCGTGGTCGTTGCGCGCGCTGGCAGAAAGCAGACGCCCGCCTGCCTGCCTACACCGACGCGCAGCTCGCCGCCGCCTCGTGTGACGCCTGGCGCCGCGACGCAACACCCGCTAATTTGTTAATGCGCCGCTGATGGCGCCGTCTGTTAATTAGCAAACCGACGGCCCCGCCTACACCCGCAGCACGCCGCCTGTGCCTCACGACAGCAGCGAAACGTCCACAGCTGCCACGTTCGCAAACTAATTACACTTTGCTCTCAGAATAAGGGTCTGTTATCAATACAACGCTGGGAATTATACATATGTTACAAGAAACATTGTACAGGGTGGTCCATTGATCGTGAGCGGGCCAAATATCTCACGAGATAAGCGTCAACTACAAAGAACGAAACTTGTCTAGCTTGAAGGGGGGAAACCAGATGGCGCTAAGGTTGGCCCGTTAGATGGCGCTGCCATGGGTCAAACGGATATCAAATGCGTTTTTTTAAAAATAGGAACCCCCATCTTTTATTACATATTCGTGTAGTACGTAAAGAAATATGAATGTTTTAGTTGGACCACTTTTTTCGCTTTGTGATATATGGCGCTGTAATAGTCACAAACATATGGTGTAAGACGTCGTGGTCTCCTGACCTTCATTGCTTACATATTCCGCCCTCACAATCATATTTCGCACATCAAGACGCTTCATTTGAACCCGAACTCGATAAGATAAAGTCAATGTTGTATGAATTGATGTAAACGATATGCAAATAACAAGTGCGCACCGGGGTTGAAATACTCGAGGCTGGTGTACACACATACATTCCAGACACGATGGTCACAGGAGCTTTTAGGTCGAGAGGCAGACCACACACCGGGAAGCCAGTCCCTTCAGAGGACGAGTCAACCTCAGCCGCCCTTGGAGCAGACAGCGAGTGCCCGGGTGAAAAGGGGAACGACCTCATGTTCGGCTTAAAAGCAAATTCCGCTACATTGTGTGGGAGCGACCAACCTACGCATTCTTTAGACACAGCACACAGTTTCAGAGATTTTCACAGGGAGACAGCAAACGCCAAACGCCGATACTACAGATTTCCAGATTGGTCGCCTTAAACGAAACGTCATTCTCCTGTTTTAGAAGAGCAATGTTGATTGGCAGACGATATTTCTGACGCCTTGAGCTGAAGGAGTAATTGAAGAGACCAAAAGATATACCCCTTCACGACTGGTGTGGAGAGGCGCCATTCCGTTGTCGCTCTTGCAGCGAGGAACAAGTCTCTCCTCAGTACTTCACTGGCAGAGCACCTCTGTCGAGAGCGAATCGAAGTGCGACTCTATATTGAGTCCTTACGATTAAGCGTTGTTCACTGTGTTCAAATGGTTCAAATGGCTCTGAGCACTATGGGACTCAACATCTTAGGTCATAAGTCCCCTAGAACTTAGAACTACTTAAACCTAACGAACCTAAGGACATCACACACACCCATGCCCGAGGCAGGATTCGAACCTGCGACCGTAGCAGTCCCGCGGTTCCGGACTGCAGCGCCAGAACCGCTAGACCACCGCGGCCGGCTGTTCACTGTGTTGGTCGACACTTATTGTGCAGTGTGAACGGACAGAGTTATAGTTAAACGCCTGCGAGCGAATATTTGAGTGGCATCGCGGTGGACTGGTTATCTGAACTGTGTACTAAGCCAATAGTTAGACTAGGGTCGAATAGGAATCCTTGACTTCATCAAGGCATAGCGAGAGTTTGATTGGCGAAGGTCAATCCAGATAGAACGAGAGTTATCTTATTTGTCAGCAGTGAGCGGCGCAGGCAGCAGTCATCGCAGCTTACGGTATTATGCGCTACAGCTATTGTGAGCCCCATATTTCCTCCACAACAGTACACTTCACTGCATTTCACACGCGACAGCCTCGACCGTACCTAGCAACATTCTAAAGGATAATTATTCAAGTTGAGTAGGCGTGCCTCTCAGCCATTCTGCCAAGTCAACAACAATCTTAAAGTTTGTATAGAAATTTCATTAGCGAATCCTGTCCTTGAGAGGTAACTTCACATTCTGAAAAGAACCAGGATATAACTTGTTCAATTTGTAACTAAAGGTGCCATTGCGATTTCTCAGAATTTTTGCAAAATAAATAATAACTTTCGTTAGTTTCATGTTTTTCTTACACTAACTAGCACTACTCCAGTACCCAAGCATCCCACTAGTTACGTAAGAAATTTTGTGAATTTTTGTGTCATTTCCTTACAGCAGACGACTCCAGAAGATATTTATTGCTGAAAGTTTTTCAGGCATTTCTCTTTAGAACGTTAGCAGCGTCCGTCTGACTTCTGTAGTTGTGTGGGGGTGGAAATTGAATCTTGCAGGAACCACAGGGTAAAGGGTACATCTCAGATTAATCCGTTGCGCAGAACAACAGAATAGCAGATCAACCCCACGACCACAGAATGGCTCACAATTTTAGACGAACAGTTGGTAACAGCTAGGATTTTTAAATTAAAATACAGGACGTAGGTGCGTTTGAACATTTTATTTCGATTCTTCCAATGTGATACATGTACCTTTGTGAACTTATTTCTGAGAACGCATGCTGTTACAGCGTGATTACCTGTAAATACCACATTAATACAATAAATGCTCAAAATGATGTCCCTAAACCTCAATGCATTTGACAAGACGTGTAACGACATTCCTCTCAACAGCGAGTAGTTCGCCTTCCGTAATGTTCGCACATGCATTGACAATGCGATGACGCATGTCGTCAGGCGTTGTCGGTGGATCACGATAGCAAATATCCTTCAACTTTTCCCACAGAAACAAATCCGGGGACGTCAGATCCGGTGAACGTGCGGGCCATGGTATGGTGCTTCGACGACCAACCAACCTGTCATGAAATACGCCATTCAATACCACTTCAACCGCACGCGAGCTATGTGCCGGGCATCCGTCATGTTGGAAGTACATCGGCACATGACGTAGGAAATCAGTAAACATTGCACCATTTAGATTGCCATCGATAAAATGGGGGCCAATTATCCTTCCTCCCATAATGCCGCACCATACATTAACCCGCCAAGGTCGCTGATGTTCCACTTGTCGCAGCCATCGTGGATTTTCCGTTGCCGGTTTACGTTATCGCTGTTGGTGAATGACGCTTCGTCGCTAAATAGAACGCGTGCAAAAACTCTGTCATCGTCCCGTAATTTCTCTTGTGCCCAGTGGCAGAACTGTACACGACGTTCAAAGTCGTCGCCATGCAATTCCTGGTGCATAGAAACATGGTACGGGTATAATCGATGTTGATGTAGCGTTCTCAACACCGACGTTTTTGAGGTTCCAAATTCTCGCGCAGTTTGTCTGCTACTGATGTGCGGATTAGCTGCGACAGCAGCTAAATCACCTACTTGGGCATCATCATTTGTTGCAGGTCGTGGTTGACGTTTCTCATGTGGCCGAACACTTCCCGTTTCCTTAAATAACGTAACTATCCGGCGAACGGTCCGGACGCTTGGATGATGTCCACGATACAGAGCAGCATACATAGCACACGTCCGTTGGGCATTTTGATCACAATAGCCATACATCAACAAGATATCGACCATTTCCTCAATTGGTAAACGGTCCATTTTAACACGGGTAACGTATCACGAAGCAAATACCGTCCGCACTGGCAGAATTTTACGTGATGCCACGTAGTTATACGTTTGTGACTATTACAGATCCATCTATCACAAAGCGAAAAAAGTGGTCCAACTAAAACATTCACATTTCTTTACATACTACACGAATATGTAATAAAATGGGGGTTCCTTTTTAAAAAGACGCAGTTGATATCCGTTTGACCTATGGCAGCGCCATCTAGCGGGCCAAACATAGCGCCATCTGGTTTCCCCCTTCAAGCTAGACGAGTTTCGTTCCATGTAGTTTTTTTCTTTTGATGCTTATTTCGTGAGATATTTGGCCCGGTCACTATTAATGGACCACCCTGTATATTGACATAAACTGCAACGACAAAGAATAAATCAGATCTGGTCCTTTGACATTGTGAGATAACTGGTTATTAAAATGAGTAAATTAACAATGACAAGATAACACCCCCCCCCCCCCCCCCCCAGTAGGTACGCCTACCGAGCGAGGTGGCGCAGTGGTTAGCACACTGGACCCGCATTCGGGAGGACGACGGTTCAATCCCGTCTCCGGCCATCCTGATTTAGGTTTTCCGTGATTTCCCTAAATCGTTTCAGGCAAATGCCGGGATGGTTCCTTTGAAAGGGCACGGCCGATTTCCTTCCCAATCCTTCCCTAACCCGAGCTTGCGCTCCGTCTCTAATGACCTCGTTGTCGATGGGACGTTAAACACTAACCACCACTAGGTACGTCTACATATACATCATACTCCCACAAGCAACCTTTTGGTGTGTGGCGGAGAGTACTTCTGGTACCACCGAAACCTCTGTCCTGTTCCACTCGCGAATGGCGCATGTGAAGAATAATTGTCAATAAGTCTCTCTATTGTCCCTAATCTCTTGCATTTTAACGTCGCGGTCATTACGCTGAATGAACGTGGGACGAAGTAATGAACTGAAGCGCCAAACAAACTGGTATAGGCATGCGTATTCAAATACAGAGATATGTAAACAGGCAGAATACGACGCTGCGGTCGGCAACGCCTATACAGGACAACAAGTGTCAGGCGCAGTTGTTAAATCGGTTACTGCTGCTACAAAAGCAGGTAATCAAGATTTAAGGGAGTTTGAACGTGGTGTTACAGTTGGCACTCGAACAATAAAAAAAAAAAAATGTAAATGTCGTGTGACTAGGGCCTCCCCGTTGGGTAGGCCTTTCGCCGAGTGCAAGTCTTTCTATTTGACACCACTTCGACGACTTGCGCGTCTATGGGGATGAAATGATGATGATTAGGACAACACAACACCCAGCCCTTGAGCGGAGAAAAATCTGCGACCCAGCCGGGAATGTTAGCTTTGGTTCGTTGTATCTGCTCGGGGCGGACGTCGCAAGACACCCGTTTCAGTTCGTCGTTGATCCATTAACTCAGTTTTTTATTACAGAGGGCAGTTAACCCTCTGAGCGAACACGCTGAGCTACCGTGCCGGCTGACCACTCAGCTAACGAGGTACGACCATTTCAAGAGTGTACCGTTGAAACGTCCCAGTTCCAAATAGTATTTTTTCCAGTGAGAGAACAAAGTTTTGGTGTAACTAGAATTTGCATATTCAGAAAACGACGGTAAAAATTTACGAGACCTAGAAAACTGCGGACTTGTCCTTTTGTGGATGGAACTGGAATGGCTCTGATTGCTTCTAACTTTTCAGGATCCGGCTGAATGCCTTCAGAAGAAATAATATGTCCCAAAAACTTCACCTTTGACCTACCGAATTCAGACTTTTCCAAGTTAACTGTAATTCCAGATTCTGCATAAATACGTAACAAACTGTTGAGGATGCGGTTATGTTGTTCCCATGAAGCTTCTGCTATTAGAATATCGTCCACATATAAGGTGATGTGACGTTTTAAGAACTCAGGTAATATGGAATTTAACCCGCGAATGAATGCTGCTGAAGAAATGTTCAAACCAAAAGGAAGTTTCCGAAACTGATAACAAACGCCGAAACAAAGGAAAGCTGTGTATTTTCTGCATTCTGGATGAAGTTCGATCTGATAAAAGCTGGATCTGAGATCAATGGAAGACAACACTTTTACACCATTAAAATTTTGAAGAAGTTCTTCCATCGTCTGCGGCCTATCTGTTTCAGGAATGATGATAGTATTGATTTGTCTCGAATCTAAGACAAGCCTGATCGAACCATTTTTCTTCTCAACAACATGTAACGGATTGTTGTATGAGCTTACTGCAGGCTCAATAATGCCCTCGTCAAGCATAGATTGTATTTCTGTTCTAACACGGTCCCTATAATGTGCTGGAATTACGTATGGTCTAACACAAAATTTAGTATGCTCACGAACACGAAATTGGTATTGAAATCCCTTGATTGTTCCTGTTTTGTGAGTAAAAACTGTGGAATGTGCTTGTAAAATCTCAAAAAGGTCCTGCCTATCAGTGTCATTACAATTCTCAATTGTTTGAATTTTATTCTGAATTAACTCATTAGTTTCAAATATGCCGTCGATACCATCCCTGTCAGTACTTGCAGAGTGATTGTTAGTGTCTAGTTCCGTAGAAAATTCCGAACTGTTGTCTAACAGAACGTAAAGCCGATTAATTTCCTCATCATGGTTTGAGAGCCAGTCTTCAAATTTCAAAGCTATTGACTTACCTTCTTTCTCTAAACTTATTTCAGCATCGTGAAAGCTTAAGACTCCTTTGTATTCATTCAAAAAGTCTACTCCCAGTATAATTTCCGTTGACAATAATGGAACAATAAGAAAGTTCATAGAGAAGCTGTGGCTTTGGCAAAAGAATTCTAAATTGGTTTGTTGGCGTACATCTACACTTTTTCCAAAGATTGCACCTTGTAATTTAATCTTACGTAACGGAAGTGTGGGGCACTCGTTCGATTTGTTGCATTTGCTAAAAGCTGTTTCACCAATTACTGAAATGGGACTGCCAGAGTCAAGCTGCCGTAAATTTTACATCATTTACTGTAATGTGAATCACAGGATATGCAATGTCGTTAAGTTTTACGTCGTGTTCCTGGAGTAAGATGTCTCTAATGCCTTCCATTCTTACGTAATTACTAGCTACGGCAGCTGTATCGCCAGTTTCATAAGTACGTCTTGTGGCTGCCAGCGGTGTGAGTCATTGCCTATTATCTCTTTGTTGGCGCGCATCGTTATTGGGATTTGGAGACCTAACTTCTACAAATTCACCGTGATGAGAATCCCGCCAGTTCTGATGTAGTTCAAGTCTGTCGTTAACGATCATATCGTCTGTCGTCATGTCGGTAGATTCCATAGTTTCTTTCTTGTCGGTCACGTGGTGGAGAATTTCTCCCTGAGTCGTAACTGCGCGCTGGACCGTTGCGTCTAAAGTTATTCTGTCTCCCTTGATAATAATTGTTTTGGTTCCCATATTGTCTGTTTCTCTGACTGTCTCTGTGATAGTCATTACTGCGGAAAGCTGATCTTTCCCTGTAACTATTACTCTGCCAGTGGTTGTCATATGGGTGGTGTCTGTTTTGGTCACGATTTACGTTGTAAGAATAGGTTTGTCGTGGCCATTTATTGTTTCTGTCGTCACGGAATTGTGACGGATGTGACCTGTAGTGATTGTTTTCCTGTTTTCGCATCCCGTGACTGTCTGTGTCAATTTCTAATTCTTGTAAGAGTACCTGAAAAGCTTCAATGTCGTCTTTGCAACGTCCTGCCAAAATAATATGCCGTAAATGTTCAGGCAGTTTGATTAAGCAAATGCGGATGAGTTCTGAGGGGGTGTATGGGTTTGACAGGTACTGATTCTTGTGCAACATGTCTTCAAAATATTTGACAAGACTGGAAAATTCAGATTGTTCAAAGTGTTTCATCATCATGATGCTATGTTTTACTCGGTATTGTGTAGCTTGTGACCAGTATGCTGAGAGGAAGGCATGCTGTGGCAATCGTGAATGACCGATCGCATTCTTACAGCTGGTTCATTCTCTAAGTAGCCACACATAAATTCTAACCTGTGCTCCAATGACCAGTTGGGAGGAAAACAATGAGAGAATTGATGGAGCCACGCTTGTGGATGAATGTCGTTGGCAGAATTCTTAAATGTTTTGAATTTACGTGTAGTAATGAACAGCTTGTAGTCAAAGTCATCGTGTCGGCGAGTAGCATATCGGTCATTGTTACGTCGTGTCGGCGGTTCCATCTCAAAATTCGGTCCACCTTGCCAATTCCTTTCATAATTACCGAAATGCCCTGTGTTATTATTTTGTGGCTTTTCCGTATTTCTAAGTTCCTCTTCCCGTGTTGGAGCGCGAGTGTCCTCTGAAATATGTAATTCTTGTATCACCTGCGTCAACTGATCTTGTACTTCCCGGATTTCTCTTTTGTACTGTGTATTGATTTGATTTTGATTTTGTTTGAATTTTCTTATTTGTTCATACTCTTCTGTGTCAGTGAAGGCTACGGGTCTTGTGTCATTCAGATCATCATCTACCTTTGTAGATAAGTTAGTGACCTGATCCGAAAGTTCGGCTACTTTCTCCGATAATGAACAAATTTCCTCCATGTGTCTTTCTGAACCAATTTTCAGAGTATCTACTGTGTCCTTTAAGTTTTCCTGAGTTTTTGCAAGTTGCGTAACCGAATCGGTAGATGCAACTGAGTCCATTTTAGCTTGCAAGGTCTCATGATTTTCATGAACAATAGTTTGCAGTTCTTTTATTGCTGCTTCGTGATTCTGTAATGCATTTTCATGACGCGAAAAAATAGGTTGGAAATGCTCACAAATTTGTGTTTTTACGTCATTACAGACTTTCTGACATTTCGATTCAGTGTTATGTAACTCAGCAGTTAAATCTTCACGTGTTTGTTCGAGAGTTTGTTCCAATGAGTCTAACTTCTGAAGCTGTTGCTGTGTTTGTCTCTGATTTTGTTCCACTGTGTCTAACTTTTGAAGCTTTTGCTGTGTTTGTCTCTGATTTTGTTCCATTTGTTGCATTAGTTGTAATAACAATGCATTAGTGTCTGGAATCTGTTCCTCTACGCTTTTCGGCAGTGCATTTGCACCGGCAACATTCACATTTTGACAAGCTGAAAATGTGTCTTGGCTTATTTGAGAAAACGGTGAGGACGCAAAACCTGAATCTACAGTATTTGTAAAATTGTGTCCTGTCATTTCGGATTCCTGAGGCGACCTGTTGCCGACCGATCGATCGATAATGCTTCCCTGTTCACAACCTGTTTCACTGTCTACACCATTATTTGCCGCCCGCTCCATTTCCCTATGCACAATTACCAAATTACTACTTGGAACGTCTGTTAATTCACTACACAGTGGTGCTGATAAGCTACGCTCGTCGTCACTATTATTTCTCAGTTTACTTTGGAGCCTAGTGTTACGTTTTTCACACGCCATTATTGTGACAATATTTCACACGATAACACAGAAAAACACAATTTGAAGAGCAAAAATAAGAGAACACATTAACATAGCACTGAAAATAATATCTATTTAATTGCAGCTGCGAAATACTTGGTGCAAATCTATATGCATGACACAACTGTTTTACTGTGGAACAATGAAAAGCTGCAACTACAAAGGAGATTCTCTCTACAATTACGCGCTAGCAATAAACAAAAGCTACACTAAATACACAAACTACAAGAAAAAATCAGAAGATTCCAGTGAGGTATCCTAGGCTAAGGGTCGACATATGAAACGTCCCAGTTCCAAATAGTATTTTTTCCAGTGAGAGAACAAAGTTTTGGTGTAACTAGAATTTGCATATTCAGAAAACGACGCTAAAAATTTACGAGACCTAGAAAACTGCGGACTTGTCCTTTTGTGGATGGAACTGGAATGGCTCTGACCGTGAATATCAGGAATCCGATAAAACATTAAATCCCCGACATCACTGCAGGAGGGAAAAGATATTGCAAGAAAGTGGCCAACGACGACTGAAGAGAATCGTTCAACGTGACACAATTGCAACCTTACCACAGATTTCTGCAGATTTCACTGCTGGTCCAACAGCAAGTGTCATCTTGCGAACTAGTCAGCGAAACATCATCGATATGGGCTTTCGGAGCCGAATACCCACTCGTGTAGCCTTAATGACAGCACGATACAAAGCTTTACGCCTCGCCTGGCCCCGTAAACAACGACATTGGACTGTTGATGACTGGAAACATGTTGCCTGGTTGGACGAGTCTCGTTTCAAATTGTATCGAGTGGATGGACGTTTACGGGTATGGAGACAGTCTCATGAATCCATGGATCCTGCATGCAGAAGTTGACTGTTCAAGCTGGTGGAAGCACTGTAATGGCGTGGGTCGTGTGCAATAGGAGTGATACGGGACCCCTGATACGTCTAGATACGAATTTGACAGGTGACACGTACGTAAGTATCCTGTCTCATCACCTACATCCATTCATGTCCATTGTACATTCCGACGTACTTGGTCAATTCCAGTAGGACAATATGACACCCCACACGTCCAGAAGAGCTACAGAGTGGCTCCAGAAACACTCTTCTGTGTTAAAACACCTCCGCTGGCCACCAAACTCCAAAGACATGAAATTATTGAGCATATCTGGGATGCCTTGTAACATGCTGTTCAGATTGATTTCCGCCTCTTCGTACTCCTGTGGATTTATGGATAGCTCTCCAGGATTCATGGTGTCAGTTCCCTCCGGTACTACTTCAGACTTGAGTCGAGTCGGCGCCACGTCGTGTTGCGGCACTTCTGCGTGTTCGCGGGGGCCCTACACGATATCAGGTAGGTGTACCAGTTTCTTTGACTCTTCAGTGTATGTTGTCCGACTGTTCCCGGAAAGTGTACAATAGTAAACCTCTGTGATCCACAGCGTCTCTCTTGTAACGTCTGCCAATGGGGTTTCTTGAGCGTCTCAGTAATGTCGGTAATGCTCTCGCGCAGCACCCTCTTTTTTTTCTTTTAATTTAAAAAAAAACTCCTCCTATGCACGTAGTGCGTGACGTCATAACATAGCGTCGTATGCAGACTACAGAGGAACATTCGCATTGCACGCTGTTTATCGTGACTGAATTCGTTCCTGAGTGTAAATACTTCGTAACTGAACGTGAATTATTTTTCTTTGCGTTGTGTGCACAAGATTGCACGATTTGTGTGTATTCGTCAACCTACGATGATCTTTTTACTGTAAAAACGCCGTTTCGTTTTTCTGTGCCGATTTGTAGAAGGAATTATGACAGTGGCCTAAAACTTTCTGTATTTAACTTTCTAGAGACTGAAACAATGAGGGAGAAATGGTTACCAAGAAGTCACAGGAAGTGTCTTCCTTATTCAAGTTCAAGAGTAATTTTTTGTTTTGTTTAAATTCCTAAAACAGTAGTGTCTCGCGCCGACTAACCGATCTGTTGGCGAAACGCGCCGCTCTTCATTGAATCACAGTGCATGGCGGAGGGTACATCATACCAGTAATAGTAATTTTCTTCCCTGTTCAGTTCGTTTACTGATGGAGGGAAAAGGCCTAAATTGATTGGCGACTCCATGGAGTGTTCTGTGCGCCACGACCAAATAGTGGATAGAATTGGAAGGAGAATCAGCATTGGTCGTATTTTTTTGTTTTATTATCCGCAAAATCGATTTTCGGTCACTTAGTGTCGACCCTCAGTGCTGTAATATACAATTAAAATTGCCTACCAATTTTAATTGATAATAAAACAAACAAAAATACACCCAATGCTGATTCTCCTTCCAAAGGCCTAAATGTTTCTATATGTGCTCTCACCTCTTATCTCTTTGACGTGATCCGTACCTCAGTGGCGGCATTGTGGTTGGACAGTCATCATTGAATAGAGGTTCTCTAAATGGGGTTAGAACACTTGTGCAAAGTGGCACTTCTGCAGACAGACATTTCTGAGGACCCTCGGGCTCTTGGTATAACTAGTGCCTATTTGCAGGTAGCATACACGCACACTGAGAATTTATTTCCTTCCTAGTAGGGTAACGCAGCGTGCTGTAGTTTACTACACACGAATATTACTAGGAATTAGCTTTAAAATGTGTTGAAAATTTACTGTGCCCTTACCATTTTCAGGTCGATCCGCCTATCTCCAGACGAGGTATAGGTTAGGTTAGAATATGGTAGTATGGTTTTTGGTTAGCGAAAACAAATGTGTAAGCAAAAAACTAGCTGACACGTCTTGGGCTGAGTAGAAATGTCAACACATTCCAACACAAGTGCCACTCTGCTCAACTGTCGCGAACTCCTCTAAATTTATCCACTATTTTTTCCCGAGCATTATATCCTCTTTCTTCCAAGAATTTCTTTTGTATTAGCAGAAGAGCCAACACCGTGTTACGAGGGGCGGCCGAAATGCGCGTGAGGAGGGAAGAACTATACTGACGTGAGGTCTGGAACATGACAAGCAATGAGGATTCAGAAAGCGGACGTTTGATACTTAACTTTACTCCATTGATGATGAACGTCGTTCTTGACGGTACATGATTCACAATATTATCTTTTCAGAATACTTTCTAGAAGATAGTGATTATAGTAACTGAATATGGCGCCTTGATAGGTCATAGCAAATGACGTAGCTGAAGGCTATGCTAAACTGTCGTCTCTGCAAATGAGAGCGTATGTAGACAGTGAACCGTCGCTAGCAAAGTCGGCTGTACAACTGGGGCGAATGCTAGGGAGTCTCTCTAGACTAGACCTGCCGTGTGGCGGCGCTCGGTCTGCAATCATTGATAGTGGCGACACGCGGGTCCGACGTATACTAGCGGACCGCGGCCGATTTAAAGGCTACCACCTAGCAAGTGTGGTGTCTGGCGGAGACACCACAATTTCCATTTATGTAATAAAAACAGTCCATTCAGATCACAAAAGGTTTTAATTTTTTCGATATGGTAAACAGTTTCAGTCGTACATCGACCGCCATAAGACCAATAATGTGTTTGAAATTATTAGAGTAGGCTAAGTATAATACAGTTATCCACTTTAACTGATATTAGATAAGTAAAACAGCTACAAACTAAATAAAATAAAAATCCTTAGTCCATCTGCCGTCTGCTACTGGCTACCATAGGGATGCTAACTGGTTGTAAAGAGAGCTCCGCCCATCATCTGCGCGTGATTCGTTGGACGACCAATAACATTAAGACACGCAAAATAGCGTGTGTACGATTATAAAATCTGTGTTAGATTATGTGTAAAGTTATATCGTTAGTTACAAACACAAACATTGAAAATATATGTAAAATAATTGAAAAAATGGTGAAATGTCACAGAAGCTAATATAATGCTAAAACGCAATCAACCACCGTCTGTGTCCAATAAATAAAACTATTTGATCCTGCATATATTGGCAAAGTTTATGGTACAGGCAGTGCTCTCCTGCGAACCTTGCAGACCTAGTTCTGCAAGGTTCGCAGGAGAGCTTCTGTAAAGTTTGGAAGGTAGGAGACGAGGTACTGGCAGAAGTAAAGCTGTGAGTGCCGGACGTGAGTCGTGCTTCGGTAGCTCAGTTGGTAGAGCGCTTGCCCGCGAAAGGCAAAGGTCCCGAGTTCGAGTCTCGGTCGGGCACACAGTTTTAATCTGCCAGGAGGTTTCGAGATGTTAATGGTTCGCAGTCCAAGAACCCGCCTGAATGACTCTTCTTGGTACCGGTGCTACACTCAGGGTCTGTGAGTGTTAACTACTGAACTTGTACCAGCCTTCAACTGCCGATACACTGCTAGCCTCGCCGCCAGGCTCCAACTTGAATGCCTCACAACGAGCGAACTGTTTCACCTTCCCCGTCACTGCCCTCGGTCCTCCGATCTCCACGCTGACCAGGATCTCCGAAGGCAACACGTTCTACTAGAGACGGTGGCCCGACCTATCGATCGTGCAACGGTTCAATTGGGAAATTCTTGAGAATAATAAAACGGATTTTGGCAGCCGGGATAGAAACGAACACTATGGCGTAGTGCAGAGAACAGTAAAAAAGAAAACGAAACTGGTAATGTGTGTAAACACCCTACTCTCTTAATCGTGTCCTGTTTCATCTGCATTATAGGGAAACTTGTTATTCTGCCAATAACAGATTGACGTTTCAAGAAAAAAACACAGTCTGACGCTCCATTCTTTTACACCATCAGACTCTAGAGAGGACGTCAAAAAATTTCAGCTCAACAAGTTACGGAAAAGAAATATGTATAGGTCATTAATGGATGTTTCCGCACGTCACCCCTTCTCAGATCTCTAGCAGTAGCAGGGATATCTTATTCCCTTAGTATTTTATACAAATAATCAGTCATGTGTATACCATATTTGGTTGAATAGCTCCTGGCGTTTCTGATCTATCCTTTTATGTGACCCTTTTCACTCCAACAGCCGTAGGGAAGCTATGGGTGTCTTATCTTCATAGTGAATTTTTCCAGATGGCAAGTGACAGGCATGTCCATTTTGGTAGAAATTACTTCAGGCGTTATAGAGATATGCTGACATGTCACTCTCTATGCCCCCTATACCTCGCGAACTATAGGTCGCGAGCCGTTGTCGAGTGTGTAATCAACAATTTCAAATGATAACGGTCCTTATCAAATACTTTTACATCTTTTGCATGTCAAATCTTCTCACCCTCACCAAAACTTGTGATATACACTCCTGAAAATGGAAAAAAGAACACATTGACACTGGTGTGTCAGACCCACCATACTTGCTCCGGACACTGCGAGAGGGCTGTACAAGCAATGATCACACGCACGGCACAGCGGACACACCAGGAACCGCGGTGTTGGCCGTCGAATGGCGCTAGCTGCGCAGCATTTGTGCACCGCCGCCGTCAGTGTCAGCCAGTTTGCCGTGGCATACGGAGCTCCATCGCAGTCTTTAACACTGGTAGCATGCCGCGACAGCGTGGACGTGAACCGTATGTGCAGTTGACGGACTTTGAGCGAGGGCGTATAGTGGGCATGCGGGAGGCCGGGTGGACGTACCGCCGAATTGCTCAACACGTGGGGCGTGAGGTCTCCACAGTACATTGATGTTGTCGCCAGTGGTCGGCGGAAGGTGCACGTGCCCGTCGACCTGGGACCGGACCGCAGCGACGCACGGATGCACGCCAAGACCGTAGGATCCTACGCAGTGCCGTAGGGGACCGCACCGCCACTTCCCAGCAAATTAGGGACACTGTTGCTCCTGGGGTATCGGCGAGGACCATTCGCAACCGTCTCCATGAAGCTGGGCTACGGTCCCGCACACCGTTAGGCCGTCTTCCGCTCACGCCCCAACATCGTGCAGCCCGCCTCCAGTGGTGTCGCGACAGGCGTGAATGGAGGGACGAATGGAGACGTGTCGTCTTCAGCGATGAGAGTCGCTTCTGCCTTGGTGCCAATGATGGTCGTATGCGTGTTTGGCGCCGTGCAGGTGAGCGCCACAATCAGGACTGCATACGACCGAGGCACACAGGGCCAACACCCGGCATCTTGGTGTGGGGAGCGATCTCCTACACTGGCCGTACACCACTGGTGATCGTCGAGGGGACACTGAATAGTGCACGGTACATCCAAACCGTCATCGAACCCATCGTTCTACCATTCCTAGACCGGCAAGGGAACTTGCTGTTCCAACAGGACAATGCACGTCCGCATGTATCCCGTGCCACCCAACGTGCTCTAGAAGGTGTAAGTCAACTACCCTGGCCAGCAAGATCTCCGGATCTGTCCCCCATTGAGCATGTTTGGGACTGGATGAAGCGTCGTCTCACGCGGTCTGCACGTCCAGCACGAACGCTGGTCCAACTGAGGCGCCAGGTGGAAATGGCATGGCAAGCCGTTCCACAGGACTACATCCAGCATCTCTACGATCGTCTCCATGGGAGAATAGCAGCCTGCATTGCTGCGAAAGGTGGATATACACTGTACTAGTGCCGACATTGTGCATGCTCTGTTGCCTGTGTCTATGTGCCTGTGGTTCTGTCAGTGTGATCATGTGATGTATCTGACCCCAGGAATGTGTCAATAAAGTTTCCCCTTCCTGGGACAATGAATTCACGGTGTTCTTATTTCAATTTCCAGGAGTGTATTACTAGCACAAAAAGAGAGAGAAAGAAGGAGAGAGAGGCAACGAAGCAACACGAAGAAATTATCTGAATGAAACGAAAGTCGGCAGATTTTCATGAAAAAAGAGACAAAGGATTACAGTTTAGGGAACCTGAACGATTTATTCAAGAAATTTATTCAGAAAATGAGCAAGTCAGTAAAGCCTCCGGCCCCTGTGCCCCTATGCAAGCAGTTACGCGTCTTGACACTGATTGACAGAGTTGTTGGATGTGCTCCTGAGGGATGTTGTGCCAAATTGCATCCAAATGGCGTGTTAAGATTGTCAAAATCCCGAGCTGGTTGGAAGGCCCAGCCGATATTGCTCCAAACGTTCTCAGTTGGGGAGAGATACGGCGACCTTGTTGGCCGAGGTGGGGTATGGCAAGCACGAAGATAAGCAGTAGAAACGGTTGCCGTGTGGGGTCGGCCATTATCTTGCTGAAAAATAAGATACGGAAAGCTTGCCATGAACAACAAAACAGGGCGTAGAATATCGTCAATGTACCGCTGTGCTTTAACGGATGACAACCAAAGTGGTCCAGTTATGAAAGGAAATGGCACCATCAGTCTGGTTTTCGGGCAGTATGGCGGGCGACAGGCAGGTTTGCGCGCCACAGATGTTCAGGGCGTCTCCAGACATGTATTCCCTCTCATCGGGGCTCAGTTCGAGGTGGGACTCATCCCTGAAGGCAATTCTACTCACGTCGATGACATTTCAGCTCGAAGTCATGCCCAGAAACGCCCGAGTCAGTGGTGGGATACCAACCTCACTATCTCCTGTCATACGGCCACGACAATGAGGAGTTACGGTTTGAGGCCACATTTCTTTTCGTAGCAGGACCCCTTTGGTTGTCATCCACGGCACCCGTACAGCACGGCGATACGTCGACGACATTCTACCCCCCGTTTTGTTGCCCTTCATGGTAAGCCATCCTGGGCTTACACTTCAAAAAGATAATGCCCTCTTGCACACGGCGAGAGTTTCTACTGCTCGTCTTCGTGTTTGCCAAACCCTACCTTGACCAGAAAGGCCGCCGGATCTCCCACCAATTGAGAGTTTTAAGCATTATGGGCAGGGCCTTCAATCATCTGTGCATTTTCACGATATGAGTTGGAGAGAATCTGCACAATATCCCTCAGGAGGACATTCAACAACTCAACCAATTAATGCCAAGACGAATAACTGCTTGCTGAAGGGCCAGAGGTGCACCAACGCCTTATTGACTTGCTCAGTTTGTGAACTTCTCTCTCTTAAATAAATCATCAATTTTTTCTGAAATTGCAATCAGTTGTTTGCCCACACATTTCCGTTACATTCGGTTAATTCATTCATGGTGCGGCTTTTCATTTATTATTATTATTTTTTCTCTTAAAGTGTACAAGTAATCAAACAGGAACAGGATGATTGTGTTAGTTAACATAGCAGAAGTAGAAGCCGGCAGCGGCTGGTGTATCGGATACGCACGCTGTCACCACCCTGGAGATTGACTCGGGTCGGCGCGTCCACTCCGCAGCAATTGGTTTGCTCAGCGGCGCAGTAGCTCTCAGCAGATTGCAGGGCCCCACATCAGCGAACAACGGCCACTTTACTTGTATTGAACTGCGACCGAAGCGAACTTGCACTGGATGTGACGCATCTGTGGCGAAACGGGGCTTAAGACTTCATCCAGCAGCCGATGTGACGCATCTGTGACGAGGCGGGGCTTAAGACTCATCCAGCTGCTGATAACAGATCGCGCTGCGGTCTGTGCGCCTGTCCTCGCCTGCGTCCATCGGTAATTCAGAGTTACAACCTCGGCAAGGTTTGGTTACAGTAAGCCTGCAGACTGTACTTATTTAGACTGAGAGAATAACAGACAGCTACAATTTTCGTATCCAATGTATGAGAGGCGTGCAATAAGTAATACAAGTCATTTTTTCCGAAAGAAGGTTGGTCTTATTCCGGATTGCAACTCGCCATGTTATCCGCCGCTGTTTTGTTCAGTGCGAAGGGGGCTCGCGACACTTTACTGGGAGGGCCTCTATGCCCGCATGGTATCATTCTATTTCTCGACAGCAGAGGCAACGTCCTGCTGCATCAGTCACCTTCCCATTATCCGTGTACTGCCTTCAGCGGAGTGCTTTCTTTTTTCCGCCAGACAGATGGGTGTCAGAAGGCGCGAGATCTGGGATGTAGGGCAGATGAGGAAGAATTGTGACCTCCTTTCGGGTGCGCAGACTTCTGTATAGCCTTGCCTTGTCATGGAGCGTGAGGCAATGAACTTTTCCTTCGGAGGAGAAGTGGTGTGGCACCACTCTATGGATTGCCGTTTTGTTTCTGGTTAGAAGTTATGAACCCATTTTCATCGACAGTCACGACGTTCGACAAAAAATTGCCACCATCAGCCTCGTAAAGCGCAAACAAATCTGCACAGATGGTGCTTCGCTGATCTTTATGGTCTTCTGTTGAGCGGCGAGGAACACAACGGGTACACACCTTTCGGTACGCGAATTGGTGAACGAGTGTTTCAGCGCTACCAACACAGACATCCAGCTGAGCAGCGAGGTCTTTGACTGTGATCCGTCGATCACCTCGAATGAGAGTGTCTGCACGTTCCAAAACTACAGGAGTTACAGCTGTATGCGGCAGGCCGGCACGTGGAAAATCGGATAGACTTGAGCGACCTGTTGCGATGATGACAGACGCCTCTCCCAAAGACACGTCGTGCTTTTGTTCACATTCTGGAAGTGTCTATGAATATCTGCCATTGTCTGGTTTTCCACCAAAAGAAACTCAATATTAGTTCTCTGCTAGCAACGCTCCTCCGTTAAAGACGTCATTTGAAAAGCTACGCATAGCTCCGCCACCTATCGGAACTGTAAGAAAATATAGGGTCTGAATCGGGAATATTCCACGATGTCCCACAAGAAATTCCGTCTTTATTTTTCAACAGAAATTGCCCAAGAAAAAATATGTTGCATTACTTATTGAACGCCCGTAGTATTTGGTTCGTCTAAGTGCATCTGCTTCTGGATATACAGGGTGTTTCAAAAAGAATATACGTATTACAAAGTATTATTTTGTCCAAATTATCGATCGCTGCGCCTCGGCTCGGCTATTGGAGAAACGAATACTTAGTCTAGTTTATATTAATAGCCGCCAGATGTCAGTTGTCTTCTGTTTTGCTTGGCAACCGCCATGTGTTTCAAATGGCTACTCCGCAGCAGAAATCATTTTGTGTTCTCGAGTTTGCGAAGTGCAATTGAGGTACCACATTGATCCTCCGAATGGGTTGAACATTCGCAGATAGTATCGACAGATTCTAGATACAGGATGTGTATGTAATGGAAAGAGTTTTGGCCGTCCTCGTGTTCCTGGAGAAAATGTTGCACGAATTCAAACTGGTTTCCACCGTAGTCCTTCAAAATCAGCTCGCCTTGCTCGTCGGGGGATACAACTGCCTACAACAACAATTTCGAGTGTTTTGAGACATCGGTCGGTTATGAAGCCGTACGGGTTACAGCTGTTTAAAGCTCTGCGTGCTGATGACAAATGCAAACGTGTGGAATTTAGTAACGAGATTCTTGATGCTATTGACAATGGTAACACTTTAGCACATCGCATCGTGTTCAGTGATGAAGCGACTTTCCATGTTAATGTTCAGGTAAGCAAACACAATGTTCGAATTTTGGGCCTACAGAATCCACATGCAGCCATTTAACACGTACGAGATTCGGCCTAAGTCAATGTGTTTTGTGCGATATGCCGATCATCTGTTTACGGCCCATTCTCCCTTGATGGAAATATCGTTAACTGTCAGCGCTATCTCGCTATGTTTCAAAACTGGTTCTCTCCGAGGCTGCAAGAAGACAAACTCATTTTTCAACAAGACAAGCACCCCCTCACTGGAGTCGCCAAGTGCGTGAATATCTGAATGAATACCGAACCGTTGAACTGGTCGTCAAGGAGCTGGCGACTTGGCATGTCTCAGCTGGGCTCCACGGTCACCGGATTTTACACCCTCTGACTTCTTCCTGTGGTGTTTCGTTAAAGATAACGTTTACGTACAACCACTTCCACAGAACATGGAGGAGTTGAAGAACCGGATCCGTAATGCCATAACATCAGTGACGAAGGACATGCTTGCCCGAGTATGGGAGGAATTTGAGTATCAATGTGATATTGTTCGTGTCGCTGATGGACGACATATTGAACATCTGTAATCTGAACTTGAGAGGTTTGCAAATATGTGTGTAAAGTTTCGTATTCTTATGTATTAAAATTACATAAATATATGCATTTGAAATACGTATATTCTTTTTGAAGCACCCTGTATCTGCGATACTTCTGCATCCATACTCCACATAGCCACTTTGCTGTGTGTGGCAGAAGTTACTTCTGTTACTACTATCTGTTGTTTCCTCCCCTGTACCACTCGCGAATGGCACGTGGCAAGAATTGTCAGTAATATCTCGATTTTCTCATTACGGTCATTTCGCAAGTCGTACGTGAAAGCAAACGTAGTTGCTCGATGCTTTCTGGAAAGTACTCTCTCAGAATTTTAATAGCAAATCTCTCCGAGTTGCTCAACGCCTCTCTTGTAGCGGCTGTCACCGAAGTTCGTTGAGCATCTCCGTAATCTCTCGCGCCGACTAAACAGTCCCGCAACGTAAAGCGCCGCTCTTCGTTGGATCTTCTGTTTCTCATAATGTAGCCCGCCTGGTTGCCAGTGCGGTCTAACGCACGACTTTCCGGGCGGGAAGGAGCGCCTGGTCCCTGGCACGAATCCGCCCGGCGGATTTGTGCCGAGGTCCGGTGAACCGGCCAGTCTGTGGATGGTTTTTTAGGCGGTTTTCCATCTGCCTCGGCGAATGCGGGCTGGTTCCCCTTATTCCGCCTCAGTTACACTATGTCGGCTGTAGCTGCGCAAACAAGTTCTCCACGTACGCGTACACCATCATTACTCTACCACGCAAACATAGGGGTTACACTCGTCTGGTGTGAGACGTTCCCGGCGGGGTCCACCGGGGGCCGAACCGCACAATAACCCTGGGTTCAGTGTGGGGCGGCGGAGGGATGAAGTGGACTGCGGTAGTCATCGTGGGGTTGTGGACCACTGCGGCTGCGGTGGGGAGCCTCTCCGTCGTTTCTAGGTTCCCGGTTAACATACAATACAATACAATACAATACAATTTCATAATGTAACCTGGTAAGGAGAAATACTCAAGAATCGGTCGAACAAGTGTTTTATAAGTACATGTAAGAGGAGGAGGAGGAGGAGGAGGAGGAGGAGATTACTGTTTAATGTCCCGTCGACAACGAGGTCATTAGAGACGGAGCACAAGCTCGGATTAGGAAAGGATAGGGAAGGAAATCGGCCGTGCTCTTTCTAAGGAACCATTCCGGCATTTGCCTGAAGCGATTTAGGGAAATCACGTAAAACCTAAATCAGGATGGCCGGACGCGGGATTGAACCGTCGTCCTCCCGAATGCGTACATGTAAGAGATTTGGTGAATGCATGAGGGCTGGTGAGAGATGCTCACGTCGGTAAAATGTCGAAATCTGCATCCTGCTTATGACTTTCAGTTTAATGCAAGGGGAAGATTCAGTACTTCATTTTATTTACAAACAAGATAAATGCGTTCCTTAGCTAACTAGTCTCGAGACGTACAAACATAGTCATAGTCTGCACAAAAAATAGCTCTGAGCACTATGGGACTTAACATCTGAGGTCATCAGTCCCCTAGAACTTAGAACTACTTAAAACTAACTAACCTAAGGACATCACACATATCCACGCCCGAGGCAGGATTCGAACCTGCGACCGCAGCGGTCGCGCGGTTCCAGACTGAAGCGCTCGGCCACACCGGCCGGCCATAGTCTGCAGCATTTTCATTGTTCGCTGTCTGCCACTTACTACTCATTACCAGTTTTTCGATCAGTCTTTTAATACTTATTTGTGCATAGCGTCTCGTTTGAAGAAACACGGTCAACAGAAAAAATAGCTTTCGCAGTCCTCAGTAAAGCATTCCTACTGTGAGATGATGTAAATTCTAAAAATGATTAAACTAGACTATAAAGACAGAAGAATACTTAACGGAACTACACAAAGAACAAACAGCAAAAGTAAAGACAAGAAATAGGTCTACACAGAAAGAAGTTAGAATACTTAAAGGTGTTAGAGGAGGGTGCAACCTGTCTCCATCCCTATGCAATGAACGACTGGAAAAAAAATAGAGAAAGAGTGCGGATGCGTAGGTTTGCGGATGGCATAGCTTTGATAACTCCAGGCCGGCCGGAGTGGCCGTGCGGTTCTAGGCGCTACAGTCTGGAACCGAGCGACCGCTACGGTCGCAGATTCGAATCCTGCCTCGGGCATGGATGTGTGTGCTGTCCTTAGGTTAGTTAGGTTTAATTAGTTCTAAGTTCTAGGTGACTGAGGACCTCAGAAGTTAAGTCGCATAGTGCTCAGAGCCGTTTGAACCATTTCATAACTCCAGATAAAGTAAATCTCCAAAGATTCTAAGACGATATGGATATGGTACCGTCGAATGAGCACATAATGGAAATTTACTCTCCAAAGATAAAAATACTTGGGTGTTTCAAGGAATTAGAGCAAATTAAACCAAACAATAGTCATACAAATATTTCGTAAGTAAAATAAATGAAGACATAAGAATCAAAGAAAACATAAAAAAAGGAATTAGAGGATCAAAATCAATGTTCATGACTAAGATAAAACTGCTTTGTTCAACCAACAAAAATACTGAAATACCGGTAAAGGTGGCCAGAAGCTGTATTTGGAGCGTACTGTATTTGGAACGTACTGTATTTGGAGCGTAGTACTTCAGAGCTCTGAAACAGGGACAGTAGGCAAACATGGAATGAACTCTCTTGAAGAACTTGAGCTATGGTGCTGGCAACCGCTTACTACGCTGCTAAAGACAAAGTTGACAGATCAGATAAAACAACCAAGCAAGAAGACCTGAAAAGAACTCACGAAGAAAAGAGGTTTAGAAGGACAACACAGCGAAGAAGACACGAATGGATTGGTCGCATAACACGTCATAACCAGTTCGTTGCAAATAATCCAGAGGGGACGCTGTTAGGACGGGTAAACCAAGGAAGACCGCGACTGGTATTTTTGGTAATAGTTATATATAATACAGGAGCCTCTAACTGTGCAGAAATGAAGAAATTCTATTGGTTTCAGGTGGAGAGCTGTCAACAAACCGAAAGATTGATGATGTTGATGGAGAAGAAGCACATGAAAGGTTCGGGGACTTTTCAAAAGCAGGCGATGGCATCATGTGATGCTTTGAAACCGCGTGGATAACATTACTTTTTTCAACATTTTTCAGGTATTTTCCTTCCGCTCATTGAGAGGATGGGTTGAAGCAGATCTATCTGAAGCCCTTCAACCATTAAAAAAGAGAGTTTACGGTCATGCGTGCATTACATTTGTACGATGTTTGCAAATGTTAGCATCGCCTGCAGAGATCACAGCGGCTATTGTAGTTTATGTACAGATATAACCGTCACACCTCTCGAATTATTTGATTTATTCACTAGTTTCGTTCATCAGATGCGAGTAATCTCATATATTAGTTGCCGTTGCGGTAACCCCTTAAAGGCTTAGACCACCGCTCGGCGCCATCGTCAACATTGTGTTGGTGCTCTACTGCGTATGTTTTAATGAGTATGAACTGGTGTAAATTAATTTTTTATGTTCCACCTGCTTCACATATTAAACAGTGTGGCTTTTGGTATGACAGTCATCTCGTGGACACAAAGGAAAACTCTGGAATGGAAGTCTCTGCAGTACTCTGGTTACAATAGCGTGCGTGCTATGGAACATCTACGCAGATACAATAGCTCCCTACTTAGCAATCATATACAACCGCTGGCTCACCGATAGATCTGTACCTACAGATTGGAAAATTACGCAGGTCGCACCAGTGTTTAAGAAGGGTAGCAGGAGTAATCCATCGAACTACAGACCTATATCATTGACGTCGGTTTGCAGCAGGGCTTTGGAGCATATATTGTATTCAAACATTATGAATCACCTCGAAGGGAACCATCTATTGATACGTAATCAGCATGGTTTCAGAAAACATCGTTCTTGTGCAACGCAGCTAGCTCTTTATTCGCACGAAGTAATGGCCGCTATCGACAGAGGATCTCAAGTTGATTCCGTATTTCTAGATTTCCGGAAAGCTTTTGACACCGTTTCTCACAAGCGACTTCTAATCAAACTGCGAGCCTATGGGGTATCGTCTCAGTTGTGCGACTGGATTCGTGATTTCCTGTCAGGAAGGTCGCAGTTCGTAGTAATAGACGGCAAATCATAGAGTAAAATTGAAGTGATATCAGGTTTTCCCCAGGGAAGCGTCCTGGGACCTCTGCTGTTCCTGATCTATATAAATGACCTGGGTGGCAATCTGAGCAGTTCTCTTAGGTTGTTCGCAGATGATGCTGTAATTTACCGTCTAGTAAGGTCATCCGAAGACCAGTATGACTTGCAAACCGATTTATAAAAGATTGCTGTATGGTGTGGCAGGTGGCAGTTGACGCTAAATAACGAAAAGTGTGAGGTGATCCACATGAGTTCCAAAAGAAATCCGTTGGAATTCGATTACTCGATAAATAGTACAATTCTCAAGGCTGTCAATTCAACTAAGTACCTGGGTGTTAAAATTGCGAACAACTTCAGTTGGAAAGACCACATAGATAATATTGTGTGGAAGGCGAGCCAAAGGTTGCGTTTCATTGGCAGGACACTTAGAAGATGCAATAAGTCCACTAAAGAGACAGCTTACACTACACTCGTTCGTCCTCTGTTAGAATATTGCTATGGGGTATCGTCTCAGTTGTGCGACTGGATTCGTGATTTCCTGTCAGGAAGGTCGCAGTTCGTAGTAATAGACGGCAAATCATAGAGTAAAATTGAAGTGATATCAGGTTTTCCCCAGGGAAGCGTCCTGGGACCTCTGCTGTTCCTGATCTATATAAATGACTCGTTCGTCCTCTGTTAGAATATTGCTATGGGGTATCGTCTCAGTTGTGCGACTGGATTCGTGATTTCCTGTCAGGAAGGTCGCAGTTCGTAGTAATAGACGGCAAATCATAGAGTAAAATTGAAGTGATATCAGGTTTTCCCCAGGGAAGCGTCCTGGGACCTCTGCTGTTCCTGATCTATATAAATGACCTGGGTGGCAATCTGAGCAGTTCTCTTAGGTTGTTCGCAGATGATGCTGTAATTTACCGTCTAGTAAGGTCATCCGAAGACCAGTATGACTTGCAAACCGATTTATAAAAGATTGCTGTATGGTGTGGCAGGTGGCAGTTGACGCTAAATAACGAAAAGTGTGAGGTGATCCACATGAGTTCCAAAAGAAATCCGTTGGAATTCGATTACTCGATAAATAGTACAATTCTCAAGGCTGTGAATTCAACTAAGTACCTGGGTGTTAAAATTGCGAACAACTTCAGTTGGAAAGACCACATAATATTGTGTGGAAGGCGAGCCAAAGGTTGCGTTTCATTGGCAGGACACTTAGAAGATGCAATAAGTCCACTAAAGAGACAGCTTACACTACACTCGTTCGTCCTCTGTTAGAATATTGCTGCGCGGCGTGGGATCCTTACCAGGTGGGATTGACGGAGGACATCGAAAGAGTGCAAAAAAGGGCAGCTCGTTTTGTATTATCACGTAATAGGGGAGAGAGTGTGGCAGATATGATACGCGAGTTGGGATGGAAGTCATTAAAGCAAAGACGTTTTTCGTCGCGGCGAGATCTATTTACGAAATCTCAGTCAGCAAGTTTCTCTTCCGAATGCGAAAATATTTTGTTGAGCCCAACCTTCATACGTAGGAATGATCATCAAAATAAAATAAGAGAAATCAGAGCTCGAACAAAAAGGTTTAGGTGTTCGTTTTTCCCGCGCGCTGTTTGGGAGTGGAATGGTAGTATGATTGTGGTTCGATGAACCTTCTGCCAAGCACTTAAATGCGAATTGCAGAGTAATTATGTAGATATAGATGTAGATGTTCAACTATATAAAAAATTCGAAATCATTGTAAACGAAATAACACTTGCGTAGAGGTACAGTTATCTTCAATCACTGTGCCGCAGAAACAATTTGTTCGGAGCAAGGAGGTTCGTTTTAGTACTGTTGTAGTTTACACGTTCTAGGCTGACTAGAGATTTGGTGAATGAAAGCTGAGAGAATGAAAGAAGACATCATGTGATACTGTATCTGTAAGTAAAGAAACCGTTTCCTAAGTCTATAACAAGCTGTATAAGAGCTGAATTAGTATTTTTAAATGGATTTATTTTTTGGAATAGCGATTGGATAGAAGATAACATAATTTTTTTATGGTAGGGTAAGAAGTGGCTGCAGAAATCACTGTATAATTTTTCTGATACCGTCAGTTTCCTAGGAAAAGACTGAAGGGGTAATTGTATGCAGTATTCCTGTTACTTAACATTTTTATTTTGCTTTCCGCTACTTATTTTCATTTTTTGAACAATGTACATCAATTGCATTAATTGATTATTGTGTAATAATGAATTAATACGATACGACATGGTGTCAAGCATTTTTTTAAACATATTACTGCTGTTGATAGCACCCTGAAAAAATATTGTACTTATTTTCAGTTTGGGGACCCAACTGCATTCACAATGCACATAGTAAATTTCATGCAGATACACAACAACGACACCTGTATTATTTTCATAATTTTTAAATATTCGCAATCTGTAGATTTGTAATGCTGTTCGTTGTAAATGAGTTTATTACTTGTTACAAAATGTTTATCACTAACATTCAGCGAGGTACAACGGTATTGACGGTTTTTGTGTACACTGGACTGTTGCTTTAAAATCTAAGCAGTATAACTTCTGTTCAAGAAATTTCACGTGCGAAGATGCTTCTAAAATGATAATTTTCATTAAATATGAAAGGGAAGTCTTTAATCTGTATATTCGTTAAAAATATGGATTCATGTTACTGATAAACTGCACACGTGACTCACTTTATTTTTAGTTTGTTTCTACTGTTTATGGCTTATACGTTCAGTGATGTAAGCAAGTAATTTGCGCCTACCTCGTGAAGTATGAAGATGATGAGTGATGCTGCAGTTTCTGCTTTCGCTGATTTTACTGAGACAGCGTTGCGCCTTTCTTGATTTTACGATCGCAGGTTCGAATCCTGCCTCGGGCATGGATGTGTGTGATGTCCTTAGGTTAGTTAGGTTTAAGTAGTTCTAAGTTCTAGGGGACTGATGACCACAGATGTTAAGTCCCATAGTGCTCAGAGCCATTTGAACCATTTTTTGATTTTACGATAACACAAACAAAAGTGGTTATTGACACTGTTGAGTAACAGACTGACTGAATCAAGCAGCTTTTAATCGACAATTTATATTCATATTTGCTCGAAACGTTTGATAAACAGAATAACTGTAAGGGCGCGGTCCACAATTAAGTAAAAGACCACATTATTCCATCGTTTATAGTTCATATATGTGCTCATAAATCGTTTGCAGAATCTCAAAAATTTCAATTACTTGGAATCACACATTCTGTACTCCACCCTTATAAACAATTTTCAATTACTAATAGCCCCTGAGTTCTTCAAATACTCATTTTCATACATTCGATACCTATAAAAACTTACTCCCCCCTCCTCACGCCATTCAATTGTTCGTTCCACTGATTGTACATAGCTATTACCCTCAATGGGCATAGCACACATACAGCAGCAAATATCCAGTACAACACTTAAATATTAAAAAAAAAATTCAGAATATTTCAGGAAACATACACTACTGGCCATTAAAATTGCTACACCAAGAAGAAATGCAGATGATAAACGGGTATTCATTGGACAAATATATTATACTAGAACTGACATGTGATTACATTTTCACGCAATTTGGGTGCATAGATCCCGAGAAATCAGTACCCAGAACAACCACCTCTGGCTGTAATAACGGCCTTGATACGCCTGGGCATTGAGTCAAACAGAGCTTGGATGGCGTGTACATGAACAGTTGCCCATGCAGCTTCTACACGATACCACAGTTCATCAAGAGTAGTGACTAGCGTATTGTGACGAGCCAGTTGCTCGGCCACCATTGACCAGACGTTTTCAGTTGGTGAGAGATCTGGAGAATGTGCTGGCCAGGGCAGCAGTCGAACATTTTCTGTATCCAGAAAGGCCCGTACAGGACCTGCAACATGCGGTCGTGCTGAAATGTAGGGTTTCGCAGGAATCGAATGAAGGGTAGAGCCACGGATCGTAACACATCTGAAATGTAACGTCCACTGTTCAAAATACCGTCAATGCGAACAACAGGTGACGGAGACGTGTAACCAATGGCACCCCATACCATCACGCAGGGTGATACGCCAGTATGGCGATGACGAATACACGCTTCCAATGTGCGTTCACCGCGATGTCGCCAAACACGGATGCGACCATCATGATGCTATAAACAGAACCTGGATTCATCCGAAAAAATGACGTTTTGCCATTCGTGCACCCAGGTTCGTCGTTGAGTACACCATCGCAGACGCTCCTGTCTGTGATGCAGCGTCAAGTGTAACCGCAGCCATGGTCTCCGAGCTGATAGTCCATGCTCTTGCAAACGTCGTCGAACTGTTCGTGCTGATGGTTGTTGTCTTGCAAACGTCCCCACCTGTTGACTCAGGGATCGAGACGTGGATGCACGATCCGTTACAGCCATGCGGATAGGATGCCTGTCAACTCGACTGCTAGTGATACGAGGCCTTTGGGATCCAGCATGGCGTTTCGTATTACCTTCCTGAACCCATCGATTCCATATTCTGCTAACAGTCATTGTATCTCGACCAACGCGAGCTGACATGTCGCGATACGATAAACCGCAATCGCCATAGGCTACAATCCGACCTTTATCAAAGGTGGAAACGTGATGGTAAGCATTTCTCCTCCTTACATGAGGCATCACACCAACGTTTCACCAGACAACGCCGGTCAACTGCTGTTTGTGTATGAGAAATCGGTTGGAAACTTGCCTCATGCCAGCACGTTGTAGGTGTCGCCACTGACGCCAACCTTGTGTGAATGCTCTGAAAAGCTAGTCATTTGCATATCACAGCATCTTCTACCCGTCGGTTAAAGTTCGCGTCTGTAGCACGTCATCTTCGTGGTGTAGCAATTTTAATGGCCAGTAGTGTAGATATTAAGGAAAAGTAGATAGACAAATAAATACGCCACGAAAATTTCGTCCGAAATGCACACGCAATTTAATTATTTTGAAATTCTTATTAAGAGGAATTTCAGACAGAAATTCTGCGAGAAATGTACCTGATATCTGCTTTCTTAGGGAACTGTACCAAAGGTCTAAAGAAAAAGATCAATATATCGTCTTTTATGACTATACGAGTATGCTATAAATTCGTGTAACACCACAATTTAGTAGTTTCTTAGCTGCTATAATTTGTATTTCCGTACTTTCCTGAACAATTATCACGAAGAAATATGAGAGAAAGATAGTAATATTACACAGAAGATAGCTACAAGCTTCGCATCAAAGGAATGAAATTTCATATGAAAGTTTTATTTATAAGAATCTATGAGTAGGGAGACGTTTAAATAATAAGACATCGCGAAATAGAAAACAATAAATAAATTGTTAGTTATAGTTAATCTTTCTACGATTTTCACGGCTAGCATGTAACTAATTTTTTAAAGCAGCTATTATTTTGTACACTTCGTTCTTGTAGAGTGGTTAGTACAAAAATGAAAATACACCCCAAATCTGGCCAGAAGTAAACGCTCCACAGATGTAACAAAATGCAGTCAGACTGTAAACGTAACAGAAACCTGAAAGTTCGGAATTCATTCGCAGTCACACAATGTTTTGATAAATTTTGTGTTTGGTCCACGTTGCTACTTAAAGAGCAACCTTAATGGATACATATTTGACGGAATATATTTTCCATGAGGTTTTTGACGTTATATTTTGTCCTTTGCATCATGTTCGGTTGAATTCTGATTAAAGCTAATTAAATAACAGACACTAAGGCAGATTTCCCCGGTTGACTTCTTACAGTCAATTAAACATTAAACCTTCAGTAACGTCACCAGTTTTAGAGGCAGATACAGGACATATCATTACATGTCCAACAAATGATCGACTTAACAATTACACACACACACACACACACACACACACACACACACACACACAAATGTAGAGATTTTCACTGTTTTCTCAGCAACACATTACAGCTCCTTCGTGATAAATGTCCTGCTTTTGGGGGTTTGGCCATGCTGAAAGACATTTTTTTTACACTCGTGGCTTTGCCGTTTGCATCTGGAGTCTTCATCAAATCTATGTTGATTCACCGGCATTACAATCTTTAAAAATACGTAAAAATACACACCGCGCTAGCTCAGGAAGCAATACTTGTAGGATCTCAACACTGTCAAAACAACAAAAAATAATTACGAAAACACAAATAACGGAAGTCTTCATTGTATGATCGAGTTGTTCAATGAACTTCTTCCGATCAACGTTTTCTGTGTATTTTGCTTGGTTGTAATGCAAATTCTGGAAGTGCAAATGTTGATACTTGGGAAAGACTCGAACCAATAGGTTTTTGCTGCGTTCTGGGTGCAAAATTGTGCGTTCTGCAATGGAGTAAGAGCTCGAAGGCGAAGGGCGTGCCGTTGCTTTCGGTCTGGCAGGTGAGCTGTGGTCCACAGATTTCATTGCTTTTCTGTCTGACATACTAACTAGCTACACTCTGCATTATAGAAGCAAGAAGCATATGCGTTTATTCTCTCTCTCTCTTGATCTCTCTCTCTCTCTCTCTCTCCCTCTCTCTAATCAGATAACCCGGGTAATTATTTTCCTGGTTTCAAACCTAGTTGTATTTTCTTTACTGCGAGTAGTAATGCGGTGTTAATTTTTATTGAAAAAAAAACGGAGGTTCTTGTTTCTTGATGAAAGAGTTAGTTGCATCAACAGAAAAAATTGATTGTTTATCTAGTCGTGTGTATGACTAGTCATTACTTGTAAAGATTTCCTCTGGAGGAAAAAATTCTTGTGGCACATTGCCGTAACTTACAAACTTTATCGTGTACACTTTTTTAAAAATAAGAGGAAAGAACATGTTTTTTGTACTGCTAATATTGCAAAACCACTCTGAATAAGAGAAGACTGTGACCCACCTATTAGGCTTCTGGCTCATACTATCACACTACGATCTGCATGATTAATGGCCTGTTCGGATGATGTTGTACAATAATCATAATTATAGCTCCATAATCATTGAACTGCTACAAAATCTTTTATCCATGCTGATTTATCGTAATTTTTATTAAATATTCTGTCAGGCACACAAACCTACAAAAAAAATTCTGGGCTATATTTGGACGCTCCATGTAGAGAGAAGTTGATTCTAAGTCCTCGGCAGTACCTTCATCCAAGTGGCAAAAAGCCAGTTCTCCGGATACCGACTGCAGTAGGCTAATAAATTTCCTGGACCCCCGTACATTTATCTGATATATGAGAACACAGAACTTCCAAACACCGCAGAGAAGTAGAACTCAGCTGAAAGCTAGAGTCAAATATAACAGCCAGGTCGATCACAATCACAGCGTTCTCTAAGGATTTGTTTTTGCGAAAACAGCGTAAGTGCATGGAAAGTTACGAGTCGCGCGGATATATCAGATCATGATAGAGGTAGAGACAAAGACCTATGCTAAACGTACAGTACACCGTTGTCAGTTACACAGCACCAAATAAATGCAAAGAAGTTTAACATACCACTGTACCAGAGTCGAGTCGTCCTATCAACGAATACGGGGCAGCACTCCATTAGTGTATACCGACAGGAAGTGCCAAGTGATAGGCTTTACAGCGATCTATTCGTAGAGAAATTTCTCACGCAGCCTTGCATCTGTTTATCGTAGATTGTTTCTTTATCGTCTTTATAGGATACAAACGAGGGTCGTTTCCTGTGAACTGGTATACCGTATTTTTATTTCAACGTACGGTAGACTGTTGTTAGATTACAGGGCAGCAGGACAACATTTTTCTTAACAAGAGTTTATACTCTGTAGGAATAAAGCAAAGATCGAATACTTACACGATCATATGAAGTCCCATATTTTTAGTGTGTTCACCGAAGCATTACAGCTGAACATCTTGATTCTGCTTGTAGTATCGCCGCATTCGTTAGTCTGAAAACTAAGACTTAGCTCCACATCCAACGCCATTGCTGTTGAGCAGAGATTCAAAGACTCACGGAAAGATTCTTGACAAAGAAACAATTTTGCAGCTGTTCTTGTACAAAATGGGAAGTTACTGAGGAGAAGTATGAAGCCATACATTTTTTGTTTATCAACACGCGCTGCATTTTGCGAGTTACGTGAAAATTGTACTTTCACTCTTTAGTTGTGCACTTCACGAAATATAAAATAGTGGTGGCCTTTGACTGACGGATTAATGAATCACAACCAGAGAGAGTCACGCGATGCAAATATTTGGGGATAAAAGTGTTTTGGTAATAGTAATGGAACGGACACATGGGTTTAGCTAAAGGTGAAGCACATGGCTCATTACAACTCGTTATTAGTATACTGGGAGATTGTAGTTTATCTTCAAAACCGATTGCACATAAAACACTTGTATGGACAATTATACAAAACTTATCAAGTATATGGGATCCATATCAGGTCGGAATAGCAGGAACATCGAGCGTGTTCAGAGAAAGGCAGTGCGAATGATCCCAGTTTTGTTGGACTGGTGAGAGATTTAAACATATGCTGAAAAACGTAAATGGCAGACACTTGAAGAAAGACACCACACAAATCACGAGATCCTGTTTAGAAAACTCCAGTCACTGTATATATCAGGGCATAAATTGCAAAATTCTTCAGCCTAATCTACGAAGGCTATTTTTTTCAACCCCCAATCGCGAAATTAAAACCACAGTGAAAATCTCGTGAAGCTTTGGCCAGATGTGTCAAGCAGTGTCTCTAGGATGCCTATCGGATCACTTCGCACTTTTCAGTTCTGAGCGCACAGTGAGCACGTAAAGATGCCAAGAAAATAGTGTCTCCGCCAAGTGTGAGGCCCTGCTGAGGGGTTTCGCCTGATTTCATGCATCCCACATAACACAACTGTCACGCGTTTTCTTCTGCATGACAAGAATTCTTGGTTGCGTATTGCAGATGCAACGAAGACGCTCCTACAGCGTTTTAGATGGGAAGTGTTTGATCACTCACTGTACACCCGAGACTTGGCTCCCTCAGATTTTCATCCCTACGCTCTAGTTAATGGCTAGCCATAAGGCCAGCATATTGGCACAAACAACAAGGTGCAGACCAGCGAAAGCAATTGGCGGAAGTCATAGGTAGCTGCCTTCTATCACTAGGGTATCGGAAAGTTGGCAAATCTCTAAGTCGAAGTAGGGACTACGTGGAGTTCCCGGGTTCGATTCCCGGCGGGGTCAGGGATTTTCTCTGCCTCGTGATGGCTGGGTGTTGTGTGCTGTTCTTAGGTTAGTTAGGTTTAAGTAGTTCTAAGTTCTAGGGGACTGATGACCATAGATGTTAAGTCCCATAGTGCTCAGAGCCATTTGAACCATTTGACTACGTGGAGAAGAAGTCTGAATGCGTAGCGAAATGTTGCAAGTAGAAAATTTTTGGTTTTTGCTATTCGTTTCCATTTTGCGGCCGGTCAGAGGCTGAAAAAAATTGATCTTCTGTTTTATGAGGGGCGATCAAAAAGTTTCCTTTCGGAGGTCATACAGTAGAGAATCGGTATGCCAACCAAGCAAATCACCGTGAGCATTGAGGCAATCATCCCGCCGACGCAGTAGGCTGAAGATAACCGTGTGATAAAACACCTTGTCCTGGTATGTAGAAGTCCGTAACTACCTGATGCACATCCTGGAACTACAGAAACTGTAGACCCTTGAAAAGGCTGTATGCGGGATAATCGCATGGGGAGAGATTGGGAGTATGGGATGTGTGCTCGAGTGTCGCCCGCTTGAGATGGCGTAACTTGTGCGTTGGAACATTTACGATATGGTTTCGCATGTTGTCATGGAGCAGCAGCCACTTCGTGGCGCACCATTCCACAACGGCGGATTTCAACACACATGCTGCCCCTACACATTCATCATTCTCCGATGGATGACTAACGATGTTACTCCTTCGGCAACCAAGAACAGAGTAACATCACGTTGGTCCTGTATGGGAGCAATTGATAATAACGTCGCCATACTTCATGTTTCAGAATTTTCCGCACGTATATCGCAAAGACGAAAATACCACGCTAATACCTAGTCGTTGGTGGCCACACATACCAATCGGAGTCGCGTAACGTTGCATATACGCTTCAGCAACGCCCTCAAGCGGAAACATTTTGATCGCCCCCTCCCTTTTTTTTGTCATCAGTCATGCGGTCCGCCACGAATTCCTTTCCTGTGCTAAACTCTTCATCTCAGAGTAGCACTTGCAACCTACGTCCTCAATTATTTGCTTGACGTATTCCAATCTCTGTCTTCCTCTACAGTTTTAGCCCTCTACAGCTCCCTCTAGTACCATGGAAGTCATTCCCTCATGTCTTAGCAGATGTCCTATCATCCTGTCCCTTCTCCTTATCAGTGTTTTCCACATATTCATTTCCTCTCCGATTCTGCGTAGAACCTCCTCATTCCTTACCTTATCAGTCCACCTAATTTTCAACATTCGTCTATAGCACCACATCTCAAATGCTTCGATTCTCTTCTGTTCCGGTTTTCCCACAGTCCCTGTTTCACTACCATACAATGCTGTACTCCAGACGTACATCCTCAGAAATTTCTTCCTCAAATTAAGGCCGGTATTTGATATTAATAGACTTCTCTTGGCCAGAAATGCCTTTTTTGCCATAGCGAGTCTGCTTTTGATGTCCTCCTTGCTCCGTCCGTCATTGGTTATTTTACTGCCTAGGTAGCAGAATTCCTTAACTTCATTGACTTCGTGACCATCAATCCTGATGTTAAGTTTCTCACTGTTCTCATTTCTACTAGTTCTCATTACCTTCGTCTTTCTCCGATTTACTCTCAAACCATACTGTGTACTCATTAGACTGTTCATTCCGTTCAGCAGATCATTTAATTCTTCTTCACTTTCACGCAGGATAGCAATGTCATCAGCGAATCGTATCATTGATATCCTTTCACCTTGTATTTTAATTCCACTCCTGAACCTTTCTTTTATTTCCATCATTGCTTCCTCGATGTACAGATTGAAGAGTAGGGGCGAAAGGCTACAGCCTTGTCTTACACCCTTCTTAATACGAGCACTTCGTTCTTGATCGTCCACTCTTATTATTCCCTCTTTGTTGTTGTACATATTGTATATGACCCGTCTCTTCGTATAGCTTACCCCTACTTTTTTCAGAATCTCGAACAGCTTGCACCATTTTATATTGTCGAACGCTTTCTCCAGGACGACAAATCCTATGAAAGTGTCTTGATTTTTCTTTAGCCTTGCTTCCATTATTAGCCGTAACGTCAGAATTGCCTCTCTCGTCCCTTTACTTTTCCTATAGCCAAACTGATCGTCACCTAGAGCATTCTCAATTTTCTTTTCCATTCTTCTGTATATTATTCTTGTAAGCAGCTTCGATGCATGAGCTGTTAAGCTGATTGTGCGATAATTCTCGCACTTGTCAGCTCTTGCCGTCTTCGGAATTGTGTGGATGATGCTTTTCCGAAAGTCAGATGGTATATCGCCAGACTCATATATTCTACACACCAACGTGAATAGTCGTTTTGTTGCCACTTCCCCCAATGATTTTAGAAATTCTGGTGGAATGTTATCTATCCCTTCTGCCTTATTTGACCGTAAGTCCTCCAAAGCTCTTTTAAATTCCGATTCTAAAACTGGATCCCCTATCTCTTCTAAATCGACTCCTGTTTCTTCTTCTATCACATCAGACAAATCTTCACCCTCATAGAGGCTTTCAATTTTTTTCAACCTATCTGCTCTCTCCTCTGCATTTAACAGTGGAATTCCTGTTGCACTCTTAATGTTACCACCGTTGCTTTTAATGTCACCAAAGGTTGTTTTGACTTTCCTGTATGCTGAGTCTGTCCTTCCGACAATCATATCTTTTTCGATGTCTTCACATTTTTCCTGCACCCATTTCGTCTTAGCTTCCCTGCACTTCCTATTTATTTCATTCCTCAGCGACTTGTATTTCTGTATTCCTGATTTTCCCGGAACATGTTTGTACTTCCTCCTTTCATCAATCAACTGAAGTATTTCTTCTGTTACCCATGGTTTCTTCGCAGCTACCTTCTTTGTACCTATGTTTTCCTTCCCAACTTCTGTGATGGCTCTTTTTAGAGATGTCCATTCCTCTTCAACTGTACTGCCTACTGCGCTATTCCTTATAGCGTTAGAGAACTTCAAACGTATCTCGTCATTCCTTAGTACTTCCGTATCCCACTTCTTTGCGTATTGATTCTTCCTGACTAATGTCTTGAACTTCAGCCTACTCTTCATCACTACTATATTGTGATCTGAGTCTATATCTGTCCTGGGAACGCCTTACAATCCAGTATCTGATTTCGGAATCTCTGTCTGACCATGATGTAATCTAATTGAAATCTTCCCGTATCTCCCGGCCTTTTCCAAGTATACCTCCTCCTCTTGTGATTCTTGAACAGGGTATTCGCTATTACTAGCTGAAACTTGTTACAGAACTCAATTAGTCTTTCTCGTCTTTCATTCCTTGTCCCAAGCCCATATTCTCCTGTAACCTTTTCTTCTACTCCTTCCCCTACAACTGCATTCCAGTCGCCCATGACTATTAGATTTTCGTCCCCCTTTACATACTGCATTACCCTTTCAATATCCCCATACACTTTTTCTATCTGTTCATCTTCAGCTTGCGACGTCGGCATGTATACCTGAACTATCGTTGTCGGTGTTGGCCTGCTGTCGATTCTGATTAGAACAACCCAGTCACTGAACTGTTCACAGTAACACACCCTCTGCCCTACCTTCCTATTCATAACGAATCCTACACCTGTTATACCATTTTCTGCTGCTGTTGATATTACCCGATACTCATCTGACCAGAAATCCTTGTCTTCATTCCACTTCACTTCACTGACCCCTACTATATCTAGATTGAGCCTTTGCATTTCCATTTCTAGTTTCCCTACCACGTTCAAGCTTCTGACATTCCACGCCCCGACTCGTAGAACGTTATCCTTTGGTTGATTATTCAATCTTTTTGTCATAGCTTATACCATACTGATAATCCGGTCAATGGGGCAAAGTTTCACGCTCTATGGAGAACGGCCCGGAAATAGACCTTAAAATACGCTACATTAACGCTGCTACACATTTCACAGTGATTTACAGATCATAGATATAGATGTCTTCGATCTGGTTAGGTGACGTATTTCACCTAATGATTATCTTTTGATCTCTGTATATTCGCACACTGGACATCTTTGACACTTTGTTTCACAAACTCCGACTTTTTCAGTTCCTACAATTTTCCAGCTCTACTACTCCTTCATTTTCTAAGATAATCGTTCCTGGATGGCTTACCACCCTCCTTTGCTGCTGGTAAGGCTTCTCCATGGATTTATTTCGTTACTTGATCTTTACAGTATCTTTATTACGTACCTTAATTGCCTACTTACTGCTTAACATCTTCTTATGCTGGCACAAAACAAATGCGTCTATTTTTTCGAGACTCCTGAATTCGCAAGAGCGTGAAATATTTATGAAGAATCAAAAACGTCGCCTTTGGATATGGAATCAAGGTTAAACTAAAAGCCATTCATTTTGACTCTCGATTAGCTACAACGACTCAACTTCCAGCGAAGTGCTGGCTGGGGTGGCCGAGCGGTTCTAGGCGCTACAGTCTGGAACCGCGCGACCGCTATGGTCGCAGGTTCGAATCCTGCCTCGGGCATGGATGTATGTGATGTCCTTAGGTTAGTTAGTTTTAAGTAGTTCTAAGTTCTAGGGGACTGATGACCTCAGAAGTTAAGTCTCATAGTGCTCAGAGCCATTTGAACCATTTGATCCAGCAAAGAAAGAAAGGGCCGGGAGATAGTGACAAGGATACCAAGAGTAGCAGTCTGGGCGTGAAACGTCATTGATAAAACCAAATTGTAAGAGAAAACTTCTGTCTGCAGGCTTACATACCTGTTGTATAAACCAACTTGCAAAATTTATGTCCATAAGCGTAAAACCTATGCTCCACACCGTTGCGATGTACACTAATTATTGTATGTATTATGAGGTCGTTATTTAACAACAAGGCACCGCAAGGGTGATTCATCGTTTATACATAATGTCGTTATGCTGACATCAACGACATCTACAATTTTGGATTTCATTTCAGAACCAAATATTTAATTGAGTGATATGTTTTCCACAGTTAAATTGCATGTCTGAAATTAAATTTTATTACTTTTAAAAATGCTTTTACCCTCAATAATGGCCTTAAAGTAGACATTTTCATTTCCAGAACGCTGATTCATCACACCGCTTAGGCTGGATCTCTGTAACTGTTGTTCAATTCTGCAGTGCTTAAGGAGAAATGGTTTCTGCTTAGGATGTTCCAGACTTCGTCCACCCAACGGTTACCTCTTACTGATGACTGACATTCAAGTTCACCTATGAACTGTTCTGCACAATGTCAGCTAGGCTTCCCTTCTCGTGCTTGCTAACACCGACGATGTCAAATTTCCTGTGACTTTACAGCTTGCGGTAGTACGAGGTGCATTCAAGTTCTAAGGCCTCCGATTTTTTTTCTCCGGACTGGAAAGAGATAGAAACATGCGCATTGTTTTAAAATGAGGCCGCGTTCATTGTCAATACGTCCCAGAGATAGCAGCACCGTACGGCAGATGGAATTTTACTGCCAGCGGCGAGGATGAGAACTGTTTTAAATACTTAAAATGGCGACGTTTTCGTTACTTGAACAGCGTGCAATCATTCGTTTTCTGAATTTGCGTGGTGTGAAACCAATTGAAATTCATCGACAGTTGAAGGAGACATGTGGTGATGGATTTGTGGATGTATCAAAAGCGCGTTCGTGGATGCGACAGTTTAATGAAGGCAGAACATCGTGTGACAACAAACCGAAACAACCTCGGGCTCGCACAAGCCGGTCTGACGACATGATCGAGAAAGTGAAGAGAATTGTTTTCGGGGATCGGACTGTTGAACAGATCGCCTCCAGAGTTGGCATTTCTGTGGGTTCTGTGCACACAATCCTGCATGACGACCTGAAAATGCGAAGTGTCATCCAGGTGGGTGCCACGAATGCCGACGGACGACCACACGGCTGCCCGTGTGGCATGTTGCCAAGCAATGTTGACGCGCAACGACAGCATGAATGGGACTTTCTTTTCGTCGGTTGTGACGATGGATGAGACGTGGATGCCATTTTTCAATCCAGAAACAAAGCGCCAATCAGCTCAATGGAAGCACACAGATTCACCGCCACCAAAAAAATTTAGGGTAACCGCCAGTGCTGAAAAAATGATGGTGTCCATGTTCTGGGACAGCGAGGGCGTAATCCTTACCCATTGCGTTCCAAAGGGCACTACGGTAACAGGTGCATCCTACGAAAATGTTTTGAAGAAAAAATTCCTTCCTGCACTGCAACAAAAACGTCTGGGAAGGGCTGCGCGTGTGCTGTTTCACCAAGACAACGCACCCGCACATCGAGCTAACGTTACGCAACAGTTTCTTCGTGATAACAACTTTGAAGTGATTCCTCATGCTCCCTACTCACCTGACCTGGCTCCTAGTGACTTTTGGCTTTTTCCAACAATGAAAGACACTCTCCGTGGCCGCACATTCACCAGCCGTGCTGCTATTGCCTCAGCAATTTTCCAGTGGTCAAAACAGACTCCTAAAGAAGCCTTCGCCGCTGCCATGGAATCATGGCGTCAGCGTTGTGAAAAATGTGTACGTCTGCAGGGCGATTACGTCGAGAAGTAACGCCAGTTTCATCGATTTCGGGTGAGTAGTTAATTAGAAAAAAAATCGGAGGCCTTAGAACTTGAATGCACCTCGTAACAGGGTATGCTGTGAGTCGCATATGTGGAACTGTGTTACCTTGACTACGTGGCAGATTCGCATTACCTGAACTGGCCAAGAAACCAGAGTATGGTACTATAACCCAGAAGACCTCCATCGCACAATCATGACAAGGAACAAATTGATGATGGCTATTTGAGTAGTATATGAGAGACAAATGGCAGAAGGAAAGACAAACTGTACAAAATAGCAGTTAGGCTTAGCTGAAAACTCTAAGCGAAACTGTCTAAAATGCATTTCCACTGACAGAGACACTGTTTTTCACATACGTTGTCATATGGTCAAAGGAAGACGTGACAGTACCATAACACGTTTAGGTCTTACAGCTCTTCTTTTGTGTGTCCTCGGCCTTATCCTTATGGGGGATTAGAGATGGCTGTCGCAACCAGCCGTTCTCCTGCGATTGATTTTCTGCTGTTGTGTTTGACTGGCTTACCTTCTTAAAGTCTAGTTGCTGTTTTGTACATTCCGCCTTTCTTTCGATCATTTGTCTCTAATATACTACTCAAATGGCCATAATGGATTTACTCCTTGACTTGATTGTCCGGTAGAGGACGTCTGCGTTTATAGCTGCACTCAATTAGATTCTTGGATGCCCTATGCCCCCGTAGGGCCCGAAGGAATTAAGTCAGTAAGTAAGTCAATTAGATTATAACATTTGATATTTCAGAGAAAGTTCTTGTAAATCGTCAATTAAAGTCTTTAACTTCTCTGATTATTTGTTCACTCTGTGATGATACAATGTTGATTTTTCGAGATCCTGTGTCAGAATCTGTACTCATTGTTTATGGGCGAAGAAATATTGCGTTTTTGTTCTCGTAATATTGCTTTGTTTCTAATCGGCTGAAAAAGAGACAAACGGCGATTCTGTTCCACTAATATGTGTTTATTTCGAGACGGATTTTCAACTGGACAGTCGTCAGGAAACAGTTGACTTGCGACCACAAGAGACATTAGTCGTCCACAAGGGCCATTATTGTGTAGAAAACAAAACATTAGAAACAAAGATGCTACTAACTCGGAAACATAATCTTTGGTCATGGTATTAGGTGAGAAATGTCGAAAGAGCGCTCAACATGCTAAATTACAGTAGTAAATAACAATTCAGAAGATGAATCGTGGATAGTATCAAACACGGTACATAACGAAAACACAGTATTAAAGAATACGGGATTTTTGAATGTAACACTGAAATGTGTAAGGAAAACAAAGAAATGTATATGACATTAATATTGTGGTACAAGTTTCTTGAGTAAAATATGATTATTGGGACTGAGGTCTAGTTGTGGGCAGCCAGTTAATTGGATCATTTGTTGCTTAGCGTTCTGATGTGCTCATCTATAACTGATCATTTGGAATCAACTCAGGGTTTTGAGCTAAATGCTTATCTACCTTGAGTACTTCTAATAGGTTAAGTTTTTCTCTTTGTTCGCTATATATAGCACTCCTATGTTCACTCTGTATCTGTCACCATCCTAACAATCTTTAGTATTACGTTCATTCACACTTCAGTATCGTGGGATTTCGTTAAGAACTGTACTCGATACTATTCGACTTCTAAATTGAAATTTAACAATATAATTTAACATGTTTGGTGCATAACACGGGTGATGAGCACTGTATTCGACATTTCTCACCTAATATCGTGGCGAACGATTGTATTTATGTGTTGATACTGTTTTTGGTTCTAATGTTTGGTTTTCTACACGAAGTGTCTCTTGTGGACGCTAGAAAATGTTTTCTTGATTGGGGCACAATAAGCCGAAAATCGGTTAGAAGTAAATATTGGTAGAAAAAAGGCAATATGTTTGCTTTTTGACCTTAATTTGAAATTGTTCTGCAATGAAGTGGTGGGGAGAAATATATTCACTGTGTTCTGGCGTTGTTGAGCGATCACGCCAGGAGGCAATGCTACTTCCTATACTGTTTACGAAACATTACGTTGCATCCTTTACAATGAAACTTGTGCTTCTCACGGTTTTCTACAAGGCGTTTGTATTTTCAGTACCTATTTGTAACAATATATATTTCTAAAGGTATGTCGCGCGGGATTAGCCGAGCGGTCTGGGGCGCTGCAGTCATGGACTGTGCGGCTGATCCCGGCGGCGGTTCGCGTCCTCCCTCGGGCATGGGTGTGTGTGTGTTTGTCCTTAGGGTAACTTAGGTTAAGTAGTGTGTAAGCTTAGGGACTGATGACCTTAGCAGTTAAGTCCCATAAGATTTCACACACATTTGAACATTTTTTTCAAAAAGTATACAACTGATCACAGTTTTATTTCCACTGAATGCATTATTATGACCTACTATTCGGTTATTAAGTTACATTTGAAAGTATACCCCACATTCTCCACACAATTGTTAAATCTTTAAGGAGCAGAATCCACGGTATTTCTTAGTTTCTCAACTGCGACAATTACAAACACGTCACGGACATTTTGTCGAGACTGTTGATGTCTTTCGTTTTTTTTTTTTTGCACACTTGTTTCTTAGCTCAACCCCAAGGTAAGAAGTAGCATGGGGTACATCAGTGCTGCATGCAGGTCAATCCGTCTGCTGGGGAAACTATCATCGAGCCTTTCTCTCACAGTACCTCTTAAAACACTGATGTAAAAGAAAATTAGCACTTGCATGATATTGTCTCAGCAATTCTATTTTCCAGAGCACTGTGAGAAGCATGTTTAGCTCCCCATTTTTGAAGATCTTACCACCACATAGCTACTTGCTAACCACTTACAACAGTAATTCTTCGTGCGTCTTTATCAAATATATTTCCTTTTACTACAATTATTTCCCATCATTGATTGCGTAAGCGTTTTGTAATAGTTACCGCTTTTGGCGTTAGCCATCTCCACAACTGTTACAGCAAATATGAAAGGGAGTACTGCCTCTCTTTCAAGAAACTAAACGAGACGAAAAATTAGTTAGCCTCGGAGACATCATACCGTCTAGTCTTGATAACAGAGTAAATTTGTTGAGGAAGAGAGCCCACACGTTTCTCTACGGCGTATCTACTCGTATCTCAAAACCACTAGTTGATTATTATAGCCCGTAGAGCTGCGTTTAACACACTGTTTCAAATAGTTACAGACATTTTCTGTCGGATGAATATCGGATGATTTAGCGAGCCAGTCGAGGCGCCATAGAGTCCCCGAATATTCGTCAAACCAGGATCGTATGTCTACATCTCTGTGAACACGGCTATGATCGCCTTGAAAGACATTAGTTAGTACTCATAGCGTACTCTTCATGAAGATGTAGAAGAAAGGGCAACACCTGATCCTAAGAATGTTCAGAGCAAATTAAATGATTGATAGAGAAACACCCCTAAAGTGTCACCAACACTCCACACTTCACACACAGTGCGTTAAACACCTCATTGGGACGTCGATGCTCTCGCGCCACGAATCGTTTGAAAAGAGGCAAGGCTTCGATTCGTCGGGCCATACCACATGTGTTATGCAGCAACTATTCCATTTCTATTTTGTTTAGCTTAAGAAAGTAGTGCAGCTTGATGTGCTATAACGAGCAAATGCCTTTTGCAAGACATCCAGATGTTCACTTCCTGCAGTAAACTTCGCAATGTTCGTTTGGAAACAGGTTTACCTGAAATTCGCTGACATCTGTCGGGTTTGAAATCGACTGTCACTGACAGGATGTGACACTCCTCTCCAAGTCCCTATGGGTTAGAACCTTTTTACGACTACTGTTCTTGCGCTGTGTCACATGGCTGCGGGGAGTACACAATACAGCCAAACACGGTAGATAAGGTGCAGTTCTGTTACGTCGACCCATCTTACTGCTGTGATTCCATAAAATCGACTGGCAAATACACATAACTTGACTGAGCCCACCTCCGTAGCCTAGCGGTAGCTCAAAAGGCTCTGAGCACTATGGGACTTAACATCTGAGGTCGTCAGTCCCCTAGAACTTAGAACTACTTAAACCTAATTAACCTAAGGACACAACACACATCCATGCCCGAGGTAGGATTCGAACCTGCGACCGTAGCGGTCACGCGGTTCCAGACTGAAGCGCCTAGAACTGCTCGGCCACAATGGCCGGCGTAACGGCAGCGTTAGCGCCTACCACGCAGGGGGCCCGGGTTCGATTCCCGGCAGGGAACTGGTGTTGTGTGTCCATCATCATTGACTCGCAAGTCGCCGTTGTGGCGTCACCTAAAAAGGACTTGCAATACGGCGGCCGAAATCCCCCGCCCAACAATGCCATACGGTCATTACCTTTTTTTCTGCCTTGACTTAACCCAAAGGAAGAGGATCAAATGACCGCCTGGTACCAGATTTGCGCCATCTTTATCTCGCGATATTGACCAGTGAGCCTTTTTAAGGGATGGCTACTATTATGTTCGATGGTCTTACTGTATGTGCTCGACAGTGCCCTGCTAGATGTAGCAAACTTGATTCGAATAGTAACTGCTTCCGTGGCCTGTGAGTCTCTTGACATGGGACCCATAGAAAATGATTTATTAACGTCCTGAAGTACTCAACATATATCCATTATGGACTCGCATGTAAGCCACAGGGTGCGATTCCTCCAGGAACATATCCTGTTTGATATGTCGCGACGTTTAGCTGCCCTTACACATCTCTCAACAGAATAGAAGGATCACTTTTTCGAAACTCCGTACTGTCTCCCACTGCGACGCATAAGTCTGCCTCAAAGGTGCCTCTGTAACAGTGCAAAGGCATGGCGCCCTTTAACGTCAACCTCGGATTCGACGACGCTTCAGGCAGCAACCTATCGACACCTGCGAAATAAAGGCCAGAGATCGGAAGTTCATGTGGCATGTAAAGTGGGGTAATGACGTCCCTTTGGCACCAAATTTCACCACAATTCTGCCCAACGCCACAGTGGACATGTCACCCAATTGGAAGGTCTTCAGAGCCCTTCTCACCCACACTGCGCCCCTCCTTTTGTGCTCTCTGTAATGAAGGTGTGAACCGCGATTCCCGGCATTGAAATCATGCAGTTTCCTTATGAGTGGCCAAGGAAAACTCTTGAGACACACCGCTGCTCAAATTCGACACGAAAATTCCTCAGGGGTGGCATACAGGACGTCAATGAAATCACCCCCTTCTTTGGGACGTTGGTTCCCACACATTTCGCTCTCGAAAACGACATTGCAGTGCGATGTGTAACATGAAGACGTTCTCAATATTCTTCGATACTGCTTGTAAGGTGTCAGACAAATCCAACACCTTCCATATAAACCCTGACATGATAGCAAATCCGGCAGTGTGTCACATAGCTCCGAATGAATCCTGACATTAAATTAACCAAAGTAATACGAACAACGAGTGAGCAAATGGAATACCACAGACTAACACAAGAACGCCTAAATGCATGTCATATCTTCCCACCGTGAAACAGACGCAGTTCCGAGGGGAGAAACGAGAACAGAAGCCGAGAGCAGAATCGTGTAAGCGAGAAGGCCCTACGATAAGGAACGGACACCCACGTCGCCAGCCGACCGCCAAGATCACCCCCAGCCCATGTTAAAAGATAGAGCCCTCCAGAAGAACAGTATAGATCTTACGATAACACTAAAAGGGCCACACCCGCTGCAAGTTTTAGCGTGAGACTATACGCGTCTCTGTTCCGTTGCAAACATTAAAAACATTGCCCCACCACGAAAAGTATAACGTTTCCCATTGGATAAACAGAATTTTTGTTGGCGGAGCTTAAAGTTAACATTGAGACGCTGATTGGTCAGTTGAAAACACAGACAGACACCTTTTTTTAAAACAAACTTCGGGAAATTGTAGTAAGGAGAAGTTAGGAGGGAGTTGCTTCCGAGACGGCGAGGTGCGTGGAGCTGTGCTGCCCGCCACCCCCTGACGCTGCCTAACCAACGACAAGGTAACGAACGCACGCGATGCCGCATTTTTGAGCGCATAAGGCTTCACTCAGAACTGCAGAAGTCTCATCTGTTACATCCCCTTTTTACGTAATACTAGTGTCGATCGTCAATTAAATCTCATGGTGTTCACATTTGCTACGTAAGTTAAAATCTGAAACGCGATGATTTTTCTGTTATATAATTATTGAGAAGCCACATCAGCCACTGTAATTTACGACAAGTTAGGTAAGTAATTAAAGATAATTGAGGGTCACTGTAGACCATTTTGATAGTTTTCTCTTTTATGAAACTTAACTTAAATCTAGATTATAGATGTGATATGGCATAGGTCATCCTTCGATCCATTGTAGAACTTGGAAACCCATTCAGGGAATATTCGTTCACATTTTTGTTGAATGCAGTTGGTTTTTATCATCCTGTATTAAAACATTTCCTTTTATCAATAGTGCAATTTATAAACAATGTTTTGTGAGTAGAATAAAATTTCCAATGGTAAACTTAACCGTTTTTTGGACATTATTTTACCAGCTAACTAAAAATAGGTAAGCCTTAAACCCCTTCCACTAAATTTAGTTAGTATTAAGATTCTTTTACAGTGAGTGCAGTGGAGCTGACGCTGAAATAATTAAGTATTCGATTATATCATCGCTAGTTGCACTAAACTCTTCTGAACTCTACATGTCATGTGTGGTCTGACGTCTCCTTACCAGCAACAGGTCCCAGGTTCAAACTAGTCAATTCCCTAAAAAACACGCTCAGAGCGTCGTTGCGCGAAAGTGGTAGGGAGACACGACTTAGAACAGACAGACACCACGCAGAATGCTAGCTGCTGATACCTCTCTGACGCTTCAACCCTTCTCTAAGGACATTTCTGTAATGGCACATTTTGAAATTTCTCAATAAATGGGGGCGGGTACTGAACTTGTGGATCTTAGAGGGAGCTTTTACGGTTTCATTCACACACGAATCAATGCCGCACCCATCCATGATCACGTGCAACAGGATCACTGAGAAAGCATACCATCCCTTTGCTGCTTCGGGTCACGTCCAGATTTCGTCGAACGGTTTTTGACGGTCTCCAGTGGTTCCATTCTGTACACCAGAGAAAAAATTGCGGTCGCTCTGCACTCCAAGGTGGTGGGATCACGTTTAAAGAAGCTGCTACCCCACAATGTCCTTCGGTTGAGGCGTCAGGAAGGTGCCAGTAGTATCAAAGACTGCCAAGAACGTCTTCATGTTGCACATCGTACTGCAAACTATAGTTTTCGACCGCGAAATGTGTGGGAATCAACGTTCCAAGGAAAGTAGTGGTTTCATTGACATCCTTTATGCCATCCCCTTAGGCCTTTTCGTGTCGATTCCGAGCGGCGATGAGTCTCAAGTGTTTTCCTCGGTCACTAATAAGAAAACTGCAGGATTTCAAAGCTGGAAGTCGTGGTTCTGGCCTCCACTGCAGAGGCGTCTATAGAAGAGGTGCACTATTGGTAAGAAGGGCTGTGACGATCTTCCCATCGTCCCCGGCGGCCTTGGGCAGAATTGTGGTGAAATTTGGTGCCAACGGGAAATCAGTAACACACTTTACGTGTCACGTGAACTTCTGAACTTTCACTTTCCTTTCGCATGTGTCGGCACTTTGCTGCTTGAAAACTCGTCTAGCCCATGGATGACTTCGCAGGCCGCCACGCTTAATTACTGGTTTTCAAAAAAGTGATCCTCCGATTCTGTTTGGCAGCGTGTTAGCACATTGACGCTACACATCACTTTGAATTTACTCAGAGACAATATATAGTTCAGTCATCATATCATAATACAGTCTTGGTTAAATGTCAGGTGTTATGGGTTTAATCAATCCTGGAGAAATAAATCAACAAATAAATAACAAAATGTATATGTTCATGCGCATAGTCTGTGGTATCACCCATACATCCATACACCCATAAGCGTGTTTCAATTTTCACAAGCATTAATGTACTTCGCCGTAGAGTTCAATCAGCTAATCGATATTTTGTGAGTGATGGAGATGCGCCAGACTCATACCAAATCGACATGATAGACTCATGACACTGACAATATATATTGGGAGGTCATCCTAAACACTGATCTTTAGCACCTGCAATAATATTTTACAACTGTGGTTCAAGTTAGGAAGGCGCTTAAAAATGGTGCAAATGGCTCTGAGCACTATGGGACTTAACATATGAGGTCATCAGTCCCCTAGAACTTAGAACTACTTAAACCTAACTAACCTAAGGACGTCATACACATCCACGCCCGAGGCAGGATTCGAACCTGCGACCGTAGCAGTCGCGCGGTTCTGGACTGAAGAGCCTACAACCGCTTGGCCAGCGGCCGTCAAGGCACTTAAAACGTTCCGAAGAAACCCCTGCAGCACATAGAGACAAAGCGAACGAATTGTTCAGAATAATACGACTATGGTGTGAATTTGCGATCGATACCCTCAGGAGATCTATTTCAATAGCCATGCAGGATCTCAATAGCCCCACGCGATTAGTGCCTGAGAGGACAGCCATAGCGGTCGCCTATACCTCCATTATGTACCTTCAGTCAGGTAATGGGATTTTTTGCACTAAAATAACTATCTACGTAGAGTGCTAGATGACGTCTGGTGCAGCACAAACTGTCAGCACTATGACCACTGTTCCGGCTTCCCTCGATGCGGAAGCAGAGAACGAATCGCCGACAACCCTGTGCCTACCACAAACGTTGTACGCAGGAGTGGCTGCAACTCGTGTTTACAAACAAGTACAAATTTTACTCGTAGCACCTCGGTCGATACATCTGTTTGAGGAGGCTCGGAGGAGAATGAACGTTGCCAAATTGTATTCGTCTAGCATCGGAGTTGATGGTATAGGATGCAATTGCGTACATAACACGATCACCTCTGATTTGCATATCTGGTAATTTGGACAGCAGCCCTTACGTTTCTGACGCCTTGAGACCTCCTGTCTTCGAGATCTCTGTGACGTTACTTTTCAAGAAGGTAGAACAGCTGTATTGACCAATCATAATACAGAGTGTGTTCGACTGTTGCCCTACACAGCACATTCTGAAGATTTCTTACCATTGAAATGGGTTGCTGAGAAACTGGTACGCAAACATTCGCAACCCACTACACTTGGTGAGCTCTGGAACAGAGTTGAAGCAGCATGGAGTGACGTACCCGAATCTGTCTTCCAAATTCATTGCGACTTGATGCTCATCCTAGTTAGAACCATAGCTGCTGCCAGAATTGGCAGCTCTGCGCACTAACTATGAATTGACTCATGTTTTTTTCTTAGTGTACTGTATACGCACAATACGTAAAATTTTCGTTAATTGCTGTTCTTGCCCGTGCTACAGTTGTGACACCTAGCAGGGGACATACGAGGGGTTTTCAATAAGTAATGAACACATTTTCTTTTCTGAAACCAAGGTTGGGTTTATTCATAATCCCGATGCACCATATTACGCCCCATTTGTTGGCTACAAAACCCTAGTTTTCAACATAATCCCCGTTCAGTGCGGTGGACTTCCGACATCTTACGAGGAGGACCCGTATGCCCGGAACGTATCACTCGACTAGTCGACGTCGGAGCCAACATCTTGCTGCATCAATAACCACCCCATCACCCAGGTACTGATTGTCGCAGAGTGCATTCTTCATTGGCCCAAACGGATGGAAGTCGGAAGATACGAGATCCGGGCTGCTCGGTGGAGGAGGAAGAAGAGGCCCATGAAGTCTCGTGAGCTCCTCTTTGGTGCGCAGATATGTGCGAGGCCTTGCGTTGTCACGGAGAAGGAAAAGTTAGTTTTCATTTTTCTGGCGACGAGTGCACTAGAAATCGTTTCGTGCATTTCCTAAAGGTAGTACTTTACCGGCTTAGAATTTGGATTTGAACTTCTTCTTCAAAGGAGAAGTGTGTGGCGCCACCCCTTGGATTGCTGTTTTGTTCCCAGCTCGAAGTGATGAACCCATGTTACATCACCTGTGACGATGTTCGACAAGAAACTGTCACGATCAGCCTTTTAACGCGCAAGCAAATCCGCGCAGAGGGCTCTTCGTTGCTCTTTATGATCTTCACTGGGCGGCGAGGAAACTCAGGCACGTACACTTGAGTCCCCAGATGGTGGATGAGTGTGTCAGCACTGCGAACAGAGACGTCCAATTGTTTAGCGATGTGTTTGATTGCAATCCGACGATCACCTCGAACGAGAGGGTCCGCACGTTCCAAAATTGCAGGAGTTGCAGCTGTGGTGCGGCCGGCCGGCATTCGTGAGATGGGACAGGTTTGAGCGACCTAGTTGCGATGTTGACAGACGCCTTGCTCAACGACACACCGTGCTTTCTTTCACTGCTAGGTCTCCGTAGACATCCTGGAATACCTATGAATACCTGACACGCTCTGGTTTTCCGTCAAAAGAAACTCAGTGACATTTCTCTGCTTGGAACGCATCTTCGTTACAGACGCCAATTTGATCGCTATTTAAAGCGCCCCCTACCAATCGGAACTTCATGAAACTATAGAGGCTGAAGCGGGAATATTACGCGATATCTCACGACAAATTCCGCATTTTTTTTCAAACGAAAGTGGCCGAGAAAAAAAAGGGTGGCGTTACTTATTCAACGCTCCCCGTAATTCATGAATTACCATTTAACAGATGATCTCTTCTTTTATAAATCTGTGAAAAGGTGCATCTTTTCGTAGCAGTATATTTAAAATTACACGATGCATACTTTAACACAACAAAGGCAGCTATAAAAGTTGTATCCCGAAGCCAGTGTTTGACGACGAGGATTAATTAGGGTAACCAATTATATTCCTTTGGTCGGATTCATTTTGAAGTAAAGTAAAACTCATACGCTATTGAAGCACAATCAAAATAATGTCGTTAACGAAGCCAGCTGTGCGCTTGAGACAGGGGTAATTGAAACCAACAACGCGCCAGGTCCGCGCTGTGATTGCCTATCAATCATACATGCTGTTGCCCACTGAGGTAGATATCTCTCTAGAAACCAGTTCGACGTTACATGTACCAGAAACAGCGAAAGCGGACCAAGAGAAGACTCTGAGCACATCGACTGACGCAAGACGAAGCGAAAGTAATTTGTTGGTAAAGATTTGAATTTAGCAAGATGAGAAGAAGTGTGAAAGAATATTTTCATGGTGGACGGCAAATGCGGCACGTTGGAGGATTCGAGCAAGCAGTTGGACTCTGATTAAAACCTGGTTACGGAGAGTGAATGGACTGTGTTTTACGGAGCGTGGAGTTACAAGAACTTTATTAGTCGACGAAATAGCAAAGGTATTTGGATTGTGTCGTTAAGAAGAACTGTGTCCTAAGTGCGAACTTGTTATCAAAATCTGTGAAGGATATGTGGATTTTTTATACCAACAAACTGTTTAGAACTGTTGTAACTGGTTTAAGGACATAGTACGTGTGGTGGAATTTTGAATAAAAGTGCTTCCGCCCGCCAAATATATCTGTAGTTCGGGAGCGTTGTTACAACAAACAGTTTGTGATTTAACCATATAACACTTCTAAATCCCATGCAGGCTTGTTTATAAGCTGCAAATTTAGTGGAAGTATTTATTTGTGAATTTATAGACTTTTAAGAAAAGATACTGTCATGTCACCATCTTTGTCAAGCAGCTTAGAGATGATCGTAGATCACGTCACCAAGCTTCCTCTACTAGCAACTGCGGCTATTTCAGGTAGGAGAATCACAGATTTACACCTTTGGAAACTCCACATTCAAAACAAAAATAGGAAAACTTATGTACGATACCATAATACGACATAACCTTCAATATGTGTGAGCAGTTTAGTGACATAATAAAATAGTAGATACAACTCTTTACAACAGAAATTTAAATAAATGATAATTAATTGAAACGCTCAGCTGCCGACAGGTGTTGTTGATATACCCCGATGGAGACAGATGAAAATGTGTACCCCGACCGGTACTCGAACCCGGGATCTCCTGCTTACATGGCAGGCGCCCTAACCATATTTTTTTAAAATTTTGTTTGGTATTCTTCGTTGCGTTTGGTCTGGGCGGACGTCACAAGACGTCCATTCAAGTTGATCGTTGATTCCTTTACTCAGTACTTTTAATATAGAGGGCGAGCAGCCTTCTGACCGAACGCGTTGAGCTACCGTGCCGGCATCCATCTGAGCCACCGAGGACACAGATGAATAGCACGACTGCAGGGACTTATCCCTTGCACGCTTTCCGTGAGACCTACATTCCCAGCTGTCCACAATCTACACTCCAGGAAATGGAAAAAAGAACACATTGACACCGGTGTGTCAGACCCACCATACTTGCTCCGGACACTGCGAGAGGGCTGTACAAGCAATGATCACACGCACGGCACAGCGGACACACCAGGAACCGCGGTGTTGGCCGTCGAATGGCGCTAGCTGCGCAGCATTTGTGCACCGCCGCCTCCAGTGTCAGCCAGTTTGCCGTGGCATACGGAGCTCCATCGCAGTCTTTAACACTGGTAGCATGCCGCGACAGCGTGGACGTGAACCGTATGTGCAGTTGACGGACTTTGAGCGAGGGCGTATAGTGGGCATGCGGGAGGCCGGGTGGACGTACCGCCGAATTGCTCAACACGTGGGGCGTGAGGTCTCCACAGTACATCGATGTTGTCGCCAGTGGTCGGCGGAAGGTGCACGTGCCCGTCGACCTGGGACCGGACCGCAGCGACGCACGGATGCACGCCAAGACCGTAGGATCCTACGCAGTGCCGTAGGGGACCGCACCGCCACTTCCCAGCAAATTAGGGACACTGTTGCTCCTGGGGTATCGGCGAGGACCATTCGCAACCGTCTCCATGAAGCTGGGCTACGGTCCCGCACACCGTTAGGCCGTCTTCCGCTCACGCCCCAACATCGTGCAGCCCGCCTCCAGTGGTGTCGCGACAGGCGTGAATGGAGGGACGAATGGAGACGTGTCGTCTTCAGCGATGAGAGTCGCTTCTGCCTTGGTGCCAATGATGGTCGTATGCGTGTTTGGCGCCGTGCAGGTGAGCGCCACAATCAGGACTGCATACGACCGAGGCACACAGGGCCAACACCCGGCATCATGGTGTGGGGAGCGATCTCCTACACTGGCCGTACACCACTGGTGATCGTCGAGGGGACACTGAATAGTGCACGGTACATCCAAACCGTCATCGAACCCATCGTTCTACCATTCCTAGACCGGCAAGGGAACTTGCTGTTCCAACAGGACAATGCACGTCCGCATGTATCCCGTGCCACCCAACGTGCTCTAGAAGGTGTAAGTCAACTATCCTGGCCAGCAAGATCTCCGGATCTGTCCCCCATTGAGCATGTTTGGGACTGGATGAAGCGTCGTCTCACGCGGTCTGCACGTCCAGCACGAACGCTGGTCCAACTGAGGCGCCAGGTGGAAATGGCATGGCAAGCCGTTCCACAGGACTACATCCAGCATCTCTACGATCGTCTCCATGGGAGAATAGCAGCCTGCATTGCTGCGAAAGGTGGATATACACTGTACTAGTGCCGACATTGTGCATGCTCTGTTGCCTGTGTCTATGTGCCTGTGGTTCTGTCAGTGTGATCATGTGATGTATCTGACCCCAGGAATGTGTCAATACAGTTTCCCCTTCCTGGGACAATGAATTCACGGTGTTCTTATTTCAATTTCCAGGAGTGTACATACGTGATGTTCCTAATACAAATAAATGATTAAAATTAACTAATAGACACTTCAAAACTGTAAGAAATACATTCAGATATCAGAATTCAGCATATTTGTCACTGTATAAACAGCAATAGTGGACTCTCTAACAGATAATTGACACGCAGCTTCTGTTACCCTCGGGTTCCTTACACAATTATTTTGGAATATTCGTTTACAGAACTTGTAGTGTTCCTTAGGCGATTTTTACGGACAGTGCGTGTGCAATGCATAAAAAAAGTGAATAAAATAAAACAAACAAAACTTAAGAGACATTTGTGAAGAAATGTGCGATTAATATTTACAAAAAAGTGTAACGTAAATTGATGAGAAAAAGACCTTATCACTGATAATTAATATCGCAGTAAAAATAGACTGAAATAAAATATTTATATCTTTGTGTAACTATATATCAGATGAACAAAACAAATCGAACTTCTTATGCTTCCTTTGCTATATAGAGATTGCTTGTAGCGCTTAACGCTTGCAGATGTTATTATTGTTTTCTCTTCTAGACGATGTTAACGTGTGTATGTAAAATTATTGCTTAAAATGCATGTATAAAAATAGCGCATGTTATTATTTCAAGATAATGCAAGTACCTCATCTTAATGTTTCACTTGACGAGAGAGATTAATTAGTATTTTTCAGCTGCTACGACGCCCAAAAGCCATTATTGCTGACTAGCAACAATTGACCGCCATTTCGCAGCACATTTAAATATTATGTTATTTTGCAATTTTCATTCATAACAGAGGCTACGAAATCATTTCAAATCCTTATTTAATTTGAGTTTGAGTATTTCAGTGTTTCAAATTTGCGAGAGGTCAGATATTTTCAGCGATACCATTTGGCGCAGATATGTGAATTCTGGCTTGGACTTTATTTCGTGGAATTATAAACTTGTAGAGAGCCTGGCGCTCATCAAAATAAAATCAAACATTTACTTGGCCTCCTACAAAGTACTCAGCTTATAATGGTTTTACCTACGCAATGAAAATAATTAATGTTAAATTCTCACCGTACGTAGTTATAGTGATAATATACTTACACCACTAGAAAAGCACACTTTATTTCCCAAGGCATAATTCCACCCACACCTAGTATTGAATGTTCTGTGTCTGTGCACTAATGGCTCCAGTAACACAACAGTTTTGCACTGGGTATGTAGGCAATTTGCGGTTATGACAAAGTTTTGAAAAGACCATAGCTCAGTACATTAGTTGTAGCTCCTGTGTCTACATATACTTCTATTGGGATGTGATTTATTCGTGCCTTTAATATGGTTTGCACTATTTCGATCTTCTTGTTATCGCATTTATTCGGTTCCGTTAACAAATCCTGTTGCATGGTGTTGCCTTCTTGGTATCTCATCATGCGAATATTGTTTTGGTAGTTGTCCCGAGATGTACCTCCGCTCCGTCCGTCAACCTACAATGGGGAGCTTATTGAGGTCGGTTCTCGTTTGACGGTCGCGAAATGTTATTGATTCCTTCACCTGTCATTTCAACAATCCTCCAAGGCTGTGGTATCACATTTGTGTTTGGCATCGTATTCCGGTTGTCACCTTGGTAATTATTACTGCTTACTGTATTATTACTGCATTTAACTGTGCATCCACTGCACCGGATAGCTATGATTATTCGGACTGCTATTTTGATTAGGCAACGCTCTGACAGTTATCAATAATTTCATTCGCTCATAGGGCAGCGTCACCTTGGATATGCGCTATTATAAACAGAATCTTTTGTCGATCGTTCCACGCACTGGGTAAAATATTCCGAAATCCCTTTATAAATATCGCAGGTGCACCGATTTCTTTCCCGCGTTGTAAACTTGAAACTGACGGTGTGTTATTACACTGTCTTCAATAGTGGTAGTTACAGTAGAAGAAGTTGGTCCCATGTGATTACGCATTGGCTTACTACGCTGTACATTTTCGTCCAATCTGTCAAAATTCAATACGGGCTGATGTGACACCTAAGTAGTGTTTGCGTCACCATAAGTACACTGGCTTAGTATATCTCCGTTATCATATTTCAGCGCCTGTGAACGCGAACGTTTCAGTTCGGATATACGATTTATGACCTCTTCAAGCTATTACAGCATCACCGGTCTATTGCGGTCTAACTGTGTTGATGAGGCAGTAAATTTATCCACAGGGCAGTGACTGCGTCACTGCAATTCACTTTGGAGGTGTGGTGGTGGGACTTGTAGTCCCGTACCACCCTCTGACGGTGACAGTACTACATCAGTCAGGCAGAGAAATTTAGCCTAACGTGGGCGGGTGTGGTTGGAAAGTATTGGGCGTAGAAGGGGGGCTAGTCCCGCCAAAGGATGCGTCCGTGGTGGGCGTGCCAGACCTATCGTTAGCCATGGTCGGAATCCGATTCCTCTAGGATGGTTAGGGGAACCGGATGTCGATGCCAGCGGCGTGGAAGTGTGGTCCCAACGTGGCGTAACCCATGGACAGTGTCCCGCAAGGCATCCACTTTCTCGTAGAGCCGCCGCGCGTTGTTGCGTATGGTCGTCTTTAGGGGGACGATATCAGCTTCCTCGTGGAGAGTGACAATTCTCGTGAGTGGCGGGGCGTGGAGGTTCCACCTGAGCACCTTGTTCTGCAGGCGCTGCAATGTCCGCATCCTGGTGACACTAATCGTGGCCCATGCAGCAGATCCATACGTGAGGGCAGGCAGGATAACTGTTCGGTAAATGCGGAGCTTGGTATGCAGGTTAAGTTCCCTACTGCGAAAGAGCGGGTACAAAGCCCTGGTTAGCTTTTGCCCCTTGTTGTTGACATACTCCGCATGACAGTGGAAGAGCAACTTGTGGTCCATCTGGACCCCGAGATAGGTGGTTGTCGGGGACCAGGGCACCTGCACACCTGCAATCGAGATATTGCGGCGGAGGACTGGGCGCCGTTTCGTGAAGTAAACTGCCGTAGTTTTGGCGGCGTTGAGAGCTATTTTGTTTGTCCGGCACCAGGTGATAGTGTCGTCCACCTGTCGCTGGAGGCGGGCGACGACGGCGTCAGTAATGCGGCCAGTGGTGTATAGCGCTGTGTCGTCTGCGTATTGTGCAAGGTGGCACTCGGGGATGACCGGCATATCATTCACATAGATATTAAAAAGGATGGGAGATAGCACCGATCCTTGCGGAGTGCCTGCCGACAATTGGCGAATGCCAGAACGCATTCCCCGTTGAGCCACTAGGAAAGTCCTGCCACGGAGGAAGTCATCCACGATCTTGACATAAATATCCGGTATAGGGGTCTGTGTCAGCATCTTGTGTACGAGGTTGTCTTGCCAGATCTTGTCGTAGGCGTTTTGCAAGTCCAGAAAAACGGCAGCTGTCGATTTGGCGGTGTTGAAGCCTTTGCTGATGTGTTCAGTGATCCGTAGGACCTGAAGTTCAGCAGAGAGGTGCGAAGTGAATCCAAACTGTCCAGGACGGATCGTCCCAGCTGCTGCAAGAAGTTGGGAAAGTCGGTGAAGGATCACAGATTCAAGGACCTTCGCCATAGTGTTTAGGAGGCTGATGGGCCTGTTGTTGGTGGGGACTGTAGGGTCCTTGAACCTCTTGGGGATCGCAATCAGCTTGGCTTGTTTCCACTGAGGGGGGAAAAGGCCAGATGTGAGACAACAGTTTAAAATCTTGGTGAACAAGATGAGTGGTGTGCGTGGAAGGTGGCAAAGATGTTCATTTAAAATTCCGTCCAATCCAGGGGCCGACCGGCCACGTTTCCGTCGAAGGATGCGCTGAATTTCTGCCATGGACGTAAGAAGGAGAGCAGACTGGGGTGGGCGGTTGCGGAAAGCAGCAACAGCTGTCAGGACTTCATGTTCTTCCTGTAGTTCGTTCGGAGAAAGGTCCTGGACCAGAGGGCGGTTTTGGGCCTCGAACGCATCTGCCAGCGTTTCCACAATTTGCAGGGTATCATAAGACAAGCCCGCTGCTGTGCGAATAGGATGGGCAGTCGCTGGCTTAGAACGCTGCAGGGTGCGAATGACAGCCCAGTCACTTTTTTGGTGGAGTAGGAAAGTGGACATCCTGTCCTCCCACTGTTCAGACCTCCATTCGGCGAGCCGGTGGCTGAATTCGCGTTGGAGGCGTCTCATTTGGCGTTTGTCCTGAGGGTCACGAGACTGCTTCCACCTCCGGCGGTAGCGGTTCTTTTGCACCTTCAGCTCTCGTAACAGAGGGGGCAAGTCGTCCAGGGGTGTTAAATTTCGAGGTGCAGTGGAGGTGGAGAGTTTCACCGCTTTCTGTATTTTGGCGGTAAGGTAATCCACAGCACGGACTATATTGGCCGGTGTTGTCAAATTGAGGTCGTGTCGAGTGGTGTTATTAAGTACCCTGGCAAACTTGTCCCAATTGGTGAGGGGCGCAGTGGAATGAACATCAAATGAAAGGGCAGCATTGGTGAGGTGCAAGAGTACTGGCTCATGGTCAGAGGCCAGTTCGTGGAGAACTTCCAGTGAAAACTGAGCGGAGATGTTTTTGAAGATGGCCACATCCAGAACGTCTGGCTGGCAGTTAGTATGGACTGGGATATGGGTAGGTTCGTGGGGGCCATAGACTGATAGTGCTAAAGTATCCTCCAGGTCAAGGAGGAGCCGGCCTTTGGGGTTAGACACGCGAGAATGCCAAGCTGGGTGCTTGGCATTGAGATCTGCCCCAATGATGAGCCTGTCGAAGGATGACAATGTGCGGAGGTCTGCTTCCAGCAGTGGCTTGTTTGGGCTCAAATACGCTGCTGCAAAGGTAATGGCACCAACGCGTGTGGAGATGGTAACCGCTGTGGCCTCTATGTGTTCCATTGGCTGGAGAGTCTCTTGGGTATGGACAAGAGCTTTGTTGAGGAATGCAGCTGTGCCTCCGCCACGGCGGTCGTGGCGGTCAGAGCGGTAACACACCATGTTGCGAAGGCGGAAATCGTCTGCCGGTTTGAGGTGTGTTTCTGTGACAAGTAAAACATCCACTCGATAGTCATGGAGGAAGGTGTTCAATTCCGTCTTCATCCATTTTATGCCATTGACATTAAAAATGCAAGTGACAAGATCCCGAGGGGGCTGGTGGTGGTGTGGAGGTCCATTCGCCATCACAACAATATTTGACTAAGCCCTTCCATTAGGGCGATGACCTTGGAGAGCCCGTCCTCCGACTGACGGATTTTTGTGCAGTGTCACGTATAACAGCCCGGATGTGGGGTTTCGTGAAAAAAGGAGATGACCTGGAGGATTTCGCGCATGTCTGCCCGAAAGGACGCATCAGTCTCCACCACTGAGGGAGGGTCCCGGGTGGTCTGCTTGCCCCTACGGCGCGCAGGTGCAGGTATAGTAGTAGGCAGAGTGGAGGTAGGGGCAGAGGGCTGAGATAGAGCCACAGATGGACTGGAGGGAGCTGCAGCTGGCTCCTGTAGTTGGTGAGAAGTGGCAGCCGTCACAGAAGACGGACAATGAGGAGGAGACCGGGCTGCAGCAGCAAAGGATGTCGTAGGAATCTGGGCAGGAAGGGGCACAGGAGCCACCGAACCATCTGGTGCCTGAGTGGCTGGTACCAGAGTGGCTGCTGAGGACAGTGCACCAGGCTGACCCCGCAAAACAGGATAGCTGGTCATGTCCCGTAGCGGTGGGGGAGGTCGATTTGTTCTCGGTTTCTTTTTGGGAGGACGAGAAGACTTCAGTGCCTTCTGGTAAACAGGGCACCCCCTCCAGGATGCATGTGGTCCCTACTGTCAAGCAGGTATTTCACATGATCTTTTTGGTAAACAGCTCTCAATTGGCCGACAATGAGCCGCTGGAGCTCAGTGTTCAGTTTCGTATAATTAGTGACATTATATACCACAATGGGGGTATCTTCTCTTTCTTCAGAGGGCTTGACGGGATCTCTTGAGAAGGAGGGTCGGGAGCATGAGCCATTTCCTCATCCACAGGACCATCCGGTGCGGCGTCCCCCGGCAGGGGGGGGTATCGGAACACGATCCGCTGCCACCACAGCCCGCGTGGGCGGAGGGGCGTCTGGAGTGACGGCCAGAGGACTTTCCGACTGGGTCAGGGTGCCCAGAAGACTCGCCACGGCGGCGGGACGGCGTAGAGCGAGGTGCAGGTACAGCCGGGTGGTGGTCAGACAGAGCGGATGTGTTCGCCGCCTCACTACGAGAAAGGTCAATTACTAGGCGGTCAGGTGAATCGTCGGACGACGACGACGATGCGGATGAACGGACCCTGACACGGGACGGTGGACAGTCTTCATGATGATCGGTTTCAGTGCCGGTGGTGTCAACCGGCGATTTGTGGCGGTTGGCGCGATTCAAGCGATCCTTCGCCCGTTGTGAAGTGGGCGGAACATTGTGCGCGACGGGAGGCCGGGACGAGCGGCGTATCCGACGCGGTTCTCCCCGAAGTGCGGCGGTGCAAGAGTCGGAGAGTCGCGAAGGCTGCTCCGCGAGCCTCTCCATAGTGGACTCGGGTCCGCCTGACATGGCCGGTGACCCAGCACTAGAGGGCTTTACGCAGTGCAAAAACTATAACGATACGACACGATAACGCTCTCATATCAGATAACACTTTTAGGGATCCAACCTGAAGTCATGGTGGCATTGAGCATTTATAGCTCGCTTCAGTTTTTTCGCCTGCGAGTTGACGCTCTTCGGTTGCGCTCTGTTGATGAACAGCTACGCCGTTGGTTCAAAAAATGGTTCAAATGGCTCTAAGCACTATGGGACTTAACAGCTGAGGTCATCAGTCCCCTAGAACTTAGAACTACTTAAACCTAACTAACCTAAGGACATCACCACCGCGGCCGGCTCGCCGTTGGTTACTTGCTACATGGCAGCCTTTACTTTATTCTCTATTTGTTCCGAGATCTAACTGTCTTTCTCAGTTAGCCAATCTTGGAATTCCTGTTCTACTTTCTTAGCTTGTTCGGCTAAATATTGGTCTACAGTTTCCTTTGCAGTATTTCAAGGGTTTCCATACGGTTTGTAAGTTGTTCGACATTGTCTTTTATAATAGTATGTGCCGTTTGCAACGTTTACGCATCTTGTGCCATGTTGCTAACTATGTTCGGCAATTCGGTGTATGCCCTCTTCATTTCATTTATCTCCGACTGTTTTCTAACTCTTGATTCATGCGATCTATTAATGCTTTGTCTCTTTCTTCGACTTGTTCTCTTATTTCTTTAACTAGCTGGGTGTTTCGTTCCTCCATGATCCTATCTCTTTCTTTCGTTTCTTCTTCCCGTAACCTGTCCCTTTCTTCTAACTTCCTGAGGAATACAGGCGTCGTCGTTAATCTGTTCACTGTGGTGCTGTTACTTGCCCTAGTAGCAGCTATCTGTTCTGGTACTTCTCTGTACTGACTAGATCTTGGTGATTCACCCGAAAATAGCTTATCATCATTATCATTCCTATGTTTACTAGTAACGTCTACCATCTCCGTATCACAATCAATATCGCTTAATAACGGAACATTATCCTGTATATTTGTATCCTGATTCTGTTGTGGCTCCATAACTCGGCGAACGTTACCCATATTAACAAGAAATTCGCACAAATTGCTTCACACGCTTTAACAGTCTACACTTTTACTGGCTACTGCTTTACAGTATACCTACTTACTACAAATACTGGTTCTGATCTACTGTAGCATACTATGCTTTCTAAAAAATGGTTAATATCTCTAAAACGACTGTTTTCACAAAATATTTCCTATTCCACTACGCACCATGTACCATTTACTCTCCTGTTATTTGATGATACCAAGACTACGAAGCAAGAATTGATGCCCAGTGGTCCTTACCTTTTCACTTTTCTGTTTGTATGCTTTTCCGTCCTCTCAGCGTCTGTCAAGGTTCTTCTCTGGTACTCACGTTCGTAACGTTTATACATGAAATAAAATTTTGTCTTGTATTACTACACATGCACAATTTGTATTGACTGTGGCCCTGTATGGATGTGAAACACGGATGATAAACAGTTTAGACAAGAAGAGATAAGAAGGTTTTGAAATGCGGTGGTACAGAAGAATGCTGAAGAATAGACTGGTAGATGAAATAACTAACGAGGAGGTACTGAACAGAATTGGGAAGAAGAGGAATCTGTCGCACAGCTTCACTAGAAGAAGGGATCAGTCCGTACAACACATTCTGAGGAGCCAAGGGATCACCAATTTAGTACTGGAGGGAAGCGTAGAGGATAAAAATCGTAGAGGGGGACCAAGAGATGAATATACTAAGCAGATTCAGAAGCATGTAGACTGCAGTAGTTACTCGGAGATGAAGAGTCTTGCACAGGACAGAGTAGCATGGGGAGCTGCATCAAATCAGTCTATGGACTGAAGACCACAATAACAACAACAACAACAAGGTCACCATGAGCTCAAGGAACAGATTTCACTTGCTGTGGCATCGTTAAAAAGATGACAGGTCATCTAACAACTGATTGCCTAGAACGCAAGTATCACTAGGGCTACTCATTGAGGAAATGTTTAATTTGTTATTACGCGTTTGGCGTTCATACGAAACAGCCGGCGCCTTATTTCGTTAACAGGTGATGTGATGATTGCATTAATTTTACATCAGGAATCATGAAACACGTACTTGCTGTCAGGCCAGGTGGTCTAATGGTAAAGAGCGTGCCTGGAAACCGAGAGGTCTGACCACGGATTGTTGACTCTCTGGTTTAATCTAGCCTTCACCTGTCAACGATGCGAGGAGTCCCAGAAGCAATACATGGTTCGGATTCCACTTTATACTGTAGGTCGCCTTTCCCCGGTTGGATAACTGGGGCAGGTTAGGAGCCTAGTGGCGTCCAAGAGTTACGCTACGCCATTAAATAACGCTGAATTATTATTATTTACATACTAGCTGGTATCAAACCATAACAACACACCTTAGTAATGGGCAGCAATTACAGTCCTAACAAATCTTTGTTGTTGTTGTGGTCTTCAGTCCTGAGACTGGTTGGCTGCAGCTCTCCATGCTACCCTATCCTGTGCAAGCTTCTTCATCTCCCAGTACTTACTGCAACCCACATCCTTCTGAATCTGATTAGTGTATTCATCTCTTGGTCTCCCTCTACGATTTTTACCCTCCAGGCTGCCCTCCAATGCTAAATTTGTGATCCCTTCATGCCTCAGAACATGTCCTACTGACCGGTCCCTTCTTTTTGTCAAGTTGTGCCACATACTCCTCTTCTCCCCAATTCTATTCAATACTTCATCATTAGTTATGTGATCTACCCATCTTATCTTCAGCATTCTTCTGTAGCACCACATTTCGAAAGCTTCTATTCTCTTCTTGTCCAAACTATTTATCGTCCACATTTCATTCCATACATGGCTACACTCCATACAAATACTTTCAGAAACGACTTCCTGACACTTAAATCTATACTCGATGTTAACAAATTTCTCTTCTTCAGAAACGCTTTGCTTGCCATTGCCAGTCTACATTTTATATCTTCTCTGCTTCGACCATCATCAGTTATTTTGCTCCCCAAATAGCAAAACTCCTTTACTACTTTAAGTGTCTCATTTCTTAATCTAATTCCCTCAGCATCACCCGACTTAATTCGACTACATTCCATTATCCTCGTTTTGCTTTTGTTGATGACCAACGCTTTACTTTGAGGTTATCCTGACGCTGCTACACTTGTTCTAATGGCGATTGATGGCTGTAAACAGGGTAAAATATTTATATGAATGCGTCAATAATAATCATAAGTGAACAATCATTCTTTTAGATTACTGAGAAAGAAAATGATAAAGAACATTAGATATATACTACTTTGTCGTGAAGTGGTATTCAGCTAATGTATGTGTAGGTTACGGTCTCCTAAGAAGACAAAGATTATTTTGTGAGTCATTTCATCGATAAGAGGACAATAACGATACTAGAGGGAAATTAATTTCCGTCTGCTTAGTCTTTTACACAAACTGCCTAGCCTACAGCCATAACAGCAACACGAAAGGGATAAATGATTGAAGTCACAATAACGATACTAGAGGGAAATTAATTTCCGTCTGCTTAGTCTTTTACACAAACTGCCTAGCCTACAGCCATAACAGCAACACGAAAGGGATAAATGATTGAAGTCACAACCTGATGCTGAGTTGCACAAACACGTTTAGGACTCTCTAACTCCTATCTGATGTAGGTGACTGCAGAAACTTCCTTGCCAGAAAAGTGTCAGAAAAACATTGATCAGTCTTTCAGAGAACACTTCTAGATATTAGATGAACATATTTTTTTTCTTTGCACTAAGCCGACGTTGACAAGTATGAAACTATTGTTCGTTTGTAAATGTTGCGCAATAGCACGTAAGTACTATTTTTTAAGTCGTAGTTCGAGTGTCAAGAGCTGCTAATAAGTACATCCTATTCACAACCGATTTCAATGCTCGTCAGGCTTCTTGAAATGTTTGTAACATCATAATTGGTGATATTATTAACACAAATGTTAATCATTACCAGGCATCTTGAGTTCATTGACAACACTTAACCTCACTGTACTATTAATATCTCTTACAAGTATATTTAAGACACCAGATGATGAACAGAGGACTGAAAACGGCTGTGAGTAAAGACGTATTTATTAGCAGCTCGTGAAGATTGAAATGTGACGTATTTAAACGTAAGTAATGTCTCAAGTTGATGTACAGAAATGTTTTGTTTCCGTGAATTTTTGAAGTACACATGTTGTATCCTTTCCTTCAAACAGAAGTCGTACAATACCGTGTCGTTACAAATTTTGTTTTGGTTGATTTATCACCACCATAAATCATTCATTGACAGTGAAAGTGTACAAGAAATCGGCTCCTTCACTTCCAACTCTGAATTCCAGCGTGGCGGTACTTCTCTTGAAAATAAGCTACCTGAAGAGATTTCCTAAAACATATCCTAAATGAAAACAGGGAAGCGCACAACATAGTAGCTGACGACCAGTGGTTATAAGTGAATAAAATAACATAATGCCATAGCCATTTCGTATGAAAGATGATGGTAAGTCTCAAAATACTAAGTTCTGCGCAAAATGTTTGCTGCATTCGCTGAATGCTGACCAAAAGAAAGTTCTAAAACCAATTTCTTGGCAATATGTGGAGTGTTCTAAAAAGAAACCAACTGATTTCGTGCGCAGAGCAGTTAACGTGGATGAGACGTGGGTCCATTGTTTCACGACAGAAACTAAACAGTAATCAAAGTGGTGGGTCAAAGCCAGTTTTCCTGCACCACAAAAGTAGAAGTCGATTTCATTCGACGGCGAGGTTATGCAGACTTACCTGGAATATTAGAGGGTTCTTCTTATTGATGACTTTGGAAATGGTGAAACAATTATTAGTCACGTCTTTTGGAACAATAGTATAATTTAGAAACCTGTCTTGACAAAAGCAACAATACACTTTTCCACAGTACCGCCCGACAGTGGTATAAAGGCGTAGTCAATCCCGTACTAATCGCTGATTCTCTAGAACACTCGGGCCGAACGCTCCTTATTTGGAAAGAGGCAATGTCTTGCTCTTTCGTTCAACAATGTACTAACGCTACCGCTCACCGCCATTTTCCGAAGCGAAGGAGTCTCTGTTAAGGTTTTATACGAAACGGTCGGATCGCACCACAAAATACTGACTTTTGCAGCTGTTGATAAAATATAACTTTTGAACTTTTTCATCCAATAGTGGGGTCACAATGAGTGATTAATCGCCGCGTAAATACCCAGGATATCAGTGAGCAAACCTGAAACGTTAATCTTCGGTGGCAGCAGCCATTGGTGGGTGATATTATTAGTTGAACAGTTGTAAGGCTAGCGCCAGCTTTAGTAATGTGATAGTTTAATTTAGGAAAGCAGTACAGGAAAGGGAAACTTAAGTGTGCAAATAGAACTGAATCTAACTGCTAATGCGAACATGCTTCGATCTTAACAGGGTGTATACGACCCGGGACAACCGGGAAATCCGGAAAAAACCCGGGAATTTTTTCATCCGGGAGAAAACCGGGAAAAACCCGGGAATTTTTCGGAATTCCGGGAATTTTTCATTGTTTTAGCTTTCAGTTAATTTTTTTTTTTAATTTTGGCTGCAGAATTGATTCTCTAGCAAAGAATGTTATTGTACCCTGCTGCTGGAGAATGATACTGCAGCAATAAAATATAAACGAGAGGGGGGAAAAAATAAAACTTTAGTGACAAAGGAAATGTGCAATTTACAACAACAAAAAACCGTGCACGCACAAACGTTTGCAAATAGCAAAAATATGTCAAAGGCCGTAGGGCGCAGACTGTAATTCTTCGTAACAATAAACTGCTTGCTATGAGCATGACGTCACAACTGTTCACATTAGGTTCGTTTGACCAATTGCCAGCGGTCTGTGCGCATGCGCATTTGACTCCCGTATGCTTGCAGTACCTTCTCCCGCTACTTGAAGTTTGGCTGTTAGATGTATCGGTAGCAGCAGTAAGCAGCCAGATGCAAACGAGAAAATTTTTTCTCGCGCGCCCTAGCTGCCAGATTCATGCTTGCATAGAGTTGTAGTGGGGAGGGGTTAACCTCCACGTGACACGTGTTTACGTTAAGTGATTTCGCTGCTTCTCTTCGTGTACAGCTCCGAAGTCGAATGAAAACAAAACGGATTTCTGTGGCCGGGAGCTATCAAGTGAATTAAAATACATTCACATAATTACGGAGGGCAAAAATATATTATTAATTTCAGTTTTCTGATTTTATTTTATTTCCAAGTTAGTAGCAGTCAAGCATTAATCGCTTTGCAGAACAGTGAAGTTATTTTTGCGAGTTTGCTAAAGAAATTTAGCTTTATTAATCCTTCCGCTGAGGCAATCATTTTATTTGAAACGAAGTGTTTCATTCTACAGTATTGGTTAGTTCCAACGTTTCGCTGAATTTCAAGTGCACGTTATCATCTTCTGCCATGTATGGCATTACGCCATAATAAAGAACCAAAAATGAGATCGTAGAGTACTGGTACTCCAAGAAAATTTACATCCCAAAAACCACACTGAAAAGCTTAATAGCAGATGGGACCTACTTCACTGTGAATCTGGAAAAAGCCAATTCGCACTTCAAGCCGAATTATGCATTTTAGTATGGTTTACGAAATTCCGATGCTCTTTGGAGTACGGCTGACGAGATCTCGTGGCTTGAGATATGACTCGCTTAGAAAAGGACATCGCAACCTCGGTTTCAACGCTCCGCAAACTAACGCGCTTTGTTTGGTGCAATTCGAATTTATACTTTCGTAATACGAAAATATGGAACGTATATGTTGCTGCAAATCAAAGGTCTTTCCAACACTTCTCTCCTTTTTTTTTAATTAAAAGTCTCTCCAAAACTTCTCTGCCCGTCTTTTCTTTTTTTTCCAGGAAGTTCTACTCGATTGTATAAAACGTTAACCATTCAAAGAATTAATAAGTTTTACAGTTCCGATGGAAAATCTACGGAAAACCTACTGTCACTTAGCACAGAGAAAGTGTATTTTCACCCGGGAAAAAGCGTATTTTTTAAACGGGATATCCGGGAGAAATCCGGGAATAACCCGGGAATTTTTTTCCCTTGTCCCCGTATATACCGTGATCTAGCCATTGTTAGTAAAGGTGTTACTTATGAACTCAAAAACTGATATGAACTGTCATCCTTTCAAAACTATCTTTTCAGTTAAATTAAAGAACTGATGACTTTGATATTCTGAAACGAAAGAACCACGTTTTTGTTTAGGCAACTCAGTGACCGTTTAGTACAAATCGTATTCTGTTAATTATCCCTTTCATTTAAGAACCAGCAAAAGTATAGTGCGAGAAAAGTTACAGAGAGAGCGGTTTCTGTCAATAGAGCATTTATATCGTATTGTGAAGAGTGCTGTATTACCTGACGCAGTCACTGTCCACCGAGTGATACAGTAAACAATGAACAGATTAAAAGAAATAACAAACGAAATAGTCTCACAGTAGTTTATCCATGTTGTTCTGGCGGGTACCTCAACCCTAGGTTCAGGTATAGAGGGCCCGGCTTCAGGAAATGGTGAGGACATTTTTGTCATGATGTTATAATTCAAGGTGGCGTTGCCGAGAAATTTAGAAATCTAAAATGGTGATGATTAGAAATTCCAAAAATGCGAAATGGTTGTGACAGGAAATATTCTTAAAAAATGCAATATGATGCGAGCAGTAAATTGAAAACTTTTAGCATCCACTGAAATGAAACAGCCAATTACAGCGCAGTATTTTACTGTCCATTAATATGAAATTGCCAATCTTACAGTGCCTACCGTATAAAAAATTATCCGATTATTTAGCTAAAACATTCACAACATTAGAGCATTTTTGTATCAAAATATTAAATAAACTTCACTTAAATTGTAAAAGAGAAACCATCTTCAAAAGTATCCGAACGATATGATGTTTTATTAAAAGAAATACGTAAGTGCATGCTCATAAATCATCAAATTTTTCTGAAGATGTAATCATTTGCTGGTTTGTACATGTACATCATATCTTCCGATTTCCGTCCCACTGGGATAATTCCTTCGCGGTGAGTGAGACATTTTTGGTATTAGAGTGTACACATACAATCATTAATACACATACAACACACAGATTACAATTTGCGTATTAGAATACTTTCAAGTGTACAGACCTCCGATTGGTCAGTCTGCATTAGTCTGTATGTCTGTACCAGTCTATATTCAAGTTTCAGTCTGCGCCTAATAAGATTATCATATTCCTGTTCATAGCCATGAAGATAAATGAATAGACACTTTGTCAAGTACCAGAGATATGTGAGAATGAGAGTAACGTACCAAAACCAAGAGAACTTCAGATTGTCAATTGTAAACAGCATCCAGAATCAAGTTAAGTAATTTCTATGCTTTTTATTATTCTAATAAATGTGTGTGAAAATTAATCAACTTTAAAGTTGGTCACCGTCAATCTACTACTCTAAGCGTGCAAGTGTCATTTCTATCGTCTGACCTACCGGCAGAAGATAAACACCCCACAATAAGACCACGAGACATATTGCTGACATTCACCTACTTCGTTAGAGCGACAAGTCAAATAATCTGATGGTGTGTGTACCGAAGGTCTTACAGTAAGCACACCACAATTATATACGTTCCACATTTCAAGGATTGTGTAATAAGAAACTTTTCTTGACTAATATGGTCACAGAATAAATGCCTCAAATTATGTTAATATTGTTGAAACTGAAAATTCCGTTTGTTTTGTCTCTAATGAACTATTTCGGAATTTCGCTAATGTTGACGTAGATGAAAACTGTCTTTATTGTTCCGAACGAAAATACACTCATCAGTAGAATGGAGGTTTCTTTACTTCGCTCCGGGAGCAGACCAAATATATGCTATAATACATAAAATGTTAGTTCACTTTATTATAACATAGATAAAAAGTATTATGTAACTTCGCACAATCTATTTGCACGGGAATTTCATGAGTATTTTTAACTGTCTCTGAACATCGTCGTATCAGTGCATACAGACAAAATACAGCTCTCTCACTCAGAGTACATTTAACAATAACTTTCACCAGAGACCTGCCTAATATTTGATCACACAACTGGCCTACTAGGAGACGATACTGTCGTCTTACTAGATAATCGGTCGTAAGTAGAAGGGCGCCAGTAGTTGGGTAGCGAAACGTTTACGGCGTCGCTACGCTGGTGTCGCTCATTCGTTCATGCTGCCTGAGGACTTTCTTCTCTTTTGGTCGCGTTGCGAGGTACCAACCTTGCTCCGGCGCTTCTGTCTTTGGACGACACCACATTATACCGTAATGGCGACCTACAGAAACTTTGGAAGTCTGTGTTAAGTTCCTAGGCTCACACACTACTTAATGTAACTTAAATTAACTTACGCTAAGGACAAAACACACACACATGCCAGAAGGAGGACTCTACCTACGACGAGAGGGAGCCGCACGAACCGTGGCAATGCTCCTAGACCGCGCGGCTACAACGAGCGGTCCCACAGAAAAGCATGCCTTCTTATGATCCTGTTTATCACAAGTAATCTCATCAAAAATGAAAATCGGAAACAGCAGCATTTCTTCAGGCAGTATTACATCCTCTTTACATTTTTTAATTACTATTTTATTGGCTTTCGTGTCGTGTACATTCAGCCATCTCAGTAACAAGACACGTAACGACAACACAACACAAAGTCCCTGAGTGGAGAAAATCTCCGACCCAGCCGGTATTCGAACCCGGGCCCATTTGGTTAGCAATCTGTGGCGCTGACCACGGAGCATCCTTGTTATTTGCAACTGTGGAATATCCGTCGGTTATTAACACTTGTCCTGTACATTGAAGCTGTTACAGCTGATGTGCCTCTGGGTCACAAAAATCAGAAAGACTGGCAACTAGTTCCTAATGTTGACACAGCTGTATGCTTCATAAACACACTCATGTTCAGAAAAAAAACGAAACATCTTGAACGACTAGAGGAAGGATGTTCACATTCACAGGACATGTATATTAGTATGTTCTGCAGAAATGATTAGCATTTCAGTCACCTCGGTTCAGCATGTGTTCGGTTGTCTAGTAGGCACAGGGTCCGCCATGGGCCCTGATAACTTTTTCCATCCATGATGGCATCGATGCGTTTAAGGTCCTGCATTCACCTGCTTCCAAAGTTCATCTATTGTGGCTGGCACTGGGGCGCAGCATTGCACCCGTTGTTTCACCATATCCCACACATTTTCGATTGGCGACAAGTCTGGTGATCTAGCGGGTCAGGGCAAAAGGCTGACGTCTTGTGACGTGTTGGTGCATAAACATGTGGTCGCGCGTCGTCTTGCTGAAAAACGGTGTCTGGGTGTTGTGCAGAAAGGGTATGGCTACGGTCACGGCTTTCATTCACGTAGGCCACACTGGTCACAGTGCCATGGACACAAATCACCTGTGATTTGTGGTTGTACCTAACAGCACCCAACACCATAAGGCCCTGAGATGGCGCTGTATGTCTTGTACGAATGCAGTCACTGTGATGCCATTCGCCCTGTCTGCGGCGAATCAAAATGCGGCCATCGTTTTCAAACAAACAGAACCTGGATTCGTCCGAAAACCACACTATCCGATGCCATTCCTGTCCCCAGTGACATCGTTCCATACACCATTGAGTCTAGCATGTTTCTGCGCATTTGTCAAAAGTAGGTGGAGTAGTCAGAGACAGCAAAGGACTTGGAAGAGCAGTTGAACGGAATGGGCAGTGTCTTGAAAGGAGGGTATAAGATGAACATCAACAAAAGCAAAACGAGGATAATGGAATGTAGTCGAATTAAGTCGGGTGATGCTGAGGGAATTAGATTAGGAAATGAGACACTTAAAGTAGTAAAGGAGTTTTGCTATTTGGGGAGCAAAATAACTGATGATGGTCGAAGTAGAGATGATATAAAATGTAGACTGGCAATGGTAAGGAAAGCGTTTCTGAAGAAGAAAAATTTGTTAACATCGAGTATAGATTTAAGTGTCAGGAAGCCGTTTCTAAAAGTATTTGTATGGAGTGTAGCCATGTATGGAATGAAACGTGGACGATAAACAGCTTAGACAGGAAGAGAATAGAAGCTTTCGAAATGTGGTGCTACAGAAGAATGCTGAAGATTAGATGGGTAGGTCACATAACTAATGAGGAGGTATTGAATAGAATTGGGGAGAAGAGGAGCTTGTGGCACAACTTGACTAGAAGAAGGGATCGTTTGGTAGGACATGTTCTGAGACATCGAGGGATTACCAATTTAGTATTGGAGGGCAGTGTGGAGGGTAAAAATCGTAGAGGGAGACCAAGAGATGAATACACTAAGCAGATTCAGAAGGATGTAGGCTGCAGTAGGTACTGGGAGATGAAGGAGCTTGTACAGGATAGAGTAGCACGGAGAGCTGCATCAAACCAGTCTCAGGACTGAAGACCACAACAACAACAACAGGCGGAGAAGTGGACGATGCACACGTGGTCGGTGGTAAGTTCCTATGGGACCGAACTGCTGAGGTCATCGGTCCCTAGGCTTACACACTACTTAATCTAATTTAAACTAGCTTACGCTAAGGACCACACACATGCCTGAGGGAGGACTCGAACCTTCGACGGGGGGAGCGGCGCGAACGGTGGCAATACGAGTCGGCCGAGCGGCGATGCGCAAAGCCACGCCGTAATAAACGGCGACGGACTGTCACCCTGATAGCGTAAGACGTGTTACACTGTTCCAAAGTTGCGCCAGAGCTGAGGGGGACGCAGATGTGTCCTGCAATGTCATTTGGATATAGGTGTCGATCTTCTCGGTGGGTGGTCTGGATGTTGCGACCTGACCCATCTTGTCATGTTCTACGGCCTCCCATGAGTCATTCTGCACACACGCGTTGCACTGCCGAAACATTTCTCCCTACACGAGCAGCGGTTTCCCGGATGGATGCACTACATTCTCTCATGCCAATAAAGCGCCCTCTTCTAAACTCACTGATTTGAGGGTGCGGTTCACGCCCACGTCTGCGAGATATCCTGCACGTCTGCTCAGGTCACACTGATCAGTTACCTTCGATTTATAGTCACAATGAGAGCTGTATACACATTTTAGTGTCATGTTGTGTTACGCCGCGATATCGATGTTGATTTTGAACCCCCCGGGGCCGACATGGTTCACATGCTAACCATTTCTGCATTAATCTACGAGGTCCTGTGAATATGAATGTCCTATATGTTGAAGGGGTTCTATTTTTTATGAACAAGAGTGTATAAATGCATGAGAACCTTTGACTACAAGATCAAGTCAAAAGTGGACTCAGTTATACCATACAGATATTTATCTAGTGAGATAAAGAGACATAGGGACATAGGAGAGCCAAAATTACACCCGGGCGGCTGAGACATGTCACTTCAAGGTCACTCTCTAAGGGCCGTGGAGTTGGGAATATAAATAACAAACAAGTACGGAACGCGAGGCGCCGCATCTTCTGAACCAATAATAGCACCGAACAAAAGTCGGTTCCGGCGTCGACGCTACCACGTTGCCGGCTTCCATGTAAACATTGTATGTTGGTGCGCGAACGCCTGTTGTTGTGCTGTGTTGTGGTTCAAAAATGGATCAAATGGCTCCAAGCACTATGGGACTTAACTTCTGAGGTCATCAGTCCCCTAGAACTTAGAACTACTTAAACCTAACTAACCTAAGGACATCACACACATCCACGCCCGAGGGAGGATTCGAACCTGCGACCGTTGCGGTCGCGCGGTTCCAGACTGTAGCTCCTAGAGCCGCTGTGTTGTGTTAACGCCTCGACTACAGTTTTTGATTGTTAAACAATGTCATCAAAACGATGTCGTTCACCAAGCGACAATCCTTTGCGCCGTGGAGTGCCATTAAATAGTCAGGCTTTGGAATTGATACGGACGACACGTGAGTTTTACGAGCTAGAAAAAATGAATTTGTTTCTGTTCATGGGCATGCGTCGATTCCTGCTGATAAAGTTTTAGAGCGTACCTCGAAAACTCTGGGACTCAGTGAAAGAACAGTTATAAGGAAAGGGGTGCTACTTCAAAACTTTCAAGACAGTGAAGAAAGCCTCTGTGGAAGAAAGCCTCTGTGGAAGAAATGGCTCTGAGCACTATGGGACTCAACTGCTGAGGTCATTAGTCCCCTAGAACTTAGAACTAGTTAAACCTAACTAACCTAAGGACATCACAAACATCCATGCCCGAGGCAGGATTCGAACCTGCGACCGTAGCGGTCTTGCGGTTCCAGACTGCAGCGCCTTTAACCGCACGGCCACTTCGGCCGGCCTCTGTGGAAGAAACAGTGTGTTTTTAAGTGCTCAGGGAAAGAAAAAAAAAAGCAGCCTCGTCCTGTTACAGATATTCATTCTTTCCAGTCCAATGCATTTCGTCGGCACATATACGGATACTATAAAAGGAAAGAATACGCCACAATAGCGAAGCTGCTAATTTCTTTAAAAGAAAGTGAACTTTTCTCAGGGAGGAAAACGCCGCTTAAGATGATGTTAAAAAGTATGGGCTTCCGTTTTAAAAAGTTAGATGGACGAAAACTGTTACTTGGAAAAGCTCATGTCGTTACAGCTCGTACCATTTTCTTACACAATATTCTAGGAAAGGACATACATTAAGTCATGTGGTTAGACGAAACCTGGGTCAACGCTTGAGAATCAGTTGAGAAATTTTGGACAGACGATACTCTGAATAGCAGCAGTCATCAGCCAACAGGAAGAGGATTCCGATAAATTGTGGCCCATGCAGGATCTTCAAACGGCTTTGTGCCTGAAGGACTTTTAGTTTTTCGAAAGAAAAAAAAGCCGGTGGCTATCATGAGGATATGGACCACCCACGGTTGCTACAGTGGTTTAAAATGTTATTGCTCCAGTTTAGTGTTCCGACAGTGTTTGTGATGGACAATGCTCCGTACCATTCCGTGAATTTAGATAAAACTCCCACCACTAGTGACCTTAAAGAAGCTATGGCGCAGTGGTTGCAGGCGAGAGACATTGCTGCGGGCGTCAGACTGACAAAGCTGCTGTTATACTCGCTCTTAAAACAAAATAAGCCTAAATACGTTGTAGATGAAATAGCAAGCGAACAATCACTTCGTACATTAGAAGTAACAATAAGACTTTTAATACAACAGATGTCTTGCTACTGTAGACGCTACCTCATGCAGGAAAAAAGAAGACCACGTTCCTAAACTTGTAAGAGAAGCACAGAATATAGACGGCATTATAAATGAAAACGAACAACTAATGATTTCTCTTATGATGATGATGACAGAGACAACGGTTTTGGCGGCGATTCCGATGATAGTGAAGGAGAACTGGATGGAGCTGCACCATTAGCATCGACAATTGGTGAGTGTAAATGTATACAGAATTAATTCTTTCTCTCTGTAATCGAGTAGGCTATGCATGTTTTGCTTTATTGCTTTCTATGAGTGTTGATAGCGTGTTCTTTGGTATGCTTACGTTTAGATTATTATACGACGTTTTGCATGCAGCTATTGCGGCAACAATTTGAAACGACTTTTCATAGATATTGTCATTAACTTCGGGTGTTTTTATTTGCCGGTTTCATATACTATCAAACGCCTAGTCTCCGTCGTCGTTCTCTCCATTGTTAGAAAAACGTACTTTCTTGCACTTAACATACAAACGTTGATTCTAGCTTATATCCCAGATCACGTATGATGATCTGGGCTTATATTTACAAAACGTACTTCGGAGTTGTGGGTGTGTGCAGTGGCAGCTATTGCAATCTCGTAATCGCAGTATAACCAACCACACGCGAGCTATCAAGTGACGTGTTTCAGCGGCCCGGGGATAGAATCCGTTGTACCATATAAATATTTGTGTAGTTAGATAAAGAGGCATAGTCACGTAGGATGGCACTGAAAAGGAATCCGAAGGTTCTGAGCTTAATCCTCGGGCGGTCCTATCACGTTTTGGTCACTTATTGCTTCTTAAACCTCTGGTAAGTATTTGATGATGAGAAAATGCGAAGGTCCACCTTCTTTCGAAGTGAACGTTACATTTTTGGTCTCTCTATAACGGAGGAGGTTAATGATTTCAAGTGCTGGCGCAATACATGGATATATCACCTGCAACAAGACTTTAATTAGTGAATCTCTCTGATGTTTAAACGAACCATCTGGTTGTGGACAGATTCATCCTTTACTTCACGAGGGTGAGTGTCTGAGAATACTTAAAAATTCCTTTCATTAATAACTCTTAAACGAAGGATCGTCATACATGTGTTCATATGGACTTCTTGTAGTTTTTGCTGTGAAAATTCGATTTTGAAAGGTAACAAATGTACACTATTTGATCAAAAGGATCTGGACACCCATTAAAAAGTAAACTAAACTCCGTCCGAACAGGCCTTGGAAGACCCAACGGTACCGACCGGCTACCGTGTCATCCTCAGCCCACAGGCGTCACTGGTGGGGCATGTGGTCAGCACACCGCTCTCTCGGCCGTATGACAGTTACCGAGACCGGAGCCGCTACTTCTCAATCAAGTGGCTTCTCAGTTTGCCTCACGAGGGCTGAGTGCACCCCTCTTGCCAACAGCGCTCGGCAGACCGGATGGTCGGTCACTCGTCCTCGTGCTAGCCCAGCCCGACAGCGCTTAGCTTCAGCGATCTGGCGGGAACCGGTGTTACCACTGCTGCAAGGCCGTTGCCTCGGACACCCATTAGTGGGCGTTAATGTGGGATGTGTCCAACATTCGATTTTATGACGAGCTAATCTCTGCTGTGGACACTTTCAAAAAGGTGTCTAAATGTCTTTGGAGGAATGGCAGCCCATTCTTTCTCAAGAGCCGAAACCAGAAAAGGCAGTGATATTTAAGGCAGAGGTCTGGAGCGAAGCCCAAGTTCTAACTCATCCATCAGGTTCAGAAAGGAACTCTGAGCAGGTCAATCCATTTCAGCAATATGTTTTACCACTGCTTCACTGGCAGTGCTTTATGGCAGGTTACACTGCCAAGCTGATAGAAACAATGATCGTCTCTGAACTTTACCTCTGCTGCAAGCTGTACACAATGACATAAAGCGTGTACGTACCTTTCCGTAAATAGCGTTCCTTAAGAGCGATAAGGGGTCCGCACCATAGCCACGAAAAATACCACTGTACCGTGAAACCAACTCCTCCGTACTTAACTGTTGGCACTACACATGATGGCAGATAACGCTCTGCAGACATTCGCCACACCTAAAACCTTCTGTCTGCAATTGTGAGAGGATAAACGAGATTCGTCACTCCATTTCATTCGTTTTCAGTCATCCACTGTCCAGTGCCGTCGCCTAGCGCTGACTGCAGAAATGTTTGGGTCATCAGAAGCTGCTCGACCATTCTACCTCTTTAATTCCCGAGGCACAGGCATTGTGCTAGATGGACTGCTACTAACACACTCAAGAGCAAGTCCTCGCGCTGATTTATTGCGAAGTTTTTCACTAACTTTCCTAATGCTTGACGGTCCCTGCCCGTCAGTACGTAAGCTCTGCCTGCTCTCGCTTTAGCTGCTTGCGTTTCTTCTCGTTTCCACTTCACAATCGCTTCACTAACACTCGACCAGGACAGCTTTAGACGTGTTAAAATGTCGTCAGTGAATTTGTTACCCAGGTGACATCGAATGTCTGGTCTACGTTCGAAGCACTGAGCTCCCCTAATAGATCAATTGTGCTGTTGCTGCTGACAACACACTACTCCCCGGTTCGTTTTGCATTGGCTAGTCTTCCTCTCTTCACCTCTAGTGATCAGCTCCGAATTTCTGGGTTAGAGGGACTCGGGAAGCTATAGAAAGGGCGTCAGTCCAAATGGGTGCAGGGCAAAAGACCTAACAACAGTACACTACTGGCCATTAAAATTGCTACACCAAAAAGAAATGCAGATGATAAACAGATATTCATTGGACAAATATATTATACTAGTACTGACAAGTGATTACGTTTTCACGCAATTTGGGTGCATAGATCCTGAGAAATCAGTACCCAGAACAACCACCTCTGGCCGTAATAACGGCCTTGATACGCCTGGGCATTGAGTCAAACAGAGCTTGGATGGCATGTACAGGTACAGCTGCCCATGCAGCTTCAACACGATCCCACAGTTCATCAAGAGTAGTGACTGGTGTATTGTGACGAGCCATTGACCAGAAGTTTTCAATTGGTGGGTGATCCGGAGAATGTGCTGGCCAAGGCTGCAGTCGAACATTTTCTGTATCCAGAAAGGCCCGTACAGGACCTGCAACATGCGGTCGTGCATTATCCTGCTGAAATGTAGGGTTTCGCAGAGATCGAGTTAAGGGTAGAGCCACGGGTCGTAACACACCTGCAGTGTAACGTCCACTGTTCAAAGTGCCGCCAATGCGAACAAGAGGTGACCGAGACGTGTAACCAATGGTACCCCATACCATCACGCCGGGTGATGCGCCAGTATGGCGATGACGAATACACGCTTCCAATGTGCGTTCACCGCGATGTCGCCAAACACGGATCATGATGCTGTAAACAGAACCTGAATTCATCCGAAAAAATGACGTTTTGCCATTCGTGCAACCAGGTCCGTCGTTCAGTACACCATCGTAGGCGCTCCTGTCTGTGATGCAGCGTCTAGGGTAACCGCAGCCATGGTCTCCGAGCTGATAGCCCATGCTGCTGCAAACGTCGCCGAACTGTTCGTGCTGATGGTTGTTGTCTGTTTACTCAGGGATCGAGACGTGGCTGCACGATCCGTCACAGCCATGCGGATAAGGTGCCTCTCATCTCGACTGCTAGTGATACGAGGCCATTCGGACCCAGCACGGCGTTCCGTATTACCCTCCTGAACCCACCGATTCCATATTCTGCTAACAGTCATTGGATGTCGACCAACGTGAGCAGCAATGTCGCGATACGTTATACTGCAATCGCGATAGGCTACAATCCGACCTTTTTCAAATTCTGAATCGTGATGGTACGCATTTCTCCTCCTTACACGATGCATGACAACAACGTTTCACCAGGCAACGCCGGTCAACTGCTGTTTGTGTATGAGAAATCGGTTGGAAACTTTCCTCATGTCAGCACGTTGTAGGTGTCGCCACCGGCGCCAACCTTTTGTGAATGTTCTGAAAAGCTAATCATTTGCATATCACAGCATCTTCTGCCTGTCGGTTGAATTTCGCGTCTGTAGCACGTCATCTTCGTGGTGTAACAATTTTAATGGCCAGTAGTGTAGGTTTGTTGTTGTAAACTGTGGTAGCTAATAGAAAGCTCTGAAGCTCAAACCACCTTAGGTACGGAAAGCAAGGTAAATTTCCGCGGAAATTATTACAAGGGGCCTAACCGTGTTCAGAAAGGCTAGTTTAAATACAGTTGGTGCTCGACTGTCGATTGCTGTCTGAATTAGTTTACGTTACAGTGAAACTGAAGTAGATAGTTCCTGTGACTTAGTAAGGGTAGAAGTTAAACTTCACAACCGAAATAAACTAATAATTAATTATTTTTACCGATCCCTCGACTCAGATGATGCAGTTCAAAGAAAACTTGAGTCTTAGATAAGTACACCACTCACACAATTATAGCTGGTGCTGACTTCAACCTCCCCTTGATGTGTTGGAGAAAATACACGTTTAAAGCCGGCGGTAGGCGTAAAACGCCATCCGAAGTTGTACTGGAGCGCACTCCAAGTGTAAATGGTTCCGAGAACCTATTTGGCATCTTAGCAACAAATAATTCTGAGAAAATAGGGAGCATTGTTACGGATACAGGATTTAGTGACTACAAGGTTGTTGCAGCGGTACTGAATACTGTAACATCCAAACCCACCATAGTAAATGAAAAGTACATCTGTTTAAAAAAGGTAAATAAAAATTCCATTGACGGCTTTGTAGGAGACAGTCGTCACTCGCTTCGACATGATTATTTAAGCGTATACTGTATCAACAGCAACTGAGAGATACGCTGATCAGCCAGAACACTATGACCATTGATCTCATAGCCGCTAGGTCTACCTTTGACACGGATAACAGCGGCGACGCGTCGTGGCACGAAAGCAATGAGACCTTGTTAGGTCGTTGTAGGGAGGTGGCACCACATCTGCACACACAAGTCAACTAATTCCCGTAAACTACGGGGAGGGGAGCGATGTGCTCTGACGCCAAGTTCAATCACACGTCAGATGTGTGCAATCTGGTTCAGATCTGGCGACTTAGGGGGCCAGCACATCAATTGGAACTCCCCACTGAGTTCCTCGAACCACTCCATCACCCTCCTGGCTTTCTAATTTGGGTCATTATGTCGTCGAAAAATGCCACTGCATGATCGTCATGAAGGGGAGCAAGTGGCCAGCCGCCAGGGAACGATCCTCCTTGTCCGTCATGGTATCTTGCACGAGCTCCACTCGACCCGTGGATGCCCACATGAATACTTCCCAAAGCTTAATGGAACCGACGCCAGCTTGTCTCCTTCCCGCAGTACAGGTGTCAAGGAGCTGCTTCCCTGGAAGGCGACGGATTCGCGTCCTCCCATCTGCATGATGAAGAAGGTATCAGGATTCATCAGACCGTGCAACACTATGCCACTACGCCAATGTCCAGTGCCGATTTTCACGCGCGCATTTCAGTCGTAATTGTCGATGTTGTGGTGTTAACATTGGCACATACATGGGTCGTCAGCTGCAGAGGCCCATCGTCGTGAGTGTTCGGTGCACTTCGTGTTCAGACACACCTGTACTGTACCCAGTATTAAAGTCTGATGTTAGTTCCGCCACAGTTCGCCACCTGTCCTGTTTTAACAGTCCGCCCAGCCTACGACGTCCGACATCGCCCAACACCACGACGTCTGGACGTGGTTTCCCTGTGTTTTCGTCACGTACTGAAGACACGCACCGCAACACTTCTCGAACACCCGACAAGTCGTGCAGTTCCCGAAATGCCCTCCGTCAAATTCACAGATAGACAGCACTCCTTCCCCATTCTACATTCAGACAGCACGCTCGCTGATACTACATGCACAGTGCGTGTGTCTGGCTAGCAGCCATTCCTCGTCAGGTGACGCTGCTATCTCCTGGACGGGTTTACATCGATAGTAGGTCGGTGGACATGATGTTCCGTCTCATCAGTGTATATACCAAATAAATTAATAAGAGATGATACTGACGGCTCATGGAACACAAAACAGATAACAACGATGTTGCAGAAGCAACGAAAAAAAAAAACACGCCAAATTTAAAAGAATGCAAAATACCACATTGTATAACAGTCAGCTTCCCTTCAGAGTATGCTGATGCAGAAGCTCGACACTTAGCAATCATACACAGTCGCTCGCTCTTCGAAAGATCCGTACATAAAGATTGGAAAGCAGCACAAGTCATGCCAACACTCAAGAAAGGAAATGGATTAATTTCTCTGAATTATCGACCCATATCACTAAAATCGATTTGCAAAAGAGTTCTGGAACATATAATGCGTTCGAACATTATGAACTACCTCGAAGAAAACAATTTTTGACAAATAGCACGGATTCAGAAAATATCGTTCTTGCAAAACACAAGTTGCTTCTTATTTTCACGAATTAATGAGTGCTGTCGACACAGGATGTCAAAATGATTCCGCGTTTTTAGATTTCCAGAAGCTTTTTGACACCGTTTCTCAAAAGCGACTACCAATAAAATTTCTTCTCTATGGAATATCGCTTTAATTGTGCGACTGGATTCGTGATTTCTTGTCACAAAGATCACATTTCGTAGTAGTTGACCGAAAGTCATCTAGTAAGGCTCTCTGTTGTTCCTGATCTATATAAATGACATAGTCTGAGCAGTCCTCTTATATTGTTTGCAAATGTTACTGTCGTTAACCGTCGATTAATGTCATCAGATGAGGAAAACCAAGGGCAGAATGATGTAGGCAAGATTTCCGTATGGTTTGACAAGTGGTAATTGACTCTAAATAACGAGAAGTGTAAAGTCGGCCACAGGAGTAATAAAAGAAATCCGCTTAACTTCGGCTACACGATAAAATACACAAATCTAAAGATTGTAAATTCAGCTAAATGGTTAGGAATTACAAATAGGCATAACTTAAATTGGGACGATGACTTAGATAGTGTCGTGGGGAAAACAAGCTAACGGCTGCGCCTGCGACTTATTGATAGAACGCTTAGAGAGTGCAGCTAAAGAGACTTCTTACACTAAGCATGTATGCCCTCTTCTGGAGTACTGGTTTGCGGTGAGGGATCCGCATCAGATGGGGCTTCAGAGAAGGGCAGCTCGTTTTGTATTATCGCGAAATACGGAGAGAGTGCCACATACACGATACGTGAATTAGGGTGGTAACCATTAAAACAAAGGCGTTTTTTGTTGTGGCAGAATCTTCAGCTGAAACTCCTCTTCTTTCTCTTCCGATTGCGAAAATATTTTGTTAGCGCCCGCCTACACAGAGAGAAATATTATCATTATAAAATAAGGGAAATCAGAACTCGCGCGGCAACATTTAAGTGCTCGTTTTCCTGTGCGCCATTCTGGAGTGCAATGGTAGAGAAATAGCTGGAAGGTGGTTCGATGATCCATCGGCCAGGCACTTAACTGTGAATTGGTGAGTAATCATGTAGATGTTTAGATGTAGTGGAGTCCTGATACTTTTGTTCGGATAGTGTGGTACTAAAGTACATTGCAGGTGTTTAACTTCCCTCCCCACGAAACTGAAGTTAAATTATTACGACTGAATAATATCTAGTTACTTGAATGAACTTTTGGGCGAGAGAAGTCGCTTCTCCAATATTTTATCACAAATATCTCCCATGCCTCCGGGCATAAATTTAATACCCGTTTGAATTCTCAAGTCTGTAAAACAAAATGATTAGGCAGTTATAGTTTGTAATCATAATCTGTCAGCCTCTCGGTGTCGAATAAAATTTCGGTGGCTCTGCAGAATTCCGGCGATTCTTGAAACAGCCAGAGGTACAGTCGTACGCCGTAGGGAAGCCGTCTTCGGGGCTATCACGAACTCACGTATTAATTTCGATGAAAGTTCAAAAATTAATCCTTCAAAATAGAGCATAAACGATCGTGGTGGAGGCTTTACTGATTTCCCAGGATACAAAGTTCCGTACGAGTTACAACACCCCAAATAAACTTCCTAGCCACATATCAGGAAGAAGTTGAAATAACCAAAGAATTAAGCGTAGCTTTTCCACTCATGAAATTAAATTTTTCCATAAATAATTTTCATAGCTAAATTTCAAGATACATCATCCTCTTGTATAAGATGAAATGTTATCATAATCAAATTACATTCAGTGTTCAAAAGGGCAGCTTCCAACAATGCCGCTAATTAATGTTCCGCTGCGATCCTACCATCGCATTATTCTCTGCAATTGCGAAATCAGAAGTAAGTTTCTAGAACATTTAATGATCCACATTATATACACAGAATTTTTCTCTCTCTCTCTCTCTCCGTTACCCTCCCTCTCTCGCATTCATAATGAGTCTTTGATCCATATGAATTATTTGCGCAGTAACTTGTAAATCTTGTATTGTTATTCGTCGGAGCAGACGGAGAGTGTTTCTTATTTTTGTTAATAAACTTTTTGAAGACTCCTTTTTGTGCCATCAATGACGGCTTCTTCACTGTCAGTGAGATATCTGAATGTCTTTGGAGGAATAGCAGCCCATTCTTACTCAAGAGCCAAAACTACACTGAAGCGCAAAAGAAACAGGTACAGGCATTCGAATTCAAATACAGGGATATGTAAACAGACAGAATACGGCACTGCAGTCGGCAACGCTTATATAAGACAACACGTGTCTGGCTCTGTTGTTAGATCGGTTACTGCTGCTCCTATTCAAGGTTATCAAGATTTAAGTGAGTTTGAAAACGGTGTTTTGGTCGGCGAACGGCTGTTGCGACACAGCATCTCCGAGGTAGCAATGAAGTAGGGATTTTCCCGTACGACCATTTCACAAGTGTAACGTGAATATCAGGAATCCGATAAAACATCAAATCTCCGACATCGCTGCAGCCGGAAAAAGATCCTGCAAGAAAGGGACCAACGACGACTGAAGAGAACCGTTGAACATGAGAGAAGTGCAAATCTTCCGCAAGTTGCTGCAGATTTCAATGCTGGGCCATCAAGTGTCAGCGTTCGAACCATTCAACCAAACATCATCGATATGGGCTTTCGGTGCCGAAGGCCCACTCGTGTATCCTTGATGATTGCACGACACAAAGCTTTACGCCTTGCCTGGGCCTGTCAACACCGACATTGGACTGTTGATGACTGGAAACATGTTGCCTAGTCGGACGAGTTTCGTTTCAAGTTGTATTGAGCGGATGAACGTGTACGGGTATGGAGACAGCCTCATGAATCCATGGAACCTCCATGTCAGCGGGGAACTGTTCAACCTGGTGGACTGGTAGAGGCTCTGTAATTGTCTGGGTCGTGCACAGCTGGAATGATATGGGACTCCTGATGCGTCTGGATACGACTATGACACGTGATACGTACTTAAGCATCCTGTCTGATCACCTGCACCCATTCATGTCCATTGTGCATTCCGACGGACTTGGGTAATTTCAGCAGGACAATGCGACACCCCACATGCCCAGAATTTCTACAGAGTGGCTGCAGGAACACTCTTCTGAGTTTAAACACTTCCGCTGACCTCCAAACTCACCAGGCATGAACATTGAGCATATCTGGGATGCCTTGCAAAGCTCTGTTCAGCAGAGATCTCCACGCTCTCGTATTGTTACGGATTTACGGACAGCCCTGCCGGATTCATGGTGTCAGTTCCCTTCAGCACTACTTCAGACTTTAGTCGAGTCCATGCCACGTCGTCTTGCGGCACTTCTGCGTCCACGCCGGGGTCCTGTACTACATGAGGCAGGTGTACCAGTTTCTTTGGCTCTTCAGTGTAGCTTTTAATATTCTCAGTATATTTTGTGGTCATAATGGATCGTCCCAATAGCGACATTTATTGAGATATTTTTCGAAGTGCTTTCTTAACGTCCCCTGCTTGATCGAGAAATGTTCAGGGTAAAATGCTTCTTGGTGCAACCTTTGTTGAATGCCACGCAACCTCCGTTGAATTCCGCACGACCATTATTTTGCTAAGAATGTCTGTTCAGATTCATCGTTCAGTCCCACAAGATTCGCATGCATCGACTGCATCTTCTTGAAAATAACTTGATACATAGCTTATTTTCTGTGCATCAGTCCAGCTGCTTGGCAAAGCACCCCTGAAGCTTCGCACAAACACTACAGGATTTACCGTCCTTTTATCGGGATTAAATATCTGAAATTGTTGTTACTTGAGCATTTTCTCTTCGATATTAGGTGTAGAATACATGTAATGGCCCGTAGCGGTTTCTTGTGGACTATATGGTGGGTTGTAGCATCGCGAATACACGTTTGGATTTCCGAAACTGCATGCGCTGTCCGAAGTTTGTTGTCTATTCACCGCCCCTCGAAACTTTCTAGCTTTCCTTTGGTCATCTTAATAGACTCCTCGACTTGTTCCTTCCATTTCACAAAATCGGAACCTGGCTGAGGGTTAACCTCTTCTAACCCTTTCTTAAAGGAATTCTTTATTCATACGGGGATTAGGACGAGATAGCAGATGTTACAACATCTGTTATCGCCTGATTCAGCTGCTGTTCCTTCATCTGTGTCCAGTTATCGAGCTCCTCCGAAAAGTGACAGTTATGTGCCATAAAATTTTCTTCGGTTTTTTTTTTCTGTCCTGAGGAAACATCTTGCACTGTTTTGCTGAGGCTAGCAACTGTTTCTTCTACTTGATTCTGTCGATTCATAATTTCATCGACAGTATTACCTATCTTTTTGATCTCTATTGAAAATTTGTCTTGAACCTATCGCAATTGTTGTACTTCATTCGACATGTATATATGAAGATGGTCTCTGTTCTTTCGAAAGAACAGATACCACCGGCAACGATGCAGCTCGTTAGAATGAAATTACAGTGAAATGAATACCCCTAGCTGCATACAGGAATTGATACAAGTCAACGGGGCAGTTGAAAATGTGTGCCCCGACCGGGACTCGAATCCGGGATCTTCTGCTTACATGGTAGACGCTCTAGGCATCTGGGACACAGAGGATAGTGCGTCTGCAGGGACTTATCTCTGGCACGCCTCCTGTGAGACCCACCACATTCCCAAGTTATTGTGCCGCACTATATTCATAGTGCCCCTACCCATTATACTCATTACTCGCGGCTTTTTGCCGATTCACGTAAGAGTTCGGGCACTGTGTGTGCATCCGCACATCGGCCATTTGACCATTTTGTTCTGTGCGATTTAGTCAACCTGTGTCTGGATTTCAGACTGCGCTTGTGCCATGTAATCGACTTGAATTTTCGTATCGTTTTGCTCTTGTGCCATGGTTGACTGCGATTGTTCCATGGTTGACTGCGCTTGCACTATACAGGGTGAGTCACCTAACGTTACCGGTGGATATATTTCGTAAACCACATCAAATACTGACGAACCGATTCCACAGACCGAACGTGAGGAGAGGAGCTAGTGTAATTGTTTAATACAAACCATACAAAAATGCACGGAAGTATATTTTTTAACACAAACTTACGTTTTTTAAAATTGAACCACGTTAGTTTTGTTAGCACATCTGAACATATAAACAAATACGTAATCAGTGCCGTTTGTTGCATTGTAAAATGTTAATTACATCTGGAGATATTGTAACCTAAAGTTGACACTTGAAACCTCCGACGTTTGTTGTAACAAACACGGGCCACGGTCGGCAAGCAGCATCTGCAGGGACATGTTTACAATGACGACCGTGTTTACGAGTGTGGCTGTAGTGCACTATTGTGATTTGGTCTAGCTGTCGCAGTGTCCGCATGTAGCGCTTTCTGCTATTGTTATTCTGCATTCATTTCCACACGCAGACCAACTGTATTACACCGTGTTACCAGACGTCTGTTATAGTGTAGAGTTGTAGGAACTGTGACCATGGTGTATTCGAACTCTGAAAAGGCGGAGATGATACTCATCTATGGTGAGTGTCGACGAAATGCAGCTGAAGCCTGCAGCTTGTATGCTGAACGGTACCCGGACAGAGAGCATCCAACATGCCGCACATTGCAAAACATCTACCACCAACTGTATGCAACAGGTATGGTCGTAGCACGCAAACGGGTCCGTAACAGGCCCGTCAAAGGAGAAGCGGGTGCTGTTAATGTGTTAGCTGCTGTTGCCATGAACGCACACATGAGTACACGGGACATTGCGAGAGCTGGTGGACTGAGTCAAAGTAGTGTTATGCGCATACTGCATCGTCACCACTTTCACCCATTTCATGTGTTGCTACATCAGCAATTGCATGGTGATGACTTTAATCATCGAGTGCAATTCTGTCAATGGGCATTAACAGAGAATGCGTTGCAGTTCTACCTGTTTACTGATGAAGTGGGTTTCACAAACCACGGGGCAGTGTGTCTACGGAACATGCATTATTGGTCCGTGGACAATTCTCGCTGGCTCAGACAGGTAGAGCGACAGCGACCGTGGACTGTAAATGTATGGTGCGGAATCATGGAATCATTGGCGACCTCCTCATTGGTCCTCACCTCATTGCAGGGGCCCAAATAGCTGCAACATACACCGCGTTTCTACAGAATGATCTGCCAACGTTGCTCGAAAATGTCCTACTGGAATCGCGTCGACGTATGTGGTATCAGCATGATGGTGCACCTGCACATTCCACAATTAACACTAGGCTGACCCTTGACAGGATGTTCGACGGGCGTTTCATAGGACGTGGAGGACGCATAAATTGGCCAGCCCGTTCTCCTGATCTTACACCTCTGGATTTCTTTCTGTGGGGTACGTTAAAGGAGAATGTGTACCGTGATGTGCCTACAACCCCAGAGGATATGAAACAACGTATTGTGGCAGCCTGCGGCGACATTACACCAGATGTACTGCGGCGTGTATGACATTCATTACGCCAGAGATTGCAATTGTGTGCAGCAAATGATGGTCACCACATTGAACATCTATTGGCCTGACATGTCGGGACACACTCTATTCCACTCCGTAATTGAAAACGGAAACCACATGTGTACGTGTAACTCACCCCTCATGGTAATGTATATGTGTGTCAGTGAAAGAGACCAATAAAAAAGTGTTAGCGTGCGGACGTAATGTGCTGCTCCAGTCTCTTCTGTACCTAAGGTCCATCACCGTTCCCTTTGGAACACACACGATCGAACAGCGGAGGAGTGGTACTCAAGCATCAACTTTAGGTTACAATATCACCGGATGTAATTAACATTTTACAATGCAACAAACGGCACTGATTACGTATTTGTTTATATGTTCAAATGTGCTAACAAAACTAACGGGATTGCATTTAAAAAAACGTAGGTTTGTGTTAAAAAACGTACTTCAGTGCATTTTTTTGTGGGTTGTATTAACCAATTACACTAGCCCCTCTCCTCGCGTTCGGTCTGTGGAATCGATTCGTCAGTATTTGATGTGGTTTACGAAATATATCCAGCGGTAACGTTAGATGACTCACCCTGTATAAGACATATTTTGAGATAGCAAACTAGGCTTCTGCATAATTACGGTGAGGGGATCAATTGCGGGTGCTGAGGATCTAGCTAGATTCTGCGTCGCAGCTGTGGGGTCGTCTATAGAGTCCGTTACGATAGCTTCCTTGATCGGCTTGCATTTTAAACTGCGCAGAAATGCCGCCAACATTTCCGTAAACTCTGCTTTTCTGATGAACACAAACAACAAATTGAGTCATTATTTCACACGCAATTAACATCTCGTAGCACTTCACAAACAACCTCTTGGTAGAGCACTTGCCCGCGAAAGGCAAAGTTCCCAAGTTCGAGTCTCGGTCCGGCACACAGTTTTAATCTGCCAGGAAGTTTCAACCACTACAAAAGTTTGTCTACAGAATCATAGCGAAAATGGAAAACTACCCTTCATATAGAGCAGCAACCAAGTCCTTGTCACTTTACTCACTACTAGAACCAAAGGGTCCGTCTACCCTTATATGTTATAGTCAGTATAGCTTCGCTCCCCATCAAACCTAAGTTATTATGACTGAATAATTTCTAGATACTTGAATGAAAACTTTTGGGGGACAGAAGTCGCTTCCCCAATATTTCAATGCATAATATCTCCCACACGTCCATGTATAAATTTAATTCCTGTTTGAATTCTCAAGTCTATAAAACAAAATGATAGGCAGTTACAGTTTGTAATCAAACTCTGTCGGCCTCTCGGTGTCGAAGTCAGCACCTGGAATAAAAGTTCTGTGGCTCCGCAGAATTCCGGCAATTGTTAAAAGAGTCAGAGGCACAATCGTACCCCGTGGGGAAGCCGTCTTGGGTGCTATGACGTACTCACTCTGCAACATGGGAATCAAGTGTCCAAAGTTGTGTATTAATATCGATGAAGGTCCAGACATCAATCTCTCAAAATAGAGCGTAAACGAGCATGGTGCAGGCTTTACTGATTTCCTAGGTTACAAATTTACGACACCCCAAATAATGTTCCGACCCACGGAGCAGGGAGAAGTTAAAGTAACCACGGAATTAAACGTACTTTTCCCATTCATGAAATTAAATTTTTCATAAATGATTTTCGTAGCTACATTCCAGGATACATAATCCTTTCTTAGAAGATGAAATGTTATCATAAGTAGTCGAATTATATTAAGTTTTCAAAATGGCAGCTTCCAACAATGCAGCTAATTACAGTTCCTCTGCGATCCTACCATTGGATTATTCTCCGGAATTGCGAAATCAAAAGTAAGTTTCTAGTGTACATACTGTTCCACTTTATATCCACAGAATTTTTACATCACGAGGCATAGATAATCTCTCTCTCTCTCTCTCTCTCCTCTCCCTCAGTCGTAATAAGTCTTTGAATGTTACGGTTCACCTGCGCAGAGAAAATTTAACACGGAAAGGGTGATACTTCAGGTGACAGAGATATAAGAACGCCCCAGACCCGTGATAAGTACGTCCCGAGGTGCACGATTGTGGCAGTGCGCGTTGTCTGTGCGCCAAAACGCAACGTTTCTAGCGAATACACTTCACAGCCATAATTACAAAGAACGCAGACATGTAAATAGATACTTAAACTGCGAATTACTGCGTGTTAACAGGGGGTTTTAAAACAACCATTGTGAAGGCGCAAATTGAACTTTAACAGCTGAATCAAGAGAAAAAATTTAGCTTCTTGCTTGAACATTATGAAACAGTTGGTCTTCTGTAGTTTTAGTGCTCAGTCAATACAAACTGCCCGAAAAAAATAGTACACTCTTTTACGGGTTTACAATTCACTCAAGATTTATTATTGCATCAGTGCATATGGAGTACAAAAAGTGATTACAGTTACAGACCAATAGCACAAGTGGTGATGAGGTACCAGGTATCGACCCATAGTTATATGTTTTTATTACGAGTGGAATATGAACGTGTGGATAATATTCGTTCAGTTATGTAATTATTTCTTAAAAAGATGATAATTATGTAAAACAGAGACAAAATTTGTCTCACATTCTTTGTTAATCTATGTCATTCATTTCTTTTGTTTTGTACCCTTTTGTCGTCTTCTTCTGATTTACATCGCCGACGCAAGACGCGAATCGATTTGAGGTCTGTAAAATGAAAAACATTTAATGTAAAATTATTGTACTTTTATGTTCATTTGCTGGTAAAAACAAATAGAGCCAAATCCGTTAAAACTATTTATGATTCATTATTGAAAATTCACTTCCTCTTTTAATTATAATTTTGTATTAATTGTTTTATCATAGCTGCAAGAATCGCAGCCATTGTTAGTTGCGATTATATGGCAACTTCGTCTGTACTTCTAGTTGAAAATAGCATGGGTTTGTGTTAAACTAATTTTCAAAACAATTTAATAATTTTTTTATTGGTGGCATAAATTTAAATGATTAATTATTTATTGGGAAAAGGAAAATCTTAATTAAAAAACAAATCCTCTGTCTTTTGTTGGCCGCCATCTTAACTTTTATTACAGCGTCAAATTTAAATTTCTTGAAACTGCAAACAATATTTCGATGTGTAAGAAATAAATGTGCACCGGTGGTACTGAACTCTATTTATAAAAGAAAAAAAAATTAATCGAATCAGACTGCATTTTCTAAGAACAGTGCTGATGGTATTTATTGTTCAACAAGATTTCATTGCTGATGTATGAGGCCAAATTTACACTACGGACGAATCAAGGAGAAAAATATTTTTTGGTAGAATACGTCAGTGTTGTGTGCGGGTAGTAGTCTGTGGTTCCTTTTCATGATCAATTTGCTAAGAATAATCAAATCCATCGAAGACAAAAAAATTATAAAAGCTCTGATGTACGATCTGTAATTTTAGTGATATGAGCACAACTTACAGTCAACATTATTACACTACGTCAGGTGGAATTCTTGTGCAATTTGAACAAAATAATTATCCGGGAGAAGTTGTAGTTTGAATAATGCATTATACACGTGTATAATATTGTCAGCATCATTTACAAAATCAATCAATGCAATTGCTAAAAAAAACAAAAAACAGAGTGAATTCAAACCGCAGAATACCATAGAGTATCGTATCATCCATATTCATTGCACTTGTCCATGTTGATGATACACAAAAACCGCCACACTTGAATCAGAAGAAACAATTTAGCTTCTTACTGAAACATTATGAAACAGTTGGTCTTCTGTAGTTTTAGTGCTCAGTCAATACAAACTGCCCGAAACAAAAACAGTACACTCTTTTACAGGTTTACAAGTCACTCAAGATTTATTGTTGCATCAGTGCATATGGATTACAAAAATTACAGTTACAGATCAATAGCACAAGTGGTGATGTACCAGGTATCGACCCATAGTGAAACACCCATATTAGTACGTGGTGTAGGCTCCATGTACAGCAATTCAGGCGCTGACTCCGTCATCCAGTCAGTGGATTACACTGTACTGGGATACGTTATGCAACGCTTCACGTAGTTCTGTAACAGCTGTCGGTTAATGTGTCACTTTTCCTCCTATCATATCTCACAGGTGCTAGATTCGAGACAAGTCCGGAGATCGTGCTGGCCAGGCAAGTTGCTGCACGCCTTGCAGAGCACGTTGAAACTCATGGGCAATGTGTGGGCTACGTGGACGTCCAGAACATCGTCTAAGGGTGTGAGAATGTTCACGTGACCACTGATACCAGCATCGTTATACAACTGACGCAACATGTCCAACTTGTGTGCAGTTCTCTGAGAGGACCATCCTGTCACTCGTACGGCCTCAAATTGACCCTTTTCAAACTCGCTCAGTTGGATTTTTTTTGTTTTTTGTGCGATGGTCAGGACTCTACCTCAGGAGGAGGTTAGTCCCTCAAGTGTAGGGGGTAATGTTTCTTACTGGGGACACGATTTTTTCATAAAATGGGGCACTATTTTTGTCTTTTTGGAGCCTTTGGGCACTATTTGTTGGTCCTTTAGGCCCACATACTTGGTATTCCTATGGAGTTTTTCTTCCTGGTACACTGATTTGATATTTGACGTATTTCATAATTTGTTAATTGTAATTTAGAATAGACATCAGAACTCTTATTTTATGCCATTGTGCTGGTTAAATAGTTGCCAGATCTTGAAGTTGTTCGCGTGTAGGTCTGAGCCTGAGATTTTTCTTGTAGCCTGGATAATCTGCATATCAACTGTCGACATGGCAAGTTCTGCGTGAATTTGATCTGTGCTGGTCCACCATGGAGCGTTGAGGATGAGTTTCAAACATCTGTTTTGTAATACTTGGAAGGGTCTTCTATTTGATTTGCTAGTGATAACCCAAGACGAGCAGCCATAGAGCATCATAGGTTGGACTATTGCTTTGTATACGTGGAGTTTGGTTCTGTGGTGCATCGCTTTGCTGGCAAGTAATGGATAAATTGTATGGATAGTTCTTGAGATTCGCAGTCTTTTGTCCTCGATGTGGTGATTGAACAACATCTTGCTGTCAATGGTTACTTCTAAATATTTCACTGTTGTAGTCCATTGAAGTTGTTTACAGTATAGTTCAAAGTGGTCATGGAGTTGTGGTCGACGGCGGGTGAACATGATAGCGGTTGTTTTTTCTGCGTTTATCTTGACTGTTTAGTATTGTCCATTTCTCTGTGTTGTTGACTTGTTGCTGTAGTTTGGCCATTGTTGTAGTAAGTCGTCAGTGCGTGGCCAGGAGTGCGGTGTTATCAGCAAATTGAGCAATAACGGAGTTTTCGGTAGTAGGAATGTCATTAAAGTAAATTGCAAAAAGTGTCGTAGAGAGGACCGAACCCAGTGGAAGGCCTTCTTGTAAAACTTTGATTTCTTATCGTTTGCCATTGACATGAACGGAACATCTTCCGCCCTGTAGGTAGCTGTCAATTATTTTGATATAACCGTCAGGTATGTCTGAATCTTCTCTGAGTTTTGTAATGAGGTTTTCTTTCCAAACTTTGTCACAGGCCTTTTCTGCATCGAGGAAAACTGTGGCTGTGCATCGTGAGAAGTTAAAATTATTGATGATGTACTCTGTTATTCTTAATATTTGTAATTCTGCGGAGAGTGTTTCCTGGAATGCAAACTGTTCTCTTCTGATTACATCGCTGTCTAGGAGTGGTTGTTGGATTCTTGAGAGAAGGACTCGTTCAAAGATTTTTGGCATAGTTGGGAGCAAGGTGATGGGTCTATAATTTTCTGGCTTTTGAAAATCTCTTCCAGGTTTGGGAACAAGAACGATTTTTGAGACTTTCCAGGCTTCAGGGAAGTAGTGGTTTAACAGGCAGGCGTTGATGATTCTTGTGACCAGGACAACAGTTTCTCTTCGTAAGTTTTGAAGTTGGAGGTTAGTTATCAGGTCTGATCCAGGAGCATAATTTGTGCCGAGTCTGTTTATAATTGTTTTTACTTCTGTAGGTGTGGTGGGCTCCGGTTGGTCGCGGGGCGGTGTTTGTCGTATGCTTCAGACTATGGCCATGACATGCTGTTCAAATTCAATTTCGTCTTGCTGTGGGAGTTCTTGTGGTGGGATTGTATTCTGCTGATCATAGGTTGTCGCAAACAGTTTCACCTGGCGTAAAGCGTCAAATACGAAGGTTGTTGCTCTGTAGTAGGGCCGGTTTATTTGCTTTATTGCCTCTGGGGTTTCTAATTAGTTTCCAGTCGTCCCTATTTCGGAGTTGGAGTGCGCTCATTCTGTCTTCCCATACTTCCGCTCTCCACTCTTGTACGCGACGGTGTATTTCTTTTTTAAGTCTATTTACTTCTCTTCTGTCTTGCGTGTTACGTGTGTGTAGCCATCGGTGTTTTCTGTAAGTATTTTAGATCTTGAATAAGAGGTGGTAGAATGTGGAAATTTTGATTACTGGAATATGACCTTTGTGGACGCTTTTCTGTAAGCTGTTTTTATTTTATCGGTGAGTGTTCGTATTGCTTCTTCTATTTTTTGATGTGAGTTTAGATCTAGTGTGGGTCGGATGTTGTTGTTCAGCCATCTTTGGTACTGGTCCCAGTTTACTGTAGTTTTGTGGCGTGGTTGAGGCGGTTCTATGGCATTTACAATATGTCCAGTTACAGGAAGATGGTCAGAAGTAAGCTCCAATACTGTTCGGAGGTGGAGGTAAGGATCCAGGTTTTTGGTAATGAATATATCAATGACATCAGGTTGGTGGCGATGGTTGAAGGGGGTGTAGGTAACTTCTTCTGGAGCGGTTATGGCAGCGTGTAATCGTCCTTGTAGGTTGTGCAGTATGTTTCCTCGTGCGTTGTTTCTGCGAGGGTTCCATGAAGTGTTTTTAGCGTATACGTCTCCGCCGAGTAAAACGCGATTATGACTGTCAAATATCTGTAGTAGATCGTTTTCATAGAATACTGCCCTGGGGCTGAGATACGCAGCCACCAGGGTGACCTTGCATTGTGATGTTTCTATGGTAACTATCGTAGCTTCTAATGATGTCATTTGTGGTGTATATTCAGGATTGTGGCGGATGTGGGAACGGAGGAAAATGGCTGTTCCACCTCCCTGTCCGTTTGTGCGGTCAGTTCGGTGGCAGATCATATTGCGTAGTTTGAATGTTGCAGTAGGCCGTAGGTGTGTCTATGTCACGAAAAGTACATCGATTTTGTGGTCTTCTACGAATTCGTTTAGGAGGTCCATTTTGTTTTGTAATCCAGCGGCACTAAAGTTGCAAAAACGTAGGTTGTATCGTTTTACAGGTGGAATGTCCATTCCTGTTGCCAAAAAATTTCATTACACCTCCGACAATTGCCATTATTTTTAATAGTGAATCCGGTGCTGGCGTGAATTGTTGGATTGTGGACTTGGTGATTGATATGATATTCGACCACTGGAAACTTTCCCATATGTTTTTCATTTGATTTATGGTGTCGAAGAATGCTGCAGGTTGCTGATTGGTTTGTGGCGGAGTTTTGAGATTGTTGTGCTCGGGTGCTTGAGGTTGTCGCTTGATTGGTTTGTAAGTTTGTCCAGGTATTTCTTCCCCTGCGGTAGGCTTCAGCAGGGGTAAGGATTGGAGCGTTCTTTATGCTCCGCTGTATGTTTGAAGTTGTTGGTGTGGTGGTCTGCGATCGTTGAATGTGATATGCACGGATTCCTTTTTTAAATTCTTCGCAACCTGTGAAGGAAGCGGGATGACCGTCTTGGTTGCAGTTTACACAGTGTGGAGTAGCGTTTTTTGCTAGTCTGCAGTCTCTTGCCCTGTGATCTGCTCCGCAGCAGACATAGCGGGTCGGCATAGAGCAATAGTTTGCAGTGTGAAAGAAACGTTGACACTTTTTACGTTGTGGCGGTCCATCTTTGTCTTGGTATGATTCAATTGTTACCTTTGTATCCAATAGATACCGCACATAGTAGATCGTGTCGTTTTCTGGTTTTTTATCAAGTGTAAAACAGAAAACGTCCATGGGGCTGTAATGGTGCTTGAATTACGGAACCATTGCGGCACCTCACCTCAACCTCTCGATACCAGAAATATTCTACTGTTTCTGTAAAGTAGTTAACATATTTGTAAGACAACATTCAGATTTGATTTCATTAATGTAAAGATACTTTGATACATCGATATGTTTATATTGCAATGATATTATTCTTATGTGAATTCTTTCTTTTGTCACTATGATCTTTGACGTACTTGTAACTCTGATTTTTGGGCGCGTAAGCGGTTATTAGAGAATCAAGTCTTGGTCGTCATGTTGAAAAGACGCAAGTTGTAGTCAGTTTATGAGATGTGAACTTCAACAGGGAGACAGATATTTTCAAGTATGTATTATATTGTGAAAGAAGGTTGTATACATGGAACAATCCTGGAGATACTAAAAGGTATCAGATCGGTTATATAATGGTAAGACAGAGATTTAGGAACCAGGTTTTAAATTGTAAGACATTTCCAGGGGCAGATGTGGACTCTGACCACAATCTATTGGTTATGACCTGTAGATTAAAACTGAAGAAACTGAAAAAGGGGGGAATTTAAGGAGATGGGACCTGGATAAACTGAAAGAACCAGAGGCTGTACAGAGTTTCAGGGAGAGCATAAGGGAACAATTGACAGGAATGGGGGAAAGAAATACAGTAGAAGAAGAATGGGTAGCTTTGAGGGATGAAGTAGTGAAGGCAGCAGAGGATCAAGTAGGTAATAAGACGAGGGCTAGTAGAAATCCTTGGGTAACAGGAGAAATATTGAATTTAATTGATGAAAGGAGAAAATTTAAAAATGCAGTAAATGAATCAGCAAAAAGGAATACAAACGTCTCAAAAATGAGTTCGACAGGAAGTGCAAAATGGCTAAGCAAGGATGGCTAGAGCACAAATGTGAGGATGTAGAGGCTTATCTAACTAGGGGTAAGATAGATACTGCCTACAGGAAAATTAAACAGGCCTTTGGAGATAAGAGAACCACTTGTATGAACATCAAGAGCTCAGATGGAAACCCATTTCTAAGCAAAGAAGGGAAAGCAGAAAGGTGAAAGGAGTATATATAAGTGCGATGTACTTGAGGACAATATTATGGAAATGGAAGAGGATGTAGATGAAGATGAAATGGGAGATACGATACTGCGTGAAGAGTATGACAGAGCACTGAAAGACCTGAGTCGAAACAAGGCCCCCCGAATAGACAACATTCCATTGGAACTACTGACGGCCTTGGGAGAGCCAGTCCTGACTAAACTCTACCATCTGGTGAGCAAGATGTATGAAACAGGCGAAATACCCTCAGACTTCAAGAAGAATATAACAATTCCAATCCCAAAGAAAGCAGGTGTTGACATATGTGAAAATTACCGAACTATCAGTTTAATAAGCCACAGCTGCAAAATACTAACAAGAATTCTTTACAGACGAATGAAAAAACTAGTAGAAGCCGACCTCGGGGAAGATCAGTTTGGATTCCGTAGAAGTACTGGAACACGTGAGGCAATACTGACCTTACGACTTACCTTAGAAGAAAGATTAAGGAAAGGCAAATGTACGTTTCTAGCATTTGTAGACTTAGAGAAAGCTTTTGACAATGTTGACTGGAATACTCTCTTTCAAATTCTAAAGGTGGCAGGGGTAAAATACAATTTGTACAGAAACCAGATGGTAGTTATAAGAGTCGAGGGACATGAAAGGGAAGCAGTGTTTGGGAAGGGAGTAAGACAGGGTTGTAGCCTCTCCCAGATGTTATTCAATCTGTATAATGAGCAAGCAGTAAAGGAAACAAAAGAAAAATTCGGAGTAGGTATTAAAATCCATGGAGAAGAAATAAAAACTTTGAGGTTCGCCGATGACATTTTAATTCTGTCAGAGACAGCAAAGGACTTGGAAGAGCAGTTGAATGGAATGGACAGTGTCTTGAAAGGAGGATATAAGATGAACATCAACAAAAGCAAAACGAGTATAATGGAATGTAGTCGAATTAAGTCGGGTGATGCTGTCGGAATTAGATTAGGAAATGAGACACTTAAAGTAGTAAAGGAGCTTTGCTATTTGGGGAGCAAAATAACTGATGATGGTCGAAGTAGAGAGGATGTAAAATGTAGACTGGAAATGGCAAGGACAGCGTTTCTGACGAAGAGATATTTGTTAACATCGAGTATAGATTTAAGTGTCAAAAAGTCGTTTCTGAAAGTATTTTTATGGAGTGTAGCCATGTATGGAAGTGAAACATGGACGATAAATAGTTTGGACAAGAAGAGAATTGAAGGTTTCGAAATGTGGTGCTACAGAAGAATGCTGAAGATTAGATGGGTAGATCACGTAACTAATGAGGAAGTATTGAATAGGATTGGGGAGAAGAAAAGTTTGTGGCACAACTTGACCAGAAGAAGGGATCGGTTGGTAGGACATGTTCTGAGGCATCAAGAGATCACCAATTTAGTATTGGAGGGAAGCGTGGAGGGTAAAAATCGTAGAGGGAGACCAAGAGATGAATACAGTAAGCAGATTCAGAAGGATGTAGGTTGCAGCAGGTACTGGGAGATGAAGAAGCTTGCACAGGATAGAGTAGCATGGAGAGCTGTATCAAACCAGTCTCAGGACTGAAGACCACAACAACAACAACATTATATTGTGAAGTGATGGTGCAACAAAAGTAATAAAAAAGAAGTGTAAGTAAAATTCGGAGTGCTGATTACTTTTTTACATCACCATTGTGCTAACTTGCAAAAGTTTAATCTTCAACAATGGTTTATGAAACGCATCTATAAAACTTTTTAATATCGCAGAATAACACGTAGGCCTCTTTGCATCCGAGCTTGGAATCTTCACTACCTAGATTTTCGATGATTGTGCCGTGAATTCACAACGAGACCAGCGTGGGAAACACGAAAATATGAGTGCCTAGCTTATTCATTATTTCATGAAATGACTTTATTAACTGTACTCTAATGACAGCTGCCACATAATATAACTTTGTTGTTGCTCGAAAATGCAATATTTAGCAGCGTGAGCATCACTACAACCATAAATAATTTTTGACCGTTGTTGTGGTAGGGTTGTTAGAGGGCGTAACTGCTTTGTATCATTGTCTCTCTTTTTGTATTGATGAATGTTGTGCCGCTTGAAGTTTAGAAATCTGTCATGTTCTACTCCTGTCTCTACTGTTTCAGGGAGTCCCTTGATTACAACTTTCAAGTGTCTGTTACTTTGTGGTCGATGTGTGAATTTGTTGATGCTATGGCGACGGAAGAAATCCAAGGCAGTTATTTGATCTTTAAGTGATTCAAAATGATATTTAATGATTTTTTATTTGTAGATTGCTTTAATGGGTCCTTCCATGTGTTTCTTTAGAGCTGCATTACATGTTAAGTGGTGGTCTTCGTACTGAATGGTAATTGATGGAATCCTTGATTTTTTCGGTACTGCTTGTGGTAGATTTGATGATGTCGGTGGTGGTTGGGTTGCTGCAGGAGTTCCGGTCAATTGGATGTAGATAGCACGACTGCGTCTCCGTAGCACGGTTGGGTAATTGCACCACACTGAGCCTTCTAAATGTGAGGATTATCTGTTAGAGGGTAGACACAGGTGGCGACCTGGGAACTATTGTGCTACACTATCTGTTGGCGGGCGACGTTGAAACCACCATCTTCTATCCCGCTGGTGAAATATGACGTCATCGGATCTAATTAGACATTTTCTTCCCAGGTGTACTAGTTTTTTTGGTCAGTGTAAATTAGGCCCTCTATTCCTTCCTAACTTATCTTTTCCTTAAGAACATGTTCTGAAACCAAACACAGGCCGTCAAATGTCACATTTTGTATTTAGGGATACTGGAAACGGTACACGTTACTGTAAAAACAAGCAGTAAAAAGTGTTCAAGTACTGACGGAAAAAATGGCTCTGAGCACTATGGGACTTAACTGCTGTGGTCATCAGTCCCCTAGAACTTAAAACTACTTGAACCTAACTAACCTAAGGACATCACACACATCCATGCCCGAGGCAGGATTCGAACCTGCGACCGTAGCAGTCGCGCGGTTCCCGACTGAGCGCCTAGAACCGCGAGACCACCGCGGCCGGCACTGACGGAAAAGTCTAGTGAAACTAATGTTATCGGTGACCGTGTGTACCTTACCTATGTTATCCCGATATCTTGACTTGATTCTTTTCCTTAACGTTATCTTTGACTGAACGCAACAAATCTTGGAAAAATTAACGATGTAGAGATACCGACAGTACGAAACAATGCTAAATGTCGTTTTGGCATACTGCCTCTGAAAAGCAAGATATAAAATGATGAGTTGCTCAGTTAGAGATAATTTCGGTATCAGAGAACTCTCATCTTGTGTGGGCGAGCGGAATAACACTGCGCAGTCCGTGGGTGCGATAACGTCAGACATTTTGCTGGCCGCGTGGGTGTTTGTAATCCGCAGGATGTACGTGATACACTCTGACCAAACGAGGTCGCTAGAGACGATTAACGCGGATGAGGAAGGATTGAGGGAGACGTGACTGTTTTGTACGGTAGGGCATATTCACATGTTCCTTAAAGAAAACAAGAAAGCGCTCTGTAATTCGGACGGGAGAAGGACTGGGTGTTTAGCCGAGCTACGAGAAGATTGCAGGGTTCACACGAAAAAAGGAGGCTATTACGGCATCGGGTGCTAAAGGGAAATCCGCAATTCTTCTACATCTGCATCTACATCTACATAGATACATCAGAAGCCACCGTACGGTGGGTAGCGGAGGGCACCCTGTGCCTCTACTAGTCATTTTCTTTCCTGTTCAACTCGCAAACAGAGCAAGAGAAAGATGACTATCTATGTGTCACCGTATGAGATTTAATTTCTCGTAGCTTATCTTCGTGGTCCTTACACGCAATGCATGTTGTCGGCAGCAGAATCGTTTGGCAGTCAACTTCAAATGCCGGTTCTCTAAATTTTCTCAGTAGTGTTTCTCGGAAAGAAAGTCGCCTTCCCTCCAGGGATTCCTATTTGAGTTCCCGAAACATATTCATAACACTTACGAGTTGTTCGAACCTACCTGTAGCAAATCTAGCAGCCCGCCTCTGAATTGCTTCGATGTCTTGTTTCAATCCGGCCTGGTCTGGGTCCCAAACACTCGAACAGTACTCAAGAATAGTTCGTACTAGGGTCCTATATGCGAACTCCTTTACAGGTGAACCACTCTTTCCTAAAATTCTCCCAATAAACCGAAGTCTACCATTCACCTTCCCTGCCACAGTTGACACATGCTTGTTTCCCCCCATATCGCTTTTGCAACGTTACGCCCAGATATTTAAACGACTCGACTGAAGCTGGGCACTACTAATACTGTACCACAACATTACAGGTTTGATCTTCCTACTCATCCGCATTGACTTACGTTTTCCCACATTTAGGACTAGATTCCATTCATCACACCAACTAGAAATTTTGTCTAAGTCGTATCTTTCTACAGTCACTCAACTTCGAAACCTAACCGTGCACCACTGCTTCACTGGCAAACAACCGCAAAATGCTCCCCACCCTGTCCGCCAAATCTCTTAGGTATATAGAGAACAACAGTGGTCCTATCACAGTTCCCGGGGGCACTCCTAACGATGCCCTTGTCTCCGATGAACACTCACTGTTGAGGTTCCGTTATTTAAGAAGTCTTCGAGCCTTTCACATATCCGTGGACTTATTCCATGTGGTCGTACCTTCGTTAAGAGACTGCAATAGGGCACCGTGTCAAATGATTTCCGAAAATCTAGAAATATGGAATCTGGCTGTTGCACTTCATCCACTGTTCGCAGCATATCATGTGAGAAAAGGGCAAGCTGAGTTTACCACGAGCGATGCTTTCTAAAACCGTGCTCATTCGTGGACATAAGTTTCTCAGTCCCAAGAAAGCTTATTATATTCGAACTGACAATACGTGCAAGGATTCTGCAGCAAATCGAAATTAGAGATATCGGTCTGTAATTTTGCGGGTTCGTTCTTTTACCCTTTTTATATACTGGAGTCACTTATACTTTTTTCTAGTCACTTGGAACTTTGTGCTGGGCGAGAAATTCACGATAAATGCAAGCTAGGTAAGGAGCCAATGCCTGGGAATATTCTTTGTAAAACCAAAAGAGGATTCCATACAGATCTGGTGATTGTTTTGCTTTCAAATCTTTCAGTTGTTTCTCTGTGCCAGGTATGCTTTTTACTATGTCGTCCAGAAGGGAGTCCGTCATTTGGTCAAACGACGGTATGTTTGTACGATTCCCCTGTGTGAACGATTTCTTGAATCTGCCACTCCAGACTGGTCAGCAAGGACCTTAGACCCTATTAGAGATTTCGAATCTCTACTAACCTTCGCGTGTCGTCATTTGTGCGATTCCTTTTGAACCGAGAGTGCAACAGCCTCTGCTTCCTCATCATCCGACGAATTTCGTCGGCGAGGATAGTTCCTGATTCTTACTGGTCCTTAGACACTGTGCGCGAAAAACAGCGTCTACAAGTCATATATATATATATGATTTTCATCTCCATCTTTCGTTGAAGCTCCAGTGCACGTCTTTTTGACAGTGCTGAGAACGCGGAGTTTTTACTTTCATTTTCGTTCCCTCACTCTTTTTCGTACTCCATACTCCTCTAACGCAGATTTTTCTCGTCTGCTCACATGCAGTCCACCTGAACTTTCCTCATAGTTGACTGTATGTATACAAGGGTAACGCATTCAACTTACCGGTAAAACTACACAAGCTGCGTCATATATACAGGGTGTCCCAGAAGTGTTGCGACAGACTTAGATGGCTTGCAGAGGATGTCTTGAGGAACAAATCCAGGATAACGTCACCAACGATGTTACAGACCGTCGATGTTACAGGTGCTAGCTCCTGCCACTAGGTCACCCATTAGCAGCAAACGTGACACTGTACGCTGACGGACCGCAGGCGGAACATCTCGAAATGTTGTTTGTCATTCAGCGATCGCTACCGACTGCCACAATCGCCAGTGGAGAAGATGGAGCTACCTGCTACGCAGAGAGGCCTTGTCTCCTATGAATGCGATGCTGTGTTGCCTCGGTTTCAGGAATGGGATTCTATCAATCTGCAACCCTCCTGGAATTCTCTAAAATGTCCCATGTTTTTCGGGATGCAAGAGAAAGAAAACTGCAGATGGAAAACCGTGTCCGAAACCGCCATTCACCAAGGCGACAGAGCATCACTTGTACGCAGCAGCTTGCTCCATTTTCTCCACTGTGGATCGTGGCAATCAGTCATGATGACCGAATGACAAACAACTTTGAAAAACGTTCCGCCTATGGTCCGTCAGCGCACAAAGTCACGTTTGCTGCCGAGGGCGTTCCCTATAACGTATTTAGAATCTTTGAATGACGTTTCCTATTGTCTGTTTGTTCCTCAAGACACGCCCTACAACCTGTCGATGTTTGTCGCAGCAAAATACTCGAATACTATGCAAGGGTAGATTCTTATGCGCGGGGCCGTGGTTCGATTCGCGGCTGGGTCGGAGACTTTCTACACTCGGGGAACGAGTGTTGTGTTGTCTTCATCATCATTTCAATCTCATCGAGGTCCAAGTCGCAGCAGCGGCGTCAAATAAAAAGACTTGCACCAGGCGGCGGCCCTAGCCATATGCACATTTCGTTTTCTGTTACATAACTGGTACATCTGATGATTACAAATACATATACAGTGTATATTAGCTGATAACGTCAAATTATAAGACATCGGGACAACTAGCTACAAATATAATTTTTTTTAGGTTATTGAGAATAATCGTTAACAAATATCATTCCAACATAACCTTGTGATTAATAGAGAAAACAATAGGGAACAACTAGATATGACACAATTATCTATGTCTCCTTATGTTGTGCAGCAAAGTGGTACCGCTGTTTTAGCAGCAGCGTAGGCGAGAAGAAGTTTTGTGGGAATATTAGTTTCTTATCAGAATACGTAGTTTGTTAACACCGTCATCTGAACAATTCCAAATCAAACGAAAAAATCTACTGTTTAAATGTTTAAAACTGGTTCAAATGGCTCTAAGAACTATGGGACTTAACATCTGAGGTCGTTAGTCCCCTAGGCTTAGAACTACCTAAATCTAACTAACCTAAGAACATCACACACATCCATGCCCGAGGCAGGATTCGAGCCTGCGACCGTGGCAGCAGCGTGGTTCTGGACTGAAGCGCCTAGAACCGCTCGGCCGCAAAGTCTGGCTAAATGTTTACAGTAATAATAAAAAACTTAATAGAAAATCCTTTGAATACTTCGCACCGAATACAGTAAAATTCTTATTCAGAAGAACTGTCCTCTGAAAATTTAAACGACCAAAAAGTGAAGAGCGAAAAAAGTAGAAAAAAAAGACTTGCAATTATTTATCTTGTATTAAATTTTATAATGCCACTAAAAAGCGTCTCGTAGTTTTGTTTAGCCTGAAGAATGATCCAAAACCATCCCAGGGAGGAAAATTACTTTTGTAAAAACCTTACGTTTTCGATGCTATCACACCATATTCTATATAAAGAAGCCACTGACACGCTCCACGACATTACCTGCGATATACATTCGTAGATTAGCGCCGGTCACGGGTCGTAATTTCTCGAGCTGGAGTTTTCGTACCACTTCAAGGTGAGACTTCAACTCGCTCCCGGTAGACATGAAGCGCGAGATGCAGAAATATTTCGTCCAGCTGGCTGCATTCTGTTTTTGGCTGATATTTATACAACAGAACACAATATTCTTCAGGCATTATTTGTTTTATGTGTGCTTCAGACGGATTAAAGTGCAGAAGCGAGCAACTTAATTTATAAAAAAGTCTGGGACTGCCTTTTGAACGTGTGGTAATAAAACGTCCGATTCATAATTCTGAATTACGTATAAAATTGATTTTTTGTTAACTACAATAAACATTGCTTTTGTTTTCTAAGAGCACAGTAAATATGGAAAGCTTTGATGATCGTGACTAAATTTAGAGTAAAAGGAACATCGTTACGGAGAAAAACAGTTTTTCTTCCGCACTTTCTTAAAAAAATATGCTGAAGATTTGATACTTGTTTTGACATAAAAAAGTAAAGATCTCCTCATTTTGAAGGCTAGTTGAGTAACGCAGTGCTTCACTAGCCACGTCGAATTTCCTATGGTATGCCCTTTACCATTTTCAATATTATAACTATATTATCCAGTACAACGTGGACTCTGTACCATGGTCAGTTTAGATTTTTTTACATTAATCGATAATTTCTGGAGGCGAAAGACGCGACAAGTGGCAGAAAAAATACCATGATCGACTTCAGATCGAACGCTAGACGTTTGGACTTGAAGGCCTTGCACCTAACCGATGAACCACCGAGCCACATCCGGTTATATCATCTAAACGACAAATATTTCATGGTTACAAAACGCAGTAGACTTCTCTGAGAAAATTATGCTATTCAGTTATTTATTTTTGTTTTTGACTTTCTTTTCGAAGTCATTACTCTTCTGACTGTGTTTGACAAACCCGTCATGTCTTCCCGTGCTAACATCTTCACCTCGGAGTGGGACTTGTAAGCAATGTCTTCATTTATTTGCTGCATGTTTTCCATTCTCTGCCATCCTACAGGTTTTACCCTGTACTATCACGGAAGGTATTCCCTGATATCACCACACTGGTCCTATCATTCTGTCCCTTCTCCTTATCAATAATTTCTATTTACTCATTTCCATTTCGACTGTGCAGAGAACCTCACCATTTCATATGTCACCAGTTCATCTAATTTTCAACAGCCTTCTATAGCACCGAATTTAAGTCTTCGGTGCTCTTTTCCTACAGTCCATCAGTCACTTTCATAAGAGCGCTGTGCTCGAAAAGTAAATTATCAGAAATTTTGTCTTCCATATAATACTGCGCTTGAAACGCAAATTCTCAGAAATTTTTCCTCGAATTAAGGGAATGTTTGATACTAGCGTACTTCTTTTAGCAAGATATTCTATCTTTACCAGAATTTGTCTGCCTTTTGTATCATCCTTGTTAAGTCCATCATCAGTAACTTTGCTTCCGAGGTAGCAGAATCCCTTCACTTCGTCTACGTCACTGCCCCAAATTTTGATGCACAGTTTCTCGGTACTTACTTCCGTCTGTCTTTGCTTTACTGCATCTATATTCTGTCCTTTTTAGCCTGTTTATACCATTCTTCCTTACTTTCACTCAGAAGAGCAATGTCATCAACGAATCTTATCATTGATATCCTTTCACCCTTAGTTTTAATCCCATGGAATCCGTCACTGCTTTCTTTCTACATCGAGACTAAAGCGTAGTTCTCCACTGGGAAAATTGTTTTGCTTTTCGCAATAGCATTTGGAGCAAAGCCCTCAATATCAAATTAGCCAAAGTTCCCGTGTCTGATGTTACAGTGACTGGAATTCCTACGATTGTAACAAACGTTTCCGACACTAGCAGGAAATGATAAACCTTGTCACACTGATAAATATCATCATACAATTCCTCCGATTGTTCCTTTGTATCGTTATACTGTAGCATCTGCAACTGCTGGTCGTAGCCCCTACTCGAATCCCTGACTGCGTCTCTGGGGCTCGAGGCAGTCACGATTAATTTGTTGGTCGCGCGTGCCTACCACTTTTAAGTCGTCTGTTACCTCCGTAATTACTGTTGTCTGCATGCGCCAATCTCCTGTCGTAGACTCCGGCTGACCCTCTGTTGCCGAAAATTATTGTTCCATAACTAGTTGACAGTTGCTGATCATTAGGTTGCACTCTATTGTACCTCCGATCGCCCCTATTAAGTTTGTTTCTGGACGGTCTTCCGACTGCCATTCCGATTTTCAATGTTGTTCTTCCACTGTTCGGATTACCATCTCGTAAATTCCTTGGATTTACTTTATCGATTTGGTTTGTTCTTTGTGCGTTATTACCATTTCCACGGCCACTTGAGGAGTGATAGACACCAGTGTTCGCATTATTATACCCGTTGTCCGATCCTCACGTGGACTTCATGTCTCCTTGAATCAGGTCGATCGAATCTAACAGAGAAAAAAATTCCTCAGAATTTTCGTCTGACACGTTAAACAATATGATTTCTGACTCAGACCGGTAATCTACCCTGAAGCGCCAAAGAAACTGGTATAGGCATGCGTACTCAAATACAGAGATGTGTAAACAGGCATAATACGGCGCTACGGTTGGCATCGCCTATATAGGACAACAAGTGTCCGGCGCAGTTGTTAGATCGGCTACTGCTGCTACAATGGGAGGTTATCAAGATTCTAGTGTTCTAGTCAGCGCACGAAAGACAGGACACAGAATCTCTGACGTAGCGACGAAATGAGGATTTTCCCGTACGACTATTTCACAAGTGTAACGTGAATATCAGGAATCCGATAAAACATCAAATCTGCGACATCGCTGCAGCCGGAAAAAGATCCTGCAAGAAAGGGACCAACGACGACTGAAGAGAACCGTTGAACATGAGAGAAGTGCAACTCTTCCGCAAGTTGCTGCATATTTCAATGCTAGGCCATCAAGTGTCTGCGTTCGAACCATTCAACCAAACATCATCGATATGCGCTTTCGGTGCCGAAGGCCCATTCGTGTATCCTTGATGATTGCACGACACAAAGCTTTACGCCTTGCCTGGGCCTGTCAACACCGACATTGGACTGTTGATGACTGGAAACATGTTGCCTAGTCGGACGAGTTTCGTTTCAAATTGTATTGAGCGGATGAACGTGTACGGGTATGGAGACAGCCTCATGAATCCATGGAACCTCCATGTCAGCGGGGAACTGTTCAACCTGGTGGACTGGTAGAGGCTCTGTAAATGTCTGCGTCGTGTACAGTTGGAGTGATATGGGACTCCTGATGCGTGCAGATACGACTATGACACGTGATACGTACTTAAGCATCCTGTCTGATCACCTGCATCCATTCATGTCCATTGTGCATTCCGACGGACTTGGGTAATTTCAGCAGGACAATGCGACACCCCACACGCCCAGAATTTCTACAGAGTGGCTGCAGGAACACTCTTCTGAGTTTAAACACTTCCGCTGGCCTCCAAATTCACCAGGCATGAACATTGAGCATATCTGGGATGCCTTGCAAAGCTCTGTTCAGCAGAGATCTCCACGCTCTCGTATTGTTACGGATTTACGGACAGCCCTGCCGGATTCATGGTGTCAGTTCCCTTCAGCACTACTTCAGACTTTAGTCGAGTCCATGCCACGTCGTCTTGCGGCACTTCTGCGTGCTCGCCGGGGTCCTGTACTATATGAGGCAGGTGTACCAGTTTCTTTGGCTCTTCAGTGTAGCTTTTAATATTCTCAGTATATTTTGTTGTGGTAATGGATCGTCCCAATAGCGACATTTATTGAGATATTTTTCGAAGTGCTTTGTTAACGTCCCCTGCTTGATCGAGAAATGTTCAGGGTAAAATGCTTCTTGGTGCAACCTTTGTTGAATGCCACGCAACCTTCGTTGAATTCCGCACGACCAGTATTTTGCTAAGAATGTCTGTTCAGATTCATCGTTCAGTCCCACAAGATTCGCAAGCATCGACTGCATCTTCCTGAAAATAACTTGATACATAGCTTATTTTCTGTGCATCAGTCCAGCTGCTTGGCAAAGCACCCCTGAAGCTTCGCACAAACACTACAGGATTTACAGTCCTTTTATCGTGATTAAATATCTGAAATTGTTGCTACTTGAGCATTTTCTCTTCGATATTAGGTGTAGAATACTTGTAATGGCCCGTAGCATCGCGAATACACGTTTGGATTTCCGAAACTTCATGCGCTGTCCGAAGTTTGTTGTCTATTCACCGCCCCTCGAAACTTTCTAGCTTTCCTTTGGTCATCTTAATAGACTCCTCCACTTGCTCCTTCCATTTCACAAAATCGGAACCTGGCTGAGTGTTAACCTCTTCTAACCCTTTCTTAAAGGAATTCTCTATTCATACGGGGATTAGGACGAGATAGCAGATGTTACATCATCTGTTATCGCCTGATTCAGCTGCTGTTCCTCCATCTTTGTCCAGTTATCGATCTCCTCCGAAAAGTGACACTTATGTGCCATAAAATTTTCTTCGGTTTTATTTTCCTGTCCTGAGGAAACATCTTGCACTGTTTTGCTGAGGCTAGCAACTGTTTCTTCTACTTGATTCTGTCGATTCATAATTTCATCGACAGTATTACCTATCTTTTTGATCTCTATCGAAAATTTGTCTTGAACCTATCGCAATTGTTGTAACTCATTCGACATATATATATGAAGATGGTCTCTGTTCTTTCGAAAGAACAGATACCACCGGCAACGATGCAGCTCGTTAGAATGAAATTACAGTGAAATGAATACCCCTAGCTGCATACAGGAATTGATACAAGTCAACGGGGCAGTTGAAAATGTGTGCCCCGACCGGGACTCGAATCCGGGATCTTCTGCTTACATGGTAGACGCTCTAGGCATCTGGGACACAGAGGATAGTGCGTCTGCAGGGACTTATCTCTGGCACGCCTCCTGTGAGACCCACCACAGTCCCAACTTATTGTCCCGCACTATATTCATAGTGCCCCTGCCCATTATACTCATTACTCGCGGCTTTTTGCCGATTCCCGTAAGAGTTCGGGCACTGTGTGTGCAGCCGCACATCGGCCATTTGACCATTTTGTTCTGTGCGATTTAGTCAACCTGTGTCTGGATTTCAGACTGCGCTTGTGCCATGTAATCGACTTGAATTTTCGTATCGTTTTGCTCTTGTGCCATGGTTGACTGCGATTGTGCCATGGTTGATTGCGCTTGCACTATATAAGACATATTTTGAGATAGCAAACTAGGCTTCTGCATAATTACGGTGAGGGGATCAATTGCAGGTGCTGAGGATCTATGTAGATTCTGCGCCGCAGCTGTGGGGTCGTCTATAGCGTCCGTTACGATAGCTTCCTTGATCGGCTTGCATTTTAAACTGCGCAAAATGCCGCCAACATTTCCGTAAACTCTGCTTTTCTGATGAACACAAACAACAAATTGAGTCATTATTTCACACGAAATTAACATCTCGTAGCACTTCACAAACAACCTCTTGGTAGAGCACTTGCCCGCGAAAGGCAAAGGTCCCGAGTTCGAGTCTCGGTCCGGCACACAGTTTTAATCTGCCAGCAAGTTTCAACCACTACAAAAGTTTGTGTACAGAATCATAGCGAAAATGGAAAACTACCCTTCATATAGAACAGCAACCAATTCCTTGTCACTTTACTCACTACTAGAACCAATCTGCTGGCGTAAAGGGTCCGTCTACCCTTATATGTTATAGTCAGTATAGCTTCGCTCCCCATCAAACCTAAGTTATTATGACTGAATAATTTCTAGATACTTGAATGAAAACTTTTGGGGGACAGAAGTCGCTTCCCCAATATTTCAATGCATAATATCTCCCACACGTCCATGTATAAATTTAATTCCTGTTTGAATTCTCAAGTCTATAAAACAAAATGATAGGCAGTTACAGTTTGTAATCAAACTCTGTCGGCCTCTCGGTGTCGAAGTCAGCACCTGGAATAAAAGTTCTGTGGCTCCGCAGAATTCCGGCAATTGTTAAAAGAGTCAGAGGCACAATCGTACGCCGTGGGGAAGCCGTCTTGGGTGCTATGACGCACTCACTCTGCAACATGGGAATCAAGTGTCCAAGTTGTGTATTAATTTCGATGAAGGTCCAGACATTAATCTCTCAAAATAGAGCGTAAACGAGCATGGTTCAGGCTTTACTGATTTCCTAGGTTACAAATTTACGACACCCCAAATAATGTTCCGAGCCACAGAGCAGGGAGAAAAAGTAATCACGGAATTAAACGTACTTTCCCCATTCATGAAATTAAATTTTTCATAAATGATTTTCGTAGCTACATTTCAGGATACATAATCCTTTCTTAGAAGATGAAATGTTATCATAAGTAATCGAATTATATTAAGTTTTCAAAATGGCAGCTTCCAACAATGCAGCTAATTACAGTTCCTCTGCGATCCTAACATTGGATTATTCTCCGGAATTGCGAAATCAAAAGTAAGTTTCTAGTGTACATACTGTTCCACTTTATATCCACAGAATTTTTACATCACGAGGCATAGATACTCTCTCTCTCTCTCTCTCTCTCTCTCCTCTCCCTCAGTCGTAATAAGTCTTTGAATGTTATAGTTCACCTGCGCAGAAAAAATTTAACACGGAAAGGGTGATACTTCAGGTGACAGAGATATAAGAACGCCCCAGACCCGTGATAAGTACGTCTCGAGGTGCGCGATTGTGGCGGTGCGCGTTGTCTGTGCGCCAAAACGCAACGTTTCTAGCGAATAAACATCACAGCCATAATTACAAAGAACGCTGACAAGTAAATAGACACTTAAACTGTGAATTACTGCGTGTTAACAGGGGTTTTAAAACAACCATTGTGAAGGCGCAAATTGAACTTTAACAACTGAATCAAGAAAAAAATTTAGATTCTTGCTTGAACATTATGAAACAGTTGATCTTCTGTAGTTTTAGTGCTCAGTCAATACAAACTGCTCGAAAAAAATAGTACACTCTTTTACAGGTTTACAATTCACTCAAGATTTATTGTTGCATCAGTGCATATGGAGTACAAAAAATGATTACAGTTACAGACCAATAGCACAAGTGGTGATGAGGTACCAGGTATCGACCCATAGTTATATGTTTTTATTACGAGTGGAATATGAACGTGTGGATAATATTCATTCAATTATGTAATTATTTCTTAAAAAGATGATAATTATGTAAAACAGAGACAAAATTTGTCTCACATTCTTTGTTAATCTATGTCATTCATTTCTTTTGTTTTGTACCCTTTTGTCGTCTTCTTCTGATGTACATCGCCGACGCAAGACGCGAATCGATTTGAGGTCTGTAAAATGAAAAACATTTAATGTAAAATTATTGTACTTTTATGTTCATTTGCTGGTAAAAACAAATAGAGCCAAATCCGTTAAAACTATTTATGACTCATTATTAAAAATTCACTTCCTCTTTTAATTATAATTTTGTATTCATTGTTTTATCATAGCTGCAAGAATCGCAGCCATTGTTAGTTGCGATTATATGGCAACTTCGTCTGTACTTCTAGTTGAAAATAGCATGGGTTTGTGTTAAACTAATTTTCAAAACAATTTAATAATTTTTTTATTGGTGGCATCAATTTAAATGATTAACTATTTATTGGGAAAAGGAAAATCTTAATTAAAAAACAAATCCTCTGTCTTTTGTTGGCCGCCATCTTAACTTTTATTACAGCGGCAAATTTAAATTTCAATGTGTAAGGAATAAATGTGCACCGGTGGTACTGAACTCTATTTATAAAAGAAAAAAAATTAATCGAATCAGACTGCATTTTCTAAGAACAGTGCTGATGGTGTTTATTGTTCAACAAGATTTCATTGCTGATGTATGAGGCCAAAATTACACTACGGACGAATCACGGAGAAAAATATTTTTTGGTAGCATACGTCAGTGTTGTGTGCGGGTAGTATTCTGTGGTTCCTTTTCATGATCAATTTGCTAAGAATAATTAAATCCATCGAAGACAAAAAAATTATAAAAGCTCTGATGTACGATCTGTAATTTTAGTGATATGAGCACAACTTACAGTCAACATTATTACACTACGTCAGGTGGAATTCTTGTGCAATTTGAACAAAATAATTATCCGGGAGAAGTTGTAGTTTGAATAATGCATTATACACGTGTATAATATTGTCAGTATCATTTACAACCCCCCATTAACCATGGACCTTGCCGTTGGTGGGGAGGCTTGCGTGCCTCAGCGATACAGATGGCCGTACCGTAGGTGCAACCACAACGGAGGGGTATCTGTTGAGAGGCCAGACAAACATGTGGTTCCTGAAGAGGGGCAGCAGCCGTTTCAGTAGTTGCAGGGGCAACAGTCTGGATGATTGACTGATCTGGCCTTGTAACATTAACCAAAACGGTCTTGCTGTTGTGGTACTGCGAACGGCTGAAAGCAAGGGGAAACTACAGCCGTAATTTTTCCCGAGGACATGCAGCTCTACTGTATGATTAAATGATGATGGCGTCCTCTTGGGTAAAATATTCCGGAGGTAAAATAGTCCCCCATTCGGATCTCCGGGCGGGGACTACTCAGGAGGACGTCGTTATCAGGAGAAAGAAAACTGGCGTTCTACGGATCGGAGCGTGGAATGTCAGATCACTTAATCGGGCAGGTAGGTTAGAAAATTTAAAAAGGGAGATGGATAGGTTAAAGTTAGATATAGAGGGAATTAGTGAAGTTCGGTGGCAGGAGGAACAAGACTTTTGGTCAGGTGATTACAGGACTATAAATACAAAATCAAATAGGGGTAATGCAGGAGTAGGTATAATAATGAATAAAAAAAATGGGAGTGCGGGTTAGCTACTACAAACAGCATAGTGAACGCATTATTGTGGCCAAGATAGACACAAAGCCCATGCCTACTACAGTAGTACAAGTTTATATGCCAACTAGCTCTGCAGATGATGAAGAAATAGATGAAATGTATGACGAGATAAAAGAAATTATTCAGGTAGTGAAGGGAGACGAAAATTTAATAGTGATGGGTGACTGGAATTCGTCAGTAGGAAAAGGGAGAGAAGGAAACATAGTAGGTGAATATGGATTGGGGGGAAGGAATGAAAGAGGAAGCCGCCTGGTAGAATTTTGCACAGAGCATAACTTAATCATAGCTAACACTTGGTTCAAGAATCATGAAAGGAGGCTGTATACATGGAAGAAGCCTGGAGATACTGACAGGTTTCAGATAGATTATATAATGGTAAGACAGAGATTTAGGAACCAGGTTTTAACTTGTAAGACATTTCCTGGGGCAGATGTAGATTCTGACCACAATCTATTGGTTATGAACTGCAGATTGAAACTGAAGAAACTGCAAAAAGGTGGGAATTTAAGGAGATGGGACCTGGATAAACTGAAAGAACCAGAGGTTGTAGAGAGTTTCAGGGAGAGCATTAGGGAACAATTGACAGGAATGAGGGAAAAAAATACAGTAGAAGAAGAATGGGTAGCTCTGAGGGATGAAGTGGTGAAGGCAGCAGACGATCAAGTAGGTAAAAAGACGAGGGCTAATAGAAATCCTTGGGTAACAGAAGAGATATTGAATTTAATTGATGAAAGGAGAAAATATAAAAATGCAGTAAATGAAGCAGGCAAAAAGGAATATAAACGTCTCAAAAATGAAATCGGCAGGAAGTGCAAAATGGCTAAGCAGGCATGGCTAGAGGACAAATGTAAGGATGTAGAGGCTTGTCTCACTAGGGGTAAGATAGATACTGCCTACAGGAAAATTAAAGAGACCTTTGGAGAGAAGAGAACCACTTGTATGAATATCAAGAGCTCAGATGGCAACCCAGTTCTAAGCAAAGAAGGGAAAGCAGAAAGGTGGAAGGAGTATATAGAGGGTTTATACAAGGGCGATGTACTTGAGAACAATATTATGGAAATGGAAGAGGATGTAGATGAAGATGAAATGGGAGATAAGATACCGCGTGAAGAGTTTGACAGAGCACTGAAAGACCTGAGTCAAAACAAGGCCCCGGGAGTAGACAACATTCCATTAGAACTACTGATGGCCTCAGGAGAGCCAGTCATGACAAAACTCTACCATCTGGTGAGCACGATGTATGAGACAGGCGAAATACCCTCAGACTTTAAGAAGAATATAATAATTCCAATCCCAAAGAAAGCAGGTGTTGACAGATGTGAAAGTTACCGAACTATCAGTTTAATAAGTCACAGCTGCAAAATACTAACGCGAATTCTTTACAGACGAATGGAAAAACTGGTAGAAGCCGACCTCGGGGAAGATCAGTTTGGATTCCGTAGAAATGTTGGAACACGTGAGGCAATACTGACCTTACGACTTATCTTGGAAGAAAGATTAAGAAAAGGCAAACCTACGTTTCTAGCATTTGTAGACTTAGAGAAAGCTTTTGACAATGTTGACTGGAATACTCTCTTTCAAATTCTGAAGGTGGCAGGGGTAAAATACAGGGAGCGAAAGGCTATTTACAATTTGTACAGAAACCAGATGGCAGTTATAAGAGTCGAGGGGCATGAAAGGGAAGCAGTGGTTGGGAAAGGAGTGAGACAGGGTTGTAGCCTCTCCCCGATGTTATTCAATCTGTATATTGAGCAAGCAGTAAAGGAAACAAAAAAATTCGGAGTAGGTATTAAAATTCATGGAGAAGAAGTAAAAACTTTGAGGTTCGCCGATGACATTGTAATTCTGTCAGAGACAGCAAAGGACTTGGAAGAGCAGTTGAACGGAATGGACAGTGTCTTGAAAGGAGGATATAAGACGAACATCAACAAAAGCAAAACGAGGATAATGGAATGTAGTCAAATTAAGTCGGGTGATGCTGAGGGAATTAGATTAGGAAATGAGACACTTAAAGTAGTAAAGGAGTTTTGCTATTTAGGGAGTAAAATAACCGATGATGGTCGAAGTAGAGAGGATATAAAATGTAGACTGGCAACGGCAAGGAAAGCGTTTCTCAAGAAGAGAAATTTGTTAACATCGAGTATAGATTTAGGTATCAGGAAGTCGTTTCTGAAAGTATTTGTATGGAGTGTAGCCATGTATGGAAGTGAAACATGGACGATAACTAGTTTGGACAAGAAGAGAATAGAAGCTTTCGAAATGTGGTGCTACAGAAGAATGCTGAAGATAAGGTGGGTAGATCACGTAACTAATGAGGAGGTATTGAATAGGATTGGGGAGAAGAGAAGTTTGTGGCACAACTTGACTAGAAGAAGGGATCGGTTGGTAGGACATGTTCTGAGGCATCGAGGGATCACAAATTTAGCATTGGAGGGCAGCGTGGAGGGTAAAAATCGTAGAGGGAGACCAAGAGATCAATACACTAAGCAGATTCAGAAGGATGTAGGTTGCAGTAGGTACTGGGAGATGAAGAAGCTTGCACAGGATAGAGTAGCATGGAGAGCTGCATCAAACCAGTCTCAGGACTGAAGACCACAACAACAACAACATCATTTACAAAATCAATCAATGCAATTGCTAAAAAAAAAACAGAGTGAATTCAAACCGCAGAATTCCATAGAGTATCGTATCATCCATATTCATTGCACTTGTCCATGTTGATGATACACAAAAACCGCCACACTTGAATCAGAAGAAACAATTTAGCTTCTTACTGAAACATTATGAAACAGTAGGTCTTCTGTAGTTTTAGTGCTCAGTCAATACAAACTGCCCGAAACAAAAACAGTACACTCTTTTACAGGTATACAATTCACTCAAGATTTATTGTTGCATCAGTGCATATGGAGTACAAAAATTACAGTTACAGATCAATAGCACAAGTGGTGATGTACCAGGTATTGACCCATAGTGAAACACCCATATTAGTACGTGGTGTAGGCTCCATGTACAGCAATTCAGGCGCTGACTCCGTCATCCAGTCAGTGGATTACACTGTACTGGGATACGTTATGCAACGCTTCACGTAGTTCTGTAACAGCTGTCGGTTGATGTGTCACTTTTCCTCCTATCATATCTCACAGGTGCTAGATTCGAGACAAGTCCCGGAGATCGTGCCGGACAGGCAAGTTGCTGCACGCCTAGCAGAGCACGTTGAAACTCATGGGCAATGTGTGGGCTACGTGGACGTCCAGAACATCGTCTAAGGGTGTGAGAATGTTCACGTGACCACTGATACCAGCATCGTTATACAACTGACGCAACATGTCCAACTTGTGTGCAGTTCTCTGAGAAGACCATCCTGTCACTCGTACGGCCTCAAATTGACCCTTTTCAAACTCGCTCAGTTGGATTTTTGTTTTTGTTTTTTGTGCGATGGTCAGGACTCTACCTCCGGAGGAGGTTAGCCCCTAAGGTGTAGGGGGTAATGTTTCTTACTGGGGACACAATTTTTTCATAAAATGGGGCACCATTTTTGTCTTTGGGAGCCTTTGGGCACTAATTGTTGGTCCTTTAGGCCCACATACTTGGTATTCCTAAGGAGTTTTTCTTCCTGGTACACTGATTTGATATTTGACGTATTTCGAAATTTGTTAATTGTAATTTAGAATAGACATCGGTACTCTTATTTTATGCCATTGTACTGGTTAAATAGTTGCCAGATCTTGAAGTTGTTCGCGTGTAGGTCTGAGCCTGAGATTTTTCTTGTAGCTTGGATAATCTGCATATCAACTGTCGACATGGCAAGTTCTGCGTGAATTTGATCTGTGCTGGTCCACCATGGAGCGTTGAGGATGAGTTTCAAACATCTGTTTTGTAATACTTGGAAGGGTCTTCTATTTGATTTGCTAGTGATAACCCAAGACGAGCAGCCATAGAGCATCATAGGTTGGACTATTGCTTTGTATACGTGGAGTTTGGTTCTGTGGTGCATCGCTTTGCTGGCAAGTAATGGATAAATTGTATGGATGGTTCTTGAGATTCGCAGTCTTTTGTCCTCGATGTGATGCTTGAACAACATCTTACTGTCGATGGTTACTCCTAAATATTTCACTGTTGTTGTCAATTGAAGTTGTTTACAGTATAGTTCAAAGTGGTCATGGAGTTGTGGTCGACGGCGCGTGAACATGATAGCGGTTGTTTGTTCTGTGTTTATCTTGACTGTTTAGTTTTGTCCATTTCTCTGTGTTGTTGACTTGTTGCTGTAGTTTGTCTATTGTTGTAGTAAGTCGTCAGTGCGTGGCCAGGAGTGCTGTGTTATCAGGAAATTGAGCAATAATGGAGTTTTCGGTAGTAGGAATGTCATTAAAGTAAATTGCAAAAAGTGTCGGAGAGAGGACCGAACCCTGTGGAAGGCCTTCTTGTAAAACTTTTATTTCTTATCGGTTGCCATTGGCATGATCGGAACATATTCTGCCCTGTAGGTAGCTGTCAATGATTTTGGTACAACTGTCAGGTACGTCTGAATCTTCTCTGAGTTTTGTAATGAGGTTTTCTTTCCAAACTTTGTCATAGGCCTTTTCTGCATCGAGGAAAACTGTGGCTGTGCATCGTGAGAAGTTAAAATTATTGATGATGTACTCTGTTATTCTTAATATTTGTAATTCTGCGGAGAGTGTTTCCTGGAATGCAAACTGTTCTCTTCTGATTACATAGCTGTCTAGGAGTTGTTGTTGGATTCTTGAGAGAAGGAATCGTTCAAGGATTTATGCATAGTTGGGAGCAAGCTGATGGGTTTATAATTTTCTGGCTTTTGAAAATCTTTTCCAGGTTTGGGAACAGGAACGATTTTTGAGACTTTCCAGGCTTCAGGGAAGTAGTGGTTTAACAGGCAGGCGTTGATGATTCTTGTGAGCAGGACAACAGTTTCTCTTCGTAGGTTTTGAAGTTGGAGGTTAGTTATCAGGTCTGATCCAGGAGCAGAATTTGTGCCGAGTCTGTTTATAATTGTTTTTACTTCTGCGGGTGTGGTGGGCTCCGGTTGGTCGCGGGGCGGTGTTCGTCGTATGCTTCAGACTATGGCCATGACATGCTGTTCAAATTCAATTTCGTCTTGCTGTGGGAGTTCTTGTGGTGCGATTGTATTCTGCTGTTCATAGGTTGTCGCAAACAGTTCCACCTGACGTAAAGCGTCAAATACGAAGGTTGTTGCTCTGTAGTAGGGCCGGTTTATTTGCGCTATTGCCTCTGGGGTTTCTAATTAGTTTCCAGTCGTCCCTATATCGGAGTTGGAGTGCGCTCATTCTGTCTTCCCATACTTCCGCTTTCCACTCTTGTACGCGACGGTGAATTTCTTTTTTAAGTCTATTTACTTCTCTTCTGTCTTGCGCGTTACGTGTGTGTAGCCACTGGTGTATTCTTTAAGTATTTTAGATCTTGAATAAGAGGTGGTAGAATGTGGAAGTTTGATTGTTGGAGTATGACCATTGTGGACGCTTTTCTGTAAGCTGTTTTCATTTTATCGAATGCTTCAAATGGCTCTGAGCACTATGGGACTTAACATCCATGGTCATCAGTCCCCTAGAACTTAGTACTACTTAAACCTAACTAACCTAAGGACAGCACACAACACCCAGCCATCACGAGGCAGAGAAAAACCCTGACCCCGCCGGGAATCGAACCCGGGATTATTTTATCGGTGAGTGTTCGTATTGCTTCTTCTTTTTTTGATGCGAGTTTAGATCTAGTGTGGGTCGGATGTTGTTGTTCAGCTATCTTTGGTACTGGTCCCAGTTTACTGTAGTTTTGTGGCGTGGTTGCGGCGGTTCTATGGCATTTCCAATATGTCCAGTTACAGGAAGATGGTCAGAAGTAAGCTCCAATACTGTTCGGAGGTGGAGGTAAGGATCCAGGTTTTTGGTAATGAATATATCAAGGACATCAGGTTGGTGGCTATGGTTGAAGGGGATGTAGGTAACTTATTCTGGAGCGGTTATGGCAGCGTGTAATCGTCCTTGTAGGTTGTGCAGTATGTTTCCTCGTGCGTTGTTTCTGCGAGGGTTCCATGAAGTGTTTTTAGCGTTTACGTCTCCGCCGAGTAAGACTCGATTATGACTGCCAAATATCTGTAGTAGATCGTTTTCATAGAATACTGCCCTGGGGCTGAGATACGCAGCCACCAGGGTGACCTTGCCTTGTGATGTTTCTATGGTAACTATCGTAGCTTCTAATGATGTCACTTGTGGTTTATATTCAGGATTGTGGCGGATGTGGGAACGGAGGAAAATGGCTGTTCCACCTCCCTGTCCGTTTGTGCGGTCAGTTCGGTAGCAGATCATATTGCGTAGTTTGAATGTTGCAGTAGGCCGTAGGTGTGTCTATGTCACGAAAAGTACATCGATTTTGTGGTCTTCTACGTTTAGGAGGTCCTCTTTGTATTGTAATCCAGCGGCACTAAAGTTGCAAAAACGTAGGTTGTATCGTTTTAGAGGTGGAATGTCCATTAGCGTTGCCAAAAAATTTCATTACACCTCCGACAATTGCCATTATTTTTAATAGTGAATCCGGTGCTGGCGTGAATTGTTGGATTGTGGACTTGGTGATTGATATGATATTCGACCACTGGAAACTTTCCCATATGTTTTTCATTTGCTTTATGGTGTCGAAGAATGCTGCAGGTCCGGTTGCTGATTAGTTTGTGGCGGAGTTTTGAGATTGTTGTGCTCGGGTGCTTGAGGTTGTCGCTTGATTGGTTTGTAAGTTTGTCCAGGTATTTCTTCCCCTGCTGTAGGCTTCAGCAGGGGTGGGGATTGGAGCGTTCTTTATGCTCCGCTGTATGTTTGAAGTTGTTGGTGTGGTGGTCTGCGGTCGTTGAATGTGATATGCACGGATTCCTTTTTTAAATTTTTCGCAACCTGTTAAGGAAGCGGGATGACCATCTTGGTTGCAGTTTACACAGTGTGGAGTAGCGTTTTTTGCCAGTCTGCAGTCGCCTGCCCTGTGATCTGCTCCGCTGCAGACGCAGCGGTTCGGCATAGAGCAATAGTTTGTAGTGTGAAAGAAACCTCGACACTTTTTACGTTGTGGCGGTCATCTTTGTTTTGGTATGATTCAATTGTTACCTTTGTATCCAATAGATACCGCACATAGTAGATAGTGTCGTTATCTGGTTTTTTATCAAGTGTAACACAGAAAACGTCCATGAGCTGTAATGGTGCTTGACTTACGGAACCATTGCGGCACCTCACCTCAACCTCTCGATACCAGAAATATTCTACTGTTTCTCTAAAGTAGTTAACATATTTCTAAGACACCATTCAGATTTGATTTCATTAATGTAGAGATACTTTGATACATCGATATGTTTATATTGCAATGATATTATTCATATGTGAATTCTTTCTTTTGTCACTATGATCTTTGACGTACTTGTAACTCTGATTTTTGGGCGCGTAAGCGGTTATTAGAGAATCAAGTCTTGGTCGTCATGTTGAAAAGACGCAAGTTGTAGTCAGTTTATGAGATGTGAACTTTAACAGGGAGAAAGATATTTTCAAGTATGTATTATATTGTGAAGTGATGGTGCAACAAAAGTAATAAAAAAGAAGTGTAACTTAAATTCGGAGTGCTGATTACTTTTTTACATCACCATTATGCTAACTTTCAAAAGTTAAGTCTTCAACAATGGTTTATGAAACGCATCTATAAAACTTTTTAATATCGCAGAATAACACCTAGGCCTCTTTGCATCCGAGCTTGGAATCATCACTACCTAGATTTTCGACGATTGAGCCGTGAATTCACAACGAGACCAGCGTGGGAAACACGAAAAGATGAGTGCCTAGTTTATCCATTATTTCATGAAATGACTTTATTAACTGTGCTCTAATGACAGCTGCCACATAATATAACTTTGTTGTTGCTCGAAAATGCAATATTTATCAGCGTGAGCAACACTACAATCATAATTAGTTTTTGACCGTTGTTGTGGTAGGGTTGTAAGAGGGCGTAACTGCTTTGTATCATTGTCTCTCTTTTTGTATTGATGAACGTTGTGCGGGTTGAAGTTTAGAAATCCGTCATGTTCTACTCCTGTCTCTACTGTTTCAGGGAGTCCTTTGATTACAACTTTTAAGTGTCTGTTACTTTGTGGTTGATGTGTGAATTTGTTGATACTATGGCGACGGAAGAAATCCAAGGCAATTCTTTGATCCTTAAGTGATTCAGAACGATATTTAATGGTTTTTCCCTTGTAGATTGCTTTAATGGGTCCTTCCATGTGTTTCTTTAGAGCTGCATTACATGTTAAGTAGTGGTCTTCGTACTGAATGGTAAATGATATAATCCTTGATTTTTTCGGTACTGCTTGTCGTAGATTTGATGATGTCGGTGGTGGTTGGGTTGCTGCAGGAGCTCCGGTCAATTGGATGTAGATAGCACGACTGCGTCTCCGTAGCACGGTTGGCTAATTGCACCACACCGAGCCTAGAAGGCTTATCTGTTAGAGGGTAGGGGAGGGTAGGGTAGACACAGGTGGCGACCTGGGAACTATGGTACTACACTATCTGTTGGCGGGCGACGTTGAAGCCATCATCTTCTATCCCGCTGGTGAAATATGACGTCATCGGATCTAATTAGACATTTTCTTTCCAGGTGTACTAGTTTTTTCCGTCAGTGTAGGTTAGGCCCTCTATTCCTTCCTAACTTATCTTTTCCTTAAGAACATGTTCTGAAACCAAACACAAGCCATCCAATGTCACACTTTGTATTTAGGGATACTGGAAACGGCACACGTTACTGTAAAAACAAGCAGTAAAAAGTGTTCAAGTACTGACGGAAAAGGCTAGTGAAATTAATGTTATCGGTGACCGTGTGTACCTATCTTATCGAGATATCTTGACTTGATTCTTTTCCTTAACGTTATCTTCGACTGAACGCAACAAATCTTGGAAAAATTAACGATGTAGAGATACCGACAGTACGAAACAATGCTAAATGTCGTTTTGGCATACTGCCTCTGAAAAGCAAGATATAAAATGATGAGTTGCTCAGTTAGAGATAATTTCGGTATCAGAGAACTCTCATCTTGTGTGGGCGAGCGGAATAACACTGCGCAGTCCGTGGGTGCGATAACGTCAGACATTTTGCTGGCCGCGTGGGTGTTTGTAATCCGCAGGATGCACGTGATACACTCTGACCAAACGAGGTCGCTAGAGACGATTAACGCGGATGAGGAAGGATTGAGGGAGACGTGACTGTTTTGTACAGTAGGGCATATTCACATGTTCCTTAAAGAAAACAAGAAAGCGCTCTGTAATTCGGACGGGAGAAGGACTGGGTGTTTAGCCGAGCTACGAGAAGATTGCAGGGTTCACACGAAAAAAGGAGGCTATTACGGCATCGGGTGCTAAAGGGAAATCCGCAGTTCTTCTACATCTGCATCTACATCTACATAGATACATCAGAAGCCACCGTACGGTGGGTAGCGGAGGGCACCCTGTGCCTCTACTAGTCATTTTCTTTCCTGTTCAACTCGCAAACAGAGCAAGAGAAAGATGACTATCTATGTGTCACCGTATGAGATTTAATTTCTCGTAGCTTATCTTCGTGGTCCTTACACGCAATGCATGTTGTCGGCAGCAGAATCGTTTGGCAGTCAACTTCAAATGCCGGTTCTCTAAATTTTCTCAGTAGTGTTTCTCGGAAAGAAAGTCGCCTTCCCTCCAGGGATTCCTATTTGAGTTCCCGAAACATATTCATAACACTTACGAGTTGTTCGAACCTACCTGTAGCAAATCTAGCAGCCCGCCTCTGAATCGCTTCGATGTCTTCTTTCAATCCGGCCTGGTCTGGGTCCCAAACACTCGAACAGTACTCAAGAATAGTTCGTACTAGGATCCTATATGCGTACTCCTTTACAGGTGAACCACTCTTTCCTAAAATTCTCCCAATAAACCGAAGTCTACCATTCACCTTCCCTGCCACAGTTGTCACATGCTCGTTTCACCCCATATCGCTTTTGCAACGTACGCCCAGATATTTAAACGACTCGACTGAAGCAGGGCACTACTAATACTGTACCACAACATTACAGGTTTGATCTTCCTACTCATCCGCATTGACTTACGTTTTCCCACATTTAGGACTAGATTCCATTCATCACACCAACTGGAAATTTTGTCTAAGTCGTATCTTTCTACAGTCACTCAACTTCGAAACCTAACCGTGCACCACTGCTTCACTGGCAAACAACAGCAAAATGCTCCCCACCCTGTCCGCCAAATCTCTTAGGTATATAGAGAACAACAGTGGTCCTATCACAGTTCCCGGGGGCACTCCTGGCGATACCCTTGTCTGTGATGAACACTCACTGTTGAGGTTCCGTTATTTAAGAAGTCTTCGAGCCTTTCACATATCCGTGGGCTTATTCCATGTGGTCGTACCTTCGTTAAGAGACTGCAATAGGGCACCGTGTCAAATGATTTCCGAAAATCTAGAAATATGGAATCTGGCTGTTGCACTTCATCCATTGTTCGCAGCATATCATGTGAGAAAAGGGCAAGCTGAGTTTACCACGAGTGATGCTTTCTAAAACCGTGCTGATTCGTGGACATAAGTTTCTCAGTCCCAAGAAAGCTTATTATATTCTAACTGACAATACGTGCAAGGATTCTGCAGCAAATCGAAATTAGAGATATCGGTCTGTAATTTAGCAGGTTCGTTCTTTTACCCTTCTTATATACTAGAGTCACTTATACTTTTTTCTAGTCACTTGGAACTTTGTGCTGGGCGAGAAATTCACGATAAGGTAAGGAGCAGGCTAGGTAAGGAGCAAATGCCTGGGAGTATTCTTTGTAAAAACAAAAGAGGATTCCATACAGATCTGGTAATTTTTTTTGCTTTCAAATCTTTCGGTTGTTTCTCTGTCCCAGGTATGCTTTTTACTATGTCGTCCAGAAGGGAGTCCGTCATTTGGTAAAATGACGGTATGTTTGTACGATTCTCCTGTGTGAACGATTTCTTGAATCTGCCACTCCAGACTGGTCAGCAAGGACCTTACACCCTCTTAGAGATTTCGAATCTCTACTAACCTTCGCGTGTCGTCATTTGTGCGTTTCCTTTTGAACCGAGAGTGCAACAGCCTCTGCTTCCTCATCATCCGACGAATTTCGTCGGCGAGGATAGTTCCTGATTCTTACTGGTCCTTAACACTGTGCGCGAAAAACAGCGTCTACAAAACAATATATATAATTTTCATCTCCATATTTCGTTGAAGCTCCAGTGCACATCTTTTTGACAGTGCCGAGAATGCGGAGGTTTTTTTTTTTTTTCGTTTCCTCACTCTTTTTCGTACTCCATACTCCTCTAACGCAGATTTTTCTCGTCTGCTCACATCCAGTCCACCTGAACTTTCCTCATAGTTGACTGTATGTATACAATGGTAACGCATTCAACTTACCGGTGAAACTACACAAGCTGCGTCATATATACAGGATGTCCCAGAAGTGTTGCGACAGACTTAGATGGATTGCAGAGGATGTCTTGAGGAACAAATCGAGGATAACGTCACCAACGATGTTACAGACCGTCGATGTTACAGGTGCTAGCTCTTGCCACTAGGTCACCCACTAGCAGCAAACGTGACACTGTACGCTGACGGACCGCAGGCGGAACATCTCGAAATGTTGTTTGTCATTCAGCGATCGCTACCGACTGCCACAATCGCCAGTGGAGAAGATGGAGCTACCTGCCACGCAGAGAGGCCTTGTCTCCTATGAATGCGATGCGGTGTTGCCTCGGTTTCAGGAATGGGATTCTATCAATCTGCAACATTCCTGGAATTCTCTAAAATGTCCCATGTTTTTCGGGATGAAAGAGAAAGAAAACTGCAGATGGAAAACCGTGTCCGAAACCGCCATTCACCAAGGCGACAGAGCATCACTTGTACGCAGCAGCTTGCTCCATTTTCTCCACTGTGGATCGTGGCAATCAGTCATGATGACCGATTGACAAACAACTTTGAAAAACGTTCCGCCTATGGTCTTTCAGCGCACAAAGTCACGTTTGCTGCCGAGGGCGTTCCCTATAACGTCGACGCATTTAGAGTCTTTGAATGACATTTCCTGTTCTCTGTTTGTTCCTCAAGACACGCCCTACAACCTGTCGATGTTTGTCGCAGCAAAATACTCGAATACTATGCATGGGTAGATTCTTATGCGCGGGGCCGTGGTTCGATTCGCGGCTGGGTCGGAGACTTTCTACACTCGGAGAACGAGTGTTGTGTTGTCTTCATCATCATTTCAATCTCATCGAGGTCCAAGCCGCAGCAGCGGCGTCAGATAAAAAGACTTGCACCAGGCGGCGGCCCTAGCCACATGCACATTTACATACTGGTTACATAACTGGTACATCTGATGATTACAAACCTTTGTAAGTACATATACAGTGTATATTAGCTGATAACGTCAAATTATAAGACATTGGGACAACTAGCTACAAATATAATTTTTTTTAGGTTATTGAGAATAATCGTTAACAAATATCATTCCAACATAACCTTGTGATTAATAGAGAAAACAATAGGGAACAACTAGATATGACACAATTATCTATGTCTGCTTTATGTTGTGCAGCAAAGTGGTACCGCAGTTTTAGCAGCAGCGTAGGCGAGAAGTAGTTTTGTGGGAATATTAGTTTCTTATCAGAATACATAGTTTATTAACACCGTCACCAGAACAATTCCAAATCAAACGAAAAAATCTACTGTTTAAATGTTTAAAAATGGTTCAAATGGCTCTAAGAACTATGGGACTTAACATCTGAGGTCATTAGTCCCCTAGGCTTAGAACTACCTAAATCTAACTAACCTAAGAACATCACAGACATCCATACCCGAGGCAGGATTCGAGCCTGCGACCGTGGCAGCAGCGCGGTTCTGGACTGAAGCGCCTAGAACCGCTCGGCCGCAAAGTCTGGCTAAATGTTTACAGTAGTAATAAAAAACTTAATAGAAAATCCTTTGAATACTTCGCACCGAATACAGTAAAATTCATATTCAGAAGAACTGTCCTCTGAAAATTTAAACGACCAAAAAGTGAAGAGCGAAAAAAGTAGAATAAAAAAGACTTGCAATTATTTATCTTGTATTAAATTTTATAATGCCACTAAAAAGCGTCTCGTAGTTTTGTTTAGCCTGAAGAATGATCCAAAACCATCCCAGGGCGGAAAATTACTTTTGTAAAAACCTTACTTTTTCGATGCTATCCCACCTTATTCTATATAAAGAGGCTACTGACACGCTCCACGACATTACCTGCGATATACATTCGTAGATTAGCGCCGGTCACGGGTCGTAATTTCTCGAGCTGGAGTTTTCGTACCATTTCAAGGCGAGACTTCAACTCGCTCCCGGTAGACATGAAGCGCGAGATGCAGAAATATTTCGTCCAGCTGGCTGCATTCTGTTTTTGGCTGATATTTATACAACAGAACACAATATTCTTCAGGCATTATTTGTTTTATGTGTGCTTCAGACGGATTAAAGTGCAGAAGCGAGCAACTTAATTTATAAAAAAGTCTGGGACTGCCTTTTGAGCGTGTGGTAATAAAACGTCTGTTTCATAATTCTGAATTACGTATAAAATTGATTTTTTGTTAACTACAATAAACATTGCTTTTGTTTTCTAAGAGCAAAGTAAATATGGAAAGCTTTGATGATCGTGACTAAATTTAGAGTAAAAGGAATATCGTTACGGAAAAAAACAGTTTTTCTTCCGCACTTTCGTAAAAAAATATGCTGAAGATTTGATACTTGTTTTGACATAAAAAAGTAAAGATCTCCTCATTTTGAAGGCTAGTTGAGTAACGCAGTGCTTCACTAGCCACGTCGAATTTCCTATGATATGCCCTTTACCATTTTCGATATTATAACTATCTTATCCAGTACAACGTGGACTCTGTACCATGGTCAGTTTAGATTTTTTTACATTAATCGATAATTTCTGGAGGCAAAAGACGCGACAAGTGGCAGAAAAAATACCATGATCGATTTCAGATCGAACGCTAGACGTTTGGACTTGAAGGCCTTGCACCTAACCGATGAACCACCGAGCCACATCCGGTTATATCATCTAAACGACAAATATTTCATGGTTACAAAACGCAGTAGACTTCTCTGAGAAAATTATGCTATTCAGTTATTTATTTTTGTTTTTGACTTTCTTTTCGAAGTCATTACTCTTCTAACTGTGTTTGACAAACCCGTCATGTCTTCCCGTGCTAACATCTTCACCTTGGAGTGGGACTTGTAAGCAATGTCTTCGTTTATTTGCTGCATGTTTTCCATTCTCTGCCATCCTACAGGTTTTACCCTCTACTATCACGGAAGGTATTCCCTGATATCACCACACTGGTCCTATCATTCTGTCCGTTCTCCTTATCAATAATTTCTATTTACTCATTTCCATTTCGACTGTGCAGAGAACCTCACCATTTCATATGTCACCAGTTCATCTAATTTTCAACAGCCTTCTATAGCACCGAATTTAAGTCTTCGGTGCTCTTTTCCTACAGTCCATCACTCACTTTCATAAGAGCGCTGTGCTTGAAAAGTAAATTATCAGAAATATTGTCTTCCATATAATACTGCGCTTGAAACGCAAATTCTCAGAAATTTTTCCTCGAATTAAGGGAATGTTTGATACTAGCGTACTTCTTTTAGCAAGATATTCTATCTTTACCAGAATTTGTCTGCCTTTTGTATCATCCTTGTTAAGTCCATCATCAGTAACTTTGCTTCCGAGGTAGCAGAATCCCTTCACTTCGTCTACGTCACTGCCCCAAATTTTGATGCACAGTTTCTCGGTACTTACTTCCGTCTGTCTTTGCTTTACTGCATCTATATTCTGTCCTCTTTAGCCTGTTTATACCATTCTTCCTTACTTTCACTCAGAAGAGCAATGTCATCAACGAATCTTATCATTGATATCCTTTCACCCTTAGTTTTAATCCCATGGAATCCGTCACTGCTTTCTTTCTACATCGAGACTAAAGCGTAGTTCTCCACTGGGAAAATTGTTTTGCTTTTCGCAATAGCATTTGGAGCAAAGCCCTCAATATCAAATTAGCCAAAGTTCCCGTGTCTGATGTTACAGTGACTGGAATTCCTACGATTGTAACAAACGTTTCCGACACTAGCAGGAAATGATAAACCTTGTCACACTGATAAATATCATCATACAATTCCTCCGATTGTTCCTTTGTATCGTTATACTGTAGCATCTGCAACTGCTGGTCGTAGCCCCTACTCGAATCCCTGACTGCGTCTCTGGGGCTCAAGGCAGTCACGATTAATTTGTTAGTCGCGCGTGCCTACCACTTTTAAGTCGTCTGTTACCTCCGTTATTACTGTTGTCTGCATGCGCCAATCTCCTGTCGTAGACTCCGGCTGACCCTCTGTTGCCGAAAGTTATTGTTCCAAAACTAGTTGACAGTTGCTGATCATTAGGTTGCACTCTAGTGTACCTCCGATCGCCCCTATTAAGTTTGTTTCTGGACGGTCTTCCGACTGCCATTCCGATTTTCAATGTTGTTCTTCCACTGTTCGGATTACCATCTCGTAAATTCCTTGGATTTACTTTATCGATTTGGTTTGTTCTTTGTGCGTTACTACCATTTCCACGGCCACTTGAGGAGTGATAGACACCAGTGTTCGCATTATTATACCCGTTGTCCGATCCTCACGTGGACCTCATGACTTCTTGAATCAGGTCGATCGAATCAAACAGAGAAAAAAATTCCTCAGAATTTTCGTCTGACACATTAAACTATATGATTTCTGACTCAGACCGGTAATCTACCCTGAAGCGCCAAAGAAACTGGTATAGGCATGTGTATTCAAATACAGAGATGTGTAAACAGGCATAATACGGCGCTACGGTTGGCATCGCCTATATAAGACAACAAGTGTCCGGCGCAGTTGTTAGATCGGTTACTGCTGCTTTAATGGGAGGTTATCAAGATTCTAGTGTTCTAGTCAGCGCACGAAAGACAGGACACAGAATCTCTGACGTAGCGACGAAATGAGGATTTTCCCGTACGACTATTTCACAAGTGTAACGTGAATATCAGGAATCCGATAAAACATCAAATCTGCGACATCGCTGCAGCCGGAAAAAGATCCTGCAAGAAAGGGACCAACGACGACTGAAGAGAACCGTTGAACATGAGAGAAGTGCGACTCTTCCGCAAGTTGCTGCATATTTCAATGCTAGGCCATCAAGTGTCTGCGTTCGAACCATTCAACCAAACATCATCGATATGCGCTTTCGGTGCCGAAGGCCCACTCGTGTATCCTTGATGATTGCACAACACAAAGCTTTACGCCTTGCCTGGGCCTGTCAACACCGACATTGGACTATTGTTTACTGGAAACATGTTGCCTAGTCGGACGAGTTTCGTTTCAAATTGTATTGAGCGGATGGATGTGTACGGGTATGGAGACAGCCTCATGAATCCATGGAACCTCCATGTCAGCGGGGAACTGTTCAACCTGGTGGACTGGTAGAGGCTCTGTAATTGTCTGGGTCGTGTACAGTTGGAGTGATATGGGACTCCTGATGCGTGCAGATACGACTATGACACGTGATACGTACTTAAGCATCCTGTCTGATCACCTGCATCCATTCATGTCCATTGTGCATTCCGACGGACTTGGGTAATTTCAGCAGGACAATGCGACACCCCACACGCCCAGAATTTCTACAGAGTGGCTGCAGGAACACTCTTCTGAGTTTAAACACTTCCGCTGGCCTCCAAACTCACCAGGCATGAACATTGAGCATATCTGGGATGCCTTGCAAAGCTCTGTTCAGCAGAGATCTCCACGCTCTCGTATTGTTACGGATTTACGGACAGCCCTGCCGGATTCATGGTGTCAGTTCCCTTCAGCACTACTTCAGACTTTAGTCGAGTCCATGCCACGTCGTCTTGCGGCACTTCTGCGTACCCGCCGGGGTCCTGTACTATATGAGGCAGGTGTACCAGTTTCTTTGGCTCTTCAGTGTAGCTTTTAATATTCTCAGTATATTTTGTTGTGGTAATGGATCGTCCCAATAGCGACATTTATTGAGATATTTTTCGAAGTGCTTTCTTAGCGTCCCCTGCTTGATCGAGAAATGTTCAGGGTAAAATGCTTCTTGGTGCAACCTTTGTTGAATGCCACGCAACCTTCGTTGAATTCCGCACGACCAGTATTTTGCTAAGAATGTCTGTTCAGATTCATCGTTCAGTCCCACAAGATTCGCAAGCATCGACTGCATCTTCCTGAAAATAACTTGATACATAGCTTATTTTCTGTGCATCAGTCCAGCTGCTTGGCAAAGCACCCCTGAAGCTTCGCACAAACACTACAGGATTTACAGTCCTTTTATCGTGATTAAATATCTGAAATTGTTGTTACTTGAGCATTTTCTCTTCGATATTACGTGAGAATACATGTAATGGCCCGTAGCATCGCGAATACACGTTTGGATTTCCGAAACTTCATGCGCTGTCCGAAGTTTGTTGTCTATTCACCGCCCCTCGAAACTTTCTAGCTTTCCTTTGGTCATCTTAATAGACTCCTCCGCTTGCTCCTTCCATTTCACAAAATCGGAACCTGGCTGAGTGTTAACCTCTTCTAACCCTTTCTTAAAGGAATTCTCTATTCATACGGGGATTAGGACGAGATAGCAGATGTTACATCATCTGTTATCGCCTGTTTCAGCTGCTGTTCCTTCATCTTTGTCCAGTTATCGATCTCCTCCGAAAAGTGACACTTATGTGCCATAAAATTTTCTTCGGTTTTATTTTCCTGTCCTGAGGAAACATCTTGCACTGTTTTGCTGAGGCTAGCAACTGTTTCTTCTACTTGATTCTGTCGATTTATAATTTCATCGACAGTATTACCTATCTTTTTGATCTCTATCGAAAATTTGTCTTGAACCTATCGCAATTGTTGTACTTCATTCGACATGTATATATGAAGATGGTCTCTGTTCTTTCGAAAGAACAGATACCACCGGCAACGATGCAGCTCGTTAGAATGAAATTACAGTGAAATGAATACCCCTAGCTGCATACAGGAATTGATACAAGTCAACGGGGCAGTTGAAAATGTGTGCCCCGACCGGGACTCAAATCCGGGATCTTCTGCTTACATGGTAGACGCTCTAGGCATCTGGGACACAGAGGATAGTGCGTCTGCAGGGACTTATCTCTGGCTCGCCTCCTGTGAGACCTACCACATTCCCAACTTATTGTCCCGCACTATATTCATAGTGCCCCTGCCCATTATACTCATTACTCGCGGCTTTTTGCCGATTCACGTAAGAGTTCGGGCACTGTGTGTGCAGCCGCACATCGGCCATTTGACCATTTTGTTCTGTGCGATTTAGTCAACCTGTGTCTGGATTTCAGACTGCGCTTGTGCCATGTAATCGACTTGAATTTTCGTATCGTTTTGCTCTTGTGCCATGATTGACTGCGATTGTGCCATGGTTGACTGCGCTTGCACTATATAAGACATATTTTGAGATAGCAAACTAGGCTTCTGCATACTTACGGTGAGGGAATCAATTGCAGGTGCTGAGGATCTAGCTAGATTCTGCGCCGCAGCTGTGGGGTCGTCTATAGCGTCCGTTACGATAGCTTTCTTGATCGGCTTGCATTTTAAACTGCGCAAAATGCCGCCAACATTTCCGTAAACTCTGCTTTTCTGATGAACACAAACAACAAATTGAGTCATTATTTCACACGAAATTAACATCTCGTAGCACTTCACAAACAACCTCTTGGTAGAGCACTTGCCCGCGAAAGGCAAAGGTCCCGAGTTCGAGTCTCGGTCCGGCACACAGTTTTAATCTGCCAGAAAGTTTCAACCACTACAAAAGTTTGTGTACAGAATCATAGCGAAAATGGAAAACTACCCTTCATATAGAACAGCAACCAATTCCTTGTCACTTTACTCACTACTAGAACCAATCTGCTGGCGTAAAGGGTCTGTCCACCCTTATATGTTATAGTCAGTATAGCTTCGCTCCCCATCAAACCTAAGTTATTATGACTGAATAATATCTAGATACTTGAATGAAAACTTTTGGGGGACAGAAGTCGGTTCCCCAATATTTCAATGCATAATATCTCCCATACGTCCATGTATAAATTTAATTCCTGTTTGAATTCTCAAGTCTATAAAACAAAATGATAGGCAGTTACAGTTTGTAATCAAACTCTGTCGGCCTCTCGGTGTCGAAGTCAGCACCTGGAATAAAATTTCTGTGGCTCCGCAGAATTCCGGCAATTGTTAAAAGAGTCAGAGGCACAATCGTACGCCGTGGGGAAGCCGTCTTGGGTGCTATGACGCACTCACTCTGCAACATGGGAATCAAGTGTCCAAGTTGTGTATTAATTTCGATGAAGGTCCAGTCATTAATCTGTCAAAATAGAGCGTAAACGAGCATCGTTCATGCTTTACTGATTTCCTAGGTTACAAATTTACGACACCCCAAATAATGTTCCGAGCCACGGAGCAGGGAGAAAAAGTAACCACGGAATTAAACGTACTTTCCCCATTCATGAAATGAAATTTTTCATAAATGATTTTCGTAGCTACATTTCAGGATACATAATCCTTTCTTAGAAGATGAAATGTTATCACAAGTAATCGAATTATATTAAGTTTTCAAAATGGCAGCCTCCAACAATGCAGCTAATTACAGTTCCTCTGCGATCCTACTATTGGATTATTCTCCGGAATTGCGAAATCAAAAGTAAGTTTCTAGTGTACATACTGTTCCACTTTATATCCACAGAATTTTTACATCACGAGGCATAGATACTCGCTCTCTCTCTCTCTCTCTCTCTCTCTCCTCTCCCTCAGTCGTAATAAGTATTTGAATGTTATAGTTCACCTGCGCAGAGAAAATTTAACACGGAAAGGGTGATACTTCAGGTGACAGAGATAAGTACCCGTGATAAGTACGTCTCGAGGTGCGCGATTGTGGCGGTGCGCGTTGTCTGTGCGCCAAAACGCAACGTTTCTAGCGAATAAACTTCACAGCCATAATTACAAAGAACGCTGACAAGTAAATAGACACTTAAACTGTGAATTACTGCGTGTTAACAGGGGTTTTAAAACAACCATTGTGAAGGCGCAAATTGAACTTTAACAACTGAATCAAGAAAAAAAATTTAGATTCTTGCTTGAACATTATGAAACAATTGATCTTCTGTAGTTTTAGTGCTCAATCAATACAAACTGCTCGAAAAAAATAGTACACTCTTTTACAGGTTTACAATTCACTCAAGATTTATTGTTGCATCAGTGCATATGGAGTACAAAAAATGATTACAGTTACAGACCAATAGCACAAGTGGTGATGAGGTACCAGGTATCGACCCATAGTTATATGTTTTTATTACGAGTGGAATATGAAAGTGTGGATAATATTCATTCAATTATGTAATTATTTCTTAAAAAGATGATAATTATGTAAAACAGAGACAAAATTTGTCTCACATTCTTTGTTAATCTATGTCATTCATTTCTTTTATTTTGTACCCTTTTGTCGTCTTCTTCTGATGTACATCGCCGACGCAAGACGCGAATCGATTTGAGGTCTGTAAAATGAAAAACATTTAATGTAAAATTATTGTACTTTTATGTTCATTTGCTGGTAAAAACAAATAGAGCCAAATCCGTTAAAACTATTTATGACTCATTATTGAAAATTCACTTCCTCTTTTAATTATAATTTTGTATTCATTGTTTTATCATAGCTGCAAGAATCGCAGCCATTGTTAGTTTCGATTATATGGCAACTTCGTCTGTACTTCTAGTTGAAAATAGCATGGGTTTGTGTTAAACTAATTTTCAAAACAATTTAATAATTTTTTTATTGGTGGCATCAAGTTAAATGATTAACTATTTATTGGGAAAAGGAAAATCTTAATTAAAAAACAAATCCTCTGTCTTTTGTTGGCCGCCATCTTAACTTTTATTACAGCGGCAAATTTAAATTTCTTGAAACTGCAAACAATATTTCGATGTGTAAGGAATAAATGTGTACCGGTGGTACTGAACTCTATTTATAAAAGAAAAAAAATTAATCGAATCAGACTGCATTTTCTAAGAACAGTGCTGATGGTATTTATTGTTCAACAAGATTTCATTGCTGATGTATGAGGCCAAAATTACACTACGGACGAATCACGGAGAAAAATATTTTTTGGTAGCATACGTCAGTGTTGTGTGCGGGTAGTAGTCTGTGGTTCCTTTTCATGATCAATTTGCTAAGAATAATTAAATCCATCGAAGACAAAAAAATTATAAAAGCTCTGATGTACGATCTGTAATTTTAGTGATATGAGCACAACTTACAGTCAACATTATTACACTACGTCAGGTGGAATTCTTGTGCAATTTGAACAAAATAATTATCCGGGAGAAGTTGTAGATTGAATAATGCATTATAAACGTGTATAATATTGTCAGTATCATTTACAAAATCAATCAATGCAATTGCTAAAAAAAACAAAACAGAGTGAATTCAAACCGCAGAATTCCATAGAGTATCGTATCATCCATATTCATTGCACTTGTCCATGTTGATGATACACAAAAACCGCCACACTTGAATCAGAAGAAACAATTTAGCTTCTTACTGAAACATTATGAAACAGTAGGTTTTCTGTAGTTTTAGTGCTCAGTCAATACAAACTTCCCGAAACAAAAACAGTACACTCTTTTACAGGTTTACAATTCACTCAAGATTTATTGTTGCATCAGTGCATATGGAGTACAAAAATTACAGTTACAGATCAATAGCACAAGTGGTGATGTACCAGGTATCGACCCATAGTGAAACACCCATATTAGTAGGTGGTGTAGGCTCCATGTACAGCAATTCAGGCGCTGACTCCGTCATCCAGTCAGTGGATTACACTGTACTGGGATACGTTATGCAACGCTTCACGTAGTTCTGTAACAGCTGTCGGTTGATGTGTCACTTTTCCTCCTATCATATCTCACAGGTGCTAGATTCGAGACAAGTCCCGGAGATCGTGCTGGACAGGCAAGTTGCTGCACGCCTTGCAGAGCACGTTGAAACTCATGGGCAATGTGTGGGCTACGTGGACGTCCAGAACATCGTCTACGGGTGTGAGAATGTTCACGTGACCACTGATACCAGCATCGTTATACAACTGACGCAACATGTCCAACTTGTGTGCAGTTCTCTGAGAAGACCATCCTGTCACTCGTACGGCCTCAAATTGACCCTTTTCAAACTCGCTCAGTTGGATTTTTGTTTTTGTTTTTTGTGCGATGGTCAGGACTCTACCTCCGGAGGAGGTTAGCCCCTAAGGTGTAGGGGGTAATGTTTCTTACTGGGGACACAATTTTTTCATAAAATGGGGCACCATTTTTGTCTTTGGGAGCCTTTGGGCACTAATTGTTGGTCCTTTAGGCCCACATACTTGGTATTCCTAAGGAGTTTTTCTTCCTGGTACACTGATTTGATATTTGACGTATTTCGGAATTTGTTAATTGTAATTTAGAATAGACATCGGTACTCTTATTTTATGCCATTGTACTGGTTAAATAGTTGCCAGATCTTAAAGTTGTTCGCGTGTAGGTCTGAGCCTGAGATTTCTCTTGTAGCCTGGATAATCTGCATATCAACTGTCGACATGGCAAGTTCTGCGTGAATTTGATCTGTGCTGGTCCACCATGGAGCGTTGAGGATGAGTTTCAAACATCTGTTTTGTAATACTTGGAAGGGTCGTCTATTTGATTTGCTAGTGATAACCCAAGACGAGCAGCCATAGAGCATCATAGGTTGGACTATTGCTTTGTATACGTGGAGTTTGGTTCTGTGGTGCATCGCTTTGCTGGCAAGTTATGGGTAAATTGTGTGGATGGTTCTTGAGATTCGCAGTCTTTTGCCCTCGATGTGATGCTTGAACAACATCTTACTGTCGATGGTTACTCCTAAATATTTCACTGTTGTTGTCAATTGAAGTTGTGTACAGTATAGTTCAAAGTGGTCATGGAGTTGTGGTCGACGGCGCGTGAACATGATAGCGGTTGTTTTTTCTGTGTTTATCTTGACTGTTTAGTTTTGTCCATTTCTCTGTGTTGTTGACTTGTTGCTGTAGTTTGGCTATTGTTGTAGTAAGTCGTCAGTGCGTGGCCAGGAGTGCTGTGTTATCAGGAAATTGAGCAATAATGGAGTTTTCGGTAGTAGGAATGTCATTAAAGTAAATTGCAAAAAGTGTCGGAGAGAGGACCGAACCCTGTGGAAGGCCTTCTTGTAAAACTTTTATTTCTTATCGGTTGCCATTGGCATGAACGGAACATCTTCTGCCCTGTAGGTAGCTGTCAATGATTTTGGTACAACTGTCAGGTATGTCTTAATCTTCTCTGAGTTTTGTAATGAGGTTTTCTTTCCAAACTTTGTCATAGGTTTTTGTGCATCGAGGAAAACTGTGGCTGTGCATCGTGAGAAGTTAATATTATTGGTGATGTACTCTGTTATTCTTAATATTTGTAATTCTGCGGAGAGTGTTTCCTGGAATGCAAACTGTTCTCTTCTGATTACATCGCTGTCTAGGAGTTGTTGTTGGATTCTTGAGAGAAGGAATCGTTCAAGGATTTTTGGCATAGTTGGGAGCAAGCTGATGGGTTTATAATTTTCTGGCTTTTGAAAATCTTTTCCAGGTTTGGGAACAGGAACGATTTTTGAGACTTTCCAGGCTTCAGGGAAGTAGTGGTTTAACAGGCAGGCGTTGATGATTCTTGTGAGCAGGACAACAGTTTCTCTTCGTAGGTTTTGAAGTTGGAGGTTAGTTATCAGGTCTGATCCAGGAGCATAATTTGTGCCGAGTCTGTTTATAATTGTTTTTACTTCTGCGGGTGTGGTGGGCTCCGGTTGGTCGCGTGGCGGTGTTTGTCGTATGCTTCAGACTATGGCCATGACATGCTGTTCAAATTCAATTTCGTCTTGCTGTGGGAGTTCTTGTGGTGCGATTGTATTCTGCTGTTCATAGGTTGTCGCAAACAGTTCCACCTGACGTAAAGCGTCAAATACGAAGGTTGTTGCTCTGTAGTAGGGCCGGTTTATTTGCGCTATTGCCTCTGGGGTTTCTAATTAGTTTCCAGTCGTCCCTATATCGGAGATGGAGTGCGCTCATTCTGCCTTCCCATACTTCCGCTCTCCACTCTTGTACGCGACGGTGAATTTCTTTTTTAAGTCTATTTACATCTCTTCTGTCTTGCGCGTTACGTGTGTGTAGCCACTGGTGTATTCTTTAAGTATTTTAGATCTTGAATAAGAGGTGGTAGAATGTGGAAGTTTGATTGTTGGAGTATGACCATTGTGGACGCTTTTCTGTAAGCACTTTTTATTTTATCGAATGTTTCAAATGGCTCTGAGCACTATGGGACTTAACATCTATGGTCATCAGTCCCCTAGAACTTAGTACTACTTAAACCTAAGTAACCTAAGGACAGCACACAACACCCAGCCATCATGAGGCAGAGAAAATCCCTGACCCCGCCGGGAATCGAACCCGGGATTATTTTATCGGTGAGTGTTCGTATTGCTTCTTCTTTTTTTGATGTGAGTTTAGATCTAGTGTGGGTCGGATGTTGTTGTTCAGCCATCTTTGGTACTGGTCCCACTTTACTGTAGTTTTGTGGCGTGGTTGCGGCGGTTTTATGGCATTTCCAATATGTCCAGTTACAGGAAGATGGTCAGAAGTAAGCTCCAATACTGTTCGGAGGTGGAGGTAAGGATCCAGGTTTTTGGTAATGAATATATCAAGGACATCAGGTTGGTGGCGATGGTTGAAGGGGATGTAGGTAACTTCTTCTGGAGCGGTTATGGCAGCGTGTAATCGTCCTTGTAGGTTGTGCAGTATGTTTCCTCGTGCGTTGTTTCTGCGAGGGTTCCTTGAAGTGTTTTTAGCGTTTACGTCTCCGCCGAGTAAGACGCGATTATGACTGCCAAATATCTGTAGTAGATTGTTTTCATAGAATACTGCCCTGGGGCTGAGATACGCAGCCACCAGGGTGACCTTGCCTTGTGATGTTTCTATGGTAACTATCGTAGCTTCTAATGATGTCATTTGTGGTTTATATTCAGGATTGTGGCGGATGTGGGAACGGAGGAAAATGGCTGTTCCACCTCCCTGTGCGTTTGTGCGGTCAGTTCGGTAGCAGATCATATTGCGTAGTTTGAATGTTGCAGTAGGCCGTAGGTGTGTCTATGCCACGAAAAGTACATCGATTTTGTGGTCTTCTACGAATTCGTTTATGAGGTCCTTTTTGTTTTGTAATCCAGCGGCACTAAAGTTGCAAAAACGTAGGTTGTATCGTTTTAGAGGTGGAATGTCCATTAGCGTTGCCAAAAAATTTCATTACACCTCCGACAATTGCCATTATTTTTAATAGTGAATCCGGTGCTGGCGTGAATTGTTGGATTGTGGACTTGGTGATTGATATGATATTCGACCACTGGAAACTTTCCCATATGTTTTTAATTTGCTTTATGGTGTCGAAGAATGCTGCAGGTCCGGTTGCTGATTGGTTTGTTTCGGAGTTTTGAGATTGTTGTGCTCGGGTGCTTGAGGTTGTCGCTTGATTGGTTTGTAAGTTTGTCCAGGTATTTCTTCCCCTGCTGTAGGCTTCAGCAGGGGTAGGGATTGGAGCGTTCTTTATGCTCCGCTGTATGTTTGAAGTTGTTGGTGTGGTGGTCTGCGGTCGTTGAATGTGATATGCACGGATTCCTTTTTTAAATTCTTCGCAACCTGTGAAGGAAGCGGGATGACCATCTTGGTTGCAGTTTACACAGTGTGGAGTAGCGTTTTTTGCCAGTCTGCAGTCTCCTGCCCTGTGATCTGCTCCGCTGCAGACGCAGCGGTTCGGCATAGAGCAATAGTTTGTAGTGTGAAAGAAACCTCGACACTTTTTACGTTGTGGCGGTCATCTTTGTTTTGGTATGATTCAATTGTTACCTTTGTATCCAATAGATACCGCACATAGTAGATCGTGTCGTTTTCTGGTTTTTTATCAAGTGTAACACAGAAAACGTCCATGAGCTGTAATGGTGCTTGACTTACGGAACCATTGCGGCACCTCACCTCAACCTCTCGATACCAGAAATATTCTACTGTTTCTGTAAAGTAGTTAACATATGTCTAAGACACCATTCAGATTTGATTTCATTAATGTAGAGATACTTTGATACATCGATATGTTTATATTGCAATGATATTATTCATATGTGAATTCTTTCTTTTGTCACTATGATCTTTGACGTACTTGTAACTCTGATTTTTGGGGGCGTAAGCGGTTATTAGAGAATCAAGTCTTGGTCGTCATGTTGAAAAGACGCAAGTTGTAGTCAGTTTATGAGATGTGAACTTTAACAGGGAGAAAGATATTTTCAAGTATGTATTATATTGTGAAGTGATGGTGCAACAAAAGTAATAAAAAAGAAGTGTAACTTAAATTCGGAGTGCTGATTACTTTTTTACATCACCATTGTGCTAACTTGCAAAAGTTAGTCTTCAACAATGGTTTATGAAACGCATCTATAAAACTTTTTAATATCGCAGAATAACACCTAGGCCTCTTTGCATCCGAGCTTGGAATCATCACTACCTAGATTTTCGACGATTGAGCCGTGAATTCACAACGAGACAAGCGTGAGAAACACGAAAAGATGAGTGCCTAGTTTATCCATTATTTCATGAAATGACTTTATTAACTGTGCTCTAATGACAGCTGCCACATAATATAACTTTGTTGTTGCTCGAAAATGCAATATTTATCAGCGTGAGCAACACTACAATCATAATTAGTTTTTGACCGTTGTTGTGGTAGGGTTGTAAGAGGGCGTAACTGCTTTGTATCATTGTCTCTCTTTTTGTATTGATGAACGTTGTGCGGGTTGAAGTTTAGAAATCCGTCATGTTCTACTCCTGTCTCTACTGTTTCAGGGAGTCCTTTGATTACAACTTTTAAGTGTCTGTTACTTTGTGGTTGATGTGTGAATTTGTTGATACTATGGCGACGGAAGAAATCCAAGGCAATTCTTTGATCCTTAAGTGATTCAGAATGATATTTAATGGTTTTTCCCTTGTAGATTGCTTTAATGGGTCCCTCCATGTGTTTCTTTAGAGCTGCATTACATGTTAAGTAGTGGTCTTCGTACTGAATGGTAATTGATGGAATCCTTGATTTTTTCGGTACTGCTTGTCGTAGATTTGATGATGTTGGTGGTGGTTGGGTTGCTGCAGGAGCTCCGGTCAATTGGATGTAGATAGCACGACTGCGTCTCCGTAGCACGGTTGGCTAATTGCACCACACCGAGCCTAGAAGGCTTATCTGTTAGAGGGTAGGGGAGGGTAGGGTAGACACAGGTGGCGACCTGGGAACTATGGTACTACACTATCTGTTGGCGGGCGACGTTGAAGCCATCATCTTCTATCCCGCTGGTGAAATATGACGTCATCGGATCTAATTAGACATTTTCTTTCCAGGTGTACTAGTTTTTTCCGTCAGTGTAGGTCAGGCCCTCTATTCCTTCATAACTTATCTTTTCCTTAAGAACATGTTCTGAAACCAAACACAGGCCATCCAATGTCACACTTTGTATTTAGGGTTACTGGAAACGGCACACGTTACTGTAAAAACAAGCAGTAAAAAGTGTTCAAGTACTGACGGAAAAGTCTAGTGAAATTAATGTTATCGGTGACCGTGTGTACCTATGTTATCGATATATCTTGACTTGATTCTTTTCCTTAACGTTATCTTCGACTGAACGCAACAAATCTTGGAAAAATTAACGATGTAGAGATACCGACAGTACGAAACAATGCTAAATGTCATTTTGGCATACTGCCTCTGAAAAGCAAGATATAAAATGATGAGTTGCTCAGTTAGAGATAATTTCGGTATCAGAGTTACTCAGTTAGAGATAATTTCGGTATCAGAGAACTCTCATCTTGTGTGGGCGAGCGGAATAACACTTTGCAGTCCATGGGTGCGATAACGTCAGACATTTTGCTGGCCGCGTGGGTGTTTGTAATCCGCAGGATGCACGTGATACACTCTGACCAAACGAGGTCGCTAGAGACGATTAACGCGGATGAGGAGGGATTGAGGGAGACGTGACTGTTTTGTACGGTAGGGCATATTCACATGTTCCCTAAAGAAAGCAAGAAAGCGCTCTGTAATTCGGACGGGAGAAGGACTGGGTGTTTAGCCGAGCTACGAGAAGATTGCAGGGTTCACACGAAAAAAGGAGGCTATTACGGCATCGGGTGCTAAAGGGAAATCCGCAGTTCTTCTACATCTGCATCTACATCTACATAGATACACCAGAAGCCACCGTAGGTGCGTGGCGGAGGGCACCCTGTGCCTCTACTAGTCATTTTCTTTCCTGTTCAACTCGCAAACAGAGCAAGAGAAAGATGACTATCTATGTGTCACCGTATGAGATTTAATTTCTCGTAGCTTATCTTCGTGGTCCTTACACGCAATGCATGTTGTCGGCAGCAGAATCGTTTGGCAGTCAACTTCAAATGCCGGTTCTCTAAATTTTCTCAGTAGTGTTTCTCGGAAAGAAAGTCGCCTTCCCTCCAGGGATTCCTATTTGAGTTCCCGAAACATATTCATAACACTTACGAGTTGTTCGAACCTACCTGTAGCAAATCTAGCAGCCCGCCTCTGAATTGCTTCGATGTCTTGTTTCAATCCGGCTTGGTTTGGGTCCCAAACACTCGAACAGTACTCAAGAATAGTTCGTACTAGGGTCCTATATGCGTACTCCTTTACAGGTGAACCACTCTTTCCTAAAATTCTCCCAATAAACCGAAGTCTACCATTCACCTTCCCTGCCACAGTTGTCACATGCTTGTCTCACCCCATATCGCTTTTGCAACGTTACGCCCAGATATTTAAACGACTCGACTGAAGCAGGGCACTACTAATACTGTACCACAACATTACAGGTTTGATCTTCCTACTCATCCGCATTGACTTACGTTTTCCCACATTTAGGACTAGATTCCATTCATCACACCAACTGGAAATTTTGTCTAAGTCGTATCTTTCTACAGTCACTCAACTTCGAAACCTAACCGTGCACCACTGCTTCACTGGCAAACAACAGCAAAATGCTCCCCACCCTGTCCGCCAAATCTCTTAGGTATATAGAGAACAACAGTGGTCCTATCACAGTTCCCGGGGGCACTCCTGACGATACCCTTGTCTCCGATGAACACTCATTGTTGAGGTTCCGTTATTTAAGAAGTCTTCGAGCCTTTCACATATCTGTGGACTTATTCCATATGGTCGTTCTTTCGTTAAGAGCCTGCAATAGGGCACCGTGTCAAATGATTTCCGGAAATCTAGAAATATGGAACCTGGCTGTTGCACTTCATCATTTGTTCGCAGCATATCATGTGAGAAAAGGGCAAGCTGAGTTTACCACGAGTGATGCTTTCTACAACCGTGCTGATTCGTGGACATAAGTTTCTCAGTCCCAAGAAAGCTTATTATATTCGAACTGACAATACGTGCAAGGATTCTGCAGCAAATCGAAATTAGAGATATCGGTCTGTAATTTTGCGGGTTCGTTCTTTTACCCTTTTTATATACTAGAGTCACTTATACTTTTTTCTAGTCGCTTGGAAGTTTGTGCTGGGCGAGAAATTCACGATAAGGTAAGGAGCAGGCTAGGTAAGGAGCCAATGCCTGGTAGTATTCTTTGTAAAACCAAAAGAGGATTCCATACAGATCTGGTGATTTTTTTGCTTTCAAATCTTTCAGTTGTTTCTCTATGCCAGGTATGCTTTTTACTATGTCGTCCAAAAGGAAGTCCGTCATTTGGTCAAATGACGGTATGTTTGTACGATTCTCCTGTGTGAACGATTTCTTGAATCTGCCACTCCAGACTGGTCAGCAAGGACCTTAGACCCTCTTAGAGATTTCGAATCTCTACTAATCTTAGACACTGTGCGCGGAAAACAGCGTCTACAAATTTTCATCTCCATCTTTCGTTGAAGCTCCAGTGCACGTCTTTTTGACAGTGCTGAGAACGCAGAGTTTTTATTATCCTTTTCGTTCCCTCACTCTTTTTCGTACTCCATACTCCTCTAACGCAGATTTTTCTCGTCTGCTCACATCCAGTCCACCTGAACTTTCCTCATAGCTGACTGTATGAATACAAGGGTAACGCATTCAACTTACCGGTAAAACTACACAAGCCTCGTCATACATACAGTGTGTCCCAGAAGTGTTGCGACAGACTTAGATGGCTTGCAGAGGATGTCTTGAGGAACAAATCCAGGATAACGTCACCAACGATGTTACAGACCGTCGATGTTACAGGTGCTAGCTCCTGCCACTAGGTCACCCATTAGCAGCAAACGTGACACTGTACGCTGACGGACCGCAGGCGGAACATCTCGAAATGTTGTTTGTCATTCAGCGATCGCTACCGACTGCCACAATCGCCAGTGGAGAAGATGGAGCTACCTGCTACGCAGAGAGGCCTTGTCTCCTATGAATGCGATGCGGTGATGCCTCGGTTTCAGGAATGGGATTCTATCAATCTGCAACCCTCCTGGAATTCTCTAAAATGTCCCATGTTTTTCGGGATGCAAGAGAAAGAAAACTGCAGATGGAAAACCGTGTCCGAAACCGCCATTCACCAAGGCGACAGAGCATCACTTGTACGCAGCAGCTTGCTCCATTTTCTCCACTGTGGATCGTGGCAATCAGTCATGATGACCGATTGACAAACAACTTTGAAAAACGTTCCGCCTATGGTCCGTCAGCGCACAAAGTCACGTTTGCTGCCGAGGGCGTTCCCTATAACGTCGACGCATTTAGAGTCTTTGAATGACATTTCCTATTCTCTGTTTGTTCCTCAAGACACGCCCTACAACCTGTCGATGTTTGTCGCAGCAAAATACTCGAATACTATGCAAGGGTAGATTCTTATGCGCGGGGCCGTGGTTCGATTCGCGGCTGGGTCGGAGACTTTCTACACTCGGAGAACGAGTGTTGTGTTGTCTTCATCATCATTTCAATCTCATCGAGGTCCAAGTCGCAGCAGCGGCGTCAGATAAAAAGACTTGCACCAGGCGGCGGCCCTAGCCACATGCACATATCGTTTTCTGTTACAGAACTGGTACATCTGATGATTACAAACCTTTGTATGTACATATACAGTGTATATTAGCTGATAACGTCAAATTATAAGACATCGGGACAACTAGCTACAAATATAATTTTTTTAGGTTATTGAGAATAATGGTTAACAAATGTCATTCCAACATAACCTTGTGATTAATAGAGAAAACAATAGGGAACAACTAGATATGACACAATTATCTATGTCTGCTTTATGTTGTGCAGCAAAGTGGTACCGCAGTTTTAGCAGCAGCGTAGGCGAGAAGAAGTTTTGTGGGCATATTAGTTTCTTATCAGAATACATAGTTTATTAACACCGTCACCAGAACAATTCCAAATCAAACGAAAAAATCTACTGTTTAAATGTTTAAAAATGGTTCAAATGGCGCTAAGAACTATGGGACTTAACATCTGAGGTCATTAGTCCCCTAGGCTTAGAACTACCTAAATCTAACTAACCTAAGAACATCACACACATCCATGCCCGAGGCAGGATTCGAGCCTGCGACCGTGGCAGCAGCGCGGTTCTGGACTGAAGCGCCTAGAACCGCTCGGCCGCAACGGCTGGCTAAATGTTTACAGTAATAATAGAAACTTAATAGAAAATCCTTTGAATAATTCGCACCGAATACAGCCAAATTCTTATTCAGAGGAACTGTCCTCTGAAAATTTAAACGACCAAAAAGTGAAGAGCGAAAAAAGTAAAAAAAATAAAAGACTAGCAATTATTTATCTTGTATTAAATTTTATAATGCCATTAAACAGCGTCTCGTAGTTTTGTTTAGCCTGAAGAATGATCCAAAACCACCCCAGGGAGGAAAATTACTTTTGTAAAAACCTTACTTTTTCGATGCTATCCAACCTTATTCTATATAAAGAGGCTACTGACACGCTCCACGACATTACCTGCGATATACATTCGTAGATTAGCGCCGGTCACGGGTCGTAATTCCTCGAGCTGGAGTTTTCGTACCATTTCAAGGTGAGACTTCAACTCGCTCCCGGTCGACATGAAGCGCGAGATGTAGAAATATTTCGTCCAGCTGGCTGCATTCTGTTTTTGGCTGATATTTATACAACAGAACACTATATTCTTCAGGCATTATTTGTTTTTTGTGTGCTTCAGAGGGATTAGAAGTGCAGAAGCGAGCAACTTAATTTATAAAAAAGTCTGGGACTCCCTTTTGAACGTGTGGCAATAAAACGTCCGTTTCATAATTCTGAATTACGTATAAAATTGATTTTTTGTTAACTACAATAAACATAGCTTTTGTTTTCTAAGAGCAAAGTAAATATGGAAAGCTTTGATGATCGTGACTAAATTTAGAGTGAAAGGAATATCGTTACGGAAAAAAAACTGTTTTTCTTCCGCACTTTCTTAAAAAAAATATGCTGAAGATTTGATACTTGTTTTGACATAAAAAAGTAAAGATCTCCTCATTTTGAAGGCTAGTTGAGTAACGCAGTGCTTCACTAGCCACGTCGAATTTCCTATGGTATGCCCTTTACCATTTTCAATATTATAACTATCTTATCCAGTACAACGTGGACTCTGTACCATGGTCAGCTTAGAATTTTTTACATTAATCGATAATTTCTGGAGGCGAAAGACGCGACAAGTGGCAGAAAAAATACCATGATCGATTTCAGATCGAACGCTAGACGTTTGGACTTGAAGGCCTTGCACCTAACCGATGAACCACCGAGCCACATCCGGTTATATCATCTAAAGGAAAAATATTTCGTGGTTACAAAACGCAGTAGACTTCTCTGAGAAAATTATGCTATTCAGTTATTTATTTTTGTTTTTGACTTTCTTTTCGAAGTCATTAATCTTCTGACTGCGTTTGACAAACCCGTCATGTCTTCCCATGCTAACATCTTCACCTCGGAGTGGGACTTGTAAGCAATGTCTTCATTTATTTGCTGCATGTTTTCCATTCTCTGCCATCCTACAGGTTTTACCCTCTACTATCACGGAAGGTATTCCCTGATATCACCACACTGGTCCTATCATTCTGTCCGTTCTCCTTATCAATAATTTCTATTTACTCATTTCCATTTCGACTGTGCAGAGAACCTCACCATTTCATATGTCACCAGTTCATCTAATTTTCAACAGCCTTCTATAGCACCGAATTTAAGTCTTCAGTGCTCTTTTCCTACAGTCCATCACTCACTTGCATAAGAGCGCTGTGCTCGAAAAGTAAATTATCAGAAATTTTGTCTTCCATATAATACTGCGCTTGAAACGCAAATTCTCAGAAATTTTTCCTCGAATTGAGCGAATGTTTGATACTAGTGTACTTCTTTTAGCAAGATATGCTATCTTTACCTGAATTTGTCTGCCGTTTGTATCATCCTTGTTAAGTCCATCACCAGTAACTTTGCTTCCGAGGTAGCAGAATCCCTTCACTTCGTCTACTTCACTGCCCCAAATTTTGATGCACAGTTTCTCGGTACTTACTTTCGTCTGTCTTTGCTTTACTGCATCTATATTCTGTCCTCTTTAGCCTGTTTATACCATTCAACATCTCCTGGAATTCTTCCTTACTTTCACTCATAAGAGCAATGTCATCAACGAATCTTATCATTGATATCCTTTCACCCTTAGTTTTAATCCCATGGAATCCGTCACTGCTTTCTTTGTACATCGAGACTAAAGCGTAGAGGAGAAAGACAGCATCCCAGTCTTACACACTTTTCGATACGAGCACTTCGTTCTTCCTCTTCGACTGTAATTATTCCTTCTTGGTTCTTGAATGTATTGTATATTATCCCGTCTTCCTCTTTATACCTATTTACGCCTATTTTACTTTGCATTTCAAACTTCTTGCTCCATTCTACATTGTCAAACGCATGTTGTAGGTCGGAAAAGGCCACGAAGGTTTCTGATTTTTCTTCTGTCTGACTTCCATTATCAAACGCGCCGTCTGAATTGCCGCTCTGGAGCCTTTATCTTTACTGACGTCTAACTTATCGTCATCAAACAGATCCTCAGTATCGGAGTCGTGACGGCTTTAATTTTTCCGTGCGTGCTACACCACTGGCGCCACGAACTACGTGAGTTGCCCATTTCGATCTGATCATACCTGGGGAGATGTGTCTTTCGTAGAGGCGTGTGTCGTTGGTTTGGCGGGCCCTGGTATTGCCAATTGGTTGGAGGGCACTTGGTTGGCAAGGCGATGCTTTTGGGGGCTCCAGCTGTCTGGCACGGGCCTCGAGAAGAGTCGAGTGGTTAAATCGGTCGGAGACAAGCCTCGCCGGCTCGTCAAAGGACTGGTAGCGGCGAGCTGCGGGAAGAGTAGTGGACGTCATGTCTGCAAGCTTAAATTTTCCGGCACCTTGAAGACCGCTTGTACGGATTGGAGGCAATAACACCTCGGCTTGGAATCCTGGAAGTCAGGGCTCCTTCGTAGCTGAATGGAGTTAAGTGTTGCTTTTTTAATTCTTTTGAGTACTTGACATTGTCAGGCCACGTCTGCGTTAATGTGAAATTGGATCTGTAATATTAATGCGCTCTGAATGATTGTGTGTATGGTAATCAGGATAGTGTAACTGATGTACGAGTCATTTATTGTCCCGGGCCATATTCCATGCAAGTGTACGAGCATTATCTGTTATAAATTGAGTTGATCAAACTGAAATTGTAACACGGTTTGCATCGAAGGCAAAGTACCCTTTGTAGATGAGTATGCCCTAGTCATTGCATTAGCAGGCGCTGATATTTCATCCCTTAATTTTTAAGAAATTTTAAGGAATGTTAAGTTTGTGTGTGCAGTCGCTTTCACAATAAGTTAATGTTGGCTACATCCTAGGCATTCTCGTTAGTAGCCTTATTTGGACAGATTACTCTTCCCTTCTCGTGTGTGTTGTCAGGTTAGTTTTGCCAGCGGACGACGCGTTCCTGTTTCCTGAGTCCAGAGGTATTTTCCTTCTGCTGCGGCGACACTTCCATCGTCAGACGACGACTAGATCGGCCAGCAATTTGGTGCCTCTACCAGCCGTGTCGTGTTGGCTCAAGTTAAGTAAATCTGATCGTTTGATACGTACAACGGCCGAATGTCGCCAGTTAATCGGGAACTCTTAATCTATCCAGTTTGTGAATTTAGTAAGCTGTAATGGTTCGTAAATGGTGAAAAATTTGACTCAGGTGCGGCGAATTATTAATGCCGAGAGTAGTATAAACTGCCTGCGTGAATTGGACGTTCCGTGCTGAAGATTTTGCTATTGTTGTGCTACTCTAGTAAGCTCCATTGTGAATGTTTAGTTAGTGGATGGCACAATAAACAATTTCAAGAAAATAATACGCGTTCAAGGTTTGTATTTATCAATTTATAAAAGGTTTGACAAATATTCTTCAGATATCACGTGACGTAGATCAATCGGAGGTGCAGTGTGGAATGACAGTGCGAGCCTGCATCTTTTCACGGTCAATATTCTTCGAGAGAATATCTCAGAAGCAATAAACTTTTCGTTGATAAAAAGGTTAGGTACATCAATCCATATGCATCACACAACATAGCACCTAGTTGTACCGAACGATTTTCGTAACGAAATAAACATTTTAGATATTTCAGGTGGAGCAGTTCCGACGGGGAGTACTAGCGAGATCTACGCTTCGGGATATATATCTAGCTCTCCTGTGGTATTTAAAACTAAAGACTTATATTCTTTAGCTTTTAAAAGACTGAAGCTAAAACCTAAATAAAACCACTGGAAATCATAACTAAAAGTACGAAAAATAAATAAGAAGCAGCGAATTTTCTTAAACAAAATTTCTTAAATAAATAAATAGATTAAAATATAACAAAAAGCTGCTCTTTAACTACTTGTTCAAATTTTTTGCACCCTTTTTGCTGCTTCTTCAGCGTGTTAAGCCTTTTACTTACGAATATAAACTGCTGACATTTTCCTTTTATCCTCACTCATTAGGTAACACCTGTCCGTCTGCTTAGCTGGGTGGTAACGTGCTCCCCTCCCATGCAAGCGGCCCGGGTTCGATTCCCGGCTGGGTTGGAGATTTTCTCCACTCTGGGCCTGGGTGTTGTGTTGTCCTCACCATCATTTCATCCTCATCACAGGCCCGCAAGTCACTCAGTGTGGCGTCGACTGAAATAAGAATTGCACCTAGCGGCCGATCTCCCGTCTCACGGCGTCGCAGCTCGCCCCGGCCAGACCGATGTCGTGGGTTGACTCCTGCTGCTCTCGTGCTGACCGCGAAGCCACTACCCCTCGCTATACGGCGCGACCCACTGGACTGACCTGGCGACCTCACATGCGCCGACGCTCAAGACGGACAAGTCATCTTGAGTCTCAGTGCGCGACCGACCAACCGATCGAACCAGCCGCCATTGACCATTGCCTGAACAAACTCGAGCAGAATGTCTGCCTAACACATAGTAGCACTCCGGACGACAGACAGACACTGACTGCCCCGCACTGTCCCGGCTGACCAACTGACCAGACTCCCCCCCCCCTGCCCCTGGCGAGCTTATAGCGCCCCTTAAATTTCCACCAGGGGGAGACACCAAAGCTGCGATTGCCACAGGGGCGCCATCGCCAGAAACGGGGGGCGACTGTTTCACACTACGCGCTGCGACGCGCTCTTCAAAACAACAATTTTTACCACTGCTCAAAGTGCTCAGTGAAATTATTTCGTCTATTCACATATGGAAAGGAAACATGGAATGCTGGAGAGGAATAACCTATCTGTAAAACGAAAAGCGAACATCGTTCGTGGTGGCGGAAGTTGACTTTCCCGTACGAACACTAGTACTGCAGTACAAGATAACTAAGAATCACTTTCCCACCTGCTAGTGCAGAACAGTGTGCACTGATTTACGGAGACACTGTCCGCGTGCGTTTGTTACTTTAGTGTTATTAGTAACTCATATCTGCATAGAATATAGCGTCAGCACGTTTTGTGGAAAGTAAACGCTGCGTCGTCAGTGATACATAAGGCACGCTTTAGACATTAGGCATATTTCTTTGTGAAACACTATGTAGTTGCTTGTTATGACGTAGTGGCGTAGAAAGAGTGGAGAATGACGTACTCTGTCTTCAGCTTGCAGACCAATAAAGGGGGGAAGTACATGAACACAATCCGAAATCCTAGCTTCCCTCACGCTTCTAACCACACACATCCCCACCCTGTGCAGTGTGCTGCACCCCTGGACGTTATTTATCCCTTAATACGACTATACTGCAGTTAGACGTACTACATACATTTAATATTTGTTTTTAGCATACTTCTTATAGAAGCACTCCGTCTTCAGGCCACAAGTGGCCCATCGGGATCATCCGACCACCGTGTCATCCTCAGCTAAGGATGCGGACAGAAGGGGCGTGTGGTCAGCACACCGTTCTCCCGGTCATTACGATGGTTTTCTTTGACCAGAGCCGCTACTATTCGATCGAGTAGCTCCTCAATTGGCATCACGGGGCTGAGTGCACCCTGAAAAATGGCAACAGCGCATGGCGGCCCGTATGGTCACCCATCCAAGTGCCGGCCACGCCCTACAGCGCTTAACTTCGGTGATCTGACGGGAACCGGTGTATCCACTGCGTCAAGGCCGTTGCCTACCTACTTCATATAGAGATGCACCTTAATTTTATACCGTTAAAACAACGTTTTTAATAATCTAAGATTCTTCATTCCCTGCAGCGTCCTACAGGAAAAAAATGAATAGGACCTTTTTTGCAGGAAATTTAATGTAGTGTAATTTTGTACCAGGAAACATTTTCGCTAGAAGCCGCGATTTTTGAGTTATTCGATAACAACGTAAGAAACTGAACTTAGAAGCTATGCCCACTAACACAACGCTCACACCCAATCGGCCAGGACTTTTAGTATCTTGTTCATAGCACTCCCTCCTATCATAGTACAAAAATTTGCGACTTCACGAGTTTTTCTCCCCAACTGGACCTTTTATGATGTTTGTTAACTGGAATAATACATGTATTATTATCCATTCCACATTTAATTGGCGTTTGGAGTGACATTTTGCGGGAATGTTAGGAGCTACGACCTGGTCAGCTGCAGTGCAGGGTCCATCTGGCAGGAAAAACAGCAAACATCCGCATCCACTCTGGAGAGCAGAGTAGCTTAGCCAAATTTTATATACATATAATGAAGGACATTCAATAAATACTGCAACCGTGTTTTTTTTTAAAGCACATCGTTTTTATTCCTGGTTCGAATACACCATATTATTCGCCACTCTTTTGTCCACAGAACCATATTTTTCAACTTGATCTCCATTCAACGTGACAGTCTTACGCCACCTTACAGGGAGGGCATCAATGCCCACATGGTACCATCCACTGGTCGACGTCGGAGCCAACGTCTTACTGCGTCAATAACCTCCCAATTATCCACATACCGGTCCCCGTGGAGTGCATCTTTCATTGGGCAATCAGATGGAAGTCGGAAGGTGCTCCGGGCTGTAGGTTGGATGAGGAAAAACAGTCCAATGGAGTTTCGTGGGGTCGTCTCGGGTGTGTAACTTGTGTGAAGCCTTACGTTGTAATAGAGAAGGGGAAGTTCGTTTGCATTTTTGCGACAATGAACACGTGAAGGCATTTCTTCAATTATCTGAGGGTGCTTGAACCTGACCTGTACAAGAGAGACTGGACAGGTTTGCGCAACCTTGTTGTGATAATAACTGATGCCTCAATCAACGACTCATCCTGCTGTCCACTGCCAGGTCTCCGTAGATATTGTGCAAGTGCCTATGAATACCTGCGACGCTCTGCTTTTCCGTCAAAAGAAACTCAGTGACAGTTCTCTGCTTGGAATGCACCTCCCTTGCAGACGCCATTTTGAAGGCTACGTATAGCGCCGTCACATATCAGAACTCCATCAAACTGCTGGAGCTGAAATGAAAATGTTCCACGACACTCCACAATAAATTTCGCATTTTTTCAACCGAAACTGGGCAAGAAAAAAATATTTGCGCTTTTGCTTGTCGGACGTTGTGAACGATGCTACGCGACATCTACACAAGACAATTGACAACCAAGTGCCAAAGAAACAGATTGAAAGACAGAAGGTGAAAAAAAAAAAGAAAATGATAAAACTTGTGCCTCGAACCTGAAGATCGTTAGACCAATTCCCCGATAGTACACAAATTTCGTGGTTTGGCTTTTAATCTGGAATTCACCTCTCATTGAAGTGGAAACTGGCGAGAATCGAAACATGGTTCGCATTTCATGTTAAACTACAGGTCCCCCTTCCCCATTTAGATAACTGGGTAGTTACGGACACACAGATCTCCGAAGTGGCGTCAAGGTTAAATAGTTGTACCAAGCTATTCAGCCGCATGAAACTATTATTACCATATTCTGTACATCGGTACATATGTTCTTCCTCTTCTATACACCGTCGTGTTTTTCTCTCTAGTGTGAACACCGCTTAGAAAACATTTGTGAACACAAGGGACTTGTGCCTCTTGTCCCCCAACCATCCTCCCCCCCCCCCCCACCCCCCACACACAGACACAACCTCGTGTTCTCGCTCCCTATCCCTTACACACTTTCATGTGTCAGTTTTCTCTAGTACGAGGAGCGTTCAACAAGTAACGCCGCATACTTTAATCTGAAAGCAGATTGGTCTTATTCAGGATTCCAATAGACCCTATTGTCCTGACTACAAAACGCTATTTTCCAATATAATCTCCGTTCAATGCGACAGCCTTAAGCCCATTACTGGGAGGGCCTATATATCCTTAAAGTGCCACTCTACTGGTCGGCGTTTTGCTGCATCAACAACCTCCCCATCATCCACGTACTGCTTCTCGAGGATTGCAGCCTTCGTTGGGCCATGCAGCAGTCCTGCACAAATGGTCCATCGTTGATCTTTATGGTCTTCTAGAAGGCGCCGAGGAACTCAGTACGCACACACCTTTGAGTATCCCAATTGATGGACTCGTGTGGCAATACTATCATCAGATATGTCCAATTGAGCAGAGAGATTTTTGATTACGATACGTCGAACTTCTCGAAAGAGAGTGTCCGCACGTTCCAACATTTCGGGTGTGCCGGCCTAACGACAAGCGCCGGCACGAAGATGAAGAATGCAAGAGTAGAGAGGGCTACGAGACGACGTCAGCCAACAGCACGTTGACTAGGAGCGGCGTCTAGTAGAAGAGAATATAAGCGCCGCTCCTGCCAGCCTCGGGGCAGTAGAAGACGGACACTAGCAGGGAGGCCTACAAGAGCAGTGATATTAACTATAGCAGTGACGTATGAGCGTATGTGAATGACTTGCATGGACATTCTAGACAGCGAAGCACTTTGTTTGCGTGTCGCCCATCGCTTGCTACAACTCGTTGAAAGTCCAAAGTTAAGTATTGTCAGCCCACTTAATTTGTAATAAAAGCCATTTATGTGATTTGCTTGAATGTTGAAAGGCTATCCGAGAAAGCAGCATCCTTTAAGTACCTATAAGAGACGAGTGCTCAGGATCCCACAGCAGGAATCACAGCTGGGCCGGCCGCGGTGGCCGTGCGGTTCTGGCGCTGCAGTCCGGAACCGCGGGACTGCTATGGTCGCAGGTTCGAATCCTGCCTCGGGCATGGGTGTGTGTGATGTCCTTAGGTTAGTTAGGTTTAAGTAGTTCTAAGTTCTAGGGGACTTATGACCTAAGATGTTGAGTCCCATAGTGCTCAGAGCCATTTCAATTACAGCTGTGTGTGGTCGGCCGCCACGTGGGGAATCGGACAGGCTTCGCGACCTTGTTGCGATGATTACAGACGCCTAGCACAACAACTGACCGTGCTTTTGATCACTGTCAGGTCTCCGCATTCTGAAAGCACTGATGAATATATGCGATGCTCTAGTTTTTCGCCAAAAGAAACTCAATAGCAGCTCTGCTTGGGACGCAAAAACTAGCCGAGAAAGAAAATGTGCTGCCTTACTTATTGAACGCCCCTCGTGACTACGATACGCACTGTATACAAATCATGTATCTGGGCACCTCTGACGCCCTTCTCACCTTGGAGCTCCAAGTGATGGCTTGTGACCCTTGGGCCTTAAACCGGTCCTGGGATAAACCAAGGAAGTATTGTAGGTGTTTTGATCCCATGTCCACTAAGTAGATACATAGTGCCATCGGTGCGGATCAAGGACGTGTTGCTAGAAAAAAAAAGAAAAAAAATCAAATCACACGTTGCTATCACAGCAGATCCACCACGCTCCCACCGTAACAGAGCCATGGCGTGACATTCGCGTCACCCGGCAGCCTGGCGCCCAACGCGGCTGACTTATTACTCAGCGAGCATTACGGCTCCCGCCCTTTGTGTGCGTCGCTGCCACCACTGACATGCACGCTAATCGCCAATAGCGAATAACTTCTGAATATTGAATGTCCTCCTGCCAGCCCAGCGAGTGTTATCTCCCCTTCACCCTCTGCACATTTTTCGGTCTGCCATCTCGACTGCTCGCGAAACAAAATAAATCGCAGATACTGGCCTATGTGTACATTCCTGGTAGCGGTACATAGTTATTAACAGAAACACAGGCTCATGCAATTATCAGAAAGGATAACACAGCCGTCTTCCCCCCCCCCCCCCAAAAAAAAAGGTATCCTGGAGTGAAAACTTCACTCTGCTGCGGAATGTGCTCCGATACGATACGTCCTGGCAGTATGTATGCACACTAAAGCGACGAATGAAAATTTGTACCAGTGCCAGGATTCTAACCCAGGTCTCCTGCTCACTAGTCAGACAGACCAACCACTACGCCGTCCTGGCACAGTGGCTGTCCGCAGTTACACTTGCTGCCGTCGCACACCTCCCTCCTCAGTCCAGATTCCCATTCACACCTCCGCCCTATACCTGTGTTTCAGGCAGGATCCCCCTTTCATTCGATGCTGAGGTGCTATTGCAATACGATTGGAGAGCCTATGCAATAGTTTTTCCTGTTTATAGGGAATACCCAGTGGACACGCCAGGGTAGCTGAGAGCGCTAACGCGCTACTTCCAGGACTCGGGTAGGTGCGCCGGCCCCGGATAGAATCCGCCTGGCGGATTGACGACGAGAGCCGGTCTGCCGGCCAGCCTGGATGTGGTTTTTATGCGGTTTTCCACATCCCGCTAGGTGAATACTGGGCTGGTCCCCACGTTCCGCCTCAGTTACACAGCTCACAGACATCTGAACACTTTCACACTATTTCATGGATTCCACTAGACACAGACAGTTCGGGTACACTAATTCCGTCCTGGGGACTATGTGGTGGCGGCAAGAAGGGCATCCGGCCACCACTTAAAATTAACATGCCAATTTGGATTCACGATGGCCCTCCCTGCATAACCGCGGGACATGGCGCAAGCGATTAGAGCGATAGAATAGAGGGAATACCAAGTGGGATGATGAGTGAATGGGAATTAGGATTGAGGAGGGAGGAATGCTAGCGTAAACTGTGCTGTGGTGAAAAGCCATAGTGGGATACTGGTTAGTACATCTGCCTACAGATCAGAAAACCTGGGCCATGGTACAAATTTTAACTGGTCGCGTTGGTCTGCATATGTACATCTTGGATGTTTTAGACTTGAAGAGGTCTCTGGAACCATATAGTTTCATTTGAATTTCTGGAAGATTAAAACTATATGCCGGACTGAGACATAACTCGGGACCTTTTGAATTTCGCTGACAAGTAGACTTGCTCGCGGAAAGATACGGTCTCGGTCCAGCACATAGTTTTAATCTGCCAGGAAGTTCCATATCAGCGCGTATTCCGCTGCGGAGTGAAAATTTCCTTCTGGAAACCTTCCCCAGGCTGTGTCTCTGCTACTTTCTTTCTTCCAGGAGTATTAGTTATGCGAGGTTTGGAGGACAGCCTCTGTTAAGTTTGAAAGGTAGGAGATGAGGAACTGTTGGAAATACAGCCGAGAGGAGAGATTCTGAGTCATACTTAAACAGCACAGCGGCAGGGCTCTTTCGCGAAAACTACAAAGGTACTGAGTTCGAATGTCGGTCTGGTGACCAATTTTAGTCTGCTTGAATTTTCAGATGTTAGGCTGTTTCCTAATTCCGTGATATCTTGTTTAATACATTGTTTGTTGCAGGCCAGTTGTAATGCTTAAAGGAAAATATGTAACGACTTGATCTGAGATTTACAAAGACAAGGTACGTTAGTTTGCAGCCAAGACGGCTAACGCTAATACACTCCTGGAAATGGAAGAAAGAACACATTGACACCATACTTGCTCCGGACACTGCGAGAGGGCTGTACAAGCAATGATCACACGCACGGCACAGCGGACACACCAGGAACCGCGGTGTTGGCCGTCGAATGGCGCTAGCTGCGCAGCATTTGTGCACCGCCGCCGTCAGTGTCAGCCAGTTTGCCGTGGCATACGGAGCTCCATCGCAGTCTTTAACACTGGTAGCATGCCGCGACAGCGTGGACGTGAACCGTATGTGCAGTTGACGGACTTTGAGCGAGGGCGTATAGTGGGCATGCGGGAGGCCGGGTGGACGTACCGCCGAATTGCTCAACACGTGAGTCGTGAGGTCTCCACAGTACATCGATGTTGTCGCCAGTGGTCGGCGGAAGGTGCACGTGCCCGTCGACCTGGGACCGGACCGCAGCGACGCACGGATGCACGCCAAGACCGTAGGATCCTACGCAGTGCCGTAGGGGACCGCACCGCCACTTCCCAGCAAATTAGGGACACTGTTGCTCCTGGGGTATCGGCGAGGACCATTCGCAACCGTCTCCATGAAGCTGGGCTACGGTCCCGCACACCGTTAGGCCGTCTTCCGCTCACGCCCCAACATCGTGCAGCCCGCCTCCAGTGGTGTCGCGACAGGCGTGAATGGAGGGACGAATGGAGACGTGTCGTCTTCAGCGATGAGAGTCGCTTCTGCCTTGGTGCCAATGATGGTCGTATGCGTGTTTGGCGCCGTGCAGGTGAGTACCACAATCAGGACTGCATACGACAGAGGCACACAGGGCCAACACCCGGCATCATGGTGTGGGGAGCGATCTCCTACACTGGCCGTACACCACTGGTGATCGTCGAGGGGACACTGAATAGTGCACGGTACATCCAAACCATCATCGAACCCATCGTTCTACCATTCCTAGACCGGCAAGGGAACTTGCTGTTCCAACAGGACAATGCACGTCCGCATGTATCCCGTGCCACCCAACGTGCTCTAGAAGGTGTAAGTCAACTACCCTGGCCAGCAAGATCTCCGGATCTGTCCCCCATTGAGCACGTTTGGGACTGGATGAAGCGTCGTCTCACGCGGTCTGCATGTCCAGCACGAACGCTGGTCCAACTGAGGCGCCAGGTGGAAATGGCATGGCAAGCCGTTCCACAGGACTACATCCAGCATCTCTACGATCGTCTCCATGGGAGAATAGCAGCCTGCATTGCTGCGAAAGGTGGATATACACTGTACTAGTGCCGACATTGTGCATGCTCTGTTGCCTGTGTCTATGTGCCTGTGGTTCTGTCAGTGTGATCATGTGATGTATCTGACCCCAGGAATGTGTCAATAAAGTTTCCCCTTCCTGGGACAATGAATTCACGGTGTTCTTATTTCAATTTCCAGGAGTGTATAATGGCGCTTGAAGCAGAAGTTGCCATTTCGAGTCCTGTACACATTCAAAATTATCGCCAGTATTTGAGCTGCAAGGGAAAAAGACATGGTGGCGCAAATACACTATGTGATCAAAAGTATCAGGACACCTGGCTGAAAATGACTTACAAGTTCGTGACACCCTCCACTGGTAATGCTGGAATTCAGTATGGTGTTGCCCCCCCCTCCTCCCTACACAGCTTCAACTCCCTCAGGCATACGTTCAATCAGGTGCAGGAAGCTTTCTTGGGAAATGGCAGCCCATTCTTCACAGAGTGCTGCACTGAGGAGAGGCATCGATGTCGGCCGGTGAGGCCTGGTACGAAGTCGGTGTTCCAAAACATCCAAAAGATGTTCTACATGATAAAGGTCAGGACTCTGTGGAGACCAGTCCATTACAGGGATGTTATTGTCGTGTAACCACACCGCCACAGGTCGTACATTATGATGAAGAAGTGCTCGATCGTGTTGACAGATGCAATCGCCATCCCCGAATTGCTCTTCAACAGTGGGAAGCAAGAAGGTGCTTAAAACATCAATGTAGGCCTCTGCTGTGAAAATGCTACGCAAAACAACAAGGGTTGCAAACCCCCTCCACGAAAAACACGACCACACCATAACGCCACAGCCTCGGAAGTTTGCTGTGGGCACTACACAAGCTGGCAAATGAAGTTCACCGGGCATTCACCATATCCACACCCTGCCATCGGATCGCCACATTGTGTACCGTGATTCGTCACTGAATACAACGTTTTTCCACTGTTCAATCGTCCAATGTTTACGCTCCTTAGACCAAGTGAGGCGTCATTTGGCAGTTACCGGCGTGATGTGTGGCTTATGAGCAGCCGATCGACCATGAAATCCAAGTTTTCTCAACTCCCGCCTAACTGTCATAGTACTTGCAGTGGACCCTGATGCAGTCTGGAATTCCTGTATGATGGTCTGGATAGATGTCTGCCTATTACACATTACGAATCTCTTCAGTTGTCGGCGGTCTCTGTCAGTCAACAGAGAAGGTCGGCCTGTACGCTTTTGTGCTGTACGTGTCCCTTCATGTTTCCACTTCACTATGACATCGGAAACAGTGGATCTAGGGATGTCTAGGAGTGTGGAAATCTCGCATACAGACGTATGACATAAGTGCCAATCACCTGACCACGTCCGAAATCCGTGAGTTCCGCGGAGCGCCCCATTCTGCTCTCTCACGATGTCTAATGACTACCGAGGTCGCTGATATGGAGTACCTGACAGTGGGTGGCAGCAAAATCCACTTAATATGAAAAATGTATGTTTTTGGGGTGTCCGGATACTTTTGATCACTGTAGATCCGCCTGCCATCATGTGTACAATGAAGCTAATAACGGAACGCTGTTGATGGTGAGGTTAACCGTCGTTTTTATGAGTGGTTAGTTCATTGACCACGTTATGTGGAACCACTCGCCAAAGAAACGACGGTTAATAGGACAACTAAAATACTTATTATCATCGAATTTGGGGAGTCCAGATATCCTTGAAAATCTCTTACTCTCAAAAAAGAATTGGTTTCAAGTAAAGATTACGGGTTGATTTGTGTGATGGATTTACGGGCATTATTTGTCTCAGATGCTTATGAGGCGGGTAACATTTTTGAAATGTCACTTTTTGTAATAAATATGAGTTTACAAGCATTAAGGGCTACCTTATCTCCAATACCGCGTTTCCTGATATCGGCGGTATCGCGGTATTAATTGACATTTAGCATCCAGAGAACTGTTGTCTAATGCCCCGTTGTGTTATTCATTTTGTATGGTCAAACGACTGTAACAAAAAGAGATTAGACACCCTAAAAGTCTGTTACGTTATGTTTGATGCATGCAAATCAGGCGGAACGCTTATTTACGTCGTTCGGATATTTTTGAGCATGAAGTAGACAGAAATAAAGGAGATTCCACGCTATGAGAAGTTACTATTGCTGACTATGAAATTAAAAGATACGTAGTCAAATGAAACTTAGAAACATCAACAACTGTTGTCTCAAAAAGAAGTAGAAGATAATATAGGCTTGTACCCAAACATCGATATTCACTACACATTTAAAAGGGGATACAAAGCCAACGGAATAAAAATCACACCACAGGATAGTAAGTAGTATTTTAAGATAAACATAAGGTCAGGTAAATTAGGAGACCTATAACCAATAACAATGGAGCCCACTGCTTCTTTGCTAGTAGCAATTTAAAATGCTCCGTATTAATGTTTCAGTGGATCTGTGATGTACTGACTTCCCATCTGCATGCTACTGCTGTAACTTTTAGATGTGGTAATGGGTGTAAAGCCGAAACTGGGAATCAGTTTTAACAAAGACTCTTATTCCAGAATGAGATTTTCACTCTGCAGCGGAGTGTGCGCTGATATGAAACTTCCTGGCAGATTAAAACTGTGTGCCCGACCGAGACTCGAACTCGGGACCTTTGCCCGCGAAAGGCAAAGGTCCCGAGTTCGAGTCTCGGTCGGGCACACAGTTTTAATCTGCCAGGAAGTTTCATATCAGCGCACACTCCGCTGCAGAGTGAAAATCTCATTCTGGAAACATCCCCCAGGCTGTGGCTAAGCCATGTCTCCGCAATATCCTTTCTTTCAGGAGTGCTAGTTCTGCAAGTTTCGCAGGAGAGCTTCTGTAAAGTTTGGAAGGTAGGAGACGAGGTACTGGCGGAAGTAAAGCTGTGAGTACCGGACGTGAGTCGTGCTTCGGTAGCTCAGTGGTAGAGCACTTGCCCGCGAAAGGCAAAGGTCCCGAGTTCGAGTCTCGGTCGGGCACACAGTTTTAATCTGCCAGGAAGTTTCAAGACTCTTATTATCTAATCCTTTTTCCTGAGAGGGCAAGGCGGTATCATTTCGCGAATTCCACATACACATTAACATAAATAGTTAGACGATGCACGATATATTTGAATAGGATGGCAGACGTGGTTCAAAATATACAATAATATAACGCTACTATCATAATATAAGGGCATATCATGGCAGAATTATGGGGAAAGAGACAACACTTGGACTATATAAGATGGTGGCTAAGTCCGCTCTTATGAATCGTAGTGAGAACTGGATTTAAACAAATAAGAAGAACAAGGAATTGAAGCCACTGAGGCGAGACTCCTGATTTCATTTCTCGGTCTGCGAAGTGAAAGCATAAGACAGCAACAACATGTAAAAACACAATGACAGAAAAGATCAGGCACTACTCGCGCACCGAGGGTGACGTACAAGCTTAATCATGTATATAGAATGTTCATCCATACCCGGATTTCGACGATTTTCGCCTATTATCGATACCGATACTGGCAAGGTATCAAAATATGTGACACAAATCAGCGTATCTTTTGATTGCACTGAGGTAGAATCTTAAATGTTTTTCGCCTCCGAGGGTCCGTGGACTTGAGTATGACATAAATTTCAAATTCATAAGTCTATCCGCTCCGGAAAATAGGTGTCTGAGCGGACGACAGTTGGATAGCAAATGACAAAATTTTTTTCTTGTCTGATACAACCACAAGTTAAAATTTTAGGGATTTTTCGCTTACTTTTACTGTGAAGCCTTTCCTCTTGCCAATTTTCATGATTCTGGGACAAGGAGAAGTACTATATGGAATTGATAAGTGACTTAGAGCGAGTATCAAAACATAAGATACAAATGGTCGCATCTTTTGGTTGCATTGACTTATAAGCTTCAGTTTTTTTACACCACCAAGGGACCGTAGACCTCAGTACGTGAAATAAGTTTCAACTTGATATGGTTATCAGTTCCTGAGAAAAATACTCCTTAATAGTCGAACAGAAAGACGGAAGGACAGACAGACAGCAAAGTGATTCAATAAGGGTTCCGTCCTTACCGATTCAAATACGGAATCTTAAGAAAGTATGACCATATCAAAAGTATGCTACCTGAGCACCTAGCATGGCAAGCATTACATTTTAACCAATCTGGAAGACGGAATTCAGGACGGCCAGTGAAGAAATGAAGGCAAAAGGTGCGTTAATTCCTTTTGTCTCGGAACGGGTCAACACCGATTCCTTGACGTGGAAGAAAAAGGAGAAGAAGAAGAAACAGGAGGAGGAGAAAGATACATCCAACTGCACTTCCTAGAAAACTGCTAATAGCTGCTTGCTCGTTGCAGATTAGAGACAGGATATACTGCGAACTACGGGTGAAGGCCAACAGGCAGGTTCCATATTTCTAGATTTCTGAAAAGTATTTGACACACTTCAGGGTGTTAACGAAGGTACAAGTATACGGAATAGGTCTCATACAAGTGAATGGCTCGAGTACTTCTTAAGTAATAGAACCCAGTATGTTGTCCTCGACGGCGAGAGTTCATCAGAGACAAGGGTATCTTTTGGAGTGCCCCAGAAAAGGGTGGCAGGACGGCCATTGTGATCTAAATACAATATATAAATTATCTGACGGGCAGGCTGGGCAGCAATCTGCGGTTGTTTGCTGGAGATGCTGTAGTGTGCGGTAAGGTGTCAAAGTTGAGTGACTGTAGGAGCATACAAGGTGATTTAGACAAAACATGTAGTTTGTGTGACGAATGGCAGCAAGAACTAAATGTACAAAAATGTAAGTCACTGCGGACGAGTAGAAAAAACAAACCCTTAATGCCGGCCGGAGTGGCCGAGCGGTTCTAGGCGCTGCAGACTGGAACCGCGCGACCGCTACGGTCGCAGGTTCGAATCCTGCCTCGGACATGGATGCGTGAGATGTCCTTAGGTTAGTTAGGTTTAAGTAGTTCTACGTTATGGGCGACTGACGACCTTAGAAGTTAAGTCCCATAGTGCTCAGAGCCATTTGAACCATTTGAACCAAACCCGTAATGTTCGCATACAGTTATAGTAGTGTCCTGATTGTTCAGTCACGTGGTTTAAATATCTGGGTGTGCCGTTGCAAAGCGATCTGAAATGGAGTGAGCATGTGAAGATTCTGTTAGGAAAAGCGAATGGTCGACTTCGGTTTATTGGAAGAATTCTGGTGAAGTGTGGCTCATTTGTAAAGGAAACCGCATATAGGACGCTAGTGGGTCCTATTCTTGAGTACCGCTCGAGTGTTTGGGATCATTGCGAGGTCACCGGTACGTTCGAACAAGATGCTAGTATTATGGAATGCTTCGGGTACCCAAATGGAATCCCTGGAAGGAAGACTAAGGTCTTTTCGAGGAACATTATTGAGAAAATTTAGAGAACTGGCATTTGAAGCTGAGTGCAGAAAGATTCTACTGTCACCAAGATACATTTCGCGTAAGGACCACCATGAAGTTAAGATACGAGAAATTAGGGCTCATGCGGAGGCATACAGGCAGTCGTTTTTCCTGCGCTCTGTTTACGAGTGGAACAGGAAAGGAAATGCCCAGTAGTAGTACAAGGTACCCTCCGCCACGCACCGTACGATGGCTTGCGGAGTATGTGTGTAGATGTAGACGTATTGATAACCGAAATCCGTGATTTCTTCGGGTGTAGGCCACATTCAAATACTATCATCTGCACGTACCAACGGAAATATTTAGTCATGTTTTGTTGTACGAACCCGTTTTTTGAGAAACTTGTATTTGAGAGAAAACGGCTTAAAACTCGACAAACGTACACTTCCTATAGCGAAATAAAAGTATTGTCACCTTACAGCACTGTTGCAAGATTTCAACTGCAAAAATCTACTGCAGGAGCTACCGAAGATAAGCGAGAGAAGACAAAAGTCTTCTAAAGAGCTATGGGAAGCCCGGGGGTTGCTGTAGGGATGTGCAGACACGTTACATAATTGGCTGTGGTAAATGCTCGAAGTAGCCGCGGGAAGCCACGTACACTATTGGGTTCTTCTTCCGTCATATAGTGTGTTGTGCTCCATCCAATCTACGAGGGCGTACTGAAAAGTAATGCCTCCGAATTTGTTACTCTGTTCTCAGTAACGGTTTAGGTGTTATATTTCATGTATATTACTCGGTCAGGGTTCCCCCTTCACTGACGTAAGTTGCAACCCACTGCCTCCAGCGGGTTCCGAATTGTAGTATGCAACATGGCGGTATGTAACGTAACTATTCTATCGCTTGAGCCTTGTCCCGCAGTTACGCAGGGCCAGCCATCGTTAACTGCATTTGGGATGTTAATGTTTAAGGGATGGCGGGATGTCCTTCCTGCCGCCACCCCGTACCCCCCGGGACGGAATTAGTGCACCCCAACTGTCTGCGTCGAGTGTAATCCATGGAATAGTGCGAAAGTGTTCAGATGTCTGCGAGCCGTGTAACTGAGGTGGAACATGGGGACCAGCCCGGTATTCACCTAGCGGGATCTGGAAAACCGCCTAAAAACCACATCCAGGCTGGCCGGCACATCGGCCCTCGTCGTTAATCAGCCGGACGGATTCGATCCGGGGCCGGCGCACCTACCCGAGTCCAGGAAGCAATGCGTTAGCGCTCTCGGCTACCCTGGCGGGTCGGTATGTAACGTAACTATGTCGGTGTAGTAATCGAGTTTCTAACCGCAGAAGAGTTCGTCCACACATAGAGCACACTCTCCTTCAACCTGGCAGTGCCAGACCGAACACGAACACCGTGACATCTGCAATAATCCGAAGCCTTGTGATTCAGTGCTATCGATCATTCTCCAGACAGTCCGGACTTGTAGCCATCCGATTTTCATCTGTTCCCAAAACTTATAAGAAGGGATTCCAACGGCACCAGACCGGACTTCGAACACCCAGGAGCGTGTATGGAGGGCGCGGACCGCAAAGAGAACACCCAGGACTGCAGCGGACGGAAAAGGGAACGGCAATGTTCCAGAAGATCGCAGCGAGCGGCCGCGGACCGCAGAGGGAACGCCTGGTGAAGGGGGAAGGCCACAGACATAAATAATGGAACAGGTCCACTCGAGGAGCAGTCTCTGGTCGCACCTGATGAAGGTAACGAGTTACGCTACCGAAATATCGTGAAAGTACGACGCTGATATCCGGCAGAACACCCGAAAGCCCAAAATGTCACTTAAAAACACCTTCTTGGACTTCACTGTGATAGTGGTGAAGCCGTGCAAGCAGAAGCGGGGTTGTGGCTCCGTTAACCAAGTCAGACATTCTACACTTCTACACTGACGGTATCAACAAACTGGGCTCTTGTTGGGAGAAATATGTTCGTCACCAGGATGACTACGTTGAGAAATGAATATGTAGACATTTAAGAGTTTTCACATATAAAAAAATTCGGGGGCGTTTCGCTGTCGCAAATGTCGACGGTAAGTGGAACGCGAATTTCCCGTCTTTCCATCCAACGTTTGCTAATGCGAAATGACAGTTCACGTTCTAACATCACAATAAATTAAACAGTTGGCTCTACGTGTCTGCGTGAAGTCAGGGTAGCTATTGGGAACCTGTTAAGTGCCTTCGACGCTAGAATAGCACTTTCAGAGTTAGTTAACCACGAGTGTTTACAAATCGTCGTTCTCCACCGCCAGCTTCCGCTGTTGCTCATTCAGATCAGCAAATTAGTTGCGTGCGCAGGGAATGATGTCAGGGACCCTGACGTGGGGTCATACTACCAGTTTCTGGTTGGTTGGTGGTGTGTACTCGGTGCCTCTCCGAATTCTGCGATGACCCTTGATGACCCGTGCACGATGTATCTGGTGACGGTAGTCCTGTGATCAGTTGCTTTCCTCCCTATCCCTGGTAGGTGTCAGCACCCAAAGGCATCTGAGTATCGAACAGGAACATGGAACCCAAGAAGCCGTGTCTCTGGATTCCGCGTTGAAATCTGGTATTGACAGCAATCTGCGATGTGCTGTTGTCGGAGGCCACTCAGTTTGTGCACCAGTAGATGGTACATGGCGAGCGGCATGGAGTTCAACAGGTGAAGGCCATCATCTTGAGTACATCTTCGCCTGGTTCACTGACTGTGCTGTAACATCTAGGACATAGATTCACTACAGTTTCGTAATCGTGGAGTCGAATGCTGTTACTGTGAATGCCATCGATCCCAGCGAACCACTCGAGCGATGGAGAGCTGGAGTATTTAAAGGGAGCTAGGATGAGGATATGATGCAAGGCTCCGAAAAAATGACCGAAAGCGTCCTCTTAATTCTACTAGTCTGTTACTAGTATGTTAACTGCTGTGTCAGTCTCTCGCTATGTGCTCTTGTGAAAAGAGACAGGAATATACTTGTCTCGCCTCCTTTGGTTTTGTGTTGGAGTCTACTTTCTGCTGAATGCGGATCCTACCCTGGCAGAGAGTGTCGTCGACCTGACCTACTTGCGACATAACTCCCTCGCTTTCTGCTTTCGCCTCTGTCTCTGGCATGATTTGAATTTGACTGTGCAAATATGAATGAGTTTTAGCACCATACGCAGAAGAGATTCTGGGGGAGTATCAGTGTGAATTTCAGCCTGATAGGTGAACAGCAGACCAGATATTTGTGTTGAGGCAAATACATGAAAGGGCATATAAAACTGAGCTTCACAACCTCTACGTAGACTTTAAGCAGGCTTTGGATAGTCTGGATAGAGGGCAGATGTTAAATAATTTGCTGCTGCTTGGTAGATCATCGAAGTATGTCTGACTTATTCAAGCAACATTGGCCGATTCCAAGGCTGCAGTGCGAGTGGATGGAGAACTAAGCAAATAGTTTAGCATTAGTAAAGGAGTCAGACAAGGGGACGCGCTCTCTACAGTGCTTTTCAATCTGTCACTTCAAGCAGTCGTGCGAAAGCTTCAGACATCTGCTTGCATAGGAAAAAAGTCGACTCAGATGTACGCATATGCTGATGACGTAGCCGTTATTAGTAGAAGAAGGGTATCACTATAGAGGACAATATGCGAGCTGAAAGAAGCCACAGAACCTAGAGGCCTTTCTACACTACTGGTCTTCAAAATTGCTACACCACGAAGATGACGTGCTACAGACGCGAAATTTAACCGACAGGAAGAAGATGCTGTGATATGCAAATTATTAGCGTTTCAGAGAATTCACACAGAGTTGGCGCTTGTGGCGACACCTACAACGTGCTGACATGAGGAAAGTTTCCAACTGATTTCTCATACACAAACAGCAGTTGACCGGCGTTGCCTCGTGAAACGTTGTTGTGATGCCTCGTGTAAGGAGGAGAAATGCGTATCAACACGTTTCCGACTTTGATAAAGGTCGGATTGTAGCCTATCGCGATTGCGGTTTATCGTATCGCGACGTTGCTGCTCGCGTTGGTCGAGATACAATGACGGTTAGCAGAATATGGTATCGGTGGGTTCAGGAGGATAATACGGAACGCCGTGCTGGATCCCAACGGCCTCGTATCACTAGCAGTCGAGATGACAGGCATCTTACCCGCATGACTGTAACGGATCGTGCAGCCACGTCTCGATCCCTGAGTCAACAGACGGGGACGTTTGCAAGACAACAACCATCTGCACGAACAGTTCGACGACGTTTGCAGCAGCATGGACTATCAGCTCGGAGACCATGGCTGCGGTTACCCTTGACGCTGCATCACAGACAGGAGCGCCTGCGATGGTGTACTCAACGACGAACGAGGGTGCACGAATGGCAAAATGCCATTTTTTCGGATGGATTCAGGTTCTGTTTACAGCATCATGATGGTAGCATTCGTATTTGGCGACATCGCGGTGAACGCACATTGGAAGCGTGTATTCGTCATCGCCATACTGGCGTATCACCCGGCGTGATGGTATGGGGTGCCATTGGTTACATGTCTCGGTCACCTCTTGTTCGCATTGACGGCACTTTGAACAGTGGACGTTACATTTCAGATGTGTTACGACCCGTGGCTCTACCCTTCATTCGATCCCTGCGAAACCCTACAGTTCAGCAGGATAATACACGACGGCATGTTGCAGATCCTGTACGGGCCTTTCTGGTTACAGAAAATATTCGACTGCTGCCCTGTCCAGCACATTCTCCAGATCTCTCACCAATTGAAAACATCTGGTCAATGGTGGCCGAGCAACTGGCTCGTCACAATACGCCAGTCACTACTCTTGATGAACTGTGGTATCGCGTTGAAGTTGCATGGGCAGATGTACCTGTACACGCCATCCAAGCTCTGTTTGACTCAATGCCCAGGTGTATGGAAGAAGTTATTACGGCCAAAGGTGGTTGTTCTGGGTACTGATTTCTCAGGATCTCTGCACCCAAATTGCGTGAAAATGTAATCACATGCCAGTTCTAATATAATATATTTGTCCAATGAATACCCGTTTATCAGCTGCATTTCTTCTTGGAGAAGCAATTTCAATGGCCATTAGTGTATAAATGAAACAAAGACTAAGTACATGAATTTCACCACCGAAGGAAAATAATAACTTGGATAGACTATCAGCAGATGGTATCAGTTTTCAACATGTGCAGAACTTTGACTATTTAGGCGCTAATATTAACAGCATAAATTCCATATTAACTGAAATAAAACTGCGCATCCTAAGTGGTAACAGATACTTCCACACGTTGAAGAAATTGTTGGCCTCTAGGTTATTAAACAGGCAGCTGAAGCTTCAAATATAGACGGTTATAATCACACCATTTGTAACCTATGGATGTAAGACATGGACGCTAACGATGTGTTGATGAGCAGCAGCTCAGGATACCTGAACGTAGAGTGCTGCGCAAGATCTAAAGGGCAGTTCAGGATAATAATGGTTTTTGGAGATCAAGGACGAATACTGAATCGCGTCATACGAGGAGCTGACAAGGTAAGAATTATAAAAAGTGTCCTCAGCATGGCTAGTGGAAGAACAACTAAAAAGATTTTTGAATGGAGGCCAACCGGAAGAAGACAGGGCAGAAGGCCACGAGAACGGTGGATAGATGATGTGGAAGAAACATAAAATTTCTCAGAGTCCTAGGATAGCGGAGAACCTTGCTGAAGAGGGCAGAATGGAGGAAACTTATTGAAGAGGCTAAAACCCACACAGGGTTGTAATGCCGTGAGAAGAAGAAAGAATATGAGTGAATCGCGAATCTCTTGCCCAACGTAAAGTCCCGAGCGACTGGAAAAAATCGCAGGTGACGCTTGTATATAAGAAGGGTAGAAGGACGGATCCTCAAAATTACAGACCAATATCCTTAACATCGGTTTGTTGCAGGATTCTCGAACATATTCTCAGTTCGAATATAATGAATTTCCTTGAGACAGAGAAGTTGCTGTCCATGCATCAGCACGTCTTTAGAAAGCATCGCTTCTGCGAAACGCAACTCGTCCTTTTTTCACATCATATCTTCCGAAGTATGTGAGTGGCTCGAAGACGTCTTAAGTAATAGAACCCAGTACGTTGTCCTCGATGGTGAGTGTTCATCGGAGGTGAGGGTATCATCTGGAGTGCCCCAGGGAAGTGTGGTAGGTCCACTGTTGTTTTCTATCTACGTAAATGATCTTTTGGACAGGGTGGATAGCAATGTGAGGCTGTTTGCTGATGATGCTGTGACGTACGGGAAGATGCCGTCGTTGAGTGACTGTAGGAGGATACAAGATGACTTGGACAGGATTTGTGATTGGTGTAAAGAATGGCAGCTAACTCTAAATATAGATAAATGTAAATTAATGCAGATGAATAGGAAAAAGAATCCAGTAATGTTCGAAAACTCCATTAGTAATGTAGCGCTTGACACAGTCACGTCAATTAAATATTTGGGCGTAACATTGCAGAGCGATATGAAGTGGGACAAGCATGTAATGGCAGTTGTGGGGAAGGCGGATAGTCGTCTTAGGTTCATTGGTAGAATTTTGGGAAGATGTGGTTCATCTGTAAAGGAGACCGCTTATAAAACACTAATACAACCTATTCTTGAGTACTGCTCGAGCGTTTGGGATCCCTATCAGGTCGAATTGAGGGAGGACATAGAAGCAATTCAGAGGCGGGCTGCTAGATTTGTTACTGGTAGGTTTCATCATCACGCGAGTGTTACGGAAATGCTTCAGGAACTCGGGTGGGAGTCTCTAGAGGAAAGGAGGCTTTGTTTTCGTGAATCGCTACTGAGGAAATTTAGAGAACCAGCATTGAAGGCTGACTGCAGTACAATTTTACTGCCGCCAACTAACACTTCGCGGAAAGACCACAAAGATAAGAGAGATTAGGGCTCGTACAGAGGAATACAGGCAGTCATTTTTCCCTCATTCTGTTTGGGAGAGGAACAGGTAGAGAAGATGCTAGTTGTGGTACAAGGTACCCTCCGCCACGCACGGTATGGTGTATTGCAGAGTATGTATGTAGAGGTAGAGTTTTAATAATTTTTTTATGATTTCTGTGCTGTAACAAAACATTTTGCAGCTGTCTTGAATTTTACATACACCTATCGACAGCCAGAATATCACCGGGTTATTAAGGTTTATGTTGTTAAAATATTTTCTGCGAAATGTTCGATTATCTGAAAGCAGCAAACATAAAGTAAGCAGCGTTGATTGCCGCTTCGAATATTCACGTCTGAAAGCTCATCTAATTGCAGAGATACCTCCCTCCTCGCGGCAGATAACTGCGCAGAGCTCAGTCGGACTTCCGGCATCTGACACGGGCTGCGAATGCCTGTTGCAGGAGGTTTTGTGCGAATACTCGGCAGCACACATCGGATACCGCACTCCTGGCTGCCTCCTGTGTTTGGCGTGCGCCGGCACCATCCGCCCGCTCAGAGCCGCACCGCACAACTCGGCGCGGCACTTCCCCGGAAGCGTGGCCGACTGGCGCTCTCGCGGATTCCGCTTCCGATACGGCGTACAGAGCCGATGGGCGGTAACAGCGGTCTGCGGTCGGGAAGCGGAGATACGTGCCCCAACTCGCGCGCCGCGCTCAGCTAGTGTGGGAGCGCGCCTCACGCCGCTTTGCCGGTCCGCATTCGGGGGGGGGGGGGGGGGGAGGGGGGAGGCGAAACTCGCGATAGTCTTCCAGCACTGCGGGTATGCAGAACACGTATACCGCTGTACGAGCCACGCTGTCGTGTGCAGGCAGTTGACGTCTTTGGAGAAATTGTTACGAGATGAATGAAAACTTGGAAACGATCAGCTCTCGGGGTAACTGACTCGCAAAACACGTAAATGCACGGTGAACACCAGGACTTTATCGAAAAAATTTCGGACGCTGTTCATGGATACTGTGGTGTCACCGCCAGACACCACACTTGCTAGGTGGTAGCCTTTAAATCGGCCGCGGTCCGTTAGTATACGTCGGACCCGCGTGTCGCCACTGTCAGTGATTGCAGACCGAGCGCCGCCACACGACAGGTCTAGAGAGACTTCCTAGCACTCGCCCCAGTTGTACAGCCGACTTTGCTAGCGATGGTTCACTGACAAGTTACGCTATCATTTGCCGAGACGATAGTTAGCATAGCCTTCAGCTACGTCATTTGCTACGACGTAGCAAGGCGCCATTACCAGTTACTATTGATGCTGTAAAACATGTAGCGTCAAGAGCGATGTTCACCATTTATGGATTAAAGTTAAGTATTCCACAGCTACGTCCTTTTTTTGCTAGTCTAATTTCCTTGACCTGTTCGATACTTCACGCTAGCCTGCGTGAGCTAAAACGCGTGCCTTTCGTCTTGCTCTCATAACTGGTGTTGGCTCTCCTGCCAACCCACAACAGATACTTTCTGAGTATTTTGGTATAAGTGGTCCATGACATCCAGTGGCTCGTTGCGGAATATACGGTGTGGTCCATTGATAGTGACCGGGTCAAATATCTCACGAAATAAGCATCAAACGAAAAAACTACAAAGAATGAAACTCGTCTTGCTTGAATGGCGCAATGGTAGGCCCGCTAGATGGCGCTGCCATAGGTCAAACGGATATCAACTGCGTTTTTTAAACCGGCCGCGATGGTCTAGCTGTTCTAGGCGCTCAGTCCGGAACGCGGGACTGCTACGGTCGCAGGTTCGAATCCTGCCTCGGGCATGGATGTGTGTGATGTCCTTAGGTTAGTTAGGTTTAATTAGTTCTAAGTTCTAGGCGACTGATGACCTCAGAAGTTAGGTCGCATAGTGCTCAGAGCCATTTTTTGCGTTTTTTATAATAGGAACCCCCATTTTTTTATTACATATTCCTGTAGTACGTAAAGAAATATGAATCTTTTAGATGGACCACTTTTTTCGCTTTGTGATAGATCGCGCTGTAATAGTCACAAATGTATAAGTACGTGGTATCACGTAACATTCCGGCAGTGCGGACGGTATTTGCTTCTTGATACATTACCCATGTTAAAATAGACCGTTTACAAATTGCGGAAAAGGTCGATATCGCGTTGATGTATGGCTATTGCGATCAAAATGCCCAACGGGCGTGTGCTATGGATGCTGCTCGGTATCCTGGACGACATCATCCAAGTGTCCGAACCATGCGCCGGATAGTTACGTTACTTAAGGAACAGGAAGCGTTCAGCCACATGTGATACGTCAACCACGACCTGCAACAAATGATGATGCCCAACTGTTTTAGCTGCTGTCGCGGCTAATCTGCACCTCAGTAGGAGACAGGAATCGGGAATCTCAAAAACGTCGGTGTTGAGAATGCTACATCAACATCGACTGCACCCGTACCATATTTCTAGGCACCAGGAATTGCATGGCGACGACTTTGAACGTCGTGTACAGTTCTGCCACGGCGCAAGAGAAATTACGGGACGATGACAGATTTTTTCCACCCGTTCTATTTGGCGACGAAACGTCATTCGCCAACAGCGGTAAATCTACAACTACATCTACATTGATACTCCGCAAGCCACCCAACAGTGTGTGGCGGAGGGCACTTTACGTGCCACGGTCATTACCTCCCTTTCCTGTTCCAGTCGCGTATGGTTCGCGGGAAGAACGACTGTCTGAAAGCCTCCGTAGGCGCTCGAATCTCTCTAATTTTACATTCGTGATCTCCTCGGAAGGTATAAGTAGCGGGAAGCAATATATTCGATACCTCATCCAGAAACGCACCCTCTAGAAACCTGGACAGCAAGCTACACCGCGATGCAGAGCGCCTCTCTTGCAGAGTCTGCCACTTGAGTTTGCTAAACATCTCCGTAACGCTATCACGGTTACCAAATAAACCTGTGACGAAACGCGCCGCTCTTCTTTGGATCTTCTCTATCTCCTCCGTCAACCCGATCTGGTACGGATCCCACACTGATGAGCAATACTCAAGTATAGGTCGAACGAGTGTTTTGTAAGCCACCTCCTTTGTTGATGGACTACATTTTCTAAGGACTCTCCCAATGAATCTGAACCTGGCACCCGCCTTACCAACAATTAATTTTATATGATCACTCCACTTCACATCGTTCCGCACGCATACTCCCAGATATTTTACAGAAGTAACTGCTACCAGTGTTTGTTATGCTATCATATAATCATACAATAAAGGATCCTTCTTTCTATGTATTCGCAATGGCTGACGCTACAGATCAGTTTGCATACAGATGAATTTATTTATGAAAATACAGAGTACAGTCACCAACAAACTTTGCATACTCACATACTCCTTTACCTTTAACCCAAATAAATACAGACTCATTAACAGATATTTTTCTCTTATTACGAGTATACAATGACAACGCAGAAGTAGACATATAAGCAGATTTACCGAAGTCATTATTAGCAAGTTCTGCCATATGGTAGGTACGATAGGTACTAATGTCTCTATCAACAAAACTTTCAAGTCCAGGTACGTTAGGAACTCCATTCCCTCCACGTACAATGGCTACAGTGAGCCAACCATTACCATGAGAAAAGCTATCATTAATGTCAATACTAAAATTAAGTCTGCAACCACAGAAAACACAAGGTCCGTCGGCAAGTGCAGTAGTAGCAACACTCTTAACTGGTATGCGGTTCTTCTTGTCTCCAGCTGTTGTGGCGAACTTAATGTTCTCGGCATAATATGCACTTTTGGGCAACGGAAAATCCACGATGGCTGCGACAAGTGGAACATCAGCGACCTTGGCGGGTTAGTGAATGGTGCGCCATTATGGGAGGAAGGATAACTGGCCCCCATTTTATCGATGGCAATCCAAATGGAGCAATGTATGCTGATTTCCCACGTAATGTTCTGCTGATGTTACTACAAGATGTTTCACTGCGTGGCAGATTGGCCATGTACTTCCAACATGATGAATTTCCGTCACATAGCTTGCGTGCACGTAACTCGCGTGCGGTTGAAGCGGTATTGAATAGCATATTTCATGAGACATATATTGGTCGTCGAAGCACCCTACCATGGCCCGCACGTTCACCGGGTCTGACGTCCCCGGATTTCTATCTATGTGGAAAGTTGAAGGATATTTGCTATCGTGATCCACCGACAACGCCTGACAAGATGCGTCAGCGCATTGTCAATGCATGTCCGAACATTACGGAAGGCGAACTACTCGCTGTTGAGAGGAATATCGTTACACGTATTGCCAAATGCATTGAGGTTGACTGACATCATTTTGAGCATTTATTGCATTAGTGTGGTATTTACAGGTAATCGCGCTGTAGCAGAATGCGTTCTCAGAAATGATACGTTCACAAATGTACATGTATCACATTGGAACAACTGAAATAAAATGTTCAAACGTACCTACGTTCTGTATTTTAATTTAAAAAACCTACCTGTTACCAACTGTTCGTCTAAAATTGTGAGCCATATGTTTGTGACTATTATAGCGTCATCTATCACAAAGAGAAAAAAGTGGTCCAACTAAAACATTCATATTTCTTTACGTACTAAACGAATATGTAATAAAAGATGGGTGTTCCTATTAAAAAAAAAAAACCTCAGTTTATATCCGGTTGACCTATAGTAGTACCATCTAGCGGCCCAACCATAGCGCCATCTGGTTTCCCCCTTCAAGCAAGACGAGTTTCGTTCTTTGTAGTTTTTCGTTTGACTCTTATTTCGTGAGATATTTGGCCCGGTCACGATCAACGGTCCCCCTGTATATATTTATGCTCCACATCTCTGCCTAAACCACGGGATCGATTTCAACCATACTTGGTTCACATATCAACTGCTGTCAGGAAAATGCGCTGACGAGGTAAAAGCCACCGACCTATCGAAGAGGAGAGGGTGGGTGCGAAAAATAAATCGCAACTACACGAGAATACCCAGAATTTTTTCATCCAGTACTTGAGAATAAAAGCACTTAATGACTTGCAACGAATTTTATACATAGTTTCAAACCTTTACGAAACGTTTCCTCGCTAAAAAATACTGTAAATTGATGAAACGAAAACATAAATTTATCTGTTACCTCATTGTCGCTGTTCTTGCAGTAAAGCTGCCGCATCAGGCATGAAGTTTTATCTATTATTTATAACGGCTAAGTCTGTTCGCAACACATTTTGCAGCCGGAATTCACATACAACACTGAATGTACTCGCAAAAAAATATATATGGTGAGACAGACCAGTGGCGTATTTTTACACATGCGCCGCTGGAGAGCAGTTCCCGCTACTTTCGAGGAAACGCTTTTGTGAAAAATCGTGGTGCGGAAGTGTTGCTGAATTCTCGTGTTGGCGCAGGAGAAAAATCACATTATTTGTTCTAGTAAGCCAAAAGTTTCACCGTGTAGGTACATTGTTTTAGTATTAAGGCTTACTTTGTACAATAATGATGCAGTTTTTTTACTGCGAATCTGACAAATGTGTAGGCATGAAACTGAACTAAAATGGCCGCAGACTTCGCTACCTACAGATTGAAGTAGGTTTGCTCCATCTCTCCCAGACAGTCGGTATAGATGCATCAGTGTTATTTGGGAGAGATGGAACACTTTGTGAGAGAGATGGAGCACGATTAAATTTAGCTTCAAGGCGATGTGTAATAATCCCACTAAATATGGTCGCTGTCTCAGACTATGCTTATTTGTCAGAAGATATGTGTGTGCCAACAAATGGAAGAACAGAATCTCACACACAGGAGGTGATCGAAAATTTAATAATAGCTCACACCCAATTAAGAAGAGATATTGAAAAGGTCCAAGTGGACATGCAGACACTGCGGGATAACACCGAGCCCGAAATAAAACCGTTGCTTGACCACATTCAGGGAGAAATTAAAACATTACGTGATGACGTTAAAACATTACGTGACGGTGCCCACGCTGAAATTGCAAAGACAGCCAAACATACTTGTATCGTGAGAACAGAAGCGAAAACAAAACACCAATTCGAAAAACTCAGGGAAGAACTGTTCCGACCTATACAAGAGCGAACCGGTCAGGATCGTACAAGCTCTGAATCTGTAACTATTTCCGATTCAATAACGCCACCAGAAGAGCAAAAAGTTTCCGAAGGAACGAAAAAGGTTTCATGTAAGTACGATTCCAATCACGGGCAGAAGAGAAATTACGTGATATCCGGTCACCAGTAAAAGAACAGGCACGTTTCAAAACCTTTGAAGATCAGTCGGCACCACGGAGTCATTGGATACCACACGTATACGTTTCGGAACAATTCGGACCACATGATGAAGCGGCAAGATTAGCCAGGAAAGATACCGAGGGAAATGCAAGGGCGCGATGGTTACAGCGTAATGCACACCGTCACTGGCGCACAGCCGATGGGAGAAAGTCATTGCGTTCCATTGCAACGATATCGTGGAAGACTAGGCGAAAGTTACAGTGGACAATATCCAATGCATTCACCACAACCTGAAAGACTGACATGTGAAATGATCGGAAACAGAAGGGGCGAGGATTCTCTATTTCTTACGGCACCATGACGAGGTACAACAACGATCATTTCCTCACTGTAAGGAAGTTTTAGCATTTCAACGAAGGAAAGTCAATACATCAACGAACCTTCATCCATCAATTCAGAGTAGGACTACCGGAGCACTGGACACTAACACACAAACTGCATTAGCAACAGCACCAATACTGACATGGCACAAAATTTTTGTATGGCCACAGACAGTGCGAAAATAGGGTTACAAGTTGTTTTGGTGCAGGAATACGAACAGGAAGGGTAGATGAATTACAAAACAATTGCATTTGTTAATCGAGAACTCCCAAAAAGTGAGAAAAATTTTTCCATTAGAGAGTTGGAAGCAGTGGCCGTTTTATGGGGCTTCCAATGTTTTAGATATTTCCTTTTCAGAAGAAAAACAGAAGTATTCCAAGACCAAAGGGCTTTCGAGTTCCTATTATCCGCCAAATTAACTCACGGAAGGCTAGCTAGATGGATGCTAACTTTACAAGAGTTTGATTTCACAATCACACTCATTGCAGGACCAGCCAGTATATTAGCAGATGCCCTCTCAAGATGTCTACAGGGAACATCTACAACATAGATCTGGAAGCGGAGGAAGATTAGTTCACAATGTATTATATGAAAAAGTACCCTTCGAAAACTACATTGCTACTGTATTGCGAAACATAGGAAAACAACAGGTCAAAGATCCAGATATACTCAGGATCAACCAAAAATGGAAAAACAGAGATTTTCCAGATATCAGTCACCATTATCTCCTGAAAAATGATGTCTTATTTTTCAGACGAAATGTTTCCACCAGCGAATGGTTAGTTTGTATCCCAGATGAAATAGTTAATAAATACATATGGTACACACATTTGAGTAATGGTCACTTTGGACAAAAAAAATGTTACCTAAAACCAAAATAAACAAGCTTCTTCAATGATATGGAAAGGACAATAAGGCAAGTTTTATTAAAGTGCAAAAAATGCACGAGAGGAAAACATGTAACTTTTCAGAGCACACCATCTATGCTCCAATAATCCCTGACAGATTAGAACAGATAGCGACAACAGATTCAAAGGGACCTCTTCCATGCTCAGGGAAGTGCTACATTTTCATCTTTATTGTAGTGGAATTAACTTCAAAATATGTCACTTTAATGCCTTTAGAGCGGGCAACTGGGCTTACAATAAGCAAAGCGTTCAAACAGGATTTTCTCAAACACGTTGGTAAAGTGGAACGAATGTTTTCAGATAAGAGTCCACAATACTAATCAGCACAGTGGCAGGACACGTTGAAACATGACAAAATGAAACCTATTTTATATCAAAATATAAACCAAGTGCAAATTCAGAGAAACGGTCAATGAAAGACATACGTACTTTATATCGAATGTATGCCAGCAAAAAACATAACACTTGGGATGTACACCTGACAGATTTCCAAGACATTATAAACCAAATGCCCCACCTTCTTCCACCAAACACAGTATTTAAAAACATTGAAGTCTCTGGTAAAACCATAGAAACAATAACTTTTAATATCGTCAATTCTTCTTTATATCATGAAAATAAGGTTTGACATCGTCGTAATGTTATTTTTCATCGTTGTAGCACTATAAACTGGGGATACTGGTAGGATGCCAAACTTCGTAAATTTATTAAAAGCTGTAAATTAGGAAATAAGAATTTTTGTGCTCAAACCTCCTGCAAGAAACAATCGTCAACTGCCCACAACGATGTGACAGATGACAACTAAAGAACATAAAGGACGTGAATGAACACAGTCAATGAGTTTTTACGATTTGGAGGCGTCGGTAAGAGCACGAGAAAGATGGTGACTTGTAACTAAGGCAACACTTGTACCTGATAGTGGTAGTAACCTCGCCTCAACAAAAGTACAAGGAATGGTGAACAGACAACAGAAGAGTGACATTGTATCCAGGCCATGCGAAAATTAACTTTCAACCGATATTCAAGTCAGAAGCACTGTGGGGAACGATGGGCAGTAATATCTGAGCAGCAGGGAGAGCGTGGAGCACAAAAATAAAATAAAAACAAAAACGAAAAACCAAAAGAAATGTCTCAACTTGGATGAGGCACAATTTCGCAAAAAAATTACATGTAAAATCGCACAGTAGCCACCAGACTGCTATATTATATTGAACTACAGAGATGAAGGAAAGTCAATCAATGCTAAACTACACTTCTTCAAAGCAACTAGTAATCAATAATTTCGCACATCCTACCCAGAGAAGAGACAAGATTAAAGTCTGAAGAAAGGAAGATACTTGGAAGAACAGAATATGAAGGCTGATGTTGTATAGTGGAAATATTTCAAGATACACCTTTCAAAACACCCATCCTATTATAAACTGGTTGTCTGCGAAGTGCTACAAAAATAAAAAGTATAAATACCTTCAGCAGTTGCTTAAGAAGAAATATACACATTTTTAATCCACAAGACACCACACTAGAAGGTCGACATTATTATGAGGCCACATAAAACTACAGCAACATTTAGCTGCAAAACGTCGACGAAGAACGATGCTGTCCATCCAGAAGTTGCCAACAGTCACCTCACTCAAGTCCATCGACCACATGCAAGAACATTCGTAGATATCATGTGAAGATAATTGTTGGAATCGGGTAATGAAACGTGTTGGACAATGAAAAGCTTGCAAGAAACACAAACATTAACATAGGACTTTGATGTATTAAAATCGATTTAATATAAGTTTTTGTCTTTTAATACAATAAGTGTAAGTGTCTGAATAAGAACTGTATAACAGTTTTTCCAAAAAAAAGAAGCTTTTGTTTCATGAGTCATGCAGAAGAAACCTTTTCGTAAAAAATGTTTTATATACTTATAGTGTTAATATAATATGTTAAAAAGAAAACCTATATATGTATCTTTTTGAAGCAACGTTATTGTAAAGTCAGTTTACTGTCTGTGAAAGTAATATTTTAAAATTTTATTGATGCACACTTATTAACATAACATCTCTTAAAACCTTTATTGTTGGTTAGAATAATATTTCCTTCAAGAATAATACGTGTGTGAATAACGTTATTTGTGACTATAATATTTTTGAAATTTGTATGGTTTATTAATATAGAATTTTTAAAAACTGCATATCAGTAGGATTTACTGAAAGAATATTTTTATACTTGTACTATTTGTAATAACTGAATGTAGATGTTGCATTGTTTGTATTATGTGTAAAGTCACTTAAAATTTTAGGTAAATTTACAGATCAGAAAGAAAACTGGAATTTAAAGTCATTAGCTAAAAGGTTGAGATTAATATTAGAAGACTAATTAGAAAGGCTCCTCATCTTTGAAATAAAACCTTAAATACACATAGCACATTTAAATAAATAAAGAAAAGGAATTGATATCAGTATTAATGAAAAGAATTATAGTCTTCACTTAAGAGGGACATTAAATCGTTAACAAAGTTAACCATGTTAAAAATTAAAGTATACAAACCAATTGAAATAAGTAGAATAAGGACTAGACCAAGTGATTGACCAATATTCAATGCTTGAGAAAAAGTATAATTTTTGACTGGCATAGACAATCCCTTGACCATTGTATAACCTCAGTACAAAAAGTATCACAGAAGGGTGGTGATATGTAAGGTGTCAGACAAATAACACATCTTCCATCGAATTCCTGAAACATTTCTGGTTAAATCGATATGTCATATGACATAGTTACATGAAAGTGTATGTATTTTATCGACATGTAAATCAAATAAACAAGCTGACATCTCGTGAAAATAAACCACTAAACTCACATTAGGAATTGCATGCAAGTAATTTCCTAAACCTGAGCTGTGAGACACAGTTTTGAGGAAAGGAGAGTCTCATGTTCAGCTGAAACCTGCACTGCAGGAGATCCAGCAGACACAATGCGATGCCGCAGCCACTGTTCAGGCCACCAGCAGAAACAGCTCTTGTCCCTGGAAGACACCCTATAAATCTAGCTTTTAACGACAACCCTTTGGAAGGCCTTTCTGCAGGAAAACGGCTGGAGATGGCAGATAAATGTCCGGAGAAACCCAACTCAAAACTTTGGTAACTCACTGTGGCCACCTACATTAAAACCCGCTTGAAAAAAAAAAATCTTTTTATCTCAGTATTACATAGCAGAAGTTAAACATACCCTATGAAAAAAATCATGCCTTTGATAGGCTACAGAAACTCTGGTGGGTGGAGTTATAACAAGTATGAATGCTCTGATTGGACAGAAAGAAAAAGCGTGGCCACCAGCTTTGGTATGGACAAAATGCAGACAGAAAATTTCTCTCTTCTCCTGTAGCAAATTGTTGCGAGCTTGAGCAAGGCGACTCGCGCCACATTGAGACGATGGCGAGAGGAATTGATGTTTCTGGCCCCAACTGAATTTAATTTGTTTGTATTCTGCTGACCCGCAGATATGGTTAACGATCAGCTTACTACTAATCAATTCTGCAGTTAGGTACTGATATTGACAGTTTGCGAATACCCAGCATATAAATGTTTTACCATCTGGTATGTATTGTAATTATGTCATGAAGTCATACTGAGAGTAAAAATAAACATTAATAATGGAAAAACACATTTAAATTACTCTTTGCTAACAAGAAGTGACGCCTTGAACCTGTACACTAAGTTCTGTTGTTGTCTTCAGTCCTGAGACTGGTTTGATGCAGCTCTCCATGCTACTCTATCCTGTGCAAGCTTCTTCATCTCCCAGTACTTACTGCAATCTACATCCTTCTGAATCTGCTTGGTGTATTCATCTCTTGGTCTCCCTCTACGATTTTTACCCTCTATGCTGCCCTCCAATGCTAAATTTGTGATCACTTCATGCCTCAGAACATGTCCTACCAACCGGTCCCTTCTTCTAGTCAAGTTGTGCCACAAACTCCTCTTCTCCCCAATTCTGTTCAAAACCTCCTCATTAGTTACGTGATCTACCCATCTAATCATCAGCATTCTTCTGTAGCACCACATTTCAAAAGCTTCTATTCTCTTCTTGTCCAAACTATTTATCGTTCATGTTTCACTTCCATACATGGCTACACTCCATACAAATACTTTCAGAAACGACTTCATGACACTTAAATCTATACTCGATGTTAACAAATTTCTCTTCTTCAGAAACGCTTTCCTTGCCATTGCCAGTCTACATTTTATATCTTCTCTACTTCGACCATCATCAGTTACTTTGCTCCCCAAATAGCAAAAAGTTCTGATAGGATTAACGTTTCTTTTACAGGGAGTGTAGTGAAACTGACATTGAGATCACTGTCTGATTACATCAATACCAGTACTGCTGCACTCTTCTTAACTCTGCGTACATGAGATGGTATCTTTTTACTCTGCAGGTCATAGATTCAACACTAATTCCGAAAACACTCACAGAGCGTCCTTGTGTTACTGTGGTAGGACGTTAGATTAGAACAAGTTTCACATATGTTAGATCACTTCGCCAGAGAAAAGTCAGAACAATTGAGAGGAATTACAAGTTTTCTTCAAAATATTCTGGACAATATTTTGAACACTTGATTTAGAGATGTTGCTGCGTTGTGGCTTGTGACACAGTGCGGCCACAAGTTCATTGCGAACACCGTAAAGGCCACTTCACGCATATCAGTGATTCGTCAGTGCTTTGACCGAAACCAGTATACCGCCGGCGTGATTGGGAGCATTGCTTCAGGGATTTAGAGGGCAGTGTTCGCAGTGACAGTACGAGCACAGACAGGTTGCTGTTTGTCATGCAGTAGTATATCATCACACACATGGATGACGAAAAATTTACTGAATTAGTGTGCAACTATCCTATGTTGTAAGATTTCTTCAGTCTGAGCTATATGGACACTGACCTGAAGAATGCGCTGTGGAATAAAATTAGAGCAGAAATAACAACAGCATGTATAACGTGTATAATTCTGATTTCACATCAGTGAATACAACCAGCTAAGTAAAAGATTGTTTGAGAATGTTGGCTAAAGTTGTAACATTTTGTTATGATATGCCCCAACATAAACAGCGATATATTTGCACTGAGCGTCTACAAAATTAGTGCACAACTATCGTGTGTTGTATGCTCTCTCCAGTCCCAAATACACTGAAGCGCCATGCATATTCAAATACAGAGATATGTAAACAGGCGCTCCGGTCGGCAACGCCTATGTAAGACAACAAGTGTTTGACGCAGTTGCTAGATTAGTTACTGCTGCTACAATGGCAGGTTATAAAGATTTACCTGAGTCTGAATGTAGAGTTATAGTAGCTGCACCAGCGTTGGGACACAGCATCTCTGAAGTAGCGATGAAGTGGGGATATTCCTGTACGACCATTTGACGAGTGTACCGTGAATTTCGTTTCAAATTGCATTGATCGGATGGACGTGTACAGGTATGGAGACAACCTCATGAATCCATGGACCCTGCATGTCAGCAGGGCACTGTTTGTGCTGGCAGATGGTCTGTAATGGTGTGGGGCCTGTGCAGTTCCAGTGAGATGGGACCCCTGATTCGTCGAGAGACGACTCTGACACGTGACACGTACGTAAGCATCCTGTCTGATCACCTGCATCCATTCATGTCCATGGTGCATTCCGATGGATTTGGGCAGTTACAGCAGGGCAATTCGACACCCAACACGTCCAGAATTGTTACAGAATGGCTCCAGAAATACTCTTCTGAGTTTAAACACTTCCGCAGGCCGCCAAACTCCCCAGACATAAACATTCTCGAGCATATCTCGGACGCCTTGCAACGTGCTGTTCAGAAGATATCTCCACCCCCTCGTACTCTTACGGACTTATGGGCAGCCCTGCATGATTCATGGTATCAGTTCACTCCAGCTCTACTTCAAACGTTAGTCGAGTCCTTGCCACGTCGTGCTGCGCCACTTTTGCGTTCTCTCTACACGATGTTAGGCAGGTCTATCTGTTTCTTTGCTGTTTAGTGTATGTCACGCATATTACTCGGTCAACTTTCCCCGTTCGCTGACACAAGTTGCAACCCTCTGCCGCTAGAGGACTACAGACAGTAGAATGTAACATGGCAGTGTATAACGAACTATGTCGGTGCAGTAATCGAGTTTATATGGTCACAGAGCTGAAGAAAACGCTCTGGAATAAAATACGAGCAAAAACAAAAATCAGCTGGTAAGTACATACGTATATATATATTTCTGATTTTACATCAATGAATACAACCAGCTAAGCTACAGATTGAGAATGTTGTCTATAGCTGAACATTTTCTTTTTATCTGTCCCGCCAAAAACAGCAATTTAGTTATACTTAGCATCTACAAGAGGCAACAAATTTATGGGGAATGTAGTTGTGTAATTGAAGAATAGTGATCCGCTCTTCGGAGGAGCTTGAATAGAAACATGTTTCTCACCCACAGCTCCTATAAAGGAAACATGCTACATTTCATAGCAACCGTAGTAGGCATTAATTCGTCCATCATATTCCCTGTAATTATCTTGGAAGTTTCTCGTACGATCTTCTGAACTGCACTACGCCCCATGAGGTAGTGAAATCAAACCGCGTTTCACGAAACTACAGTGGCCAAATATACACATCAAAAGAAGTTTTGCATCACCTCGGTTCCGAGAGTTCCAGAACCCGTACAGAAAATTGGAATAGAGATCAACATAAACATCATTTCCGCCCTTTTTATTGCTCATGAAAACCACACATTACATGTTGTACCGCCGTACAGCGAGACCTTCAGAAGTGATGGTCCAAATTCCTGTACACACTGGTACCGCTAATACCCAGTAGCACGTCCTCTTGTTTTGATGTATGCCTGTATTCGTCGTGGCATACTATCCACAAGTTCATCAAGGCACTGTTGGTTCAGATTGTCCCACGTCGTCCATAAACAGCTCTTTTCAAACTATCCCAGGCATGCTACATAGGGTTCGTGTATGGAGAACATGCTGGTAACTCTAGTCGAGCGATGTCGTTATCCTGAAGGAAGCCAATCACACGATGTGCAGGAAGGAGGCGCAGATTGTAGTCCATGAAGACGAATACCTCGCCAATATGTTGCGGATATGGTTGCACTATCTGTCGGAGGATGGCATCCACGTATCGTACTGCCATTACGGAGCCTTACATGACCACCAGCAGCGTACAAAGGGCCCCCCATAATGCCACCCCAAAACAGCAGGGAACTTCTACCTTGCTGCACTCGCTGGACAGCATGTCTAATGCGTTCAGCCTGACCGGGTTTCCTGCAAACACGTCTCCAACGATTGTCTGGTTGAAGGCACATGCGACACTCATCGATGAGGAGAACGTGATGCCAATCCTGACTGGTCCATTCAGCATGTTGTTGTGTCCATCTGCACCACGCTGCGTGGTGTCGTAGTTGCAAAGATGGACCTTGCCATGGACGTCGGGAGTGAAGTTGCGCCTCATGCAGCCTATTGTGCACAGTTTGAGTCGTAGCACTATGTCCTGTGGCTGCACGAAAAGCATTATTCAACAAGGTGACATTGCTGTCAGGGTTCCTCCGAGCCATAATCAGTAGGTAGCGGTCATCCACTGCATTGGAACCCATTGGGCGGCCTGAGCGAGACATGTCATCGACAGTTCCTCTCTCTCTGTATCTCCTCCTTGTCCGAACAACATCGCTTTGGTTCACTTCGAGACGCCTGGACACTTCCCTTGTTGAGAGTCCTTCCTGGCACAAAGTAACAATGCGGGCGCGATCGAACAGCGGTATTGCCCGTCTAGGCATGGTTGAACTATAGACAACATGAGCCATGTACCTCCTTCCTGGTGGAATGACTGGAACTGATTGGCTGTCGGACCCCCTCTGTCTAATAAGCGCTGCTCATCCATGGTTGTTTACATCTTTGGGCGGGTTAGTGATATCTCTGAACAGTCAGTGGGACTGTGTCTGCAATACAGTATCCACAGATCAACATCTATCTTCAGGAATTTTGGGAATTGGGGTGATGCAAAACTTATTTTTATGTGTGTATTATATACTATCTAACCTCAAGCAAACGGTGAGCCGTTCTCTTGGTGTGATAGCGTTTCTCCAGTGTGTTTTTCGCTTTCGCAGATGAACTTCCAACTTGTTCAGTTATAAGTTGTATGACTTTTCTGACATACTGAAAGAGTCATAAAACTTCGCTTCAGCGTCGATCAATTCAGTGCTCTTGCTCTATTTTTCTGCATCTGATGAACACATTTTAAATCTTTCACTTTTTTCTCTCTTTCTTAATCCAAAATCACAGCATTTACCATCAGATCGTTGTCTGAGAACATCACCATTCCGGACGCTCAAGTGGACTGTCACACAAAGGAAGAAACAGTGATCACTGCGAACAAGTGTCACTGTGGCATCACGCCCGGTTCAATCACGGGCAGGTCACGGCACTGTTGCACCATTGATGTGTGTGTTGCGGCCTTAGCGCTGCCTGCTCACAAATGACTGGTCGAAAGCACATTAGTTGTTTACAGCTGTTAGTTCAAGCTGCCACCATAGTTATCACACTGATGTCGCTTATATGCCAGGAATAAAATCAGTCTCGAAACTTTCTGGACGGGCTGTGTAAGTCGTTGCCACCTCATGCCACACAGAAGTACGTTCATTTGTGTTGTTTATTGACATGTAATAATAACATGTGTGGAGCATTCAATACGGATGCTTGAAAGCGTTAAAGACGGCAATGAAAACAGGAAGGAATGAAAACAGGAAGTTTCTGACTGAATGCACTGAACTATACTTTTTTTGTACTACCTGATTGAAGTTAAAGCTGCTCCAGTTCGCCTCATATGCGACGACGGTGTCGCTATTGTTAAATTTGCTAATTTAAAACTTCACTACAAAGAAAATCACCAACTATTTATAACATTACTGTATATTACCGCATTAGTAAGTTCCCAATAATGTTACTCCTTCGAAAAGAATTTAAAGTTTGACCGTGAGCATGTAATAGTGGGTAGGAATCGGACTATGCTTCTTTGCTTGAAAGATTGCGTTTTGGAAAGGAGCAGTAGTAGCTATACTAGCGGGGATCGAATCAGCGTTATTGTGGTTGTAAAGTAAAACTGGAGTCATGTGAATCAAAGATGGTCGATAAGACTAATTAGGCAAAGTAGTTCCAAGTAAACATATTGTAAATAACAAAACTACCTGCTGTATATATCTTTACTTGGGGCTGAAATCTGTTTCGTAAACTGGACACGGAACAATAGCACAATCTAGCAAGTAATTGTAAGGTAGCTTGTCATGAACAGCATAGATAAAAGCTTAAAATGTCTTGGCAGCAATCTCTCTCTTACTAACGTACATTAGCTGTTTCAAAACACGAAAGATAATTTTCATTGCACAGTATAACAAAATAAAAGAGGATCACAGCTACATTGGACATGAGGTTGCTCTAACAGTTTGCTACGGAAAGGCATTAATACAGAAATGGATATCATACTGTTATGCTACTTAATATGATTAGTATTGGTTTACAAGTGGTGCATGTACGTATTTGCGTTATGTAACAAATAAGTAAAACATGGGGGCGCTGTCTCTTTTATGGCTTTAATACGTTGTTACCAGTTATATTAAAATGAGCACAAATGTCTCTGAATACTTGCAGTGGAGGAATTACTGATAGAGAAGCTCAGCTTTTAATGGGGGACTCAGAAACGGTACTGTTTGTTAACAGACATTAGTACAAACATTTCTGATCAGATATAATAAAGATGCATACATTAACAGAAGTATAAGAATAAAAGCACTCTTACAAACCTGAAAATTAGCTAATAATTGGACAGGCCTTTCTACTGTAATGGTCTACAATTACACGTTATAATCACAACTTCTTTCAGTTACTTCTAATAAAACTTTTGGTAAGAATGAAAATTAAATATTGTAAGTAGGCCTTTATCTTAGCGCGAATTCTTTTGCTATACTTTTATTGAGAATGTGGGGAATTTCATACCTGGACTAATTAACACTTGAGAAAATTATAGATCTACAAAATAGATACCACTTTTGAGACAGTTGTGATTTTGTAGTTCCTTAGAATCTGGACACTTGGAATTATAGCATCACTTGGATGGTTCAAATGGCTCTGAGCACTATGGGACTTAACATCTGAGGTCACCAGCCCCTACAACTTATAACTGCTTAAACCTAACTAACCTAAGGACATCACACACATCCATGCCCGAGGCCGGATCCGAACCTGCGCCTGCAGCGGTCGCGCGGTTCCAGACTGAAGCACCTAGAGCCGCTCGGCTGCAACGGCCGGCGCATCACTTGGAAATGGACCCTTTCCAGGAAGAGGAATGAGGATTAAATCAATGTTCTTAACATACTGTTGAAATTAAGTCACTTATTGTTTGCATATAAAGCAACTTACTTGTCCATGCAAATAAATAGAATACTAAACTTTACTTGTAGTGACTTTGGTGGACGGGGTGCTAGAATGAAGTGGTCACACATGATCATGGAACTTGGTGTAAAATTGTTCTGTAATTCTTCCTAGAGCCGGAATTTTATTATTCAGAGTCAACCAATAAACGGAATGATCTAACAATCCATATACATCCAAATCTGAGGCATAATTCAATCGTGCTACAATTCCAGCCTCATTCAGCATACATGCCAGCCTCATTCAGCACACATTATGTTAACTGTTTGGATGATGATAACCGACTTTTTCTCTCACAAAGTCGTCTTATAGTACTTCTTGCCAAACCACCTTTTACCTTTCCGCCTGTAATGTTTCATTGCAGAGGGACTTCCCACCAAGTTTTACATATATATAAACTTACATTCCCTAAACATGAACTAGTATTATACACAACATGTTAACATATTTACACTATAGAAGAACATATTTCTAAAAACGTTCTTGTTAAACAACTTTACATAAAATAAGGACAATTATTTACATATGTGACGAGTCAAAGAACCTAGTAACACAGATATTGCCCTACACCTAGGAGTTACATGAAGCAAATACAATCGATATAGAATAAAAGTGTTACAAGTTGCATAAAAACTTTCCCCTAGACGTGTATCACACCTATATGAACTTCAGGTATATACAATGCCATTTTCCATTAAAAAAAAAAGAGCGACCATATCAGCCTGATGTGAGACTGAGCAAGAATAATCTGTAGAAGATGTCTTGTGTGTGTACTGGGAAGGTAATAAAAAGCAAAAGCCATTTTCAGAATCTAAGATATTAAAGAAATGTATTGTAAGGCATCCTGATTTTACGGACCATTCCAGTACGATAGAGTACGAGATCCTCAGAAAAGCATAATTACATTACATCAACAAAAGGCAACCGCAGTAATCTCATGTACCAAAAACTAACAAAACAATATCTACCAATATGGACAGGGGCATGAATAAATAAGCATTTTGGAGATAAACTGAGCAGGTGGTTAGTGGCATCAGAAAACCCCACTTAACAAGAGAACGGCGAGCTTCAGTGCAGAAACGGATAAGCCAGAACAATACATTATTCATTTTAACTTAAATACAGGCAAGACTGAGGGTAAGTGGTAGGACGGCTTTAACGGGGCTAGAGACATATAGTTCACCTCTAGAGTTGATAACTGACCACAGGTATATCACTTCAGAAGTTATCTACTCCAACTTGACCATATCTCATAGCAACATTACTGCTAATCCTTCCGAATAATGTTCACTAAATAACATATCCTATTCCTATGCCCGAGAAGTTGCAAGATCCAAGAAAGAAGACATGAAGACACAGAGAGAAATGAAGAGAAGAAAGGGTCCCAAGATGAGGGTAGAAGACAGCAAGATTCCTTTCTAAATCCTATACCTTAAACCAGCATGAGATTTGGCATATTGGCATATTTAACAAAACCATGGCAGTTATTTCATTCTAACTATCAAACCAACCAAAGGAAATCAAACCATCAAATAGAGTACGCATGATGGGGACATCAAACTGCAGCAATCGTCGAGGGGGCTACACTCATCAACCTCGATGGCAATGAAGCCAATAAAGGATGATGCTACCTATGTTGTCACATCATGGCATTGCCTTGGACGAGCAGTTTGTTGTCAAAACATTGCAAATTGGAGTTGACCATGTAATGGAATTCGTAATCGAACACTCAGAACTCTAAATGTCGATAATCTTCATCAACATCACGCAGAGTCTAAAACTGACTAGCAGCATCAACCACCACTGATCGACAGCAGCGTCAGGAAGCAAACACAGCACAAAGTTTAAAGGGTAAAGCGCGCTAAGGAAGAAAGTGATGCATGTGACGAATTCGTTGTAATATTATAAAGGGTGCAAAAGATAATCACTTCAGCAAGGAGTTGAGATGCCTGTAAATATTCAGTCGCACCTGTACCACTGAGAATTTGTCCTTTATGTGTTTCATTTGTATTCTATAATAAGATTTGTAAATTCATAAGTATATTCATAAATGTTCCATGTTTCATATTTTGTATTTCACATGTAATTTTGTGAATGTCCATGCAATCTAAAGACATGTTAATAAGAATTTGTGTATGGTAGATATTTTGCAAACATAATGGAAGCACAATGTAAAAATAATGTGACTGAATATAAAGTTTGTGTTATGCAAAAATAGTACCTATTTTAAAAATGATGACAATTCAATATTGAAGTAGTATTTACGTGTTCAGAACAGAGATAAGATAAACAAACGCTTCCTTAACTTCACTCGTCTTTCACAATCATCAATATCATGATTGTTTGAGAATTGTGGAATGCCTGAAGTTATTGTAACGAAAGAATCTAAAGGGTGGATGAACCAATTTAATAGAACTTAACGACAAGTGCTAGAGAAAAATGTAAGAGTAGTCAAATAACTGCTATAAAGGACAGTAAAGCCACATAATAATCATCTAAACAGAAATTGCTGTGTAAAGCAATACATTTCAAATCAAAATAGAATGTTAAGACGACATAATCTAGCATAAGATAGACAAGTAGCTGGACAATGATTAAAAGCAACTGAATTTATAATTTTGCACTGCAATAAGCAATACCTGAACCATTGATCACAGTTGCACAAAATTAATTCAGAAAGACTGGCAGGTGTAAGGCATCCAGATTTGATGGACCTTACATGTGCTTGATCCATAACAATGGTACGATACAGTATGAGATCCTCAGAAAATAATAATTATATTATATCAACAAAAGGCAACTACTGTAATCTCATGTACCAAAAACTAGCAAAACGATATCTACCAATATGGAGAAGGGCATGAATAAATAACCATTTTGGAGATGAACAGAGCAGATGGTTAATGGCATCAGAAAACCCCACTTAACAAGAGAATGGCGAGTTTCAGTGCAGAAAGGGATAAAGCCAGACCAATAAATTATTCATTTTAACTTAAATACAGCCAAGACCAAGCATAAGTGGTTGGATGGCTTTAACAGGGCTAGTCTGTGACCCGCCAACAAAAATATAGTTCACCTCTAGAGAGACGGCGATTGGCTGAAGCCATACTGGACGATGCAGACGTGACATGGTTGGGTGATCCTCATTATATAAAAGCATTTTGAGAACTAAAATTTCTGTATATCTCTCTCATCTCATGTCGGACCACACAGGTGTGTGGAAAATAGAGAGGGCATTGAGAGCTTTGCTTTCTGTGAAGTGTGGATGATACGCTTCACGTATCCTGGTGACAGATAGCAAAGAGGTAGTTAATTATTCCTGTGAGAATTTTTGCGGGTAAAGAAATTGTGCACATCACTCCAACCCTTAGAAAGTGTGCAATAGCCATTATTTCGACCACGGAAAGATCAGCGTTGTACAGAACGCAGGAAAGTTGAGACTGAGTGAATTCAGTCAAGGCCAGAGTAGGGAATTAGTGTTTCAGATTCAGCACGGAGACAACGCCATTGCAGATGCCACTTGGTAAAGTACCGTCATGCATTAGGCCACAGTAAACGTGAGTCGAGATTTTACTCAGTCCAACTTGTGTATGCTTTAACCATTGAATATCAAAAGCTAGGATACATTGAGTACGGTACATGAGAGTTTTTTCATTGGTTTAAAAGGTAAATTTATTCTCCACCACCTCAGTGCATTGGTCAGCTATGACTTCATAGATGTAAATGAGCTAATGAAGATTTTAATCATTCTTTCGTGCGATAAAAAATGTTTCTTATGTAGAGATAACGATTTTAATAATCGTCAATTCAGTATGTCCAAGGGTTAAATATTTTGTTATTGAGTGTTGAAAGTAACTGAACATGATTGTTGTGTATCACTTGACGCCTGAAAGCACAGTTGATAAATTATATGTAGAATAAAAAAGGGAATAGCTGTTTTGTCTTTCTAGAATAGACCCAAAACTTTCACTTTTATTAATTCATGCATTCTAGTTAAGTGACAGCAGCATTTCTAATGATTGTTATGATCCACACCCGATATTAGCTGACTTACAGGGCCAGGTTCATATTTATATAGAATGTCTGTTTAACAGCCTGAGCTTTTTAAGACTGTTCAGATGTTTTGTCAATTTGCATGGTAGATGGTAAGCTAAGTTTGCACACATTAGTCCACTCTGTACAGATACAAAGTGCGGACAATCTCACAGTATGTTGACATATGCTGGAAGTGGCCACGACACATGTTGAAAAGATGAAGGATATCGTCGTCGCTGTTCCATTATCTGCAAGAAGAAATATATGAAAGACAGAAATTATGGCTGCTGACAACAAAAGCAGCTTGATTTTCCGCAGATGGCATCTTGCTACGCCATATTCCTTGATGAGTTATGTGATGTTATTGATGATGAGCTAATGTCAGTGTGAGATTTTTGACAATGAAAGTGGAATATTTAGTGATGAACTGCTGCAATTATTGCCCCTCAAAAGGAAGATAAAATTTGTTCGAGACGACGACCTCACGAAAAAATAAAAAAGAAGTTATAACGAAAAGGTTTCCCTTGCAACTGATGAGATGCTGTCGATGACGGCCGAAGAGAGGGGCATGGTATACAGAATAAGGTGTAATAATGGTGTGTTACTACGTTTACAACTGTATAATTCAACAGACAGACCTTTGTGGCAAACTCATTACTAAGCTGGAAGGTGTAATGGTGACGTTGATCTATTTTATGAGTTCTTGTTCCACTCCTCAGCACTGGCATTTCAAACTGTTTGTCTGAATTTGGATTTGGCGAATTCTGACTTACTGGGACATAACAATTTTCGTTGGTTAAGGAGAGGCCAAGTAATAGAACGTTCCTGGCAAACAGAAAAAAAGGAACTTCTTTGTTGGAACACTTCTTTAGACAGGATGCAAGGGAATACCTGAAATTCCTAGGAAACGAGTGAAATATGCTAGCTGTAGCTTTCTAAAGACATTCTGAAATATTTATATGCACTGACAATCAAGTTATAAGGACCCTGGAGGGTAATACATGATCTGATACAACGTGCATCTGCTTTCAGTAGCAAGCTGGATATCTTTGTAAGAGATGGTAGAAATGATGAATTTGTTCATTTTCCGAAGATGTGTGAATGTAAAACGAATTCCGAAATAAACATAACAGTCCTTTTAAGTTTTATGGCAGATCTTGACAAGAAATTAACAGAAAGATTGCAAGACTTTGCAGAAGTAAGGAAGATTTTACAATTCTTAAAATCAAGGTATGAAGCCTATACTGCGGCAGAACTGACTGATGTAACTGCAGAGTTCTTCGATCTTCCTATTAAGTCCAGCCTTGTCGTCAAATATGGGGTGTCTAGGAAAACTGCGTGCTCGGTTGGCTAGGCAAACAATTAACACAAATCGTATTAATTAGTTTTATTACAAAATGAAAAGAAACAATACTTAATTTTACAACTGTACAGATGTGTCACAAGCAAAGGGCGACATACGAAATAATCCCAAGTCAGTGCTATATATAGAATACAACTGAGGTGACTAGAGTTAACGGTGGTATACAAGTGCCTAATTTTGAAACTGCTATTCCACTGGGCCGCGACCTGTCGAGCGTGGCCCTTATTTCCTCTTCAGCTAGGGGCCACTGCTGTCACATTGTCGTCCTGGAGGGAGCTCCGGTCAGCGTGCGATTGGCTGATTACTTCTCCCAGCCTTCTCTTCCCAGTCGTTTCCGACTGGCCTACCGATGCTTGACTTTACGCCGTAACCCTTCCAATGCCTTCACTTAAAATGGAGATAATTGCCTTGCAAGAAGATATCTCCTTACAAATGTACAAACATACAGTCACTGAAGAATTTCTGGGCTAAACACGTTTCCAAAAAATATGCAGGTCGCAAATAAAATGGCTATTTACATGACTGCTATGTTTGACTCGACGTACATATGTGACAAATCTTTCTCAAAAATTAATTTTTTCTTTAAATAAATACCGTAAGCCCATCATGAAGACACTCTTCGTATGAAGTTGTCCCAGTGAAATGCTAAATATAAAAAATTAACTGAAGACTGCAAATCTAATATCACGCGATAATTTGTAAACCTGTAATTTTCAAAAGTGGCAGTCAAATGAAAACAACACGTAGGTAAAAAAGTAAGAAACAGTTTATCATTTCAAAAATAATCACCATAAGTGGTAACACACTAATCCCACTGTGAGACCAGATGATCAGTGCATTTACTGAGAAGGTGTGGTAGCTTCTGGAACCGTGATTGCACAACAATGATCCATTAATCTTAGTTTTGCCATCGCTGACCATACGTTTAGTTTCGGAGTGTTTCTCACCCATTCTTGCTCCTCGTGAGGGTTGTTGTTGGCTCATATCTAGCAACTGTGACTGTTTGCAAAACCGTTTGTGTAAAATGTCGCCTCGTATGAGCCGCCGAGTTTTCTAACTCCATTTCATTTTCCAGTGCTTCCAAACCGTTGGCTTATACTAGTGGAAGACAGTTTAAAGACAAAGTTTCTTGGAAGTATTAGTATAATGTCTGAACCATCTATGTGTAGAATTTATTAAGAAAGTAGTAGATACAAATAAATCATGAACAACATGACGGAATTACATAGTTTTTTTCATAATACGAGTAACAAAATAAGGCAATTGCATTTCGTGCATGGAAACTGGTGTAAAGACACTTAGTGTACTGTTCTTCTTCTTCTTCTTCTTTCGATTTCGGCCATCTTTGGACCACGTTCAACAATTCACTTGCCCGGCTTTTTGATCTTTTTTTCTCTCTTCCCAATATTTCCTCATCATTTTCGAGTGGTTCCTCCTCCGCTCTTCCGACCATTTCCTGTTATTATTCTTTAGTTTCGTTTCTTCTGGAAAACACTTAATTTCGTTCACTATTTGTCTAAACTTTTCCCTGTCCCTGATTGACTCACGGGTGACATTAAAATAGGCCAAATCCTTTTTCACCATCTGTATCCATTTATTGTTGGTTTTTTCGTTCCTGTTACTATGTTCAAACACTTTTCTTGTTAGTCTGTTTCCATCCATCCTCGACAGGTGACCATAAAACGTTAGTCTGCGTTTACGCATTGCCTCACTCACTTTCTCAATAGTTTTGTATATTTCCTTATTACTCTTTAGCTTGTACTCTTCTCCAATCTTTCTCGGTCCTAATATTTTTCTCAAAATTTTCCTTTCTTTCTTTTCCATGTTTTCTATTCCCCCTTTTTGTTAAGAGTTAGGCACTCCGATGCATACAGGCATTCTGGTCTAATGACAGTTTTATAATGTCTTAATTTAGCTTGAATCGAAATGTTTTTTTTGTTATATATGTCTTTGGTTTTGAAAAGCAAATTCCATTTTCCTTGCTCTCGCCTGGTTTGCACTCTTGTCTAAACCATTCACTTGAATTATTTCACCTAAATACTTAAATTTTTCTACTCTCTTAATATTGCCGTATTTAGTAATAAGATTTTTCTTGTTATTTCTATGATTAGACATATACACGGTTTTTTCAAATGAAATCTGCAGTCCAGCTCTGGCCGAAACTTCTTGTAGTTTCTCCAAGTAGTTCTGAGCTATTTCTTCGTTTTCTGTAATTATTGCCAGATCGTCTGCAAAAGCTAAACAGTCCACTTCTATTTTTTCTTTTTTTGTTCCAATTCTGATGTCATTCTTGGTGCCTTTGAGTTCTTCTTTCCATATTCTCAATATCTTTTCCAGTACGCAGTTGAAGAGGATTGGGGATAAACCATCACCTTGTCTAACACCTGTTTTAATTTCGAACTTCCTTGAAATTTCACCCATAAATTTAACTTTGGCCTTACTGTTTGTTAGCGTCTGTTTGATAAATTGAATTGTTTTCTTATCGACCCCAAATTCTTCCAATACTTTCAGTAATGTTTCTCTATCTACCGAGTCGTATGCTTTTTTGAAATCTACAAATACTATTGCGAATCTCTGGCCTCTTGAGATTCTGTAACGAATTAGTGTTTTCAGGTTAAATATTTGTTCAACACAGGATCTACCTTGTCTAAAACCTGCTTGATATTCACCTATTTTTTTATCCAGAACTGGCTCCACGATTTGAAGTAATTTCCTTGACAAAATTTTGTATCCCACTGGTAGTAGCGAGATCCCTCTATAATTATTAACATTCATCTTATCCCCCTTTTTGTGTAGTGGGTGTATCAGGGCACACTGCCAGTCTTCAGGAATTCTTTCTTCGTCCCAGATCTTCTTAAACATATGTTCCAAAACTTGTGGGAGGTTGGTATCCATTATTTTTAGGATTTCTGGTACTATGGAGTCTTCACCTGGGGCTTTATTGTTTTTTAGACTGTATATTATGTGTTTTATTTCTTCAGCGTCTGGAGGTTTTGACTCGGTATTAGTATTTCGGTGGTTTTCAAAACTCATTTTATCTTTGGGTGGTTCACAATTTAGTAGATTCTCGAAATATTTTGCTAATATTTCACAATTAGTCTTGTTTGTCAAACCTAGCTTGTTCTCTTCATCTTTAAAACATAAATTTGGGGATTGGTATTTGGTTAGCTGTTTTCTAAAAGTTTTGTGGAAATCTCTAGAATTATTTCTTTTAAAGTCTTCCTCAATCTGTTCTAGGTTATCCTGAAATTGTCTTCTTTTTTTATTACGGAAAAGCTTAGCTGTTTCTCTTCTCTGGATTTTAAAATTGTCAAGATCTTGAGGATCTTTTGTGGAGTTCCATTTCTGCCACAATTTCTGTCTCTTCTCCAGGTTCTCATCACATTCATTGTCCCACCATGGATGTCTTCTTACTCTTTTCACGAGACAATTTTCTTTTGCTATTTCAACTATTTCGTTTTTGATCTCCTCCCATCCCGCTTCCTTATTTATTGTGGATATGCCATCGCTATCTTTGTGCAATGCTCTTTGAAACCGTTGTTTAATTTCTTCATTTTTTAAAGTTTCTGTGTTATATTTTGGAATTTTGTAAAAGGTTTTCTTCTCTTTTCGAAATGGGAGTGGTCTGAATTTAATCGTAGTCAAATAGTGGTCTGAATCAACATCAAGGCTTTTCAGCACTTTAGTGTTTTGAATTTCTTCTTGACAATGAAGTGAGATAGCCACATGGTCAATTTGGAATTCTCCGAGAAGTGGATTTGGTGATCTCCATGTTTTAGTTTTTCGGCTCAGCTTTTTGAAATGTGTTGTCATTATTTTCAAGTTGAAATGCCTACATACCTCTATAAGCCTTTCTCCATTTTTTGAAGTTCTTTTGTGACCTGGGAAGAGGCCTACTGTTCCATGGTATTTTTTCTCCCTTCCTATTTGTGCGTTAAAATCGCCTACTAACATTTTTATGTTCTTCTTTGAGCATCTATCCAGTTCCATTTCAAGTATCTCCCAAAATTCTTCAACTTTCTCCGGGTTATTTTTGTTGTCCTGGTTTATGGGTGCATGGCAGTTGATTATAGAGTATCCTTTGTTTTTACATTTAATCTCAAGAATGGATAGTCTCTCAGAACTCGAGTAGAAGTTAGTAACTGAATCTAAAATTGAGTGATGTACCAGAAATGCTGTTCCCAGGTATGGCATTTGTTTCATTAAGATTTTACCTGGTTTTCCTTTAAATAAACGATAGTTTTCAAAATCTAAAGCAGTTTCATCTAAAAACCTTGTTTCTTGCAATGCACATATTAAAATTTCTTTCTGGTTCAGCTTTTCAATCAATGATTTCAATTTTCCTACTTTAATTAGAGAGTTTACATTTAGGGTTGCAAACATAGTTGGTTTCTTAAATTTCAGTGTTGAGGGCTGCATACATGTTGGTTGGGGTCCTCCAAAATCCTTTGACCCCTTTGCATTGTTTCTACGAACAACGGAGGATTTGCCATTCTGTCTACCTCTTGGAGTAGTGTCTATCTTTGACGACGTTCCCATCATGCTTTGCAGTAATTGTTGGATAATAAATTGGGGGATCGGGTTGCCCCGAATCCGAAATTAAAACCAAGGTAGTAAGCCCTGGAGTTAGCTCTTCCGCTCTCTCTGCCGTTGGGAAATTGTTCCTCTTTCCGCCATTGAGACCGTTGGCTGGGTTTCACCTAGTAACCCTAGGCAGGGGCCCTATGACAGGTTGCTACCATCTGGAGCCGGACGGACCCTGGTTTTTTTACGAGGTTGTTACTCCTCCCCCTCCACACTTCCCCATCCTCTTGTTTTTAGATGGGCCCGGGCTTGGGACCGGCTTGCGGCGGTGTTTTAGTGTACTGTTATTACCTCAAAAATTCTCTTCGGCATTGATTTTGTTAGGGTTTGTAGTTATTTCAGTGATATTGTCGTCCACTCTTCGCGTATCGCTCTTTTCACCTCACATATGGCCTCCAGTTGCCTTCCATTGCTATAAACACCCTTTACAAGTATAGACTTTCGTCGCCTAGGTCCTGATAATTCTAAACAATCCTGTCTCGAGTATCTCAGTGCACATGTTAGAGTTCATTCTAGTATTTAGCCAAACGATGCGTGATTTATCTATAGCGCAAATGGCTGCCCAAATTACAACACTTCCACCACCAAAATTTATGCTTATTCCTAGCTGTTGCACTGTTCCCAGATCGTGCCAGTGACACTGAAATCGATCTGGTCCATCTAAATTAAACATGTTCTCGTCACTGAAGATAACTTTATCCCATTTTGAAGCAAACTCCAGTCTAACCTGTTTATATTTGAGTGTTAGAGCAGGCTTCTGCAGTTGTTTCTTGAACGCAAGATATTTGTCATTTGACAAAATTTGTCGTACACGTCTGGCAGTTAACGGCAGCTGTAAATTAGCAACAAGCTGAGAAAAATAACGGTTGCGGCCCTTGCTTTGCGCGAAAGTAACCGTTTCGATGCCTCAAATAGTTTTCTACTTTGCCCGTATTTCCGTTCTGTCCATGTTGTGCTCCCAATCTACCTGAATTATTAATCACTGTACTTGAACGGTTAAACTTCCTGGCCATTTGACGATTAGAGAGCACCGTTTCCCTGTACGCACCGTTTGTTGCTGTTTCCGTCACAAGATAACGGTTTTCCTCGTGGCATTCTCACGATCGTCGTTTACGTACACGAAACGCACGGTCACCAGCGGTGTCTGTTTCCTGTCTGCTGTGAAAGCACGTAAGCACACTAACCCGTACAGAGCCGACTGCTTTTATACCGAATTCAACCCTCTACTATATCGTTGATATTTTGTTGTATACTGTGCACACCGATCAGATTTGATACTGTTTTACGGCATTTGTCGGTGTACTGGATCTCATACTATTGCATATCACTGTGCACAACTATTCCAACCGACAATGTTACTTTTCCTACAAATAAAATCTGATTTCCACTACCGTACATTTTCGTATGGGGAGCATAATCTTCCACCTCCAGGTCACGCATTATCTGTATGTGATATGCCATCTCCTTCAACGCGGAACAAAGAGAACGGCAAATAGTGGATGGCGGATTGTTCAACTCACGGCTCGGCCGACGAAGGGAAGAGCGTAAAATCATTCCAGTGGCTTCCCCGATGCTCCGCTGTGCGTCACCAGATGTTGATCATCGTCCAGGACGTTCGTCATTAAGCAAACGGCCTTTTTGCCTGAATTCACAAGAAGCTTGATATTGGTTCTTTTAGGTACCCATTTCCATATCTTCGACGGTACAGCTTACGAACCTCCTCGAATGTTTTACCATAAAGTTAGCAGGAAATAATGGCTGCTGATCCTTCCACAGAACCAAATGGAACGCGAAGAAGTCCTAACACGTGTCACGATGGTAAGTACCACTTCGCAGTGGTTTGCAGTTTTTATGTACACGAATGTAGAGGCCGAGTAGGATACGGCGACTTATGCGCAGTGACTATATTTCGTCCAAAAGCGCTGGGGGAGATCAATCGTTTGTTCGAAAGGGCAGGCCAGTCCGTCACAAATCTCGATAAAACTGACCTGATCACTTGAAATATCTTCATATGTCATAAACGGTTTGAGATACTGAAACGAGAGATTGTCAAATGATGGCATGCAAAAAGGAGAATATTTTGACATATGGTTATCATGCAAAACATTATCTATTCCATTAACTACAGACTTTTTTCGATGAAAGAATGTAATTTTTAAGAGTTAACGATAGATGGTGAAACGAGAACTGCTGCAGGGTTTTGAAACAGCATAAGTGAAGACATTACACATTTGTTTTTCCACGGACGATGTGCTTTTTCATAAAGTATTGATTTTACTTTTCGTGAGTTCCTCCCTTAATAAACAACAGTTTCAGAATTCTCACGCAATGCCTCTCCACAATATGTTAGTGATGTGACGTTGTGTAACGTCAAATGGGTCAAATGACTCTGAGCACTATGGGACTTAACAGCTAAGGTCATCAGTCCCCCTAGACTTAAAACTACTTAAACCTAACTAACCTAAGGACAGCACACACATCCATGCCCGAGGCAGGATTCGAACCTGCGACCGCAGCGGTCGTGTGGGTTCCAGACTGAAGCGCCTAGAACCACTCGGCCGCACCGGCCGGCTATGTAACGTCAGTTGCGTTTTGGCAAAAGAAGCATTTTTTTAACATGGCGATAAGATAAATATAACTTTTACTCAAAATTCTACACTCACAACGCTTCTCTCAAACAAAAAGGAAGGCTAAAATAAATCCCTGCATTTTCAACGGAATTCTTTCTAGGTACTAACCAAAGCAGAAGTGACAGTAGATCTTTTTGAATGATCATTGTGTAAGTGTAGGCGTGGAGGGACTCCACTTAATATTTACAAAAAATGTGAGTGTAAGCTTCAGACCACAATACAGTGGTGATGAAGATTAGGCTGAAGTTTGAGAAACTAGTCAGAAAGAATCACTGCCCAAAGAAGTGGTATACGGAAATACTAAAGAATAAAGAGATATGCTTGAAGTTCTCCGAGAATACAAATACTGCAATAAGAAATAGCTCAGCAGGCAATTCAGTTGTAGAGGAATGAAGATGTCTAAAAATGGCTGTCACAGAAGTTGGAAAGAAAAATATGCGCACATAGAAGGTAACTACGAAGAAACCATGCATAACACAACAAGGAAGTGTAGAAATATTCTGGGGAAATCAGTGATGCAAAAATACAAGTAATTTAGAAATGAAATAAATACGAAGTGCAGGGAAGCTAAGGCGAAATAACTGTATGAAAAGTGTGAAGAAATCGAAAAAGAAATGATTGTGAGAAGGACTGATTCGGCATACAGAAAACTTTAAAAAAAAACTGGTGGTATTAAAAGCAAGAGTAACGACATTAACAGTGAAATGGGGATTTTACTGTTAAATTTAAAGGAGAGAGCGAATAGGTGCAAAGAGTACATTGAAGTCCTATATGAGGGAGAAGATTTGTCTGATGAAGTGATATAAGAAGAAGCAGGAATCGATATAAATGAGATAGCGAATCCAGTATTAGAATCAGAATTTAAAAGAGCGTTGAAAGACTTTAAGACCTAATAAGCCAGAAGGGACAGATAACACATAACATTCCATGAGAATTTCTAAAATCATTGGGGGAAGTGGAAACAAAACGACTATTCACGTTTGCGTGTAGAATGTATGAGTCTGGCGATATACCATCTGACTTTCGGAAAAGCATCATCCACACAATTTCGAAGGCTGAAAGAGCCGACATGTGCGAGAATTATCGCACAATCAGGTTAACAGCTCATGCATCGAAGTTGTTGACAAGAATACAGACGAATGGAAAATAAAATTGAGGATGTGTTAGGTTACGATCAGTTTGGCTTTAGGCAAGGTGAAGATACCAGAGAGGCAGTTATGACGTTGCAGTTGATGATGGAAGCGAGACTAAGAAGAAATCAGGACACGTTCATAAGATCTGTCCATCTGGAAAAAGCGTTTTACACTTTCAATCGCTGCAAGATGTTTGAAATTATGAGAAAAATAGGAATAAGTTGTAGCGAAAGACGGGTAATATTCAATATGTATAGGGTGGGGCAAATAAAAGTGACCCAGAGAACAGAGTTCCACAGTACAAAGGAAATATAGTACTAACCTGACTATAAAATATGTTGAAAGTGATCACCATTCATCTCTTGGCGTGTTTGGGCCCTGGTCAGGAAGCTGGCGATGGCGGACCGAATCTGGACTGCTGCAGTTCTTGAAGACTATGAGGGTTGTTGCGGTACACCTTAGACTCGAGGGCTCCCCACACAAAGTAATCGCACACTGACAGATCAGGTGACCTGGGTGATCATCTAGGCCGCGACCAGGCTGACCGCTGCTAACAACGGTCAGGCGTGAAGTTTGTGTAAATGTGCTCCAAGGTTCGGCCGGCTGCAAGGGCAGTTCCTCTATCCTGTCGGAAGTAGCGGGATGTGGTTATATGCACACATTCATATTCAGTCGTATATACTCGGACGGGCCATTGAGTTTGCCCCACCCTTTACAAGAGCCAAGAAGGAACAATAAAAGACCACGAACGATGTCCTAGGATAAAAAAGAATGTAAGACAGGGATGTAGTCTTTTGTCCCTGATGTTCATTCCATACATCGAAGGAGGAGTGAGGGAAATAAAAGAAAGGTTCAAGAATAGAATTAAAGTTTAATGTGAAAGGATGACGATAATAAGATATGCAGATGGCATTGCTATCCCGAGTGAAAGTGAAGAAGACTTATAGGATTTGCTGAATGGAATGAACAGTCTAACGAGTACAAAACATGGATTTAGAGTTAATCGAAGGAAGACGAAAGTAATGAAAAGTAGCAGAAATGAGAACAGCGAGACACTTAACATGGTAATCGGCGATCACGAAGTAGCTGAAGTTACGGAATTATGCTACCTAGGTAGCAAAATGGCCCGTCACGGACGGAGCAAGGAGGACATAAAAAGCAGATTACCACTTACGAAGAGGGCATACCTGGCTAAGATTACTAGTATCAAATATAGACCTTAATTTGAGGAAGAAATTTCTGAGAATGTACGTTTGGAGCACAGCATTGTATGGTAGTGAAGCACGAGCTGTGGGAAAACGGGGACAGAAGCGAATCGAAGCATTTGAGATGTGGTTCTACAGAAGAAATCTGAAAAATAGTCAGACTGGTAAGAAATGAGGATGTTCTTCGGATAATTGGTGAGGAAAGGAATATATGGAGATTGCAGGATGATAAGACATCTCTTAAGGCATCACAGAATAACTTCCATGTACTAGAGGAAGCAGAAGAGGGTAAAAACTATATGGGAATTAAGAAGAGTTGGAGAAGAAATAAACATGCTGAAAGTCATCAGAAAGAGAAAATGGAACTGGATTGGACATTGTTTGAGGTGGGACTGTTTATTGAAGGAAGGAATAGAAAGGATGATGGAGGGAAAACGGGGAAGAGGGAAAAGAAGATATCAAGTGCTGGACAATATCAAAGGAGACAAATATGCAGAAATGAAAAGACTGGCTATGGACAGACAAAAGTGGAAAAGGTTTTTACCCATGACAAGACCTGCCGTAAGGCAGAATACCACACTACTACCACTACCCATCCTTGTGACCATTGCAGCAGCTATTCTTTTGTAGATCTGCTGGCCAGACCCAGGGATTATGCAAAAGTTTTGTGTGTAACTGACAACAGGTTTTTCCGTGATGTGGATCTTGTGAAGAATACCCTTCCTGGAGGATTTACATCTTTTTTGGTGTTACCAGCAAAGAACATTGTGTTTTCTCTCTCCATACACAAGTGGCTGCTTCAAAGACATTTCAAATTGTGGACCTTGGGAATATCACATGTTCCAGAGGAGCTTTGATGTAGCTGCTAACCAGTTTTTTTTTTCTTCCAAGAGAGGATTGGTGACCATCAACAAAGGCATTCCCTGTCTTCTCAGTTGTCTTCTGAATGTGGGTGGTCCTTACAGCTGTGAACAATACCTGACATAATTTAACCTGCAGTCCTGGGTTTTCCTCCTATGTAAGCTTTCCTATTAGTTCCTCCAAGTTTTTTCATCCATGATGTCACAGCAAACAAAAAATGGTTCAAATGGCTCTGAGCACTATGGGACTTAACATCTGAGGTCATCAGTCCCCTAGAACTTAGAACTACTTAAACCTAACTAACCTAAGGACATCACATACACCCATGCCCGAGGCAGGATTCGAACCTGCGACCGTAGCGGTCGCGCGGTTCTAGGCCACAGTGGCCGGCAAACAAAAAAAGAGGAGGTAGGTTGCAAGTGCTGCTCTGAGACAAAAGAGGTTGGAGCAGGAGATGAATTCGTGGCCAGCCACATCAAACCTGTCAGAAGACTGAGAATTTGAAAAAAAAAAAAACCTTCAGTTTAGAACGGCATTTGCCCTGTAGCTCCTGCCCGTTACGCCCACTACTATGGCTGGCCCCAAGCGTGCCGTGCAGAGTGCGCATTTGCTGGCCACGTTATTCTGCGCACACTTTGCGGTAGATGTAGATGGATTCGTCTTTGTATCTGGGAAGAAGCTTAGCGGATGTTTAGCTCCGAAGTTTGGCACCAGTCGTTAAAGAAATACCTGACTGAGTAATACAGGGGGGGAGGGCGCAGAAAGGCAGCTGCGCCGCCGGGGGGCGGGCATTGTCCTACCGCGACCCGCGGTGCTCCTAATAATGCATCGCCGAGCCGATTGTGCACCGGCTCTGGCGGTCGCTTTTAATCGGGAATTCATTGTCTCCTGGTCGCCGCCAACTTGACTCGCTGAATATTTATACGGCGCAGCAGTGGAACTGTGCACAGCGCCGCTTTCTGCCCATAATGCACGAGAGGCGGACCACCGCCTGAAAGCATGGGTTGACGGGAAAGCATTTAACGGAACTGGCCGCTTATTTCGATTGTCTGTAGGAATTGATGCTGTGAATTTCCACCGCAAATAATTTGACTTAAAAACAAGACATCCAGAATCAGTCGTAGAAGATCTATAAGTGATGAGCAAAATCGGAAATACAGCTCATGATGTGGTGTAGGGTCGACAGAGAAGAGATAGGGCATCCAGTATTAGAATTTAAAAGAACTACGGAGAACTTAAAATCAAATAAGACAGAAGGGTTAGATAGCACTCCACCGGGGTTTCTAAACTACTGGCCTTTAAAATTGCTACACCACGAAGATGATGTGCTACAGACGCAAAGTTTAACCGACAGGATGAAGATTCTGTGATATGCAAATGATTAGCTGTTCAGAGCATTCACACAAGGTTGGCGCCGGTGGCGACACCTACAACGTGCTGACATGAGGAAAGTTTCCAATCGATTTCTCATACACAAACAGCTGACCGGCTTTGCCTGGTGAAACGTTGTTGTGATGCCTCGTGTAAGGAGGAGAAATGCGTACCATCACGTTTCCGACTTTGATAAAGGTCGGATTGTAGCCTATCGCGATTGCGGTTTATCGTATAGCGACATTGCTGCTCGCGTTGGCCGAGATGCAATTACTGTTAGCAGAATATGGAATCGGTGGGTTCAGGAGGGTAATACAGAACGCTGTGCTGGATCCCAACGGCCTCGTATCACTAGCAGTCGAGATGACAGGCATCTTATCCGCATGGCTGTAACGGATCGTGCAGCCACGTCTCAATCCCTGAGTCAACAGATGGCGACATTTGCAAGACAACAACCATCTGCACGAACAGTTCGACGACGTTTGCAGCAGCATGGACTATCAGCTCGGAGACCATGGCTGCGGTTACCCTTGACGCTGCATCACAGACAGGAGCGGGTGCAATGGTGTACTCAACGACGAACCTGGGTGCACGAATGGCAAAATGCCATTTTTTCGGATGGATCCAGGTTCTGTTTACAGCATCATGATGGTCGCATCCGTGTTTGGCAACATCGCGGTGAACGCATATTGGAAGCGTATATTCGTCATCGCCATACTGGCGTATCACCCGGCGTGGTGGTATGGGGTGCCATTGGTTACACGTCTCGGTCACCTCTTGTTCGCATTGACGGCACTTTGATCAGTGGACGTTACATTTCAGATGTGTTACTAGCCGTGGCTCTACCCTTCATTCGATCCCTGCGAAAACCTACATTTCAGCAGGATAATGCACGACCGCATGTTGTAATTCCTGTACGGGCCTTTCTGGATACAGAAAATGTTCGACTGCTGCCCTGGCCAGCACATTCCACATATCTCTCACCAACTGAAATCGTCTGGTCAATGGTGACGGAGAAACTGGCTCGTCACAATACGCCAGTCACTACTCTTGATGAACTGTGGTATCGTGTTGAAGCTGCACGGGCAGCTGTGCCTGTACACGCCATCCAAGCTTTGTTTGACTCAATGACCAGGCGTATCAAGGCCGTTATTAGGGCCAGAGGTGGTTGTTCTGGGTACTTATTTCTCAGGATCTATGCACCAAAATTGCGTGAAAATGTAATCACATGTCAGTTCTAGTATAATATATTTGTCCAATGAATACCCGTTTATCATCTGCATTTCTTCTTGGTGTAGCAATATTAATGGTTAGTAGTGTAGAATCATTGGAGGAAGTGGCAATAAAACGACTATTCACGTTGGTGTGTAGAATGTGTGAGACTGACAGCATACCATCGGACTTTCGAAAAAACATCAACAACACATTTCCCATGATTGCAAGACCTGACAATTGCGGGAATTACCGCACAATCAGCTTAACAGATCATGCATCCAAGTTGCTGACAAGAATAATATACAGAGGAATGGAAAAAAATTGAGGCTCTGTTAGATGACGATCAGTTTGGCAAGGTAAAGGCACCAGAGAGGCATTTCACGCGTTGCGGTTGATAGTGCACGCACGACTGAAGAAAAATAAGTCACGTTGATGGGATTTGTCGACCTGGAAAAGGCAAACATGAATATAAACTGGTGTAAGATGTTTGAAAATGTGAGAGAAGAGGGTTTTGGCTGTAGGGAACGACGAGTACTATATATCATATGTACAAGTACCAAAAGGGAACAATAAAGGTGGGGAACCAAGAATCAAGTGCTCGGAATAAATAACATGTGAGGAGGGGCGTAGTCTTTCGTTCCTACTATTCTGTTTACACAATGAAGAAGCAATGACGAAAACCAAAGGAAGCTTCAAGTGCGGAGTTACAATTCAGGGTGAGAGGATATCAATGATAAGATTCGCTGATGACCTTGCTATCCTCAGTGAAAGTGAAGAAGAATTACAGGACCTGATGAATGGAATAAATAGTCTAGTACCACAGAATACGCACTGAGATTAAATCGAAGAAAGCCGAAAGTAATGAGAGGTAGCAGAAACGAGAACAGCGAGAACCTTAATATCAGAAATGCGGATCACAAAGTACACGACAGCAAGGAATTCTGCTAGCTAGGTAGCTAGGTAGCAAATAACCCATGGCGGATGGAGCAAGGACGACCCGAAAAGAAGACTAGTACTGGCAAAAAGGGAATTCCTAGCAAAGAGAAATCTACCAGAATCATACACAGGCCTTAATTTGAGGAAGGAAGTTCTGAGAATGTGCGCCATTCTGAGAATGTAGGCCAGATTGAAGGCAGACTGAAACTTGTTGTAACTCACTGGAATTTGATCGCATGGCCTCTCGGTTTCCAGGCGTGAGCTTTACTACTGATTGGCCTACTGGTAAGCCTAGCACGAAACCGTCAGTTCTAGACTCAGAAGTAAAACAGCAAAGCCAATTATATGCCACTTTTAATTTCTTCAAGATGGTGAACACTCCCCTCCTCTCCTCCTGCAAACTGTACATGTCAAGGTCATGCATTCCCCCTCCCACCCCTCCTCTCCCGATTTCCCCACCCCTACACTCTCCCACCTCCACCCCTCCCCTCTTTCCCCTTCCCACCCCTACCCTTCCCAGAAAAAAACTGGCAGGAAATATCGCTCAGTCTGTGCTGAGCTGTTGGTGTGGAAGAACATGGTCTAGTTCATTTTCTTTGTTTTGGGTGTTATCCCATTGGAAAATGCTTCTGAAAATTGTTTCATGCTCATATGTTCACCTCGACATGTGGGGACAGACTGGCCTAGTTTACATTACCACCACCAAAGGACACTTGAAACTGTGACATCATGAGTGAAAAAACTTGGTGGAACTAATAGGAATGCTTACATAGGAGGAAAACCCAAGACTGCAGGTTAAATTTCGTCAGGTATTGTTCACAGCTGTCAGGACCACCCACATTCAGAAGACAACTGGGAAGACAGGAAATGCCTTTGTTGATGTTCACCAACCCTCCCTGGAAAAAACAGGTTATCAGCTACATCAAAGATCGTCTGCGACATGTGTTGTTCACAAGGTCCACATTATGAAATGTCTTTGAAGCATCCACTTGTGTGTGGAGAGAGAAAACACAGTGTTCTTTGTTGGTAACACCAAACAAGATGTAAATCCTCTAGGAAGGGTATTCTTCACAAGATCCGCACTACAGGGAAACCTGTTGTCAGTTACACACAAAGCTGGTGCATAATCCCTGTGACTGGCCAGCAGATCTACAAGAGAATAGCTGCTGCAATGGACAAAAGGATGGGTAGTGGTAGTAGTATGGTATTCCGCCTTACGGCAGGTCTTGTCGTGGTTTAAGCCTCTTCCACTTTTGCCTGTCCATAGCCAATCTTTTCATTTCTGAATATTTGTCTCCTTTGATATTGTGCAGCACTTGATATCTTCTTTTTCCTCTTCCCCGTTTTCCTTCCACCATCCTTTATGTTCCTTCCTTCAATAAACAGTCCCACCTCAAACAATGTCCAGTCCAGTTCCATTTTCTCTTTCTGATGACTTTCAGCATGTTTCTTTCTTCTCCAACTCTTCTTAATTCTTCTTCATTCCTTACTCGGTCTTCTCATTTCACTTTTCCCATTCTTCTCCATATCCACATCTCTAGTGCCTCCAGTCTTCTTTCATCTGCCTTCCTTAATGGCCAGGTCTCCACACCATACACAGCAACGCTCCAGATGTAACATTTGGCAAGTCTTTTCCTCAGATCTTTGTTTAGTGGTCTGCAAAGTAATTTCTGTTTCCTCTTGAATCCTTCTTTTGCCATTGCAATTCTTTTCCTAATTTCTGTTGATCAATACATATCATCCATTATTGCACCAAGTAACTGAAGTTATTCACTTGCTCTATTTCCTCTCCCCCTAATTTCATATAGCATTTTCTCCCCTTTCCTCCAATTACCATTATTTTCGTTTTCTTCTTGTTAATCGTCATTCCATATGCTTCTAATTTTGTGTTTAGATCATCTAACATTTTTTCCAACTCTTTTGCACTCTCTGTGATCACAATCATGCCGTCTGCAAATCTTCACACTCCATCTCTGACCCCCTATACAAACTCCTCACCTTCCATCAAAAGTTTCATTAATAATTTCCTCCAGATAGATATTGAACAGTGTTGGTGATAAACAACAAACCTGTCTTACACATCTTCCCAGTTCGATATCTTCACTCATCACACCTCCTATTCTTACTCTTGCTCTCTGGTTCAAACATAAATTTCTAATTAGCCATCTATCCCTCCTGTCAACTCCATGTTTCCTTAGGATTTCCATCAGTTTGTCCTATCTGACACAATCAAAAGCCTTCTCCAGATCAATGAACACAACATACACGTTCCTTTTCTTCTCCATGTACGTCTCCCCCATCACTCTCAGTAGCCCAACGGCAGCTCTAGTTCTCATTCCTCGCCTGAAACCAAAATGTTCATCTCCTATTGCGCAATTCAACTTTCTATATAGCCTTCTGTTGAGCGTACTCACCAAGACTTCGGCTGCATGCGATATCAGACTCATTGATCTATGTTCCTCACACTTTTTGCTGTTCCTTTTCTTTTCTATAGGTATTAAGATACTTTCTGTAAAGTCCTTTGGCCATTTTAGTGTCATGTATATTTGATTATACAATTTAATCCACTCACTTTTCCCTGCTTTCTCCAATGACTTTAACAGTTCCGCAAGAATCTCATCAATTCCCATTGTCTTTCCATTTTTAATGTCCTTCATGGATGTTTCCGTCTCACTAGTTAGTATTGCATTTCTTTTGTCATCATCTGCAACTTTATCTTCTTCTTCCACTCCAAGTTCTTCTTCACTTTGTCGGCTGTCTACATATTAGATTAGTACTTGTTCCATAGATCATGAATACGACACTTCGTAATGCTGTGGAACATACAGGTTAATAAAAGGTGTCTATACAAGATATTACATTACGCAAAATATTACGTGACACTTAATATTTTTAATTTTTTTGGGTGGGATTGGGGGGAAATTACCCACTTACTATATCGAAAAATTTAATGAGTAGAAGGAGTTGCCATTCAGAAATTCTTTTAATTTCCTTTTAAATGCTATATGGCTATCTGTGAGACTTTTGATGCTATTTGGCAAAACACCGTTGCGGCAGCATAATTTACCTCTTTCTGAGCCAAAGTAAGATTTAACCTTGTGTAGTGAAGCTCATCCTTTCTCTTAGTGTTGTAGCCATGTACACTGCTATGACTTTTGAATTCGTCCAGATAGCCATTCTTTATGTTCTTCCCATCTTCTGATTATTTCTTGGGGTTCGCTCACCATTTTACTGTCTGCTGCCACTACTTCCTTTAGTCCATTGTTGTTTCTATTTTCCCTGAATGTCAAATCCATTGCTTCTTTGTACATCAAATCATATTTTCCTTTTTTCTCTAATTTCTCTATCTTGTCACACTTTTCTGTCAGCGATTTCTCCTTTGGTTTTTCTGTCTCACTTCTTAATCTCCTGTAGTTGCGCTTCCCTTCTTCTGTGTTTACAGTTTTCCATTTCAAATCGTTCAAATGGCTCTGAGCACTATGGGACTTAACTTCTAAGGTCATCAGTCTCCTATAACTTAGAACTACTGAAACCTAACTAACTTAAGGACATCACACACGTCCTTGCCCGAGGTAGGATTCGAACCTGTGACCGTAACGGTCGCGCGGTTCCAGACTGTAGCGCCTAGAACCGCTCGGCCACCCCGGCTGGCTTTTTCCATTTCCTGCGGTCATCCATCTTGGCTATCATATCTGGTGTTACCTATTCTTTCTTTACTTTTTTTCCTTTCCTTCACTCCAAGCGTTTCCTCAGTTGACTTTTTGATCGCATTTTTAAAATGATCCCATCTTTCTGTTGTGCATTCCGTTTCCTGTCCCTTGCAATGTGCTTTCACAATATGCATTCTCCAATTTTTCACAATTGCCTTTGTTTTTCAGTTTTCTCAAAGTTAATGTGCTCTCTCTTCTGTCCTTTCCAGATTCTTTCCAATTTAACTATAACCTGAGCTACTACTAGTGTATGATCTGAAGAAATATCTGCCTCTGGATAACTTTTGACACTCTTTAGGCAATTTCGGTATCTTTGTTCTATATTTATGTAATCAATTTGATATCTTTTGTTGTCAGATCGAGATATCGAAGTATAGTGTCGTCTTTTGTGGTTATCAAATAGAGTATTTCCAAATACCATCAAACTTTCATTGTATTATTCCAACAATCTTTGCCGTCTCTCCTTTCTTTCTCCCAGTCCAAGTTTTCCCACAGCTTTTCCTGCTAGTCCTTCATCAACTACCGCATTCCTATCACCCAGGATCGGTAATAATCTATAAATCGATGATCACTATTTTCAGGAGTCCTGTAGCAGCAGCACTGGGGAATGAAACGCACTTGTACCTATATACAATTCGCAAGTCACATCCCCGCCAACAGAGACATGTGATATAGATAGTATGATTTTTTTTGTGTGTTGTGCTCATTATCTTACTTGGACACGCCATCTCAAGACGAAAAGATGGTCAGTCACCTTCAGTCTAGACCAGCTCCATCTACCGAGTATACTGTATACCTGAAGAGCCGACAGATCGGAACGTTTATTTGTACCTGCTGGTCGCGACAGGCTATGCCGCGGCTTCCGGTTGGCCGAGCCCTCATGAGCACGCCTGCTGCTGGCTGCGTATGGGCGTCGCTAACTCCGAGTACACAGCGAGACAAACAGTTGCAGAGTGGATGTAGAATTCTAACAGCAATTCCACACTCAACAGAGACTTCCCAATTTAAAAAAAAAAAAAAAAAACGATTTTACCCATTCCGAGAGGGGGATGTTGTCCATACCTTGGATTTTCTCACGCGAAATGTATTTTCTCCCCTTTTTTGTGCGTTATTTTCGAAAAAACAAGAAATCAGAGAATACACGCCATTTCACATCGGTAAAGTATTGTTACTTCTTGATTCTTAGTGTGAAAATCCTGTACAACAGTACGGCATAGGCTAAATTTCCTCTGAAGTGTTCTCTGGTAAAAAAAAAAAAAAAGTTCTCATCAGCGTGTAACATCCACGAGATAAATTTTAGCTACAGTGCGACGAGAGAACATTATGCCTCTAACAGTTATAAACATTATATATTCGACGTATGAAAAGAACAGTAAAACGATGATAAATATTAATTATTTATATAATATTCTATGATGTAGTTGGACATATCGATGTGTATCATACAAAGAGAATGATAATTGTCAATTCCTTTTATGATCTGCGTTGATCTTCCTTTGTTTTTACCTTTTGTTGGTTGGCTTTTGTAGGTTGCGGACGCATATCGAACTGAGGTCTGTTAAGAAATTGTAATTATTTGTTAATTATTACTCGAAAATAGAGTTCATTATTATTATAAATATGAGTGAATAATTATTTGTAGCTTTAATTCCTCTCTCAGTAAGCATTATCCGTGTTAATTATTTCTTTCCGCTGCAAGGAGCGCAGCCATTGATGATAGCGATTTGTATCGCGTTTTTGTCTGTGTTTTCCTTAGAAACAAATCAAATGTTTGCTTGATGCATCTTAGTCCTGTTTGACGTTTTTAGTATCTCCAACTATACGCAGTCAAAACAGTTAGGTCAGACTGATTATACGGCGGATTCTAGAAGACTGCATATGACGCGTTGGGAAACCCCATGCAGTACTGATAACGCATCAACTTTTACAAGTGACCAATGGAAATCGTTTTTGAAATTAAAACACACGCCATATTTTAGTATCCAGATTCCACCCGGAAGCAAGTCCTGCCGCACGATGCTTTCGTGAATTTAATAGATTTATCCGGGCATATACAGAGTGGTCCATTGATCGTGATCGGACCAAATATCTCAAGAAATAAGCGTCAAAGGCAAAAACTACAAAGAACGAAACTTGTCTAGCTTGAAGGAGGAGACCAGATGGCGCTATGGTTGGCCCGCTAGATGGCGCTGGCATCGCTCAAAGGGAAATCAACTGCGTTTTTTTTTAAATAGGAACACCTATTTTTTATTACATATTTGGTAGTACGTAAGGAAATATGAACGTTTTAGTTGGATCAATTTTTTCACTTTGTGATAGATGGCGCTGTAATACCCACAAACATATGGCTCACAATTTTAAACGAACAGCTGGTAACAGGTAGGTTTTTTAAATTAAAATACAGAACGTAGGTACGTTTGAAAGTTTTATTTCGGTTGTTCCAATGTGATACATATAACTTTGTGAACTTATCATTTCTGACAACGCATTCTGTTACAGCGCGATTACCTGTAAATACCACATTAATGCAATAAGTGCTCAAAATAATGTCCGTCAACCTCAATGCATCTGGCAATAGGTGTAACGACATTCCTCTCAACAGCGAGTAGTTCGCCTTCCGTAATGTTCGCACGTGCATTGACAATGCGCTGACGCATGTTGTCAGGCGTTGTCGGCGGATCAAGATAGCAAGTATCCTTCAACTTTCCCCACAGAAAGAAATCCGAGGACGTCAGGTCCGCTGAACGTGCGGGCCATGGCATGGTGCTTCGACGACCAATCCACCTGTCATGAAACATGCTATTCAATACCGCTTCAACCGCACGCGAGTTACGTGCCGGGTATCCATCATGTTGGAAGTACATCGCACCATTACGTAAGAAATCAGCATACATTGCACCATTTAGATTGCCATCGATAAAATGGAGACCAGTTGTCCTTCCTACCATAATGACGCACCATACATTAAGCCGCCAAGGTCGCTGATGTTCCACTTGTCGCAGCCATCGTGGATTTTCCGTTGCCCAATAGTGCATATTATGCCAGTTTACGTTACCGCTATTGGTGAATGACGCTTCGTCGCTAAATAGAACGCGTGCTAAAACTCTGTCACCGTCCCGTAATTTCTCTTGTGCCCAGTGCCAGAACTGTACACGACATTCAAAGTCGTCGCCATGCAATTCCTGGTGCATAGAAATATGGCACGGGTGCAATCGATGTTGATGTAGCATTCTCAACACCAACGTTTTTGAGATTACCGATTCTCGCGCAATTTGTCTGCTACTGATTAGCCGTGACAGCAGTAAAACACCTACTAGGGCATCGTCATTTGTTGCAGGTCGTAGTCGACGTTTCACATGTTTCCTTAAATAACGTAACTATTCAGCGAACGGTCCGGCCACTTGGATGATGTCGTCCAGGATACCGAGCAGCATACATAGCACACGCCCGTTGGGCATTTTGATCACAGTAGCCATACATCAACACGACATCGACTTTTTCCGCAATTGGGAAACGGTCCATTTTCACACAGGTAATGTATCACGAAGCAAATACCGTCCGCACTGGCGGAATGTTACGTGATACCACGTTTGTGACTATTACAGCGCCATCTATCACAAAGCGAAAAACGGGTCCAAGTAAAACATACATATTTCTTTACGTGCTACAAGAATATGTAATAAAAAATGGGGGTTCCTATGGAAAAAAAACGCAGTTGATATCCGTTTGACCTATGGCAGCGCCATCTAGCGAGCCAACCATAGCGCTGTCTGGTTTCCCCCTTCGAGCTAGACGAGTTTGATTATTTGTAGTTTCTTCGTTTGATGCTTATTTCGTGAGATATTTGGTCCGGTCACTATCAGTGCACCACCCTGGATATCACAGAATGAAAAGAAATGGATAGGATTTCTGGGTCCGTTTCATCATATAGTGAATCACCTTCCACACACATCAACAGTGTACACACCGGCCAAACTTATGCTTGAAGAAGTGGAACTAGATGAATGGGAAAAACCGATACCTAAATTAGGGCACAAAGACGTAACCTTAGACGAGAAAGTACCAAGAGCGCTGATAACATTGGATGAGCAGGCTCAAATAAGGAAAGGAATTTATGACAGGAAATTGAAAAGCGCAACTGAATTCCATATTCAGGAAGAGCTACTACTAAGAACTCATCCAAAATGGTCGAAGTTAAAAGCATTGATTAAAAAATGGTAATTGTTATATGTTGGTCCACATATGATTGTTGACAAGCCACATTCTGGGTGCTACTTGATAGGAAAAATAAAAAGTGATAAAATAAAAGGCATGTATCCACATAAAGTTTTGCGGAAATTTGTCAAATGGAAATTCAAGTCTCGTTCTTTCCCTGTCTGTCGTATCAATAAAACACATGACGGTAGGAGGTTTGTCGTACTTTGACAAATAAACCGACTGGCGCTCGGTTTCTCTCCAGCTAGAGGGTACAATACTTATATTTCCGGTATTGTCTCCCTCTACTATCCAGTTTATCCAACAAGGAATGTCCAGTTTTCTTCTACTATCCAACATGATGCAAAGAATGACATGCACCTGTTGTTGTTGTTGTGGTCTTCAGTCCTGAGACTGGTTTGATGCAGCTCTCCATGCTACCCTATCCTGTGCAAGTTTCTTCATCTCCCAGTACTTACTGCAACCCACATCATTCTGAATCTGCTTAGTGTATTCATCTCTTGGTCTCCCTCTACGATTTTTACTCTCCACGCTGCCCTCCAATGCTAAATTTGTGATCCCTTGATGCCTCAGAACATGTCCTACCAACCGGTCCCTTCTTCTTGTCAAGTTCTGCCACAAACTCCTCTTCCCCCCATTTCTATTCAATACTTCATCATTAGTTATGTGATCTACCCATCTAATCTTCAGCATTCTTCTGTAGCACCACATTTAGAAAGCTCCTATTCTCTTCTTGTCCAAACTATTTATCGTCCATGTTTCACTTCCATACGTGGCTACACTCCATACAAATACTTTCAGAAACGACTTCCTGACACATAAAACTATACTCGATGTTAACAAATTTCTTTCGTTACCATTGCCATTCTACATTTTATATCTTCTCTACTTCGACCATCATCAGTTACTTTTCTCCCGAAATAGCAAAACTCTTTTACTACTTTAAGTGTCTCATTTCCTTATCTAATTCCCTCAGCATCACCCGACTTAATTCGACCACATTTCACTATCCTCGTTTTGCATTTGTTGATGTTCATCTTATATCCTCCTTTCAAGACACTGTCCATTCCGTTCAACTGCTCTTCCAAGTCCTTTGCTGTCTCTGATAGAATTACAATGCCATCGGCGAACCTCAAAGTTTTTATTTCTTCTCCATGGATTTTAATACCTACTCCGAATTTTTCTTTTGTTTCCTTTACTGATTGCTCAATATACAGATTGAATAACATCGGGGAGAGGCTACAACCCTGTCTCACTCCCTTCCCAAGCGCTGCTTCCCTTTCATGCCCCTCGACTCTTATAACTGCCATCTGGTTTCTGTACAAATTGTAAATAGCCTTTCGCTCCCTGTATTTTACCCCTGCCACCTTTAGAATTTGAAAGAGAGTATTCCAATCAACACTGTCAAAAGCTTTCTCTAAGTCTACAAATGCTAGAAACGTAGGTTTGCCTTTCCTTAATCTTTCTTCTAAGATAAGTCGTAAGGTCAGTAGTGCCTCACGTGTTCCATCATTTCTACGGAATCCAAACTGATTTTCCCCGAGGTCGGCTTCTACTAGTTTTTCCATTCGTCCGTAAAGAATTCGCGTTACTATTTTGGAGCTGTGACTTATTAAACTGATAGTTCGGTAATTTTCACATCTGTCAACACCTGCTTTCTTTGGGATTGGAATAATTATATTCTTCTTAAAGTCTGAGGGTATTTCGCCTGTCTCATACATCTTGCTCACCAGATGGTAGAGTTTTGTCAGGACTGGCTCTCCCAAGGCCGTCAGTAGTTCTAATGGAATGTTGTCTACTCCCGGGGCCTTGTTTCGACTCAGGTCTTTCAGTGCTCTGTCAAACTCTTCACACAGTATTGTATCTCCCATTTCATCTTCATCTACATCCACTTCCATTTCCATAATATTGTCCTCATGTACATCGCGATTGTATAGACCCTCTATATACTCCTTCCACCTTTCTGCTTTACCTTCTTTGCTTAGAACTAGGTTTCCATCTGAGCTCTTGATATTCATACAAGTGGTTCTGTTTTCTCCAAAGGTCTCTTTAATTTTCCTGTAGGCAGTATCTATCTTACCCCTAGTGAGATAAGCCTCTACATCCTTACATTTTGCACTTCCTATCGATCTCATTTTTGAGACGTCTGTATTCCTTTTTGCCTGATTCATTTCCTGCATTTTTATATTTTCTCCTTTCATCAATTAAGTTCAATATTTCTTGTTACCCAAGGAGTTCTACTAGCCTTCGTCTTTTTACCTACTTGATCCTCTGCTGCCTTCACTACTTCATCCCTCAGAGCTACCCATTCTTCTTCTACTGTACTTCCTTCCCCCATTCCTGTCAATTGTTCCCTTATGCTCTCCCTGAAACTCTGTACAGCCTCTGGTTCTTTCAGTTTATCCAGGTCTCATCTCCTTAAATTCCCACCTTTTTGCAGTTTCTTCAGTTTTAATCTACAGTTAATAACCAATAGATTGTGGTCAGAGTCCACATCTGCCCCTGGAAATGTCTTACAATTTAAAACCTGGTTCCTAAATCTCTGTCTTACTATTATATAATCTATCTGATACCTTCTAGTATCTCCAGGATTCTTCCATGTATACAACCTTCTTTCATGATTCTTGAACCAAGTATTAGCTTCCTCTTTCATTTCTTAGCCCCAATCCATATTCACCCACTATATTTCCTTCTCTCCCTTTTCCTATTGCCGAATTCCAGTCCTCCAAGACTACTAAATTTTCGCTCCCTTCACTACTTGAATAACTTCTTTTATCTCATCATACGTTTCATCAATTTCTTCGTCATCTGCAGAGGTAGTTGGCATATTAACTTGTACTACTGTAGTAGGCATGGGCTTCGTGTCTATCTTGGCCACAATAATGCGTTCACTACGCTGTTTGTAGTAGCTTACCCATACTCCTATTTTTTTTATTCATTATTAAACCTACTCCTGCATTACCCCTATTTGATTTTGTGTTTATAACCCTGTATTCACCTGACCAAAAGTCTTGTTCCTCCTGCCACCGAACTTCGCTAATTCCCACTATATCTAACTTTAACCTATCCATTTCCCTTTTTAAATTTTCTAATCTACCTGCCCGATTAAGGGATCTGACGTTCCACGCTCCGATCCGTAGAACGCCAGTTTTCTTTTTCCTGATAACGACGTCCTCTTGAGTAGTCCCCGCCCGGAGATCCGAATGGGGGTCTATTTTACCTCCGGAATATTTTACCCAAGAGGACGCCATCATCATTTAATCATACAGTAAAGCTGCATGCCCTCGGGAAAAAATTACGGCTGTAGTTCCCCTTTGCTTTCAGCCGTTCGCAGTACCAGCACAGCAAGGTCGTTTTGGTTAGTGTTACAGTGCCAGATCAGTCAATAAAAATCAATTACAATTGTTACATTTCAATTACAATTGTTTAATTTCATATTTCCCCTTGTAAACAGATGATTCCTCATTCCTTTTTACATTAGACATATAAATCATATCTGATACTTGAACATTTGATACAGTTGCTCTAGGGTAATGTGTCTGTAGACCATCTGCATACACTGAACATTCTGCAATAACTTAAAACAACATTTGAGTATCAGTATATTTTGTAACATTACTATTTAAACTGCTTGTGCTTAAAGCATATGTAGGATTAATGCCTACATGAAGGCTCGGTTGAACATTTGTATCATGAAGTCTAATATTATACCTCGCAGAAGCAATATCAGCTTTTTCTATTAAATTATTATATCCCGATGCTTCTGCATTTGTTACTGGAGTAACAGCTCCTACTAATTGTTCTTCCATTCTTGCTGGTTCAAAAGGGGTTAAAGAAAAACTATCACATGACATAAAAGGATTACAGTGCTTATCAGGATTAATATTATACCTTTGAATTACATTTTGAGCAGTACTTGTAATAGGAAAAATATCAACATTGGCTACTTTTGGAATTTTGAGAATACCCAATGTTGGTGTATAAGTATAGTCAACAATAACACTTCCTGTTCGTACATCGGCATCTACTTCAGAAACACAAGACTGTACACATTTCCAACCCCAATTATGTAAACCCTTATCTTTTGAGCTAGAAACACACACATAATAATATTTCAAATTAATTGGTTGTCCAAATTGATGTGCAGGCACTTCAGTAAGAAACTCCTCTTCATCATTTCTACAGCCATACCATGACTTCCAAATGGAATCAAACTTTCGTTCATGATCTATGGTAGTTGTTTCCATAGGTGCATTTGCAGTAAATGCTGTAGGCTTTACATTAATACCCGGTATTTTCAAATTAATCCCTACACTTGTAATCATATTCTTATTTAGATTTAAATTTGCAAGTTGTGTATCACTTGAATTAGTCGGAAAAGCAAGTCTAGGATTTCGTGCAATTACTTTTACAGAACAATGAGTAATTCTACTACCATCAGGTAATAAATCGAATTCAGAAGGTGTCATATACAAAAATGGCCTATCAATGGGAATTTCTGCCAATGGAGTAACCATGCATACTACCTTTTCATGTTCAATCACTTTGTATGCTAAACCATATGTGAAAAATCTATGTACTTTGCGATATCTTGTATTATTACCCGTATCTAATATAGAAGGAGCAGGTAACGGATCAACACGAGTATTAGGAGAATCACCCAAGTTAGCAGATGGTGCTGCAGTGCCTGTTAACGTTTTTTTTAGCTTTCTTAGATCCACCAGATTGAGCTGCTGCAGCCTGACGTTTACCTGAATCTACCTGCATTGGCGAACTCATACCTTCGTCACTATCAGAATAAGGTACTAAAAGTTGTGGTTCAGAGTGTTGTTGTGTTTCTTCTGGTCCTTGCTCGTCTTCGTCTTCTTCGCTGTCTGATACCTCGTGGTCGACGTAATGTTCGTTTACAGAACTTGTTTCAGTGGCTGAATCAGATGTTGATGAACGGTCGTGATCTATAGGAAAACCACGGCGAACACGAGACATTAGCCATTGTTCATAGGCATAGCGTTTCTGGCCTTCATGCATGAACTCCCAATTAGACCGTTCCCACGATGGAATATCATAATTCTGAAGGCAAGAAACGTTAAAATCAAATAATGAAAACCAAAAATATATGATACACAACAAAAATTGTATTTACATACCTGTTTTTTTGGCATTTGGTTGTTTCGGGTACAACGTTTTTCCAATACGTTGTTCAACTGCTGTCTTCAATTTCAAGCCGTATTTTCCCACAAATGAATGCCAATTTCGTCTATGACTCCAGTCAATTGCGAAATCAATTATAGCTTTTGCATCCAACTGTTGAACTCGTTGTCTAAACTCTTCTTCTGTAAATGGTCGTTCTCGTGCTTCCTTCAGCAGATTATCGTATCCTACGTCGTGCTCTTTAGTAATGGCATCTGCTCCACTGCGCGGTGCGTCTATATTTATAGGATTTCCCGGTCCTACGTAATCACTGCCAGGTAAAGTATATCCTTTGTTCTGTACACGTTCAACTACTTTTTTAACGCCGTAAGCAGCACATGCGGCGGCAGCAGTTGTCGCGCCAGCCGCTGTCGCTATCTGCCCTGAACTTGTAACACCAGCTGTGCAAATTGCGGCCCCGTCCGTCACACTCTCAGATAACAAGGGCACTGTTTCACTAGCAGTTTCTATATCTGAACTCGGGTGACCTCGGCCACAATTTCGTGGTCTATTTGGGCGGCGCTGTCGCACGCCAAGATTACTTCCTTCTGGCTTTATTTCTGGCACCCGTTCAAATTCAACTGTTTCGCCACTCGTATCCAAATCGTCGAATGTTGGACTATCTCCATACCGTATACGAGTAGCAGCATCCTCTCTTTGCACTGTTCGAATATCATTACTGCTACGTGAACGATTAACATTTGTTAATGGAATTCTTACGCCATTTCAATGTCTTCCTCAGGTCCCGGATATAAAACACCTCCGTCGTAATGTATAGAGCCATGGTTGCCCGTGCTTAAATACTGATTTACCCAAGACATTTTGCTGACTACACTAAATAAATTATTACCACCTTTTATATACATTCCGTTATCAAACAGCACGTGTCGGGCAACCTTTTGCTGGCGTGGGTGCTTGCTCAGATAATTGTCCTAAAAGGACAAATTATCTCGGCGGGACAGTGACGCCGCCATCGCGACCTTGGGACCCTGGGGGCCCCGGTGGGTAAATGACCTTGGGTGCTCGAAACATGAAGACAAGTCGTCATGTCTTCGTTTCATGAGCGCCACACGTTTGTCTGGCCTCTCAACAGATACCCCTCCGTTGTGGTTGCACCTACGGTACAGCTATCTGAGGCACGCAAGCCTCCCCACCAACGGCATGGTCCATGGTTCATGGATAGGAAGTATAAAAAATGATAAAATAAAAGGCATGTATCCACATAAAGGTTTGCGGAAATTTGTCAAATGGAAATTCAAGTCTCGTTCTTTCCCTGTCTGTCGTATCAATAAAACACATGACGGTAGGAGGTTTGTCGTACTTCGACAAATAAACCGACTGGCGCTCGGTTTCTCTCCAGCTAGGGGGTACAATACTTATATTTCCGGTACTCTCTCCCTCTTCTGCTACCCTGTTTATCCAACAAGGAATGTCCAATTTTCTTCTACTATCCAACATGATGCAAAGAATGTCATGCAACCTAGTAAATAGAAATTTTCCTTATGTTTTGATATTGTACTTTCTTCACACACATCATCTATGGAAGCAAAGAAAAACTTTTGATATTTCTTAAGGAAACACAGAGTATACAACAAGAACTAAAACAACTATACAAATAATGAACGAGTGAAAACCATTAGATGAAGTAATTATACTACATCACGCGCAAGAACTTGAATAAGAGTGATGGAAAAGGAAGGAATTCACAGCGCGCGAGATTTAAGCGAGAGTAACAAGCGTTGCAATGCATTGAGACGCGCAGCCACACTTAAAGCTGAGTGTACAGTAACAACTGAATGCGAAGCAGCTAACAGCTTATCATTGGGGCAGAGTAGGCTAAATGCAAAGTCAAGGTCACTGTCACCTTCAAGGACAGCCGGCTACAGCCGAGATGGGCAAAGACACACCGCGCACTGCGACGAAAACCATTTTAGAATTTAAGCGAATCGGCATCCACAGCACGTAGCCAACTGGGGAAAGCAATAGCGATACGAAATGGAGCACCTATCAGCTGATTACTGTGACGTAAATCAGCTACACAAACAAAACGAATAGAGACATTCATTCCCAAGTTGGAGACTATACTGTAAAGAACACTAATTTTAAGAGTATATCATTAGGTTAAGCATACGTAGTTTTAAGAAAAGGAGCTCATCAACTCAAGTAAACTATAAGGAGCGTAAAATACGCTAAATTTGTGGACTATTGAATGTACATATTTAGAAATAAGTATATACACTCCTGGAAATGGAAAAAAGAACACATTGACACCGGTGTGTCAGACCCACCATACTTGCTCCGGACACTGCCAGAGGGCTGTACAAGCAATGATCACACGCACGGCACAGCGGACACACCAGGAACCGCGGTGTTGGCCGTCGAATGGCGCTAGCTGCGCAGCATTTGTGCACCGCCGCCGTCAGTGTCAGCCAGTTTGCCGTGGCATACGGAGCTCCATCGCAGTCTTTAACACTGGTAGCATGCCGCGACAGCGTGGACGTGAACCGTATGTGCAGTTGACGGACTTTGAGCGAGGGCGTATAGTGGGCATGCGGGAGGCCGGGTGGACGTACCGCCGAACTGCTCAGCACGTGGGGCGTGAGGTCTCCCAGTACATCGATGTTGTCGCCAGTGGTCGGCGGAAGGTGCACGTGCCCGTCGACCTGGGACCGGACCGCAGCGACGCACGGATGCACGCCAAGACCGTAGGATCCTACGCAGTGCCGTAGGGGACGGCACCGCCACTTCCCAGCAAATTAGGGACACTGTTGCTCCTGGGGTATCGGCGAGGACCATTCACAACCGTCTCCATGAAGCTGGGCTACGGTCCCGCACACCGTTAGGCCGTCTTCCGCTCACGCCCCAACATCGTGCAGCCCGCCTCCAGTGGTGTCGCGATGGGCGTGAATGGAGGGACGAATGGAGACGTGTCGTTTTCAGCGATGAGAGTCGCTTCTGCCTTGGTGCCAATGATGGTCGTATGCGTGTTTGGCGCCATGCAGGTGAGCGCCACAATCAGGACTGCATACGACCGAGGCACACAGGGCCAACACCCGGCACCATGGTGTGGGGAGCGATCTCCTACACTGGCCGTACACCACTGGTGATCGTCGAGGGGACACTGAATAGTGCACGGTACATCCAAACCGTCATCGAACCCATCGTTCTACCATTCCTAGACCGGCAAGGGAACTTGCTGTTCCAACAGGACAATGCACGTCCGCATGTATCCCGTGCCACACAACGTGCTCTAGAAGGTGTAAGTCAACTACCCTGGCCAGCAAGATCTCCGGATCTGTCCCCCATTGAGCATGTTTGGGGCTGGATGAAGCGTCGTCTCACGCGGTCTGCACGTCCAGCACGAACGCTGGTCCAACTGAGGCGCCAGGTGGAAATGGCATGGCAAGCCGTTCCACAGGACTACATCCAGCATCTCTACGATCGTCTCCATGGGAGAATAGCAGCCTGCATTGCTGCGAAAGGTGGATATACACTGTACTAGTGCCGACATTGTGCATGCTCTGTTGCCTGTGTCTATGTGCCTGTGGTTCTGTCAGTGTGATAATGTGATGTATCTGACCCCAGGAATGTGTCAATAAAGTTTCCCCTTCCTGGGACAATGAATTCACGGTGTTCTTATTTCAATTTCCAGGAGTGTAGATCAAAAGTAGAAGAGAATATACACTGGAAATGACCTACCCGACTATGTACAACACGATTAAGACAAGTTTGAAAGAGAAGTAGTAACATGTACACTTAAAAGAAAACGATTAGCACAGAACTTCAGAACGAAGCGACTTACATATAGCGCGCAAGTAAGCGACGATGAGAAAGGTAGGATGAAATATACACTTAGAAATGAATGTGACTGAGACAAACAATAAAATAACATATCTTACAAGATTTAGCGAGAGGAGCAGTTGTGAACTTATAGAACTGCAATTCCTTACAGACAATATTAGAAGTAATGAGCTTAATGTACAGGGAGAATTCAAACCCAAAAATTTGCTAGTACAGAACTCACTTACGTTAGTTGCTATGAGTTACATAGTACCTTACAGGAAAAGTATAGGCAGCAAAATAAAACTCTAAACATGAGTCGTACAATATGCGGGAGACAAGCTAAGTAAATACGAAAACAAACCAATACACACAATATAATTACATGAACTTTAACATAAAATCGAGGTAAGTACAGTATGTTATAAAGCAATATGGAGAAATAAATGAAATTTAACTGCTAGATAATACTTAGAAGTAGCGAGAATGTGAAAGATTTTAGATTCAACTGGAGGTATTAATCAGTTAATCAACGTTTGTGGTGACATATGATACATGGAGTTAAACTAGGAAGAGAATGAACATGTTTTAGAGTAGTATGAGTTTATTTATATTTGTGGAAAGAAATCAGTACGGTGGTGGTGCCAGTGTGAGGGCCCCACAGGTGATATATGGATGTAAATGGAGATTTATGTGGAAGATTTTTAATGAATAATTATGTAGAGATATGGTGATGAATATCAAGATGAATGTTACATTGGTACCTAGCAAAGAGGCACGAAAGCTACATAGGAGAGAATAGATTATGTAGTTTTAAGTCTTACAATGAATGACTGTATGAGTGTGAAAAGCGAAGTATGATGATACATTTACGATAGATCATTATGAACAGCTTGAAAAAGCAGTGAAGAGTAAAGAAGAGGCAGTGAAGTCAATAGTACAAAGGTACACGGTACATTTAACGCACACCACAGTACAGTAATTTGCTACACATACATCAGAATGAAAAACAAATTAGTACGAAAATTATTTCCTTAGCGGCTAACTATTACCGCTTGAGCAACCCTAAGGCGAATTTAAATAAAAATATGATGTACGGTTTGTACGACGGATGAACGTAAAATGCAGTGAAACAATAAACTTTATTATTGTCAATGTCTATGTCTATGTAAAATGTATGTACTATTGTCAGTTTTGTGTGAAATTTTATTCTTGAAGGAGAACCATTTATGTATGTATGTGAAGTGCAACGCGGTGGACGAGTAAAATACTCGCACGTGCGAAGTGATACTAAAATAATAAGGCCTGATAATAGTGAAAATAACGGCTTAGCCGTGATAAGAGTAACGCTACTGCCTAGCGAAGTGACTACAGTGAGTATGATGCGTGTGCGACCGAGAAATCAGAGGAAATCCGTATAACCACTAATTGATGTGTGAAGACCACAGCCGGCCGGTGTGGCCGAGTGGTTCTAGGCGCTTCAATCTGGAACCTCGCGACCGCGATGGTCGCAGGTTAGAATCCTGCCTGGGGCACAGATGTGTGTGATGTCCTTAGGTTAGTTAGGTTTAAGTAGTTCTAAGTTCTAGGGGACCGAAGACCTCAGATGTTAAGTCCCATAGTGCTCAGAGCCATTTACACCATTTTTATAAGGACCACCGAACTACAATGCACAACGAAAGACAATGCCGAATCCTGCAATCCGGCCCTTACCTTCAATTTCACTAGAAGAAAACTTCGTCCAGGTGCGAGATGAGGTATTGATGTTCTTCGGGTTGAGCGTTGGAGATGAATCCGTCGTATCCAGTCTGCGGACTGGAGGGCATGCACAACACCGACTTCATGAGCCTGGAGCGACATTACAACGGATTCGCGGGCAGTGCTGGTGCTCATGTGCCGCTTGAGTCACTGCGACGGGCGCGTTAAACAATGAGCTCCTGCTGGCCGTAAGTACAGCGAACAATGAGATAGCGTGTCCCGGAAGGACACCTTCTCAGAATTGCCAATGAACCGAAAGCAAATGAGAAAAACAATTTTTAGAATAGGGTGAAACGACAGTTTAAGAAATTGAAATTGTTTCCCCTATTCACACGATATAAATTATCAAATGTAAGGATAAATAACAAACTAAGACGGTAACACAACATGGACGTACAACTATGTGTACGAATTTGCAACGAACAAAGAAATGAAGCTTTGTAAATATGCTTGTAATAGCATAAGGGTATCAAAACTCCATAGACTTGCACCAAGTAATCAAACTATGAGCCCCAAATGTAAATCAGGCTACTGTATACCGTCTCCCTAAATAAAGAGACTTATTTCCGATCGTCTACAGTAGGAAAACATTTATGACAGACCTCTTACATTTCTTGCTTTTGTTTTCATTTTCTTCAAAGGCAAAGAGAAAATGCCCAGCGTAGAGCCTGCGCCTACCGCCAAGTAATTTTGGTTTTCAAATGTTAAAAAAAAACACAAGATATTTTTCCTGTTCCTCGATAAGAGGAACGACGCGCTCTCTGTTAATGAACGAAGGTAGACGCACGTTATTTTAGATTGTGATCGGCGATAGCCATTTTGGTTGTGAGAATAAGTAAAAAGTCTGTATTTTTGATGTGCATCGAAAAAAGAATATACTATTATTTTACCAGTGAGAAATTGATAGTGACCGGGCCAAATATCTCACGAAATAAGCATCAAACGAAAAAATTACAAAGAATGAAACTCGTCTTGCTTGAATGGGGAAACCAGATGGCGCTATGAATGGCCCGCTAGATGGAGCTGCCATTGGTCAAACGGATATCAACTGCGTTTTTTTTTAAATAGGAACCCCCAATTTTTATTACATATTCGTGTAGTACGTAAAGAAATATGAATGTTTTAGTTGGACCACTTTTTTCGCTTTGTGATAGATGGCGCTGTAATAGTCACAAACATATAAGTACGTGGTATCACGTAACATTCCACAAGCGCGGACGGTATTCGTTTCGTGATACATTACCCATGTTAAAATGGACCGTTTCCCAATTTCGGAAAAAGTCGATGTCGTGTTGATGTATGCCTATTGTGATCAAAATGCCCAACGGGCGTGTGCTATGTATGCTGCTCGGTATCCTGGACGACATCATACAAGTGTCCGGACCGTTCGCCGGATAGTTACGTTATTTAAGGAAACATGTGAAACGTCGACCACGACCTGCAACAAGTGATGATGCCCTAGTACAGGGGCGGGCAAACGCTGCACGCGGCTCATGAGCGCACAGCGCTGCACGTGTGCTGCTCGCGTGCAATCGTCGAACGGGACAGTGCCGACAGCCTGCAGGTTGCGGCAGTGTAGTACCAGGCTAAGCTGCGGACGTTGAAGCGAAGCGACCACTACGTAGTGAACGTTGTATTTCAATAACCGGAAAATGCAGAGTGAATCAAGGAAACGGAGAATTGGAGATTTGCTATCTTTTAAAAAGGAATGGGAGAATCATTTGTTCTCTGTGGAAAAACGTGAAAATTGGAAATGTATAATATGTGACAGTATTGTCGCTGGTGAGCGGAAGTTTAATATTGAACGCCATTATAATAAATTTCAGTATGTTGCCGTTCTTAGTGCAATAAAAGAGGAATTTCTCAAGCGATTTGGGGATAAGTCTTACTTATCCCAAGGTTTTGAATAGTTCTCGAGAGAATCTGGTTTCTGTAGATGATATTCATCTCAGTTTGCAAATGGAATTAATAGATCTACAGTGTAATTCTCGTCTGAGAGACAAGTGCCTTTTGGCAAGACATGTAATAGATTTTTATCACGACTTTCCACAGCAAGAGTTTCCTCGTCTCCATCGTGAAGCCATGAAGATAGTCAATGTTGGGCTTGACATACTTTTGTGAGAGATTTTTTTTCTGTTATGAAAATTAATAAGTCTCGGTTAGGAGCAAACATCAGTAATGAAAATTTACGTAACTGTTTGCGTTTGTCTGTATGTAGAAATTTTGTTCCAGACATTAAACGTATTGTAAACTCCACCTGTGATAATTAATAAAACGTATCGTAGGTAATAGGTACTCTTTCAAACCATGATTTCTGTCAAGCACTCCCACTAACCTTATTCCTTCATTTAATAAAGCAGGCCAGGAAACAAAACGCATTACAGAGGAAGAAGCGGAGAGACGGAATGGGGGGGAGGGGTGAGAAGCGGGTGGCCAGCTTGCCCCTGTGTGCACGCAGAACACCTGTTAACTGCACTCGTGCATGTGCACCGCACACGTGCAGAATTCCTGCCCGCCCCTGCCCTAGTAGGTGTTTTAGCTGCTGTCGCGGCTAATCAGTAGCAGACAAATTGCGCGAGAATCGGTAATCTCAAAAACGTCGGTGTTGAGAATGCTACATCAACATCGATTGCACCCGTACCATATTTCTATGCACCAGGAATTGCATGGCGACGACTTTGAACGTCGTGTACAGTTCTGGCACTGGGCACAAGAGAAATTACGGGACGATGACAGAGTTTTTGCACGCGTTCTATTTAGCGACGAAGCGTCATTCACCAACAGCGGTATCATAAACCGGCATAATATGCACTATCGGGCAACGGAAAATCCACGATGGCTGCGACAAGTGGAACATCAGCGACACTGGCGGGTTAATGTATGGTGCGGCATTATGGGAGGAAGGATAATTGCCCCCCCCCCCCATTTTATCGATGGCAATGTAAACGGTGCAATATATGCTGATTTCCTACATAATGTTCTACCGATGTTGCTACAAGATGTTTCACTGCTTGACAGAATGGCGATGTACTTCCAACATGATGGATGTCCGGCACATAACTCGCGTGCTGTTGAAGCGGCATTGAATAGCATATTTGATAACAGGTGGATTGGTCGTCGAAGCACCATACCATTGCCCGCACGTTCACCGGATCTGACGTCCCCAGATTTCTTTCTGTGGGGAAAGTTGAAGGATATTTGCTATCGTGATCTACTGACAGCGCCTGACAACATGCGACAGCGCATTGTCAATGCATTCGCGAACATTACGGAAGGCGAACTACTCGCTGTTGTGAAGAATGTCGGTACACGTATTGCCAAATGCATTGAGGTTGACGGACATCATTTTGAGCATTTATTGCATTAATGTGGTATTTACAGGTAATCCCGCTGTAACAGCATGCGTTGTCAGAAATGATAAGTTCCAAAGTTATATGTATCACATTGGAACAACCGAAATAAAATGTTCAAACGTACCTACGTTCTGTATTTTAATTTAAGAAACCTACCTGTTACCAACTGTTCGTCTAAAATTTTAACTATTACAGCGCCACCTATCACAAAGCGAAAAAAGTGGTCCAACTAAAGCATTCATATTTCTTTACGTACTACACGAATATGTAATAAAAAATGGGGCTTCCTTTTTAAAGAAACGCAGCTGATATCCGTTTGACCTATGGCAGCGCCATATAGCGTGCCAACCATAGCGCCATCTGGTTTCCCCCTTCAAGCTAGACAAATTTCGTTCTTTATAGTTTTTCCATTTGACGCTTATTTCTTGAGATATTTGGCCCGGTCACGATTAATGGATCACCCTGTATAGCGGTTATTGGAAACCGCTGGTGGCTTCTTAGACTATCCATCGACAACACGTGTTCGATCTGCATCAGAACACTCCATTGTATATAGGCGCCGAAAACACTAAATTTCTCTCAACTTATACCGCTGGAGAGCACAATTGAAAAAAAAAGGTTAAATGTATGATAAACACGTTAAAAATTAGACAAACGTCCAGCAAGAGTGTTATGAGCTAATCTAAGTCATGTAGATAAAAGTTGTGCTAGCCATGAAGTCCACAGAGCCACTTTTTATCCTCTGTCAACAAACTTCTCATGATTGCATCTATAGTAACGTCAATATGCAATCAATGTGTTTCTTTCGGTTCTGAAATAATACCATTTTACTCAGCATCCAAACACTATTTTCCGTTCCAAATACATTTGACTGTAAACTAACATGGACTGGGTGGAGAATTCCGCAGCAGTCAGAATGAAATAACACTACCATTTCATCCCACAGACTAGACTAATGGGAGTGTGACAGTTTTGTCTTGTTTCTCTAGAACGCACCATCTCTCCACTAGTTAGACAAATGTACTGTCACTCCCCCTCCTATACCTAATCGTTACAGTCCCTCTCGACCGATCACCCTATCTCTATAATATTTTTTTATATCTGTGTTGACAAGTCTCTCCCTCCCTCTGTACAAATCATATTTTTTTCCCAAGGAACTACTAGTTCTCTCTCTCTCTCGCGACCTTTAGCACAGATCTCACCCAATTTGGGAGCAGATGGTGCAGTGATTCTGATAGATCACTCATCCTTTTAGCTTTGTAGGGAAGACCCTACAGCCGGTGTACTGATGAATTGATAAAATCACCTACTTCTACTCAAAAGGAAGGAAAAAAAGAGTTATTGAAGACTGAAGCTCTGTGTCCTAGCCCTTTATGGCCTATCCAAAACTCATAAAATTGATATTCCTCTAAGACCCATTGTAAGTGCTATCAATTCTCCAACGTATGAAATGGCAAGATATATGGCAACTCTTTTACAACCATGTATTAGGAAAACTGACTCATATATAAAAGACTCGAGACATTTTATGGAAAAATTGAAGGTCTAATTATCGCTCCCGAAGATATCCTTGTCAGTTGCGTCATACTGTCTTTATTCACTACGATCCTAGTCAACGAATTCTGATATTTATAACGGATATTTTCCCTGGAGATCTGTCTGCTCTTTTCAGACATTGCCTTACTTCACCTCAGTTCCAACGGGATGATGAATTTTACGAGCAACTTGATGGTGCAGCAATGGGTAACCCGTTAGGTACTGCTATAACCAAATTCTGAATGGACAAATTCGAACAGTCAGCTTCAGGAAAAGCAAATGAGAAACCATCTCGCTGATACAAGTCTGTGGATGTCACATTTGTGGTCTGGCCATATGGTAAAAAAAAGCTTTGGACGAATTCTTTGGCTTTTTAAATACTGTAAATCCAAAAATCCAGTCCACCATGGCAATAAAAATGACAAAAATACCTTTCTTGAATGTTTTAGTTATGAGACAGACCTATGGATGTTGGAAGATAAGTTTCTTCGAAAAGTAGCGCATTCCGACAAATACACTCCTGGAAATGGAAAAAAGAACACATTGACACCGGTGTGTCAGACCCACCATACTTGCTCCGGACACTGCGAGAGGGCTGTACAAGCAATGATCACACGCACGGCACAGCGGACACACCAGGAACCGCGGTGTTGGCCGTCGAATGGCGCTAGCTGCGCAGCATTTGTGCACCGCCGCCGTCAGTGTCAGCCGGTTTATCGTGGCATACGGAGCTCCATCGCAGTCTTTAACACTGGTAGCATGCCGCGACAGCGTGGACGTGAACCGTATGTGCAGTTGACGGACTTTGAGCGAGGGCGTATAGTGGGCATGCGGGAGGCCGGGTGGACGTACCGCCGAATTGCTCAACACGTGGGGCGTGAGGTCTCCACAGTACATTGATGTTGTCGCCAGTGGTCGGCGGAAGGTGCACGTGCCCGTCGACCTGGGACCGGACCGCAGCGACGCACGGATGCACGCCAAGACCGTAGGATCCTACGCAGTGCCGTAGGGGACGGCACCGCCACTTCCCAGCAAATTAGGGACACTGTTGCTCCTGGGGTATCGGCGAGGACCATTCACAACCGTCTCCATGAAGCTGGGCTACGGTCCCGCACACCGTTAGGCCGTCTTCCGCTCACGCCCCAACATCGTGCAGCCCGCCTCCAGTGGTGTCGCGGCAGGCGTGAATGGAGGGACGAATGGAGACGTGTCGTCTTCAGCGATGAGAGTCGCTTCTGCCTTGGTGCCAATGATGGTCGTATGCGTGTTTGGCGCCGTGCAGGTGAGCGCCACAATCAGGACTGCATACGACCGAGGCACACAGGGCCAACACCCGGCACCATGGTGTGGGGAGCGATCTCCTACACTGGCCGTACACCACTGGTGATCGTCGAGGGGACACTGAATAGTGCACGGTACATCCAAACCGTCATCGAACCCATCGTTCTACCATTCCTAGACCGGCAAGGGAACTTGCTGTTCCAACAGGACAATGCACGTCCGCATGTATCCCGTGCCACCCAACGTGCTCTAGAAGGTGTAAGTCAACTACCCTGACCAGCAAGATCTCCGGATCTGTCCCCCATTGAGCATGTTTGGGACTGGATGAAGCGTCGTCTCACGCGGTCTGCACGTCCAGCACGAACGCTGGTCCAACTAGGCGCCAGGTGGAAATGGCATGGCAAGCCGTTCCACAGGACTACATCCAGCATCTCTACGATCGTCTCCATGGGAGAATAGCAGCCTGCATTGCTGCGAAAGGTGGATATACACTGTACTAGTGCCGACATTGTGCATGCTCTGTTGCCTGTGTCTATGTGCCTGTGGTTCTGTCAGTGTGATCATGTGATGTATCTGACCCCAGGAATGTGTCAATAAAGTTTCCCCTTCCTGGGACAATGAATTCACGGTGTTCTTATTTCAATTTCCAGGAGTGTATTTACTTATGAACTCTAATCGCCATCCACAACAAAGGAGAGGTGTCATTAAAAGTCTTGCTGATAGAGCCATAAGGATTTGCACCCCGGAATATCTGGACGCCGAATTAAAACATCTAAAACAGGCTTTCGAGGAAAATGGCTTCTCAGGGAAAGAAGTAAACAGAATCTTACCACCAAATTGACGTATGGCCGAAGGACAAACATGGAAAACAACAATGGAAGAATACAGCTGAAGTAACTAAAAAAATAACGTATCAGATCGGAAAGATTTTTCGGAAACATGACATTGTACCGGTTTTTCGACCAACAAAGGAGATATGTCAGGTACAGCGGTTCGTGAAGGATAAACGCCCTCCTCTTTCATAATGTGACATTCATAAAATTCCGTGTACATGTGGTAAAGTTTATTCCCACAGTGCTCAGAGCCATTTGAACCATTTGGTAAAGTTTATCTTGGAATAACTAAGAGAAGCGTGAATACACGGCCAAATGAACACAAAAGGCTTTGAGGCTAGTGAAAACAGACAAATAGTCTGTAGCAGAGCATGCTCTTCGGCTAGGAAGTCACGAAGTGAAGTTTTCTGAAACAAAATTTTATCTGCGACGACGAACTATTATCAACAGCTATGTAGAGAAGCATTAAATGTATAACCTTAGGCATAATTTTAATAGCAAAGAAGAGACCACGAAATTTAGCGACTTATGGACAGTATCTCTGCAGAATCGCTTAACAGTTTTTTTATATTTGACAAGACGACAGTCGATAGTTAAGTTTTATCTTTGACAAGGACCACCTCTGCTTAAGACGTGTAACTACAGGCACACCCCTTTTTCCTCTTTCTTCAGTATATATGTCATTGACGTAATTGTACATTAACCTATGGACCGATACCTTAAGAAGTTGAGATGATTATCATTGCCTTGTCATCATGTTTATTAGCAATGTACTTGAAAATGGGCTTACATCCCGAAACCTAGATTGTGCAGTAACATTAATAATAAAATTTGCGAAACAGGACAAAAAACAATGTTTGTTTAGTTAATTTATAATGTTTCACCAAGAACCCACAGTTTGTAACGTCCCCTTAGAAAAATTAATGAATTACTGTGCTGCTAAACATCTTATGTTATTTTCTTTTCAAACAGGTGAGCAAAACTGAACGTACTCAGTCATTACTCTCTTTACTTATTCTGATCAACACTAAACTGACACACAATATTTTTAGCGCAACGCAATCTGACTTTAAATAATCCCTACAAAAGAATGGCCCTGACTAACAATAACCTATACCTTTCATGAATCACTTACCTCACAAAAATCAACAATGCCCACCAACCACAGACTGCACACAGCACAGCCAGTGATTTTTATACAGAGCGCTACATGGCGCTACCAACATAAAAACCTAAACAGCCTACTTACAAGTTGATTCACATAAAATGTCTGGAATATGTTAACAAGGAACTGAAGGTGATGGATGATGGGTGCAAGTACTACTCTAAGACGAACAAGTTGGCACAGGAGGGGAATTGGTTCAAATGGCTCTGAGCACTATGGGACTTAACATCTCTGGTCATCAGTCCCCTAGAACTTAGAACTACTTAAACCTAACTAACGTAAGGACATCATACACATCCATGTCTGAGGCAGGATTCGAACCTGCGACCGTAGCGGTCATGCGGTTCCAGACTGAAGCGCCTAGAACCGCACGGCCACACAGGCCGGCGGAGGGGAATTCTTGGTGGGCTGCATCAAACTAGTCAGGAGACAGATGCTACCCTCAACCCCATCCCCCCCCCCCCAACACCACCAAAGGGCAATGTGGGTTTACAAGCCGCGTGTGTCACTGACTGGTAGCATGGTTCAGTGCCGGGCACGTTCTCGCAGCATCCGGCGAGGAGCGGACGTGATGGAGTGTAACGAGCCAGGTCTGGCCGGCGTTCCCACGCTGGTGCGTGTTGGCATCTCTCGGGTGCGGTAGCTCACGCGGTAGGGGGGGGGGGGGGGTGCGGGGTGGGCGGGCGGCCGCCTTTCAGAGTTGCCGGGACGTTTTCGATACGTCGGCCGTGTCGGCGGCGCACGGCCCCTCCTTGATTTATTTACCCAGTTTGGCTTGTAACGGACTTGTTGGGAAAGTTGGCCCATAACTCGGCGCCGCGGGGGCTGTTACTGCCGGGCAAAAACTGCAATATGAATATAGAGCAGCCGGGCCAGGGACCATCCGTCTTGAGCCTCCCAAATACTGCGGCCTTCCGCTCACCGTGGCCGTTCTTTGCGAATGCGTGTTTGTTGTCGCCTGAAAGATGACGCACTTACCAGGATTAGACGTAAAGTTTTAATTAGCATCTAGAAGAAAAAAAAGCTAACTGCGACAACGATAAATGGTGACGGGTGGCGGTTATAGGCATTATCAGTTAACGGGGTATCCCAGGAGGAATTGTCAATATATAAGGATATCACAGGAACGATCACTCGAAGCAAAAACCTCGAGTAAACATGGGCTCTAAAATGCACACCTCAAGAACTATGATCACTTCTTCATCTTCGATACCGCAAAACAACTCTCTTCTACCGCAAACTCTTTACTCTGCATATTTTGAGAGTTAGTAGTAGTATGCAATAAAAGAACATAACGATGTCCATTAAATATGGGCCCGAAAGTGCATGACTTACGAGCTACGAGAGCTTGTACATCTTCGCTACTGTAGTTTCTACTGAACAAGTGCTCATAGCTCTTACGGTTTGTGTTTTAGACCCCATGCTTACTAGCCCTTTTTGTTCCGAATGTTAGTTCCTGTCAGATCCATGAATACCGACCATTCATCCTGGGACACCTTATGTACATTACTTAACGCGATATATTTTTCCCATCGGTGGATGGCTCGGTAGACACTTTCATTGAAGAAGATCAAGCAATGGTTTCTTCACCTGAAGAAAAAAAGAAATGTAACATATAATGAGAGCACGGATGGATGGAAGTGTTGAGGTATAATTTAGTAGCTCAAAGAAGCACCATATGTTAGTTTTATCCCTTTATTTCATGCCATTGAATTCTGACCTGCTGCCTAGGTACTACATCAGATCGTGTTACGTCTACACTCCCTGATAAAAAGAGTGAAGGAAGCACTGAGAAGACATTGTCGGACGTCAGTGTAACTTCGTACAGTGCACATCATCGGTGCCGGCCGCTGTGGCCGAGCGGTTCCAGGCGCTTCAGTCCGGAACCGCGCTGCTGCTACGGTCGCAGGTTCGAATCCTGCCTCTTGCATGGATGTGTGTGATGTCCTAAGGTTAGTTAGGTTAAAGTAGTTCTAATTCTAGGGGACTGATGACCTCAGATGTTAAGTCCCATAGTGCTTAGAGCCATTTGAACCATCGAACCTGCGACCGTAGCAGCAGCATGGTTTCGGACTGAAGCGCCTAGGACCGCTCGGCGACAACGGTCGGCTTGCAACAACCCACAACGGCCGCACCACAGAACGAGACAAGGAAATCAACACGTTGCAATCAGTTGAAGAATAGCGCTAACTATTCGCAGTCGTTAATGCCACTTTTACACGAGAGAAAACACCACCAAGAAGCTAAGGAAGCAAGGTAGCTCTCTTAGTCAGTTCTCGTGGTCAAGCACGTGGAAACACCACACAGTTTCTTACTGTCAGCGTTATCTATCGGCGTTGTCTTCATAACGTTGAAATAAACGTTCCAACAACGCTTTTCACCACTTAGCCGAACCCGGCCCCCAACTTTGAAGAAGGACAACGTGAACGATCTGCTGAGCCTCACCACAACTTTGGCTACAATTTACTCTCTCCATTATCTTGATTGAATCCAGTTAATAACCAAAACTAGACCACCACAGACCTACTTCAATATTTTCGCAGAACTTAACGCCAACGGACACACTTGCCATCAGCAGCCACGATCCTGGCCAAGCCAGCCAGAGTGGCTGGGCGGTTCTGGGCGCTTCAGTCTGGAACCGCGCGACCGCTACGTCGGCAGGTTCGAATCCTACCTCGGGCATGAGTGTGTGTCATGTCCTTAGGTTAGTTAGGTTTAAGTAGTTCTAAGTTCTAGGGGACTGATGACCTCAGATGTTAAGTCCAATAGTGCTCAGAGCCATTTGAACTATTTTGAACCGGATGGCCATATGGCACTACCAAGAGGTTCAAATGGTTCAAATGTCTCTAAGCACTATGGGACTTAACATCTGAGGTCAACAGTCTCCTAGAATTTAGAACTACTTAAACCTAACTAACATAAGGAAATCACATACATCCATGCCCGATGCAGGATTCGAACTTGAGACCGTAGTAGCAGCGCGGTTCCGGACTGAAGTGCCTAGAACCGCTCGATTACAGCGGCCGGCCTACCGAGAGGGAAGACCATTGTGTTCGGTGTATGGCTCTAGGGCATCGCACTGCACATCCAGCAGCAATTTGAGGAGCAGTTGACACCATAGTGACAAAATGAACTGTCTGTTACTTCAAGAACAACTCCGAGCCAGCCGCCTTCCAGCGTGCATTCCGCTATCCCTAAACCACCTCCATTTGCTACTTCAGTGGTTGTCAGGTGAGAGAAAATTTAGGGGCAGGGTGGAGATCTGTTGAGTTTAATGATAAAAACTGGTTCTGCTTCGGTGCCAGTGATGGTCGTCTGTAGGTTAGAAGGAGACACAGCCATCCACGCGCTAGACACGTTGGACGTACACCTGGAGTTATGGTCTTGGGAGCGAATTCCTATGACAGTAGGAGCACTCTCGTGACTATCCCTCGCACTCTCACTGAAAATTTTCACGTTAGTCTGGTGATTAGCCCTATTGTGCTGCCATTCATGAACAGCATTCCACGGGGACCTTTCCAACACGATAACGCTCGCCCATATACCCCACTATTCCTTACGGAGTGTCGACATATTGGTCTACTCGATCATCACATCTGTCTCCAATGAAGCACATATGGGAATTCCACGGGGCCCTTTCCAACAGGATAACGCTCGCCCACATACCCCACTATTCCTTACGGAGTGTCGACATATTGGTCTACTCGATCATCACATCTGTCTCCAATGAATCACATATGGGAATTCTATGGGGCCCTTTCCAACAAGATAACGCTCGCCCACATACCCCAATATTCCTTACGGAGTGTCGACATATTGGTCTACTCGATCATCACATCTGTCTCCAATGAAGCACGTATGGGACATCATCAGACGACAACTCGAACGTCGTCCACTACCAGCATTAACAGTCCATTTGGTCACCGACCATGTGCAATAGGCATGAAACCTCATCCCACAAACTTACATCTGGCACCTATACGACACAAAGCACGCACATTTTCATACCTGCATTCAACATTCTGGCGGTTACAATGGTTACTGATGTACCAGCAATTCACATTTGCAATGGCTTACCTTGTGCTTAAAAAAAAGACCTGTTATCTTGTAATGTTCGTCACTTAAATATGTTATCTTGACAAATGTGTTTCCCAAATTTCATTACTCTACGTTAATTGTTTTTTAGCGCAGTGATTATTTTTCGTCAGTGTACGTCGATTTTCTTCGATATATGTTCAGTTCTGCCTGCATGGAAGTCTTGAATCGAATCGTAGAGTCCTGAATCGAATCATAAATCTTCGCTAAGATTGTATTTTGTGCGCTGAACGACATTTCAACTCCAGAGGTTCCGCCGCGGTTTTGTGTCGGGAGAATAACCACTCATCAGGACATGCGGATTAATGCGAACCGCCGCGCTGCTCTTCCACGATTTATAGGGGAGCAACTAATTTGGGTTCGCACGCGGGCGCCAGCTCTCGGCAATTATTTCAATCTCATTAATTGCGCCCATTTTGCTGGAAGGCGGCAGCAGGGGTGGGGCGCTCGATCCGTCACGACGCAGGCTGACGCCCTCGCTCTTAATTAAGTTCTATGCGTGCGAATAGTCGCGCAGAAGCACCTCCTGCCGCGGTGATCAAGCTACTAGGCGCTTGGCCTTAACTGTGTTCTACGTAATTCGCCTTACCCCCTCCCCTCCCCCACTCCCCCGCCGTACGCTCACACACTTTCCCCTGAAATCCGAGGGATGTTTATAAATTATCCCTGCAACTTAAGACTTAAATTATTTTAAAACAATACTAGATACTACCAAGTGGCTTTCAACATGTGATAAGATAACTCATATAGTTTTTACCTTCTAGGTAACGTAATTTTAACGAAACATTGAACTTGAAAATCTGATAAAATCTGGACGCCACAGGACAGTCCTGGTTCATACAGACGACGTCCAATACCCAAGTGCAACGAAACTTTCGAACACTGTATGGCAGGCAACCGCCGTCCAGATTATTCGGGCTTGGGACACGTCATTTATGGAAGCAGGGAGCCGGCCGCTGTGGCCGAGTGGTTCTAGGCGCTACAGTCTGGAACCGCGCGACTGCTACGGTCGCAGGTTCGAATCCTGCCTCGGGCACGAATGTGTGTGATGTCCTTAAGTTAGTTAGGTTTAAGTTGTTCTAAGTCAAGGGGACTGATGACCTCAGATTTTAAGTCCCATAGTGCTCAGAGCCATTTGAGCCATTTGAGCCATTTGGAAGCAGGGAGCGTTCTCCATAACAAGGCTCACCTATCTATTTCAGACGCCAACGTGGACAAAGTACGGCAGGCGCTTGCAAGTAACCCGACAAAATGGTTCGTACATGGGTCAGAGGGTTGGAAATAAGACGATCAACAGTGCACAATGTCTTCCATAAAAGGTTACGGCTATATCCCTACAAGGCGCAGCAGCTTTAGACACTGAAGTTTACTGACAATTTCAGCGCGAACAGATTACAAAGGATATGACAGGCAAGACTGGCGGAAACAATGAATTTTTGGAAAATATTTGTTTTCCGATGAGGCAGCGTTTCATGTTGAACTTCAAGTAAATTCTCTGTAATTCTCTGTGTGTCCGACATTAAGAAGGCTTGCTATCGAGAAAATTTCAGGAAGAATGTAATTTCGAGGGAGAAAGTAATAAACTAAAAAGGTAACTATTAATTGAGTTTCTTTTTCAGGTAACATATTTCTACTTAGGTATGTACTATATACGTAATTTGCTGCTCGCGATTACGTTATTTATACTTTGTGTTATATTTTATGCTCTATGAATTTACTTGTGAAGCGACATTCTAGCGTACATTTGCTGATTTTGACGATGTTTTATGAACAGGGTTGTTACTTTTGTATATTATGCATCGCTTGGCTGCTATGCTTTTTCACTGATGTCATATTTTTTGTTATGTGCCTGCTGTGCCTATTTATTTAAATTATAATTGTCGCCTGATTAGTTGTGCTGATATGGCTGTGTATGTAAGTTATACTTTGTGATTTATCTGCTTGCGCCTTCATGTTTACTTATTGAGATTACATATGAACATTTATTTGCTTATGCTGATATGATGCTAATGACCTGTTTATTACGTAAGATATATACTTGCTGCTTTCCGTATGGATTGCATATTTACACATTTCCGTTTTGTTGTCATAACTGCTCTTTAATTTAGTATAGAGAGATACTTATATACTGTGTACGAACGTAGAGTTTAGGTTACACTATGGTATTAATTATAGATTGTTCGCTTGGCAGAGCCTCGTTGTAGGGACTGGGCTGCATCCACTTGTTGAAATTCTGCTCTCTACTGGTATATTTACTCGCTATTGCATGTTTTGCTTGCGCTCAAGAAAATGAACTGCTATAATTCTACGAACTACATGGGTACAAGAAACTTCATTGAAGTCACATGAACTGGAGGTTTTATGGAAGCTGTATAAATATATGCTAATAGGAAGGAAGCTAACGACATGAAATACCAACACTAGCTTTAAACCACTGACAGTTATTACAGTGCATTCTTCGTGAGATATTGAAATAGTAGGTGACACTTGACACAAAGAAATACTCCACATGTTTGCTTCTGTTTTTCCATGCTTCTTGAAGTGGTGTACACACTGTGAAATATTACGATTTATTCATTCAAATTCTTATGTGATCATTAATACAGTGTACTCGCACCTACTTACTGAAAGTTATTCAAACTGAAGGCTGTTAGAGGTCATGTTTGCATTTCTTTTATTTTATGATGGACACGGTAACCAAAATATATTTTATAATTCATAATGAGAAGAAGATTTGGGTCAGGTGGGTACATGGAGCTTGTGTGTGGACATTGTATCTTCGGATTGTATGGGATGATGAACTGAAGTTTGCACTAGGATTTTATCTGTACTTGTTCGAGGAGACTGACTAGAGGAAAGAGTTGTTACGGAAGTGAAATGATAATGGTGATAAGGTGTATATGTATCGATGTATTGAAGAGATATTATTGAAGTATTGAGATTATGTGATGCTGATGATTATTGGAGTTTTAGTGGATAAGAGGTAAGGTAAGTGAAGAGCAAATTTTTTGTTGTTGGTTTATATAGAACAAGAAGGATGAAGATGGCAGACTAGAACACTCCAGTGGAAGGAAGATTATCTACATACACACACACACACATTGTTAAATCAATAAGCAGCATATACTTTTTTTTTGGGGGGGGGGGGGAAGGAAGTATTTGCGTATCTTGGCAAACTGACAGTTGTTCAGCAACCGTACATTTTGATGTGGCTTGGCAAACATTGGTCTTGACATGATGACTATGACGTTGACTAACTATTATTGACTACTATACACTGCTGCCACTACTATTTGATACACGTGTTGAACATCAAATTTTGACAGAATTGCATTTACATAGTTAACACTATTCAATTACACAATAGTACTTAATATGTGGATGAAAGATGAGTGAGTGTGTTTTGTGTGTTTTCCTTTCCTAATAGCAAATAATTGGTACCGACCTACCTCCTAAATATTATTTTACTTATTTGCTGTGGCTTGCACTAACACCCATAAATATTATAGGTTTACTGATATTTGTGTATTTGTAATAGTTAAATGACAATTATCTGATATCATTTGTGTGTTTATTATAATTTGTATGTTTGGTGTAAGAGCATTGATAATAATTTTGTAAAAGCAATTGTGTGTGCATTCAAACTGTTGTTCGTGCTTACACCTATTATGATTGATCGGTGCCACTTGAAAATGTTTAATTTCTGCTGATGAACTCTGATGAACTGTTTAATTATTGCTGGTGAATATTATGGACTTGTTAAACATTACTGGGTGCCACTGTTGGAACTGCTCACCACTGATGAGATGTCACTTGTTGGTGTCTGCACCTGCTCGCCATCGCTGGGTGCCACTGTTGGAACTGCTACTGTTGATGTGATGACACTCATTCCTGCCTGCACCTGCTCACCATTACTGGGTGCCACTGTTGGAACTGCTGCTACTGAAATGATGTCACTTGTTGCTGTCTGCACCTGTTCAACACTGCTGGGTGCCACTGTTGGAACTGCTCAACCACTGATGAGATGTCACTTGTTGGTGTCTGCACCTGCTCGCCATTGCTGGGTGCCACTGTTGGAACTGCTACTATTGATGTGATGACACTCATTCCTGCCTGCACCTGCTCGCCATTACTGGGTGCCACTGTTGGAGCTGTTCAAATACTGCTGATGAAATGTTATGGGACTCCTATTTGCACCTGTTGACCATTGCTGGGTGCCACTGTTGCAACTTTCAACTACTCTGAAGAGCGCTACTTGTTTATTGAACTACTGAAAAGATTTTATGTGAATATTTGTGTAAACTGATTTATTGTGTATTTACTGTTTACGAAATATTATGGGACTGCTATTTGCACCTGTTGACCATTGCTGGGTGCTACTGTTGGAACTGTCAACTACTCTGAAGAGTGCTACTTGCTTATTGAACTATTGAAAAGATTTTATGTGAATATTTGTGTAAACTGATTTATTGTGTATGTACTGTTTATGAAATGTTATGAGACTCTTATCTGCACTTATTCGTCTTTGCTGGTGCCATTGATTGAACTGTTTAACTACTCTGAGAAATTATACTTGCGTAAACTATTATGTAAAATCACATGTATGCAAGCATTTGTATTTTTATATATTAGGTTATTGAAGGGTCAGTGCAAAGCCAAAATTTATTTAGTTATGTTATATTTACTTATTCATATATTCTTTTATTTTTGTCTGTTTTCTTGTTGGAGGAATTTGGTGGTATTTTCACCACCAATGCTGGCAACAATACCACCAAATTCTAGCCCGTGGAGGAGGGGCATATGAAAGGTGGCTACACTGAATCAGAGCGCCAGAGATTGCGCCAAAGATTATTATTCCGCCGCCTCCATTGGTGCAGTAGTAGTTCAGAGGATGTCGAGGGCAGTTGTTGTTCTGTAGGGTGAGAGAGTAGATGCTGTTCGGTTGGTGTAATGTATAGATGAAAGAAGTTGCAATTGTCAGAGTGTACTTGAGGAGATGGGCTTTTGATTTATGATGCTGATGTAATGGAAAATTTTCGTCAATATATAATGAGGTAAAACGGTATTACAGTTTTCTTTAATGACAATGCCTCTTGCTCACAGGTACAGTCAACAAGGCATCTGGCTCGTGTTCATTTATTATACTTTTAATTCTGGTTTCTATGTGCAATTATAGTATTTCTGGTTTTTCATTGTAAATGGTGTTTAAAATATTTTGTCTTATTGAGAAAGAACCGAGCCAGATACATGTACGTTGAGTCACACTAACACACACAGAACAGTTACACTTGTGCTTTGTTGTTTCATAGCTTTGATAGTTGCAGGGGACTTAATTAATCAATTGTGTTAATGGAAATTCCTTGTCATTCTTTATTTTTATTTTATGCAGTCAGTTTGCGTGCTAATAATAGTCAGGGCCAACCGGTTACGAGACTTCATAACCGGTCACACAGCTACTAAAATTATTGCATTTATTCATTAATATTTTTAATTAAGCCCTCATGCAATGTATCCGGCAAACTGAATCGTCATTACAATATCATATAGAGTTCGCAGCATCCTCATCTTACACGTGAAACGGAAAGAGACAGTGCCAAGGTCAATATTTGGTGTGGACTGATGCGCAATTGCATCATTGGCCCATTCGTTTTCACCAAGTCTGCTGTCAACGGTGGTGTGTACCTGGACATGTCACAACAGTTTGCTGTGCCACAATTGGAACACATGCAGCCTGATGTCATATTCCAGCAGGATTGCACCACCCAACTGGTCCCTAAATCTCCGTCAGTTTCTAGATGAAAAGTTTCCGGATAGATGGACTGGACGAGATAATCCAGTTCGATGGCCGCCACAATCCCTTGATCTCATACCACGAGACATCTGCCTGTGGGGTTTTGTAAAGGACGTAGTGTGTACCAAACTACAGTTAGAGAACTATAGGACTTGAAGACAGGAATACGCATTGTATCTGAAAATGTCACCTTGGGGCTCTTGAACTGTACGTGGAGACAAATGGAATTCCGACTAGACATTAGGTGTGCCACTAAGGATGCACGTATTGTTGTGTATGAATGAAGAAACAAAACTTTATGAGTTATTTTATCACTTGTTGAAAATCATTTGTTAATATTTACTATAGTTTTAAAAGTATTAAAGTATTAAGTTGTAAAGATAATTTATGGACACTTGTTTATGGACACCAGGTACAATGCGTTGGAAAGTTTTGGGTTCTGACAGCTGAGTTGTGTTATTCATACTGTGTCACGCCCTATGTTTTAAACTCTCTAAACATCTGGCGTGGAGGAGTGTCTCTTAGTGGATGTTCTCAGGAGGGTATTGTGGCCGTTCGGACAAAGACAGTGGAATCGTCGAGTGCACGAGAAACGCTGCAGGTCGAGCACTTGTTGCCCTGGCTAATACTTGGGCTCTAACGTGTAGCAGGAAAGTGTTACCCTGACGAATACCAGTTATTAGATGGCTAGATCGGTTAATTAATGATGTGATACTGACCGTATTGCGTAGAAGAGAAATTTTTATCTACATTATTGGAGTGGTTGATGGGACACATTCTGAGGAATCAAGAAATCATCAATTTATAATGGAGAGAAAGTGAGCGTGTGTATTGGTCAAGCATTAATGATCATGCACGGTTCGGATCGGATGCACATCTGCCGTTTCATCCAAGGCTTTACCGAACAGTGGCATGTTTTTATGCACACTTGCACCTTCGAATTCGTGGCACATGAGATATTAGTTTTATATGACCTGAAGATATACCTTCAGGGTATGAAACCGGTAGTTATACAGGGAAAACACAATGAAAAGCTGTTGCAGATTTAGACTTGCACTCAAATTAAAATAGACTATTTTACCATCTGTGATTTTAAATTGTTCCTTCTCATTATGTGTATGTGTGTATGTACGTGTATGTTTGTGTGTCTGAATCCATGGATAAAGGCAGTACATCCATGGATCAAAGAAGTCAGACAAATCTAACCTTCTTCTGATTTCCGAAAAGTATTTGACTCCGTACCACATCTACACTTACCAAAGGTACAATCATGTGGGGTATGCGACAGAACGTCTAAAATGACTAAGTGACTTCTCGTTGTCTCCTATGGGGGTGATTGGCTCTCTTTTACTAAAGGCTGCTTTAAATAAAGTTTAAATTTTCCTGGCCTTTCCACTGACGCAGTCAGAATTGGCGTAGCTGTATTAGTTATTGGATTACGGACAAAAGTATGCAAATTAATAAATAGTTAAAAATAAATGACAATAAAAAGTGTAAATCTTACCACTAACTACACCTCGTGTGTGATGTGTAATCATGTCTGCCAAAACATACTGCCTTGATAATAGAGCAGGTGTCTTGGATTAAGTGATACGCTGAATTTAATCTAAAGTTTATTACGGAATAATTAATTACGTTACGATACATGAGAATATCCCAATGAATGCCTACTGATGTGCGCTGCAAAGTGAGAACTCGATCTCTTTGGTACCATAAAAATTACAAAACTTAATATTTATTTATTAAATTTCAGGTAAACAAATCTCTTGAGCATTGCAACTTCCCAAGCACGTATGTCCGTCATGTCCGTTGCGTTTAAATCTTAAGGCCCCCGCAAACGATCAAACCTGTTTGACAAAATCGCTCTTATCTAGCCACGGATTTGCCAAACAAGCTCATACACATTCAAACAATATTTGTCAGTTTAAGCTCTCACTGAAGCAGACACAGTTCGTGCTCGTGTGTGTTCTGAGCGTAGTGGGTACGGCCACAAATGCAGACAAAGCAGGCTTGGCATTGACTTTGGCAATGTGCTTAAAGAAGAAGAAGAAAGAAACAAGATACTGGTCCAGCGAATGGCTTAAAATGAGAGATTTACACATGCAAATATGCTAAAGGAAATATTACTCTCAGAACCCGACGATGACATCAACTATCTTCGAATGGACAAAGAAACGTGTTTTAACTTATTAACTTATTATTATATTATAAACAGGGTCACCGTGGTCTAGGGGTAGCGTCTTTGGTTCATAATTAAAACGTCTTCGGTCTCGGGTTCGATCCCCGCCATTGCCTAAATTTTGATAAATAATCAGCATTGGCGGCCGAAGACTTCCGGCATAAGAAGTCAGCCTCATTCTGCCAACGGCCTTGTCAAAGAGGGCGGAGGAGTGGATAGAGGTTGTGATGTTATAAAATAAAAGTGATGTTGTTATTCAATGGAAAGTTGGAAATTGAGATTTAGCTTACTGTTTTATCAATCACAATTGGCGTAAGAATCATGGATTGACCATTGTCATAAAATATTGCATTATGAGATGTGATTAGTTTTTACTTGCAGTTTCGCGTGGCTTGAGGCAGTCACAACTAGCGTGCTATTGATTAAGAAGTTGCGTTATCGTCTTTCTAATTACTTCATGATCGTAGATACGATCATACCCGGTTGTGAAGTTATTGTTATGACAAAACAATTTCCTAAGGGACCAGAAAGTTCTTAAGGGCACAAAAACAACTGTAACATCACACAAAAGGGAAATTCAATATTAAAGCTGATGCAAGAAGACGATAAAACAGTTTTCTTTTTATCAATGTAACACGCACATTGGACTGCTGATCTTGGAGTCTGTAATATTAGCAAAATGCATAATTAAAATGAAAATAATACTGAGGAGATAATAGAAATGAGCACTGCTAAATGATTCAGTATTCCCAGAACAAATATTTATTATAACTAAAACATATATCGTACCTTAAGCTTAATACTACAATGACGGTAGATTTTTATGTTCATATCATGCCCATTGAGCGCTCTTTTATATAGCCATTGTCTTCTTTGAGTCACCAGTGCGTCGTCACGATAAGTTATAACAGTTCTTCTTACACTTCACTCAAACTTAGACGGAACACGTTTATATACATTTAGTAAAAATTAGATCAGACTACCACAAATCTGCGTCCGTCTTACTCGAGAAAAACAGTAAAAGTCTTTAGCGCTCAAGGCTTCATTTGTTCTCCAGCGAACAAAATAGTGAAGGATCGCATATCCATCCGTATTTTTCTGTTTTAATGAAGTCAAAAATAGCGAATATCACATTGCCTCCCATGAGGAGAGAGGGAATGACGAAGGATTACCTCGATCCTCATGTCCTCATGAGATATTCGTGATTTTTGGTGTGACATTTACATAATGTTACTGGCGTACAAAGTACATAAATTGAAATTACATTTATAAACATATATCAGATATTTATCATTTTTCAAAATAAAGTTTTTCATTCTTTGTTCATTAGTCACTTCATTCCATAATACCGAGATTAACATTTATGTGCATATTTAAGTTTGGTCCATATTTGCTTATAACAATAAGTGAACGTTCATTTCGCTCTTCAGGGGATAGAATTCAGAAATTACTTTCTCTTGAGCTTAACAACTAATACATGAGTACAGTGAGTGCTTATTTTCACTAAACTAGAGTGGACAATGTTCGAGCATCTGTTGACTCATTGTGGTTCAATTACAGTTTAATAACGTAGCACTACACTTCGTGATGCTTTCACTTTCTGTGTTAGCTGTCTACGGCGTTCATCATGCAGTACATCTGTCCTTTCCACTGTGGTGCCAGGAATTCAAGTGGCTTCCCGGGTTTTTATTTACAATATGAAACAGAAGAAGTGAAAAATTATTAGTATAACTTACAACCTATTGGATACATTTGTTAAGGATCGGGACTGGTCTGGAGTTTAGGGTCTTCCTATAATGCACATTCATTTTCTTTGTCCATCGAGAGACAGGATTATAATTCATTTTAGCAGTGTTCAGGAGTGCCGGTATTAATGGCTTCAAGGCCTGAGTAATCTAACAATCTACTTCTCACTCATCTTAACTTCAACTCAAGAAAATTGCTTAATTTACGTATGAAAATGTAGTCACACAAGTGTGCAAATGTCTTTCCTCCAGTATGTACGATGGAAGTCATGGCGGTTAGCAGTTTGAAGTTAGGATTGTTTCGTCACCCACACGTCAGCCACTCACAACGGCTGCACAGTGTTGCGTGAGCTACAATACTTAGTATCCGTTCGCGCTCAGGCTGTCACAGAGCTGCTGGTCGTCGATTGCTCCCTTTTTTTTTTTTTTTTTTTTTTTTTTTTAACTTCGTATCACACGAGTGCATCGATACAAACACCTCGCGCGCGTTTTTCATCGGAGGAGCCGGACACTGAAGCTGCCTCCATACTTCTCTGTCAACTGCCTCCCATGAGGCTCACAGGTAAGTGACGACGAATGTTTTAGCTGTCGCTGCACTTAGAACAACACTGAACTTTGCGTTGCACCTGTTGTCGTAGCCTTGACTTCTTTTTACACTTGCAGTACAACACTACCACTAGTATACAGTGAACAGTTATTTTTATTATGCACGTCGCACTTTGGTGTGCATCTTCACACAGCATTCGTGCTTAGTTCCTTCGCCGATAGAGTTCATTTACAAAACAATCAATTTTGCATGTTTCCTCCACTGGTATAGAAAGACTTATATTCTACTATTTACAAAAGATCACTTACGAGCTAATATTTACAATTAATGGTCACTCCTTTTGTTAAGTCCAGTGAACAACTGCTTTATGAATGGACTCTTTATATCTCAAGGTTTACTTTCACCAGTGAACCTAAAAATATTCTTTCAAACTTTCTTTTAAGGGCTCATCTCCTCATTATGAAAACTACAGGTTTCGCAACATTCGTTGCATTTATTCTTTAGTGCACCCAAGATCATTTTCTACTGCCACGCAGCATATCTACTACTTAACGAGTACACATTTAACGCTGAATCCTTTTTTTTGTGCTTTCCTTTGTGCTTTCCAAATTTTTTTTATATTTAAGGGCAGACTGGATAGCAATAGGTCTCCCTCTTCGCTTCATGTACTCAGCAATCGTTCTCTGTTAAAAAAAAATAGGGTAACGCGTGTCTACTATTTTTCGCATGAATGGAATTACCGGCAGTTCACTGGGTTTACGCAACCGGTCCATAACAAACATTACCAAAGCTAGCGAAGTTCATCACGCTACGTGTCTCATTTCTCATAAGCACTGCTTTGCTTCGAAGCACACGTGCCTTTTACAAGTCGACCCTTGGTCTGGGTTAATGAACCAGGATCAAAAGTAACGGGCACAAGGAAAATGGCTTTCATGTAAGGAGTGTCTTAGGAGACATTTTTGCAATAAAATCTGCACGTAAATAAAATTATCATAATAAACATAGGCACATATATAAATTTCAACCTATTTCATTACAGCATGCTTTGCTACTTCTACGTCTTACTCTGGTTATAGTCAATATTAAGTTTAAATATCACTGCATTGCTTGTTCTTTTGATTAGCCTTCAATTAGGGTATTGAATGGTCGCTAGATTACACTACAAATCTTCTGAAGATCTTTACTTGGATTTATTTATGATACAGAGGGCTTGCTGTGTGGTTATTTAGTACCTTGATTCTACTGAGATCAATTCGTCAGCTAACATTCCTCATATACTCTTTACATTGGGCTCAGATCACAGAGAAATAGTTTACTTTCATAGCAATTAGTGGCCTCGTGGAGTACTGACGCTACATTATTGATGCTTCATGGTTTGCCTCTATTTGTACTGTATTTCACCTAACTTAGTTTACTACAGCTTATTGTCTCCTTGCGTGAACACATGTGGGTTACCACTTGTTTTTCCATTTAACAGCACGCTTTAACTGAACTTTAAGCTATTTCTTCTACTCCTGTCCACTGTCTGGACTGTTTGAACATGTACCTTTACTTTTTTTTTTTTTAAGCAGGTAATTTGGGCTTTTACAACAAAATTTCAAGTACTTACATCACTAAATATAAATCTATAAATCTTCTTGTACCTTGAGAGAAGTGCTTATTTACGCATCCTCCTCCATTTCTCACCTTTACATATTTATATAGATCCGGGCAATCACCTCGCAAGCACTTTTTTTTCTTAATACTAACTTAAAATTAAATTGAAATTCCTGGTGCAACCTCAATTTCCTGCTTCAGCTTGTTGAAGAAATATCAGTTCATGTCCATCACTATAAACAATTTTTCCATACATAGCATTTAATACTTAAAGATGACATGGAGTAGCCGTTACCATGTAGTCAGTGCGCTGTTCAACACAATACTTATCATTAACAGTTCACACAAGGGAATTTCCAGTAAGCAAGAATTCATTTCCACGACAGTATTTAACCACTACCATTATAAAATTTCTTTAAGTCTTGGTGGTGAAATAAGCCTTTTACTCTCCCCGTAGCCGGGTCAGTTAATAAATAACTCCCTATGTGCGGTTTCCTTAAAATAAGGTAAGGACCTTGGTAAATGTGTTGCCACTTGCGATTTTTTTTACATAGTAAGGATGGCTTGAAATGAGTCTTCAGTAATACCTTTTCACCTACATGGTAATTTACAACTTTGTTTACTTTTTTATCATAGCCTTTCTTCCTTAATTGAGCATTGGTGGTAATGGAACTTAAAGCTTCTCGAATTTTGACATCTAGATCTACCTCAGGGCTAGGTATCTTGGGAAGAGGGTCAACCCACTCATTCTGTTCCTTCTTTCGAGATATCAGCTCGTGTGGAGTAAAACCTGTGGAAGTGTGTGGCAAATTATTAACTAACTCCTCAAAAGGTGTCACAAAATCAACCCAACGAGTTTGCTTGTCTGGAATGTACGTCCGAACAAATCTGTTAAACTTCTTGAAGATCCGCTCAGTCAAATTCAACTGAGGCCTAAAACGTGATATTAAGATCTGCTTGACATTGTGATGGGCCAAAAACTCACGCCATTTGCGGCAAGTAAAGTTGGATGCATTATCTGAAAGTATAGATTCGGGGACTCCGAATCGAGGGAAATAGTCATTTTCAAGACAGCGTATAATAGGCGGAGCACAAGATGTCTTCATAACATACATTCGAACGATTTTGTGAAGTTGTCGAGAACAGCAACGAGGTATTTGACACCTCCCCTACCCATCGGTAGAGGGCCAGCCAGGTCAATGCTAATGAGCTGATTAGGTCTTTCTGCGATGATCGGATTCAATGGAATTAAAGTAGGAATATTCAGAGCTTTCGCCTTTTGGCAGATGACACAGAATTTTAGCAATTTGTGTATCCGACGATGTAGGTTGGGCACATAACAGTAAGTAGCAATCTTCTTTTTACACTTCTCTGGACCATAGTGGCCCCAAGAAATGTGGGTATACCACAAAAGATGTTCGACAAAACTGCTAGGTATACAAACAAGCCAGTTGTCTGATGACACAGAGGTACGATGAAATAATACCTGATTATGAATCTTGAAGAATTTGGACAACTTATGGTTTGGATTTTCTTGAAGAAGTCTGATTATTTTTCCCCACTTAGGATCTGTGCTCTGTAGTGTCTGGATTTGCTTGCACAGTTCCAAGAAATATTTTCTATGAATGGGATCCTGCATAAGAAGAACTTTGTAATTCGACATCTGTTCTACCAACTCACTTGTCTCAGGCAGACCTTCTGGTGAACGAGAAAGTGCGTCTGCAATAATGTTATCCTTGCCCTTTATATACACAATATCAAAGTCGTATTCTTGCAAAAATAAACACCACCTGGTCAGGCGCGGATGTTGTAATTTACAGGTCAAAAGATACGAAAGTGCTTGATGGTCCGTAAATACTTTTATCTTTCTGCCAAAAATGTAATAATTAAACCTCTTGAAGGCCCAAATAACTGCAAGTGCCTCCAGCTCAGTAACTGAATAGGACTTTTCACATTCTGTTAAGACCCTACTCGCAAAACTAATCACTCTGATCTGCTCTGTTTCGTCTACTAATTCAATCTGAAACAAACAAGATCCAATTCCAACAAACGAAGCGTCTGAGGTGATACAAAATTCTTCGTCCATTTGTGGATGACAGAGAATGTTATTGTTTAAAAGACCATCTTTAATTGCCTGAAAAGCTTTCTGACACTCTGGTGTCCAAATCCAATGCGTACTTTTCTTGAGAAGATTGTGCAAAGCGGGATTGTTCATTACTTGACCAGACAGAAATCGTCGAAAGAAAGACGAAAAACCAATAAATCCTCTTAGTTGCCTCTTAGTTACCGGTGTAGGGAAATTCTTAATCGCAGACAACTTTTCCGGATCGGTTTTAATCCCTTCAGGTGTAATCACATGACCTAAAAACTTTACCTCACCTTTTCCAAATTTTGACTTTTTCAGATTTGCTGTAACACCATGTTCTTGAAATCTCTGAAACACCTTTCGTAGAATAGCTAAATGATCTTCCCAGTTCTTAGTGGCTATCAACACGTCATCTACATAAACAGTTACCTCATCCAGAAGTTCAGGTCCTAACACAAAATCGAGAGCAGAAATAAATATTCCCGAGCTTACATTTAAACCAAAAGGCATGACCTTAAACTGATATGAGCGGCCGGCAAATATAAAAGCAGTATATTTTCTGGATTCCTTGGCCAATTTCACCTGCCAATAGCTACTTCTTAAATCAAGTGTACTCAAAAATCTAATGCCATGAAATTTTTACAAGTGCTCCTCAAGTGCTTCAGGTCGAGTCCTTATCGGTACAATTATTTTGTTTATTGATCTGGCGTCCAGTACTAGTCTGACACTACCGTCCTGTTTAAGTACAGACAACAAGGGACTTGAGTACGGCGAATTCGATAACTCGATAACATCCCAACACAGCATTTTCCTAATCTCATGCTTTACAGCTTCTCGTCGGGCGTAGGGTACTGAATAGCTTGCTTTGCAGAACGTTGAGTGGGGAAGCACTTCCATTTTATACTCGAACCCTTTTATTACTCCTGGTTTCTTTGAAAAGATTTTCTTGTAACTTACTAATAAATGGAACAACTCATATTTCTGCTCCCCCCTGAGTTCAGTCGATTCCTTGGCTTTAGCATCGATCTCGTCTTTGGCAGGAAGTAAGTCTTCATACTCATTGTCATTTATGTCATCCCATTTAGTCAGGTTATTTGTCTGATCAAAGCACGGTTTGCCTGTCCTCTGTCGTCTCCAAACCTGATGCAATGTCAACACTGCCTTCACCTTACTCCTTAACAAGTTAACAACAACTTGTTGTTGATTTACGATAAAGGTACACACTCCAGATTCAATATCTATCACTGCTTTTGTTTGTCGAAGAAACTCCATCCCCAAGAGACATGGAACTGACAAGTTCTTTACTATTAGAAAGTGGCAAAAAAAAAAAAACAGATTCTATCTGCAGTTGAAGCTGCGTCTGTAAACTAACTCTCTGTTTCAATGGACCAATCGCTCCCGATATGGAGCAGCCCTGAATCGGCAATGATAAAACTTTTGAAACAGAAGACACCTGTCTGAAGAGACATGATGACATGACATTGATGTTTGCTCCTGTATCAACAATGGCTGTGACAGGAATGTTGGCAATAGAAATATTAATCGAAGCCTGGACCTGTTCATCATAAATGTCATTAATGTCTTGAGCTTGTATGTCAGGTGCAAGGTCATCTCGTAAGTCGGTCTCATGGTCGTACCGTATCGCATTAACATACTCAGAATCAGAGTATTCGTTAGTACCCCCACTGGAACCGGCAGCAACCTCTAGGAGGCTGAAAGGCGCTGCCTCTAATTTTCCGCAGGATGTTTAACCTGTTTGTCATTCATGGCCTTAAGTGTTTGTTCCGTTTCATATTGGTGCTGGTTATGTGGTACAAATGTCGGTGTAAAGGGGTAAAATCCACTGGGTGCATTCACTTGTGAATAGAATACTTGAGACGGCTGCTGTCGCCTGATCTTTCGGTTGCCGGCAAAACCATTTCCTTGTGAAGGAAAGTTCGCATTTGGTGCCGTTTGAAAATTGTTCCGCGGTCCTCTATCCTGTGAAAAGTTGTTCTGATGTTGTGCTGGGTGGCCTCCGCCTTGCCCATGCCACTTGCTATTTTTCGACCTATAACTTTGATTGTACACTGGCCCATTTGAAAAATTACCACTAGTTTGTGGAGAATTTCCATAGTGCTCAGGCGCAGAATTAAAGGGTGGGTTTCCGTACTGATGTTGTACCTGGTGGTTGTAAATTGGGTGGTATCTCTGCTGATTTCTGTAATTGGTTTTCTGCTTCCGTTTAAAGTTATTGCCGTTTGCGTTTTGATAACCGCTGGCAGGTTGGTAACAGCGGTCGCAGTAGCTCGCTCTCTCCTTCAGCGCATTGTTGTCCGCATGCGATGAATTCTGCTGGCTGCCAGGGAAGAATTTGCCGCTGCCAACCTTGGAGCGCACATCCTCGCTAATTAAATCTAAGGAATCCAGCACAGAAAGGAATACATCCGTGTCTTCTTCGGACACATTTACTAGTTTCTCTCTAATAGACACAGGGAGTTTGCTTTTGAGAATCATAATTACGTCCTTGGAAGAAATCGGAGAATCCCAGAATTTAATTTTTGCTAGATACTTCTCGAAGTATCGCCGGAGACTTCCATGCTTCTCATTGAAAATTTCCGCACCATACACCTCCTTCCTTAATCTTTGCTGTACCCCATTACTCCAAAATTTTGCCAAGAACATTTTCTCAAACTCTTCATAATTCCTACACGTGTCTACCATTTCCGTTCCCCATAACGCTGCATCACCAGAAATAAAGCCAGTGACGAACTGAATACGCTGTCTGTCTGTCCAGCTCCTGGGAAATATGCCGGAAAAATTCTTTAGGAACACGATGGGGTGTATTTCTCGCTTCTGCGGATGAAAAACAGGAAAAGTGCGATGCTTAATCACACTTTCCTCTTGCATTAAACTCACAATTGTGGGCGGATCATTTAGTTTCCCCACTCTGGACTCAACAGGACTGTTGTTTTGCATGTAATCAGGCGGTGAACGATAAGGAGTTGACTGACATTCGTCACCGTCTAAAGAGATGTTCCCTATAGTTTGCGTATGTGTGTGCGGATTTTCTACCCAGTTCCTCAGCATTCTGACTTCGTCCACTACTTGCTGCTTCCACTCGGGAAGATTCCGTGTAAGTGTCCTCCGAATCTGTCCCAATTCAGAAACCACTGTGTCTCCCGACTTACCAGGAGCAGCTAAGATTTCATAAGTTACATCCTTGACAGTCTCCCTAAGCTCCTCTCTGACCTTCTTTTCGATAAAAATATCTTTACCCTTTATCCATTCACCGTAGTGTTCCGACAATGCCTCTGCGTGTGCTTTCACGGTGCTCTTAACCTGTTCTTCAATATTGATTGAGTCTATCTGCCTCGACAGATCCTCCACTACACCTTCAATGTCAGATACTGCATTTCTAACTGAGTTTATTTCTTTGGTAGCTGCCTGAATTTTTGTGTTTAATGTTCCAGATACTTCAGCTATTTCAACTTTTCACCTGTTTCTGCATTTTCTGAATTTGATCACTGATCTTAGTTTGCACCTCACCCAAATGGCTATTTAATTCAGCCGTAATTTCTTTATGCAGATCTGTTTTGATTGTGCCTAGCTGTGTTTTTAATGATTCGCTTACAGCATCTAATCGGACGTTAACAGCCTCAATTTGCGTTTTTACTGATTCGCTTACAGCATCTAATCGGGCGTTAACAGTCTCAATTTGTGTTTTTACTGACACGCTTACAGCATCTAATCGGGTGTCAACAGTCTCATTTTGTGTTTTTATAGTCTCATTTACTGCGTCAAACTGTTGTTTCAGCATTTCCATTAACGCACCGAGGTCATTTGTAGCTGCAGCGGGAAGAGTTTGGACTTTAGGGTCACTTTCCCCTGTTACAGACATGGTTAGTTGAGTTTCCACACGGGAACATACCGTTCGCGATCGTAAAGGATATGGAATACTATTAACGTCTTCACTCCCGTCTCCTGTTGTCACCTGTCTCTGTTTACTATCTGCCATTTTCGTCAGTAAATCACGTGCTACGCAAGGCTTTCGTCATTTGTCAGTGACGTGGTGAGTCCGCTAAGAGCACCACTCTCGCGTGAGCAACAAATGAAATTCTATCTGGCGAGAAGACAAGATGGAACCTAACTGTTTCAGACAAATGAATGAAGATGCTCTTCACTGCAAATTGCGCACACTATCCACCATGTTGAAAATGCAATACAGCTATGCTAACAATGGGGAGAAATAATTTATATTATCAGACTACGAAGAATTTTACTATGAGAGATAAAATAAAGCAGATTTTCTATAGCGGGAAGGAGATAGAAAGGATGTGGATCGACTTGGAAAAGCAACGTTGCTACTGAAGCACTACACTGCGTATGCAAAATTCTGACTTACTTTTTGATGGCTTGATTACCGCTATGTTGTCTCAGCAAATTCACGTCTCTTTTCTTTTCTTTTCTCTCGGTAATTAAACTGCGATATTGACCAGCATATTATCCGTTATTCTCACAGAGAGATGATGTGTACATGAAACGACAGAACATTTATTAACACAAGCACATAGAAAATTTTCCAAGAATTTTAACTAATTTTTGGTCAAGTCCCTGTTCGGGCGCCAAGTGTGATGTTACAAAATAAAAGTGATGTTGTTATTCAATGGAAAGTTGGAAATTGAGATTTAGCTTACTGTTTTATCAATCACAATTGGCGTAAGAATCATGGATTGACCATTGTCATAAAATATTGCATTATGAGATGTGATTAGTTTTTACTTGCAGTTTCGCGTGGCTTGAGGCAGTCACAACTAGCGTGCTATTGATTAAGAAGTTGCGTTATCGTCTTTCTAATTACTTCATGATCGTAGATACGATCATACCCGGTTGTGAAGTTATTGTTATGACAAAACAATTTCCTAAGGGACCAGAAAGTTCTTAAGGGCGCAAAAACAACTGTAACATCACACAAAAGGGAAATTCAATATTAAAGCTGATGCAAGAAGACGATAAAACAGTTTTCTTTTTATCAATGTAACACGCACATTGGACTGCTGATCTTGGAGTCTGTAATATTAGCAAAATGCATAATTAAAATGAAAATAATACTGAGGAGATAATAGAAATGAGCACTGCTAAATGATTCAGTATTCCCAGAACAAATATTTATTATAACTAAAACATATATCGTACCTTAAGCTTAATACTACAATGACGGTAGATTTTTATGTTCATATCATGTCCATTGAGCGCTCTTTTATATAGCCATTGTCTTCTTTGAGTCACCCGTGCGTCGTCACGATAAGTTATAACAGTTCTTCTTACACTTCACTCAAACTTAGACGGAACACGTTTATATGCATTTAGTAAAAATTAGATCAGACTACCACAAATCTGTGTCCGTCTTACTCGAGAAAAACAGTAAAAGTCTTTAGCGCTCAAGGCTTCATTTGTTCTCCAGCGAACAAAATAGTGAAGGATCGCATATCCATCCGTATTTTTCTGTTTTAATGAAGTCAAAAATAGCGAATATCACAAGGTTCAGGGCACTCTCTTGTCCTAGGGATGGGAAATTGCCCCTAAAGGCGGAAGAATCAGCAATGATCAACGACATGAAGATGCAGAAGGCAACGGAAACCGCTGCATTAAAGATACGTAACTTGTATCCACAGGACATGTGGCCTGTAATTGAAGAAGTGTCATGATGATCTCTCCATTGGCAAAAGACTCCGGAATAGTCCCCCATTCGGATCTCCGGGAGGGGACTGCCAAGGGGGAGATTACCGCGAGAAAAAGACTGAATAATCAGCGAAAGGATAACGTTCTACGAGTCGGGGCGTGGAATGTCAGAAGCTTGAACGTGGTAGGGAAACTAGAAAATCTGAAAAGGGAAATGCAAAGGCTCAATCGAGATATAGTAGGGGTCAGTGAAGTGAAGTGGAAGGAAGACAAGGATTTCTGGTCAGATGAGTATCGGGTAATATCAACAGCAGCAGAAAATGGTATAACAGGTGTAGGATTCGTTATGAGTAGGAAGGTAGGGCAGAGGGTGTGTTACTGTGAACAGTTCAGTGACCGGGTTGTTCTAATCAGAATCGACAGCAGACCAACACCGACAACGATAGTTCAGGTATACATGCCGACGTCGCAAGCTGAAGATGAACGGATAGAGAAAGTGTATGAGGATATTGAAAGGGCAATGCAGTATGTAAAGGGGGACGAAAATCTAATAGTCATGGGCGACTGGAATGCAGTTGTAGGGAAGGAGTAGAAGAAAAGGTTACAGGAGAATATGGGCTTTGGACAAGGAATGAAAGAGGAGAAAGACTAATAAAGTTCTGTAACAAGTTTCAGCTAGTAATAGCGAATACCCTGTTCAAGAATCACAAGAGGAGGAGGTATACTTGGAAAAGGCCGGGAGATACGGGAAGTTTTCAATTAGATTACATCATGGTCAGACAGAGATTCCGAAATCAGATACTGGATTGTAAGGCGTACCCAGGAGCAGATATAGACTCAGATTACAATACAGTAGTGATGAAGAGTAGGCTGAAATTCAAGACATTAGTCAGGAAGAATCAATACACAAATAAGTGGGATACGGAAGTACTAAGGAATGACGAGATACGTTTGAAGTTCTCTAACGCTATAGATACAGCAATAAGGAATAGCGCAGTAGGCAGTACAGTTGAAGAGGAATGGACATCTCTAAAAAGGGCCATCACAGAGGTTCGGAAGGAAAACATAGATACAAAGAAGGTAGCTGCGAAGAAACCATGGGTAACAGAAGAAATACTTCAGTTGATTGATGAAAGGAGGAAGTACAAACATGTTCCGGGAAAATCAGGAATACAGAAATACAAGTCGCTGAGGAATGAAATAAATAGGAAGTGCAGGGAAGCTAAGACGAAATGGCTACAGGAAAAATGTGAAGACGTCGAAAAAGATATGATTGTCGGAAGAACAGACTCAGCATACAGGAAAGTCAAAACAACCTTTGGTGTCATTAAAAGCAACGGCGGTAACATTAAGAGTGCAACGGGAATTCCACTGTTAAATGCAGAGGAGAGAGAAGATAGGTGGAAAGAATACATTGAAAGCCTCTATGAGGGTGAAGATTTGTCTGATGTGATAGAAGAGATAGGGGATCCAGTATTAGAATCGGAATTTAAAAGAGCTTTGGAGGACTTACGGTCAAATAGGGCAGAAGGGATAGATGACATTCCATCAGAATTTCTAAAATCATTGGGGGAAGTGGCAACAAAACGACTATTCACGTTGGTGTGTAGAATATACGAGTCTGGCGACATACCATCTGACTTTCGGAAAAGCATCACCCACACAATTCCGAAGACGGCAAGAGCTGACAAGTGTGAGAATTATCGCACAATCAGCTTAACAGCTCATGCACCGAAGCTGCTTACAAGAATAATATACAGAAGAATGGAAAAGAAAATTGAGAATGCGCTAGATGACGATCAGTTTGGGTTTAGGAAAAGTAAAGGGACGAGAGAGTCAATTCTGGCGTTACGGCTAATAATGGAAGCAAGGCTAAAGAAAAATCAAGACACTTTCATAGGATTTGTCGACCTGGAAAAAGCGTTCGACAATATAAAATGGTGCAAGCTGTTCGAGATTCTGAAAAAAGTAGGGGTAAGCTATAGGGAGAGACGGGTCATATACAATATGTACAACAACCAAGAGGGCATAATAAGAGTGGACGATCAGAACGAAGTGCTCGTATTAAGAAGGGTGTAAGACAAGGCTGTAGCCTTTCGCCCCTACTCTTCAATCTGTACATCGAGGAAGCAATGATGGAAATAAAAGAAAGGTTCAGGAGTGGAATTAAAATACAAGGTGAAAGGATATCAATGATACGATTCGCTGATGACATTGCTATCCTGAGTGAAAGTGAAGAAGAATTAAATGATCTGCTGAACGGAATGAACAGTCTAATGATTACACAGTATGGTTTGAGAGTAAATCGTAGAAAGACGAAGGTAATGAGAAGTAGTAGAAATGAGAACAGCGAGCAACTTAACATCAGGATTGATGGTCACGAAGTCAATGAAGTTAAGGAATTCTGCTACCTAGGTAGTAAAATAACCAAGGACGGACGGAGCAAGGAGGACATCAAAAGCAGACTCGCTATGGCAAAAAAGGCATTTCTGGCCAAGAGAAGTCTACTAATATCGAATACCGGCCTTAATTTGAGGAAGAAATTTCTGAGGATGTACGTCTGGAGTACAGCATTGTATGGTAGTGAAACATGGACTGTGGGAAAACCGGAACAGAAGAGAATCGAAACATTTGAGATGTGGTGGTATGGACGAATGTTGAAAATTAGGTGGACTGATAAGGTAAGGAATGAGGAGGTTCTACGCAGAATCGGAGAGGAAAGGAATATGTGGAAAACACTGATGAGGAGAAGGGAAAGGATGATAGGACATCTGCTAAGACATGAGGGAATGACTTCCATGGTACTAGAGGGAGCTGTAGAGGGCAAAAACTGTAGAGGAAGACAGAGATTGGAATACGTCAAGCAAATAATTGAGGACGTAGGTTGCAAGTGCTACTCTGAGATGAAGAGGTTAGCACAGGAAAGGAATTCGTGGCGGGCCGCATCAAACTAGTCAGTAGACTGATGACCAAAAAAAAAAGTTATACGAGGCCGTTGGGATCCAGCACGGCGTTCCGTATTACCCTCCTAAACCCATCGATTCCATTTCTGCTAACAGTCATTGGATCTCGACCAACGCGAGGAGCAATGTCGCGATACGATAAACCGCAATCGCGATAGGCTACAATCTGACCTTTATCAAAGTTGGAAACGTGTTGGTACGCATTTCTCCTCCTTACACGAGGCATCACAACAACGTTTCACCAGGCAACGCCGGTCAACTGCTGTTTGTGTATGAGAAATCGGTTGGAGACTTTCCTCATGTCAGCACGTTGTAGGTGTCGCCACCGGCGCCAACCTTGTGTGAATGCTCTGAAAAGCTAATCATTTGCATATTACAGCATCTTCTTCCTGTCAGTGAAATTTCGCGTCTGTAGCACGTCATCTTCGTGGTGTAGCAATTTTAATGGCCAGTAGTGTAATACTAAACGCCGGCAGACAGGTATGCAACGTACACATGAAATTAGTTCTAAGGGCAATGTTGACAACGACAACAGTAAAAGACAAGTAACAAAGAGTAAGAAACTCAAACTGTCGAGTGAAATATTGTGGTTAAAACTGAGCATTGGTCTATATTTAAAGGAAGCATAGCATTAGTAGTGTTATCTCACTGTATCTTTGAATCTCCGTTGTATTGTATGTCTTAGAATAAGCAAAGTAACACTATGGCCGAAACTAAAGGGCAAATAATTAATATCTGATAGGAACTGAAAAAAAAAAACGTATCACTAAATGTGACGTAATTACGAGATAAGACTTATTAGGGAACAGAAGTATTTAGATACTTCTGGATTAACGAGTGATGCAGTAGAGTAATGAAAAAGCTGACAGGGCTTCTAGTCGCCGGTCAGGCTGAAACGCGGACACGCTGGGTAATAGCGTGAGTCAAGGACTAATAGGTCGTTAGGGACAGCTGGTTGCTAATGGGCAAGGAAGTTCGGAGAGTATGTTAGGAGCAATGCTCTTGGAGTAAACAAACAATGAGACTGTTCGGATTTTAAACAGCTACGAATAAAGAGACGTACGATGATTATAAACAAATATATATTATCATGTGTAAAATAATCGTGTGTGTTTCAGGTTTCTTGTTCAGATTGATTAGGACATTAGTTTAAGCTATTTTGTATCGCTACATGAAATGGTACGATTCCTATATACTGATGTTAGAGACGGGAGGCATGGACTCACAGTTACTGTAACAAGGACAAGTTTGGCAAATCTGAAGTTATGCAATTCGGAACCACACTTCAGTCAACGGAATGAAGCCTGTGTGTTGCGACTGAGGGTTGTCTGCGTCTGTTTATCTCAGCTGTGTGAGAGGAAATTTGATTCTTCGTCTCCACGTCAATAAGAAATGCCAATACAGGTTTTTGTTTTTTTTATTATATTAAATGGAAGTCTGTATGAAGCAAAAAAATTATTTAGATGTATTGAAATGACATCAGTGAACCTGTATGTAAGTGATGATGAGAGTGTAAAGACGTCTGAAGAAAGGAACTGTTGTTTGTTTAAAAAAAGCTTAATGGACAGGATTGGGCCGTCAGAGTGATTCTTGTATAAAAATCCTCTCTTAAAGTTTTTTTCATAACGCAAGTAAGTCAAATAATAGACTGATAATACACTGCCAATAACTTATGAGAGTACAATAAAGAAAGCTGTGCAACTAGTGTTAATGGTTTTACGAAATGCAGATCGGAAGCGACTGTTATTATTAAGAGGTATATCTAATCTTGAATTATATATATATAATGATCATTACTAATTTAAGTTATATGAATGTATATCAAAATACAAATAACATTAACTGAATAACATGACTTTTGACGGATATTCACTTTTAACTTTATAAAAACTTAGTAAACTTACGTATTTCCAAATTGAGCATTGTCTTCGAGAACACGCCAATTTTTGGAAATCTGAGAAGGACGGGAATGTATGATATTTCTGATTGTAGTAGCCATCATATTAACTCCAAGATTTTGCATATGACGAAACAGTGTTGTGGGGCACCATTAGCAGTTGGTACCGTTCTCGTGAGAAAGACCGCCAGAACTGTAGTCTATCAATGCGACTAATATGTTCGGAGGCTGCGCGTCAAAATGCTAACTTTCCTTCATTGATATTTTAATAACGATGCATTAAACTTATTTAACATTCTGTAATTAGAATCTCTAAATATCTAGGTATCGCCTATTTGTTTCAAAGTGGCTCGTGAGAATACATTCAGGGTGTTCACAAACTTTTAGATTCAGATAAATATGAGTATGAAGTTAACAACGTGTACCACATAACAGTTATGTCCTATACGTAATAACAGTAATAATAACATGCATACCTCGCCTGAAAAAAAAAAAGAATTATTTTGGTTCCTCTTTGCTGGTTTGTATATGAGTAAGTACAGTTTAGAGCAAGATGAAAATATTATTTAAGCTTTAGCTAGTATCCGTTTCGTATTTTGTGTTAAAGTTGCAGCTTTTTTATTTTTTGGAGAAATGTACAAGATCCCTAATGCATGTATCAGTTATCGCATTAACTTCCAGGCTGAGAATCAGATATTCTTACGTTGCACTAACGCAACAGCTTACGTTTATTATACACTTCTTTGTGAAATATTTGCCTGCAGTCGCGCTTATTTGATTTCGTCACTTTCTCAGTCAACAGATTGGATCTGGGAGGCCCTAGTTTCTTGCCACTAACTTTTGCTGGTAATGTTCTTTTCTGTTATCACTTAAAACACATTCTGCAGAGTTCATGACGACACTAAACACGAAAGCCGATTCCTGCACAGTAAACAAGCAACTCCAAACACAAACTGCCGTTTGCGGAAATGATGAAATTCTAGCAGTGTGAGAGAGGACAAGCTAATCTCTCACCTATTTTTCATTTAAGGAAAATTATTAAAGATTTTTTTACATCCTGATGCACCTTGAGCGAGACTCTAGAAAGTTAACAGCCTGAGCAGACATTCATGGAGCCTGGTAGGGCGCTAAAAGCACGAGGTATTTTTATGGTTCTTAGCCCATAGAAACGGCATGTTTGGAGTTGGAAGCAATAGGTGGCGAGCCCATCCCTCAGTAAATATTGCCGGACTGGCCCACAGCCATACAGGGCAGACAGGGCAGCCCTCTTGTCGAGACAGGTCTTCAGCAGAACAATGCCACTACACCTGCATTGGCGCCGACCGAAGGCTCGGCTGGCTGCGATGGACTGAAGGGACGCTTCTACACAGTGGAGCCGTAAAGCGTGCATTGTGTGCAGAGCTACACATAACAAAAATTCACAAGTTTTCGTGTTCGCCGCTACTACAAATAGGCCTGTGACCCACTTCCATTGGCGTCTTACTTTCTAAGCGACTGTGCTTCACTCGGCTTGGAGTTCCCTCAGTCGGCTTCAAGTTGCTGAGTACTCACCGGATGTGACCTAACGGGTGTGTGACTCGTCATGACAACACAGTGGGATGTGCAGTGAGTAGAGTTGCAAAACTACCGTATGCTACGGTAGACTGTCATAATTAAGTGTAGACTACTGTAGTTCTCTTAGTCACTTCGGGATATAACTGCGTTACCTTTACTTTATTAGGTGCAGTGCATATCTATCGGGTATTACCTCATTTCGATCGCTTTATTTGCATATGCGATAAGTCTCTCACTAGATTTCCCTAGAAATCGGAAGCGGTGAACCGTCTAGAAACTGAGTGAGGATATACAGGGTAGGGAAAATAAAAAACTGGCCCAGAGTTCCAGGATACAAAGAATCACAGCAGAGAAAAGGAAATACAGTACTATCGTGACAACAGAAGATGCTGAAAGAGACCATCATTCATGTCTTGGCACTTGTGCAGGAACGTTTCGGAGTGTTTTTTGACTTGTTCAAAACAGATCCTGTCTGTCGCCATTTTCGGACTAAACATTGCATGCCGCTCTTTGCTGCCGCTTTGACACCACTAAACTTCTCAGCAAATAACTGACCACACCGTTTCTATGACTTTTTTTATCACGTAACATTCCACAACGGACGCCCGCTCCTCCACTGCGAATACCATCGTCTCCTTTGCACTGCTCCCCTCACACAGACACAGCCCACACTACGGTCTGAACCGGCGTGGACTATGTGACAGGCGTAAAGGTAGTGTGGGCCTCACATAGTGAGCTTATATGCTTACATTCTTGTCCAATCGTATCCACTAGTCGAGGCCACTTATTTGTCCTTCCCTGTACAAGGGCTGGGTAACCTATGTAACATTTGTGTTCTACAGGGATCTGCCTGTTACTTAAAAACAAAGAATACTTATAACAAAATTTGAAATTGAAACTTCCTGGCAGATTAAAACTGTGTGCCGGACCGAGACTCGAACTCTGGACCTTTCATATCAGCGCACACTCCGCTGCAGAGTGAAAGTCTCATTCTGGAAATTTGAAATTGTCTGTGTTTAACTGAGGTTTTATTCGAAAATTGTTAATTTGTAACGTGAAACAGAAGGATGTTTTACTGAAAATGAGAAAAAAACACTACAGATTTATCATTTAGCACTAGGAAATGTCATTTCCTAAAAAAAATAAAATGTAAATTAAAAAAAAAACAGTGCAAAACAAAAACAAATCAAACGTAGCTTCAATACCACTCCGAGCTTATATAAGATATATTTCTGTTAATCATCAACAACTTTAGCACTCATCAATCATAGCAAGAAACTCTTGCCTTCGATGTTGATGAAGAGCGTCAGAGTACAAAGTAACAATAATTATATAGACTTTTTAATATTTGTGAATGTAAACTGCGCTCGCATCAGAAGTAATTGCTTTGGTAACATAAAAGCGCAGAAGTTAAGCGATCAACTAACTTTTTATTATTTACAAATTTCGAGGATATAAAATACCCTATGAACTAACACCGAGCGATATGCGGTTCTAATTATGTGCTAAAAAAGCCAACAGAACTCATCGGCTACCAGTTGCTATCACGCAATCATTTATGTTTCTTTCGCTAGTGCTACCAATACTACCGGTAAACATGCCAGTTACTATGTCGTTTTCGTATTGTATCAAATCTACCGAATAGTAAGTTTGGTAGTGCCCACCCGGGTTCCCAGGTTCGATTCCCGGCGGGGTCGGAGATTTTCTCTGCCTCGTGATGGCTGGGTGTTGTGTGATGTCCTTAAGTTAGTTAGGTTTAAGTAGTTCTAAGTCCTAGGGGACTGATGACCATAGATGTTAAGTCCCATAGTGCTCAGAGCCATTTGAACCATTTGGTAGTGCCCAACTGTAGTAGTGATGGTAAAGGAAACGCATCCTCCTATTGCACTCAGCGCCTTGTAAGCCTATGTGTAACAGGCATAGCTCAGTGATTACCACGAACAGGCGCCTGTACCATTAAGTAAATTATGAAACTTCCTGGCAGATTAAAACTGTGTGCCCGACCGAGACTCGAACTCGGGACCTTTGCCTTTCGCGGGCAAGTGCTCTACCATCTGAGCTACCGAAGCACTACTCACACCAGGTACTCACAGCTTTACTTCTGCCAGTACCTCGTCTCCTACCTTCCAAACTTTACAGAAGCTCTCCTGCGAACCTTGCAGAACTAGCACTCCTGAAAGAAAGGATGCTGCGGAGACATGGCTTAGCCACAGCCTGGGGGATGTTTCCAGAATGAGATTTCCACTCTGCAGCGGAGTGTGCGCTTATATGAAACTGTGAGTACCGGGCGTGAGTCGTGCTTCGGTAGCTCAGATGGTAGAGCACTTGCCCGCGAAAGGCAAAGGTCCCGAGTTCGAGTCTCGGTCGGGCACACAGTTTTAATCTGCCAGGAAGTTTCATATCAGCGCACACTCCGCTGCAGAGTGGAAATCTCATTCTGGAAGTGAAGTTATGTCGGTTATCTTCAGCAACTTCCGCTAAGTTATGCCAAGTTCATTATCCCTCTCTCTCGTAGACAGTAGGCGAGTAAAGACTACATGTACCGACCACGTGCCTGCCGTTCTCTAGTTTTCAGACGACATAACCCTTATAAAGAATTTAAGCAGAAAAGTCGAAGTGACATTAAAACTGATTGTAGACATGGTAACTGTTATTATCTTAAATAAAGTAAGGCGAGAGTGAAGGAGAATCACAGATAGTAACATAACAACTTACGTGGCATTAAAAATTGGGGAACACACGCTAGTAGAATAAATGGAAGTGTTACTACTATACAAGATGATAGAGGTGAGAAAAATAACAAGGAATATGAGTACACATAGAGTGAATACAACCATAGAAAATTTTCTTCAGCACAAAAGTTCCGTTAGATTTAACAGCTGATATGAAACTGAGAAAGATGTTCGTGAAAATACACTGTATGTCTGGAGCACGGCACTGCGTGGATTTGAAATATATAAACATGACACTCGCAGAAGTAGAGTGGAAAATTGTAGACATACAACGATTAGAATACGCTTAAATGTTTATCGAGAATGTTGAGTCCACTACACAACTGTATGTAGAGTAAAATAAATGAAGTGCAAGAAACAGACAAAATCATATCAGATGAATGTGGGTTGAACTTTTCACATAGGATTGAACACGGGGGGCTGCGTCGAGCGTCAATCAGGAATTGTAGTAACTATAGCGATATCTATCACTGAACAGATGCCGCTATTGTAAACTGGCTCATTAATTATTATATCACTATAAATAAGAAATATAACGTGAAATGCTTAAAACGTACCTATCACAATAAAATAAATTCGAATACTTCACAGAGCCACTATTATCTACAGCATGGAGACAGAAGTATGGACACACCGTTATAAATGCATGCTTGAACGTAAATGCAGATACTAGCCGAGTTTGTAGATTGTACTGTTTATTTAACCACGAACGGCCCATGTACAGTGACCTCAATACTTTGTGTCAGACGTGGTTAGAACAATATTCTGTGTGTTTTGAGTGCATTAAGTCGCATCTAAGCGAATTCGAACGTGGGCAAATTGTCGATGCTCGTATGGTAGGTGCTTCGTAACCAAGGTGGACCAAGTGTTTGATGTTTCTACAGGTATTGTATTGAAGATTTACACTGGAGACCCAAAGAAACTTAAATGGCTCTGAGCACTATGGGACTCAACTGCTGAGGTCATTAGTCCCCTAGAACTTAGAACTAGTTAAACCTAACTAACCTAAGGACATCACAAATATCCATGCCCGAGGCAGGATTCGAACCTGCGACCGTAGCGGTCTTGCGGTTCCAGACTGCAGCGCCTTTAACCGCACGGCCACTTCGGCCGGCTCCCAAAGAAACTGGTACACCTGCCTAACATCGTGTAGGGCCCACTCGAGTATGCAGAAGTGCCGCAACACGAGCTGACATGGACTCGACTAATGTCTGAAGTAGTGCGGGAGGGAGTTGACACCACGAATGGGGCGGATATCTCTTCACGTTGCAAGTCATCCAAGATATGCTCATAATGTTCATACCTGGTGCGTTTGGTGGCCAGCGGAAGTGGTTAAATTCAGAAGTGTGTTCCTGGAGCCACTCTGTAGCTATTCTGGACGTTTGGGTTGTGGCATTGTTCTGCTAGTCCGTCGGAATGTACAATGGACATGAATGGATGCGGGTGATCAGACAGGATGCTTAGGTATGTGTCACCTGTCAGAATCGCATCTAGAAATATCAAGGGTCCCATATCACTCCAACTGCACACTCCCCACTCCTATACAGAGCCTCCGCCAGCTCGAACAGTCACCTGCTGACATGCAGGATCCATGGAGCCTTAAGATTGTGTCCATACCCGTACACGTCCATCCACTCGATACAATTTGAAAAGAGACTCGTACGACCAGGCAACATGTTTCCAGTCATCAACAGTCCAATGTCGGTGTTGACGGCCCCAGGCGAGCCGTAAAGCTTTGTGTCGTGCAGTCATCAAGGGTACACGAGTGGGCCTTCGGCTCCGAAAGCCCATATTGATGAGGTTTCGTTGAATGGTTTGCACGTTGTCACTTGTTGATGGCCCAGCATTGAAACCCTTTAGTAGTATGCAGAAGGGTTGCACTTCTATCACGTCGTACGATTCTCTTCAGTCGTCGTTGACCCCGTTCTGGCAGGATATTTTTCCGGCTGCAGCGATGTCGGAGATTTGATGTTTCACCGGACTGCTGATATTCACGATACACTCGTGAAATGGTTGTACTGAAAAATCTAAACTTTGTCGCTACCTCGGAGATGCTATGCCCTATCGATCGTGCGCATGCTATAGCACCACGTTCAGATTCACTTAAATCTTGATAGCCTGCCATTGTAGGAGGAGTAACCGATCTAACAACTGCGCAAGACACTTGTTGTCTCATTGTGCGATGCCGACAGCAGCGTCGTATTCTGCCTGTTTTTCATATTGCTGTATTTGAATACGCATGCCTGGACCAGTTTCTTTGGCGCTTCAGTGTATATCGAATACACGGAAAGCGGAAAAACATCATCCGCTAAACCATAACGCTGTCTAAACGCGTTTTGAGTGATCGCGACGGACGGTCATTGAAGCATGACAGCTGCAAAAGTGACTGCACGATTGAATATCGCACTCTTGAACCCAGTCAGACCCAAAACAATACGAGGGGAGTTCCATAAGCAAGGAATTGCAGCGCGAACTAGAATTCTAAAACCACTTATCAGCGATGCAATTGCTCGTCACGGGAAAATGTGGCGCGGAAGCCATAAAGCCCGGCCCATGGAGCAATGGAGGAATGTCATTTGGTCTGATGAGTCTTGTTACAAACTCCCAGCTTCTAGACGAGTTTGCCCCACGAATGAAATGGGGACGGGTTGGGCAGTCATAGTGTCCTATTCGATGGACTCCATGGTTACTTTGCAAGGTCGCATTACTGGCAAGGATTATGTGACTGTCCCTATCACGGTAGACTGATGGCCTCTTCAGAGGCTTAACCTACCCAAAAATTTGAAGAAAACGTACAATTAGAGTCTGAAAATAACAATGAGTTGGAAATAGTTTAAACTTGTTTGGTGTGTTACCACAGCCTCACTCGATACATCCGAGTGTTGAGAGTTGCGGACTTTCAAATAAAATGTAGCCTTCAACGACATACCCTCAGACTCAGAGTTAAAAGTTTTGGCTGGTTTCGTTGTCTAGGGGGTGGGATACGTAACTGCTGCATTTCACGACAAATACTGCTGAGCCTACAGTATACAATATGAATACACACATTAATCGAATGGTCGAAGGTTCCTATTACTCGGCATTTGCGAATTTTGTATATAACATAGAAATTTATAAATGAAAGATCGCAATTAAATAAAATCTGCAGCTTCTATTTTAACGACTTTAAATGATGAGTACGATAGCAGAATTACTTTTAAGAATGCCGTTTATTTCTGCAAAACACTTATTGGTGTCGATGGTCCAGCAATTAAATAAAATGTAAGCTGAATAGCCCCCCCATGAACCATGGACCTTGCCGTTGGTGGGGAGGCTTGCGTGCCTCAGCGATACAGATGGCCGTACCGTAGGTGCAACCACAACGGAGGGGTATCTGTTGAGAGGCCAGACAAACATATGGTTCCTGAAGAGGGGCAGCAGCCTTTTCAGTAGTTGCAGGGGCAACAGTCTGGATGATTGACTGATCTGGCCTTGTAACATTGACCAAAACGGCCTTGCTGTGCTGGTACTGCGAACGGCTGAAAGCAAGGGGAAACTACAGCCGTAATTTTTCCCGAGGACATGCAGCTCTACTGTATGATTAAATGATGATGGCGTCCTCTTGGGTAAAATATTCCGGAGGTAAAATAGTCCCCCATTCGGATCTCCGGGCGGGGACTACTCAAGAGGACGTCGTTATCAGGAGAAAGAAAACTGGCGTTCTACGGATCGGAGCGTGGAATGTCAGATCACTTAATCGGGCAGGTAGGTTAGAAAATTTAAAAAGGGAGATGGATAGGTTAAAGTTAGATATAGTGGGAATTAGTGAAGTTCGGTGGCAGGAGGAGCAAGACTTTTGGTCAGGTGATTACAGGGTTATAAATACAAAATCAAATAAGGGTAATGCAGGAGTAGGTTTAATAATGAATAAAAAAATAGGAGTGTGGGTTAGCTACTACAAACAGCATAGTGAACGCATTATTGTGGCCAAGATAGACACAAAGCCCATGCCTACTACAGTAGTACAAGTTTATATGCCAACTAGCTCTGCAGATGATGAAGAAATAGATGAAATGTATGACGAGATAAAAGAAATTATTCAGGTAGTGAAGGGAGACGAAAATTTAATAGTGATGGGTGACTGGAATTCGTCAGTAGGAAAAGGGAGAGAAGGAAACATAGTAGGTGAATATGGATTGGGGGGAAGGAATGAAAGAGGAAGCCGCCTTGTAGAATTTTGCACAGAGCATAACTTAATCATAGCTAACACTTGGTTCAAGAATCATGAAAGGAGGCTGTATACATGGAAGAAGCCTGGAGATACTGACAGGTTTCAGATAGATTATATAATGGTAAGACAGAGATTTAGGAACCAGGTTTTAAATTGTAAGACATTTCCTGGGGCAGATGTAGATTCTGACCACAATCTATTGGTTATGAACTGCAGATTGAAACTGAAGAAACTGCAAAAAGGAGGGAATTTAAGGAGATGGGACCTGGATAAACTGAAAGAACCAGAGGTTGTAGAGGGTTTCAGGGAGAGCATTAGGGAACAATTGACAGGAATGGGGGAAAGAAATACAGTAGAAGAAGAATGGGTAGCTCTGAGGGATGAAGTGGTGAAGGCAGCAGACGATCAAGTAGGTAAAAAGACGCGGGCTAACAGAAATCCTTGGGTAACAGAAGAAATATTGAATTTAATTGATGAAAGGAGAAAATATAAAAATGCAGTAAATGAAGCAGGCAAAAAGGAATACAAACGTCTCAAAAATGAAATTAACAGGAGGTGCAAAATGGCTAAGCAGGGATGGCTAGAGGACAAATGTAAGGATGTAGAGGCTTGTCTCACTAGGGGTAAGATAAATACTGCCTACAGGAAAATTAAAGAGACCTTTGGAGAGAAGAGAACCACTTGTATGAATATCAAGAGCTCAGATGGCAACCCAGTTCTAAGCAAAGAAGGGAAAGCAGAAAGGTGGAAGGAGTATATAGAGGGCTTATACAAGGGCGAGGTACTTGAGGACAATATTATGGAAATGGAAGAGGATGTAGATGAAGATGAAATGGGAGATAAGATACTGCGTGAAGAGTTTGACAGAGCACTGAAAGACCTGAGTCAAAACAAGGCACCGGGAGTAGACAACATTCCATTAGAACTACTGATGGCCTCAGGAGAGCCAGTCATGACAAAACTCTACCATCTGGTGAGCAAGATGTATGAAACAGGCGAAATACCCTCAGACTTCAAGAAGAATATAATAATTCCAATCCCAAAGAAAGCAGGTGTTGACAGATGTGAAAATCACCGAACAATCAGTTTAATAAGCCACAGCTGCAAAATACTAACACGAATTCTTTACAGACGAATGGAAAAACTGGTAGAAGCCGACCTCGGGGAAGATCAGTTTGGATTCCGTAGAAATGTTGGAACACGTGAGGCAATACTGACCTTACGACTTATCTTGGAAGAAAGATTAAGAAAAGGCAAACCTACGTTTCTAGCATTTGTAGACTTAGAGAAAGCTTTTGACAATGTTGACTGGAATACTCTCTTTCAAATTCTGAAGGTGGCAGGGGTAAAATACAGGGAGCGAAAGGCTATTTACAGTTTGTACAGAAAGCAGATGGCAGTTATAAGAGTCGAGGGGCATGAAAGGGAAGCAGTGGTTGGGAAGGGAGTGAGACAGGGTTGTAGCCTCTCCCCGATGTTATTCAATCTGTATATTGAGCAAGCAGTAAAGGAAACAAAAGAAAAATTCGGAGTAGGTATTAAAATTCATGGAGAAGAAGTAAAAACTTTGAGGTTCGCCGATGACATTGTAATTCTATCAGAGACAGCAAAGGACTTGGAAGAGCAGTTGAACGGAATGGACAGTGTCTTGAAAGGAGGATATAAGATGAACATCAACAAAAGCAAAACGAGGATAATGGAATGTAGTCAAATTAAGTCGGGTGATGCTGAGGGAATTAGATTAGGAAATGAAACACTTAAAGTAGTAAAGGAGTTTTGCTATTTAGGGAGTAAAATAACCGATGATGGTCGAAGTAGAGAGGATATAAAATGTAGACTGGCAATGGCAAGGAAAGCGTTTCTCAAGAAGAGAAATTTGTTAACATCGAATATAGATTTAGGTGTCAGGAAGTCGTTTCTGAAAGTATTTGTATGGAGTGTAGCCATGTATGGAAGTGAGACATGGACGATAACTAGTTTGGACAAGAAGAGAATAGAAGCTTTCGAAATGTGGTGCTACAAAAGAATGCTGAAGATAAGGTGGGTAGATCACGTAACTAATGAGGAGGTATTGAATAGGATTGGGGAGAAGAGAAGTTTGTGGCACAACTTGACTAGAAGAAGGGATCGGTTGGTAGGACATGTTCTGAGGCATCGAGGGATCACAAATTTAGCATTGGAGGGCAGCGTGGAGGGTAAAAATCGTAGAGGGAGACCAAGAGATCAATACACTAAGCAGATTCAGAAGGATGTAGGTTGCAGTAGGTACTGGGAGATGAAGAAGCTTGCACAGGATAGAGTAGCATGGAGAGCTGCATCAAACCAGTCTCAGGACTGAAGACCACAACAACAAACAAGCTGAATAGCAGGGAAACAAAAGATCCCTACTTCACGTAATTGGTTATGAACAACAACATAGCTTGTGAGATATTCACTTCTAAACTCATACTACGTCTTCACTGTAGAATCCACGGAAATCTCAGAAGTGCAAAAGTCTCCCGCGACCACGTGCAAAATACTCAACAGTCTCTAAGTATTTCCTGTGACCGGCCATCACGCCTTCCTGTCCAGCACTACCCCGTGTCATGTCCGACCCGATGCTCCTGCCCCACTTTCGTACAGTCTCTCTCTTGACTTCGGTAGTCGAGTACCGTAGTAACGAGCGATGTGAATGGCTAGAGCGCTCCCGCCATGTCTCCAAGCCAACGCACACTCACAAACATATTGAAACACATACGAAATACTGGATTTACATTTAAATAACTTAAAATTAAATGAATATTCCTACGGCTGGACCATAAACACGCTCTAACACACATTATTACATACATAAACAAATTAAATAAACATATATCAAAGGAACAGAAGCAAAAGTAGGCCAGTAGACTAATATCTCTGTGCTTCCTAAAACTCAGTAAATATTTGAACAATTTCTTCATGACTAGTACATATCGGATATAAACAAAGATACAGACGAATAAATATATTTACAAGCATTCTGCTACCGTTTTTTCATGTAACTGTGGAGTACTTATGACCTGACGCTATCAATAGTGACTGGCCACTTTGACCTCCAATAACTCAGGTACTATTCAGGTTACATGCCTGCAATTCATACCAATTTAGGTTTACACTAATAGCTTTCTAAAGACATGTCGACCACCAAAATCGGTTGAACAATTTAGATTTTGGAAACTCGTTACTGGGTGTTACTTGTATAATTTGCAGTCAGATACTAAACTTTAAACTAATAAAGATATTGAAAATCTGATAACACCATCAGAATCGTCCTGCAAATAATGGTAAAGTACATGTATCTTTCTAAGGTATCATGATTCCTCTGGCTATTATTAATTTCTAAATGAACTGTGAAATGACTGCCAATATGGTTTCACAAAGTCCGCCATCTTTGGCACTCCTGGCATACAAATCTCTTTCATCGACACAAAGCACAGTCCTCGACACCGTGTCAACATAGAATTCTCAGCCACGCGGTCGTCCTGGACCACGCGCTGGGGCTACCCCTCTTCCTCCAGGCAATGTTCGGCACCACGCGTTTGCTGACGAGCCCCGGCTTTCCAAGCAGCCCGTGCAGCCACGCCAACCCCGACCTTATAATATTTTCAGGGCACCACAACTCGCCCGTTACCTCACAGAGTCCACTGATTTACACATGCTATTCAGTTAAAGCTTCCACGCGGAAGTAGGCATGGCGACAGGCAGACAAGTTTATCGCAGGAACGTGGCAATTAGGCTTGCCTCAACAATTCGAAGTCATGAATCATGTTTGGCACTCCTGGCATACAAATCTCTTTCATCGACACAAAGCACAGTCCTCGACACAGTGTCAACATAGAATTCTCAGCCACGCGATCTTAGACAAAAAATGGCACAGTCAGCCCACTAACGCACTAGCAATTCCACTGAGATGGTCTTCCGTTGGTCTTCATGATTTTCTTCCAGGTGGCGAATAGTCCAATGGGCGCACATCCCTGCTGGTGCACAAGTGTGTCAGCACTACCAACGGCGACGTACAACCCAGCAGCAAGGTTTCATTGGGATCTGTCCATCACCTCAAGGAAGTGTCCGCACGTGCCAATATTGCAGGAGTCACAGCTGTGTCTAGCATGCCACCACGCAGGAGATTGGACAGCATTTCGCGACCTTGTTACGATAATGACAGACACTTCGCCCGACGATTCATCGTGTGCCGCACATACCAACATTGCAGGAGTAACAGCTGTGTGTGGCCGGCCGCCAGATAGGAGATCGGACAGGTTATCGCGACCTTGTTGTGATAATGATAGACACCTCGCCCAACGACTAAATGTGTGTCTGCACATGCCAGCATTGCAGGAGTCACAGCTGTGTGTGGCCGGCCGCCACGCAGGACATTGTACATAATTGCGCGACCTTGTTGCGTTAATGACAGACACATCGCCCAACGACTCATTGTGTGTCCGCACATGCCAATATTGCAAGAGTCACAGCTGTGTCTGGCCGGGTGCTACACAGGAAGTAGGACAGGTTTGCGCGACCTTGTTGCGATAACGACAGACAACTCGTCCAAATACTCATTGTGTATACGCACTTGCCAACGTTGTAGGAGTCACAGCTGTGTGTGGCCAGCAGCCACACAGGAGATTGGAGAGGTTTTCGTGACTTTGTTGCGATAATGACAGACACATCACCCAACGACTAATTGTGTGTCCGCACGTGCCAGCATTGCAGGAGTCACAGCTGTGCGTGTCCAGCAGCCACACAGGAGATCGGACAGGTTTTCGTAACCTTGTTACGATAATGCCAGACACCTCGCCCAACAACTCATCGTGTGTCCGCACGTGCCAACGTTGTAGGAGTCACAGCTGTGTGTGGCCAGCAGCCACATAGGAGATTGGAGAGGTTTTCGTGACTTTGTTGCGATAATGACAGACATTTCGCCCAACGACTCATTGCGTGTCCGCACGTGCCAACATTACAGGAGTCACAGATGTGTGTGGCCAGCAGCCACAAAGGAGATCGGACAGGTTTTCGTGACCTTGTTGCATTAAAAACAGACACCTCGCCCAACGACTAATTGTGTGTCCGCACTTGCCAGCATTGCAGGAGTCACTGCTGTGTTTGGCCTGCCACTACACAGGAGATCTCAGAGATTTATGCGAGCTTGTTGTTATAATGACAGACACCTGGCCCAATGACTCATCGTGCTTTCGTTCACTCCTTGGGCTCCACAGGCATTGTTTGAAGAGCTTGCGAATATCTGTGATGCTCTGGTTTTTCTCCCAAATGGGATGTGTCAGGTTAATAAAAGGTGTGTATACAAGATAGTACATTACACAAAATATTACATGACACTTAATACTTTTAATTTTGTTGGCTGGGTGGGGGGGAAATTGCCCAGTCACTATATCCAAAAATTCTGTCAGTCTTTTGGTGCTATTAGGTTTGTGACCAAAGAGTTAATGGCAGTATAATTTATCCCCTCCTTAGCCAAAGTTAGTTTTAACCTTGAGTAGTAACGATCATCCTTTCTACTAGTGTTGTAGTCATTCTTTTGAATTCGTTTGGATTGTTAGTAACAAATTTCGTAAGTGAATATATATATTGTGGGGCTACAGTGAAGATCCCTAGCTCTTTAAATTAATGTCTGCAGGATGAGCTCCAGCAGTTATTCTGATTACACGTTTTTGTGCACTGAACACTCTTTTACTCAATGATGAGTTACTCCAGAATATGATGCCATACGAAGGCAGAGAATGAAAATGGGCGTGGTAAGCTAGTTTACTGAGACGTATACCTCCAAAATTTGCAATGACCCTAATAGCATAATTAGCTGAACTCAAACGTTTCAGCAGATCTTCAGTGCATTTTTTCCAGTTCAACCCCTCATCAATGCATACACCTAGAAATTTTGAATATTCTATCTTAGCTACCGATTTCTGATCAAAGTCTATATTTGTTAATGGTGTCATTTCATTTACTGTGGGGAACTGTATATACTGTGTTTTGTCAAAGTTTAATGAGAGCCCATTTGCAGTGAACCACTTAATGATTTTCTGAAAAGGTCGTTTACAGTTTCATGAGTTAATTCTTGTCTGTTGGGTGTGATAGCTCTACTTGTATCATCGGCAAAAAGTACCAGCTTTGCATCTTCGTGAATATCGAATGGCAAGTCATTAATATATATTAAGAACAGCAGAGGACCCAAGGCTGAACCTTGTGGCACCCCATTCTTGATTGTTCCCCAGTTTTAGAAATCACCAGTTTTTTGCATATTATGTGAACTGCTTATTTCAACTTCATGCACTCTTCCAGTTAGGTATGATTTAAACCATCTGAGCGCTGTCCCATTCATACCACATTACTTGAGCTTATCTAGAAGTATTCCACGATTTACACAATCTAAAGCCTTTGAGAGATTACAAAAAATCCCAACAGGTGATTTATGGTTACTCAGAGCATTTAATATTACATTAGTGAAAGTATATATACCATTTTGCGTTGAAAACCTTTCTGGAAACCAAACTGACCTTTTGTTAAAACTTTATTTTTACAAAGGTATGAAGTTACTGTACAATACATTCCTTCTTCAAGACTTTTGGATAAGGCAGTCAGAAGAGAGATTGGGTGGTAGTTGTTGACATCAGACGTATCCCCATTTTTATGCAGTGGTTTAACAATAGCATACTTCAGTGTATCTGGGAAAATATCCTGGTTCAGAGAGATATTACATATGTGGCAAAGAATCCCACTTATCTCTTGGGAACAAGCTTTTATTATCCTGCTGGAAATACCATCAATTCCATGTGAGCTTTTATTCTTGAGAGAGTTTATTATCTTCCTAATTTCAGAAGGAGAGGTAAATAGAATTTCAGTTGTATCAAATTGTGTGGGTAAGGCCTCTTCCATTAACTGCCTTGCTTCTTCTAATGAACATTTAGATCCTATTTTCTCTACAACATTTAAAAAAGGATTATTCAAAATGTTTTCGACTTCTGGCTTGTTGTTTGTCAACTTTCCATTCGCTTTGATGGTAATGCCGTCATCCTTTACTCTTGGTTGCCCTGTCTCCCTTAAGGGGAGTACGTATGGCGGAACTGATCAAAAAGTGACATTTTCGGATTATTATCTCTTATTAATATTTGACCTCTCCTGAATAATTTGATGCATTATTTGTCGAAAAATTTCAGTTGGAAGTGTAGTTTTTATCGTTTCAAAGTTAATAGTGCGTGTGTAAAATTATCCGGTCTTTCTGCACTGACTTGCCTAAGTATCTCTATCTCTTGAACTATTCAATCTAGAAGGCTGTGGGTTACAGCTATTTATTCCTTGATATTATGTTAATGCTCGTGTTAAGAGGTTGGATGCACTGTGTAAACAGAAATAGCGGTATAGCACATGCATTTTGTTTATTTACTTTGCGGTTGTCGTGTTTCATAAGTTTTGAACTGAAAACATAGTGGTTTGGTGTGTTATTATATGCTCTTCTACCTCTTTTCAACATGACGAAAAGAAAGGGTTGTTTTAAGAAGCGACGTTTCCATGGAAATCAGCATATCACAAAATCTGAATCCAGTGTTGATCCGGAAATAGATTTTTCACAGACCCGTGATAAGGACACATCTACTAGTGCTTCGAAGAGGAAACTTGGAGAACATGAGGATTTATTTATTGGCAAAGATCAAAATAGTTTAGGGTATGTTCTTTTAGATTTGAGTGTGTTAGGACAAGTTTTGCAAGATGCTGTGTTATGTAAGGTTTGTGGTGGGCAAATTAGCATCTCTGAGGACTTATCTGCAAGGACTGGACTGGCTAACAAACTTGATATTCAGTGCGAATTTTGCAGGCTCTCTACATCATTTTGGACTTCTGAAAAGTGCAAGAATGACTTGTTTGAGAGCAATGTTAGATTCTTGTATGGAATGAGGTGCATTGGGAAAGGATTGACTGCAGCTGAAGTATTATGTGCAACGCTGAACTTGTCAAACCCACCAACCAGATCTAGTAAGTACACAGAAGTAATTGGTGAATGTGTCAAATCTGTTGCTGTTACTTCTATGAAAGCTGCTGCTAAAGAAGCAGTAGAATTAAATAACACAACAGACTTATCTGTGGCAGTTGACGGCACATGGCAGAAGATAGGTCACACATCAAAAAATGCAGTTGCAACTGTCACTAGTGTTGACACAGGTAAAGTTTTAGACATCGAAGTGCTAACTAAATACTGTCATCAGTGTAAATCGGTTGATGAAACAACTGAAAGCCATAAAACAAATTGTGGTAAGAATTATGAGGGAACTAGTGGGGGTATGGAGGCTACTGCAGTTGTTTCTATGTTCAGACGTCCACAACAGGAGAGAGGTGTGTGTTACACTGAGTACTTGGGGGATGGTGATTCAAAAGCTTACAAATCAGTAGTGGAAAGCCAACCTTATGGTAATAAGCAGATTGTTAAGATTGAATGTGTGGGCCACGTTCAAAAACGGATGGGAACACGTCTCCGAAAATTGAAGCAGACAGAAGGAAAAGAGAACTTACCAGATGGAAAAACTCTAAATGGTAAAGGAAGACTTGCAGACAAAAACATTGATGAACTGCAGCATTATTATGGAATGGCAATAAGAAACAATACACATGACCTACAAGGGATGAAACGAGCAGTGTGGGCTACATTCTTCCACAAATCTTTCACTGGTGATACACCTATACATGGTCTTTGTCCACCTGGTGCTGATTCATGGTGCAAGTACCGCAAAGCTCAGGCAGCGGGGAGTGAGGAACAATTTAGGCACACAAATAGCATACCATCTGCAGTGATGGAAGCTATTGAACCAATATATAGTGAATTAGCTCATCCTGACCTTCTTTCCAAATGTCTCCATGGTCGAACACAAAACCCGAATGAGTCTTTCAATAATGTAATTTGGACCCGCATACCAAAAAAAGTCTTTGTAGGAAGGAAAACTCTATGCCTGGGTGTTTGTGATACTGTGATAACGTTTAATGATGGTATAAAGGGAAGAGTTGGGGTACTAGAGGAACTTGGTATCACTCCAGGTGCCAACACACTGCAATGGATCGACTTAGGATCATGAAACGCCCAGTGTGCAGCAGAGGAAATGACTAAAGAAGCAAGAGGCCGGAAAAGTAGGAAGCTTCTAGGTTTGCAGGATAGTCAAGAACAGGATCCAGATAATGCTGATTATGGGCCTGGCTGTTTCTAGAAGCTTGCATGCCTCCATGTGTAAGTTAATATCAAATACAATGTTTGAACTTGATTCGCCGGAAATGACATTTTTAAAATAATTTGACCCATTATCTCAGGAACTATTACAGATACATATCTCTAATTTTACACTATGTTACCACTTAGTATACTGCAGCTACTGAACGTCCCAAAACATCTCTACCTCTAACAGCTTTTTACTTACGGAAGAAAAAGTGGACTTTTAAAAGAACATATTGAACAACATTTAAAAAAATCATAACTAGCTAATTATTTCTCTGCACATTTGGATTCTGGTTCAGTAAACAGAAAAGGAGTGATACTATACATCCCAAAAATTTTAGATCTCTATCTGTCACACGTTCTGAGATAATGGGTCATCAATATTGCAAATTTAACACTGTGGGTATAGGACGCACTTAAATAATATTCCAAATCGTTTTGATTTTGTTATCAGAGATATTAGTCTCAGATATGATGAGATTAATACCTCTGATAACAAAATCAAAACAATTTGGAATATTATTACAAGGGAGACAGGGCAACCAATAGTACAGGATGACGGAATCACTATCGAAGCGAATGGAAACTTGACAAACAAGCCAGAAGTCGAAAACATTTTGAATAACCATTTTTTAAATGTTGTAGAGATATGTAAAATAGTAATTACTGAAAACATTGGCAGCGGAATAGAATGAAATGTAATGATTTAAAACCATTGTGTAAACATTTCGTTATATAAGGAGAAGTTTTAAAAATTAAGTAAAACAACAAGTTCACTGTTACCAGTCACCGTTTTATTTATTTCCACGACGCGTTTCGAAGGTTTAAACCTCCATCATCGGGTGGATTTACATTAGTAAGTATTACATTTGTGTGTGTGTTGTGTTACGATTTTTGGAGGAACTTGTGGCACTGCCTAGTGGAGAAACAAGACACTATTTCAGAATTTCTCCACAAATGTAATACTTACTAATGTAAATCCACCTGAGAATGGAGGTTTAAACCTTCGAAACGCGTCGTGGAAATAAATAAAACGGTGACTGGTAACAGTGAACTTGTTGTTTCATTTAATGCCAGTAACAGTCACGGTAAAGCCTAACCTATAAATGATGGCATTTAAACTTTTAAAAATGCTGCTTTAGTACAACATAGTTTTACTGGTATTTGAAAATCGTTTATTTCCTTCAGATGACTAGTTTGGACCTCATGTGTGTTATGTGTTTCTCTTTAAACCTAGTACACTGATGTTTTTCATTAATTTAATGTTATAATGGTTTTATATCTACTACAGTTTCCTTGTGTATCGTCTACAGGTACCAACTGGAAATGGACTAATAGATCTGAAACATATTGTTCTACAATGAAAGACGTACAGCTGAAGCGGAATTTTGCATATTGGATTTATTAAATTTGCATAATCTCACATAAAGATGAATAAAAAGAAGTACCCGTCAAAGACGGTAACACACAAAACTTCAACTAATACAGTACAAAATAGAAAATATCAGTCATCTGGAAACAGTTATTAAACACAGTGACATTGAAATACAAACCACTGTCATAGCATGTGATAAAATACAGCCGCGATAAAAGATATAAAAAAATCATAAATCAATGGCAGCATATAATCAGAAAATAATAAAAGTCCTACATAAACCATAGATCAATGACAACAGATAATAATTATTATTCGAAAGTAAGTGTATAAAAGTATGTGAAGTAATACTAAATTTTTCTCTTCTCCTGAGCTACTAAAACTGGTAATTATAAAGTGTTCATACTGCAAGTCCTCAAATGAAGCTAAAAATATTGGCAGCAATAAAAATGTCAATTCACAAACCTCACTGACAATGTTCAAAATGAGAAGACAGAATGAACAGGAAAAGGGCTACCATGGTGATTATGTCTCTGTGTACCATCTGTTGTGCATTAGATGCTCTTCACAGGTGTCACATTTATTTGTCAATGGCAAAATACACAATCACTTTGATATTTTAAGAATGAAGGGTGAGATCAATGTATTGAAAAATAGTGTGTTTAGTAGTTCGGGACGACATACGAAAATATTTTATAGACAGTACTATTATAATGGATCCAATTGCTAGTTCTAACCAAGGTCTCCTTATAGAATAAACTTCCTAAAAAAGTTTTGAGTTAGAAACTATTTGCCACGTCCCAGTTTAGGTCTCGACTAAAGAGAATCGAAGTTCTACAAAGTAAAAATAAAAGGAATCTGCAGTTAAAATGAAACGACGTATGGTCACACAGTGGCCTGATACAGAAATCTGATGGGGGAAAATTAATATACCAATATTGCTTATAATATAAGGTGTAAAGTGTTCTGATATTTACCTGACCAGCTGACTGCAGATTGTTAACGTTATTAGCTTTCAGCAGAGATTACTTTTAAATGTGATACTCTCAAAGCAGTTACCGTATCTCAGTGTTGCACCTTCTGAATGGAGAAGACAAAAGTGTTAAACTATCTAAAGCGGCATGACATTATTACTGCACAGACAAAAAGTACATTGTGTAGTTCGACCACTATTAAATACTTTGGAAACAGAAAAATGCTGCTGACAGTCAGTCACTCCTCTGGTCTTCTAACATGAACCGCATCCAACGAAGTTACTTTGTGAAATACTCTGTATCTGACGTGGGAGACACTACAGACTTTTCTTATGCGGTGTTGTGTCGTTATTTCACCTCACGTACATTCCCTGGTGTCACTTGGCGCTGCTAACATGTGGCATAGACAGATCAAAAATACTAAGAAATGGAGGGGAAAATAAAGTGACACTCAAGCAAGAAGCGTCAGGAACGTTTTCGGATGGGTTGTAGCTTAAAATTTGTTGTTTGGTTTTTACTACACAGAAGCAATGGATGAAATGACAGAAAATTTCGGGATATGAATTAATGTAGGTGGGGACAGAAGAGTGTCGATGCTACGAGAAACAGAATAAAAAAAACTGCTGGAAGGCCACGTCGAGGAAGTAGAGTTTCGGTTCCAGAGGAATTTTGGAACGTAGGGGCGGTATTGGCCCTACGACTTACCTTAGAATATACACTAATGGGTCAAACGTCTTGGGATAGCCATATACACATACACAGATGGCGGTACTATCGCGTACACAAGATACAACAGTGTACTGCATTGGCGGAGCTGTCATTTGTACTCAGGGGATACATGTGAAAAGTATGTAAAGCTTACTGATGTGATTACGGCCACACGGCTTTGGACGCGGAATGGTGCTTTGAGCTAGACGCATGCGGCATTTCATTGGGGAATTCAACATACCAAGATCCACGCTATCAAGAGGGTGCCGAGAATTCCATGTTTCAGGCATTACCTCTCACCACGAACAACGCAGTGGCCGATGGCCTTCCCTTAACGACCGAGAGCAGCGGCATTTGTGTTAGAGTTGTTAGTGCTAGCAGACAAGCAACACTATGTGAAATAACTGCAGAAATTGATATGGGACGTACGACGAACGTATCCGTTAGGGCAATGTGGCAAAACTTGACGTTAATGGGATATGGGAGCAGGCGACCAAAGTGAGTGCCTTTGCTAACGGCGCAATACCTGCAGCGCCTCCCCTGGGCTCGTACCCTATCGGTTGGACCCTAGATGACTTGTGAATCGGGGCCCAGTCTGATTCCCGATCTCAGTTGGTAAGAGCTGATGGTAGGGTGCGAGTCTGGCGCAGAGTCTCCCGAAGCAACTCACGCAAGTTCCCAACAAGGCACCGCAAAAGCTGGTGGTGGCTCCTTAATGGTGTTTACATGGAACGGACAGTGTCCTGTGATCCAGTTGAACCAGTCACTGACTAGAGATACCTATGTTCGGATACTTGGAGACTGTCTGCAGCCGCTCGTGGACTTCATGTTCCGAAACAACCACGAAATTTTATGGATGACAAAGCGTCATTCAGAACATCCAGGACAATTTGAGTGGATGAAATGGCCACGCAGATCACCCGACATGAATCCCACCGAATATTTGAGGCATAATCCAGAGGTCAGTTCGTGCACGAAATCCTGCACCACCAACACTTTAGCAATTATGGACGGCTATAGAGGCAGCATGGCTCAATATTTCTGCAGGGGATTCAAACGATTTGTCAACTGCGTTCCACGTCGAGTTGCTGCATTACGACGGACGAAAGGAGGTCCAACACGATATTAGGAGGTGTCCCACGGTTTTGTCACCTCAGTATAGGGGAAACCTACGTTTACAGCATTTACAAACAAATGTCGATAGAAAGTTTTAACAATGTTGACTGGAAAACACTCTTTCAAATTTGTAAGTAGTAGGAAGAAAATGAAAGGAGCGAAAGGTTATCCGCAGCATACACAGAAACGAGAGCGCAGTTATAAGGCACGAAAGGAAAGTATTAATTGAGAAAGGGGGTGAGACACGGTTGTAGTACATACCCAATGTTATTCAGTCTGTTCTTTTAGCGAACGGTAAAGGAACCCAAGGAGAAATTTAGAGTGTTAGCTTAAATTCAGGTAGTAGAAATATTTAATTCTGAGGTTTTGCCAAGGACATTTTAATTCTTTGGGAAACGGAAAATGGCTTGGAAGAGCAGTTGCATGGAATGGACAGCGTGTTGAAACGAGATCGTAAGATGAATATCAGCAAAAATAAAAGAGGGTGACTAGGATATAGTTGAAGTAATCAGGCGATGCTTAGGAAACTAGATTAGGAAATTACAGATTAAAAGTAGTACACAGATTTTGCTATTTGATCAACAAAATAACTGATGAAGGCCGAGGTCGAGTGGATCAAAATGCAGACTGGCAAAAGAAAAGTATTAGTGAGAAAGTGGAAGTTGTTGATGCTGAATACAAATTTTAGTGTTTGCAAATCTTCTCTACAGACGTGGGTAGACCGAATAACTAGTGAGGAGGTACTGAGAAGAACTGTGGAAAAAAGAAATCTATCGCAGTACTTGACTAAAAGTTCACATCTTGTAGCGTCCAAGACCTCTTAATTAGCCAATGGACGGACGTGTAGGGGGAGGGAAGGAGGAGGTTCAAAAGCCGTTGAGGGAGAGCCGGGTTTGAATACAGTAAGCAGGTTTAAATGAAATTGATGTAGGTTGCAGTAAACTATCTGACCAAAAGTATCTGGACACCTCTGTGAAAAGCAGACTTGACCACCAGATATCATGAGAGGCAGAAGCGCGAGTGTAAAGGAGACAGGATGTGTAGCATTGTCATTATAGAACCGAACGCAAGAGCAAATCGGCCAAAGAAGCTTAATGACTTTGAATGTGCATGTCACCTGAGAAACAAATCCATCGTAACCATTTCAGCTGTTCTAAAGCTGCCAAAGGGCAACGGCCTTGCCGCAGTGGATACACCGGTTCCCGTCAGATCACCGAAGTTCAGCGCTGTCGTGCGTGGCCGGCACTTGGATGGGTGACCATCCGGGCCGCCATATGCTGTTGCCATTTTTCGGGGTGCACTCAGCCTCGTGATGCCAATTGAGGAGCTGCTCGACCGAATAGTAGCGGCTCCGGTCGAAGAAAACCATCATAACGACCGGGATGTGGTGTGCTGACCACTCGCCCCTCCTATCTGCATTCTCAATAAGGATGACACTGCGGTCGAATGGTCCCGATGGGCCAGTTATGGCCGGATGACGGAGTGCTGCTGCTGCTAAAGCTGCCAAAGGTGACTATTGGTGATGTTACTGTGGAGTGTAAATGCGAATGGTGGTTGTAAAAAATCGTGAGTTCGAAAGTGCCACCCGTAGACTGTGCGTAGGCAGCTCACAGGCCACACATATCTGTAGTCAATGCTAAGCAACACTGTAAGTGATGCATAGAGCTACGCAACTGACAAATGGATGAATGGAAACGCGTGTGTTGGGGAGGGATAACTCACGTTATACCCCGTGACAATCCAACGGAATAGCTGGAGAATACCTGCTGTCAAGACTAATGCCGACTAGGTGATACGGAGGAGGTGGTGTTACGGCAGTTGTCTTCAACCTTTCTATTGCCCCTGAGTGCAGTCAGACATCAGGTAGTATCCCTCTGCCGTCTGCCCTTCCGCCATCCTCCTACTATCAACAACATTAATGCCAAACTAAACTTAGGAACGCAAAAAATTTTCACTGAGAGCTTTCTTTCTTTAAATCGTGAGGGGTGTTCAATGAGTGAAACAACACTTTTTTTTTTCTAGGTTGAAAAAAAAGTGGAATTTGCTGTGCGACATCGTGGAATATTTCTGCTTCGGCCCCTATAGTTTTATGAAGTTCCGATAGATGGCGGCGCTATAGGTGGTCTTCAAAATGTCGTCTGTAAAGGAAGTGCGTTCCAAACAGATAGCTGTCATTGAGTTTCTTTCGGAGGAAAACTAGAGTATCGCAGATATTTGTAGGCGCTTGCAGACTGTCTACCTGGCCGTGAATAAAAGCCCGCCGAGTCGTTGGGCGAGACGTCTGTCATCACAAGAAGGTCGCCTTTCGCGGGCAAGTGCTCTACCAACTGAGCTACCCAAGCAGGACTCACGCCCCGTCCTCACAGCTTTACTTCCGCCAGTACCTCGCCTCCTACCTTCCAAACTTTACAGAAGCTCTCCTGCGAACCCTGAAGAACTAGCACTTCTGAAAGAAAGGATATTGCGGAGACATGACTAGCCACAGCCTGTGGGATGTTTCCGGAATGAGATTTTCACTCTGCAGCGGAGTGTGCGCTGATATGAAACTTCCTGGCAGATTAAAACTGTTGCCGGACCGAGACTCGAACTCGGGACCTTTGCCTTTCGAGGGCAAGTGCTCTACCAACTGAGCTACCCAAGCACGACTCACGACCCGTCCTCACCGCTTTACTTCCGCCAGTACCTCGCCTCCTACCTTCCAAACTTTGCAGAAGCTCTCCTGCGAACCTTGCACAACTAGCACTCCTTCAGTCGTGCTTGGGTAGCTCAGTTGGTAGAGCACTTGCCCGCGAAAGGCAAAGGTCCCGAGCTCGACTCTCGGTCCAGCACACAGTTTTAATCTGCCAGGAAGTTTCATATCAGCGCACACTCCACTGCAGAGTGAAAATCTCATTCTGGCCTAACGAGAGTCACGATCTGAGCCCAGTGGAGCACCTACTGGTGAATCAGGACGTTCTATACCCGCTACGTCCAATATCGGCTCTGTTCCACATGTAAATTGACCCCGGCACAGTTAAAGCCATCATATAGGCGAAGAGTCAACACGCCCCTTATTAATGTCCGCTAACAGGTGTCCAGATACTTGGATCAGACAGCGTAATTATGCAGATAATTAAGAGACGACGGAGCTTGCACAAGACTGGCCATCTTGGGGAGCTACATAAAACCAACCTTCTGTCTCGAGACGAGAGCGTTAAGGGCCAAAAGGGGCTATAGACATCTTCAGTTGGTTCTTTCGATTGCATCTACCAGCTGCTGAAACTGTGCCTCGTACGAGGCACGCCACAGAAGATGGTGCCTCGGGTCACGCGGTGAGTGCGACATAGTCGCGGCGTACACATCGTGGAAGTATCTTCCATCAAAGTAGGCGTCCAGAAGGCAGTCTTTCTCGGTCGGGAAGGAGAGCCCGCACGCCGCAGCTGCGTCGAGCACGTGCAGCACCGTACGCACGAAGAGCGTCGCCAAGTAGACGGCGCGTACGTTGACCGTCTCGACATCCGGACCTGCGAGGAAGCTGGCGGTGGCGTCGCCGACGGCCACGGCAACGGCTGCGAAGACCGCGGCCTCCTTCTGTCCCAGGGCGGCCCGGTTACGGTCGTGGCGCAGGTACGAGAGCGCGACAGCGGGCACCGCGAGGTGCGGCGGCGACACGGACCTCAGCGCCGACAGGTTCGCCCGTGGTGACGTCACCCACGCGAAGAGCCGCCACCGCTGGTCTTGGCCCGCGACGTCCTACAATAAAAGTTATGACGTGAAACTTGACATTTCTGTGGAAAATTGTAGAGACCACTCTGTTGTTGTTGTTGTGGTCTTCAGCCCTGAGGCTGGTTTGATGCAGCTCTCCATGCTACTCTATCCTGTGCAAGCTTCTTCATCTCCCAGTACGTACTGCAACGTACATCCTTCTGAATCTGTTTAGTGTACATCTACATCTACATCTATATTTATACTCCGCAAGCCACCCAACGGTGTGTGGCGGAGGACACTTTACGTGCCACTGTCATTACCGCCCTTTTCTGTTCCAGTCGCGTATGGTTCGCGGGAAGAATGACTGTCTGAAAGCCTCCGTGCGCGCTCGAATCTCTCTAATTTTACATTCGTGATCTCCTCGGGAGGTATAAGTAGGGGGAAGCAATATATTCAATACCTCATCCAGAAACGCGCCCTCTCGAAACCTGGCGAGCAAGCTACACCGCGGTGCAGAGCGCCTCTCTTGCAGAGTCTGCCACTTGAGTTTGCTAAACATCTCCGTAACGCTATCACGGTTACCAAATAACCCTGTGACGAAACGCGCCGCTCTTCTTTGGATCTTCTCTATCTCCTCCGTCAACCCGATCTGGTACGGATCCCACACTGATGAGCAATACTCAAGTATAGGTCGAACGAGTGTTTTGTAAGCCACCTTCTTTGTTGATGGACTACATTTTCTAAGGACTCTCCCAATGAATCTCAACCTGGTACCCGCCTTACCAACAATTAATTTTATGTGATCATTGCACTTCAAATCATTCCGCACGCATACTCCCAGATATTTTACAGAAGTAACTGCTACCAGTGTTTGTTCCGCTATCATATAATCATACAATAAAGGATCCTTCTTTCTATGTATTCGCAATACATTACATTTATGTATGTTAAGTGTCAGTTGCCACTCCCTGCACCATGTGCCTATCTGCTGCAGATCTTCCTGCATTTCGCTACAATTTTCTAATGCTGCAAATTCTCTGTATACTACAGCATCATCCGCGAAAAGCCGCATGGAACTTCCGACACTATCTACTAGATCATTTATATATATTGTGAAAAGCAATGGTCCCATAACACTCCCCTGTGGCACGCCAGAGGTTACCTTAACGTCTGTAGACGTCTCTCCATTGATAACAACATGCTGTGTTCTGTTTGCTAAAAACTCTTCAATCCAGCCACACAGCTGGTCTGATATTCCGTAGGCTCTTACTTTGTTTATCAGGCGACAGTGCGGAACTGTATCGAACGCCTTCCGGAAGTCAAGGAAAGTAGCATCTTCCTGGGAGCCTGTATCTAATATTTTCTGGGTGTCATGAACAAATAAAGCGAGTTTGGTCTCACACGATCGCTGTTTCCGGAATCCGTGTTGATCCCTACAAAGTAGATTCTGGGTTTCCGAAAACGACATGATACGCGAGCAAAAAACATGTTGTAAAATTCTACAACAGATCGACGTCAGAGATATAGGTCTATAGTTTTGCGCATCTGCTCGACGACCCATCTTGAAGACTGGGACTACCTGTGCTCTTTTCCAATCATTTGGAACCTTCCGTTCCTCTAGAGACTTGCGGTACACGGCTGTTAGAAGGGGGGCAGGTTCTTTCGCGTACTCTGTGTAGAATCGAATTGGTATCCCGTCAGGTCCAGTGGACTTTCCTCTGTTGAGTGATTCCAGTTGCTTTTCTATTCCTTGGACACTTATTTCGATGTCAGCCATTTTTTCGTTTGTGCGAGGATTTAGAGAAGGAACTGCAGTGCGGTCTTCCTCTGTGAAACAGCTTTGGAAAAAGGTGTTTATTATTTCAGCTTTACGCGTGTCATCCTCTGTTTCAATGCCATCATCATCCCGGAGTGTCTGGATACGCTGTTTCGAGCCACTTACTGATTTAACGTAAGACCAGTACTTCCTAGGATTTTCTGTCTAGTCGGTACATAGAATTTTACTTTCGAATTCACTGAACGCTTCACGCATAGCCCTCCATACGCTAACTTTGACATCGTTTAGCTTCTGTTTGTCTGAGAGGTTTTGGCTGCGTTTAAACTTAGAGTGAAGTTCTCTTTGCTTTCACAGTAGTTTTCTAACTTTGTTGTTGAACCACGGTGGGTTTTTCCCGTCCCTCACAGTTTTACTCGGCACGTACCTGTCTAAAACGCATTTTACGATTGCCTTGAACTTTTTCCATAAACACTCAATATTGTCAGTGTCGGAACAGAAATTTTCGTTTTGAACTGTTAGGTAGTCTGAAATCTGCCTTCTATGACTCTTGCTAAACAGATAAACCTTCCTCCCTTTTTTTATATTCCTATTAACTTCCATGTTCAGGGATGCTGCAACGGCCTTATGATCACTGATTCCCTGTTCTGCACTTACAGAGTCGAAAAGTTCGGGTCTGTTTGTTATCAGTAGGTCCAAGATGTTATCTCCAAGAGTCGGTTCTCTGTTTAATTGCTCGAGGTAATTTTCGGATAGTGCACTCAGTATAATGTCACTCGATGCTCTGTCCCTACCACCCGTCCTAAACATCTGAGTGTCCCAGTCTATATATGGTAAATTGAAATCTCCACCTAAGACTATAACATGCTGAGAAAATTTATGTGAAATGTATTCCAAATTTTCTCTCAGTTGTTCTGCCACTAATGCTGCTGAGTCGGGAGGTCGGTAAAAGGAGCCAACTATTAACCTAGTTAGGTTGTTGAGTGTAACCTCCACCCATAATAATTCACAGGAACTATCCACTTCTACTTCACAACAGGATAAAGTACTACTAACAGCGACAAACACGCCACCACCGGTTGCATGCAATCTATCCTTGCTAAACACCATCAGTGCCTTTGTAAAAATTTCGGCAGAATTTATCTCAGCCAGCTTTCTGTACCTATAACGATTTCAGCTTCGGTGCTTTCTATCAGCGCTTGAAGTTCCGGTACTTTACCAATGCAGCTTCGACAGTTTACAATTACAATACCGATTGCTGCTTGGTCCCCGCATGTCCTGACTTTGCCCCGCACCCTTTGAGGTTGTTGCCCTTTCTGTACTTGCCCGAGGCCATCTAACCTAAAAAACCGCCCAGTCCACGCCACACAATCCCTGCTACCCGTGTAGCCGCTTGCTGCGTGTAGTGGACTCCTGACCTATCCAGCGGAACCCGAAACCCCACCACCCTATGGCGCAAGTCGAGGAATCTGCAGCCCACACGGTCGCAGAACCGTCTCAGCCTCTGATTCAGACCCTCCACTCGGCTCTGTACCAAAGGTCCGCAGTCACTTCTGTCGACGATGCTGCAGATGGTGAGCTCTTCTTTCATCCCACTAGCGAGACTGGCAGTCTTCGCCAAATCAGCTGCCGGAAGCCAGAGAGGATTTCCTCCGATCCATAGCGACACACATCATTGGTGCCGACATGAGCGACCACCTGCAGATGGGTGCACCCTGTACCCTTCATGGCATGCGGAAGGACCCTTTCCACATCTGGAATGACACCCCCCGGTATGCACACGGAGTGCACATTGGTCTTCTTCCCCTCTCTTGCTGCCATATCCCTAAGGGGCCCCATTACGCGCCTGACGTTGGAGCTCCCAACTACCAGTAAGCCCACCCTCTGCGACTGCCCAGATCTTGCAGACTGAGGGGCAACCTCTGGAACAGGACAAGCAGCCATGTCCGGCCGAAGATCTGTATCAGCCTGAGACAGAGCCTGAAACCGGTTCGTCAGACAAACTGGAGAGGCCTTCCGTTCAGCCCTCTGGAATGTCTTTAGCCCCCTGCCACACCTCGAGACGACCTCCCACTCTACCACAGGTGAGGGATCAGCCTCAATGCGGGCAGTATCCCGGGCAGCCACAGTCGTAGTCCGATCGGGGGATGCGTGGGAAGAACTGGCCGTCCCCGACAAACCCCCATCCGGACGCCCACAGTGATGCCCATTGGCAACAGACTCAAGCTGTGTGACCGAAGCCAACACTGCCTGAAGCTGTGAGCGAAGGGATGCCAACTCAGCCTGCATCCGAACACAGCAGTTGCAATCCCTATCCATTCTAAAAACTGTTGTGCAAAGAACGTTTGAACTAATCTACAGAGAGCACAAACAATTCGACACAAAATTTAAACGGTTATTAAAATACAAGATTGCCTAATAGATGCAGTAATGCTGCTACTTGCGCACTGCTGACGCACTGCTCGGCGGCGGAAGGAGACTACGCGATTTTACACTATTCAGGTACTAAAACGCGATGCTACACTCTCAAATACTATAATACGCCCGAAATTTATGAATTAAACAATGCAAATACCAAAAACACGCAAAGAAATTAAGAATTAAACTATGTAACAAATAAGTGAGCTAGGAGTATACGACTTGCTGCTGGCAGCTGCTTATCCAACCGCGGCAGGGAGCACACTGGCTGTGACCAATCGACACTGGCCGTTCAAAAAAAAAAAAAAAAAAAAAAAAAAAAAAAAAAAAAAAAAAAAAAAAAAAAAAAAAAAAAAAAAAAAAAAAAAGAAACAGAAAACAGACGACTACGCGATTTTAAACTATTCAGGTACTAAGAAGCGATGCTACACTCTCAAATACTATAATACGCCCGAAATTTATGAATTAAACAATTCAAGTACCAAAAGCACGCAAAGAAATTAAGAATTAAACTATGTAACAAATAAATGAGCTAAGAGTATACGACTTGCTGCTGCAGCTGCTTATCCAACGGCGGCAGGGAACACACTGTGTACTCATCTCTTGGTCTCCCTCTACGATTTTTACCCTCCACGCTGCCCTCCAATACTAAATTGGTGATCCATTGATGCCTCGGAACACGTCCTACCAACCTATCCCTTCTTCAAGTTGTGCCACAAACTTCTCCCCAATCCTATTCAATACCTCCTCATTAGTTATATGATCTACCCATCTAATCTTCATCATTCTTCTGTAGCACCACATTTCGAAAGCTTCTATTCTCTATCTGTCCAAACTAATTATCGTCCATGTTTCACTTTCATACATGGCTACACTCCATACAAATACTTTCAGAAACGACTTCCTGACACTTAAATCTATACTCAATGTTAACAAATTTCCCTTCTTCAGAAATGCTTTCCTTGCCATTCCCAGTCTACATTTTATATCCTCTCTACTTCGACCATCATCAGTTATTTTGCTCCCCAAATAGCAAAACTCCTTTACTACTTTAAGCGTCTCATTTCCTAATCTAATTCCCGCAGCATCACCCGACGTAATTCGACTACATTCCATTATCCTCCTTTTGCTTTTGTTGCTGTCCATCTTATACCCTCCTTTCAAGACACTGTCCATTCCGTTCAGCTGCTCTTCCAAGTCCTTTGCTGTCTCTGACAGAACTACAATGTCATCGGCGAACGTCAATGTTTTTATTTCTTCTCCATGGATTTTAATTCCTACTCCGAACTTTTCTTTTGTTTCCTTTATTGCTTGCTCAATATACAGATTGAATAACGTCGGGGAGAGGCTACAACCCTGTCTCACTCTCTTCCCAACCACTGCTTCCCTTTCATGCCCCTCGACTCTTATAACTGCCATCTGGTTTCTGTACAAATTGTAAATAGCCTTTCGCTCCCTGTATTTTACCCTTGTCACCTTCAGAATTTGAAAGAGAGTATTCCAGTTAACATTGTCAAAAGCTTTCTCTAAGTCTACAAATGCTACAAACATAGGTTTGCCTTTCCTTAATCTAGCTTCTAAGATAAATCGTAGGGTCAGTATTGCCTCACGTGTTCCAACATTTGTACGGAATCGAAACTGATCTTCCCCGAGGTCGGCTTCTATCAGTTTTTCCATTCGTTTGTAAAGAATTCGCGTTAGTATTTTGCACCCGTGACTTATTAAACAAATAATTCGGTAATTTTCACATCTGTCAGCACCTGCTTTTTTTGGTATTGGAATTATTATATTCTTCTTGAAGTCTGAGGGTATTTCCCCTGTCTCATACATCTTGCTCACCAGCACCAAAGAAATATCCGTATGGGACGGAAATCGCTAGATTTGACGTACTTGCACAGACAGACACATCACGATTTCAGAAAAACTGGATTGTTCTTTGAACTGAAAGTGCTTCACAGAATGAGCAAGCCAATAACGCGTTGGTCCACCTCCGGTGCTTAATCAAACAATTATTTGGCTTGGCACTGATTGAAAGAGTGGTTGGATGTCCTCCTGAGGGATATCGTACCAAATTCTGTCCAATTGGCACATTAGATTGTCAACATCTCGAGCTGATTAAAGGGTCTTGCCCATAATGCTCCAAATGTTTTCAATTGGGAGTGATCCGACGACCTTGCTGGAAAACGGTTTGGCAAGCACAAAAACAAGCAATAGAAACTCTTGCGTTTGGAGACGGGCACCATCTTTCTGTAATGTAAGCCCATAGTGGCTTGCCATGAAGAGCAGCAAAATTGGGCGTAGAATATCGTCCAGTACCTCTCTGCTGTAACGGGGCCGCGGATGACAAGCAAAGGCATTCTGGCTATCTACATCTACGTCAGCATCCATACGCCGCAAGCCACCTGACGGTGTGTGGCGGAGGGTACCTTGAGTACCTCTATCGGTTCTCCCTTCTATTCCAGTCTCGTATTGTTTGTGGAAATAAAGATTTCGGTATGCCTCTGTGTGGGCTCTAATCTCTCTGATTTTATCCGCATGGTCTCTTCGCGAGATATACGTAGGAGGGAGCAATATACTGCTTGACTCCTCGGTGAAGGTATGTTCTCGAAACTTCAACAAAAGCCCGTACCGAGCTACTGAGCGTCTTTCCTGCAGAGTCTTCCACTGGAGTTTATCTATCATCTCCGTAACGCTTTTGCGATTACTAAATGATCCTGTAACGAAGTGCGCTCCGTTGGATCTTCTCTATCTCTTCTATCAACCCTATCTGGTACGGATCCCACACTGCTGAGCAGCATTCAAGCACTGGCCGAACAAGCGTACTGTAACCTACTTCCTTTGTTTTCGGATTGCATTTCCTTAGGATTCTTCCAATGAATCTCAGTCTGGCATCTGCTTTACCGACGATCAACTTTATATGATCATTCCATTTTTAATCACTCCTAATGCGTGCTCCCAGATAATTTATGGAATTAACTGCTTCCAGTTGCTGACCTGCTATATTGTAGCTAAATGATAAGGGATCTTTCTTTCTATGTATTCGCAGCACATTACACTTGTCTACATTGAGATTCAATTGCCATTCCCTGCACCATGGCCGACCGCGGTCGTCTAGCGGTTCTAGACGCGCAGTCCGGAACCGCGCGGCGGCTACGGTCGCAGGTTCGAATCCTGCCTCGCGCATGGATGTGTGTGATGTCCTTACTAAGTTAGATTTAAGTAGTTCTAAGTTCTAGGGGACTGATGACCTCAGATGTTAAATCCCATAGTGCTCAGAGCCATTTGAACCATTTTTAGCTTGCAGCATGCGTCAATTCGCTGCAGTTCATCCTGCATTTCAGTACAATTTTCCATCGTTACAACCTCTCGATCTACCACAGCATCATCCGCAAAAAGCCTCAGTGAACTTCCGATGTCATCCACAAGGTCTTTTATATATACTGTGAACAGCAACGGTCCTACGACACTCCCCTGCGGCACACCTGAAAGCACTCTTACTTCGGAAGACTTCTCTCCATTGAGAATGACATGCTGCGTTCTGTTATCTAGAAACTCTTCAATCCAATCACACAATTGGTCTGATAGTCCATATGCTCTTACTTTGTTCATTAAACGACTGTGGGGAACTTTATCGCACGCCTTGCGGAAGTCAAGAAACACGGCATCTACCTGTGAACCCGTGTCTATGGCCCTCTGAGTCTCGTGGACGAATAGCGCGAGCTGGGTTTCACACGATCTTCTTTTTCGGACCATAAGACGGACCACAATCAGAATGGCAACCCACCGCTGTCCGAGGCGTCTCCATACACGTCTTCGGACTGAAATCTCATTGACTGTAATAGAATCGTCTTCAGTGAAACGTCCTGCTTCAAATTCAGTCCCGATGACCAGCGAATACGTGTCAGGAAACACCCTGGGCAGCGGTGGGTTACTGACTGTCGCACCCCACATTGCCCGACAACTGGGAGTGATGCTCTGGGGTCGCATTTCGTTTCACGTTAAGGCCCCTATGGTTGTCATCCACGGCCCCCTTATAGCACAGCGGTACGTCGATCATATTCTACGCCCGGTTTTGTAGCCTTTCAGGGCAAGCCATCGCAGGTTTACATGTCAGCAAAACAATGCCGCCTGTATAAGACGAGTTTCTTATGCTTGACTTTATGCTTGCCAAACCATGAGCAAGGTCGCCGAATGTCTTCCCTATTGGAGCATTACGGCATGGCCTTCCAACCAGCTCGAGATTTTGACGATCTAACGTTCCAATTGTAGCGAATTTGGCACGATATCTCTCAAGCGTAGATCCTACGGCTATATGTAACAATAGCAAGCCGAATAACTGCTTGCATGAGGGCCAGAGGTGGACCATCTGACTTGCTCAATATGTGAAGTTCTTTTTCCTGAATAAATAATCTAATTTTTGTGAAATCGTGATTTGTTTTCCTGTACATGCACGTCATATCTACCGGTTTTCGCCCCATTCGGAAAATTGCCACGTGGTGCGTGTTCCTTTTTTTTTTGTTAGTTACAGGTCCGTAAGTCACTAATTATTTATATTCAAGAATTTATCTGTGGTGTAGAATGAGTTGTTATGGAGAAAGAACTTTAATCTGCATTTGAGAAGTGGAACTGTCAGGAGTCCGTATTTCAATTTTTATACATCACGCGTCCCCAATGCTACTGTGTTCTTGGCGCGCTGTTGCATGTCCGTAGACGTGTCCCAAGCGCCAAATCGCGGAAAAAATGTTTCACGCATTTGTTACTTTGTGCCAAGCAGTGCTTTCCTCTGCATTTCCCTGCGACAATATGTCCTTCATTTAGTTGATAGGCAGTTTGTGAGGTAAGCAGAATGCACACAAGCTTTTGTCTGCATCAATAAAATGTTTCTGTAATGGAGGAATCTTTTGCAGTTATAAAGAAACGAAGTAATTGGCAAATCTTTTTTCCTCAACATTTAGACAAAATTGTTGAATCAGCAAAGGTTATGAAGCCATTCCATATCATTCTAATGCATACAAATGATTTCTTTGGTTTTAAAGATGCTGCTGAAACATTGCTATCAATGCAGGGGTTTAGTGGATGCACAAGAGGCAAGTATAATGTGCAAACTTCAGCAAAGCCTTTAACACTGTCGACAATGACATTTTATTTGCCAAACTCTGCAGCCTAAATTTCTTACCAAGTGCAGTACAGTGGTTTCACTCACACATCACTATTTTTTTCATCAAAGTGTCATGTCACGCAAAATAAAGTCACAATCAAGGCACGTAGTACCAGGCGCCCACCAGGTTTTTTGTATTAGGTCCTATACTCTTTCGACTGTACATAAATGCTGTACATCAATTCTGTCTTACTACAAATACCGCATGCACACTGACGACCTCTAGTTGTATGTTGTGATGTTGTTGTTGTGGTCTTCAGTAATGAGACTGGTTTGATGCAGCTCTCCATGCTACTCTATCCTGTGCAAGTTTCTTCATCTCCGAGTACCTACTGCAGCCTACATCCTTCTGAATCTGCTTAGTGTATTCATCTCTTGGTCTCCCTCTATGATTTTTACCCTCCACGCTGCCCTCCAGTACTAAATTGGTGATCCCTTGATACGTCAGAACATGTCCTACCAACCGATCCCTTCTTCTAGTCAAGTTGTGCCACAAACTCCTCTTCTCCCCAATTCTATTCAATACCTTCTCATTAGTTATGTGATCTACCCATCTAATCTTCAGCATTCTTCTGTAGCACCACATTTCGAAAGCTTCTATTCTCTTCTTGTCCAAACTATTTATCGTCCACGTTTCACTTCCATACATGGCTACACTCCATACAAATACTTTCAGAAAAGACTTCCTGACACTTAAATCTACACTCGATGTTAACAAATTTTTCTTCTTCAGAAACGCTTTCCTTGCCAAGGCCAGTCTACTTTTTATATCCTCTCTACTTCGACCATCATCAGTTATTTTGCTCCCCAAATAGCAAAACTCCTTTACTCCTTTAAGTGTCTTATTTCCTAATCTAATTCCCTCAGCATCACCCAACTTAATTCGACTACATTCCATTATCCTAGTTTTGCTTTTGTTGATCTTCATCTTATATCCTCCCTTCAAGACACTGTCCATTCCGTTCAACTGCTCTTTCAAGTCCTTTGCTGTCTCTGACAGAACTACAATGTCATCGGCGAACCTCAATGTTTTTATTTCTTCTCCATGGATTTTAACTTTTCTTTTGTTCCCTTTATTGCTTGCTCAATATACAGATTGAATAACATAGGGGAGAGGCTACAACCCTGTCTCACTCCCTTCCCAACCACTGATTCCCTTTCATACCCCTCGATTCTTATAACTGCCATCTGCTTTCTGTACAAATTGTAAATAGCCTTTCGACCCTGTATTTCACCCCTGCCACCTTCAGAATTTGAAAGAGAGTATTCTAACCAACATTGTCAAAAGCTTACTCTACGTCTACAAATGCTAGAAACGTAGGTTTGCCTTTCCTTAATCTTTCTTCTAAGATAAGGCGTAGGGTCAGTATTGCCTCACGTGTTCCAACATTTCTACGGAATCCAAACTGATCTTCCCCGAGGTCGGCTTCTATCAGTTTTTCCATTCGTCTGTAAAGAATTCGCGTTAGTATTTTGCAGCTGTGACTTATTAAACTGATTGTTCGGTAATTTTCACATCTGTCAGCACCTGCTTTTTTTGGTATTGGAATAATTATATTCTTCTTGAAGTCTGAGGGTATTTCGCCTGTCTCATACATCTTGCTCACCAGATAGTAGAGTTTTGTCAGGACTGGCTCTTCCAAGGCTGTCAGTAGTTCTAATGAGATGTTGTCTATTCCCGGGGTCTTGTTTCGACTCAGGTCTTTCAGTGCTCTATCAAACTCTTCACGCAGTATCATATCTCCCATTTCATCTTCATCTACATCGTTTTCCATTTCCATAATATTGTCCTCAAGTATATCGCCCTTGTATAGACCCTCTATATACTCCTTCCACCTTTCTGCTTTCCCTTCTTTGCTTAGAACTGGGTTTCCATCAAAGCTCTTGATATTCCTGCAAGTGGTTCTCCTTTCTCCAAAGGTCTCATTAATTTTCCTATACGCAGTATCTATCTTACCCCTAGTGAGATAAGCCTCTATATCCTTACATTTGTCCTCTAGCCGTCCCTGCTTAGCCATTTTGCACTTCCTGTCGATCTCATTTTTGAGACGTTTGTATTACTTTTTGCCTGCTTCATTTACTGCATTTTTATATTTTCTCCTTTCATCAATTAAATTCAAAATTTCTTTTGTTACCCAAGGGTTTCTACTAGCCCTCGTCTTTTTTACCTATTTGATCCTCCGCTGCCTTCACTATTTCATCCCTCAAAGTTACCCATTCTTCTTCTACTGCATTTCTTTCCCCCATTCCTGTCAGTTGTTCCCTTATGCTCTCCCTGAAACTCTGTACAACCTCTGGTTCGTTCAGGTTATCCAGGTCCCATCTCCTTAAATTCCCACCTTTTTGCAGTTGCTTCAGTTTTAATCCACAGTTCATAACCAATAGATTGTGGTCAGAGTCCACATCTGCCCCTGGAAATGTCTTACAATTTAAAACCTGGTTCCTAAATCTCTGTCTTACCATTATATAATCTATCTGATACCTTTTGGTATCTCCAGGGTTCTTCCATGTATACAACCTTCTTTCATGATTCTTAAACCAAGTGTTAGCTATGATTAAGTTATGCTCTGCGCAAGTTTCTACCAGACGGCTTCCTCTTTCACATCTTAGCCCCAATCCATATTCACCTACTATGTTTCCTTTTCTCCCTTTTCCTACGCTTGAATTCCAGTCACCCATGACTATTAAATTTTCGTCTCCCTTTACTATTTGAATAATTTCTTTCATCTCATCATACATTTCATCAATTTCTTCGTCATCTGCAGAGCTAGTTGGCATATAAACCTGTACTACTGTAGTAGGCGAGGGCTTCGTGTCTATCTTGGCTACAATAATGCGTTCACTTTGCTGTTTGTAGTAGCTTACCCGTACTCCTATTTTTTTATTCATTATTAAACCTACTCCTGCATTACCCCTATTTGATTTCGTATTTATAACCCTGTACTCACCTGATCAAAAGTCTTGTTCCTCCTGCCAGCGACCTTCACTAATTCCCACTATATCTAACTTTAACCTATCCATTTCCCTTTTTAAATTTTCTAACCTACCTGCCCGCTTAAGGGTTCTGACATTCCACGCTCCGATCCGTAGAACGCCAGTTTTCTTTCTCCTGAAAACAACGTCCTCCTGAGTAGTCCCCGCCCGGAGATCCGAATGGGGGACTATTTTACCTCCGGAATATTTTACCCAAGAGGACGCCATCATCATTTAATCATACAGTAAAGCTGCATGCCTTCGGGAAAAATTACGGCTGTAGTTTCCACTTGCTTTCAGCCGTTCGCAATACCAGAACAGCAAGGCTATTTTGGTTAGTGTTACAAGGCCAGATCAGTCAATCATCCAGACTGTTGCCCCTGCAACTACTAAAAAGGCTGCTGCCTCTCTTTACGAACCACACGTTTGTCTGGCCTCTCAAAAGATACCCCTCCGTTGTGGTTGCACCTACGGTACGGCTATCTGTATCGTTGAGGCACGCAAGCCTCCCCACCAACCCCAAGGTCCGTAGTTCATGGGGGGGTCTAGTTGTATCTAAGTGCAAAACCAAGAAACCTGAAGACAGCTATCGAGAATCTCAATGCGTGCAGCATACGGTGGTAAAGCTCAATCCATCCAAAACACAAGCGGTACCGATTGGTAATTCTAGGCTCATTAGCACGAAATATCGGGAATACCCACCATCTTTAACCTCAAATGGGACAAAAATCAACTTTTCTTCGTCAGCAAAGTTTAAGGATAATAATAGATAAAAATATAAATTGGACTGAGCACGTAACTGTAATGTGCAAGAAGCTGTCAGCATCTCTCTATTATTATTATTATTATTATTATTATTATTACTGTCACTATTAAAGGCAGCAGCTGCAGGGGAACAATTACTGCCAGCATTAACCTTATTAGTTCATAATCAGTATAGCTTACGCCACTGCCTCTTCAGTTACTCAAATAATTTTAATACTATTTGTCACATTAAAATATTTATTTCTTACGTAACTATGATGTAAAAAAGATAATGTATGTGTGAAACCCTGCTCTAATGTAAGAGAGGGCCTGATAGCCCTAATAAGAGCAGGTTAAGTAAACAAATAACATCTGCAGATGCAGTATAACCAAAGTATCTCATACTCATCCTTCTCAAATAGCAAAGTTACACTCTTACACAAAACAATGAAAAAAATGTCAACGTATACAAAAGATGGAACACTATAACCAATGTATGCCATGCTGTACTTCATCTGGAAGGAGAACCGTGTTTATCGGTTGTAAAACAGAAAGACTTGTTGAGCTTGCCAATTCTTGCTTAACAGCACACACAGTTATACATTATACTTTGTAAAGGCTGAGATGTTGCAAACAAGAGACAATACTGAAAGAGTCTATCCTTGAATTTAATTTTGTTACTTTTTTGTAAAAAGTTTAATAGATATAAGATATGGTTTTCGTTGAGTACAGTTCTATCTGATAAAACATTACTGCTGTATTTCTGTACCTGTATTATCATAAATAAAACGTAGTGCCTCTGTATTAACGGCACTTGAAACAAAAACATTCTTATTGGTACTTAGAACAACGTTTCCCAGTAAGACAACTGGAACGTTCTTAATCAGTTATTTACATTCTAATTTCTATTTTTTTTTCAATGATGACATGAACAGTATAATTCTCTGGTAACAGAATATCTTTTAATTTTTTGATACAAATAAGTTGTGTACAAAAAGAGACACTGTTTTGTGATTCTCCTGGCAAATATGAGACTTGGTGCTTAGAATGTTTGACGTTTCCACTCTTCATTTGAAAGCACTTAACGTGTATGTCAAACATTTTATTTCAGTTTGCAGATTATAAAAAAGTTTCGTAGCTGCATATTGCCAAGTTATGTTTACTAGTGGTAAGTGTAGACCCTTTCTCCATCTAGTATCGTTTGTGAGTACCCCTATCCCTTTCAAACTACAGTGAACTGTTGACAACAAATTATATGAGTGAATAAATGAATTACGAGGTTGTGGCTAATACTCCTACTTGTTTAAATAGAAGCCTGCAAGGTGCATGTGTGTGAACTCGACATACACCTCTAATTACTTTCTTCTGTGCACCGAAAGTTGTTTGCTTAAATGAGTTACCAGTAGGACACCAATAATTGAATAATATGAAAAATGTGTTAACTTTTATTTCTATGTCCCCTAAAGAAAGCAGTTATGTGAAGTAAGATAGAAAAGTAGCTGAACTTTAACGGCTTAGCATGTCTACTATGTGAATTTTTTCAATTGAAAGTTTCACACAAGAACTTAGGACATTGTTCATTACTTTTTGTTGATAAAGTACATTCATAGTAGATCGGGCATTTTTGATAGTACAAAATTGGATGAGTTGTGTATTTCTTTTCTTAATTTCAAGCTGGTGTATTGTGCAAAACATTAACAAAAGCGTCATTTCCCCAGTAGATGCTTCATTGATCGAAATGGAAATAATGCTCCTCTGAGTAATACAATATAGACGACAATAGGCTAATTATTGATGACTGGATCAGGGCCCAGCTATAGGACAAGGGGGGAGGGGGGGGGGGTAACCGCGCTAGCTGTGTAGCCGCTTCGTGGTGGAATGACTGGAACTGATCAGCTGTAGGACCTCCTCCGTCTAATAGGCAGTGCTCATGCATAGTTGTTCACATCTTTGGGCGGGTTTAGTGACATCTCTGAACAGCCAAAGGGACTGTGTCTGCGATAAAATATTCACAGTCAGCGTCTATTTTCAGGAGTTCTGGGAACCGGGGTGATGGAAAACTTTCCTTGAGGATGAAAGTCTTTGTAAATAAACGCACTTCCATGCAAACTGCCTCTCCTGTGCGTCATTTGCACCACAGCAAGTAATCTGTGCGAAGTGCAACCCATGAGAACTTACTCGCCTCTACTCTCCGCTTGTTACTCTCCCCGCGGTGATCTTGGTGCTCCTCCCTCCGTACCGCATGCTCCCCTCTCCTCAGTAAACGAGAAAAGATGAACAGATTTTAGTTATATGCCCTATTAATTTCAGAGTTAAAACTCAAAATGTGTTACACTATACACGTATCACTTCTGCTTCATTGACTGGTGCCCGATACCAGACTCTAGCATGGGGGCACATCAGAAAGACGTATGAGTAAGAGTGATACGTGAATGTAAGGCTTCATGGATGAATGACATTCTGAAAAAGAGTGTAGTGGCGAATGAAACTCTGTACCAAGGTCGGAATTAGAGCCCAGGTCTCACATTCACTAAGCAGATGTGCTAATCACTGTTTCACTCCAGTACAGCGGCTCTGCACAACTGCATGGCTCATCTTCACACACCTACCTCTGCAATCCAATTTTGCATTCATGCCTCAGCCCACCTGGTATAGAGCTCTGTAAAGTCACTGTGCCAGGGTAGTTTAGTGGTTACCGCATCTGCATACTGAGCTGAAGACCTGGGTTCGAATCCTGGCCTTGGTACAAATTTTCATTTGTCACTTTGGTCCGCATATCATACATGTTCGAGACCTGAGGAAGGTCTCTGGAATCATACAGTTTCATTGAAAAAGTTTGACTATGTCTGAAAATGCATTGAGGAGGAGGTAGGGACGGAGCTTCAGAATTTTCGCATGGGGTAGCAAAATCCCTGGAGCCAGTCCTGGACTGAATTCAGCAGTGTAGTCCATCTTTAGATCTGGATAGCTAAGAACCCGTAGCAAAAACTGCTGTGCGACGTCAACTCAGTACTCAGGGAGTTCCACAAGTCCTGTTACAGGCTTCAAAGTGTTGTAAAATGAACATACCAACTAAAGTAATAACGAGGAACCCATGTCCGGGAATGTACCATTTGTATGTAAAATAAGTTTGAAAATCGCTTCATGGCACGCACACAGCCCGGACAATGAGCCCTGACACTGAGCGCTCTGCAGAAGCTGCAGCTACTGGTGACCATGCTGTACATTGCACAAGCTGTATCTGCCACGTATGTTCTCATACACACGGTCCACAAACCCGGATGTGCGTGTAGGCGAGGTCCACAGCCCTCTTAGTAACGAACGTACCATTTTCTCACAGCCGTTGCTGGTGCCGTACGAAAATAGTATCTGATGGACTGAGGCGACGTTCTCAGTACTTGCGTTGTGATGCTGTACCATTACTTTGCTTTACTGTTCCGTGTGCGGAAGCCAATCATAGTCTTTCAGCCCAGTATTGGGCCACAAATAATGTAGGTTGCATTTGTAGAGGCAGAACAGAAAATATTCTATGTCTTGTACAGCTCCACAATCACATGTATAATCAGCTGCATTACCATGACCCTGCCTGATCATGTTTGTTTTCACTGGCGCCACCCCAGTTCTTATGCGGCTCAGGGTCCTCCACATTTTCCACTTTGTTGTGAAGCCGCCATGCACTACCTGTGCTGGTGGATAATCGGATGATCGTTTTCCAGTGCCGTGTTTAAGAAACTTTTCCGGTTCTCGGTCGTCCAAGCTCGCAGTCCGTGCCAAAGAGGGGATATCGATCATTGATGGTTCTCTGAGCCTCTCTGTAAATTCGCGATATGTACTTCGGGAGCCGCACCCGCAAGACCAGCAGCTTTGCAAAGCTTTGGGTAGGGGCGTGGGTTTCATACATCCTGTTGTGATTCGACATGTTTCACTTAGTCTTATGTCGATATTCTTCAAATGGTTTGATCCGGTCCATATGTGCAGGCATATTCAGCTGTAGAGGAGCATAGCACTACTATTATGTACCGTACCGTGAAGAGAGACTCTGAGCGCGATGAGATCTTTATATTTATTTTATAGCGAAACAGTACAATCACAGACATGGGTTTCCTTATCGGAACTTTATCTACTAAGTGCCACCTACAACCTATAGAATGTAATAGGATATCTGAAACACACTGTAACATATATTGAGCTGAAGAGACGCAACTATTGCTGCGACGAGTTTTTAGGTAACGAGATCTGTAGATGGCATGTACTGGATGAAAAAAAAATTGTTGTCTGAACTGTATTACTCAGACAAGAATTTGTGGTGTCTCCTCGGCAACGTAACACTGTCTTTTAGTTGACAATAATGCTTGTAACATTTGCAAATGGACTAATTTTGCCTCCTGATTCAAATAAAATGGTAGAATTGGCCCATCATCGAACCCTGCTAAACGTCCAGTCTGATTTTTCCTCATGAAGACGATATGGCTTTCCTGTTTGTATTACTCAAACATCCTAGTTTATGTTTCTGTCACTGGTTCAAATGGCTCTGAGCACTATGGGACTCAACACCTGAGGTCATCAGTCCCCTAGAACTTAGAACTACTTAAACCTAACTGATCTAAGGACATCACACACATCCGTGCCCGAAGCAGGATTAGAACCTGCGATCGTAGCAGTCGCACGGTTCCGAACTGAAGCGTCTAGAACCGCTCGGCCTCTTTCTGTAACTGGTTTCTTAAATAGGAACGAAACCAGACATTTTAAGAATTATGTATTTCATAAAAACTTAATTACCCTAATAGAATATTATGGGTGACACAGTCAAAGGCCTTTGATAAGTGGAGCTCGGATCTTTTCCTGAAATTTAGGGTGAATTTTGCAACAATTCATGCACCAATCCAGGTATTGTTGTGAAGAAAAATTGGCGCGAATCGTTTGACGTACCAGATCTCTCGACGTGAATCCCACCAAACATTTATGGAACATAATCGATAAGTCATTTCGTGCACAGAATCCTGCACCGGCAAACTTTCGCATTATGGACGGCTGTATACACAGCATGGCTCAGTATTTCTGCAGGGGACTTCCAACGACTTGTTGGGTCCAGGCGCCGGCCGGAGTGGCCGTGCGGCTCTAGGCGCTACAGTCTAGAACCGAGCGACCGCTACGGTCGCAGGTTCGAATCCTGCCTCGGGCATGTATGTGTGTGATGTCCTTAGGTTAGTTAGGTTTAATTAGTTCTAAGTTCTAGGCGACTGATGACCTCAGAAGTTAAGTCGCATAGTGCTCAGAGCCATTTGAACCATTTGAGTCCAGGGCACGTCGAGTTGTTGCACTATACCGGCCAAAAGGAGATCCGATATGGTATTGGGAGGTATCCCACGACCTTTGTCACCTCAGTGTACATAAATAACCAAGAATATTTTTAAGTAAACTTATGTAAAGTCCTTATTGAATATGGAATATTTTGGTTGGTTGGTTGGTTTGGGGAAGGAGACCAGACAGCGTGGTCATCGGTCTCATCGGATTAGGGAAGGAAGTCGGCCGTGCCCTTTCAGAGGAACCATCCCGGCATTTGCCTGGAGTGATTTAGGGAAATCACCGAAAACCTAAATCAGGATGGCCGGACGCGGGATTGAACCGTCGTCCTCCCGAATGCGAGTCCAGTGTCTAACCACTGCGCCACCTCGCTCGGTTGGAATATTTCGACTGTGGATGCCACACATACAAACTGTTATGTTCGTATAAAGTCATATTTTATTTACATACATTATTTTTAAGGTCATATTTATATACGCTTTAGCTTATAAATGTTTACATATCTCCCTGCTTTTATGTCGTTAAACTGCGGGCCCTACTGGTAAGTAACTGAAGATCCGAACTGGTATTACTTTACAATTTAAAAAATGTATTTTATGCTTAGTGGAGGTTTAAATAATTTCTACAGTAGCACAGCCGTTTTTAATTCCAAACTCTAGTTGACTAAGTAGTCCATTACTACTCAGGTGAGTGACAGTCCTCGAGTACGTTACCTCCTGTTGCCACAAGGCACGAAGTCCGGGGTGAGGGACGCTTGTGGGTAGCCGAGCCGCTGCCACCGACTCTTCGCGTATGTTGCCGATGCCCATAGGCATCAGCTCTTTCACTTCGGCGGAGTCCGGGCCTCGCTCTCGAAGCAGAACAGCGTACAGTCTGGCCCTCATCGGCCGAAGCATCAATCCGGTAGGGCGCTGCTTGGCTAGATCTTCTAGAACCTCACCGATGCGGAAACGCCTGCGCTTCATTACGGCGTACACCGCAGCAGGCATTTTGCACGTCACGTGTCTCTCCTCGGCCAACCGCAGCAGTTCACCCCACGGGCCATCGCCAGTCGGCTCCTCTGCAACCGCGTTCCCGCGCCTGTAGCTGTCGATACTCGCTCTCACTTTGTCCTCCAAGTGATTCGGGTGGTCGTCGAAGGCGTAGGCACACAGAGCTGTAACATCCTCCGGCGGTCCATCCCTGACGAACTCAGCGACGTTCTCGACCCTGGAGCCCCTGCCGTAGCGTGAAAAAAGCTTGTCGTGTAGTGATGCCAGCTGCGACCTACTGATGATGTCGTTGCCGACGAATGACGCAAAGACTGGCAGGTGTTCGCGCCGGAGTCCCAGTTTCGAGGCTATGTCGGCAGGATTGTAGCGTCGCGCATTTAAGCTGCTGGTCATCTTCAGATGTTTGAAAAAGATGAGGCACGGAACTCCCTCGTGCACCAACAGATCAGTGTCGCTGGATATAATGCCGAGACAATGGTCTTCCCTAGCGGCGTACTCGGCAAGCTCATTGTCGCAATCGCCGGTTGCGACGCGCACGTTGCAGTCCAGTTCGGTACCAAAAATGATTCTTGCAGTGGGCACCACGGCCTCTGGCCTCAAATAGAATTTCCTCTCTTTCATAGAAAGTCCTGCACGAAAATCGGCAAAGAGTTGCGATATCTGCGACAATCTATTCTTTCTTCGGTTTGCCCAAGCATTCATCTTTTCTTCTACTGGTATGCCATCGAAGAAGAAAACCAACCGGATCCCACTGTCACGAAACCTCTGCACAAAAGTTCTGCACGACTCCCGGAATTGCTTGTACTGACCGCCGCAAAACTTATCTGCCGTACCGTATATGTGCCTGGCGCAAGCAGCGCCATCGACGGCAATGACTGGCTCCACAGTATTTGTGCGCCTCCATTCATCTGCGACGTCTCTGATGTTTACTTCATCGTACCATTGTTTTCCATCAATGAACGACTGAAGGCCCCAGATACCCATCGCACTTCTTTCGTTCTAGCGCTGTATACTGTTACGAATTTTAAGTCGCCAATACCTGTAGGCAAACAGATTATGAAATGAGAATGCGTAAAGGCTTCAAACCATAATGCTTGCTTAAATGGCTAAAATTAAGAGTTTACATGCAAAACGATATGGTCAACAAAATAGAAAATTTGGGTGGGTTAAAACAACATTCTATATGGTAATAACATTTTATTAACGACCGGTTTCGACGTCATGTAGAAGTCATATTCAGAAAAATGAGCGTCCTCTGGTGGCTGCTTGGATGCTCACGCGGCACATGGGAATTCCACTGTGTGACAGAACTTCACGAGCCGGCTGGGGTGGCCGTGCGGTTCTAGGCGCTACAGTCTGGAACTGCCCGACTGCTACGGTCGCAGGTTCGAATCCTGTCTCGGGCATGGGTGTGTGTGATGTCCTTAGGTTAGTTGGGTTTAAGTAGTTCTAAGTTCTAGGGGACTGGTGACCTTAGAAGTTAGGTCCCATAGTGCTCAGAGCCATCTGAACCAAGAACCTCACGACAAAGGATGAATTGAAACACATACACTGGATCTCTGAGTAAATTTTGTTGTGCATTAGTACGAATGGAACAAAAGTTAATCAAAATCAACTACTGTCTTCAGAAATGGTCCCCCCGTTCATCCATATAGCTTTGCCAACGATGCATAACGTGCTGAATACCATTAGCGTTGTCAACAATGTGAATCACTCGTCGCTGAAATGAAGTGACGATATTCGCCTTTTCCGCAAAGCGCCACCCACGCAATGCTTTCTTCAATTGTGGAATGAAGTCGGAGTCGCATGATTGCGGTCTGGTAAATAGGGTGGGTAGGGGAGGATTTTCCACCCCCCACCACTGTATACAATTCTCGATAAAGTCTGTAGTGTGGGCTATACCGTTATTATGAAGAACGACTGCATTATCCATCAGTGCCGGACGTTTTCGCCCAAGTGAACATGGCGGATCGTACAGCAGAAAGTTGGGTTAGTATCCGGCATTGATGCTGTTGGGATTCCTAACAGGATGACTCCGGAATACCGTGGCTATCATACGCCAGAAAGAACATGACCTATATGGGTGATGGATTCTGTCGCTCCTTGTGTCGTCCTGGTGAACCTCGATAAGGCCATTCTGATGATGGGACTTCAGTTCTGATTCATGCCCTAGTGTCCAGATTTCATCAGTCGCAATAATGCGACTGAGCGTGTCATTCCGTTCGCACTCAAATCGCTCCAGGTTGATGCGGCTAGTCTCGTATCGCGTCCACTTTCGCACCTCTGTCAACTGATGTAGTACCATTTTGAACACTTCCTGCTCACCTTCGAGTCCTGCCGTAAACTACGAAACACTGTTGCCCCCATATACCAGCCCGTGTCATCAGTCTCTGCATAGGCCAACGCCGGTCCTCTGTGGAACGCGGTTCAATAACAGCCACGGACAGGCCAGCACGGGCAGATCTGGGGTGCTCACTCGGTGGCGAGGATATAGTTGCTGCGCGTCCACGTCGGAAAGCCTCCAGCTAACCTGCAGCTATTCCGCAGGGTAATGCTGTGTTTACTGTGATTACGGTGATGCCACGTGTTCGACCGATATACCACAGTTGCCATGACTTACGGAATGACCCTCATATTATTGTTATCTAGACTTGTTTTAGCCTAATTTGTATCACCAAATCGCTGTTACTCCTCCGGAGCACGTTGTCCATATTATATGAAAAGTTAGTGGCAGTCGACTGCTAGTCATGGAAATTACGTCACAACTAATCATTCTATCATTCTATCGCCGTAAATTCCACTGTATTCTTAAATGTGAAAATGATTCGCATTTCAGAAAAAAAAGAAAGAAATGGTTCAAATGACTCGGAGCGCTATGGTACTTAACATCTGAGGTCATCAGTCCCCTAGAACTTCTTAAACCTAACTAACGTAAGGACATCACACACATCCAAGCCTGAGGCAGGATTCGAACCTGCGACCGTAGCGGTCACGTGGTTCCAGACTGAAGCGCCTAGACCCGCTCGGTCACACGGCCGGCCGCATTTCAGCGCAATTGTAGAAAGTACGTAGGAGCAGGTGAGGCAACGCCACCTACATTTTATGTGTAAGGACAGATTACACAGAGGGCTTCTGATTTAGAATTCGCACTTCAGTAGTGGTTGTTTGTGACAAGATCTTTTGGAAATTTGTGGTAAGTTCCTACGGGACCAAACTGCTAAGATCATCGGTCCCGACTTAATCTAACTTACGCTAAGGGCAACACATGCTGTGAGGTAACGGGCGAGTCGTCGTGCCCTGAAAATATTCCAAGTTCTGTGGAAGCAGTGGCCACACGGGCCGGTCGGCGAGCGCGGGATGCTCGTTAGCAAACACGTGGTGCCAAACGTTAGCCCCGGCCCATGGTCCATCCGCGTGGCTGGGAATTCTGCTGTGACGAGGAGGGTGCTTTGTGTCGATGAAGGAGATGTCTATTCCGGGAGTGCCAAAAGGTTCGTATGAGCAGTTGCCAGCGGGCTCGTGCGCATGCGCAGAGGTGAATTCGCGTATGAGCAGTGCCTTCCTCGCGCTTCTGGCTACTTGAAGCGTGGCTGTTTGCTGTACAGTAGCAGCAAGTAGCCAGATCCTACCCGTAAAAAATTTTCCGGCGCGCCCAAGCTGCCAGATTCGCGCATACGCAGACCAAGCTGAGTTATAGTGGGGGGGGGGATCCTTCCCCAAGTGACCCGTGTATATGCTTCGCGTCTTCGTAATATTGCTGGTCTCTTCGTTTACAGCTCCCACGTCAAATGAAATCAAAACAGATTTCTGTGGCCGGGAGCCATCAAGTGAATTAACATACATTCTCATAACCACGAAAGACCAAAATAAGTTAGTAGTTTCAATTTTCTGATTTTATATTATTCCTACGTTATTAGCAATCAACCATTAATGTCTTAACGAAGCTATTTCTGTTTTGTAGAGAAATTTGCTTCTATTAATTTTTTCCGCTGAGGCAGTTAGTTTATTTGAAACGAAGTGTTTCATTCACACTATTGGCTACTTTCAACTTCGTTCAGTTTCAAGTGCAAATTTTCATTTTCTGGGACGAATGACACTATACCATAATAAAGAACCAAACATGAGATTACAGTACTGGACCTCCGAGAAAATTGGTATCACGAAAACCACATGAAAAGCTGAATATCAGGTACTTCATAGTGCATCTGGACATAGAAATGTGCAATTAGAGCGGAATGTAGCATTTTAGTATGGTTTATGAAATTCCGATGCTGGCTGGAGTAGTCTCTGATGTCTTGTTCCTTTTATGACACTATAAAATCTCTTAATGCTACATACGTACGAACACACGTGTACATTTACTTGAAGCTGACTAAGTAGGCAAATTTGGTAAGTAGTTTTGAACTAGATATTTTGTTCCAAATATGACAGCTGTAGCAGAATTTTACAAATCTGCCTTCTGTGAAAGTGTTTTTCGATCACAAGGCAATTGTCTAGTACTTCCTCTAGACCTGAAGTTATTTCTTAATTTATGTTTACATCTTAAATTTATAGAATGCCATTGTATGCTAAACTGCAGACTGGCAGCATATCGTGTTTTATCGTTTTAACTCCGCACATGGCTTCAAATTTAATCCTAGAGTAGAATATAAACTGTCAGTTGTACAGTTTCTTTTCCTCACAGACAAAAATGTTAATTTTTTGCACATTTTGAAATAGTCATGAAATTTACTGTCCTTTATTTCGGTGTAAGCTACACAAGAAACTGATTCTTTCTTTTTTTTTCAAGAAATTTGTATTCCATCCTACTAGCTTTTTGCAGTGCTGTGTAGATCTAAACCTGTTGGAAATGCTACGTAACAACATTTCACTGTACGAATTAAAAAAAAAAAATTGTCAAATTCACTCCATAGCAAAATGTTGTGGTATTTCGAGCTGTGGAATCTAATTTGGAAATGATATTTTGCCAAGAACTGCTTCCTTATTTGCATCCTTTATCTGGGTGGGATATGATAAAACAATTGCTCTAAGTACAAGTCTGCATGTCCTCTCAACAACATGCCGCAGGGCTGCACATGGTCACGTGATGCCCCACCACGCACGAAATTCCACCAGAATTGCGACGAAAAGCGTATCAGCAGAGCAAGCACCAAACACGGGCTGCCTACGTCATCGTAGCTGCGCATGCGCAGTACAGCCTGTTGTCTCCTGCTGTCTGGTAACTGCTCAAACGAACCTAAAGATGGCGGACTTTGTGGAACCTTAATGGCAGACATTTCACAGTTCGTATAGAATTTAATAGTAGCCAGATGAATCATGATACCTCAAAAAGAAACATGTACATCACCAATATTTGCACGATGATTCTGATGGTCTAATCATATTGACAATACATTTATTAGTTTAAAGTTTAGTATCTGACGGTAAATTATACAAGTAACACCCAGAAACGAATTTCCAAAATATAAACGCTTCATCCGATTTTGTCGATCGCCGTGTCTTTAGAAAGCTATTAGTGTAAAACTGGATTGGTATGACTTACAGGCATGTAATTTGAATAGTTCACGAGATATTGGAAGTCAAAGTGGCCGATTACTATCGGTCACGTCAGACCATAAGTACTCCACAGTTACACGATAAAACTGTAGCAGCATGCTTATAAATATATTGACTCATCTATGTCTTTGTTAATATACGATATATGCCATTCATGAAGAAACTGGTCAATTATTTACGGTGTTTTAGAAAGCACAGAGACATTAGGGTCCTGGCCTACCTTTTGCTTCTTTTCTTTTGATATATGTTTATTTAATAGTTTATGTATCTAATAATTTGTGTTCGAGCGTGTTTGTGGCCCAGCCGTAGGAATATTTATTTAATTTCAAGTATTTAAATGTAAATCCAGTATTTCTTATGTTTCATTAGGTTTGTGTGACGTTGGCATGAAGACATGGCGCGAGCCAACCACAACGATCGTGAATGGGGAGACTGGATGGAACCGAGTTTCCGGAGAGGACACAGGGGTAGTCTGGGAAGTGCGGGAGTTCTGGACAGGACGGCACTGGACACGGGAAGTGCCGCGACTGTACGGGCGACAGACGCACGGTCGCGAAAGAGACTTGGAGTGTGGAGCCGTTTGCGCGTGGTCGCGAGAGACAGAAATGCTTCAGAGTGCGGACTTGTGAACTTGTGAGATTTCCGAGGTTTGTGCAGTGAAGACGTAGTGTGCGTTTAGAAGTGAATGCCTCGCGAGCTATGTTGCTGTTCATAACTAATTACGTGCTGTAGGAATCTATTGTTTCTCTGTTATTCAAAAATGGTTCAAATGGCTCTGAGCACTATGGGACTCAACTTCTGAGGTCATCAGTCCCCTAGAACTTCGAACTACTTAAACCTAACTAACCTAAGGACATCACACACATCCATGCCCGAAGCAGGATTCGAACCTGCGACCGTAGTGGTCTCGCGGTTCCACACTGTAGCGCCTAGAACCGCTCGGCCACAGCGGCCGGCTGTTCTGTTATTACCAAGCAACAAACTTAGGAACCAACACAACTGGATACAGATCACAAGTATATACAATATTTATTACCAGATACCCAGAATTAAAATTTTTAACAGAACAACGACTAGCCGATCAGATCCGTGTAATAATCAAAAATAACAGGATACCCCAGTCAGAATTAGAAAACATCAAACAACAAGTACAACAAATACTAGAACAAAATAATGTGCAATCAGAAGAAGAAGAAAATACAGTAATGAGCTCAAACATCCCAGAGCAAATAAACAAAGAACAACACGCATCAATTAGACAATCAGAGGAAAACGAAATCTTAAGACAGCCATCAGAACAAGCACAAATAGAACACGAAGTGACACACATGTTAGATACAGAAGAAAACTTTCAGCTGACACATATAGAATACAAAGACACAAATACAGACATTACACCATTCTTGCATAGATCACCAAATAACCCACAAGTAGAAACAATAATAACAACTATCAACACAATCATACACAACAAAATAAATGAAAATAAAACTATGGAAGAGTTACATCTACTGGTTTATATAGGAGCACTCACTACACTAAATTGTACACACTAGGCAGAGATCAGAACCAACCAACACACAGAAGAAACCCACAAAACCAGCATGGTAACACAGGCTACAGATCAGAATAGAAAAACTGGGAAAAGACATCGGACAGTTAACACAATTTATAAGGAATGAAATATCAGACAAAAAACGAAAAAGGTTAGGTAACATCTCACAACAAGAAGCGATAGAGCAATTAGATGAAAAGAAGCAGAAATTACAAGCATTGGCCAAACGACTTAGAAGAAGATTATAACACAAATGCCTGAAGTGATAATTTTGCAACATGAAGTCACCTGAGCAATTAATTCTACTCACAGTTGGAAAGCCTTAACTTTTCCAAACAAAATTATAAATGAAGAACAAAAAGGCTGTTGCAAAGCAGCACGAGGATGTAAAGAACAACTGATAATAGATGCAGAGGTGACATATCAAGCTAAAACTAAACAAAGGTCGCTACACTACACATACATTGATTACCAAAAAGCTTTTGGTAGTGTACCCCACTAATGGTTACTACAAATATTGGAAATATACATAGTAGATCGTAAATTGATACAGTTCCTAAACATAGTAATGAAAAATTGGAAAACCACACTTAATATCCAAACAAATTCAAATAATATCACATCACAGCGAATACAGATTAAGCGTGGAATATACCAAGGAGATTCATTAAGTCCTTTCTGGTTCTGCCTTGCTCTGAACCCACTATCCAACATGCTAAATAATGCAAATTATGGATACAATATTACTGGAACATACCAACACTAAATCACACATTTGCTATACATGGATGATCTAAAACTACTGGCAGCAACAAATCAACAACTCAAACAATTACTAAAGATAACAGAAGTATTCAGCAATGATATAAATATGGCTTTTGGAACAGACAAATGTAAGAAAAATAGCATAGTCAAGGGAAAATACACTAAACAAGAAGATTACATATTGGATAACCACAGCAACTGCATAGAAGCGATGGAAAAAAAAGATGCCTATAAATATCTGGGATACAGACAAAAAATAGGAATATACAATACAAATATTAAAGAAGAACTAAAAGAAAATTATAGACAAAGACTAACAAAAATACTGAAAACAGAATTGACAGCAAGAAACAAGACAAAAGCTATAAATTGAGAAAGGAAAGAAACAATAATAATAATAATAATAATAATAATAATAATAATAATAATAATACTATTAATACTTCTGCACGTATGTTACAGTTGCGTCTTTATTTTTCTGCTCCGATTGTTTACGTTTAATTTCACTAATACTATTAATTATAATATTATAACTGTTATTATTACTGTTTTTAGTATTACTATTAATATTTCTGCATCTGTGTTACAGTTGTTACTTTATGATTCTGTTCAGATTGTTTGTATATGTTTATTCCGTGAAACTACGAATGTACTCGATAGGTTTATTACGTTCAAATAAACGAAGCAAAAGCGGATTGCCAAAAAACATTACAACGACTTCCAAATAGCACTTTTACATGTCAGGAACATGATGTTCCATAGGACAGTTTCACATATACTACAGTAAAGGAACTCGCATGACCGGGGCTCGAATCCAACAAGGGTCCTGGGTTCTAGTGCACCACCCTTGGTATGACAAAGTGACGCTCTACCGACTATAAAGGCACATCTGCATGCCGAGCGTGAGTTTCCTCGGAAACGCGAAATATTAATTAAATAAATAATCAGTGACAAATAAATAAAGCCTATGGCACACAACTGCAGCGCTGTGTCGCTGATAAAACAAAAGCACAATTACGTTACTCATATGTTTGATTAAGAAAGGAGAGCTCTGGTTGAAGTGGTGCGAGAAGCACGTATTTTATTTTATTGTCTGGCACACCGCCATATTTCATGTTATAGAAAATTACTGCGAGTTGCAACCACACTAGGCACTCGATTCTGTAAAGAATTTATATTTATAAAAGTAGGTAGGATTATGAACTGTTGGCTTATTCATTGAATATATCTGATTTAACTAACAGTGTAACTTTTTTATGTTTAGTAGACAATCACCTCTGTACGACGTTTTGGCATGGCTGGCAAATTATTGTAATATTGAGATTTAGATTATGAGTCCGCACCTACCGCAGCAGTCTTTGGAAACGATTTAACTACGAAGTCCGATTATTTCAATTTTATTTCACGGTCAACTACGAGTAAGATTGCCTTTACGAAAAAGCCATTGTCAAGCGTCTGATACCGAATAATTATCCAGATAAGCAAATATCAATTACAATTACAATCACCATCATACAGAATAATTAACGTTAAAATAATTAATATTTTATTTGATTTTATTTTATTTATTTTATACGACCTCACAATTATTTCTTTTATATTTCACTTTTTTTTTATTTTCCTGGCCTCCTTTCTCCCCCTAAAGAGTACGTCGTCTTCTCTCGTGAGGATAAAGTTTTCCTCTGAGATTGCTTCAACAAAAACTAAGGTGCTTCTGAGCTGTGTATTTCAGAGTAAATTTCTGTTTGCTTTAAAATGTTTCCTTTAAAAGAAATACACAGTTTGAGACAAAACACAAGAATTTGTAATTATGTTTTTGAGTTTAAGTCTTTTTCTATTCACTTTGTAGACTAAGTTTCATGTACTTACATTTACTAAAAATTTTGCAAAGTTTTCTTGTATTCTCTAGTCTTTGTTGTATTATGACGCTTGAGGAAAACATACATTCGGAAATCATCTCTGGTTTTATTTTCTTCGATCAGGAGAAAATGCATTCAAAATAGTTCAAATGGCTCTAAGCTCTATGGGACTTAACATCTGAGGTCATCAGTCCCCTAGACTTACAACTACTTAAACCTAACAAACCAAAGGACATCACACACATCCATGCCCGAGGCAGGATTCGAACCCGGGACCGTAGCAGCAGCGCGGTTCCTGACTGAAGCGCTTAGAACCGTTCGGCCACAGCAGCTGGCGGAAATGCATTGTTTGGCCTTTTAACCAATTCGTGACATTTATTTTTGTAAATGAATATGGAATCAATAGCATTCAGAAAATTGGCAGGCAGATATTGGGGAAGGGGGGTACTGTTCATGTTGTCGTGGCTAACATTTGTCAGGGAATTGGCCAGATGACTCTCACTGTAGTGCACACAAAGCTATGTTCTTCGGTATCTATTAGGTCACAATTCTCACATGGTGGGGAATCATCCAGATGAATGGCATGAAGTTTCACTGCGGTTGCTACTTTCAGTTTCTTGCCTTGCACCGGTTTCACATCTGCTGGTGGGTGACGGATGCTGACATTTTTCTAAATAAATTTCCAGTTGTAGTGCGGGTATTTTTGTTGAATCAAATTTCCGCTTTTATCTTCCATTAATATTAATTTCACATATATTCGATGGGCGGACTCTGGTTTGGATGTAACTGAGTTCGAATTAAAATTGTTGAAAATGATCAAAGGCATTGGGGACGTGGCGCATATCTATGGGTGCATTCAAGACAGAGGGAGTAATTTCGTCTAGTAAGTGGGATGTGAGGCTGGTGAGTGTCTGCTTCCACAACTTGTATGTGCAACACACGAAAAAAGCTTATAACTTTCTCCCAACGTCAGTGAGATTTAATCTCCTGTTATCGGCTGAGAGGGTCAACGTGTCAAATTTGACTTTGAAAATGTTACCACGAATTATAAAACGACGCAGAGCTGAGAGAATTCTGGCTGCTGCTTCACGTGGCGTGGGTGAAACCTGTGCCACATAATTGACTTTACAGACAATGCACATATTTGCTAGGGCTGACTTTCGGATGTCGTCAAGTCCTCTCACGCTATGTTCTGTGACGATGGATCGCACGCTGGCAAGGTTTTTGCTAGAGTTTATGGGTACAGTGTGCTTTACATTAGACCTCTAGTAGATACCTAGAATTTGGATATGGGTGACAATATTTAGTTGTTCTGTGTTTCGCAAAGATATGCCATGCTCTACATTCATGATGCGTCATTTCGTTTTGCTTAGCGTCGCACCTGAAGCAAGTTCGTAGTTGCTGATGACTTACAATGCCTTCTCCACGTCACTTTCACCGGTGATCACGAGGCCCACATTGTCTGCGTATGCCTTGCATATGATTCTTTGGCCGTTACGTACAGCCCTCATAGCTGTTTCTGCAGTGTGGCTACTAGGGGCTCAATGGCAATGCCACACAAGACCATCGACACAGGACATCCTTGTCTCACCGAACTCGTGAACGCAAGTTGTCTGGTTAGCTGACCATTAATCATGATTTTCGAAGTGCAGTTCTTCAAAATTCTATCAGTGATGTTGACAAAACATTGGGGAAAATCCAGTGCGGTCGTTGTTTTGAGAAGGCTTTCATCACGCGAAGTCAGCGTGAAAGCTATCAGTAAGTGTACGATACATATCTGCCTGATGTTACTTGGTCTGTATGAGTAACCGTTCGTGAGGGGAGACTGGCAGCGTCTCTCTGAAAAGCAAAAGCAGTTTCTATCATTTCCCCATCTTCCGCGGTCTCGTCAGCGCAATTCTTCTCTAACGAAGGTCTGGACATATCTTTCACGATTGTAAGGCGGATTTCTGCAGCACCTTTGTGGGGAACTGCACTTGTTTTGCTTCCGCGGGGATCGCTGTACTACTACTGGCAGCTGTGGGAACAGGTGTGCGCTGAATGCGATTAGAAAATTCCTCTGGACTTTAATTTCAGGGCCACTCGTTGGACTTTTTCGCCCTTCAGTGGGACAATTTGCTCAACAGCTTGATGTGTGATCCTTCGTTTCATATTTTATTTCTGGTGGAGCGGCTTTTCTGTGAGGTTGGCACATTTTTCTGCAGCAGTATCGCATTCAGGTTCAGTGATGTTCCAGTCAGCAGGCGGTGCATCCGATGTCGAGATACTGTCCGGAACGGACTCGTTTAGGGCTTCCTTAGACTGTTCGGTAGGTTGCGGTGCAGCCCGAATTACTTCCGCAACTTCAGTGACTTCCAGTGGCATATCGTTAGCTGTGGCATTATCTGCTTGAGGAGTGACCAGAACGGGGGCGGTGGGTCGGAGTGCAGTAACAGCCGCCACGTACGTTATCGGCACAGAGGACATTGCTGCAGGCCTAACTGATTCGCCGGCCGACAGCTGGGCCACGAGCCGTTGTACACACTGGGCATGCTCGTGACCCATTGAGCTACACCCTGCGCACGTTCTAGGCCGTCCTTCATACATAACGATAGGTCGGTAGCCACAGATGTTAATGTAAGATGGGGTATGTTTTTGCAGTTCCACTTTAACTTGTCTGATATCCTTCAGCACCAGAAACTTGTGCAGTTCTACCATTTTCTGGAATACTATTGACCACTTTCCCCTAAGACGAGACTACTGCATTTATTTGCTCGTCTGGGACTTCAAATGGCTATTCGAAAATCCTTACTGTTCTTATATTGAAACCGGCATCGGTAACTTCACTAACATTTCCGTCACAAGATTCGACAATTTTATCACAAAGAAGGCAACTGTTACGATCGAGAAATACCTAGCAACTAAATCATCACGACATATCTTCACAGTGTCTGCAAGAAATTCATAAGAATTCGGTTTAATAAAGTTCCGAGCAAAGGTTAACATCAAAGTTTCTGCTCTGCTTAGTTGACTCATACTTGAATCTTCTCATGTTTATGCGAACACAAACATACACCGGAATGCTGCAATAAGTGCTCAAACTTACCGCGAGCGAGCGAGACGGCTGCTGCGCACGGCGGAGGTTCACAGGCGACCGCAGCCGAAGGCACACTGACGGGAGCTCTACAAGAGATACGCCCAAAGTTATCTTTCTCTTGTGGCCCGTATGTCACGTTTACGTACGTACTCATGGACGCCAGCACAGATTACGAACTACAGCGGGGTTTTGGTTGATACGCTGTCGATATGCAACGTTTGGTACTGATCTGACTGACTGACATCTGGTGGTTTGTGTGTGAGTGGACAATGCGGCTGGCTGATTTGCAGAGGCCCGCGTGCGATTCCCGGTCGGATCAGAGATCTTATCCGCTCGGGGACTGGGTGCTGTGTTATCACCATTGCATCATGACCTACGTGCAAGTTGTCGAAGTGGAGTAAAAAAAAAAATACCCGCACCAGGTTTCCGAACAACGCCAAATGCGATCTCCTAGCCAATAATTCCACACGGCCATTTCAATTTTTTTACTGAAGGGAGTAATAACAATTTTTCCCAAAAATATATTTTAGGAAACATTGAGTTTATAGCCGCATCTAGAATCAGAAGCAAGTCTTGGTTATGTTCCTCAAATTATTTGGTGAAATTACTCCCTGTGCCCGTCTGTCTACACTCGTTAAAGTCCATTCATCGATTATATATCTTCAATTTCGAAGCAGTTTCTATCGCGCACGAAGTTACGCAAAACGACACAGGCTTTTACAATAAATAAAGAAAAATCTTGGAAAAATTCTCCATTTGTTGCTTCATATTCCCAGAGCACATTCTGCCCATCTTCGAGCCTTGAAAGACGCTAATTGAAAATTTCCTTGGCAATACTCAACATATTGGCTCCATATCATCGAAGGAGGTGTCTGTGCAGTCCAAAAGCCTCATTGCTCACGAAAAAGTAAGGTCTCCTGGGCCCTGTTGTTCAAGAATTTCCGTTTCTTTATTTCCTAGCGATATCCATATAAAACTGAATCTGAACATGAATGACAATCCTTCCCGTAACTTCCAGTATGGGTGTATACAAACCGGTATACTGAATCTGCCACCGCCCGGAACGTAATGGATGAAGTGTATTTTGTACATGAAATAAATCGAATTTGATGAGTTCACAACTCGATAAAAGGAGAAAAGAAAAATTTTTAGCAACTGCTTTTTTTCAAATATCTTATCGAAATAATAATTACATAAACGAGATAATTTACCATTTACATCTACATCTGTCTGCATCTAAATGGATACTCCGTCAGCGTTGAGTTTTTATTTCAGCACAGAGTGAAAAAGTTTCCAAGTTTCTTCAGAAGTCGATGAATGCTGAGATGGAAATTAAAAGTTTTGTAAACACACACACTCAGGTTCAAACTTTACAGGTTCTTATTTGTATTTAACATTAATTACGAAAGCTACATTATTGTTCATTGTTCATTGTTCATTGTTTTGCGTAGAAATACAATAATGTACTACAAAATTACACTTAAGCATTATACTTTTCCATAAATGTTCGATAAGAAGAAGTGCAAAATAAAAGTATAAAATGCTATTGAAATGCTACACATCATACTGACTACAACGATACTAAAATGATCTATTGACCACTTTCTACAATGATCTCATAAAACTCTTCTGCTCCTTCTCGTACATTAAAATGCCTTCTAAGTTTTAAGACGTACTTTTTCTTTTCATTGCTGTCCAAGTTGTTCTTGTCCAAGGTGGCTACTTTCCTCACATACTGGCTTCAGTTTCTGGATATCCATACCTCAACCTCGACAGGACTTCCAGTATAAGTGCCTGATGCTGACAATAACAACAACTTACTGATCACTTAACTTCAAAGAAATCTTAGACATTAGGTCTTTTACTGCACTGGACCGCAGAGCCTTTGCTCCCAATCTTCATTTAATAGCTTGACGATGACATGTTGTCCCGGCACTTTATAGTATTCAGTCAATGAAAGAATATCTTCCTTTCTCCGGTAGTCTTTATCCACTATGCTAACACTGAGTCAGGTTCATAGTTGTGACGACAAAATGGAAGGTAATATACCATCTTATTAAATTTTGGGGTTCTTCCTTGAAGACCATTATTGTGCCATCATTACCGTATTTTTGTTTTAACGGGACAGGAATAAAAAAAAATGAATTTCACTTGGACGATTTTATGGTTGGGACACCTCAAGGTTTCTGTGAAAATCCAAAAGAGCACAGGCTACGTAGTTGCACCGCTTCGGTCTTTCTATTTCAAGCCAAATATATAATGCAATCCTTTCCTATGTCTGTGGTTGGGAACGAATCATTAAGCACAAATTGTACAGCCAAACCCGTACAGCCAAACCCGTCTTGAACAGAATACTTTACCCACGGAGAGCTTCGGTATTGGCTGATCTTGTTGTACGGTATATCAAACATACTTTAAGCGCATTAGTATTTACCTCTATAATTATTGCACAGAACTTTTTTGCACGGAGTTTGTGCAACCTGTGGTTTGTTGTTAACTGATACTTTTTCTCCAAAGCTTGTTCCTTTTGAGAGCGTCTTTGGGCATCTCCGAAGTTGCGTGAGATGTTGCGACACATACAACTACTGTCTGGCCATCTTTTTTCGTCATGCTGTAGTTTATCGAAACAGTATTCTTCCTTTTTCGTTTTTTCTTCCTGACAAAGATGGCTCGAACTGAGCAATAATCAGGAGTCAATGCTGTTTGAACCACTAATTGTTGGTTCTGGCGGCGAGTGCTTGCCTACAGTTTATGCTCTTTTACTTTTGCAGAAGACTAGTTTTATCATAACATCTTATTTTTCATTCAGGTGTCTCAGAAGCGAAGCATAGTCTGCGCTTGTAGACATTTGCTTTAACTGGCTAAGAGCAAATATCGAGCTTTGCAAAAACTGGTAGTTTTCAACACCAAATAACAAAAGCAAATATCAGCTTTTGACAAAATCATTTCAATTGGTCACGCGTGGAACAAGCTTGATTTGTAACTTCGAACATCTCAATTTTGCACAAATGAGCATTTATCGACTTTTGAGAAAACGATCTTCGATTCCAGTACATTGTTTACCATCATAGCTCCAATGCATGTGTAAATTTGCTTCCAGTAAGAAATTGTGAGCAATTGTTTCCCCACTGCACTTTCGTAGACTAGGAACGAATAAAATGATCGGAGCTACCATGCTGTGCGCAACAGCAACAGGATAAATATGAAACAGCGGCAGCGCCGTTTTGACGGTCACCGGAACGAGTGAAGTGGGCCTTAGGTCTCTTTCACACACATGCTACTCCATTCGGTTCGGTTCGTTTTCGGTTCTTTCTTGGTTGCTGTCGACAAGCGTGAAACGGTGCTTCGGTTTCTATTCGCCACCTAATATAAACAATGGAGCACCGAATATTCTCTCAACACAAACAGGCTTCATGTTTCTATAAGGTGCGATCTCGTGTCCAGGGAAAAGAAAGCAATCAAGACGTTCACACACGAACGGTTCAGTTTCTATGTTCACCTGATAGCTTGCGGAGATTTCCGAAAGTTATGTGTTGCTCGCTGTACCTGCTGATTGTCTAGTAATTACGTTTATCTGTTTCTCTAGTTTTTTGACTTCTCCCTGGGTGTTGTTACGTAATGTTTTGATCTCGTTCTGAATGTCATTACGCCATGTTTGTACGTCCGCTTGTACCTTGTCAATGTCTGTTCTCAATTGATTATGACCTGTTATTAAGTTTCTCGAGATTCTTTTGCCTCGTTTTCAATATGACTTAGGTGTAACTGAATTTTTTTGTTTTGTTCTTTAATCTCACGCATTTGTCTCGTGGTTTCTGCATTCTGAATTTGAATTTGGTTCGCTATTTCTTTATCTTGCCTTGTCAGGGTTTCCGTAATTTGTTGTAGTAATTCTGCCAGATTGGTGGGTCCTATTGCGTTTTCTTCCGACGTCCTACGCTCTGTATTTTCGCCCAAATGTTGGTTCGCAACCGATTGCATTGAACTGTTCGGTGACACGTTTCCGCTCGAATTCCTTGTACTCTGTGATGAGAGAGCTCTGATACTTGTACTATGGGTACTACGTATTCTAGACGCAAGTTAGAATCCTCATCGGCTGTCTCTCTACTTTACTGCTCCTCTGTCGTATGCTGACTTACGTTTTCTGTGCCTTGGCGTACATTATCCTCGTTATGGTGCATTATCTGTCCTATATTTCGCGGTACTGCATCGTCTGTTGTACTGTCCTCTATTCTCTGTCCGTCTTCATGCTGGGTCTCTACCTCAATTCGGTCAATGTCTCGATCTGCCATTGCCAATCTTTCCGATTCCCTTATTTTCTGTTTTAAAAGCAATTCACGCGCCCTACTTCGCGTTAGCATGCGCTCATACGATCTCACGCGTTTCATAAACTTTTTGCTCACACGACTTGACACTTATTATCCACAAGACTGACAATCCATTAAGTTACTTGTTGGGTCAGAACCAACTTGCAACGATGTATCCGCCACCTGTGCGCTTGCATAGGAGAGAAAACTTAATTCTAACAATATTAAAATTCATAACTTATTTATGCTGTTGTCTCTGCTAGAATGTCTCACTTTCTATTGAATACTTTCTTACTATCTATCGCTGCAGCTACTGTTTTCGACTATTTATGCCTTTAAAAAATTGTGTTACGAAAATTTTTCAACAGGATACTTTTCTGACCTAGTTAGGCATGTGGTCGACCTTCAATCATGGTATTTTACCATCCTGGCAGGGTCGACATTCTCTAACATTCTGCATGGTGTCTGTTTGTTCTAAGTCGAGTCTCCCTACCACTTTCGTGCAACGACGCTCTGAGCGTGATTTTTAGGGAATTTACTAGTTTGAACCTGGGACCTGTTGCTGGTAAGGAGACGCCAGACCACACATGACATGTAGAGTTCAGAAGAGTTCAGTGAGACTAGCGATGATATAATCCAATACTTAATGATTTCAGCGTCAGCTCCACTGCACTCCCTGTAAAAGAATCTTAATACTAACTAAATTTAGTGGAAGGGGTTCAAGGCTTTCCTATTTTTAGTTAGCTGGTAAAATAACGTCGAAAAAGCAGTTAAGTTTACCAATAGAATTTTTTTTCTACTCAAAAAACATTGTTTATAAATTGCATTAATGATAGAAGGAAATATTTTAATACAGGATGATAAAAACCAACTGCGTTCAACAAAAATGTGAACGAATATTCCCTGAATGGGTTTCCAAGTTCTCCAATGGATCGAAGGATGATCTATGCCATATCACATCTATGATCTAGGTTTAAATTAAGTTTCATAAAAGAGAAAACTATCAAAAATGGTCTACAGAGACTCTCAATTATCTTTAATTACTTATTTAACTTGTCTTAAATTACAGTGACTGATGTGGCTTCTCAATAATTATATAACAGAAAAATCATCGCGTTTCAGATTTTAACTTCTAGTAGCAAATGTGAATACCATGAGCTTTAATTGACGATCGACATTAGTATTATGCAAAAAGGGGATGTAACAGACGAGACTTCTGCAGTTCTGAGTGAAGCCTTATGCGGCATCGTGTGCTTTTCATTACCTTGTCGTTGGTTAGGCAGTGTCAGGGGGCGGCGGGCGGCACAGCTCCACACACCTCGCCATCACGGAAGCAACTCTGCTCTAACGTCTCCTTACTACAATTTACCGAAGTTGGTTTAAGGAAAGCTATCTGGCTGTGTTTTCAACTGACCAATCAGGGTCTCAATGTTAACCTTAAGCTCTGCCTACAAAACTTCTGTCTATCCAATGAGAAACGTTATACTTTTCATGGTGGGGCAATGTTTTTAATGTTTGCATCGTAAGAGAGACGCGAAAAAGTCTCACGTTAAAACTTGCAGCTGGTGTGGCCCTTTTAGTGTTATCGTAAGATCTAAAGTGTTCTTCTGGATGGCTCTATCTTTTAACATGGGCTGGGCATGGGCTTGGCGGTCGGCTGGCGACGTGGGTGTCCGTCCCTTATCGTAGGGCCTCCTAGCCAACACGATTCTGCTCTCGGCTTCTGTTCTCGTTTCTCCCCTCGGAACTGCGTCTGTTTCACGGTGGGAAGATATGACCTGCATTTAGGCGTTCTTGTGTTAGTCTGTGGTATTCCATGTGCTCACTCATTGATCGTATTACTTTGGTTAATTTAATGTCAGGATTTATTCGGAGCTATGTGACATATGGCTGGATTTGCTATCATGTCAGGGTTTTCATGGAAGGTGTTGGATTTGCCTGACACCTTACAAGCCACTGCTTTCGAAAATACAATTGTTTAATTACATGGTTAAAATTTTGGGTACTTTTTTGTATGTTATCCTAAATAATTATACATAACATTATGTTCTTTTTTATTGCAATAGGCTCAGGATATGTATGTTATTACTCCAAGAAAATTTGAACACTCTACTCGAAGTGGTTTCTAAGACTTAGGGAAAAATGGAACAGAAAATGTAAATTTTCAGGAACGACTTCTAAAGTTTCAAAAGACTGTAACTCACTTAACATATTCTTACTTTTTTTAGTTTTGGTCACTCAGAAGCCCCCTTCACCATACTGTATATAATCCTATTGATCTTTTTCCAAGTTTTTTCTTCTGTCTTTTCTGGATTCCTTAGTGGCCAACTGCAGTGCATGTTCAGCTTTATCAATGCAAACCTTGTTCAACGAGATTTCGGGCTTGCAGCCGGTCGTCGTAAACTTCATTGCATGATATTTCATCTGGACAACTGCCAGACGTCTTTAGGTGAGCCGAACGAGAACTGACGAAGACGTTCTCCGCTCCGTCTTACATAGTGCGCTGATGGTACTGGCGCGCATGCGTTGAAGTCACGGAGACAGAAGGGCCACACCGCCCAGCGGCAGCGCCCTCGCTGCTGGAACTGCAGCACTCAGCTGCCGTCGATATTGTCACTGGCCGCAGCTATCGAAGTCTTCTGGCGTCTTCGTCTCGAACAAATTTCGAAGATGACGGGGCTCCACGCGTTATTCAATTAGTAACCACTATCACTGATCATTAGATTTCCCGCGATGCATATTTCAACGGATTCTTTGATAATGGAGTCCCAAAAAGTTGTTGCTGTGGCCAAAATCGAACTTTTGTCATACTCCATTGAATGTCCGTTGGAAATACAATGTTCCACAACTGCAGACTTACTGGTTGCAGCAGGCGAGTGCAACGTTGATGTACCGTACACCGTTTTCCCACTGTACGCGTTGTTTGTCCTGTATTTTGTAAATTTTCGCCTTCCGCAATAACAAATTATCCTTCACCGATCCCAGCAAATCTGAAATCTTAGGTGTACGAAAAAACACTTTCACATGGTTTGTAAACCAACTGTTGTTTGGATACAGGTCGCTGATACTTTCATAGTGTGGCCCCACGGAGAAGAAAAGTTAAAGGAGTTTTTTCATCATCTTAACTCCATTAAGAAAATCCGTTGAAATACGCATCGCGGAAATCTTGTGAACCGTGACAGTGGTTACCAATTAAATAACGCGTGGAAGCCCCTCATCTCCGAAATTTGCTCGAGACGAAGACGCCAGAAGACTTCGATAGCTACATTGACAACACCGACGGCAGCTGAGTCTTACAGTTCCACCAGCGAGGGCGCTCTCGCTGGGCGGTTTGGTCCTTCCGTCTCCGCGACCAACGCACGTGCGGCAGTACCATCAGGGCACTATACAGGGTGGTCCATTGATAGTGACCGGACCAAATATCTCACGAAATAAACGTCAAGCAAAAAAACTACAAAGAACAAAACTCGTCTAGCTTGAAGGAGGAGACCAGATGGCGCTATAGTTGGCCCGCTAGATGGCGCTGCCATAGATCAAACAGATATCACCTGCGTTTTATTAAATAGAAACCCCCATTTTTTATTACATATTCGTGTAGTATGTAAAGAAATATGAATGTTGTAGTTGGACCACTTTATTCGCTTTGTGATAGGTGGCGCTGTAATAGTTAAAGTACTTGGTATCACGTAACATTCCGCCAGTGCGGACGGTATTTGCTTCGTGATACATTACCCGTGATAAAATGGATCGTTCACCAATTGCGGAAAAGGTCGATATCGTGTTTCTGTATAGCTATTGCGATCAAAATGCCCAACGGGCGTGTGCTATGTATGTTCCTCGGTATCCTGGACGACATCATCCAAGTGTCCGGACCGTTCGCCGGATAGTTACGATATTTAAGGGAACAGCAAGTGTTCAGTCACATGTGAAACGTCAACCACGACCTGCAACAAATGATGCCGAAGTAGGTGTTTTAGCTGCTATCGCGGCTAATCCGCACATCAGTAGCAGACAAATTGCGCGAGAATCGAGAATCTCAAAAACGTCGGTGTTGAGAATGCTACATCAACATCGATTGCACCTGTACCATATTTTTATGCACCAGGAATTGCATGGCGACGACTTTGAACGTTGTGTACAGTTCTGCCACTGGGCACAAGAGAAATTACGGGACGATGACAGATTTTTAGCACGCGCTCTATTTAGCGACGAAGTGTCATTCACCAACAGCGGTAACGTAAACCGGCATAATACGCACTATTGAGCAACGGAAAATCCACGATGGCTGCGACAAGTCGAACATCAGCGACATTGGCGGGTTAATGTATGGTGCGGCATTATGGGAGGAAGGATAATTGGCCCCCCCATTTTATCGATGGCAATCTAAATGGTGCAATGTATGCCGATTTCCTACGTAATGTTCTACCGATGTTACTACAAGATGTTTCACTGCATGACAGAGTGGCGATGTACTTCCAACATGACGGATGCCCGGCACATAGCTCGCGTGCGGTTGAAGCGGTATTGAATAGCATATTTCGTGACAGGTGGATTGGTCATCGAAGCACCAGACCATGGTCCGCACGTTCACCGGATCTGAAGTCCCCGGATTTCTTTCTGTGGGGAAAGTTTAAGGATATTTGTTATCGTGATCCACCGACAACGCCTGACAACATGCGCCAGCGCATGTCAATGCATGTACGAACATTACGGAAGGCGAACTACTCGCTGTTGAGAGGAATGTCGTTACACGTATTGCCAAATGCACTGAGGTTGACGGACATCATTTTGAGCATTTATTGCACTAATGTGGTATTTACAGGCAATGACGCTGTAACAGCATGCGTTCTCAGAAGTGATAAGTTCACAAAGGTAAATGTATCACATTGGAACAACAGAAATAAAATGTTCAAACGTACCTACGTTCTGTATTTGAATTTAAAAAACCTACCTGTTACGAACTGATCGTCTAAAATTGTGAGCCATATGTTTGTGACAACTACAGCTCCATCTATCACAAAGCGAAAAAAGTGGTCCAACTAAAACATTCATATTTCTTTACGTACTACACGAATACGTAATAAAAATGGGGGTTCATATTTAAAAAAACGCAGTTGATATCCGTTTAACCTATAACAACGCCATCTAGCGGGCCAACCATAGCGCCATCTGGTTTCCCCCTTCAAGCTAGACAAGTTTCGTTCTTTGTAGTTTTTTGGTTTGACGCGTATTTCGTGAGATATTTTGCCCGGTCACGATCAGTGGACCAGCCTGTTCTTGTCCTCGTTCGGCTCACCAGAAGATTGATGGTAGTTGTCCAGCCGAAATATCGTGCAATGAAGTTTACGACGACCGGTTGCAAGTCCTAAATCTCTCTGAACAATTTATTCGTCGGGAAAATTTCAAATTTTACAACGCGAACCTTTTCCATCCGTTCAAGTTCTCTGATGCAGTTTGCTACAGGATTAATTCCCATATGCTGCAGCACTTTCATCCTACCACTGTTGCCATAATTAAAAGCAATAAGAGCATCACTGACCCTCCACTTTAGTGTCTTCATTCGAACAAAAATATTTTTTGGTAAGCGAGTCCATATAAGAATATTGAACGAGTCATTGGGATTTTGAGTCTGACCATGCAGACACTTCTTTAGTAATTCAGGATTTGCCAGGTCTCTGTAAAAAAGGTTTTATGATGTCCATGACTGCTGCTGGGATGGAATGTTTATGGCTGTATGAACAGTTTGAGCACTGGGCATTTCGGTAATTACACAATGAATCAGGTCCAGGAAGGCAAAGGTGTTGTACTATTTTCCCATCAGTTGACAATCTGTGGAAGAAGGTACCCCACACTGCCTACTTCATTTTCAACAAATCCTCAATATTATTTCTAATGGACATCCCATAATACTGCTGTAGTTTATCAATCATTTTGTCTTTCTGCCTGCATCTCATCGTTTTACCATAAGTTTCTTGTCTCTCAAACATTGTTTCAACTTCCTCAACCTGGTGCCCATCCTCTTCTGAACGTGACCAATACATTCCAATTTTATGATAATCTTTCCATCCATAACGCTGAGAGGCTACTACGTTGTTATATGCCTTTAAGTCTCCATCACCTAAGAAGTTAGCGTAACGCACTGCCGTTTAGTTCACAGATCGACTAAAAATTTCAGTAGCTGCAGAGGCCTCCATACCACCTCTTGTTTCTTCATAATTTGTGTCACAGATATGCCCTTCTTCATTCCCTAATTTACACTTATAACAATCTTTGGTTAAAATATGGAAATCTAATACCTTTCCAGTATCCACACCGGTCTCTGTAGCAACAGAATTCTTAGAACTGTAGCTGCACTTCTGCCAAGTGCCATCAAAAGCTACTGGTACGTCAGTCATACGATCATTTACTTCAACAGCTTCGTTTGCAGCACCCTTCATTCACTCACATGCTACAGATTCCATAGCAGCTGGGCATGGCATATTCATCATGGCACACATTGTTTCTGCTGCAGTGTGGCCTTTGCCAATAGCTCTCTATCCATAAAACCACGTAACATTTACTTCAAAATAATTATCTTTACACTTATCAGAAGTCGGCCGCTGTTGTCGAGCAGTTCTAGGCGCTTCAGTCCGGAACCGCGCGACTGCTACGATCGTAGGTTCGAATCCTGCCTCAGGCATGGATGTGTGTGATGTCCTTAGGTTAGTTAGGTTTAAGTAGTTCTAACCTCTAGTGGACTGATGACCTAAGATGTTAAGTCCTAAGTGCTCAGAGCCATTTGAACCATCTGAACTTATCAGAATTCCAAAACGAATGAGTATATTTACAACTGACATAATTAATGATAAGTTTCCTGGCTAGTCCATTTGATACCTCACCGTCTTCATGTAAACTAACTGGCCCTCCACATATTTTACAACACACACATTCACCAAACACCCTTGTTAGCATGTGTAAATCTAGCAGAATATAACCTAACCTACCATTTACATCACTTTAGTTGTGAGAAACTGTGTATCACAACGTTTTATTTTAATCTTCGATGCACTAATGAGTGGTTCTCTAGATACTGACCAGTTTTCCTGTATTTAATTGTCTGTAAATTCACTCTCCACATATTGCACACAGTGCTTGCCTTTATTCGAAAACGTATTACCATTATAGCCACGTTTCTTAAAAACACTTAGTTTTGGCGTCATACCTTACTCTTTTTGAGAGATTTAACAATCAGTTCGTCACTTTTCCTCGGAATAACGTTAGCACTTCGACATACAACGCGTGTTTATGCTATGAAACGATAAGATACTGTTTTTGACAGTGCTACCAACACCAACACGTAATATAACCTCTATAACAGAGCAATCCACAGCCTTCTACGTAAAAAGTTATCGATTTCATTATGTCTTGAAGTAATGCACTTAAAAAATTTAACGTTTTCAACTGGTGTAGCTTATATTTTTAAAAATAAAACACTTCCCATGTGAGTTTATAAGTGATATATATATATATATATATATATATATATATATATATATATATATATGTCATTTTATTCGGAAAATTTCAAATTTTATAATGAGAGAAAAATCCGAAAATGGGTAAAAAATTTTCTGATCTAACTTCCGTCAAGGTAAGCTCTGTGCCCTACCTTCGAAGTCTCTGTAACGTTACTTTCCAACTACAGAAAGCAAGATGGCATGCTGCCAGTGCTGTTCTGACCTACTTCGATAGAGAGCAGGGTTTGCAAAGATGCGTTCTGCGGAAAGTGAGTAGGTGCACCGCGAAAAACTATTAATAAAATGGCGATTCTTCGACATTTTCACGATACTCTTTTAAAAATTTCTTATGGTTTCCGTATTATTAGTTATGATTTACGATAGGTTATCGCTGAATAAAAAGACTTTTTAACTTTATTTATTGAAATTCAATCAACCTTCAATACGAAACAGGTGTTCCATCAGAGTACCAGGATTCCGTCAAGGGAAAAGTTTGGCGACACCTGATATAGAGATTGTTTTGATTGTTGCCGTTGCCCGCACGTTCTGCAGATCCCTAACCCACTGATAACATCTTTCCATGGGGTGCTGAGAGTCTGGCAATCCACCACTCGCCATCTTCTACGACTGAACAACTCTGGTACGGATATCAAACGACAGAATGACGTACCCGTTTCTGTCATCCAAGCTTAGTTTAACTTAATGCTCTGCCGGTTTATTTATCGTTGCTGCCGGACGGGGGAGCACTGGGCATTAAACTTTGCTAGTTGATGGTATGAGGGTGGTAAATATTCTGTGGACTGACAAGGCACATTTGATACTAAACGGTACACTGAACACACAGAACTGCCAAATCTGGGATACTATTAAACGGCGTGTTGTTGTCGAAGAGCCATTTCATTCGCCATATGTCACTGTGGTGCGTGGATTTACAAGCACCTTTAATCTCGGTCTGTTCTTCTTTGAGGAGAATTCACCCATGGGGCATTTCAGGTGTATCGTGACGTTTGCAAGTTATCGAGACCTCCTTGTACAGCATGTGATCCTTGCTTTGGAAGAATGCAACTGTTTGGAAACCACTGTTTTTCGTGCGAGATGGGGCAACACTTCATGTCCCGCGAACAGCGAAAAATCTGCTTAATGCCACTTTCCACGAACGTGTTATCTCCAGAAGTTTCCTAGATCCATGGCCTGCAAAATCACCTAATCTGAGTCCATGTGATTTTTGGCTCTGGAGATATCTAAAAGAGCGCGTTTACCAGGGACACATTCGGTCGGTCTCTTAACTATTCTGAAGGCCAGTATACGGGAACACGTTCCTCACATTGCACCGGAACTGCTGCGAGGAACTGTTGATCATATCTTTTTACGGATGTAGCATCTCGTCGACGTCTCCAGTGTTCATACTCAAACGACAATGAAAAACTCGAATTAGCTCTGGTTTCCGAGGTAAAGGGGGTGCATCTGATTATAATTATATTTTATTGGCATTCATTGCCACTCTTTTCACATATAGGCTTCGAAATCTCTTTGATGGTAGACAGAGTGATGAAGTTTCAGGCAACAGTAGCTGTGTGTATTTTGTCGCTATTTTTTGCCCGTGCTTGTAGCAAAAATAAGAAGAGGAGGAGGAGGAGGAGGAGATTAGGGTTCAAGAGGGAACGACAGGGTGACGGTCGAAAAAAAAACTCAACTTTTTATTACGAACTTCCATTGTATATACATTTAAGAATTACACCCCTCAATATCATGCGCGAACTAGAAAAAAGTAACAATTCTGTTACCGTTTGAAGCCGATCGTGCACGGCACGCTTCGGTGTTAGAGAACCGGTTGCCCACAAGTCGTTAACGATGCCAACACCTCTATTTATACCGATTTGAGTAAGTCTGATTTGCTGGAGCGTTGTTTGGGCGGTTTTACTCAAAATGTGAACGGAAGTTTCAATAGTCTCATTTGGAGATAAGCTTCACAAACCTAACATCCAGCCGAACCGAAATTGTCAGCATTGCTACAAATTTGGCCGTATGTCTATTCAATGTAGTTCATGCTGCATTAATGCAGGTGGCAAATGCACTTCAAATCAATATCAGCGATGGAATGCGCCAATTCTGTGGAGACAGATAATTGTTATGGACCAGGCATCGATGATATCCCTTAAGTTTCAAGTTTTCTTTTATATGGTAAATATTTGCCAAACTTTAAACATGTTTCTCTCAAAACTATGTTTTTTCGGGATGCAATTTTCATGCGATTTTAATTGTTTTGGTCTCCCATTAAGTAAATTGAATTCACTTCCGTTCGTCGTAGCCGATTTTCTTTATTCACGGTAAATGATAACAGCCTGAAAGATTTATTAAAATTCTTGATTACGTTTTCGATATATCTAAATATACCTTCATCAGAAGTAAAATACACTAAAATCACATCCTGCAGTGAAGATACATAAAACAGTTGTGCCAAAGGCGTCGTCAGTACTTAAAACATCATCTCCATTTATACAACATGGTTATGGACAGAGGGTTGATGCGAAGACAGCATAGCATCATTACCTCGGTATATTTAGTTATACCGAAACCGTGGTTAAGAATTTGTTCAAACGTGTGTGAAATCTTATGGGACTTAACTGATATGAGTCCCTAAGCTGCAGTCACAGGTAAGCTAAAATATGATAACAAAACTTGCACTCTTCATTTGTGCTTGTGTAATCTAAATATTGTAGCCAGCTATGAATACTTTAACTGAAATTTGAAATTAAAGCAGTGAAATGGAATGATATTACTTAAATGCTGGCGTTTGAATTTCAACGACACTCGGGTTCATTCCAGAAAAGGAAGGGATCCTGCTTGGTAATGCAATTGTGACAATGAGCAACAAAGGTTCATCCTACGTTGCTGTAATTTTGAAGCAGTTTGAAAAGCTGAGGTCTGCCATACAGTTCTAAAACTTTACGTGCTTCCAGTCTTCCTTGTTGGTTGATTGAAGGTTTGAAGTCGTCGATCGAGGAGGTGGCGACAGTCACTCATTGTCGGCCGTCGCTGTTGCAGAAGCTGGATGTTGGCGAGCCTTCTTCTCGACACTGTCACCAGGCGAAACGGGCTCTTGATGTGCACCAGTTAATGCTTCCCGTCCGCGACGCCATGTCAGAAACTATCATAGCAAGTCGAGCGCAATTACATGCTGCCAAACCCCGAAAGCGCGGCAAATCGCGGGAGCGTCACTCAACACACCTGCTCCACCGCCCTACTTCAGCCAGACTATCTCTGCCCGCGCTCCATGCGGCAGAGTTAACACTCCCAAAGATCCTAAACACCTTGGTTCTCCACACGACCTATCGATGTAATCGTTCGATAGCATAGTTTTCCCTAGGCCAGACCCAGCGTAAAAATACAAATAATATTTACAAAACAAACCAATTATACATCGACATAAATGCATAAATAGTAAAACAATTACAATATATAAACACACAGAAATGTCATATCTTCAGGTAACAAATAAAGGAAAAAAATTATAGTACAATAGATGGAAATAGGAGGATATGCATTTCCAGTGTTACAACTTGCAACTTTTGTCCCACAAACTTTTCAGCTCCTATCATACTTCCGGAGTTATTCTTGGTGGCAATAGTTAGTGCCCATAGCTGCAGTTAGTCCTCGTACATTACTACAAAATACTAAATTCGTTTCATTTTCGAAAGATGTAAGGAATGGCATATGGCAGTTGCAGAATGCAGACACGTTTGCAGTTTTATCAAGACAATTCCACTGCTGTAATCTTGACGCCAACAGTTCAGCTTTACCTTTTGGCAATTCCACATCTCTCACTAGGTCATTAAGTTCACACTGTGTTGTTATGTGAATCTCTGTACAGTCATAGTTACACACAAAATCAGGATACTCTGAAGAAATGGGTTTTGAAGGTGATAGTGCTGCATTAGTTTCACTACAGCCCTCGTCACTATCACAATCAGGTTGTATAGGAACAGTCAGTGCATCTCCGTGAGGCACTGGTCACATGACCGACGGTATGTAGGATATGTCAAGGAAGGCTACTACTTCTCGGAAATACCGTGTGTTAACAGAGTTGTCACACAAAAATAAGTCATTCAATAGTTTGACGGTTCTCGCCAGATCATGTGTGCAGCGAAGTCCGTGGCAGATGTTGTTGTGGTCTTCAGTCCTGAGACTGGTTTGATGCAGCTCTCCACGCTACTCTATCCTGTGCAAGCTTCTTCATCTCCCAGTACCTACCGCAGCCTACATCCTTCTGAATCTGCTTAGTGTATTCATCTATTGGTCTCTCTCTACGATTTTTACCCTCCACGCTGCCCTCCAGTACTAAAATGGTGATCCCTTGATGCCTCAGAACATGTCCTACCAACCGACCCCTTCTTCTACTCAAGTTGTGCCACAAATTCCCCTTTCCCCAATTCTATTCAATACCTCCTCAGTTATGTGATCTACCCATTTAATCTTCAGCATTCTTCTCTAGCACAACATTTCGAAAGCTTCTATTCTCTTCTTGTCTAAACTATCTATCGTCCATGTTTCACTTCCATACATGGCTACACTCCATACAAATATTTTCAGAAACGACTTCCTGACACTTAAATCAATACTTGATGTTAACAAATTTCTCTTCTTCAGAAACGCTTTCCTTGAAATGCCAGTCTACATTTTATATCCTCTCTAATTCGACCATTGTCAGTTATTTTGCTCCCCAAATAGAAAAACTCCTTTACTACTTTAAGTGTCTCATTTCCTAATCTAATTCCCTCAGCATCACCCGATTTAATTCGACTACATTCTATTATCCTCGTTTTGATTTCGTTGATGTTCATCTTATACCCTCCTTCCAAGACACTGTCCATTCCGTTCAACTGCTCTTCCAAGTCATCGGCGAACCTCAAAGTTTTTATTTCTTCTCCATTGAGTTTAATACCTACTCCGAATTTTTCTTTTCTTTCCTTTATTGCTTGCTCAATATACAGATTGAATAGCATCGGGGAGAAGCTACAACCCTGTCTCACTCCCTTCCCAACCACTGCTTCCCTTTCATGTCCCTCGACCCTTATAACTGCCATCTGGTGTCTGTACAAATTGTAAATAGCCTTTCGCCCCCTGTATTTTACCCCTGTCACCCTCAGAATTTGAAAGAGAGTATTTCAGTCAACATTGTCAAATGCTTTCTCTAAGTCTACAAATGTTAGAAGCGTAGGTTTGCCTTTTCTTAATCTAGCTTCTAAGATAAGTCGTAGGGTCAGTATTGCCTCACGTGTTCCAACATTTCTACGGAATCCAAACTGATCTTCCCCGAGGTCTGCTTCTACCAGTTTTTCCATTCGTCTGTAAAGAATTCGCGTTAGTATTTTGCAGCCGTGGCTTATTAAACTGATAGTTCGGTAATTTTCACATCTGTCAACCCTTGCTTTCTTTGGGATTGGATTTATTATATTCTCCTTGAAGTCTGAGGGAATTTCGTCTGTCTCATACATCTTGCTCACCAGATGGTAGAGTTTTGTCAGGACTGGCTCTCCCAAGGCTGTCAGTAGTTATAATGGAATGTTGTCTACTCCCGGGGCCTTGTTTCGACTTAGGTCTTTCAGTGCTCTGTCAAACTCTTCACGCAGTATCATATCTCCCATTTCATCTTCATCTACATCCTCTTCCATTTCCATAATATTGTCCTCAAGAACATCGCCCCTGCATAGACCCTCTATATACTCGTTCCACCTTCCTGCTTTCCCTTCTTTGCTTAGAACTGGGTTTCCATCTAAGCTCTTGATATTCATGCAAGTGGTTCTCTTTTCTCCAAAGGTCTCTTTAATTTTCCTGTAGGCAGTATCTATCTTACCCCTCGTGAGATATCTTGGCAGATATTTCACGATTCAGTTACGAGTGAAATCTCGAGACACGCGAGGCGTAACATACATGGTCCCCGATTTCACATCCGAAGTACACTCTGTACGCCTGTCTAATATTTGGCTTTATTGGCCTGCTTTGCAGTTTCAGTGCAGCCTGTCCGCAGACACTGCAAAATTTATCGGCACTAATTGCTCATTTCCGAGACATATTGAGTCACAGGAATGAGAATGACCACACGCACTAGCTACACTTCAGTAACACGTTCTTCCATCACACTAACAGAACTTAGCATGTAACAGACCGAAAATATGCTGAAATGAAGCGTGTTCCGCTCCTTCCTTCCTCTTCCCTTCGCATTCGGCAACCCCACCCTTCCCTAACCAGAGCTTGTGCTCCGTCCCTAATGACCTCCTTGTCTCTCTGCACTGGAATGTACTAGACTAATGGGGTTTGCTGCGAGGAATAAAGCATATATTGAACTGTGTATTGATATTTTTTTTATTGAATAATATTAATATCTTCCCTGTGTAATTGGAATTTTCCCGAGGCAACTCTGAAAGGAGATAGATCGGTGATTGTCGCTGTAACTTCGGGTGTTGTTATTGAAACATGAAATTAACGTATCACCTAGATCCTTACATCATTTAGATTTGAAAAAAAAGGCGAAATTGTAGATACTTGAAAAAAATTGGCCATTTTTGGACTCTTTTTTTTTGGCCGAAAAAAATACTAAATACCGGCATAAAGAAAATCAAGATTTTAAACATGGCTGAAACAGCAACTGTTGAAATTGTTCACGGTAAATGATAACAGCCAAACAGTTGCAGGATAAAGATTTATTAAAATTCGCCGCGCGGGATTAGCCGAAAGGTCTATGTGCGGCTGGTCCCGGCGGAGGTTCGAGTCCTCCCTCGGGCATGTGTGTGTGTGTGTGTGTGTGTGTGTGGGTGTGTTTGCCCTTAGGATAATTTAGGTTGTAAACGGATTAGTGGAGATTGGTTATCGCCTCCTCCAAAGTAATCTCAGGTGTGTGCCATAGAATAATGGTAAGGTGCTGCCATCGCTTCCGATTGGGTATGCACCTTACATGAAAGAAACATATGACAACATGAAACAATTGTTATTGCGATTGAACTAAGACAAGTTTAAATGGCAGATTTCGGGATAACTGAAAGTCATAGACGTATTACTTGGGCAACAACACAGCTACACCAGATTCTGTTGCTTCCTGTTCTTCTGGGATAGCAGCGCGAAGGCACTTCATTATAAAAAGGAAGATTAGCTCGAGTGTCAGTCACCGGAACCAGAATCTCACAGAGTTATGCACGAAGTTCTTGTCGAATCCAAGAACATAATTCTCCCTGCTCTTCATATAAAACTGAGCCTACTGAAAAATTTCGTTAAGACCATGGTAAAAACTGGGGAAGCAGTTCTCTATTTGCCCAAGAAATGTCCACGTCTTCATGAGGCTAAAATAAAAGAGGCGATTTTCATGGGTACCCGAATGCAAAGATTTTAATATGTTATTCTACAAGTAAAACCAAAGAAAAAAGTTCATACAAACGTAAATGTATAGTTACGGAGTTTCGGCTAATAAATGATTTTGCCTGAAATTTAGCGAAACTGTACGAGCTTAAAATAAAGAACGATTTCCATTTATTGTGTTGTTCTTGATCTAGTGAATCTAATAAAACATGTCCCAGACATGTATCTGCAATAGTTTTCCAGAACGTCCACAGAAGCAAACAAGTAATTTTGTAAAATGTTTAATTTATTAACTACTTGACCCAATTTGTTTTTTAAATTCCAGACAATTGCACAAAGTTTTCAACAGAAGCTGTAGAGAATTTAATTTTGGAAAAATGATGATAATAACGTTAACTGAAACTGTATGCATATGTCAGATAATCTGCTTTTATTAATACCATGGGACACGTGAATTAATATTAAAGCGGAAAAACCAAGCTCAATGTTAAGAAAGTTTTACAGTGTACATACAGTTTCACAATACATTCACAATAAAGTTCAAAAAAGTCTCCACCGAGTTCAGTGTATTTAGCTGCACGAGTATGAACAGATTTTGTTGCTCGTTTCAGTTTCACAAGGTTGTTCTTAATTTCATCTACTGGTATCAGCATCTGAACAGCCTTCTGACAGGTGAAAGTTAGCTTGGCAGCCTTTGTTCAGCGGCCAACAAGCTTTCTAGATAAAAAGAGGACAGAAAAACTGTAAGGATCTTGTGCACATCTTCTGCACTACTACAACAGACTAGGGTGCAACATGTCCTTAAAGTTACAATTCCTACGTTCCCTCTTGGACTCCTTTGTTGACAACTGTGGTGCTGTAACCGACGAGCACGGAGGACATTTCCACCAGCAAATTTCTGACGCGGAAGTGAGGTACCAGGCAGAGTGAGTGTATCAATGTTAGACCATTATTGTTGGACACTAATTACGGAATCACCGGCAGAAAACTACAAACGGCAGGTCAAGCTGTTGTACCTTCAGTGAGCTTCCTCCGAGGGATAACACCAAGGTAAATACACGCGTGCACTTACAAGTCCAATAAAGTAAAGTTTTCTTCACTTCAAAGCGAAAGCTGATCTTGCATTTTCATTAAAATTTTCGCTGTCAGCATCCCCGCAAACATTGAGAATAACTGTTTTCATGCCAGTTACAGAAAAAAGTGTAATTGGCACCAATGCAACCTGGCTCTGTGTTGTGTCAAAACCAAATGACATTAATGCTCCAACTTTGAATCCCAAGCATTTTCGTTGACGCGAGAATGGGCAGTGGAGAAACAGTACAACATATGTAAATAAACAGAAGTGATGGGTACATAGAGAAGAAGATGGAACAGTACTTGGACTCATTAGTATACTCGACGTCACCCTGAACAAACACCTGCGCGCTCAGATAAGGAAGATGAATACTTCAGGTAACCAACACTTCGGGAAGGTCACTTATAGAGCTCTCGCAGCTATTCCGGTACACTGCAAGTGATTACGAAAGGTCAGCAGCGGAAAAAAAAACTGACGGTTACTGTGTGGGATTTCCACGATAACCTTCAACACTACTGCACGCTAGCGCTGTGTGCGTAAACGTACTTGCCAGTACAGATAGATAGCGTGACAGCTCAACCGGTTCCGGTAAGTGACGTAATCTTACTGCAGCGCGTCTTACAATTTGGCGCACTGTCATAACTCCGCCGGTTTAGAGTGTTCGGAAACGTGGATCTCTGCCGCCGACAAGCACTTGAAAGGATTGCGAACACTACCAAACAGATCCCCCATGCTATAACAGGAGCTTCATGCTATATTTTCAATGCTCACATTGGACAACAATAATTGCAGCTCTCCCTCTACCAACCATCCAGATAAAATCCTTCAGATTTTACACGAAAACAAATTTTTCGGCTCACAGTGCTATCGGCAACGGCCTTGCCGCAGTGGATACACCGGTTCCCGTCAGATAACCAAAGTTAAGCGCTGTCGGGCGTAGCCAACACTGGGATGGGTGACCATCCGGGCCACCATGCGCTGTTGCTATTTTCCGGGGTGCACTCAGCCTCGTGATGCCAATTGAGGAGCTACTCGACCGACCAATAGCGGCTTCGGTCAAGGAAAACCATCGTAACGACCGGGAGAGCGATGTGCTGACCACACGCCCCTCCTTTCCCCATCCTCATCTGAGGATGACACGGCGGTCGGTTGGTCACGCTGGGCCACTTGTGGCCTGAAGACGGAGTGCAAAATGCTATCAGTGCACTTCCCACCTCGCTACATGAAACATCAGACATTTACCTTTAGGCAATGACACTTATTTCTAGCCTACAGCAAGGGTATACTGCGTAGAAATAACGTGGCCGTAAAATGCGCAGTCGGCAATGCAAGCATGGGGAGAGTGATAACCGTGAGGGTTGCGGGCAGGCACTGTAGGGGAAATGCTGTGAGCTTGAGTGGAAGTGGAATTGCCTCTCAAAAATCACATCTTTTGCCAATATTACGCGGAGTCCGTCCACACCCACTCTTGCATGGTGTCCATCCAGAAAGCTCTAGTGTTATCTCTGCTTTCTTTAGTATCTAAAAAGAATTCCACCGAAAATGCAACCAAGGCAGCTATTTATTTTCACTTGGCTTGTTAGCCATTTGTAACTTACAGAGAAGTGTCATGAGTGGCGAATTTTCAATAACATCTACATTTCTATTGTCGCCATGTTAAGATTAGCTTCTTTTGGCAAAACATAGAGGTGTTTACACAGGATCATATCACTAAAATTTTATGCAGATACAATTGCAAGAGAATTCTGAAACAGTGGCCTATTAATTTTATTAAGTGAGGAAGGGAGGAAAAGGAAGGTTCCACCAGCTGTCGATGGCTCTCAAAAATTACGTCTTTCATCAAAAAGTCTGTAGTTTGTGGCATAATGCGGAAGATAACGACGTTTTGCATAACAAACACATGGCAAAATACTCTGTCTGCTTGTTGTCATTTGTCTAAATCTCATTTTGGTATCTCAAACCATTTATGAAATGTGGGGGAGGTTGCGGATATTTCATTCTGGCTTTATCAAAAATGGTTCAAATGGCTCTGAGCACTATGGGACTCAACATCTTAGGTCATAAGTCCCCTAGAACTTAGAACTACTTAAACCTAACTAACCTAAGGACATCACACACATCCATGCCCGAGGCAGGATTCGAACCTGCGACCGTAGCAGCCGCGCGGTTCCGGACTGCAGCGCCAGAACCGCTAGACCACCGCGGCCGGCTGGCTTTATCGCTGGTGCGCATAATCGCAAATGAGTACGTTACATCAGATCAGTTTTCTTGAGGTTGGTGACAGAGATCTCCAGCATAGTCTGAAGAAAAAATCAATGTGTTAGCTAAACTACGTATTCAGCAACATATTATGTAATATGTAGCAAACGCAAAATCATATTCGTTGCAAGCATTTTCCAATTTCGTGCAAAGTTCAAATAAAACAGCAACTGTCACCATTAACGAAATTGTGGGCACCGTCATCATGAAGCTGACACTCAGAGCTATAAGCAATGCAAAAAAGTTTTTATTGTCTTTTGCCGGATACTTTCTGTGTAATCGTCTGAGGAAGAGTGCAAGGCGTGACCGATTCGGTCATCGCAGCGCGTCGCCGACAACCGAAAGCGGGCAAATGACGTCGGCCTCCCCTTCTGAACAAACGAATGCTCACTTAGCACAAGTAAACTGGTGAATGCGCATCGGCCACTGTATCCTGCGCGGACTCCAGTCAACGTTTTCTTACGTACTGACCAGTTTCATGTCACTGTCAGCAGTACAGTTTTCTAATTGCCCACCGGTTTCACAGTAATGGCAGTAGGAAACAATTGTGAAACAGAGTTAAACCATGACAAACACTTCATGTGAAAATTTTATGAAAACCTAACGAACACGTCTTTCAAACCCTTACTGTCTATTGCCCACCATTAAAGCTGGATTTCCTGCTAACAGGCAATAGGTTTGGATTGGATTGGATTGTTTAAGGTAAGAGACCAAACAGCGAGGTCATCGGTCTCATCGGATTAGGGAAGGACGGAGAAGGACCGGATTAGGGAAGGATGGAGAAGGAAGTCGGCAGTGCCCTTTCAAAGGAACCATACCAGAATTTTCCTGGAGCCATTTAGGGAAATCACGGGAAACCTCAATCAGGATGGCCGGACGCGGGATTGAACCGTCGTCCTCCCGAATGCGAGTACAGTGTGCTAACCACCTAGCAGGCAGTAGGGACCAGGTTGGTCTACAGAGACTGTAACACTATGTACCAATCCCATCTCTCCATTTTTAGTCATCTGACAAGAATGGCATCTATCTGTCAGAGCACACACTCATTTGTTAGGCTGTATACTTCACGAATTGTTGTAACGTTTTACTATGACCTCAATGAGTCACATCCAGTGTCATATTTATAGACTCCTAGGCTGAACCTTTGGTGCAGGATACAGCAGTTTTCAAATTAAAAAGCTTGAAGGTTTAGTATTTAATTAAAATAATGTTTTTGCTACAACATTTACATTTTAATGAATTGATGAGATTAAAAATTGAACAGTATGGAAATTACTACAGTATTCAACACGACTTATTAACATCTATTGAGTATAACAGTATTCGCAGTATTATTATTATGGAAAAAATACTTTATGAAAATATATACTTTTTTAAACGTTTCTATATTGAAATACTCGGTAGAACGCAAATGAAAGCGTGTGACTGTCACAAGTAAGTAAGCTATCTTTCAGAAGCCTTGGATCACAAGAAATTTTTTCTGCAGTATCTTGTTGAGTGATGAAAAGTTATTTGAAAATGGATTTCCCTCATATAAGGAGTTCAAGAATCCGCATCTAGCGACAGGCAGTAAAGCGTTTTGTGGGTGTTGGTTTGGATGAAATGGGGGTTTGCAGGACATCGAATTGCGCCAAATGTAACTCCCTTCAAGGTGCCAAAATTCAGTAAACCATTCATTAAGCCTTTCGCCGGCACATTTTTATAGTGGCACAATGAAGTTAATTTCTGTATCATACTAGATTTGTGATCAATTGTCTACATCTAATTTATTATAATTTAATTTTCGCGATTTAGGACCTGAAACTATGGTGGTAAGCGTTCTTCCCACAGCTCCTTTGTGAGTTATGGGTGGCCATTACACAACCTCCGAAATTTTCTTGATGATGCCGAACACTTGTGGAAACTGACTCGCTACGTGCCTTATCCCTCAATATACGTGTAGCAGTCACGAGAGCATACACTGTACTGCAGAAATAAAGCAATGTGTTTGAACTTCACAAGTGACAACCGTAGTAGTCTCACGAACGGAAACTTAGCAGTCTTTATACACCTAGTATAACGTTTTACAACTGGACGTCAGGCTTTGATGGTATGTACACTTTCCATGGCCCCTTAACAGAACAAACTTCCGTTACTGTGGGCAACTAATTTTACAGTATTAGAGTGATGGAATAACGACATATAAAATATTTTATTCGAAAACAAAACTATTTGTTTTGTTGCGAATATTGGGGAAAACATTGTTAATTAATACTGACAACACACATCAATTGCAGAAAGTTTAGATTTTTCCGTAGGAGCATTTTGCCTTACTGTTCTGAAAAGTTTTGTAGTTCCCTATCGTAATGTTCACATTGTAAAAATAGAGAAATATTTACAATTTAATTTTAAAGTGTACTTTCATGTAATATTTGGAGCAAACGATGTTCATTCAGTGTCTACTCGTTGGAACAAGTTGTTCTAAGCACAAAATTTTACTGCAGGTACGGCACCGATGCTCAGTTTTCCTGTGCAGGACATATCACGCACCTGCTTCGTGATGACATTTTTAGGGGCTGCTTCACTGTAATGTGTGCTATTTTTCTTTTCAGCTTCATTTGAAGAGCTCTTGGCAATCTACTTGAGGACTCTGCTTTGGGCTGGACGTGACTTTCTATCATATGAAGTCACAGTTTCTTTAGAAATTCTCTTCATATTAGATCCAGTGTTTGAAACAGTACTGCATTTACATTTTAACTTACCTTAACCTAGCCGGCCGTTGTGGCCGAGCGGTTCTAGGCACTTCAGTCTGGAACCGCGCGACCGCTACGGTCGCAGGTTCGAATCCTGCCTCGGACATGGATGTGTGTGATGTCCTTAGGTTAGTTAGGTTTAAGTAGTTCTAAGTTCTAGGGGACTGATGACCTCATATGTTAAGTCCCATTGTGCTCAGAGCCATTTGAACCTTTTTTTTTTACCTTAAATTATCTGTGAAAACAGAATCTAAATTGATGTTAACCATAACAACGCCCTCTACAAATTGTGAAAGTAAGCAGCCGAAGCGTTCAAGCACAAAATATGCTCCAGTTTATGACAATCTTGTGAAACACATGGGCTGGTGTGTGTTAAACCCCAGAACAGTAACATCTAGTCAGCTAACATTTGTTCATTTTTTTTATAAAAAATGTTAGTTGTTTTTATAATTAATTCTGCTATCATATTCCACAAGTTTTACATTTCGTAGTTAAACTTATCGCGAAAAGTTAAGTCTTAGTAGTAGGTGACTCTTTCCCCAATAATTGTCAGAGTCATTATTTTCTGTCTCTGGACTTTACTTGGACATCAGTATTGCTTTAAAAAGTATGTTTTGAGTTAAAGTCAACGAAACGAATGACACATTTTTAAATTCCTAAATACATGAAGTACCCACCGGTTGGTAGTACCCGTTACTGAAAGTGTTTTGTTATCACTAAGAATGTTCTGAAAGATATTTTTCAGATTCTGGAGCCTACTTGCAAATCAATATCACTTTAATAATATTAACGAGTAATTAACTAACTTGGTTTTTTTAAATTTTTTATTAGCGTGGGCGTAAAGTACTCCCTCCCGCTTGGTAATCCGCATTGTGGAAAATATGTTGCCATTGCTATGGTTAAAAGCTATATTTCACAACAGACAGACTACTGCGGGTGCAGCAAACTACAACCACAGCATAGGAGCTACGAACACAATAAAGAAGGTAGGGGGGTGGGGGATATGAAGGCTTTTTTTCTTACCTCTCTGATCGGCCACAAAATTAAAACCACAGTAAGAATCTGGTGGAGCTTTGCGCAGATGCGTTGCACAGTGATTCTAGTATTCCCGTCTACAACGGCCGGCCGTAATGGCCGAGCGGTTCTGGGCACTACAGTCCGGAACCGCGCGACCGCTATGGTCGCAGATTCGAATCCTGCTTCGGATATGGATGTGTGTGATGTCCTTAAGTTAGTTAGGTTTAAGAAGTTCTAAGTCTAGGGGACTGATGACCTCAGAAGTTAAGTCCCATAGTGCTCAGAGCCATTTGAACCATTTGAACGTCTACCACGCCACGTCGCACTTTGCAGCTCTGAGCGCACAGTAAACACGTAAAGATGCATAGAAAATAAAATCTCCCGCCAAGTGTGAAGTCCTGCTGAGGACTTTCGCCCGATTCATCGAGCCCTCATAATGCAGCTGTCACGCGCACTTCTTCATAACAATCACTCGACGGCATACCGCGGGTGCAATAAAGACGCTCCTGCAGCGTTTTCGCTAGGAAGTGTTCCATTACACATCTTACAGCCCTGACGTTGCTAAATGTTGCATCATTCAAAAAGCCTCATACGTTACAGTGCCAATGGGGTGGAGCTCCATCCTGTTGGCAAATGAAGTCCTGGGAATCTTCCATAGCTTTAGGGAACAGCCATTGTTCCAATATGTCCTGGTACGCGATTCCCATTATAATTCTTTCCTCAAAGAAAAATGGCCCATAAACCTTTGTACGGTATACGGCGTGGTGCAATAGTGAATGTGGATTTTCCAAGCCACTTATGCGAACACTATGTCTGTTGACATTTCCACTAAGGTGGAATGTCGCTTCATCAGTAAAAATTACACGCTGTAGAAACGTATCATCCTACATCTTTGCTAGCACATAACTACAAAATAAGAGACGCTTCTCTTTGTCATTGGGGTTGAGAGCCTGCACAGGTTGCAATGGTAGCACTTGTACAGAAAACGCAATCTCAGAACATTCCACACAGTTGGTTGGGGTATTCCAAACTCTTGACTGGCTCTATTGGAAGACTTTTTTTAAAAAATTGATTTTCGATTTCCTCCCACCTGGGGAGGGGCGGGCTGACAGCAGTTTAATACGCTGCTCTACAGCCGAGAAAAAAGTTAAACAAACAATGGGAGAGAAACAAAACAATATAAAAAGGCGATAAAATGGTGACTTTGTTAATAACAGTAAAATGGCGGAAAGTTGCGGAACTGAAAATACAAAAACACGGCGTTGACGGTGCGGACACAGGAATGAGACATGAACAATTAAAAAACACGGCGACAGTTTGGTTTCTGTTCGCATGAGATAAAAACACAAGTAGCGATAGTATGGTGGCTGTTCGCAACACTGACAGGGACGCATAACACTGAAAATTCACGTAAAACAGGAATGTAGAGTGTAGAGGCGACACGGTGACAGATGAGGGGGGGGGCGGGGGGAGACCCGGACCGATGACGGGGAAAAAGGAAAAAGGGGGGAGGAGAGGAAAAGAAAAAAGGGGGGAGGAGAGGAAAAGAAAAAAGGGGGGAGGAGAGGAAAAGAAAAAAGGGGGGAGGAGAGGAAAAGAAAAAAGGGGGGAGGCGATGGAGGGAGGGGATTGGTAGACTTACTGTCTCTGCGCACAAAACTTTCTTGAATCCGTCGGACATCATCCTCTGACACACGCGATCGGCCTGGTTTTCTTTGCACACACTTTCAGTCTGTTTAAATTGCTTAAACCAACGGCTAATGCTTTTGCGTGCCCTGAGCCAGGATTAATTCACTGTACTGACAGTCGGGAGGAGAGGGATTCGTACCTTGGTCAGTCATCCTGATAATGGATTTTATACATTTTTTCACTAGTCGTTAAGTGGATACTGCGATGGTTCCAATGGTAAGACCATGGCCAAGATCTACCTTCGCTTAATCCTATCTTGGGGCACGGAACACGTAGATCTGCAGTGAATCTCTTTCGTGTTGCAATGGTGAATGTGGATTCCTGTAATATGTGTGATGTGCCCGACGCTATTGTGCTGCACGGTAGAAGGATAAATAAAAATAAATAAATAAATAAATAAATACCCATTACAGTTTGTTGGGAACGAAAACAGATATTAAGCAAAAATGAAAGCAATTTTAGCGTGAAGTGTTCATGCAACTTTACTGCAGTTTCACTGACATATTATTCAGCTTCCTACACGTATTCTAAGAATAAATTATGTAATTGCGTGAAAAATAAAAACACGAATTTGGCAACTCGATGTTCAACCATTTCTGTAGTGGTTTCAAAAAGCAGCAGCTAAAGCACATCCTGAGGCGTGATCAATACATGGAAATGTCAGGTTCAAGGGCAAATCATGTGAATTCCACTTCTTCGAAAATGAAATATATACACAAACTACAAAACACATCTGTAGTCATGGTACAGTAGCTTAATACACGGCATCATGCGTATAACCTTGACAGTTACGAAAAGCTACGAAGGAAATGTACCAATATGACTTAACAGTTTATTATCTCTAAGGCACTTCACACGTACAGTCCTGCAGGGTGACAAAGAAGAGTCAAAAGACGGAGCACTCAATTGCTCGGTAGAAATAAACCGCCGTCTGCGTTTCTGTCCAAATAAATAAAAGCCTCATTTGTCACCTATTACCTATTTAATATCGAACACTGACTACTGAATAACAGAAATTAACTATGTATACAAAGAATATTTCTTCAAGAAAACACTTAACGTAAATGAATTAATGCATATGTTCAATTTCGCATATATTCGTCTTTCTTCATGTTTAATTTTACCTGTGGTTGATGTGAACTGGAATGCGGGAATAAATGCTTCAATGCGTTGGTTCTATGCTCTTGCGCTTCGTGCCACTTCTGTACGTCTTCATAAATACTAGTTGTAACCAACAATGCACGTAGAAGTATTCCGATAACCCACCGCTCCGACACATTTGTAAACACTACGCAGGCTTCTGCGCTGCACCTCCATGCACTCACGTCATCCGATATGACGTTGCGTGCACTGCGCGCTGCCAAGGCCGCCAACATACAGCACACAGTAGAAGTTGCTTCTGTAACACATTTTCTGCGTGCAAAAATAAGTTGATAGTGAACTCTTACAAAAGCATAATTTGAAATTAAATATTAGAAATATTATTATTGATTCACAAACCTAACTATGACATGTAACAGTCATGATTGACTCAAACCTTTGCGCGTGTTTTTACGAACCTGAACCTAGTCTGCAGTTCCACAAGATAATGTAGGCTGCTTTGTCGCTCGAAGCTTTTTCGTGCTTCTTCGTACAGTTATGAAGCTGTATTAATTAGCAGTGTAGGCAAAATAGGGGAATTATGTTAGTGCATGAATATTTATAATTATTTTTCTATTAAATGGTGTACTGTTTCAATTTTAAACGTTTGAAGACTGCATGCACAACATTCGTTTTCTGTAGTTATCTAAATTTCTAAAAGAGGAGTGGTCACTGATTCTACTGTAGCGTAATGGCAAGTGCGTTGGGTTGGTAAGCTGAAAGTTATAGGTTCGATTCTGGCCGCGGTTGGAATTTTTTTTAATAACGTGTAGGTAATTTTGATGCTGTCAAATACTGTCGAAAGTTGTCACGGAACTCATTTGTGATATGAAAATGTACTGAGTAACAAGAAGTGATGTGGCTAATCGATCATCACTACCTTTTCTTTCAAGTGATGCGTTTGTAAGAAGTACATTGGCAACGTAACAGTGATCGATGATCTTTCAATTGAGATATGAAAACTCTGCGGCACCCTTATCGAAATATACCGATGAAAAACAAAGAGCAGCTGAAGTTAATGTCTGATCTTCAATTTGAACATAGATATTTTTCCAAAATACAGTATATATGTGTAGATGGATAAGCAGAGGTTGTCCTGCCAAAGATCCACTTTATTAATACGAAAAAATCTGATTGTGCACGCAAATTACATTACAGTCAGAGAGAACAGTGGACGGATGCTCAAAAAGAACGATTTCCTCTTCCTGCACTATGAAAAATTTCCTTTAGAGTTTATATTATTTACTTAGACTTAAGAGACATTTATTCATAAAAATTTCGACGCCGTATTTGCTTGGACTTTCCAGCCTGCCATTAAAGAAAAGTGGTAACTTCTTTTGAGGTTATCAGGAAGTACATGTCAGGCAGTAAATAACGAATATTAACAGAATTAAAGAATCAAAGGATAGTTAATGTTATATCAAAGTTTCAAGTATTTTTTCCTTTGTATTTTGAAAAGATTACACAGAAATCACATTAATTACGTTTTTCCAATATCACTGAGCACATTAAATTAAACTTGTTGCCATGAAAGCGTTTCTGCATAAAAATTCTGATTTCGTTTGCTCGTGCATTGTAGAGAAGTGGTAGGTACTATTTAGGCTGTCTAGAAATATATGGTAGATACTACGCTAGGCAAGTTAACAAATTGTAAGGTGGCTATAATTTCGCACCTTACAAGAACTCATCAACATACTTTGCCGTGAACTACAACCACAATTAGGTACCATTTGATAGGTTGTACATCGTATATGTGAGTTTTTGAAGGAGACTGACATTCGCTTATTGCATGAACGGTGACAGAGTGTCTCTATTAACAGAACGACGTACTGAATGATTGCCTGTACTAGTAGAGGTTGGAACGCCAGTGGAGATGAAATGGAGGCAGAACTCAAGCTCTGGGTGGAAGGCCCACATAGGTGTTGGTCCTTCTTGAAAACAGGAAGTAGCTAGACGACGTCGTGGCACCTGAGCTCTGGAGCACAGTAGGATCACGGCCGGCCGCTATTGTAGCAGGACCGGAAGGATGACCGGGAACTCTGCAAATGTTGGACGCAGGTGAGAGGAACGAAGAAGCGGCACCTGAGAAAACACACAGGCTGGGTTATTTCCAAGGATTTTTACTCAGAAGCGTACCATTGTACGAGTAGAGGGTTTTCCTTGCAAAATTTTCACGCTGGACGACTAAAGACTAAAATACGGTTGATCAGCGTTCGGAAGAATCTGTAGAGAGAGAGAGAGAGAGATATTCCGTGGTTTCGGGAATATGATTCGTTTTCGGAATTACGAGGCCTGGGAGCTAAGCCTTGCTAGGAAGACAGCGGTGGAGAGACGAGGTCTTCCGTTGTCAGCGCCCGTGTGTGACGGTTGCTCGGTATCAGCTTTGTTGGTACAGACGAACTTGCTGTCTTTGCTCTCAGGAGAGTATATAGTCAGAACAGTTAGGCACTGTACTGTTGCGAACCTATACGATTCTGGACTTTACCTCCGGATTGGAAGTCGTCGTTGAGTAAGCAGCATTCAGTAATTGAGAGCACTAGAAGACGTTATCTGAACTCCGTCCTTGTGGCTGGGAGTTCGCGTTTCTCGTCTGTAGATCACAGAAAGGAGAAGAGAGTATTAGAGTATATTAGAGTATATTAAAGTATATTAGTCAGAGGACTGCCTTCTGCCGTGCTAGTGTCTGTAAGAGTTTATTTGTGGCTGGAGTTCTTTCATCGTCGCAGACGAGTACGATAACCATTACTTCGACTCACTGGATGTAGTACAAACTGTGATATCGCAAATTGCTTCGGCTTCTTAGGGCTATAAAAGCTAAACAGCTGTGATCATGTTAGCTTATTTCTACTGAGGTTCTACACCACCGTAGATCATCTTTGAAAGCAGTGTCTTATAGTGTTTGGTACGTAGATGACGTCAGTCATTTCGCGTTACTAATATTGGACCGCGCAGTCATAATAAGGGATAGAGTTAGGCAATTGATTAATAATTTCAGTTAGAAAATACAGTCAATTATACTTAAAGTGTTGATTTTAATTTATAATAAAAATATATTGAACAACAACGTTTATCATTTAGTAGTATTAGTTGCCTTCATCATTCATTTATGTTTAGATTGTAATTTATATGTAGAAAAGATCATTAAGAGATCCTAAGATCTACTTCAGGGGGTAGTCAGACAGGCACAAATCATCATTTTAGCGTTTATTATTTTCCGGTGCGCACATTCATTTTTATACTCTCCTGGAGTAGCATCGTGGAACATTCAAGCAGCCAAAGAAGCATTTTATGTCACCCTATAAAAAGAGAGACTTTTTGCCCTTGCATTTTTGAAAACTGCACAGCACTTCATTAACTTCCTTACTGCAGTTGTGACCGCGCACGATATTAGCTGCGCCATTCGTTAAAAATTGGTGAAACGAGCTGTTTTCTTCACGGTTTCTGACACATGTTGACTTGCAAGGAATCCCGTGAATGCGAGGTCGCAAAAGGGCAATGATGTTTACAGCATTCGATGCCCAGATATTATGTACCACACAGACGCAATATTGGCTGCTACTGACATCAAGGGAACGGAATGAAGGTATAGAATGATGGGCACATCAATAGGATGTGGGGCTTAGATGAACTTCTTACTTGACGAGTATCTCAACACTGTGCTACAGTGGCGTCGACACGAAGCAGAGCAATGGCAACGATAAACAAAGCAAACACTTCATTATATCTACGACGATAATTGCTGAAGTTGTCATTTCTTCAGAAAGGAATCCAACGAGTTTCACAATGTGAGAAAGAACTGGCAGATGAAATATTAGCGTTTCTGCAAAATGAGTCACTGAAATGTGAGTGTCCTATACGCTCGACTGTGCGGACAATGTACTTGATGGTTATAATTGAACTTCCCCTATTTAACGCGTTATAAAACAAAAACTAATTACCGTACGAGGACCAAACTTGGTAGCACATGGGGAAGAGAAATAATACAGGATCAAGTCAATTTAGGCACTTTTAATGTGCTCAACCGTACGTCATACCCCTACATACCGCTACCGTTGCTGCTGCAGAAGGGGCTCAATATGGTGCCCATCAGTGTTCAGAAGAGTCTGAAGCGTACGATTGCATTCTGCACAGCGTACGTATGCTGGCTACCTCTCTTGATATGCTCCACCTCAGGTCAGCACATGTGTGAATCTTCCCTTGGCAAACCCAGTCCTTCAGGTAGCCCCACAACCACAAATCACAGGGAGTGAGATCAGGTGATCGTGCGGGCCAAGGATTTGGAAACGATCGGCTGATAATTCGATCGTTTCCAAATGTGTTTCGGAGAAACAGATGCACTTCACGAGCGATGTGCGTCGGGACTCCATCTTGCATGAAAACTGTTGAGGTCATGCGTCTCTGTCCTGTGGAATATAATGGAGAGGTCAGTTCGTGCCTTTACTGGCTCACTGGCACCACTTTCGCTATTGCGGACGGCTATGGAGGCAGCATGGGTCAATATTCCTGCAAGGGATTTCGAACGAATTGTTCAGTGTATTCCACGTTGAGTTGCTGCTCTATGCTGCGCCACAGAAGTCCGATGCTGTATTAGGAGGTATCCCATGACTTTGTTCACCTCCATGTAGTTTCTTATGTCGAACCCCCGGATTAATGAATAACGCAAATTCCTTCATGAAGGAATGCGTTACCAACAAATATCGCTGAATTAAATAGATGTATGTAGCTACTGTCATTATAGAAAACACAAATCGAAACTTGACTGTACCTCTGCTCAATGTTCTAATTGAATGAAACTGTCCATCAGTTGTCATAAATTTATCATGCGCCAAAAAGTGGAGTTTGCGTGGCGACGACAGAGAGAGTGTGTGTTATGAAATTATAATTTTTTGCTGAAGCTGGACTTCGATTCTCTTCATCTAGGTGCAGATTTTATTTTCTAAAATGCGCCACTTTAATATAAAATAAAATTCTAGAGTGGTTACTGGCAACTGGTCGGAATTCCACTAACTGCTAGATTGAAATACACGTGCATGTTTTTAAATCACTAACGGAACTACGAGTAATCAAAGTTTTCACAAATCAAATCCACTTAACACATGTTATAGTTTTCTGGTGATCAACACAAGCTATTGGGCAATGGTACATGATACGACGCGAGCCCCCAATGGTCGACAGCAACACACCATAAATTAAATAAATTAATGAAGTAGCCGGAAACATCAGACTGTGTTCACAGTTACAAATTACGATAAAATACCTCGCTCAAGGCTAGCTAACCATCAACCCGTTTTATTGTACCGAAGGTCGATTAGATGCCGAATTCAAATAACGCTAGATGCTGTGGCACACTGCATAATTATCAAACTAAGCGCGAATAATTCAAAGTGCTGCGATTGCGTCAGAAAGTGTGTCGAAAAGTGCCCAAAATTCGTCAGATTCCACTCGGAACGCAAAATATTTTCAGACGCTTAAGTCGCCGCTAGACTACTGCTTAAAACGCCCGCCGGGCTAGCCGTGCGGTCTAACGCACTGCTTCCCGAGCGAGAAGGCGTGCTGGTCCCTGGCACGAATCCGCCCCACAAGATAAACATGGCGGAATCGCCTCTCTGCGTAGACTGCGGGATACCAGACACGGACGAACACCGTCTCACATGTGGCGCGGCAGAAGACGTATGGCGCTTGGTGCGACAAATTTTGTCGTATTTTCTACGAGTGACTCCGGAACACATTACACCTCGGTTTCTACTATTTTCGGATCAACAGTATTTCCCGCGCGCCAAGACCAACGCTGTCACGTGGATCCGTGCGCATGCGGTACACTACTTATTTCACGATGGACCTAAAGATGTATTCGACTTTTGGAACTACCTACAAGAACGTCATTGCAGGATCGTACGGAACCCAAAATACAGACAGTATTTTTCTAATTACTTAGGGAGTGCCCTAAGTGACCCTTCACGCAGCTGGATCATCAACAGGTAGGAGAAGACACCCATTGAGTGAGCTGACAAGACTAAGTTCGATTCTCGGTGGAATAACATGATATACGTGAAGATGTACCTGGATGATGAAGCGTAAGGAGAGTAGCGACACACCCTTCTGCATCCTGTATGAAGCACTTTTTTTTTTCGTTTTCCCCATATACATTACCTCGGTGTAGGAACGTGCCGAGATATTGTTTTCTTTTTCTTTTTTTGTTTTTACTCAGAGCACGATGCGGTGCTAGATACATTTATTTTTGTTGTGGTATAAAGTAAGCCCACATTAAGAATGTATTAAAAACAGTAAATAAAAATAAATAAATAAATAATGATTCCCACAAAAGATTTCCCCTTCCCATCCCTGATTCCTTGATTCCTTGACAAAAAAAAAAAAAAAAAAAAAACGCCCGGCGGATTAGTGTCGAGGTCCGGTGTGCTGGCCGGCCTGTAGACGTTTTTCAAGGCGGTTTTCGATCTGCCTCGGCGAATGCGGTCTGGTTCCCCTTATTCCACCTCAGTTACACTATGTCGGCGATTGCTGCGCACTTTCTCCACGTGCGCGTACACCATAATTACTCTACCACGCAAACATTGGGGTTACACTCGTCTGGAATGAGAAGTTCCCGGGGGAGGGGGGGGGGGTGCACTGAGGCCAAACCGCACAATAACACTGGGTTCGGTGTTGAGCGGTGGTGGGGTGAGTGGACTGCTGCTGCCTATTGTGTGGTTCTGTACCACTGAGGGCTACGGAAGAGACGAAGCCTCTCCGTCGTTTCTAGGTCCCCAGTTCAATACATACATACATACATACCGCTTAAAACGATCGTCTCCGACCCCGCACCCATCAGGCTGCGGACGAACAGACCCCGACAAACTGACCGTGAGGAACCTGAACGCAGCCCTTTTACGGGGAACGACAGGATGACGGTCGAAAAAAGTCTAAATTCTTTTATTATGGAGTTCGAATTTATATACATTGTAGAATTATTCCCCAAATGTTAAGCGCGAATTCCAAAAGGCAACGATTCTGTGAGCGTTTGAAGCCGAGCATGCACGTCACTCCTCGTCGTTAGAGAATAGGTTCCTCGCTCACGCTCTCTATTTATACGGATTTGAGTAAACATGATTTGGTGGAGCGTTGTTTGGGCGGTTCTACTCTAAATGTGAACTAAAGTTTCAATGGTCTGGTTTGGAGATACGCTCCAAAAATAACATCCAGCCGAAACGAAAATGTCAACAGTTTAAATCTGTGTCCACTAGGAACATGTGCTTATCCATCGATGGCAGGAACACATTTCCTCTATCGAAGTCTGCCTCTGTCCGTTGCTCGAAGTGGAGACCCGACTTTGTGAGTGCGGGAAGTGGCGCTCGCCATTCTGGCCGATGAGGCCACGCAAAATTGCGGTGTGAACTGCATGCTGTTCTGGAAAGCAGCCCTAATGCAGCTCGTGGCTCGTGATTCGCCATAATTTAGGCAGAGGAACCTCTTTGCGTCATCAGACATGCATGATGGGCAGTGTTTCAAAGGTTGGCACTATCAGCGGTGGGAATAAGTAATGGTGGTTCTTTTGCCCATACATGGAATTCAGACGAATAGTCTATGCATGCAAGTTAGAAGGTCTAGGAGGAAAAGGGACTCCATTATGGTTACTTGAGAGAGACAGCAGGTCTTAAGAGAATAAAACGTAAGTACTTTGCTCCCGGCCTCTTTCAAGTATCAGTGTATGTTAGGAGTAGGAAATGAAGGACCAACAGCGTATGACACAGGCAGATTAAAAATGATGAATACGCCAATGAATGATTAAATACTATAAAAAATATGAGTGAGAAAGAAGCACGTCTTTCAAGGGTATACATTGGATGTGACATATGATGGGATTCTACGCAACGTTATAACATTAGTGTAGTAGATGAGCGGTCGCAAACAGATAACCAGAGGTTGTGTGTGTGTGTGTGTGTGCACCAGGTCAGAATGTGGTGTTAATGCCTCATATTTTAAACCATGTGTGTTCACTTAAACATGGGAGTGCAAATGGTTCAAATGGCCCTGAGCACTATGGTACTTAATATCTGTGGTCATCAGTCCCCTAGAAATTAGAACTACTTAAACCTAATTAACCTAACGACATCACACACATCCATGCCCGAGGCAGGATTCGAACCTGCGACCGTAGCGGTCACGTGGTTCCAGACTGAAACTCCTAGAACCGCACGGCCACACCGGCCAGCAACTGTAGTGGAAAACAGCCAGGTAAGATTGCCATCACCCAGCATAGAAGTACCTATCATCCCATTGGCAGGAAACCTTTTTAGTGCTTAGGAGAGTTCAAATGGTTCAAATGGCTCTGAGCACTATGGGACTTAATATCTGTGATCATCAGTCCCCTAAAACTTAGAACTACCTAAACCTAACTAACCTAACGACATCATGCACATCCATGCCCGAGGCAGGATTCGAACCTGCGACCGTAGCAGTCGCGCGGTTCCGGACTGAGCGCCTAGAACCGCTAGACCACCGCGGCCGGCGCTTAGGAGAGAGGTGACTGCATAGCAGTACATCATAGTACAGCAAACTGATCGTGTAACACGCTACCAAACATCATAATAATGAAACATCAAGGCATAAACAAATAAAAGCGATATAAAATTAAAGACAGGGTGGGACTATCAGCACATCTGCTAGCTAATGACCACCTAGTCTAAGACAACTACACTCATGCTCATAAATTGCAGAATGTGGTGCCACACACCGTGGTACTACACAAAACTGGCGCTAATAGCATAGGCACATAGGGAAAACATACGACACAGATCTGTAAGTCCACGGTATTGGTGACAAGTTGAGAAAACCGTCCCGAAACACATGTGCTACAAAACGCCACTGTTACCGGCGCATGTACCCCGACATCATTACGGGATATGATCATCATGCACACGTACAAAGGCTGTAACGCTGGAAATGCATATCGTCTTATTTCCATCTAGTGTACTGTAATTTTTTTCCTTGTTTTGTTACCTCAAGATATGACATTTCTGTCTCTTTGTATATTGTAATTGTTTTACTATTTGTATATTTATGCATTTATGTCGATGTATAATTGGTTTGTTTCGTAAATATTATTTGTATTTTTACGCTGGGTCTTGCCTAGGGAAAACTGCTATCGAACGATTACGTCGATAGGTCGTGTGAAGAATCAAAGTGTGTAGGATCTTTGGTAGTGTTAACTCTGCCGCGTGGAGCGCGGGCTGAGCAGAAGGAGTCGGGCTGGAGTAGCGAGTGGAGCAGGTGTGTTGTGTGACGCTCCCGCGAGTTGCCGCGCTTTCGGGGTTTGGCAGCATGTAATTGCGCTCGACTTGCGATGATAGTTTCTGACATGGTGTCGCGGACGGGAAACATTAAGTAGCGCACATCAAGAGCCCGTTTCGGCTGGTGACCGTGTCGAGAAGAAGGCGCGCCAACATCCAGCTTCTGCAACAGCGACGGCCGACAATGAGTGACTGTCGCCACCTCCTCGACCGACGGCTTCAAACCTTCAATCAACCGACAAGGAAGACTGGACGCACGTAAAGTTTTAGAACTGTATGGCAGACCTCAGCTTTTCAAACTGTTCCATTTTCGTCACTATAATTACAGCAACTTAGCATGAACGTTTGTTGCTCATTGTCCCAATTGCATTACCAATCAGAGTCCCTTCCTTTTCCGAAATGAACCCGAGTGTCGTTGAAATTCAAACGCCAGCATTAAAGTAATATAGCTAACTCGTTTTCACTGCTTTAATTTCAAAATTCGGTTAAAGTATTTATAGCTGGCTACACTATTTAGATTACACAAGCACAAATTAAGAGTGCGAGTTTTGTTACCATATTTTAGCTTACCTGTGACTGCAGCTCAGCTTGGTACGTACTAAATTTTACTATTGTTAATTGTTCGGAATCATTTAATTCAAGTTCAAAGTTAAATCTCTTACTTCTAAATTGCGTAGATTCAAGTAGTTTTTGAAATGATTGTTGAGGTAGTCCAAGACTAACCGTATTTTACTGAATTTCGATGTGCTTCAGAAAGAAAGCTCACTATTAACTTCAGTCACTAAATTAACTTTCGATTTACCGGTTTTATTAATTCTTTTGCTAAATTAAGTCAGGGTGTAGCGAAATTTATTACTTCTGACAAACTTTCAGTTTTCACACTACACGTGTCAACCTTCAGTTGCCACGCTTCTAGTGCTAATTATATGTGTAATAACCTTTCTTTTTCAGTTACTATAGTAATTGTCCTTAGGACTGGCGACCGTGATTTCCCCCAAATCTCAAATACCTAATTACCGCTAGTTAATTGTTAATGTAACGGCTGCACATTTACTTTCTTTCTTAACTTTACCCCTTTTCAAAATTAATTTCCACCAGTTTCATTAGCACATTTCCTTTCATTTAGATGTAACCCTTTCCTCCCTCTTTACCGACAGGTTAACTTCGGTGACGATTGCTTTTCCAAAACTCCCATTAGGTACACACGGTTTCAGTTTTCACTGTCATTAAGGTCGGTAAGTGAGGGGGAGGTTACAAGGCCGCACAACGGGTTGGCATAGTCTGAATACGGTGGTCGAGCAGCAGCTGGGGTATAGCCTTCCATTCTTGCACCAGTGCCTGTCGGAGCTCATGAAGTGTCCTAGGGGTTTGAAGACGTGCAACGATACGTCGACCGGGATCATCCCAGACGTGATCGATGAGGTTTAGGTCTGAAGAACAGGCAGGCCACTCCATTCGCCTGATACCTTGTGTTTCAAGGTAGGCCTCCACGATGGCAGCTCGGTGGGGCCCTGCGTTATCATCCATCAGGAGGAAGGTGGGACCCACTGCACCCTCTTAAAAAGGCAGTCATGCTGATGCAAAATGACGTCCCGATACACCTGACCTGTTACAGTTCCACTGTCAAAAACATGCAGGAGTGTACGTGCATCAATCATAATCCCACCCCACACCATCAAACCACGACCCCCTTACAGGTCCTTTTCAAGGACAGTAAGAGGTTGGTATCTGGTTCCTGGTTCACGCCAGATGAAAACCCGGCTATACCTTGACTCGTCCGTGAACATAACCTGGGACCACTGTTCCAATGACCATGTACTGTGTTCTTGACACCAAGCTTTACGGGCTCTCCTGTGACCAGGGGTCAGTAGAATGCACCTTACAGGTCTCTGGGCGAATAAACCATGTCTGTTCAGTCGTCTGTAGACTGTGTCTAGAGACAACTGTTCCAGTGGCTGCGGTAAGGTCCCGAGCAAGTTTACCTGCAGTACTCCGTGGCTGTCTGCGGGCACTCATGGGGAGATATCGGTCTTCTTCTGGTGTTGTACACTGGATGTCCCGTACTGTAGCTCCTGGACTCGTTTTCTGTCTGCTGGAATTGTTGCCATAATATTGAGATCAAACTTTGTGGCACACGGTGGGCCCTTGCTACGACCTGCTGTGTTTGACCAGCCTCCAGTCGTCCTAGTACTCTACCCCTCACAATGTGTGTTCTTTGAGCCATTTTTAACACACGGTCACCAATTGAACGTCTGAAAACGTATGCACACTTACTCGCTGCACCGTACTCTGAGATGCACCAACACACCTCTACGTTTCTTTCAAATGCAAATGCGTTGAAGATTCTTGTCGTCAGATGTAGTAGTAATTGTGGAATTGGTTTCTTATGTGTTGCGAAGCAGTTTTACTGCTTTTAATGTTTTATCACCACTTCTGTGTGATTTCCCCTACAGTCACAATTTGATGACTTATTTGGTACGTTACATAATGTTGGTATTGCATTCCCCGCAAGATTACCACGTTCCACGTTCACTGATTTGAATCTAAGTGTAGTGAACGAAACATCACGTTATTAGGTAGATATATCACATTTTTCTGCACAAAGTGTTGTTTACTAGCCATTACTTTTATTCTTAAAAGAAAACGACTTTTTTCAATAAATATCTGTGGAGTACAGGAGAATCGTAAATATACGATTCTGTAATGCGCTGTTTCATATCTCCCACATTCCTTAGGAAACTAAAGAAAGAAACGTGATGCCATATTTTATTTATTATTAATTTTTGTGGCACTACATACGTTACCCGCAGTAAAAACTATTTTACAAATAAATATGAAGGATACTATTCTCACTCACCAGATATTGTGTTCAGAAGTGAAGTATACTGTTGGCGCGATGCTAAGGTTTGAAGCAAACATCTAACAAGTCACATGACGAAGTCCAGACCGCCGACTTTCTTCCATTACGGACTATGAGAAGTGGAGACGTCAGTTACAGTTATTCCCAGTTATAGCTGAAATCAAGCACTGACTTTAACAGCTAAACGGCTTGTAGTATTAGTATTAGTGTTTTAGTACAATAACCTAATTTCTGCAAAATTAGCAATACTGATGTCATGGCTGTCGTTTTTACATCTGATCAGGTGAGAAGGTGTCAAACAATTTGAAGCACTGTACTGACACTTATTTCTCTTTAAAAATAACACAATTACATCTCTTCAGTGAATTACCGTTTATGTTGCGTTGTTAATTGTGTAGTTCGCCGCCTCCAAAGGAGTAGAAGACGAAATATCAGTTTGGCATGAAACATTTAGCTTTGTGACGATTTCTGACATGTTGTATTATGCTTTTATAAGAAATTCTATGCATTATGTCCAGTTTTTAAACAAAATTAGCATTTATGATATACAGTACGTCTTTTGCTTCAACAATCTCAAGGTCAGAAGCGTAATACCTCAGAAAACGTTGGATAGAAAGAAAACACTTTTAGTGAATTAATTAACCTTTTATAGTGTCAAAATCGTCAATCACAGGGTTTAGGTCTTAGGACCAACATAGATCCATTCAAAAAATGTCTTTGAAAGTTTTTTTGTTGAAACAGCTTTACCCGTGGAACAAGAAAGGCCGCTGAATATAGGGAAGGCTAATGGTCCCGATGGGACACCAATACGTTCAATACGTTTGTACATAGGTTTTGCGAAAGAACTTGCCCCTGTTGTAACAGCAGTGTACCTTAGGTTTTTGGAGAAGCGAATATTTTTTTCTTTATTGTAATTTTAATACCTCTACAAAGGTAGGCTGGAAGCAGCATTCTACGCTGCTCTTCAGCCTTAGACAATTATAAAACAGAAAGAAATAATTGACATAATGTCGGGTAAAAAAACAGTAGGCAGAGAATACAAAACATGGAGCCGTTCACACTCGACGATAATCCACACTACAAACTGTTGACACGTCGCACTAGCACTGATGATTTCGATGGCACATGTGAACAATGGAGCGTGACGGTGAACACTAAACACAAAACACGACGGCACACACGAGAAACGGATGGCGATGACCTCTGGCGCGCGAATGTCCACGTAACGTGTGCGAGTCCAGGGGTCTGCCAAGAGGGGAAAAAGGGTGAGGGGGAGGGAGAGGGGAGAACAAAGATGCCAATGGCAGAGGAGATGGGAGGAGGAATGGAGGGACGGGGGTAGGGGAAGCCCGGGGGAGGAGTGGGGAGAAAGGAAGGAGGGGGGAAGGGGGAGAGAAAGGATAGAGGGTGCCCAAAGGAACAAACACAGGAAGAGGGAGGGAGGATCAAAGTTGGTAGGAGGGGTAGATGGAGGGGAGGAGGGCATCATCAGGGATGGGGAGCCACCTTGGGAGAGGGTGTGGAGAGTGGCGAGATGGAGAGCAGGTGGGACATGGAAGTACAGGTGCAGCAGCAGACGGGGGTGGGAGAGGATGGGAGAGACCAGCGGGTGAGGAGGATCGAGTTTGCAGGAGGTGTAGAGAATCCGTATCCGTTCGAGGAAAAGGAGGAGGTGGGGGAAGGGAATTAGGTCGTGCAGGATCCGCATGGGGGAGGGGAGACAGATGCGATAGGCGAGGCGAAGACCATGGCGTTCTAGGATCTGAAGGGATTTGTAAAAGGTAGGGGGAGCGGAGATCCAGGCAGGGTGAGCATAGCAAAGGATAGGGCGATTGAGGGATTTATAGGTGTGGAGGATGGTGGAGGGGTCCAGACCCCACGTTCAGCCAGAAAGGAGTTTGAGGAGACAGAGGTGGGAGCGTGCCTTGGCTTGGATCATCTGGAGGTGGGGGGTCCAGGAGAGGCGACGATCGAGGGTGACACCAAGGTACTTAAAAGTGGGGTGAATGCTATAGGACGGCCATAAATGGTGACATAGAAATCGAGGAGGCGGAAGGAAGGGGTGGTTTTGCCTACTGTGATCGCCTGGGCTTTGGCAGGATTGACCTTAAGCAACCACTGGTTGCACCAAGCAGTGAACCGGTCAAGATGGGGTTGGAGAAGGTGTTGGGAGTGCTGCAGGGTGGGGGAAGAGCAAGGAAGGCAGTGTCATTAGCGTACTGGAGACTGGAGAAGGTGAATGGAGGTGAAGGCGGCAGCATGTCCGCCATATACAAGAGGTACAGAAGAGGGGAGAGGACGGAACCCTGGGGCACACCGGCGGAGGGGAAAAAGGTGTAGGAATCCGTGTTGTGAATGGTGATGTAGGAAGGATGGTGGGAAGGAGCCGATCAGACGGACGTAGTAATAGGAAGGGCGAAGGTTTGGAGCTTGAATAGGAGACCGGAATGCCACATGCGGTCATAGGCTCGTTCAAGGTCAAGGGAGAGGAAGATAGCACAATGATGGGAATTAAGCTGAGAGGAGATGAGTAAAGTGAAGGAGAAGGTCATCGGAAGAGAAGGACGACTGAAAGCCACACTGGGTAATGGGAAGGAGGCGGTGCTGGCGGCGATGCTGGTGCATGCGTCGGGTGAGGATGGATTGGCCAGGGTGGAGAGGAAAGAGGCAGGAGCTTCACGAAGGTGGCGATAGGTGACACGATCGTGACCAGGAGCGGAGTTGCGTTTCGTGCAGAGTGTAGCGATGAGATCCTGTGTAGTGATAGGGGCATTGAGTCGAGTGTGTGCAATGTTGTCTAAGTACTGGAAACAAGGTGCGAGGGGAGGGACAGAGGTGTCAGTTCGATCGTGGACATCTGGGAAGAGGGAGTAATCGAATTGGGGATCTTCAGGGATGGTAAAGACATTGGAGAGGTAGGAGGCAAAGTGATTGGCCGTACTACTGGCGTCAGGGAAGGGTTGGTTGTCATGAAGGAGAGGATAGGAAGGGGGGGGGTTAGATCCAGTAAGACGGCAGAAGGCTGACCAGTACTTGGATGAGTTGATAGGAAGGGTAGCATTTAAACGGGTACATGTCTGTCGCCAGTCCCGGCATTTCTTAGTCGCGAGCAAGTTACGGATGTGTCTCTGGAGTTGCCGGTGGCGTCATAGTGTGTCCGGGTCACACGTGCAGAGGAAGGCAAGGTAGAGACGGCGCGATTCATGGAGGAGGAGGACGGCCTGTGGGGGTAAGGTAGGACGATGGGGGTGGATGGCGACAGAAGGGACATGGGCCTCCATGGACTCAGACAAGGCCTGCTGGAGAAAGGAGGCGGCATGGGTAATATCGTCAGGGTGGTGGTAGGTGAAGGGGTGGCCATCGACCTGGGTGGAGAGGGTATCCCAGTAGGCATTGCAGTCGGCATGGGAATAATCATGGACGTACTTCGGGGAAAGGTCATGACGGGGGTCGGGGCAGGGGGCGACGACCATCTGAAACGGTGAGGAGGACAGGGAGATGGTGACTACCAATGGGGTCCAAGACATCCACCGTTATGCGGCCAAGGAGGTTAGTGAAGGAGAGGATGACATCAAGAGTGGAGTTGGATTCGGGGCGGGTGTGCTGGGGAATGGGGACGAGGTCGCCTTGGAGGGAGGAGAGGGACAGATGACACTGCCGTAACTGGGTGGCGGAACGACTATGGATGTTGAGGTCGGCGGCGATCACGTAGGAGGAGAAGGTACGGTCAATGTGGGAGAGGAAGTCAAAAGGAATAGGGGTGTTAGGGCGGACATAGATGGTGGCGCAGGTGATGGTAAGGCCAGGGAAGAGGAGATTAAGGATCAGGTGTTCGGTGGGGTCGGGAAGGAGAGGTTGGAGCCGAACTGGGATTTGGCGGTGGTGATCAATGGCAACTCCGCCACACACTATCGGGAAGGGATTGTCGGAGCAGTGAAGGAGGTAGGGCGAAGTGTGGAGGGTGTGGTGGGGCTAAAGAAAGGTTTCATTGAGGAGGAAGGCATCCACACATTGGATGGCCAGGGTGTGCATGAAGAGGTTCTTGTTGGCAGGAAGGGAACGGATGTTGTTGAACAGGATACGGTGCTGTCGCGCCATGACAGGGATTTAGATGAGGGTGTCGAGACGGGAGAAGGTGAAATGGGCCTGATTGTGGGAGTAGGTGGTATACATTTTTAGGTGGAAGACGGAACGGGCATCGAGGGATATCTGTTGGAGGGTGTGAGGGCGCTGGAAAGGGTGGACATTTTGCAGAACAATGGTGAGGAACCTGATGGTGTCCTCAGCGGTGGGAGGGGGGGGGGGATGAAGCGAATTGCCAGGAGGGGTGGGGGCGTCCAGAGGGTGGACAGGGACGGTGAGTTTAGGAGTGGTTGGAGGGGGTCGGGCTTTACATTTTTGGGAGTAGGTGGGATGCGGGAGATTGCAGGTATTACATGGAGAAGCGAAGTGTTCTTGATGATAATAAAAAAGCACAGGTCGTTTCCGTTTTCGAGACGGATCGTCGATCAGACATGCAAAATTAGGCCTACATCTCTGACGCCGATCAGTTGTAGAAGTTTGGAACGTATTTTATGCCTCTGTATTACGACATTTCTGTAGACCGAAAATCTCCTGTGCACGAATCATCACAGGTTTTGAAAACAACTATCGCTTGAAACCCATTTCGCTCCGTTCGTCCGTGAGACCCAGAGGGCGGTAGATACTGGCTCCCCGATAGATGACGCGTTCCATGACTTCCGTAAGGCATTTGATACAGTAATGGACAAAATACGAGCGTATAGAATATCAGACCAACTGTGTAACTGGATTTTAGAGTCATCCTCAACGAAGAGAAGTCTTCACACATAAAAGTGATTTCGAGCGTTCCCCCCGGGGGTATTATAGGCCCATCACTTTTCACGATATATTTACATGACACGGCACTAAACATCTGAAATTCCTTAAAGCTTTTCGCGGACGATGCTGACGTATCAAGTCGCAACGCTAGAAAACTAGTGAAATGCGGAAAGACCAACAGACGGTCGACGGTTGTCGCAACTGACCCTGATCATAAACGAATGTAAGGAAATGCGTCTACATAGACAAGAAGATCCATTATTGTCACGATTACACGATTGCATAGGAATCACTGGGAGGAGTCACATCCATAAAATATGGAACGATGGCGAAAAACTAATCGAAGGAAAGAAAGGTGTGGGACTGAGATGCATTGGAAGACCCCTCAGGAAAGATAGTCCGCCAACAGAGGAGGTAGCTTAATAAGTCCTCGTTTGACCAGTACTTGAATATTGCTCGACAGTATGAGATCCATACCGTATAGGATTGACAGTGGAAATAGTGAAGATCCAAAAAAGAGAAGCGCGTTTTATTACGGGTTCATTTAGGAAGCACAAAGCACGGCTTTCCGGGCGGGAAGGGGCGCCTCACCCAGGCGGACTTGTGTCGAGGTCCGGTGAGCCGGTCAGTCTGTGGATGGTTTTTAGGCGGTTTTCAATCTGCCATGGCGAATGCGGGCTGGTTCCCCTTATTCCGCCTCAGCTACACTATGTCGGTGATTGCTGCGCAAACAAGTTCTCCACATACGTGTACACCACCATTACTCTACCACGCAAACATAGGGGCTACTCTCGTCTGGCGTGAGACGTTCTCGGGGGCGGAGGGGGGGAGGTCCACCGGGGGCTGAACCGCACAATAATCCTGGGTTCGGTGTGGGGCAGCGGAGGAGTGAAGTGGACTGCGGTAGTAGTCGTGGGGTTGTGGACCACTGCGGGTGCGGTGGGGACAGAGCCTCTCCATCGTTTCTAGGCCCCCGGTTAACATACAATACAATAGTAGGCACGAAAGCATCGCAGAGACGATCATTCAACTCCAGTTGCAGACACTGCAAGAGAGAGGTTCTCTATCAAGGTGTGGTTTACTGTCCAAGTTCCGAGAGCGTACGTTCCTAGAAGGGTCAACAAGTGTATTGCTTCCTCCGAGGTGCATCTAGCGGAAAGAGCATGAATATAAAATTAGAGAGACTCGAGAGCACCCGGAGGCTTGCAGGCATCGTTTTTCCCGCGAACGGTTCGTGATTGGAACAGGGAAGAAGGAAAGAGGAAAGTAACAGTGTTTCACAAAATACTTTTCGCCAAGTTGTCTTGCGGAGTATGGTTGTAGATATCGTTCTGTATGTACTATTTCAACACAAACAAACGTTGGACAAGATTTCAATATTGTAATACAGAAACCTTTACTGAAAATACAACAGTTAAGAAAAAGTGAGTTGGACAGTATTCCAGGCCACCACTAGTCAGCTGCTCTAGATGATGGTTTCAATGTAATGAGGTCTGTATCATATGTGGTCTAAACCTGGAACACCTGCAGCAAATTTAAGGGACCCAGCTATGACTGAGTAAACGAACCTTAATTCAAAGAAACTTATCTTAGTTACTTCCTAAGCTGAAGGAGTAATGTGGCTTACACTCTGGTGAAAAATATCGTTCTGACGACACTCTAATTAGATATCAAATTTCTTCGCAGCTTGACTGTAACGCCGCATATCGCATGATTATCTTACTCTGTATGAAAGCTGATTGGTAGTAATCACCTGCGGCACACAAAACGTAATTTCATATACCAGTACAAACAACCAGTCGTCAAAAAAAGAAAAACTACATTTCTTGGTCTGTATACTCACAAACAACAACTTATTGACAGTGGAACCCATAAGAAGCCTGCGCTACAGCGATAGCCAGAAAGCCAAGACAGGTGTGAAATGTGTATTATTACAGGGGCCTGGGTTTTTCAATTGTTTATAAAATGACTTTTAGCCTTTATTTCCTTGAAATAGCCCATTTTAGTTTTAAAAAACGATTTTAGCCGTCTTCAAGAGTTTTAACGAAAAATATGATTAATAATATTAACATAGAAAATTGTATTATAATTTTTACACAGTTGTTCTAGTTCTTCGTGAACAATAAGCAATTAACTATTTCTTATATCGACACTCGACAAAATGAATAAACAACTGAAATATTTACCTGTGCTACAATTATTTTCTGTTTCAAAAATTTTTTTTGTAATGAAAAGCTATTTGCTGAAAAATTCTTTTCAAGTGCCCCTCACATACGAGTAGAAACATGTACTTGATACATGTACCTAATTATGACCGCAATCGTGGTCTAACACTGCAACTAACGAGAAATTTTGCATGGCTATTGGTATTGCTGTACACAGTTAACCACTTTTCAAAATTCTATGAAGCGAACTTTTTCTTGCACTTTCAACATTGCAGCCCAGTCAGCAATCGTGATAATCTACTATATAAGAAACTATCAGCCTCGATTGCGGTAATGAAACCAACATTTACCTCGATTTCAGCCCAAATAATTGAGCCTTCTTCAGAAGATATACCCGACTCTACAATTTGTCTAAGAGGGCACTGTCTACAAATAAAATTTTAAAATGTGACTACGCCTACTCAGGCTGTTTTAGTTTTATCTCTAGACCATGCCCACTTAGACAAATTATAAATTCAGATATATCTTCTGAATAAGGCTCAATTGTTTGGCCTGAACCTAGGTAAAGATTGGTTTCATTACCGCAACCGAAGCTGATAGTTTCTTATATATTCGAATTTTTGTTGTTGTTTCTCAGTACATTTTTGTAGGCTGAGAAAGCGCTGTCTACAGCACAGGAGATCGAACTGTGGCCTCCAGTACAATTCGCCTTTCAACTTCTCTCCGCCCCTCCTCCCCCCTAACAATGACTGACAGTTTCTTCGTATCTTCATATCCGAGGTTCCTCAGAAGAATATTCCTGAATTTAGTGACGCATGATGTACTCACTGAACCAGGTATTTTCTCCAGATAAATCCATACCACGGAGATCACGTCTACAGGATCTTTCAGTGGCAGAGATGCGGACTCCAGGCGTTGATCTACAACAGGTAGACGTTGGAAGTGTGATGTTGCAAATGCCAACCATGCAACACACTTCTTATTCTCTAGGGCCGCCTTGGTTTTTTAAGTCTAAGAAGAGGAAAATAAGCTGGAGGTGTGAAGTTTGTGTTAGGGAGGACACTGGAGTAAGGTAGTCGAAGGAGCTTTGTTTAGCTAGGTTACCGGTCTTCTAAGCAAGGAGACTCAGGTTCTAGTGCTTGTCATGTCACAAATTTTAATTCATTTCTTCGGCTTTCCTTAATTACCGTTTTTAAATACAAGCTTTTTAGTCTAGAGCCGAATATATCTACTACCTCCATGAATTTCTGGTAGTATTCGGCGTACTATAAAGCTGGCAAGAGCCAAGTGAACCAACGGGAAAGTATGGGTTGAGGTGAGAGGGTAATGTTTGGAGCTATTTTCTTAAAGAAATTAATGCAGGTAGGAGCTTGAGAAGTACTTTACAGAGGAAATGGTACTGTTAACCTCAGTAAAATTATTACTGATACCGCAAAGTTGTAAACATGGCTGCTTGGTTCAGTGACCGTTTATAAATTAAAGTTGAAACAAATGAGCCCTCGGTCACAATTCTTAGTCTAAAAATTGTGGCCGAGGGCTTATTTGTTTCAACTTTATTATTGATATTCTCTGCTACACCATGTAAGCCATGGGAAAGGGATTGTAATGGGAAAGATTTGTTTCAGGGCTCCCCCTCTGTTAACATATAAGCATCACTGTCTGTCACTAACAGCAAAACGTTCTCATCCCTATCTTCTCTTGGCCATAGGACGCGTAGCGCATTCCTGAGAGTGCGAGCTGCAGCACTGTGATTCGTTGTCTCCACTTCTTTATATAGGAGTAAGGGGGCTGTGTTTTCCCCACTACGACATCAGCTATAAATTTGCTACAACTGTCACTGGTGTTGCCGACTGAAAGCTAAATATAGTAGTCGCCAGTGTGTTTCAAGATCTGTAATAGTTTTTTCATACACCAGTTTCAAACGATTTTTTCCCACTGTCGACTCATCCGGTGTAATGCTGCCGCTGATGATCTACAGATATACCTCAAGAGTAGGGTTCTTTACCACGTTCCGTGGCACATAGTTTTACTCTAAAGCCTTACACAAACCTAGATTAAAGGTGTCCACAGCACTATCTGTCATAGAGGAAGTTACTGACTGAATGCTTTATTTATTCTTCTTCGTAGCGACGCTCCTAATATGAAGTGCGGAATCTTTGTATTGAAGGAAATTCGAATTTTTATCGTGGCTTGCCTAAAATTACAACAAACCAACACTAAGAAGATGGCAGTAACGAAAACATTAGAACATGAGCGCGAACAAACGTACAACGTAAGAATGTCAGTGAACTAATTTTCAATTTCGATTTCACAATGCGAGTGAAGAGGACTAGCAAGATAAAATGAATGATTAAAACAATCTGTGTTTTCTTAGTTGTTTTTGACAAGCATGGAAAAAAATTACTCGGCTGTCAGTTGTGAAATTGAAGTCTTCTACGATCTACTGTAGGGAAAGACCAATTTTTGACGATTTCTGTTTAGTCTTGGCAAAATTACACTCAAAACGTCATTTTAGTGCGGGCCACGTTCTTTGTACCTTACAAACTATAATAGTAAGTTTTGTAAGTCCCCGTCACCAGTTATACGAAGATCCCGATGCTACTGCAGTGGAGGCCGAATTGACACTTGTAGTAGGCAGAGTTTGCGAGTTCGTAAAACGGCTTCTGGTGCAGTACACCGCTAAGACAATTTCTCCCTGCCACTAATACACAGCTACGTCCCAGGGTCAGTTAACAGGTCAGTTAACAGGATAGGAGAACGAAGATTCTACAACGCTCCGACAAATTAGTAACGAAGTCACACAAATGAGTTAAAAGGTTTACTAATTTTTCTCACTTTTTGAATATCGAAGTCTGCAACACTGCTTGTAATATAACACAAGAAAGGCCCTCAATGGCTAAGTGCAAATAATCGTAGGTAAACTTCGCAATACATAGCAGGAGGGGAGGAGATTAGTGTTTAACGTCCCGTCGACAACGAGGTCATTAGAGACGGAGCGCAAGCTCGGGTTAGGGAAGGACGGGGTAGGAAATCGGCCGTGCCCTTTCAAAGGAACCATCTCGGCATTTGCCGGAAAGGATGGAGGGAAATCACGGAAAACCTAAATCAGGATGGCCGGAGACAGGATTGAACCGTCGTCCTCCCGAATGCGAGTCCAGTGTGCTAACCACTGCGCCACCTCGCACGGTCAATACATAGCAAATGCAATTACAACAACTTTCTGTTCAGTTCCAAGAGTTCACTAAACGACGTTCCATGTGTAAGTCAGCCCTGGACGATGATCAATAACCAAGTGGGCGAGAACTGCTCTTCTATCTTTCGAGTAGGCTTGTGTCCGTTGCCGTCAGGTCTTTGACGGATTATACTCGGTCGGCAACTGGCCGAGACGAAGTCGATATCTTCATCCTCAGTGTCGCCCGCGGCGCTGATGGAACTCGCGTCCGTGACGAGTGTCTATGGTACTGGCATCAGCTCGTATCTTTGGGCCTGTGTTTCTTTTGCCCTAGCTATATCTTGTCCGGACGACACAGCAGTAAGTAGACTCAGGTGTGATCGATGGAGCTAGACAAGTCGTTGTTTATTGGTGTTACCAAGAATCTCAAATAGTGCTTGACCAGTTTACTTAAAATTTTTACTCAAAAGTACATGAAGCAATGACTGGACACTATAGAGGAGAACTTCCATAGGCGCAACACAAGAAAATTCTACAGAACTTTCGCAAGGACGGGCCGCGCGTACACACATCAGAAGCAAGAAAAAAAAACCCTCTCGTTAACTAATCAAGAACTGTCAGGAACTGGAATGTCATTTCCCTGTTGTTCTTAACTGTTCTGCTCTGAACCTGAAACAATATTCCCACACAGAACTGCGCCTCATCTCACCCACTATCACTCCCAAAAATATGTGAAGAGCTCCATAAACATATATTTAAATAAAAAAACACCAAGACATCCGGTAAAGAAGGCATCATTGTAGAACAACTAAAGAACCTCGGACCAAAGTCTTTGCAGGAACTTACACAAATAATCACAACCAGCTGCCAAACAGAAAGACATTCTGACGACTGGAAGTGTGCACTTGCCCATCCGCTGCGCTGGAAAGCAGACAGGACGAATGTCAAACTACTACAGAGGAATCTCTCTACTACATGTCACACACACAATTTTCTCAGTGCGCTTACTCCAGAGAACACAAGAACAGTTAGAACACAAAATTGGTGAATACCAGGCAGGCTTCCGCCCCAATAGTTCGTGTGCACAACAAATTACCAGTATGGAAACAGTTCTGGAAACAGTTCTAAAATTCAAGGCTGAACCGTGATTTATCTTCAAAAAAATATTCTTAAAAATTTAATCACACTATGTGAGCGTGGAAGTAGTTGCCAGGGAGTAACTGATGAAATCAAAATCAAATTGCTTTTAACAAACGGTAATTTTATTCCTAAAAGCCTTCTTTTTTTTTAAAAAAAAAAGAAACTGATTTAAAATTATAAGCAGGACGCACCCTCTAAATATCAAGTTACAATTTATTCAGAAGCAGAAAGAAACAAATTTTTGAGTGTATGAGCTTTCGGGCTGACAACCTTTTGACACGGTCATAGTCACAACCGCTCACAACCACCTCTGAAAGACTACACTGGTGCAAATCTGTAACACAACAGATTACCTTAAAGTAAAAGTTTTAACAATTCACACATGCACACAAACTATGCACCCCATAGGAAGGATAGAAATGGTACAAAACACTACAATTAAAAGATTAAGTTGTCACCGAAGGTGCAACTTGATTTTAACTTCTAAGAAAAGTCTTACGATCGAAGGGTGGCAACTTTATATACTAAAATGACCATTTAAATAAAATCCCATGAAATGCAATCTTATATAAAATTATACAAGGTTGGCCAAACGAGTTAACATGCTCTACAGTACACATATACCGCCTCTCAAGATGATAGGGAAGACAAAAACATATTTCAGGAATTAGGCCATTACACTCCAAGCAATAAATTCGTTAACACACCGAATCCGACAAACATGACAGAGGAAGCTATTAACGTACGGCAGATTGATAGGGAGATTACCGAACAACCCGAACCGCAGGTTGCTCTAACCCACCCCTACTCCACAAGGGAAAAACGGACCACCCAATTCATAAATAACCACCTTCCTACGGCTGGGCAAACGGAGTAGAATGGTGGGGCGACCGCAAAACAAAGCGGCTGGTGACCTCACCAAGAAAACAAGTAGAATTTAACAAGTTAATGAAACAACATATCACCAGTCACTTAACTTCTAATAAACTGCGATTTCTGGAGAAGAACTGGCGCAGGACACCCAAATCGCTCTCCCGAACCGTCTGCTGCCAGCCCCTTCAAGGGACGCAGGAAGGCGCGCCGATCTCCCGTCTCACGGCGTCGCAGCTCGCCCCGGCCAACCCGATGTCGTGGGTTGACTCCTGTTGCTCTCGTGTCGGCCGCGAAGCCACTACCCCTCGCTGTACACCCCAGCCCACTGGACTCACGTGGCGACCTTACATGCGCCGACGCTCAAGGCGGACAAGTCATCTTGTGTCTCAGTGCGCGACCGACCAACCGATCGATCCAACCGCCAATGACCATTGCCTGCGCAACTCGAGCAGACTGGCGGCCTAACGCAGACTCAGATGCAGGAACTATAACCCCGACCGGGCGACCACTCGCTGAATTCGCTTAGTGGCAGAGTGGAAAGACTCTCATTTATCCGGCTATAAAGATTGATCCGAACGAAAGACATACTAATACTCCGGACGACAGACAGACACTAACTGCCGCACAAATGCGAACGAGAGACAGACGAGCAACTGGTGACGCGAGACTGACCTAGCCTCACCCCGACTGACCAACTGCCGAATTTTTTTTTTTTTTTTCCTTTATTGTGTTTCAATTCCCCATCGGGGCGGGCTGGCAGCAGCATAGGCGCTGCTCTTCAGCCGAAAGACAGTACAAAACAATAGAAGACATTAAAAACAGCAAAGGAGAGACTAAGGTGAACATATATATATAAAAAAGGGGGGAACAGCATGGAAGACAAAACAAAACAAAACGGGGTGACTGTAAAATGGAGATAATAAAAAACTGTTTAAAAGTAGCACATATAAAAGGCCACACACGGCGACGGTTAAAAGAACACAAGGCACAGTATCACTGGACCTAAAAGTAGCGAAGGATGGCATAGCACACAACGTAACACTGACGGCGAACCTCAAGGCAGGACACAATTAAAATCACATCTCTTGACGCACACAAGAAACAGCACTAAACACAACACTGATGTGGCACACTGACGATGAGCAATACAGAGGATCTGCCAGGCGCTAGGAGATGAGGGAGACCTGAAGAAGGGAGGGAGTGGAAGAGATGGGGGAGGTGAGCAGGGGGCGTACGGGAGAGGGCCAGGTAGGGGGGGGGGGGAAGGAGCGAGGCAGGTATGGGGTGCAGGGTCTCAGGGGAGGGGGGACGGAGGGAAATCCGCTCTGGGAGAAGAAAGAAAGAGGAAAGCCAACTGCCGAACTCATAGCGCCCCTTAAATACACGTGAACAGACAACCTTTCCGCTTTCCCACCAGATGGAGACACCAAAGCTGCGATTGCCACAGCGGCGCCACCGCCAGAAACGGAGGGCGACTGCTTCACGCAACGCGCTGCGGGGCGCTCTTCAAAACAGCAATTTTTACCATGGTTCAAAGACTACCAAGAACACTCCATTTGCGGTGTCGTAGATTTCAAGGAAGCATACGATTCTATTGACTGACAATCCTTCTTCGGCATCTACGAAGAACAGGGACTCGAACCAAAAACCCTACGACTAATCACATAGACATTGGAGGACGGCGGTTCAATCCCGCGTCCGGCCATCCTTATTTACGTTTTCCGAGATTTCCCTAAATGGCTTCAAGTAAATGCCGGGATGGTTCCTTTGACAGGGCACGGCCGACTTCGTTCCCCATCCCTCCCTAATCCGGTGAGACCGATGACGTCGCTATTTGGTCTCTTCCCCCAAGTCAGCCCTATCGGATACTGGCTGGCACAACATGGAAAGTTAAATTTATTCATGGGTGAAATCTTTGATCCCTTCACGATCAAAAATTAAGTACGCCAAGGCGACAGATAATCTTCCCCGCATATAAAAGGCAGTCTCGCACTGACCCACTCATTCACTGACTCATCATGACCCATCTCAAACAACGAAGGATAGAAACTTGAAATTTACAGATGGTGTTGGTGTTATACTGTAGGCGTCGCTGACGAAGAGATTTTTCGAAATTCTGTCATTGGAGGGCGAAATAAGGCATGAAAGGGTTTTTGAAAGTATCCCACTATTAATAAAATTTTGAAGCTAGAGCTACTAAATTGGTATTTGGTTTTTCAGTCAGAAATAAAGAAATACGTGTTTCAACATTTTTAAAAATTTACCCCCTGTGGAGGTGAAATAGTTTATGAATTTTGGTTTTTGAAAACAGATCATTATTAAACAAGTGCTGAAGCATTTTAAATCTACACCTGTGAAAGCCGTGTTTGCCTTCTCAGTTAGAAATAAAGAAATACGTGGATTTTGGAAATTCATCCCCTAAGGGGGTGAACAGGGGATGAAAGTTTTTATGGAAATATTTAAGCGTTTTCGAAGCAAATATATGAAATTTTGGCTTCTCCGTTAGAAATAAAATACAGCCTGTTTCAGTGTTTTTAAAAGTTCAACTACTAACGCTGTGCAATAAGGTCTGACGGAACCATCGCCCAGTCCAAACCACTATCGACAGAAACTTGAAATCTGGAGATGGTTTTGGTCTTATTCTGAAGTAAGGGAGGTGAAGTAGGGGATGAAAGCGTATTTGAAAACATGTTACTATGACGGCAATTTTGAAGTTAGAACTACAAAACTTGATATTTGAATTCTTTCTCAGAAATCCAAGTATGTGCACCAACAGTTTTGGAAATTCAACCACTAACGCGATCAAGAGTGGGTAACAGCTTTTTGGGAAAATAATTCATTAGTAAAAAGTCAACAAAGCATTTTTAAAGCTACATCTATGAAAACTGAAATTTGTCTTCTCACTTAGAAATAAAAGAAATACGTGTTTCAGTGGTTTTGGAAGTTCAGCCCGTAAGGGTGTGAAATATGGAATGGAAATGGGATTCTTGAGTTTCTCCCGGCGTATTTGATAATTAAAATATCCACGGGTGTACTGCCGGTCTACGGTGTCAAACGGGCACAATATTTCGGCGATCATACATGTCGCCATCATCAGGTGAACTGTCGGACTGAGCTCCTGTGAACGTGCCGGCACGGTCGCTCGGTGGAACAGATTGCGACGGCGTCTGAGATGACGTCAGTGTGATGGCTCTGTCCGCCGTGGTCGTCACAGCAATACATTTGCTCGATTTACTCTTGATTAACCCAATCGCTGGTTCCCAAGCCTTGCTAAGATTATAGCCACAGTCACGGTTTATGAGGTCGTCATTGGTGCGAATTTCGATGGCCTCTCTAACAACGCTCTCCCAATATCTTGACGTCTGTACCAGAATCCTCGTGCGTTCATACTCCATAGCGTGATTTTCCGACAAACAATGTTCAGCGACCGCCGACTTGCTCGGATACATCAGTCGAGTGTGCCTCTGGTGTTCACGGCATCGATCCTCGACGGTACGCATCGTCTGACCAATATACGACTTGCCACATTGGCACGGAATCTGGTACACGCCAACCGAGGTCATCTTTGGCGCTCCCCACCAGTGCACGAGTTTTATTCGGAGGACAAAACACAGTTCCGACCCGGTGTTTCTTCAAAATGCGGGCGATTTTCCCCGAGAGTGCGCCTGTATATGGGATAAACGCAGTGCCTACCTCCTCCCTCGTGATTTCATCCATCTCCACAGGTTGTGCTGTAGTGGGTGGGCGGAGAGCACGTTGAATCTGCCACTCTGAGTACCCATTTTTTCGAAATACAGTTCTCAGATGTTCCAATTCCTGGGGGAGACTCTCTGCGTCAGAGATAGTGCGCGCCCTTTGTACTAGAGTTTTGAGCACCCCACTCCTCTGTGAAGGGTTATGGCAGCTGTCTGCGTGCAAATACAAATCAGTGTGCGTTGTCTTCCGATTCACCCCATGGCCTAGGGTGCCGTCAGGCCTTCTCTTGACCAAGACGTCAAGGAAAGGTAGTTTACCCTCCGTTTCAGTCTCCATAGTGAATTTGATGTTGGGGTGTATGGAGTTTAGATGTGTAAGGAAGTCAAGGAGTTTATCCATACCATGTGGCCAGATGACGAACGTGTCGTCCACGTAACGGAAAAAGCAAGTAGGTTTCCATTCGGATGACGACAGGGCTTCCTCCTCGAAGTTCTCCATGTACAAATTCGCTTCCACCGGTGAGAGTGGGCTACCCATGGCGACTCCCTCCGTTTGTTCGTAGTATTCTCCATTAAAAAGAAAATACGTGGAAGTCAAGACAAGCCTAAAAAGTTCAGTGGTCTTCTCGTCAAACTTCTGACTAATCAATTCTAGTGACTCTCGCAGGGGTACCCTCGTGAACAAGGAAACGACGTCAAAACTCATCATGATATCTGACTCACCCAACGTGAAGCTATCAAGGCGTTTAACAAAATCCACGGAATTACGGATTGATGAGGGCATTTACTCACATAAGGACTTAATAATCCAGTCAGGTATTTGGCCAACAAATATGTAGGTGCCCTGATGTTGCTGACAATGGGGCGTAATGGTACCCCCTCTTTGTGAACCTTCGCGAGTCCATATAGTCTAGGCGGTACCGGACCTTGGGGTAACAATTTCTTAGCGTCATCCTCCGGTAAATCTGCGTCCTTGAGAAGTGAAAATGGCTCTGAGCACTATGGGACTTAACTGCTACGGTCATCAGTCCCCTAGAACTTAGAACTACTTAAACCTAACTAACCTAAGGACAGCACACAACACCTAGCCATCACGAGGCAGAGAAAATCCCTGACCCCGCCGGGAATCGAACCCGGGAACTCGGGCGTGGGAAACGAGAACGCTACCGCACGACCACGAGATGCGGGCCCTTGAGAAGCGACCTCGTCTTGTTGTCCACCTTATTTGTAGGGTCAACGCTGATCTTCCGGTAGGAATCGTCATTTAGCAGGCTGTGCATCTTATCAGTGTAGTCCTTCTGGGAGACAACAACTGTAGCATTGCCTTTGTCAGCCGGTAAGACAACAATTTCAGAGCGCTCCCTCAGATCACGAATGGCCGCCCTCTCTTTACTAGCGATATTTGACTTCATCGGCTTGGATTTCGTCAACGCACGACAAGTTTCACGACGTATTTCCTCAGCTGATTCAGGCGGGAGTCGAGCTGCTACCTGTTCAACAGCACTAACAATTTCTGCGACCGGAGTGAACTTGGGGGTGGGAGAAAAGTTGAGACCTTTCTGCAAAACCGAGACCGCATCATCACTTAACACCATGCCACTCAAATTGATGACAGTCTTGCCCGGAACCTGCAGAGATGGTTTGTCAAGGAGACGTGAGAACTTAGCTGTTTGACGTCCCGTTGCCTTCTTATGGACGGAATCAGCTGCAACCCAGGTGACACCGTCAATCCAATCCCAGGAAAAGGAAGTGAAATTACTAGCCAGTTGCAAATGTAGTTTGAGTAATTCTTGTGAGATAAACTCAAGGCTCCGGCGGGTGAATTGCACTCTCTCACGTACCAATGCGAGGCTGGCTCGTTTCTTGATTCTCTTAGCTGCTGCAAAATCGATGTGATGCATAACCTTAGCAAAATTTGGACAACATTCTCGGAACGACATCTCTTTAGAAAGGCAAGAGTACTTAGCAAACGACATCTACGATGGCGCAACTTTTCAAATTTCTTCATGCTGCGGTACATCTCCTCCCCGTAAAGGTGTATGATGTGATTCTTGAGTTTCTCCCGGCGTATTTGATAATCAAAATATCCACGGGTGTACTGCCGGTCTACAGTGTCCAACGGGCACAATATTTCGGCGATCATACATGTCGCCATCATCAGGTGAACTGTCGGACTGAGCTCCTGTGAACGTGCCGGCACGGAGATCCGTACACTATGGCTGCTCAGGGGAAACTGGGTTCGGTCGCGGCGGCGGCCGATTTAAATACCCTCCGCCCGCGGCGCGCTCACTCTGCCGTCCGCGCCCCGCGCCACGGTCGCGCGGTGGAACAGATTGCGACGGCGTCTGAGATGACGGCAGTGTGATGGCTCTGTCCGCCGTGGTCGTCACAACAGTACATTTGCTCGATTTACTCTTGATTAACCCAATCGCTGGTTCCCAAGCCTTGCTAAGATTATAGCCACAGTCACGGTTTATGAGGTCGTCATTGGTGCGAATTTCGATGGCCTCTCTAACAACGCTGTTCGAGTATCTTGACGTCTGTACCAGAATCCTCGTGCGTTCATACTCCATAGCGTGATTTTCCGACAAACAATGTTCAGCGACCGCCGACTTGCTCGGATACATCAGTCGAGTGTGCCTCTGGTGTTCACGGTATCGATCCTCGACGGTACGCATCGTCTGACCAATATACGACTTGCCACATTGGCACGGAATCTGGTACACGCCGGCCTTCCTCAAACCGAGGTCATCTTTGGCGCTCCCCACCAGTGCACGAGTTTTATTCGGAGGACAAAACACAGTTCCGACCCGGTGTTTCTTCAAAATGCGGGCGATTTTCCCCGAGAGTGCGCCTGTATATGGGATAAACGCAGTGCCTACCTCCTCCCTCGTGATTTCATCCATCTCCACAGGTTGTGCTGTAGTGGGTGGGCGGAGAGCACGTTGAATCTGCCACTCTGAGTACCCATTTTTTCGAAATACAGTTCTCAGATGTTCCAATTCCTGGGGTAGACTCTCTGCGTCAGAGATAGTGCGCGCCCTTTGTACTAGAGTTTTGAGCACCCCACTCCTCTGTGAAGGGTTATGGCAGCTGTCTGCGTGCAAATACAGATCAGTGTGCGTTGTCTTCCGATTCACCCCATGGCCTAGGGTGCCGTCAGGCCTTCTCTTGACCAAGACGTCAAGGAAAGGTAGTTTACCCTCCGTTTCAGTCTCCATAGTGAATTTGATGTTGGGGTGTATGGAGTTTAGATGTGTAAGGAAGTCAAGGAGTTTATCCATACCATGTGGCCAGATGACGAACGTGTCGTCCACGTAACGGAAAAAGCAAGTAGGCTTCCATTCGGATGACGACAGGGCTTCCTCCTCGAAGTTCTCCATGTACAAATTCGCTACCACCGGTGAGAGTGGGCTACCCATGGCGACTCCCTCCGTTTGTTCGTAGTATTCTCCATTAAAAAGAAAATACGTGGGAGTCAAGACAAGCCTAAAAAGTTCAGTGGTCTTCTCGTCAAACTTCTGACTAATCAATTCTAGTGACTCTCGCAGGGGTACCCTCGTGAACAAGGAAACGACGTCAAAACTCACCATGACTGTGGCTATAATCTTAGCAAGGCTTGGGATCCAGCGATTGGGTTAATCAAGAGTAAATCGAGCAAATGTATAGTTGTGACGACCACGGCGGACAGAGCCATCACACTGACGTCATCTCAGACGCCGTCGCAATCTGTTCCACCGAGCGACCGTGGCGCGGGGCGCGGACGGCGGAGTGAGCGCGCCGAACCCAGTTCCCCCTGAGCAGCCATAGTGTACGGATCTCCCTGCCGGCACGTTCACAGGAGCTCAGTCCGTCAGTTCACCTGATGATGGCGACATGTATGATCGCCGAAATATTGTGCCCGTTGGACACTGTAGACCGGCAGTACACCCGTGGACATTTTGATTATGGAATGGAAATGTTTATGATGATATAAGAATTGTTGAAGCTAAATATGAGGAAATTCGTATTTGGTACCTTGGTTAAGAAAAAAATGTGTTTCAGTTTCTTTAGACATTCAACCCACAATGGGGTGAAATAGGTGATGAAAATTTTTTTGAAAAATATCATTATGTTCATATATTTTTAAAGCTAAACCTATGAAGATTTATATTTCACTTCTATGTGAATAATGTGTCAGAGGATGGAAATCAACACGACTAGGACGATCCCTGAACGGGACAGAAATCTCAAACCTATCCTTCGCATATGTCCTGGCCATACTCTCGAATAACGAAGCAACAGCAACCAAACAAATAGAAATGATAAAAAATGTGCAAAAGAAGTTTGCCTGCAAATCTCTTTACAGAAGACTGAATTCTTCTGATCAAAATTAAGCATACAGTAACTAGACACCTAATATGGGAAGGCAAACAGGGTTACACAATCAAATACGTACGTGAAATCCTTGAACCTGCAGGACGACAAAAGACTCGACAGCAAAAAATGAAGAGAGTATACGGCAAAACACAGGACAAACATGGGCTATTCAGAAAGTAAGTTCTGATCGGTCACCAACTGAAAACCACTGCGAAAATTCGATGACGCTTTGCGCAGGTGTCTTGGGCAGTGTGTCTAGTATGCCCGTCGATCGCGTCACGTCACTCTTATCACTTCTGAGTGCACAGTGAGCACATGAAGATGCTTAGAACAATAGCGTTTCCAACTAAGTAAGAGGGCCTCGTAAGAGATTTCGCCTGGTATCATGCAGCCCACATAACACAACTGTCAGCAATTCCTTCTTCATGACAGTTCTCGGCCGCACTTTGCAGGGGCAATGGAGATGCTCCTGCAGTGTTTTCGATGAGAAATATGTGATCACCCACAATACTGAAACTTCTGGGCAGATTAAAACTTTGTGCCAGACCGAGACTCTAACTCGGGACATCTGCCTTTCGAGGACAAGTGCTCTACCATATGAGCTACCCAAGCACAACTCACCCCACATTCTCACAGCTTTAATTCCGCCAGTACCACGTCTCCTGCCTTCCAAACTTCACAGAAGATCTCCTGCAAACCTTGCAGAACTAGCACTCCTGGAAGAGAGGAGTTTCATATCGGTAGGAAGTTTCATACGAGCGCACACTCCACTGCAGAGTGAAGATCTCACTCTGGAAATATCCCCAGGCTGTGGCTAAGCCATGTCTCCACAGTATCCTTTCTTCCAGGATTGCTACTTCTGCTAGGTTTGCAGGAGAGCTTCTGTGAAGTTAGGAAAGTAGGAGACGAGGTACTGGCGGACTTAAAGCTGTAAGGACGGGGCGTCAGTCGTGATTGGGTAGCTTAGATGGTACAGCACTTGCCTGCGAAAGACAAAGGTCCCGAGCTCGAGTCTCTGTCTGGCACACAGTTTTAATTAGCCAGGAACTTTCATATCTGCGCACACTCTGCTGCAGAGTGAGAATCTCATTCTGGTACCCACGATACTGCCCGTAACTGTATGGCCCTGAGTTTCATCTGTACTCACTTGATATTGGTTCTGAAGACAACTTTTGGCACAGTTAACGAGCTATAGAACAGCATAGAGTAATGGCGGAAAGCATAAGTGGCTGCCTTCTGTGACTAGAGTATTCAAAAGTTGGCACAAGGCTACGACAAATGTCTAAGGCGGATCGGCAACTATGTGGAAAAGTGACTGATTGGTGTAGCTAACAGTGGCAAATAAAACATTGATTTTCACAGTTGATTCCATTTCACGACCAGTTGGAACTTACTTGCCGGGCAGCCGCCGTATATGATACAGATCACACACTACAACGCGGTAATCAAGCATGAAATAGTCGAATAACTTAGGGGAATGCTGCCGGTTGAAGTCGTCCACAAGAGAGACGGCGTCACCTTGATGCATTCTCGTAGGTTATTTGGACTGGGAGAAACTCAGGTCTAACTAGCCTGAATACTGTAGGCAAGTGGGACACTAACATTCCATACGAAGAATGTCATGAAAAGAAAACTGATGCAAGAACGAAAAACCAAGAGTATCAAACCTAGCACCAATGTCAGAATGAGAAGTTTAAAGTTCTACAGGCACATCAGCAGGCTACCACCGCCAAGACTAACCAACAGACTTCTGACATACATACAATGATTCAAGTCAACAATACCATGGACCACACAAGCCAAAATTAGTCTAGAAAAAGCACAAATCGATGTAATAGAAACTGAAGACAGAAACATATACAGAGATAAGATACATAAGAGAAATTTTAGGTCAGTGAATAAAGTCACAATGAAACCAGGGACAAAATGGTTTGAAGACAGAAAGAGATTCCATGGAGAAAAAAAAAATGAGAAAATGGTGGAAGATCCGAAAGAATGCTCAGATCAGGCAGAATGCTTTGCGTGATCCTAGAGGGTCTCGACCTTAATAATAATAATAATAATAATAACCCCGTGGAGGCCCGGGAAAGGAATAGGCCTCCGGTATGTTCTGCCAGTCGTAAAAGGCGACGAAAAGAACAAACCACTAATAGGGCTAACCCCCCCTTTTGGTGTGATTAGTTGGTTCAGAACAGAACTAATGAAGCCTCGGACAACCGCTGTCTTGGTCGGGGACGACGCTTGAACCCTATGCCCGTCCACAATGGTAACGACACTGCTAGTCACATGCAAAATGATTTAAATCCAAATAGAGGTGTTTTGCAGGATATGCTTCCTGCAACCACCCTAGAGGGAAAACAAAGACTGAGGATGAGATGGTGAGATGAAGTTAACTGACACCTCATGTACTGTTATTGCCAAGCAACAAACTTAGGAACCAACACAACTGGATACAGGTCATAAGTATACACAACATTTATTACCAGATACCCAGAATAAAAATTTTTAACAGAACAACGACTAGCTGATCAGATCCGTGTAATAATCAAAAATAACGGGATACACCAGTCAGAATTAGAAAACATCAAACAACAAGTACAACAAATACTGGAACAAAATAATGTGCAATCAGAAGAAGAAGAAAACACAGTAATGGACTCAAATATCCCAGAGCAAACAAACAAAGAACAACTAGCATCAATTAAACAATCAGAGGAAAACGCAATCTTAAGACAGCCGCCAGAAGAAGCACAAATAGAACACGAAGTGACACACATGTTAGATATAGAAGAAAAATTTCAGCTGATATATATGGAATACAAAGACACAAATACAGACGTTAGACCATTCTTGCATAGACCACCAAATAACCCACAAGTCGAAACAACAATAACAACTATTAACACAATAGTACACAACAAAATAAATGAAAATACAACTATGGAAGAGTTACAACTACTAGTTTATATAGGATCACTCACTACACTAAATACACACACTAGGCAGAGAACAGAACCAACCAACACACAGAAGAAACCCACAAAACCAGCATGGCAACACAGGCTACAGATCAGAATAGAAAAACTGAGAAAAGACATCGGGCAACTAACACAATTTATAAGAAATGAAATGTCAGACAAAAAACGAAAAAGGTTAGGTAACATTTCACAACAAGAAGCGATAGAGCAATTAGATGAAAAGATAACAGAAATTACAAGCATTGGCCAAACGACTTAGAAGATACAAAAAAAGTGAAAATAGAAGGAAACAAAACCAAACATTCAACACAAACCAAAAGAAATTTTACCAGACAATAGATAACACACACATTAAAATAGACAATCCACCAAACATAACAGACATGGAACATTTCTGGAGCAACATATGGTCAAACCCGGTACAACATAACAGACATGCACGGTGGATACAAGCAGAAACAGACACATACAAGATGATACCACAAATGCCTGAAGTGATAATTTTGTAACATGAAGTCACCCCAGCAATTAATTCTACTCACAATTGGAAAACCCCTGGAAAAGATAAAATAGCAAATTTCTGGCTAAAGAAGTTCACCTCAACACATTCACATCTAACTTAATTATTTAAAAGTTACATTGCAGACCCATACACAGTCCCTGATACACTTACACAAGGAATAACTTATCTGAAACCTAAAGATCAACCCAGCAAAATATCGCCCCACAACATGCCTACCAACAATATACAAAAAATCAACATCAGTTATTACACAGAAATTAATCACACATACAACACAGAACAAAATTATAAATGAAGAACAAAAACGCTGTTGCAAACGAGCACGAGGATGTAAAGAGCAACTGATAAGAGGTGCAGAGGTGACATATCAAGCTAAAACTAAACAAAGGTCGCTACACTACGCATACATTGATTATCAAAAAGCTTTTGGTAGTGTACCCCACTCATGGTCACTACAAATATTGGAAATATGCAAAGTAGATCCTAAATTGATACAGTTCCTAAGCATAGTAATGAAAAATTGGAAAACCACACTTAATATCCAAACAAATTCAAATAATATCACATCACAGCCAATCCAGATTAAGCGTGGATTATACCAAGGAGACTCATTAAGTCCTTTCTGGTTCTGCCTTGCTCTGAACACACTATTCAACATTCTAAATAATACAAATAATGGATATAATATTACTGGAACATACCAACACAAAATCACACATTTGCTATACATGGATGATCTAAAACTACTGGCAGCAACAAATCAACAACTCAACCAATTACTGAAGATAACAGAAGTATTCAGCAATGATATAAATATGGCTTTTGGAACAGACAAATGTAAGAAAAATAGCATAGTCAAGGGAAAAAAACACGAAACAAGAAGATTACATATTGGATAACCACAGCGACTGCAAAGAAGCGATGGAAAAAACAGATGCCTATAAATATCTAGGATACAGACAAAAATAGGAATAGATAATACAAATATTAAAGAAGAACTAAGAGAAAAATATAGACAAAGACTAACAAAAATACAGAAAGAATTGACAGCAAGAAACAAGACAAAAGCTATAAAAACTTAAGCTATACCAATACTGACCTACTCATTTGGAGTAGTGAAATGGAGTAAGACAGACCTAGAAGCATTCAATAGACTGACACGATCACAATGCCACAAATATAGAATGCATCACATAATTGAGCAACAGAAAGATTCACATTAAGCAGAAAGGAAGGAGGAAGGGGATTTATCGACATAAAAAACCTACATTATGGACAGGTAGACAATTTAAGAAAATTCTTAATAGAAAGAGCAGAAACCAACAAAATACACAAAGCAATCAGCCAGACCATTGCAATTTCATAACCACTTCTACAACTCTTTAGATCACATAACATCAACAGATACGAAGAAAGTAAATTGGAAAAAGAAAACACTACATGGCAAGCACCCGTATCATCTAACACAGCCACACATCGATCAAGACACATCAAACACATGGCTAAGAAAAGGCAATATATACAGTGAGACGGAAGGATTCATGACTGCAATACAGGATCAAACAATAAACACCAGATATTACAGCAATCATACTATTAAAGATCCCAATACCACAACAGATAAATGCAGACTTTGCAAACAACAAATAGAAACAGTAGATTGAGAGGCACCTGCATGCCTTGCTCATACTGTGGCATCAAGCAGTCAGGCCTGCAAGATGAGTGGTCTGCCAAGCGAGTGTATTCATTCTTATTTATCAAGTAACATGAGCTCTAGTACTCACAATTAAGTTACAAATTATTCTCCTGTTTGAATATTACGCAACGGAAACAGATAACGCACAACTGACTATTAAAAATTCACACAACTCTGATTGTTCACTACGCACTGGCAATACCACAATTTCTTTCTTATTCAACAGCTTTGATCAACACGCGGCCATCGCACTGAATATAAATGGAGCACACATTATCAATTCTGGGTATCATGGCTACACACTATTCGAAGAACAAGGCCACCAATCCTTTTCCTTTCACTATCTTTTTTATTCCGATAAAATCTATAACCTAAACACACCATTACATTTTCTACAACAATTGCACATGAGAAACTCCGCCCAGTGGGCATGGCTTTACATTGGTGATTATCTTATGATCTAGTAATCATCTAACACTACAGTGTTCTTTCTGGATAGGATGGTGGCTCTTTTGCTATATCTCACACTTCGACTCTCACACACAACATCACGAAAATTTACTCCAGACCGAGTGGTACAAAGGAACATGCATAACACACTACCTCTGAACGTATCTTGCTACTCTCCCATGCAAACCACACATATTTAAATTACATGAAATACACCACACTGGCAACATGGAATACAACACAAGGAAGAGTCACAAAGTTATAATCACATCACTTTCAGCTTTCCCACTTCAATTGGAATTCATCCCAGATTCACACGGCACTGCCCAACTTCGTAGCTTTTCTTTCCTACTATGAACTCTGGAGGATATATGCACGTCTTTCAGTGCAATGCAAGCCAATTGGCGTTGCTGGATAGACGGCTGACTCACCTTGCGTCACTCTCAGAGTATTATAGTTTGAACCAAGCGTCACACGGAAACGTAACACGCAAAGTAATATTAAGAACATATCCATCACACACGCGAGTCCTCAACTGATACTATGGACGAGTACTTCTCTCTATCCTTTGTCTCATACACAGATTGAGACTCACACAGTACTCACCACATGGAAGTACTCGTCTCTAATTTCAAGTCCTGCACACGCCATTCCTTAAATATTTCCATCTTATAGTACACACGCCAGTAATTTAGCTTAACTTAAGCACTCGGAAGTATATCAACTTATTGCTGCATGTGGTTTCACTGTGACCGTTGGTCACTTCCAAAGATTACTACTATACCCTTAATATTACCTGCCTGACATTTAATTCTCCCCACAAAAGTTCCTGAAATAGAGAAATTGTTATTCTAAACTACTCTGAAGTATTTCACATGCATACCATGTCTCCATTCTTTTGTCTTTACGGTGCACACCTAAGACAGGTCTTACCAACACAAGATCCAGCGGCAGAGTGCTGAAACATGGCCGTTCTTCAGGTCAGCTCGCACCTCCGTCGAGGTGGGAGCGCACCATGTTACCGTATTGGTCAGCCACATTTCAGGCGCTCAAAGCTCAGGTAAATTTCATCTCTTTGGTTCAACCAAAGGTGACCAAAGGACCGTCTCAAAGATGATCATATATTGCACATACACTGTCTGTGGGTTGCAGACGACCATACATTCATTCATTTCGCAGATCTCACCAAATTGGATGTAGGGATTTATTTTGTGGGAGTGCACATGGGATCAATTAAATAAATAAATTGTCATTCTTTCCTACACTGGTATCCGGCTTCGGTGTATTAAGTGAAATTGAGTTATTATTACAAAAAATATATTGTACTGACAAGAATAACGAAGAATGTTGTACCTATTTTCAATGTCGGGTGGTACTGTCCCCTTTCACCACCGGCTACCCATGCAGAAAATAATGGCACTGTACTATTCTTGCAATGCGATGGTAGTTCCGAACATTTTTTTAAGAAAACTGTATTCAAACAAACGTAGCAAGTCATCATAATAACCAGGAGGAGACCTTAGCCCTTGGTGACCTCAAATAGACGACCATATGCTGTTACTTTACCAAATTATTGACACAGTTGTTGCATTATTGTACTCTCCACAATCCGGAGTAACGTACACATACAAATTTACCACAATCCAAATGACAAATAAAATATTACACAATACAAACAAAAAATTAATGGTGAGATAAAAATTTGCTTAGTTACCGGGATTTCCATTATTTTTAAGGAGTAATCCAGACTTTACTAATTCTATAACAAATAAAAAAAATACTAATTGTACTCATAAAATTTTAAATAACTCACCGTCCAAACACAGAGCAAGTAATCTGACCTTCGTAAATTGCGTTGTAATAATCTTTACACAGCAAAGTCTAAATACAAAACAAAATCAACAAAAGAAAAAAAAATGCGTACACTAGTTACATGTAGAATGTCAGGCTCCATATCATTACTCTAAAATATACGTCAAACCTACCGAGAAATTAAACTGAGAAAAAAATAATGAAATATATCACTAGTTACATACTGGTTACGTAATATAGTCTGTCTAAGACATCATGTCATACCTCATTAACTATCATCACTTAAGCAATTACCACCACTACTCGACTGTGAGTTTAACCTTATCCCTGTCCACCAGTACAAATACCTGCTGCTGAGCTAGTCAGTCCATCAAATTTGATCAAAACACACAGTAAATAGTTAGCAATAAGTGCTTGAATCCACCAGCAACTCTCGTATTTTACTCTACTACTCATTTCTCTGTTGTTACATATTTGGAGGACAAGAACTTGCATTTCGACTAGCCTCCATTACACTTCAATGTGAAATATCACCACTGTGATAATGCAAATAAGTGGCTTCAGTCAACACACCAACAAGATTATTGCCGTCCACGACATCAAAATGCATCAGTTTATTCCGATATTTGTTGTGCAATGCAAACTCTTGTCCCCTGTGACAACCTTACTAACCAGCGCAATAAGAGCCGCTACGTTAGTATTATGACACTGACTAATAGTTAAAGCATCCTTGTATCAAATATTCTAATAAACACGATAAGTGAACTTGATAACCCTAAAAAAACAACAAAAAAACCTATTCTAAACACTTATGTTAATGAAATGCAATTACACTTGCTGTCCGTTCAGGAATAAAACATATAAAAAATTTACACAATTGCAAATACATTATTTCCTATTTTGCGAGTCACACGGAACCATTTCATTCTGTGATTTTATTGGGGTCAAAAGGTTGCTGGCAGTTTGCCTAGAAACACTGTCTCGATGTCATAGCTCTCCCATGGTTACCCGGACGAGAGTCTTTAGGTCACTCAAATCGGCATTTTGAACATGCACTGAACAGTAAAGTGTATCTCACATTAAACACAAATGTCATAGTCACTCTCAGAGTACCATACACACAAATCTCGTCGTACAGAAATGGCCTTGCAACCACTGTTAACCAAGGTCCTGCCCTTTCAGTTCATGGTGTAATTAAGTCTGAAGTTCCAACAAACAGCACTTACTCCCACACCAATTAAAGAAATGTCTCCTGCTACAAATGCAAATGTCAACGTCCCACTTTAGTTTCTTGCTTTCATACATCACCAAACGACAACTGTCTTCTTTAAGTATACCAAGCGTCCCACATGCACTTTACAAAGCACACTTAACAAGTCACTGCCAAAAGTTTATAGATCCCACCGTTCAGTGGTCAAGACAAAACAAAACAATCGTCCTGTCTGCTAAAGACAAAATCTTTTCTACCACTCACAACGTGGAAACACCAGTCCTTCACTTTCCACCTTATTGAGACATACGAGCATTCATCTTGTTTCACGGATCCACAGCCCAGTACTAGTTAATAGTTGCTGTTAAAAATGTCAGGCGGACTCTGCCGCGTGTCGTTCATTCTGCCGTCGCGCCGCCGCCGCGTGAGCCGTTGAGCAGAAAAACCACCCGCTGTTGCCTCCGCGGGATACTGTCTCCAGTCGTAAGGGTAGCGCAACTTATGAATGGCCAGTGTTAGGTGCGTGTCGCCCCAGGCCGTTGACCTGTTGTAGCGGGCGCGTGGAGTGTACCTCGACGGACAGTGGAGTGGGAAGCCCCGCGGCTCTGTCGCCTCTCCTATGGCGACGTCAGCTTGGCCTCCTGCATTCTTATGCGGATGGGCGCTTCTGCGTAGGCCCTCAGCGCTACGACACCCAAACAGTCAGACCCTTCCGTGCATCTCGCAAACATTACAGACAAAAGGATATTCTTACAGTATTTAAATACTCATTGATTATATGTCTGATCTATTAGATACATTGGTAATAAAAAAATCATTGTTCTAAAAATCATAAAATCATACAACCCAGTTTTCTACACATACATCAACATTTATCCCTTTTCTATATACAGCCCTCACTTGTGCTATTGATTGTACCTTGTCATCCCTCATACAAAACATTAAAGTGTGCAAAAAAAAAGGATTAAGAAACAATCTATACAGCTCATAATTACAACACCAAATAGTAGACTACTTTAACATCCTATCACAGTGAAAATATTAGAAACTGCTGATTCTAATACTACTGTATACAACGCACCTTTGTGCTTGTGACAGACTGAAATTAATACCCCTTGAAAGTGTTCTAACAAAAAAATAAGAAACAATCGTTACTGCTCACCATTACCTATTATGTAATATCAAATAGCAAACTACTTTAACATTCTAACACAATAAACATTTTATAAACTGATGACTCTAAATCTACAACATAAAATGGACCTTTGTGTTTGTGACAGACAGAAGTTAGTATCTGTTTACATATTTTACCTTTTATTATATATAACAACATTTCTAGGACATGTATGTTCCATCCACATGACGTCATATCCTGACTTGCCATCGAGGTTCATCCAAATCAAACGATAAAGCACAATAATGTTTTAGTTAAGGATCGGTAGCATCCCCTTTACAGGAGTGTGCGCATTGATCACACTACTCTACGACTCTCACTCACCAGACATCACATTTTTCTTCTCATCCAATCCTTTAATGCACCAACAGAATAGGTCTAGAAGTCAGTTAACCTTAACACCATCATACTCACGACAACATACCATACCTTTGCTCCCTTATACTCAACCACATAACACATGAAGTTGTTTCGGAGTTAACATTCCAGTCTCCGAATTCGTCCTTTCACTCCGGCACCTCTCTCCATCGGCTTACCTCTGCATACTTTACCGATTATTCATCCTGCTATATATCAACTTAGAATTGCGACATTTCATCTAAGAACAAAAAAATACACAAATTATTCATCCTGCAAAATAACTGTACACATTCTTGGTACCGTTTTGATTAGTTATGCTGGTACCAGGCTTCAACAACAACAAAAAATATTATTTTTGCAATATTGCAAATGTTATGGTAAGAATCAGATTTACACTTATATTACATCTTACGTCAGTATTCCACAACGTTCACCATCTGGATCTCATACTCCCTTTATGTCCCTTCACGTTGTGCAGTTGTCCTCATCTTTTCATTCGTATTTCGGCTCTCCGTCCGTCCATTACTCCATCATTTCTTGGTCCTCCTTCGCCATTGGCATCAATCTCGATTGCAGCATACACAGGCCTCTCTGTAACATACATCTAAGACATCTCCACATTATTAATTCTGCTGACCTTTATTTACCACTGTTTCATCACGTCGAATTTCTCTTTATTAATAACACTGCTTCACATCGCTTCTCTCCTTAAATATCACCTTTATCAACTACTATTTATCACGTCGCTTCTCACACTATCTACCATCTTTATCCACTCATTACTCATCACGTCGTTTCTGCTTGATCCTTATTCATATGACAAAAAATACGTACATACACCACTCTGTCGACTCCTGTTCATGACTCATTCGATCAGTCTATTCCGTCATACTTCCTGACATCCCGCCTGAAAATTCTTATGTTCGATTTGACCCTGCACAACGTTACACGCCACAATTAAATACACTGACTATCTACCACAACTTGCCTACTTTCGATCTATCCTTAAGTTTTCCATAATTTGATGTTAGAAATGTGATGAAGCCCACGCAATTGTTTTCCCTTGATCGTCTCAATCAGTACAGCATTTTCCTGGACAATCCGCCTCACTCTGAATGGTCCACTATACACAGCAAAGAATTTGCTAGTTAGGAATCTGTGCTTACATGAAAATTAAATGTGTGCAGAGAATATACAAGCTGGGAGAAATGGGACAGCCCAAGTGTTAGAAACTTTGAGGCTAGTGGCCTCTTTCCCTAACACCAGATTCCGAACAACAATAGGCAGCACCTCATTATAACTGTCACCACGACAATGATATACTATAGATCAGATGGCATCGAATTTAAAAACTTCGATCACGTTACTGATGTTACCTGTAACAGCAGTATAAATGTACCCCATGCCATACAGATCACAATGTTGACTTTTTACATTACGTGTTAAGTACCTGTAATGATCAAATCGCACTAATTAAACTGGACTCATTGGCATTATTACATAACATTTTTAGCAAATGGTTTTTGAGGAAACGGTCCTTTTACTTTAGTATTCCAAATAAAAATTTGCAAATTTTGCTTGAGATACCAGCCTAACACATGCCATTACTGGTGTTTTATTCTATGATCAGAAGTATGGTATTTGCATTCCTACATGGTATTTACATTCCTTCAGTGCCAGTGGCATGTGTTTTAAGGCAAGATGCTAAGGGCCAATATGTTGGATTAGTTTCTCCTATCCATCAATCCATTATGACAAGAATGAAATTCCAGGATTCCATGCTCTCCTGTCATTCTGGTAATTTCTGCCGTTCCTATCCTCGACTCTGTCTGACCTATGAGTCGTATCTCCGTTCACGATGCTGCTCTCATTACCCAGCCCCTGTAACAAGTGCCGAAATGACGAAGAATCGCCTAAGCCTCTGCTTGCTATCGCTATATCTCTGCCCAATTTCACTGGCAACTTCGTTATACAGGTCCTAATGAGCTCTCCAGGTTCGTATGGCACATCCAAATACCTATTCCGTCTCAGCATTTCCTGATAGCACGCCACTGGATCTCTTATGTCACCTTCGTTACAATTTGGCATCATCAATATGCTTTGCTTAACCTGGTCCTGCTTACTTTTCGACCAGAATTCATTTAAAAACTTCTCACAAAATTTCTTGTAGCTACTACAGTCTTTTAATAACTTCATTTTCGCTCTAGCCTCGTTCCTCAAATGGTTACACACAAACTTCATTTTGAGGAGCGGTCTCCACGAAGAAGGTAATGAATATTTAAATTGAGACAGCCACAGGCATGGATGTTGGTAGTTATCAGGATCCGGAAAACAAGTGTACGTTTGTACCGACACGAAGTGCCTCCTGCATTCTTCTTCCGCATTTATGTTTTCCGACCTTGGAATATACCCAGTTGGGTTTGCCACATGTTTTATCCGACACAACTGTTCTTCTAACTCTCTGAGTTCGTCTTCCTCTTTCTGCCTATTTTCTTTTTCTGAATTTATCTCACTCTCGCTCTGCAATCTACCTGGTGGTGTGTCACCTTCACTACTGTATGCTAATTGCAACCGTGCTAGTTCTTCCCTATGTTTCCTATTTATTTCTAATTGTGCCTCTTTGAACTGTAATAATGATTGTATCTCCTCCTGGTCGGCATAAACATCTCGCTGAATACTGTCAGAGCCTGTTTCGCCTCTTATACTGATCTTTTCTACATCTGTGCTAATCGTATTCATTCTGACCACTACCTCCGCAACTTCATCCATGTGTTTATTTAGCGCCACTTCCTGCCGAGTGACTTGAGCTTCCACGCTGTCTAATGCCCCTTGTTTATCTGCAAGTAAGTCCTCCACTATCTCTTTGATTCGCTCATCCGGCAACACGTCCCTACATTATGGAATATCACTCTCTATTGCAATTATTCGTACCTCCAAATTATTGGCTTTTCCTTTCACGGCGTCACTTACTTGCTTCAACGCACCCAGATTCTTCTCCCCCTCATCTAACGTATTATTAACTCCGGACAGACGCTCATCGATAACTGTGTGTAGCTTCCTCATTGCCTCTTTAGTTCACTTATCCATTGCCTCCAATCGTTCCTTACTGTCTTTATCTATCGCTTCCAATCTTTCCTTATTCGTTTCCAATCTTTCCTTAGTCTCCCTATCTCTCTCCTTATTATCTTTATCCATCGCTTCCAATCTTTCCTTATTATCTCTATCCATCCTCTGTAAAAACTGCAGTAGCACATTGTCATTTGGTACTTTCGGTGCGATCACCTCGTTCGCCTGAGAAACCGTAGCTTCGTTAAGGGTAGCTACACTTTCACTGCATACCTGACCTAGTCACGGCTCGCCCGCGTCGTCGGGAAAAGCCCCCAATTGTAGACAAAGCCCGCCGCCTAAAGGATCACCTAGCCGCGGTCCGCTGACCAATTCAGCCCTTTCCGAGTGTTTGCCGTTCTCGCTCATTAACCCAAGGTCGACACCTATTTCCTGCTGCACTGCTACGTTCATCCCAGAATCACTGTTCTCCATGGTGACTACACTTTTCGACTGCAACCTAGTTACTATGGACATTACGCAAAAAAAATTTATACAACGATCTTCCAGCCGTGGACGACGTAGCAATCAATTACATAAAAAAATTAAAAGATTCTCACCAATCCAGAAAGAAATTGCAAACAAAAAATTTTACTTCTTAGCGCTATCACAATATACGTAAAAATCTTGACAAATTCCATAAAAAAAAACAAATCTTAACAGCAAACCCTAACAGCACAATCCTGGTAGGGTCGAAATTATGAGAGGCACCCACATGCCTTGCTCATACTGTGGCATCAAGCAGTCAGGCCTGCAAGATGAGTGGTCTGCCAAGCGAGTGGATTCATTCTTATTTATAAAGTAACATGAGCTCTAGTACCCACAATTAAGTTACAAATTATTCTCCTGTTTGAATATTATGCAACGGAAACGGATAACGCTCATCTGACTATTAAAAATTTACACAAATCTGGTTGTTCACTACGCACTGGCAATACCACAATTTCTTTCTTACTCAACGGCTTTGATCAACACGCGGCCATCGCACTGAACATGAATGGGGCACACATTATCAATTCTGGGTATCATGGCTACACACTATTCGAAGAACAAGGCCACCAACCCTTTTCTTTTCACTATCTTTTTTATTCCGATAAAATCTATAACCTAAACACACCATTACATTTTCTACAACAATTGCACATCAGAAAATCCGCCCAGTGGGCATGGCTTTACATTGGTGATTATCTTACGATCTAGTAATTATCTAACACTACAGTGTTCTTTCTGGATAGGATGGTGGCTCTTTTGCTATATCTCACACTTCGACTCTCGCACCCAACATCACGAAAATTTCCTCCAGACCTAGCGGTACAAAAGGAACATGCATAACCCACTACCTCTGAACCTTTCTTGCTGCTCTCCCATGCAAACCATACATACTTAAATTACATGAAATACACCACACTGGCAACATGGAATACAACACAAGGAATAGTCACAAAGTTATAATCACATCACTTTCAGCTTTCCCACTTCAATTAGAATTCATCCCAGATTCATACGACACTGCCCCACTTCGTAGCTTTTCTTTCCTACTATGAACTGTGGGGAACAACTGGCAGGAATGGGGGAAAGAAATACAGTAGAAGAAGAATGGGTAACTTTGAGGGATGAAATAGTGAAGGCAGCAGAGGATCAAATAGGTAAAAAGACGAGGGCTAGTAGAAATCCTTGGGTAACAGAAGAAATATTGAATTTAATTGATGAAAGGAGATTTATAAAAATGCAGTAAATGAAGGAGGCAAATAGGAATACAAATGTCTCAAAAATGATATCGACAGGAAGTGCAAAAGGGCTAAGCAGGGATGGCTAGAGAACAAATGTAAGGATGCAAATGCAAATGGCTCAGAGCACTATGCTCATCAGTCCCCTAGAACTTAGAACTACTTAAACCTAACTAACCTAAGGACATCACACAACACCCAGTCATCACGAGGCAGGGAAAATCCCAGACCCCGCCGGGAAAAATGTAAGGATGTAGAGGCTTATCTCACAAGGGGTAAGATAGATACTGCCGACAGGAAAATTAAAGAGACCTTTGGAGAAAAGAGAACCACTTGCATGAATATCAAGAGATTTGATGGAAATCCAGGTCTAAGCAAAAAAGGGAAAGCAGAAAGGTGGAAGCAGTATATAGAGGGTCTATACAAGGGCGATGAACTTGAGGACAATATTATGGAAATGGAGGAGTATGTAGATGAAGTTGAAATGGGAGATACGATACTGCGTGAAGAGTATGACAGAGCACTGAAAGACCTGTGTCGGAACAAGGCCCCCGGAGTAGACAACATTCCATTAGAACTACTGACAGCCTTGGTAGAGCCAGTCCTGAAAAAACTCTACCATCTGGTGAGCAAGATGTATGAGATAGGTGAAATATCCTCAGACTTCAAGAAGAATATAATAATTACAATCCCAAAGAAAGAAGGTGTTGACAGATGTGAAAATTACCGAACTATCAGTTTAGTAAGTCACAGCTGTAAAATACTAACGCGAATTCTGTACAGACAAATGGAAAAACTGATAGAAGCCGACCTCGGGGAAGATCAGTTTGGATTCCGTAGAAATGTTGGAACACGTGAGGCAATACTGACACTACGACTTATCTTAAAAGAAAGGCAAACCTACGTTTCTAGTATTTGTAGACTTAGAGAAAGCTTTTGACAATGTTGATTGGAATACTCTCTTTCAAATTCTGATGGTGGCAGGGGTAAAATACAGGGAGCGAAAGGCTATTTACAATTTGTACAGAAAGCAGTGGTTGGGAAGGGAGTGAGACACGGTTGTAGCCTATCCCCGATGTTATTCAATCTGTATATTGAGCAAGCAATAAAGGAAACAAAAGGAACGTTCGGAGTAGGAATTAAAATCCATGGAGAAGAAATAAAAACTTTGAGGTTCGCCGATGACATTGTAATTCTGTCAGAGACAGCAAAGGACTTGGAAGAGCAGTTGAACGGAATGGACAGTGTCTTGAAAGAAGGGTATAAAATGAACATCAACAAAAGCAAAACGAGGATAATGGAATGTAGTCGAATTAAATAGGGTGATGCTGAGGGAATTAGGTTAGGAAATGAGACAGTTAAAGTAGTAAAGGAGTTTTGCTATTTGGGGAGCAAAATAACTGATGATGGTCGAAGTAGAGGGGATATAAAATGTAGACTGGTAATGGCAAGGAAACCGTTTCTGAAGAAGGAAAATTTGTTAACATCGAGTATAGATTTAAGTGTCAGGAAGTCGTTTCTGAAAGTATTTGTATGGAGTGTAGCCATGTATGGAAGTGAAACGTGGACGATAAATAGTTTAAACAAGAAGAGAATAGAAACTTTCGAAATGTGGTGCTACAGAAGGATGCTGAAGATTAGATGGGTAGATCACATAACTAATGAGGAGGTATTGGATAGAATTGGGGAGAGGAGGAGCTTGTGGCATAACTTGACTGGAAGAAGGGATCGGTTGGTAGGACATGTTCTGAGACATCGAGGTATCACCAATTTAGTATTGGAGGGCAGCGTGGAGGGTAAAAATCGTAGAGGGAGACCAAGAGATGAATACACTAATCGGATTCAGAAGGATGTAGGCTGCAGTAGGTACTGGGAGATGAAGAAGCTTGCACAGGATAGACTAGCATGGAGAGCTGCACCAAACCAGTCTCAGGACTGAAGACCACAACAACAACATGAACTCTGGAGGATATATGCACGTCTTCCTGTGCAATGCAAGCCAAGTGGCATTACTGGATAGACGGCTGACTCACCTTGCGTCACTCTCAGAGTATTATAGTTTGAACGAAGCGTCACACAGAAACATAACATGCAAAGTAATATCAAGAATATATCCATCACACACGTGAGTCCTCAACTGATACCATGGACGAGTACTTCTCTCAATCCTTTATCTCATATACAGATTGAGACTCACACAGTACTCACCATGTGGAAGTACTCGTCTCTAATTTCAAGTCCTGCACACGCCATTTCTTAAATATTTCCAACTTATAGTACACACGCCAGTAATTTAGCTTAACTTAAGCACTAGGAAGTATATCAACTTATTGCTACACGTGGTTTCATTGTGACCGTTGGTCATTTCCGAAGATTACTACGATACCCTTAATATTACCTGCCTGACATTTAATTCTCTCCACAAAAGTTCCTGAAATAGAGATATTGTTATTCCAAACTACTCTTAAGTATTTCACATGCATACTATGTCTCCACTCTTTTGTCTTTACGGTGCACACCTAAGACAGGTCTTACCAACACAAGATCCAGCGGCAGAGTACTGAAACATGGCCGTTCTTCAGGTCAGCTCGCACCTCCGTCGAGGTGGGGGCGCACCATTTAACCGGATTGGTCAGCCACATTTCAGGCGCTCAAAGCTCAGGTAAATTTCATCTCTTTGGTTCAACCAAAGGTGACCAAAGGACCGTCTCAAAGATGATCATATATTGCACATTCACTATCTGTGGGTTGCAGACGACCATACATTCATTCATTTCGCAGATCTCACCAAATTGGATGTAGGGATTTATTTTGTGGGAGTGCACATGGGATCAATTAAATAAACAAATTGTCATTCTTTCCTACACTGGTATCCGGCTTCGGTGTATTAAGTTAAATTGAGTTATTATTACAAAAAATATGTTGTTCTGACAAGAATAACGAAGAATGTTGTACCTATTTTCAATGTCGGGCGGTGGTGTCCCCTTTCAAGATCACATCACAAGCGGATGTACAATACTGGCAAAGATAGAATACACCAGAAGACATGACAATATAGCAAAAATAATACATCAACAATACAACATAAACTAATACAACAACACGTTCCCACATACAAGTATTCACCACAAAATGTACTGGAGAATGTTGAATACAAATTATACTGGAACAGTAACAAGTCCACAGAAAATTTACAGGTGTTCAACGAAACACGAAAGAGAACAGCAAAGATTATTAGACAATCCAAGAGGAAATACCTGCAGGAACAGCTAGACTCTATAGAGGACAACTTCCGCAACTACAACGCAAGGGACTTCTACAGGTCGTTTGCAGGACACATCCGAGGATACACACCACCGAACCTCTGCTTTAGAAACACTGACGGAAAATTGGCACTGACGGATAAGGAGAACCGTAAGGCGCTGGCACAGTACTTCGCAGAACTTCTCAATTGCCCAGAAGCTGCAGGCAGACACACAGACTCACTAACCCCGGCAGAAGGGCGAGTCCACAGGCAAATCCTCAGCCTCAAAAACAACAGGACATCTGGTGAAGACGGCATAGTGGCCGAACTACTGAAAAACTCAGATCAAACTCACTAAAAGAACTGACACAGATCATCATAGACATATGGACGTCAGAAAAGTTGTCAGACGACTGGAAATGCGCACTGATCCACCCTCTGCACAAAAAGGGTGACCCCAGAGATGTGAATAATTACAGGGGCATCTCACTAATACAAGTCACATACGAGGTACTCTCAGCGTGCCTACGCGAAAGAACACGGAACCAACTGGAATATAAAATCGGCGAGTACCAGGCGGGCTTCCGCCCTGATCGCTGCTGTGCAGATCGGAAGACTACCCTGAAAATCAAAGTCCTCAGGAACAGTCCAGTCACATGCACCTTCGTTGACTTCAAGAAGGCATATGACTCCATCGACAGCTAGCCATTGTTCAACATTCTACAAGAACAATGTTAAGATGGAAGACACTGCGATTGATCAGACACTGACAGACACGACATCTAAGGTGAAGTTAAAGGGGGAAATCTCCGAACCCTTTGAGATGAAGACAGGCGTTCGCCAATGTGATAGACTCCCACCACTCCTCTTCAACCTAGTGCATGATAAGGTCATCAAGGAATGGGAGAAAGAGCTGCAAATACATGGCCATTGGAAGCCAGTGCGACTTGGACGACCCAAGGACAAGCTGGAGGTCGGCTATCTAGCCTCCGCAGACCATCTGGCACTACTCACAGATAACGAAACCACAGCAATCAAAGAGTGCTCAGAATAAGAAGGGCTACAGATTTCCTTTCATAAAACTGAGTTCTTCTGCATGAAATTAAACATTCCAAATTTGAACACGAAGTAAGGCAAGATTAACAGGGCCACACAGTTTAAGTGCCCATGTGAAGTACTCGAACCGACAGGAAAAGAGAAAATTGCCCAGAATACTAGGTTATTGAAAATATAGAGAGCCCTATACAAAACACAGGGTATTTACAACAAGAAATGTCTGTCCACCTCCACCAAAATTCGTCACTACAACACTGTAATCAAACCTGAGGTGCTATATGCTAGTAAGACACTGGTGTTACACACAAAGGCCGATCTTGAGAACATTCTCACACAGGAATGCAAAATCATTTGGAAAATTATTGGGTCAAAACTCACGGACGATGCATATAGGCTTATCTGCGGGGACCCACAGAGAAGTTCTCCAAGAGCGCAGCGGACATTAGAAAGAGGCGACTAAAATTGTATGGACACATAAGCAGGCTCCCACAGACGAGACTCAGCAACAAAATCCTCAGGTACATCCAGAGACTCAAGACCACTGCACCCTGGATGACAAGTCAAAATTGATCTGGAAAGAGCTCAGATAGATTCAGTGGACGTCATGGACAAAGCCGTCTATAGACACAATGTATACAAGTGGGAAATGATTGTTTACAAGAAACTCGAAAAGTTTGGCCAATTTAATTCAAAGTTTTCCAGAATACTCTAACAAATATTTACATGGAAATAGGCTATACACTTGTAATTTATATAATAGGACAACGTTATCAAATTTGTCGAAAAGCGCTTGACCGACTTAGTTCAAATTTTTAGACGATAGTCTAATACATATTCAGATAGACAAAAATCTGCATTATTTTTTTTTCAAAGGACAATGTACAGGTTTATTGTTAAACCTGACTGCAAGCAGTCTATTGCTTACTCTGCTTTGCTGACAAATTGTGGGGTTTCGTTTTCTCTCCCGGAATAAGTTGTAGCTATGATAGCAGGGCATGTGAACCATTAGACAAATTTTTTCTCCCATACACATTCTTTCCCGTTACATATAATTTTGAACGAAAATCTTAGACGCTTTTCTTCATCTCCATCGGTTTTACAGAAAACAAGAAAGTTGTATTTATGGCTTATCGAATAACAGTAAGTGATGGTCAAGGGCAGAGACAGGGGAGAAAATAAGGTGGATGGAGAGGGGGTTATGGAGAAATCGACATGGAGAAGAAGATAGACAGAGAGGAATGAGGGGAGGAGTTGGATAGAGAGGAAGAGTGGTGGTGGTGGTGGGGGGGGGGAGATGCTTAGGGTGTACATCGAATTCCCATACATATTTAGCACTTATAAAGCACTGACATAGCATCATACACATTCTTCATTTAGCGCAGTGTATAAAGTTACTTATTATGTCCTTTCTGTTGTTGTTGTGGTCTTCACTAGTGAGACTGGTTTGATGCAGCTCTCCATGCTTCTCTATCATGTTCAAGCTTCTTCATCTCCCAGTACTACTTCTAGTCAAGTTATGCCACAAATTTCTACCCAATTCTGTTCAATACATCCTCATTAGTTATGTGATCTTCCCATCTAATGTTCAGCATTCTTCTACAGCACCACATTTCGAAAGCTTCTATTCTATTCTTGTATAAACTATTTATCGTCCACGTTTCACTTCCATACATGGCTACACTCCATACAAATACTTTCAGGAACGACTTCCTAACACTTAAATCAATACTCGATGTTAACAAATTTCTCTTCTTCAGGAACTCTTTCCTTGCCACTGCCAGTCTACATTTTATATCCTCTCTACTTCGACTATCATCAGTTATTTTTCTCCCCAAATAGTAAAACTCATTTACTACTTTAACTGTCTTATTTCCTAATCTAATTCCCTCAGCATTACCCGATTTAATTCGACTACATTCCATTATCCTAGTTTTGCTATTGTTGATGTTCATCTTATATTCTCCTTTCAAGACAGTGTCCACTCCGTTCAACTGCTCTTCCAGGTCCTTTGCTGTCTCTGACAATTACAATGTCATCGGCAAACCTCAAAGTTTTTATTTCTTCTCCATGGATTTTAATTCCTACTCCGAACTTTCCTTTTGTTTCCTTTATTGCTTGCTCAATATACAGATTGAATGACATCGGGGTAGGCTACAACCCTGTCTCACTCCCTTCCCAGCCTCTGCTTCCCTTTCACGTCCCTCGACTCTTATAACTGTCACCTGGTATCTGTACAAACTGTAAATAGCCTTTCGCTCCCTGCATTTTACCCCTGCCACCTTCAGAATTTGAAAGAGAGTATTCCAGTCAAAATTGTCAAAAGCTTACTCTAAGTCTACAAATACTAGAAACGTAGGTTTGCCTTTCCTTAATCTTTCTTCTAAGATAAGTCGTAGGGTCGTATTGCCTCACGTGTTTCAACATTTCTACGGAATCCAAACTAATTCTCCCCGAGGTCTGCTTTTACTAGTTGTTCCATTCGTCTGTAAAGAAATCGTGTTAGCATTTTGCAGCCGTGACTTATTAAACTGGTAGTTTGGTAATTTTCACGTCTGTCAACACCTGCTTTCTTTGGGATTGGAATTATTATATTCTTCTACATCTACATCTACATTCATACTCCGCAAACCACCTAACGGTGTGTGGCGGAGGGTACCTTCAGTACCTCTATCGGTTCTCCCTTCTATTCCAGTCTCGTATTGTTCGTGGAAAGAAGGATTGTCGGTATGCCTCTGTGTGGGCTCTAATCTCTCTGATTTTATCCTCATGGTCTCTTCGCGAGATATACGTAGGAGGGAGCAATATACTGCTTGACTCTTCGGTGAAGGTATGTTCTCGAAACTTTGACAAAAGCCCGTACCGAGCTACTGAGCGTCTCTCTTGCAGAGTCTCCACTGGAGTTTATCTATCATCTCCGTAACGCTTTCACGATTACTAAATGATCCTGTAACGAAGCGCGCTGCTCTCCGTTGGATCTTCTCTATGTCTTGTATCAACCCTATCTGGTACGGATCCCACACTGCTGAGCAGTATTCAAGCAGTGGGCGAACAAGCGTACTGTAACCTACTTCCTTTGTTTTCGGATTGCATTTCCTTAGGATTCTTCCAATGAATCTCAGTCTGGCATCTGCTTTACCGACAATCAACATTATATGATCATTCCATTTTAAATCACTCCTAATGCGTACTCCCAGATAATTTATGGTATTAACTGCTTCCATTTGCTGACCTGCTATTTTGTAGCTAAATGATAAAGGATCTATCTTTCTGTGTATTCGCAGCACATTACACTTGTCTACATTGAGATTCAGTTGCCATTCCCTGCACCATGCGTCAATTCGCTGCAGATCCTCCTGCATTTCAGTACAATTTTCCATTGTTACAACCTCTCGATACACCACAGCATCATCTGCAAAAAGCCTCAGTGAACTTCCGATGTCATCCACCAGGTCATTTATGTATATTGTGAATAGCAACGGTCCTATGACACTCCCCTGCGGCACACCTGAAATTACTCTTACTTCGGAAGACTTCTCTCCATTGAGAATAACATGCTGCGTCCTGTTATCTAGGAACTCCTCAATCCAATCACACAATTGGTCTGATAGTCCATAGGCTCTTACTTTGCTCAATAAACGACTGTGGGGAACTGTATCGAACGCCTTGCGGAAGTCAAGAAACACGGCATATACCTGTGAACCCGTGTCTATGGCCCTCTGAGTCTCGTGGACGAATAGCGCGAGCTGGGTTTCACATGACCGTCTTTTTCGAAACCCATGCTGATTCCTACAGAGTAGATTTCTAGTCTCCAGAAAAGTCATTATACTCGAACACAATACGTGTTCCAAAATTCTACAACTGATCGACGTTAGAGATATAGGTCTATAGTTCTGCACATCTGTTCGACGTCCCTTCTTGAAAACGGGGATGACCTGTGCCCTTTTCCAATCCTTTGGAACGCTACGCTCTTCTAGAGACCTACGGTACACCGCTGCAAGAAGGGGGGAAAGTTCCTTCGCGTACTCTGTGTAAAATTGAACTGGTATCCCATCAGGTCCAGAGGCCTTTCCTCTTTTGAGCGATTTTAATTGTTTCTCTATCCCTCTGTCGTCTATTTCGATATCTACCATTTTGTCATCTGTGCGACAATCTAGAGAAGGAACTACAGTGCAATCTTCCTCTGTGAAACAACTTTGGAAAAAGACATTTAGTATTTCGGCCTTTAGTCTGTCATCCTCTGTTTCAGTACCATTTTGGTCACAGAGTGTCTGGACATTTTGTTTTGATCCACCTACCGCTTTGACATAAGACCAAAATTTCTTAGGATTTTCTGCCAAGTCAGTACATAGAACTTTACTTTCGAATTCATTGAACGCCTCTCGCATAGCTCTCTTCACACTACATTTCGCTTCGCGTAATTTTTGTTTGTCTGCAAGGCTTTGGCTATGTTTATGTTTGCTGTGAAGTTCCCTTTGCTTCCGCAGCAGTTTTCTAACTCGGTTGTTGAACCACGGTGGCTCTTTTCCATCTCTTACGATCTTGCTTGGCACATACTCATCTAACGCATATTGTACGATGGTTTTGAACTTTGTCCACTGTTCCTCAACACTATCAGTACTTGAGACAAAACTTTTGTGTTGAGCCAACAGGTACTCTGAAATCTGCTTTTTGTCACTTTTTCTAAACAGAAAAATCTTCCTACCCTTTTTAATATTCCTATTTACGGCTGAAATCATCGATGCCGTAACCGCTTTATGATAACTGATTCCCTGTTCTGCGTTAACTTTTTCAAATAGTTCGGGTCTGTTTGTCACCAGAAGGTCTAATATGTTATCGCCACGAGTCGGTTCTCTGTTTAACTGCTCAAGGTAGTTTTCAGATAAAGCACTTAAAAAAATTTCACTGGATTCTTTGTCCCTGCCACCCGTTATGAACGTCTGAGTCTCCCAGTCTATATCCGGCAAATTAAAATCTCCACCCAGAACTATAACATGGTGGGGAAATCTACTCGAAATATTTTCCAAATTATCCTTCAGGTGCTCAGCCACAACAGCTGCTGAGCCAGGGGGCCTATAGAGACATCCAATTACCATGTCTGAGCCTGCTTTAACCGCGACCTTCACCCAAATCATTTCACATTTCGGATCTCCGTCAATTTCCTTCGATACTATTGCACTTCTTACCGCTATAAACACGCCTCCCCCTTCACTGTTCAGCCTGTCTCTGCGGTATACATTCCAATCTGAGTTTAGGATTTCGTTACTGTTTACGTCTGGTTTCAGCCAACTTTCTTTCCCTAGTACTATATGGGCGTTGTGATCGTTTATTACTGAGAGCAGTTCTGGGACCTTTCTATAGACGCTCCTGCAGTTTACTATTAGCACATTAATATTGTTATTCCCTGTTGCATTTTGCCTACTCCTATCTTGCCGCGTCTCAGGAGGCGTCTTGTCGGGCCTAGGGAGGGGATTCTCTAACCTAAAAAACCCCCATGTGCATTCCACACGTACTCCGCTACCCTTGTAGCCGCTTCCGGCGTGTAGTGCACGCCTGACCTATTCAGGGGGACCCTACATTTCTCCACCCGATAGCGGAGGTCGAGAAATTTGCACCCCAGATCTCCGCAGAATCGTCTGAGCCTCTGGTTTAAGCCTTCCACTCGGCTCCAAACCAGAGGACCGCGATCGGTTCTGGGAACGATACTACAAATAGTTAGCTCTGATTCCACCCCGCGAGCGAGGCTTTCCGCCTTCACCAATTCCGCCAACCGCCTGTACGAACTGAGGATGACCTCTGAACCCAGACGGCAGGAGTCATTGGTGCCGACATGAGCAACAATTTGCAGTCGGGTGCACCCAGTGCTCTCTATCGCCGCCGGTAGGGCCTCCTCCACATCTCGGATGAGACCCCCCGGCAAGCAGACAGAGTGAACACTGGCCTTCTTCCCCGACCTTCTCGCTATTTCCCTAAGGGGCTCCATCACCCGCCTAACGTTGGAGCTCCCAATAACTAATAAACCCCTCCCCCCGTGTGCCTGCTCGGACCTTGCTGAAGGAGCAGCCACATGTCCCCTCACAGGCAGAGCGGGCGATGCCACACGGCCAGCCTCCACATTGACCTTCCGCCTCGTGCGCCGCGAACGCCGCTGAACCCGCCACTCCCCTTGGGGAGAGGGTGGCTCAACCACGCCCGGTACCCGCGAAGATGTCTCGACAGTGGGTGAAGCATGTAACACCTGGGGTGTACCTTGCGACGCACCAGACTCCCCACTGCCGCTACACTCCGAGGCAGCAGCCTGAAGACGGCTGACCGCGGCCATCAACACGCTCAGCTGTTCGCGAACAGTGGCCAGCTCCTCCTGCGTCCGTACACAGCAGTCACACATCCTATCCATCCTAAGGAAACAATTTACTGAAGAGAGTTAATCAACCTTTAACTAGACTGCTAATTCACTAAAGGCGGCTGCTTATTCACTAAACTGTGGTTGCTAGCCACTTCTTGTAGAAAACAATGAAAATAGCACTACCTGTCTCTGGACTGTATTGAAAACAAACTCTAGCACTACTGGCACTATGGTTGACTACAGGGACTCTCTCTGACTGTATTCAAAACAAACACGAAATCTATGGAACACTATTAAGAGCACTCGAAAATTAAAGCTTCCTAAAAGAAAATACACACGGAAGAAGAAGTGACAAGTAAGAAAAATACAGTTAATACTTAAATTAAGGTAGCTCACTGCACAGCAGACGTAAAGCAGACGGCAGTTAGTCTGAGGGTAGTTCGCCTGTCTCACACATCTTGCTCACCAGATGGTAGAGTTTCGTCAGGGCTGGTTCTCCCAAGGCTATCAGTAGTTCTAATGGAATGTTGTCTACTCCCGGGGCCTTGTTTCGACTTACGTCTTTCAGTGCTCTGTCAAAAGCTTCGCACAGTATCGTATCTCCAATTCATCTTCATCTACATCCTCTTCCAGTTCCACAATATTGTCCACAAGTCTTATAATGTGCGAATCCCCATTACTGATTTTCTTCAGCTTTAATTTAGGAAATCTGCCTAAAAACCGTGTTTTTCTGCAAAAATCCCCTTTATCCCATACGTTTTCTGTGAAAGTCCTGTTTAGCCCCTTGTTGGCCTTAAGTATGATGTAGGTCTTTTTGGGATCTATAAGATGAAAAGTTTTATGAGCGGGCGCGGCTCAACGAACACCGTACGCCGTCGTCAGTGGCTAATAACTACCAATGGAAGATTTGGTTCCGGTATTACATCACTGGTAAACTTTGTAGTTAGCCTAGGGTGTCCATTCGTCCCGTTTTTTAAGGGGCAGTCCCGTTTTTTACCAAAATGTTCCGCTGTCCCTAAAGTTTTTTTGGGGACGCTCAAATGTCCCGTTTTTTATGACTCCGTTTGGCTAGAGTGTTTTACGCTGGGGTTGTTTGACTTGCTATTAACTGCGCAATTATTTATGCTAGGAAGCGTGTGATGACTTTCAGCATACCCCGAACATGTACCGAACTGTCAAAAATTGCAAGTATTTTTAAACGCACTATGGGTTACGAATAACAACGAAGATTCCTCTCTTCTAAATCGATCCACTGAATCCGTCCTTTCAGTCCAGAGATATTCTACACCACTGATACTTGCTCTCTGGTTTTCGTCACCACACTGTTAATGTTTTGCACTATGCAATCACTGTTTCATTATGCCAAAATGAAAGTGTAATTTTAACAACAATATAAAAAGCGAGTTTCGTTTTATCACTGGTAGTGGAGAAACTGTAGAATGTACGTTGTGCAGATCAAAATTTGCTGTTGGTCATGGTTGAAGATCTGAGATTGTGAATCACATTAAGACGAAGAAACATAGCATGAGTGATCAAACGAAAAGAGCAAATAAATGAGTGAGTGCCTACTATGTAAACTTAAAATCAGTAACAGAAATGGATAGGCAGTTGGCAGCACGAGAAGCTACGTTTGCGTACCACAGTGCAATGCATAACCATAGCTTTAAGTCAATGGACTGTACTACAGCAGTTGTTAAAAACTTTTCAATCCCAAATTCAGATGTGGACACACAAAATGTAATGCAATCATTTCAAATGTTATTGCACCGTATGCAGCTCAGCAGGTTTTAAATGAACTGAAAAGTGCTCGATTCATTTCTGTAATTATTGATACATCGAATCATCTGGATTTGAAGTTGGTTCCTCTCCTTATCAGGTATTTGCACCTTAAAAAATGGCATCACTGTGAAAGTGCTCGAATTGGTCAATTTAGCTGGAGAAACTTCACATTTACTTCAGAATTATGTGCTGGAGATTTTAAAGAAATATGATATTGAGGGAAAGGTGATTGCAGTTTCTGCAGACAACACTAATACCAATTTTGGTGGTAAGCACAGGAAAGGAAAAAACAACTTGTTCTATAAACTGCAACAGAACACATTGAATAATATAGTAGGTGTTGGCTGTCCAGCACATGTGGTGCACAATTCCTTACACACTGGCTCAAATTGCCTACCCATCGACTGAAAATTAATTGTAAACAAAATATACCAGCAGTTCCACATATATACAGTAAGGGTTAAATCACTGAAGTCATTCTGTAAGTTTATTGAAACTGGATATAAAACTGTACTTGGGCACAGCAAGACAAGGTGGCTATCTCTGCTACCAGCATTGGAAAGAATTGTAGAGATATTTCTTGCTTTGAAATCATATTTCATTTCCCTTGATAAGTGTCCCGTTATCCTTAAACAATTCTTTGATAATCCTGCGTCCATTGTTCTTCTACATTTTCTTGTTAGCCAGCTAAAACCTTTCTCCACAACAATTCAATTTATTGAGAAACAAGAAATCAGAATAGTGGAAGTTTATCAATAAATAAACAAATTATTGGGCAAATTACAATGTAGAAAATCTGAAAGATTTCTCACATCCTTTGTACATGAGACTCTAAAAAAGCTGGAAAAAGAGGGTGAAATTACTGTAGAACAATTTTATATTTATGCTGACATCTTCTATGACTCTTGCATTGAGTATATTAAAAAATGGTGTTTACCATTTCTCACACCTTTTAAAGCATTTGACTGGGTTAATACTGAAAAGGAGCAGCTACAGGCGAAGGGTATTCAGGACTGTTGTGTTTTTGTTAAAAGTATTGTACAAAATTTTCCTGTTGATGAAGACGAACAGTTCGATGAATTTTCATGTGCACAGAACTTCATAAAAAGTGAAGAAGGAGACAAAAAAAGTGTTAGTGCAACGGGGTGTAAAATATTTGCTTATTTGAAAAGTAAAAACATTAACATGAAAAACATGATTCATTTGGTGGAATTTTGTCCGGCAATTCCTGGTTCAAATGCTGCTGTGGAACGTGTGTTTTCTTTTGTGAACTCTTTGTGGTCAGATGAAAAAAACAGAATGAAAGTTGAAACAGTGAGGGCCTTGCTCATTGTCAAAACACACTTTAATAGTGCATCGTGTACTGATTTTTACGATACAATTTCAAACGAAAATGCACTTCTTGATAAAGTACATAAAAGTGAGAAGTACGGTGATAGTGTGGCAGAATAATTGTAAAAAGTGATTTGGGATCATCTGAGTGCACGTTGTAAAGGTAAACTTGTTTGTGTATTAAATTTACTCAGTACAATATTTATATCCCTTTTTTTTCTTCATTGTCCCAGATTTTTCTCTAAATTATTTTAAATGTCCCCTTTTTCAACGAAAATGAAATGGACACCCAAAGTTAGCCTATAGAAGTGGAGTCGCACGGCAACCACTGATAAAGGGATTAAAGGTCTGAATATGCAGTGGCACAATAACAGTTCAAGTGAAAAAAGTTTACATAAAATACTGCAGACTCAAGACGCAGAAATGATTCAATATTTAACATCATACACTTAGATAATTATAAAGCTTATGTCGCCAAATACGACTGACGAAACTTAGTAGTTAGTGAACGAAGCTGTTGTGCCTGAATTCGGATTACTAATATAAACCCCTTTGGCGTGTAGTGGTTGAAACTAAATCCGCATGCGAGATTATCTGGGCGGTATTAACTGGCACAGTACCGGCAAAGTTACTAATTGGCCACTCGTGGCGACCACCTGAGTCAACAGCTGCAGCTGCTGCGCGTTACAGGAATATCTCAGTCTAATTACGTGCTGCCTAACTAATCGCTTTGCGGTGTCAAATGGCACCTGTAGTTGCGATGAGATAGGTGGCGCATTGTTCCAGAACACTGGCCGTACATAATACAAGAAGGGCGAGGTGCGACGTCGACTGGTAAAATCACAAAGCGATGAAAGCGACATGTATTTTCAGACAACTTTCCAGGAATTTATTGACGAGGAGTATGTAGAGAAAAGCGAAATGAAAATTACGGTTCCTTGATACATCACCTGTTGTAGTTGTTGTTGATGATGTTAGTGGTTTTCGGTCGAAAGACTTGATCAATGCATCTCGTAACTCTAGTTTATCCTATGCCTTTTCATCTCTGCGTAATTGTTACAACCTTCATCCTTTGATCCTGCTTGCTATAGGGAGGCCTAGATCTCACTAAAATCTTAACCCCCTTCACCCCCTCCCCCCCTAACGAACTTCACTCCATTACCAAACTGACGATTACTTGTTGCTTCAGGACGTGACCTTTCGACCAAGCCCAAATTTTACAGAAAATTTGACATTAATATCTTCACTGCTCGCTTCTATTAAGTTTCTCCCCATTAGATATACGATCTACTCATCCAATCTTCAGCATTTTTCTGTAGCACCACATTTCAAAAGCTTTTCATTCTATATATTTCTACTCTCTTCTTGTCTGAATGTTTAATCGCCAACGTTTCTCTTCCGTGTAAGGCTACACTCTAGACCAGGGGTTGCCACTGCAGGGATGGGAAAAGCTGACCGGTAAAACTGATATGGTGTTTCAGTTCTGAATAACCGGCATTTTTCGCTATTTGTTTCGTCTTTGTTATAACACGTCTTTTATACTTTTTACTATTAACTGGGAAAAAAATTCCATGTATCAATTTGTCATAGCAGCAGTGCTAAAATTTTTGGTTTTGGACAAAGCTTTTTAAAAATGCGTAACGTTTGTTAGTAGAATTTCCATTGATTTGAAACTTGGGTTTTTATTGAAAATGGGAAAAGTGATTAATGCTATTTTAATAGTAACACCGATAGTTAGAAACGAGTAACAAACACACGAAATAAGAATCTGTACAGTATTGCTGAGACAATAATGTACATGTTGTCTTTTACTATCTAGAAGTAGTGGTAAGGTATATGCCACGCTTATCATTTGTAACTCAAATCTATTTATCATTGATAGGACGTTCTGTGGCTTCTGAAGGACTGGTATCATCTATGAATGATACTGTTTCTGATGAAAGGAGTCGACTTATAGATCAATACATTATAGAACTAATATTTTTGAACAGATTGGATAATAAATATTGGCCAAAGGATAAACTGATTACTGAGATTTCAACTACTGTCAAGTAAATGCTTCTTATAAATTTTCTGTTTTGCCAACTACATGAATTGCTCATCTGAAATTTTTTAAAGAGAGTTTTTAGTTCTGTCATCAAAACTCAATTGTATTCAAACCCCTGTTAAAAGCAAATAAATATATTTGACTACAAAACTTGTTTTTCATTCGAAATAATTATAGAAAAACACGCTAAAATTTTTACACAAAAGCTAAAATGTCATCCATTGTTTATTGCAATAATAGAAAATAGCTGAACTGCTGCCACTGTCTACGTGTTTATCTATTTGTAGCCCTTGGAAACAGACAACAAAACACGGAACAATAGAGTTATCGAACGTTTTGAAACATGCTAAATTACATGATTTTTGAGCAGAGTTTCAAAAAAATTAGAATGAATAGCAGATTACTGGTAATTCTTTGTGATATTCAACCCCTCATCAGTTTTCGAGAAAACAGTGAACAATATATAAGTTGTCTTTTATTTACGTTTTTTAGTTGATATTTTGATCCTAGGTATCTAGAAACATATAACGTAAAACTCCAAGGGAACCATAGAGTTTTTCAGTCTTTCTTCATGTCTAATTTCATTAAGGGAAACAACAATAAAAAGAACCGAAAATCAGTTATTTCAGGAACCGGTTATACTGATAAATTTTAAGTCAGGTTAAACTGAATTTGGAAAGAATCCAGTGTGTCTGAAAAGCTGTTGCTTCAGAGGGAACCGCCAACCCTTGACTTCCCATGGTACGCAAGGATATTTCAGGTGATATGCGTGCGAATAAATAAAACACATACTGAGATAACTAAAATTACTCTCTTATGTTACTTATTTTGAAAGTAAAATGCTAGTGAGAAAACTGATTAATAAAAGTAGCATCTGTATGATGTTAAGGAAAATGGCCTAGTTGTAGAATGTTTGTTCCGGATTGTGTCAGGAAGGTGGGACTGTACCCTCCACAGGACTTTGTTAATTAGTCGTTGCTGCATTTAACGGAAATAATTCATTCTGTTTTAACTTTGGCGGTCTTTTGATCGATTCGTGTCGTTGGTTATTCCTAAGTTTTCATGCCGCTTTTGAACTGTTGCTAGGTAGCAGCCACGGAAGAGGTGTGGACCAGATTTTGCAGGAAAAATTAGGTGACAGGTACCAGGTCACAAACGTTTTCAAGCCAAGTGCAAGTCTTAGCCAGGTGGTAGTGGATATAGCTTCCTTGTGCAAGGGATTCACAAAGCAGGATCAAGTGATGATAGTGGCTGGAGTGGGAAACAGTATTGTTAGGGATCAGGGCTACAGTATTGAGTGTGGCCTGGGGAAAATAGCCTCGGCAACGACACATACCAGTGTTGGGCTGGTGCCTACTTTCGTGCAGCATTATCAGTCCGGGTTGAACTGCTCTGTCAGGATGGTAAATATAGAGTTGGATCAGTTGCGTAGGGCGGCCACTCTGTCATTGGATTGGTTCCTGTCGAGGCTATTGATAGGGGGGATTTCACAAGGCATGGCCTACATCTCAATAGGAAAGGGAAGGGTAAATTGGCAGGGTGGTTAGTGAAATCTATAAGGGGGGACACTAGTACTCATGGACGTACCTCTTTTTTAGACTAATATCAGTGTCCAATGAGAAGTTCAGGCAGGCAGGTGCTAAAGAGGTCCAAAACTCACAAAATTCTCACAAAATGAAAGTAAATAATAATGTTACCATATTTAGCCAAAATATTGGTAAATTAAAGAAAAAAGTAGATTCTCACAAAAGTAAAGTAAAAAATAATGTTACCATTTTTCTCCAAAATATTCCGGGATTGAAGAATAAAGTAGATGAGCTCCTGGTTTGTTTAGATGACATTGAATCTGATAATGTAATAGATATACTATGCCTGTCTGAGCATCACATTGTGTCTGAGATGGAAAAGGTAAATATCAGTGGTTATAAACTAGCTGCACATATGAGTAGAGAGAATGAGGTGGGAGGAGGAGTTGCCATATATGTCAAAAGTTATCACTGTGTAGAAAGCTTAGATACAAAAAAGTTTTGTCTACACAACATATAGAAGCATGTGCCTGTCAAACTGAAGGAGGGCTCTTATATAATTGTAATAGTATATAGGTCCCCTTCAGGAAACTTTCATTTATTCCTGGAAAATTTGGATGCCTTGTTGTGCTATTTGTCAGATAGGGGAAAGCAAATTATTATTTTTGGGGACTTCAATGTTGATCCACTGAAAGAGCGTAATAGGAAGAATGACCTGGAAGTCTTGCTCAGTTCTTTCAATTTGACATCTGTCATTAATTTTCCTACTCAGGTAGTAAAGGCCAGCATCACATTTATAGATAACACTTTTATAGACCAAGATAGGTTTAAAAACATAAATTCTTGTCCTGATGAGAATGGCCTTTCTGATAATGATGCTCACAAGGGAACCACCCCATCGCACCCCCCTCAGAATTAGTTGTAAGTTGGTACAGTGGATAGGCCTTGAAAAACTGAACACAGATCAATCGAGAAAACAGGAAGAAGTTGTATGGAACTATGAAAAAATAAGCAAAATATACAAACTGAGTAGTCCATGTCTAAGATAGGCAACATCCAGGTGAGTGTAAATCCTTGAGCGCCGTGGTCCCGTGGTTAGCGTGTGCAGCTGCGGAACGATAGCTCCTTGGTTCAAGTTTCCCCTCGGGAGAAAATTTTAATTTTTTATTTTCAGACAGTTATCAAAGTTCAGGCACTCACATACAATCAACTTCGCTCTCCAAAATTCCAGGACATGTTCAGATTTGCTTGGACATATGCAGGATTTGACGGTCTACACACGGAAAAGTTTGAAAACGTTAAAAACATGTTTTGACAGAGCACAGACAAAACTGTGCGACTGTGAAACTGTTGCATTCATTTTTTGCAGTTTATGTGACAAACTCTTATGTTTTCTCACTTTTTTGGGAGTGATTATCACATCCACAAGAAAACCTAAATTGGGCAAGGTAGAAGAATCTTTTTACCCATTCACCAAGTGTACAAGTTAGGTGGGTCGACAACATATTCCTGTCATGTGACGCACATGCCGTCACCAGTGTCGTATAGAATATATCAGACGTGTTTTCCTGTGGAGGAATCGGTTGACCTATGCCCTTGCAATCAAATGTTTTCGGTGTCCATTGGACAGACACGTCCTTTCGGTTAATAATCGCACGGTTTTGCGGTGGGGTCGCAAAACACAGACACTAAACTTATTACACTGAACAGAGACGTCAATGAACGAACGGACAGATCATAACTTTTCAAGAATAAAGAACGTAAACTTATCTCTCTAGGGAAGATTTGAACCAAGATCCTCTCGAACCGCAGTTCCTCACGCTAACCACGAGACCACGGCGCTCCTGATCTCGGATTCTCCTAGATGTTGCCTATCTTGCACATGGACTACTCAGTTTGTATATTTTCCTTAGTTTTCTCATAGTTCCACATAACTTCTTCCTGTTTTCTCGATTGATCTGTGTTCGGTTTTTCAAGGTCTATCCACTGTGCCAACTTATAACTAAATCTGAGGGGGGTGCGATGGGGAGGTTCCCTTGTCAGCTACTTACAGTATATGACATAGCTCCATTCAGTAATTCAAAACTACCATCCAAAGTTGTGTGTACAATTAATGACTCAACAATTAGAAATTTCAGAGAAAATTTTCAGCAGTTAGACTGGGATGAGGTGTACAAGGAACCCGATGCTAATTTAAAATATATCTTATTTCATGATACACGTGTAAGAGAATTTGAAAACTGTTTCCCCAAGAAAGTAGTTAAATCTAATTATAAGAAACCATGGAAAAAAACCTTGGCTTACTAAAGGAATAAAAATATCTTGTAACCACAAAAGGGAACTGTATCTAACAACAAGAAAGAGTAATGACCCAGAAACAGCCAAATATTATAAAAACTACTGTGCTACATTAAGAAAGGTTATTAAAGAGTCCAGAAGCATGTGCATCATGTCTGAGATGAATTCCTCTGATAACAAAATCAAAATAATTTGGAATATTATTATAAGGGTGACAGGGCAACAAAGAGTACAGGGTGACGACATCACCAGCAAAGACAATGGAAATTTGATAAACAACAAACCGGAAGCCGAAAATATTTTGAATAATCATTTTTTAAATGTTGTAGACAAAATAGGATCTAAATGTTCATTAGAAGAAGCAGGGCAGTTAATGGAAGAGGCCTTACCCCACCATTCCACCCACCTCTCCTTCTGAAATTAGGAAGATAATAAACTCTCTCAAAAATAAAAGCTCACATGTAATTGATGGCATTTCCAGCAGGATAATAAAAGCTTGTTCCCAAGAAATAAGTGGGATTCTTAGCCACATATGTAATAGCTCTCTGAAACAGGGTATTTTCCTAGATAGACTGAAGTATGCCACTGTTAAACCACTGCATAAAAAAGAGGATACATCTGATATCAACAACTATTGCCCAATCTCTCTTCTGACTGCCTTTTCCAAAATTCTTGAAAAAGTAATGTATTGTAGAGTAGCTACACACCTTTGTGAAAATACAGTTTTAACAAAATGTCAGTTTGGTTTCCAGAAGGGTTTTTCAATGGAAAATGCTATATATACTTTCAATAATGTAATATTAAATGCTCTGAGTAACCGGAATCCACTCATTGTGATTTTTTTGTGATCTATCAAAGGTTTTTGATTGTGTAAATCATGGAATACTTCTAGATAAGGTCAAGTACTGTGGTATGAATGGGACAGTGCTCAAATGGTTTAAATCATACCTTACAGGAAGAGTGTAGAAAGTTGAAATAAACAGTTCATATAATATGCAAAGAACTAGTGATTTCTCAAACTGGGGAAGAATCAAGAATGGGGTGTCGCAAGGTTCGGTCTTGGGTCCTCTGCTGTTCTTAATATATATTAATGACTTGCCATTCAATATTCACGTAGATGCAAAGCTGGTACCTTTTGCCGATGATACAAGTATAGCTATCACATCAAACAGTCAAGAATTAACTGGTGAAATTGTAAATGATATTTTTCAGAAAATCATTAAGTAATTCTCTGCAAATGGGCTCTCATTAAACTTTGACAAAAAGACAGTATATACTGTTCCACACAGTAAATGGAATGACACCATTAATAAATATAGACTTCGATCAGAAATCGGTAGCTAAGGTAGAATATTCAAAATTTCTACGTGTATGCATTGATGAGGGGTTGAACTGGAAATAAACACACTGAGGATCTGCTGAAACGTTTGAGTTCAGCTACTTATGCTATTAGGGTCATGGCAAATTTTATCGATATACATCTGAGTAAATTAGCTTACCACGCCTATTTTCATTCTATGCTTTCGTTTGGCATCATATTCTGGGGTAACTCATCATTGAGTGTAAGCGTGTAATCAGAATAATTGCTGGAGCTCATTCAAGAGCATCCTGCAGACACTTATTTAAAGAGCTAGAAATCTTCACTGTAGCCTCACAATATACATATTCACTTATGAAATTTGTTGTTAACAATCCGAACGAATTCAAGAGTAATAGCAGTGTACATGGCTACAACACTAGGAGAAAGGATGATCTTCACTACTCATGGTTAAATCTAACTTTAGCTCAGAAGGGGGGTAAATTATGCTGCCACAAAAGTCTTTGGTCACTTACCAAATAGCATAAAAAGTCTGACAGATAGCCATACAGCATTTAAAAGGAAATTAAAAGAATTTCTTAACGGCAACTCCTTCTACTCATTAGATGAATTTCTGAATATTGTAAGTAGGTGATAACCCAACCCCCCCCCCTAAAAAAAACATATTGAGTGTCATGTAATATTTTGTGTAATGAAATATCTTGTATAGACACCTTTTATTAACCTGCCACGTTCCACATCATTACGAAGTGTCGTATTCATGATATATGGAACAAGTACTAATCTAATCTAATCTTATGCGGAGCGTCAATATATGTCGCTGTAATAGTCATTACGCAGTGAATGACTTATTGCAGTTATTGTTGCTTTTTCGGGTGTTAGGTTAACTGTCATCTGTCATGCGAAAGCCTGCGTCTGGAACCGGGGTGTGTGTGCCACAACAAACTGATTAATGACTGTTATAAATGTGACGAAGCTAAGGCTGATCGTGTAGCATACACATGGTAGTGTTTTAGCCAACAAGCTATTCTTAAGACGGGAAATTAATTTCAGCTCCTCGTTGTAATTTCGCGCACTTCAAACGCATGGAACTCTGCATTGCAATAAATCATACAGAATTTGCTTGAAAAAATCCCTTTTCTTTTTGGGTTTTATTGTTTCTAAGGTGTTTCATTTTTTGTGCACCATAAAATTACAGAAATTCAGAATATGTAATTCTTTTCGAGTTGTGTGTGGTAAAAGCATCGATTGGTTTTCTAAACTAACAGAGAAAGGTCACATACAACTACACTATGGTCAAAAGCGCACTGATTGTAAATCACTTTCAACGTATTTGAATATCCGGCCTTGAGCCTTCTCTTTGTTACTACAAACCAAACAATGATTCGCTTAAATTGAAACGGTAAATGGTTCAAATGGCTCTGGGCACTATGGGACTTAACATCTGAGGTCATCAGTCCCCTAGAACTTAGAACTACTTAAACCTACCTAACCTAAGGACATCACACACATCCATGCCCGAGGCAGAATTCGAACCTGCGTCCGTAGCGGTCGCGAGGTTCCAGACTATAGCGCCTAGAACCGCTCGACCACTCCGGCTGGCCTGAAAGCGTAAATCAGTTGAGATTATTGGTATACGGGGTGTGAGAGAGACCTCTTCAGCTGTTAGACCTGTGAATATTGCAGCTTCAATGACATTATTTTGGATAGTTTTACATTCTGTAAACAGATACTATTCCAAAGTTTCGGTTGATTCAGATTGCGTAGTTGTAAACCACTAGACTGATTGTTTCCGCCTTATTCGTTTTTTCTCTACACAATAATGTGCTGTTTTGTCTCTTTCCTCGCCGTTAGTTTCAACAGAAAACATCTAAATTACAAAAGTTGTGTTTATGGCTTATCGGGTTATGTTTAGGATACTACTACGCAAACTTAATAGCCGGAAATTTTATAATGCTCCCAATTCATAGTTTAAAACTATACGAAACAATGTCATTGAAGCTACTGTGAGTACATAGGTACTTAAATAGGTGGTCGTACGAAGGTCGACACATATTCAGGGGCCGTATCAAGACTGACACTTTATTAATGACAGTAACAGGGCTATCCTTAGCCATGTCCTGAATCTAATTCCTCGAGAGTGGTGAGTGGAACAGGGTGGCGGTGTCAATGGTGGGGAGTGGTGGTGCCAATGTGGTGTTGAAACGTCCCCTTAGAAAAATTATACATGACTGTGCTTAAACTGACACACAATATTTTTAGCGCAACGCAATCTGATTTTGAAAAATCCCTTCAAATGAATGGCCCTGACTAACAATAATCTATACCTCATGAATCACTTACCTCACAAAAATCTTCGTTACTCGAACTACTGCCATACAGCGAGCGCCACTACTGCCAGCTAAATAAAAGATTCTAACTACTGAAGGGACTAACTACTGATAGGCATAGTTAGCAAATGAAAGATTTTGATAAAAAAAACAATGTATTTACCGTAATAGTGTTCAAAAGTCATATATCAGCTCATGACATCCAATCTTACAAATTTACTGTCTCTGATGGACACACGTCCAGATCATCCACTGTCAAAACTACGCCATTTCTTTCCCCACATCCACCACTGCTGGCGGCTCACCTCCAACTGCGCAACGCTACGCGCTGTTAACAGCGAACTGCCCAACACTACAATAGTAAACAACAATGCAAACCAGCCACAGACTGCACACAGCACAGCCAGTGATTTTCATACAGAGCGCTACGTGGCGTTACCAATATAAGAACCTAAACAGCCTACTTACAGTGTAAGCCAGTTACCGTTTCGTGCAGGGCATCCACTTCGCCATAAAGACACTTTGCCTTCTCGCGTATGGACGTATTCAGAGTTACCATGTTTGTTTCCTCGTGGAGAGTAACTACCCTTGTCAACGGAGGGGCATACAGTCTCCACTGAAGCACCTTATTCTGCAGGCGCCTGTGTGTCTGCGTCCGGAAGGCACTAATCGTGCCACACGTGGAGAAATCGTAGGCGAGGGAAAGGTGGACAGCCACCCAGTACAACCGGAGCTTTGTTTCTAGGTTCGGTTCCCTGCTGTTGAACAGTGGGTACAACGCTTTTACCAGCTTCTTTCCTTTTTGGATGACGTATTCTGCATGTCGATGAAAAAGTATCTTTTTATCCCTGCGGACACCTAGATATTTTGCATCATGAGGCTTTGGGACCGGATGCCTGCGATAGTGATGATGCGGCGAAGGATTGGGCGCCGTTTGGTGAAACAGACTGCCGTAGGTTTGGTGGCATTGACTGCAATATCGTTTGAATGACACCAGGTGACTGTCGCGTCCATCTGCCACGAGCAACGAGCTGGTCTGTGTCGCGGCGGATCGTATAGGACGCCGTATCATCGGCGTATAGCGCCATGTGGAAATGTCATATCATAAATGTTAAAGAGGATGGAACACAGAGTCTAGAAGGGTTCCCTTCGACATGTGGCGTAAGCTCGAGCGTTTGCCTTGTTGAGTAACCAAGAAGGTTCAATCACGGAGGAAATTATCCGCAATATTGACATAGATATCTGGGATGGTTGTCTGTTTCAGCATTTTGTGCACAACAATGTCCTGTCAAATCTTGTCGTACGCATTTTGCAGGTCCAGTAATACTGCTGGCGTCGACATGGTAGAATTAAAGGCCTTATTGACATGTTCTGTGATCCAAACAACTATGAGTTCGGCCGACGGTGGGAAGCGAATCCTAACTGTTCGGGGCAGATCGTCCCAGCCGCCGGCAGAAGCTGGGAAATGCGGTGGAGGATCAAAGATTCTAGAACCATTGCCGTGGTATTCAGAAGGCCAATAGGCCTATGTTAGTAGCGACCGGAGGGTCCTTCGAAGGCTTTGGGATGGCAATAAGTTTGGCCTTCTTGGACTGTGGTGGGGAGACAGCAGTTTAGGAAGCTGGTAAATAAGACCAGTGGCTTGCGTGGGAGCCGACGGAGGTGTTCGTTTAAGATGTCATCTAAATCTGGAGCCGACTGCCCATGCTTCCGATCGAGGGTCCACTCAGCTTCCGCTGGGGACGTGAGGGGCAGAAAGAGGTGACCTTTGTCTGAAGGCAGTAATGGGCGCCAGAATATCGCGTTCATCCTCGAGTTTATCAGGCGCAATGTCCTGAACGGGCAGTTGGTTCTGGACCTCGCATCTGCCAGTTTCACCCACACGGAGGTCACCATAAATTAAGCCACCCACTGTGGGGATGGGATGGCTGGTCTTCACCGAAGAGCGCCGTAGGGATCGGACAACAACCCATCGAGATTTATGATTGTAAAGAAAGGAGGACATCTCGTCCTCCCACTGTCCTGTTTTCCAATTGGCGAGACGGCTGCACAATTCACTTTTGAGAATCCTTATGTGAAGCTTATCCCGAGGGTCTCGAAACTGCTTCCACCGCCTGCGGTAGCTGTTGTTCTGGATTTTCACTTCGTGCAATAGGGGAGGCAAGCCACCCAGTGCGGTTACAGCCCTTGGGACAATGGAAGTAGAGGCCTTCATTGCCTCCAGGCTTTTTGTGGTTAGGTAATCAACAGAACTAACGAGATTGTCAGGCGTTGTCAAGTCGAGGTTTTGCCGAGTGGTGGTGTTGAGGATCCTGGAAAATTTGTCCCAACCCGTGATGGTCAAGGTAGAACGGACGTCTAAAGACAGAGTGACATTGATAAGGTGCAGGAGCACAGGGTCATGGTCAGAGGCCAATTCGGCAGTGTTTACGATGGAAACTGTACGGCAATGTTCTTGAAAATAGCCCATCAAGAACGTCTGGCTGGATGCCGGAACGAACTGGTATATGGGTGAGAGTGTGGCGCCCATAGACCGACAGTGGCAGAGGATGTTCCAGTTCATTTACCCATACAATTAAAGCTATCGTAGTACAAACCAGCTACGAAAGCACAGCACAACATAGCTTAGCATTTTCTTTCTTTACAGTCAGTTTTGAAAGAAAACTAATACTTCGTTTTTTCAAAAAATATATAGCTTAAGTCCATCCAATGTTCAATGAAGTATCGTGTAAAAATTTGGTACAAATCACTCAAGATCTTTTCGAGTTCTTTTTGGAAAGAGCCTTTCCCATGTTCCCTCATTACATGTTAGTATATTTCTCTTTTTCAGAAATGCCTTTCTTGAAAGTCTGAATTTTATATCCTCTCTTTTTCAGATCTCGTCACTTACTTTGTTGTCCATATAACGTAGCTCAACTACTACTTCTAGCGCCTCAGTTCCTAATCTAATTATCTCTGTGTAGCCTGAATTAATTCAGCAATATTCCATTGTCCATGTCTTCGTTCTGTTGATTATCATCTTACATCCTCTTTGCAAGGCACTATCCATTCCATTCATCTCATCTACCAAATCCTCTTTTGCCTGATAGACTTAAAATGTCATCGGCAAACATCCTACTTCCAATTGATGTAGTCTTATTTTTATTTACGTTTTTGTGTAGTAATCTCAGAGACTCCCATTTAACTGTTCTTTTCTTCTTTCCAACGATTTAAGTAGAATGTGTCCTTTCATTATTAAGTCCATATTCCCGGAAATTAGCGTAAATCTTAAGTAGTTTTTTGAGAAACTTTGCACTAGTAGTTTCTTCACATGCAGTCTGCGTACATTGAAGCTACATTAAAATTTACATTTTGTTGTTAATAAATTAGTTAACAGAAGCTGCAGTAAAGTGAGTGCTTAGCTTTAGTTTTAAGTGGAAATCTTACCTTATACCACACACCTGAAGCGATAACCTGTAGTACTAATTTTAGCAGCTCGTAAATAACGAAAATCTGAATAATTTAACAGGTTTAAGCAATTTAATTATATTTTAGGCGTTTAATATGTGTTTCAATGCGTCATAAGTGTGGTTGTTGCCGTAGGATAGTTAGACATGGAGTGGTATGAGTAGATTGTGGGTTGGAGCTTTATAGGGGTGGTTGTACTAGGGAATTGGATAGGGAACTCAACAATGGCTCTTTCGCGGAACTGTAGGATCTGCAAAAAAGAGAAGAGAATCGCTCAACAGGTGGTAAGGGTTTGTGCCCTGCAGACTGAATTAGAACACACGAAATTTGAACTGGGTACTTTGAAAGGGGACGATCATGGGAACTGGGTGAAAGCAACCAGCAATTGGCAAAAGGGAAACAGCTTTTCAAGTTCTCAATTTACATTTGACGGTTACGTATGAAACAAATTTGATTTGTCGGATCCATCCAGCTGTGAGTGACAGTAAGGTCCAGGAGACTCCTAGCGCAGAAACTAAATGTACTTCGGTACCAAAAGGGAGCAGGAGAAAGAAAGCCTTGCTGCTAGGTGATAGTGTGAGGAAACGGGCGAGTTGTGACGCCCTGGAAATATTCTAAGTTCGTAGTTGGTGCGGCCGCACGGTTCTCTCGGCCAGCCGGGTCCCGGCAGCAAACACGTGGTGTCGACAGTTAACCGAACGAGAGGGATAGCCCCAGCGCATGGTCCAGCCGCGTGGCTAGAATTCCTTGGTGACGATGTGCGCCGGGAGTCCCAAAGATGGCGGAGTTTGTGAAACCATCATGTCAGACATTTCACAGTTCGAATAGAAATTATAGTAGCGAGATGAATCGTAATACCTCAAAAAGAAACACGTACATTACTATTATTTGCGCGACCATTCTGATGGTGTAATCAGATTTTCAATATCTTTATTAGTTTAAAGTTTAGTATCAGACTGTAAATTATACAAGTAACAGCAACGAATTTCCAAAATTTAAACGCTTCATCTAATTACGTCGATCGACGTGTCTTTAGAAAGCTACCAGTGTAAACCGAAATTGGTATAAATTACAGGCATGTATCTTGAATAGTACATGCGTTATTGGAGGTCAAAGTGGCCGATTACTATAGATCGCGTTAGGCCATAATTACTAAATATATTTATTCATCTGTGTCTTTGTTTATATCCTATATGTATTATCCATGAAGAAATTGGTTAAATATTTACTGTGTTTTAGAAAGCACAGAGACATTAGTCTACTGGCCTGTCTTTTGTTGCTATTCCTTTGAAACATGTTTGTTTAATTTGTTTATGTATTTAATAATGTGTGTTAGAGCGTGTTTATGGTCCATCCGTAGGAATATATATTTAATTTCAAGTTATTTAAATGTAAATCCAGTATTTCGAAAGTATTTTATATTTGTGAGTGTGCATTGGATGGAAGACACGGCGGGAGCGCTCTAGCCAATCACAGCGCTCGTGAATGGGGAGACTCGATGGAAGTGGGGGAAGAGCATCGTTTTGAGAGAGGACAGAGGGAGTTTTGGAACAGGGTGGCGCGAGGGACAGTCGCACCACAGGACACGAGGAGTGCTGGACGTGAAGGCGCGACGTACGGTCGCGGTAAAGACTTAGAGTGAGCACTTTGCGCGTGATCGCGAGAGATAGAAACACTTCGGAGTGCTGACTTGTGTACTTGTGAGATTTCCGTGGCGTCTACAGTGAAGAAGCGTGCGTTTAGAAGTGAAAATCTCGCGAGCTATGTTGTCGTTCATAACCAATTACGTGCAGTAGGAATCTATTGTATCCCTGTTATCCAACCTATATTTTATTTAATTGCTGGACCCTCGACACCAATAAGTGTTTTGCAGAAATATACCGCATTCTCAAAAGTACTTCTACTATCGTACTCATTTGAAGTCATTAAGATAGTACCTCCAGATTTTATTTAATTGCAGTCTTTCATTTATAAATTTGTATGTTACATTCATAATTCGCAATTGCCGAGTGATAGAAACCTTTGACCATTCGATTCATGTATATATTTTTATCGTATACTGTAGACACAGCATTATTTGTCCTGTAATGCGGCAACTACGTATGCCAGACCCTAAACAAAGGAACCACCCAATACTTTTAACATTTGAACGCTGAGTCATAGGGTACGTAGTTCAGGGCCACCTCATCTCACATTTTCTGTTGTGAAAGCCCGCAATAGCCACGGCAGTGGTGAAGGCCAGATCAGGAACAGGGTTCTAGGTAAACAAGAACTGCGAAGCTAAGTGATAGCCTTAGCCAGGTGACAGAGGACATAGGGAGTTTGTTCAAAGATTGTGGCAAAGAGGATCAGGCTTTCATAGTTGGAGGATCAGGGAGCAACCTCACTAAAGATAGAAATTGTTGCTTAGGAGTGGCCTGGATGAAATAAGTGTAGTAACTACACACACACACACACACACACACACACACACACACACAAAAGAGAGTGTTTTGTGGAGATCCTGCAGTGACAAGACCATCCCTAGGTTAACATTGGTGTGAGCCTTGTGAACACCGGGTTAAGCAGGCTGCTGCCGACTGGTGTCTCCTCACTTGCATTTCTTCTTTTATGTCTTTAAGATAACTGGAAAGTTTGTGAATCTCAGATTCTTCTATTTGACTGTATTATTTTTTTTAATGCTATACACAGGGTGTTACAAAAAGGTACTGCCAAACTTTTAGGAAACATTCCTCATACACAAATAAAGAAAAAATGTTATGTGGACATGTGTCCGGAAACGCTTAATTTCCATGTTACAGCTCATTTTAGTTTCTTCAGTATGTACTGTACTTCCTCGATTCACCGTCATGATTTCATACGGGATACTCTACCTGTGCTGCTAGAACATGTGGCTTTACAAGTACGACACAACATGTGGTTCATGCACATTTCAGTCGAAGTGTTCGTACGCTTCTCAACAACAGATTCGGTGACCGATGGATTGGTAGAGGCGGACCAATTCCATGGCCTCCACGCTCTCCTGACCTCAACCCTCTTGACTTTCATTTATGGGGGCATTTGAAAGCTCTTGTCTACGCAACCCCGGTACCAAATGTAGAGACTCTTCGTGCTCGTATTGTGGACGGCTGTGATACAATACGTCATTCTCCAGGGCTGCATCAGCGCATCAGGGATTCCATGTGACGGAGGGTGGATGCATGTATCCTCGCTAACGGAGGACATTTTGAACATTTGCCGTAACAAAGTGTTTGAAGTCATGCTGGTACGTTCTGCTGCTGTGTGTTTCCATTCCATGATTAATGTGATTTGAAGGGAAGTAATAAAATGAGCTCTAACATGGAAAGTAAGCATTTCCGGACACATATCCACATAACATATTTTCTTTCTTTGTGTGTGAGGAATGTTTCCTGAAAGTTTGGCCGTACCTTTTTGTAACACCCTGTATATACATACATACATACACACACACACACACACACACACACACACACACACATACATACACACACACACACACACACACACACACACACACACACACACACACACACACACACACACACACACATATATATATATATATATATATATATATATATATATATATATATGTATATGCGCTTCATTAAGCAATTTCTATATTAACTTCATACTTCTTAAAGTAAGATTGTAAATGTCGTGCAGCATTATTAACTTAGATACACGATGGTACATGTTCAGCCACCCGTCGGACAGGGCATTCTTCTTCTGCACACATTGCTCCCTTTGCTTGCGGATATGACAGAATCCTTTCGTATGTGTATTTATAGGATGTAGATGATTTAATGGGTCCATGTACAGTGTAGTGTTATGGTTCAAATGGCGCTGAGCACTATGGGACTTAACATCTATGGTCATCAGTCCCCTAGAACTTAGAACTACTTAAACCTAACTAACCTAAGGACAGCACACAACACCCAGCCATCACGAGGCAGAGAGAATCCCTGACCCCGCCGGGAATCGAACCCGGGAACCCGGGCATGGGAAGCGAGAACGCTACCGCACGACCACGAGATGCGGGCAATGTTATGTTTGTCCTGAATAATAATGATGAGAGAAGACAGAGGGTGAAACCCTGTTCCAACACACAGCCTGCTCCTCTCGAATAGCACCATGAACTGTGTCACACACCCTCACTTGAAGACACACTGCAGAGAGGCTCAGACTTTAAATCAGGACATTTGCACAAAGACTGGTGATCGCGATCCTGACAGCACCACTCCTTCTCACCCGGTCTGGCAAAAACTGACAATAAAAATGTCATGCAACTCCAGGCTTCGAAATGGCTTACCCCCGAGTAGTGCCACCATACGGCTGCCATTGGCAACCTCAGACACGAAGGTGGGATGGTTCTTAAACTTAAGATCAATTAGACAGTACTTTGAAATTTAAGCTGCAATTAGATGATTGGTACTGGTTCTTAATTTCCGCAGTTATTTTTCTGTGAAAGTTCTTTGAAAGTTGAATTCTCGTCACATTTTCAGCATCAACTCTGATGGGGTACTAATTTTTTTGTCGACAGATAAGCTGAGAAAACTTGTTTCCCACGTATATGCAGTTGGCTTGCAAATGGTAGGAGTACCAACATAGCCTTTGCCAACTGTTGAGGACATTAACCTTATAAAGTATGCCAGAATTCCGCTAATTTCACTAATTTAATTTTCTATTTGTATGATGAATGAGATGTCAGTTCAAGGAAAGTTTCATATTCTTTATGCACTTGGTCTAAGTGCGTGCATTCACAAATGAGATTATAAACCAAAATTAATTGAAATTTAATCTGTTGTTCCTTTGGATAGAACCGTTAAAAAGCTTACCTTTCAGCTGCTGGATAATGTGTTCAATAAACGTATTTTATATTTGAATCCCATCCTCTCCGAACGACCATTCTGCACTCGGAAAGCAAACAAACTCAATGGAGCACATACAGATTGTTCAAAATTCTTTCTTGAAAGCAAGAGTGTTTTGTGAGCAGTAAATACTTTTAATAATTTGCTTTGAAAGGATAAATTTTTCATTTAACTCTTTACAAATGTCACTTAAATAACCAACTTAAAGCAGACAAATTATGAGACATAACCGGCTGTTCAGTTCGAAACTGCATTCTACAAAGAAAGCACGCAGGTTGCCCCCTCAGCTCCAAAATACCTCGAAATATCCATCTGCCACCAGAATGTAAAAAAAAAAAAAATGTATGTACGCTCAACAAGGCTACCATAACATTCTCAGTATATCATTATCTAATGGCCAAGATTTCATGAAACTAATTGTTTTTTTATCTCATCAAGAGCTTGCTTGTAAACGCTGGATAGTTTTTTTTTTTTTTTTTTTTTTTTTTTTTTTTTTTTTTTTTTTTTTTTTTCAGGAAGTTACCGTCCAGTTACATTAAAGCGACTACCGCCTAAGTTCGACGTCAACGTGCGGTAAACACTCACAGATGGCAGGTGGCAACATCAGCAGTGGAGAGTATGTAAAGAATGTCAGGGAGACGCGGTAAACAGTGCAGTCGTTGTCGTAATGAGGAAATGGAGCGATTCACCTGACGTCCAACATGCAACAGTCATAGGCTTTCCGGCTCAGGAGGGAATCATTTCCAAACCAGATAAGTATGCGAACTATTCGCATGGCGCCATGGTTAAAGCATACTGTGCATGGCAAAATTAAGCTATCCAGAATGAGCGCGGAGGAAACTGTGCTGCACAACGGGGCATAGATGACATGGGTGAACGATACGATGGCTGCGGAGATGTGTTCGTGTGAATAGACATACAACTGTTGAGCTACTGACTGCCCCGATGAACCAAGGGGCTACCAACAGTGTCTCTTCAACTACCGCTGAGCGAACGGTGCTACGTATGGGCCTCCACAGCAGGTGTCTGGTTCGTGTAGCCATGCCGACTGCAGTTCATCTGAGACGAAGGTTGGAATTTGCACATCGGTACCACAGATGTGCAGTACCACTGAGTGGCGACAGGTGGCCTCATCAGATGAATCACGTTCTACGCTCCATTGGACAGGAGACTGTTGGCGAGTACGGGGTGAGAGGTCTGAAAGCGAAATGTTCAGGCCGGAGGAGGGAGCATTATGGTCTGGGCAATGTTTCTGTACCATTCCTTGGGTGATCTCGACGTTCAGGAAGGCACAATAGATCAACACACGAATGAATCTATTTTTGTTCACTCCTAAATTCAGTTTGTTTTTCCTCGGCATGATGGCAACTATTGGCAGGGTTAATGCAACGTGTCACCACCGAGATTAGTTTACCGTACTGCCCCGGCCATCAAACTCCCCCGTATTAAGCCCAATCCAGAATCCTTGGGACCACCTCGATCGGGCTGATCGTGGTAGGGATCCTCATCTGAGAAACATGGCGCAGCTGGCTACGGCCCTGCAGTCGGCATGGCTACCCATTCCTGTCTGTACCTTCCAGAACCTCACTGACTCTGTTCCTGCACGTCTTGCAGCAGTCCGCACTGTAAAAGGTGGTTATGGAGTCTTTTGACAGCTGGTCACTTTAATGTGACTGGATGGTGTAGAACGATTCTGGAGATATTTTTAATGAATTACACAGGCTCATTAACTGCGCGAGTCATGGTCTTTGCTCCATCGGTACAGTTATCAATGAATATATCCTATGGTATTTTATTCTCTTCAAGAAAAGAATTTAGGACACCAAATACTTCAACTCCAGTAATATACTCCCAGCTAGGGTGGCTGCGGCCGGACAAATTACGTGACTACCACACTATGTCTACTTCACCGATTCCTCGTCACGCAAGCACCCCAGTACTTTGTTTCAGAGATTAGACACCTGTCATGCCATCATAATCTAAACACAAGGTTACTCTTATTTGGTATCCGAACTGTGCCCACTCACAAAACAAAAACTTTTACAAACTCCTTCTCAGTTGCCGCTGTCCGCCTCTGGAACAAAGTGACCCTTACCTTGCGCAAAATTCAATCCCCTGCTGCTCTTAAGAAGAAGTTGAAGCATTTCCTACAATCATCCTCATAACGTTCTCCACAAAATTAATGCACAAGGCCAATCCTCTCCTCTGTCAAATAGCAAAGCTGGCGTCTCCTATCTTGCTCCTTTCTCTTCTTCCTCTTCATCTATGTCCATTAGCCACGCAATCTTCTTTTCCTTTGTATTTCTTTAACCATGTTTCATCATGTCTCTATTCTTCGCCTCCCTTCACCATCAGTCTCCCTCATACTCCCTACTGCTAGCACTCGTATCTAAAATCTGTCTCGTTCATAATGTCTAAGTATAACAGTACTTATTATCTACGAATATAAACTGTATATGTATGTATTTTTCCAAGTGTGCCTTTGTAATTGTTTATTTCACTTTTTGTACTAGATGTAGTTTAACATGCCTACTAAAGCATATGAACGTAAAATAAGTAGAATGCCTAGTCAGATGTAAGAGAGGGCTTGATGGCCCTAATATTGCCAGGTTAAATAAATCGATAAGTAAATAAATATTTCTTTGTAGAAATTGGAGCGAGAGAAGAACCTCCAGTAACGGATTTTCGTGTTGATACCTGTTACAATTAATACTGCGAGTCCAGGTATATCGTTAGAATCATCCATTTGTAGTGAAAATTTGCGTGATTGATACGAAAAGTAACTTCTTTGTTCAGTGGGAATCTCTGAGGTACTCTTCTACACTTTATTGGAAAGTGTAATCTTGGCAAATTTATTTTGGTGAGTTTTCATCGGACTTAGATTTTACCACCTACATAACAAAAGCTGAAGACTTTCTGGGATTGAGTGGACTTCAACTTGTTGAGCTATCCGATTGCTGACGAAGCGTGAAAGCTCAGGTACTTTTAACACAATTCTATTAGGTCACTTTCTTGTCTGTCTGGATGTTCGTCAAAAATTTTGCGGTTGATTTTAAAGTGACTTCCGATAAGCTAGAGACTTGAAATTATAAACTTAGCTCAGAACTGAATGGAAATGCAACAGCGTGTGGATGAGACTCGGGGTGACAATGTAGCAAACGCAGAACACCGCCTGTTCAGTTGAAATTCCTGCACGATGATTGTGCTTAGAAAACTGCATCACAGCCCCTAAAGGCGTAATGTGCGTAAATTACAGGCAGCATAAAAAATTTATTTTATGGGTGCACCTCTGTAACAACTGAAGCAGATTCCACCAAAAGGAGCACACGTATCACTTCCAACCTGAAAAACAGTGATTGTGATGGTAACATCCTCCCCACCATTCCTACACTCAAGATGTAGGTGAGAAGAGGTCATGGAAGAGCACTAGCGATCCCGACAGTGCTTCGTAATAGCTAAAAATAAATGGGAATTGTATATACGTCATATTCTTCCCCTTCTCCTCTGTCCATCTCCTCCTGTTCCCTCTCACCCCCCCCCCAAAAAAAAAGAAAATCACTCTTCATCTCTTCCTCATTCGTGCATCTGTCCGTATCCTTCTGTCCCCTCTATTTTCCCCTCTCCCCCTCCGTCCATCTCTCGCTTTCATTGATCCATGTTTAATGTTACTGCAAACGAATCTTTCGATTGGGAAATGAAGTCACTTGAAGTGAATTGGTAAATCGGTTGAGATGTTTAGTATAAGGAGTACGTTGGAGACCTCTCCAGCTGCTGGAGTGCTGGATCGGTGAGCATAGCAGCTTCAATAACAATATTTCTCCTAGTTTTAATTTGTGAACGAGTGATATTGCAAAATTTCGCATGATTCACATTCCACAATACGCGGTGTTGAAAAAGTCTCTCCGCAGTGCCGCGGGTGCCGTATGCCGCACTGAATATGCCGAAATGAAACGTAGTGAAATACAAGTTATTAATTCATTGAATACTCATTTTTACTTACAAATGTTCATATTAAATGTTGAAAGCGTCCCCCCTGTTGTTGAATACACCATCGATGGATTTTGAACGGTATTTATAGACAGCTGCTTTTGCTCTACCGCAGAAGAAAAAGTCAGGTGGTGTTAGGTCAGACGATCGTGGAGGCCAAAGTCCCTGTGAAATTATGCAATCACAAAAAACATCAGCAAGCAGTGACATTGAAACGTGACCTGTATGCGCGGATGCATCGTCTTGTTGAAAATAACCGTTCAGTATTTCACTGAACACAAGTTCTCCTATGAATGGGTGCAGAATATCACTGCAGTATCGTTGTGCGTTTATCGTTTCTTTGAAAAATATGGGAACCACCATCCGATGTCTATAAATTGCAACTCAAAGTCCTATTTTCACAGAATGGAGTGGTTCCTCATGAATACACAATGGATTTCCAGTACTCCACATACGAGAATTTTTTCATGTACCCCGATAAATGAAACCACGCCTCATCAGTGAAAAAGTTTCATTAAGAATATCCCTTCCATTTTGTTGAACGAAATTTTTGAACCATTGACTATAATGCAGTCTCTTGCCATGATCAGTATTTTTCAGTTCTTGCACGACTGTCACTCTGGGGAAAGTTCTAATTTTTTCCCTACAGCTGTATGGGCCGTTTCGACACTAACATCGATTTCCTGGACGAGTTTTCTTACTGACTTGTCCGGACTCCTGGACATTTTTTCGGAAATATCGAGTAGTTTATCCTCAGACAAAACGCTAGGACGACCACTTCTGGGTGCATCTATCACTGAACCCGTACTTCGAAATTTGTCAATCAAATCTCGCACAGTATCGCGATGTGGGAGCGTTGTCTCCGGGAAAACTGAGTTACGTGTTTGAAGAACTGAAACTGTGTATTTACCGCCAGCTTTGAACACTTGTTCGACTAAAAACACTCGTTCTTCAATGGTTAGCATTTTAACAGTGACAAAAACGAAACAAACGAACAAAGGAACTAAACTTAAATGTTCACGTCAACACATAACGACACACACCAACGATACTACTGATGCTGGCTGGGATAAACGAAATAGTGGAATGTTGGGAGAGTCCACTTGAAGGGAAGTAAACCAGGCGGGCGAACAATCACACGGCACGCGCGGCTAACAATCATAAGGCACTGCGGAGAGACTTTTTGAACACCCCGTAGTATTCAAATCGTAAGTTAATAAGCTATAAATACAGCTTTATTCAGTTCTCTGAATGTTATGAAGAAAACAAAACAGTACACTTGTGTATACAGTTTGTATTTCAAATTATATATAAGTCGAAAGAATATACCTGGAAGAAACACTTTGAGTAATGATTTACATGCCTTTGATATCTTAGTTAAAACTGACTGCTAGAAATTAAACAAAGCCACACATTATCACGGCATAGCATTTTCTTTCTGCAGCGTGTTTTAACACAAAATTTGTAGATTGTTGTTTAAAAAACATCATGCTGTTTACATTACAGAAGGGCTTGGAACTGTGTAAGTCCTACGTCAATAAGGAGCATACATCAGCGGTTCTGCGCCTCACGCATGTGACCCAATATGTACTGTTGTCCATTCCAATCGTTTCGTGGACACAAGCAATAAGGTCCTCTGCGATTTAAAGGTGTGCCGTACACCATACGCTTCATACTACCAAAAAGAAAGACAAGAGTTCTCAGGGCTGGCAACTGTGCTGGCTATGAGCGCCCTTTTCAGTCCATCGATTGGGATGTGCAACATAGAGGCGATTCTGCACATCGACATCAAAGTGTTCTTTAGCTCCGTCGTGCTGCTGTCGTGTCTCCATGAGAACTGTTAGTGGAGCTGCATCCAACAGGGTAGATAAAACATCTCTAATAAACATAAGGTAGATCGGACATGTTAATTTGTTTCGCAGTAGATATGACCCCATGTTGGTCAGCAGTTATCCTCGTCCAAATGTTAATATCGACCCTTTGTTGGTGATTTTGAGTCACTTGCGCATGCGGATTTTCGTCTGTCCAAACACACATGTTGTGCAAATTTAATATCCCGTCTCTATCAAAAAAATTTGTTCACCCGTGAACAGCACAAAGCTCGGAAATTGTCGATGGAGTACGCGTTGTTGTAAGTACCACCGCGCAAATTGTGACCTGTCGTGGATAGTCCTCCTCTCGCAGTGCCTGGACTTTCTGCAGATGGTATGGATGGAGCATGTTCGTGGACAACACACCACACGTTAGTCTTACGCATGTGCAGTGCCTGTGCCACCTGCCTAGTGCTGGTGGCTGGGTGCTCTTCGAACACTGTCAGCACGTCCTCCTTCAACTGTAGTGTGAGCCTAGCGCGGACGACCCACATCACGTTTCGGCACCTTCCTAACAACAGACTGCGGATAGTATTCGCAATAACCAAGCACAAAGTGCTGCTGCTTTACTGTACGTTGAACACACCTCAGGCAGAAAATACCTACATGCATCTTTCTGGCTTCTCTGAGGTGCCTCTCAATGGCTGAGAACGTGGAAAGATGTGTGATACATCTGTTTGGAAAACCTTCAGCATACAATCTTGCAGCAGCTCTGCTTTGCCGATTGCAAGCACCATGCCATTCATTTCGGCAACTGTGTACTGGTATGTGTCGCACTGCTGCCAACAACCACACAAGATCAGCAATAGGATGCTACAGGGGCTGTGTGGAGAAATGTAGCGCATGTGCAGGATTATTATTAGGCTCAGGTCGTCCATTTACAATACTCAAATGAGTTAAAGAGTTGCATACCTTCAGTATTCAAGGCCGAAACGAGTTGCAACAAACTGCCTTAATCATTGCTTGCCCCTGGTAGCTGAGTGGTCAGCGGGACGGAACGTCATGCCTAATGGCCCGGGTTCGATTCCCGGCTGGGTCGGAGATTTTCTCCGCTTAAGGACTGGGTGTTGTGTTGTTCATATCATCATCATTTCATCCACATCGCCACGGTGGCGGCCGAGCGGTTCTAGGCGCTTCAGTCCGGAACCGCGCGTCTGCTACGGTCGCAGGTTCGAATCCTTGCTCGGGCATGGATGTGTGTGATGTCCTTAGGTTGGTTAGGTTTAAGTAGTTCTAAGTTCTAGGGGACTGATGACCTCAGATGTTACGTCCCATAGTGCTCAGTGCCATTTGATCCCATCGACGGCCGGCCGCGGTGGTCTAGCGGTTCTAGGCGCTCAGTCCGGAACCGCGCGACTGCTCCGGTCGCAGGTTCGAATCCTGCCTCGGGCATAGATGTGTGTGATGTCCTTAGGTTAGTTAGGTTTAAGTAGTTCTAAGTTCTAGGGAACTGATGACCACAGATGTTAAGTCCCATAGTGCTCAGAGCCATTTTGAACCCATCGACACGCATGTCGCGAACTCGAAAGATTTGCACCAGGCGAACGGTCAACCCGCCAGGAGGCCCTAGCCATACGGCATTTCCATTTGCCATAATCATTCGTTTTCAGACTTAGATGTTCTCCATATCCAAAGCCGTGCTTTTCTGGATGTGGGTTCCTTTTTGAAAACTGATCAGTTTGCCTTCTCACGCAGCATACTACATGCTGTCGGTTTTTTGGGGACACTTTGTATATTTATATATTTCATATATCTGACAATATGTAGCCTATCTCTGTCCGAAAGTTTATTAGAATATCGTGTAAAAATAGGAAATAAACCGATCACGAGCTATCAAGATTTTTACTAACAACTGTATTACATAGATATTTATGTACAATCTCTCTATCTCATATATATATATATATATATATATATATATATATATATATATCCTTTATTAGAACTTCATGTAAAAATGTGAAGTAAATCGGTTAAGAACCTTTTGCTAACAATGTTTCCCCTTTATGTACTATATATACATTTATACGCTTTTATATATTATATATACAGGGTCTTCAAAATGTGTACTTTGAGATGGTACTACTCATCGAAACGAGAAAAGTAAGTCCAATAAATATGGGTCCAGAAATGCATGCTTTCTGCAATAATGACGTGTTTGCAGGAGGTGTTCAACGTGGCGTCCATTCATGACACTACACCCCCCTTGCCCTCTGGCATAAGGAATGACGCACCCTTTGAAGTATACCTGGTTATTGTTGTACCGGCTGGCACGCTTTGAAGACGAAACCCTGTAGTGTCTGCACTTCGTTAATTGGTGTGGTGTAGACCAATTCCTTCAACTGTCCTCATAACCAACAGTCAAGGGGACTGAGGTCTGATGGGTGAACGAACAGGCCAAGCTGTAGAGCTATGAAAATACTTTCAAGGTTCATAATAATAAACTGTGGGATGCATGCAGTATATGATTGATGCATGAATAGTTCACCTGCTAACTACCAGCTGTTCAAAAGAGAGGCTACAACATATGTCAGCATTGTACATAAGATCTACTGTCTCATAACTGAAACGAGCTAATAAACAAAACAAGTTCTCACATGAAACGTCTAAGCTGTATCGTAATTTCGGCAGCACACATACGGTACCATTGCTAAATAAGACCTTATATACAATTTCTGACCTAAAAGCAAATACTCAATCAAAATTTATACTAGTCCATTCACTTGCACTGTATATTTTCTCACAAGCAGCCAGCATAAGCGTAAAATTAACGGCGAACTATGAAAGAAGCGCAACTTGAACCAGTTGAAGAAGAGTTTAAGGATGCTGAATCTTTACGTTATATAATTCGCTCAATGCTATACAATGCATCATTATACAATAATCTGATGATTCTGAAATGCAACTGCAACCTCCATCTCGCTGAATTTTTCAGCATATCGGAAGTAATCACAGTTTTCTCTAAAAACTCCAGAACCATCATTTACAATGGATCTCATATGTTTCGGAACTGCTCAGATTCTTAGCAAGGGAAAATTAGAGTATATTGACAAAACTATGTACTGACTTGGCAGAAAATCCTAAGAAATTTTGGTCTAATGTCAAAGCGGTAGGTGGATCAAAACAAAATGTCCAGACACTCTGTGACCAAAATGGTACTGAAACAGAGGATGACAGACTAAAGGCCGAAATACTAAATGTCTTTTTCCAAAGCTGTTTCACAGAGGAAGACTGCACTGTAGTTCCTTCTCTAGATTTTCGCACAGATGACAAAATGGTAGATATCGAAATAGACGACAGTGGCATACAGAAACAATTAAAATCGCTCCAAAGAGGAAAGGCCACTGGACCTGATGGGATACCAGTTCGATTTTACACAGAGTACTCGAAGGAACTTGCCCCCCTTCTTGCAGCGGTGTACCGTAGAGCGTAGCGTTCCAAAGGATTGGAAAAGGGCACAGGTCATCCCCGTTTTCAAGAGGGGACGTTGAACAGATGTGCAGAACCTATATCTCTAATGTCGATCAGTTGTAGAATTTTGGAACACGTATTATGTTCGAGTATAATGACTTTTCTGGAGACTAGAAATCTACTCTGTCGGAATCAGCATGGGTTTCGAAAAAGACGGTCGTGTGAAACCCAGCTCGCGCTATTCGTCCACGAGACTCAGAGGGCCATAGACACGGGTTCCCAGGTAGATGCCGTGTTTCTTGACTTCCGCAAGGCGTTCGATACAGTTCCCCACAGTCGTTTAATGAACAAAGTAAGAGCATATGGACTAACAGACCAATTTTGTGATTGGATTGAGGAGTTCCTAGATAACAGATCGCAGCATGTCATTCTCAATGGAGAGAAGTCTTCCAAAGTAAGAGTGATTTCAGGTGTGCCGCAAGGGAGTGTCGTAGGACCGTTGCTATTCACAATATACATAAATGACCTGGTGGATGACATCGGAAGTTCACTGAGGCTTTTTTCAGATGATGCTGTGGTGTATCGAGAGGTTGTAACAATGGAAAATTGTACTGAAATGCAGGAGGATCTGCAGCGAATTGACGCATGGTGCAGGGAATGGCAATTGAATCTCAATGTAGACAAGTGTAATGTGCTGAGAATACATAGAAAGATAGATCCCTTATCATTTAGCTACAAAATAGCAGGTCAGCAAATGGAAGCAGTTAATTCCATAAATTATCTGGGAATACGCATTAGGAGTGATTTAAAATGGCATGATCATATAAAGTTGATCGTCAGTAAAGCAGATGCCAGACTGAGATTCATTGGAAGAATCCTAAGGAAATGCAATCCGAAAACAAAGGAAGTAGGTTACAGTATGCTTGCTCGCCCACTGCTTGAATACTGCTCAGCAGTGTGGGATCCGTACCAGATAGGGCTGATAGAAGAGATAGAGAAGATCCAACGGAGAGCAACGCGCTTCGTTACAGGATCATTTAGTAATCGCCAAAGCGTTACGGAGATGATAGATAAACTCCAGTGGAAGACTCTGCAGGAGGGAGGCTCAGTAGCTCGGTACGGGCTTTTGTTAAAGTTTCGAGAACATACCTTCTCCGAAGAGTCAAGCAGTATATTGCTCCCTCCTACGTATATCTCGCGAAGAGACCATGAGGATAAAATCATAGAGATTAGAGCCTATACAGAAGCATACCGACAATCCTTCTTTCCGCGAACAATACGAGACTGGAATAGAAGGGAGAACCGATAGAGGTACTGAAGGTACCCTCCGCCACACACCGTCAGGTGGGTTGCGGAGTATGGATGTAGATTTAGATGTAGAACTACAAGAGCACTGGGCTATCCACTGAAGAGTCAAAACATAATGACGAGCTACTTAATAACTCGTTTCCCCGCCTTTCGAACGAAATACATCACTGATTCTGCGTATCAGCGATCCGACAGTTTGTTGGTAGGTTCGTGGAGGTATGTGGGTGGCATTAGATGTCCATCTGCGAACGCGGTGATGGCGCACTATAGCGCCCCACATGGGTTCCATAGGATCTACATGAGGCGAATCTGGTCGCCGAGACACCAACGTGAGTTCACTATAATACTCCTCAAACCACTGTAGCACGGTTCTGGCTCCGAGACACGAACAATTATACTGCTGAAATATGGCATCGCTGTCGGAGAAGACATCAAGAATGAAGGGATGCAGGTGGCTCGCAGCTGTCAACGTGTGTTCGATTGCTACCACAACTCCCACGCAAACGCAGGAGAATATCTCCCATGGTGTAATACTGCTCCCACGTCTTTGACGCGTTACACGTTTCGAGCCACCATTCACCTCGATGACGACGTTTTTGGAGATGACCAGCTACCTAGTGTGACAAAAACGTGATACACTCGAAGGCGAGACACATTTATATTGATCGACGGTCGAATCCCGTGCCCACTGCAATCGTAATTGACGACGTAGTTGGGTCAATTTATGAACACATAGTGATGGTCTGCTGCGGAACCCCATGTTCAAGAATGCACGATTAGCGGTGTCCTCCGAAACATTTGCCCATGCACCAGCATTATGCTTTTTTGTCAGACATGCCTCAGATCACCATCTATTCCACTTTAAGGATCAGACAACCGTCCGAACACCACGTTCTGTGAAGAGTCCTGGACGTCCAATCAGTTACGATCTAGTGGTAGTTTCACTGTTCTACACTACTGGCCATTAAAATTGCTACACCACGAAGATGACGTGCTACAGACGCGAAATTTAACCGACAGGAAGATGATGCTGTCATATGCAAATGATTAGCTTTTCAGAGCATTCACACAAGGTTGGCGCCAGTGGCGACACCTACAACGTGCTGACTTGAACGTTTCCAACCGATTTATCATACAAAAACAGCAGTTGATCGGCGTTGCTTGGTGAAACGTTGTTGTCCGCTGCTCGTGATCGTAGCGTTCTCGCTTCCCGCGCCCGGGTTCCCGTGTTCGATTCCCGGCGGGGTCAGGGATTTTCTCTGCCGCGTGATGACTGGGTGTTGTGTGATGTCCTTAGGTTAGTTAGGTTTAAGTAGTTCTAAGTTCTAGGGGACTGATGACCATAGCTGTTAAGTCCCATAGTGCTCAGAGCCATTTGAACCATTTTGAAACGTTGTTGTGATGCCTCGTGTAAGGAGGAGAAAAGCGTACCATCACGTTGTCGACTTTGATAAAGGTCGGATGTAGCCTATCGCGATTGCGGTTTATCGTATCGCGACATTGCTGCTCGCGTTGGTCGAGATCCAATGACTGTTAGCAGAATATGGAATCGGTGGATTCAGGAGGGTAATACGGAACGCCGTGCTGGATAGCAAAGGCCTCGTATCACTAGCAGTCGAGATGACAGGCATCTTATCCGCATGGCTGTAACGGATCGTGCAGCCACGTCTTGATCCCTGAGTCAACAGATGGGGACAACAACCATGTGCACGAACAGTCCGACGACGTATGCAGCAGCATGGACTATCATTCGGGGACCATGGCTGCGGTTACCCTTGACGCTGCATCACAGACAGGAGCGGCTGCGATGGTATACTCAACGACGAACCTGGGTGCACGAATGGCAAAACATCATTTTTTCGGACGAATCCATTGTGATACTGGCATATCACCCAGCGCGATGGTATGAGCTGCCATTGGTAACACGTCTCGGTCACCTCTTGTTCGCATTGACGGCACTTTGAACAGTGGACATTACATTTCAGATGTGGTACGACCCGTGGCTCTACCCTTCATTCGATCCCTGCGAAACCCTACATTTCAGCAGGATAATGCACGACCGCATGTTGCAGGTCCTGTACGGGCCTTTCTGGATACAGAAAATGTTCGATTGCTGCCGTGGCCAGCACATTCTCCAGATCTCTCACCAATTGAAAACGTCTGGTCAATGGTGGCCGAGCAACTGGCTCGTCACAATACGCCAGTCACTACTCTTGATGAATTGTGGAATCGTATTGAAGCTGCATGGGCAGCTGTACCTGTACACGCCATCCAAGCTCTAGTTGACTCAATGCCCAGGCGTATCAAGGCCGTTATTACGGCCAGAGGTGGTTGTTCTGGGTACTGATATCTCAGGATCTATGAACCGAAACTGCGTGAAAACGTAATCTCATGTCATTTCTAGTATAATACATTTGTCGAATGAATACCCGTTTATCATCTGCATTTGTTCCTGGTGTAGCAATTTTAATGGCCAGTAGTGTACCTCTTTCTGTAGATACTCACGACAGTAGCACGTGAACACTCGACCTGCTCCTCCGTTTTCGAGATACTTACTCGCATGCTCTGCGAGGTGGTAATCTGCCATTCGCCACCGTCGTTTATCTCAATGGATTTCCCGATTTGAAGATGGCATCTTTGCTTGGGTGACGCCCATCCGTGACTGCTCCGTTTACATAATTTTGCTACCGCGTCACGTGCCCGCAACGGCACCAGGTCAGACGGCATTCAACGTCGCTGTGGGCAGCGATGATAATGTTTTGGATTATCAGTGTGTCTCAATTCCGATGATTGCACGCCAATATGCAGCTCTCCCAGAATTCTCTGACTGGCTGCAGCAGTGTTGTCAACCAGTGTCATAACTTTTTTGAGACTTAACGTTAATGTCCCTCCTTAGCCAAAATTCAACTCCAAATTTAATTTGATCTTTTGGCAGACATTGCATTTTTGAAAAGTAAATGAACTAAAATAATTAAGGACAGAAGATTTTGTTTCTATAAAGAGCAGTAGAATGAAAACTAGACAGCCGCGCAGAGTGGCTGCGCCATGCCACGAATCGGGTGGCCACTCCCGCCGGAGGTTAGAGTCCTCCCTCGGGCATGAGTGTGAGTGTTGTCTTTAGCGTAAGTTAGTTTAAGTAGTGTGTAAGTCTAGGGACCGATGACTTCAGCAGTTTGGTCCCATAGGAATTCACACACATTCGAACATTTGAAAACTAGACAGATGGAGAAAAGGTAAATAGATTATTGGTCATATCAAAAGTAATCGACATATCTGTTAATACATTTATCCCACTGAGAGACGAAACGGTGACTGCCCTTATGGAAAAATGTTTGCGTTGCAGTTGCCTACGGAACCATGACTGTACCCATGCATGCACACCCGAATCAAATCGATGAGAAAGACGAATGTATTTCTTAAGGGTTCCAAATGTATATAGATCACATGGGGAGAGATCAGGACTACGTAGAGGATGCGTAGAACCTTCCCGGCGAAACGCCTGAACGGTAAACAGCCGTAACAACTTTTGGTTCCGCTTTCATATTGCCAAGGTTGTTTCGTATACGCTGAAGTAGTTTCGCTGGGAACCCATTTCATATCCTCTACACAGTCCCGAATTTTAGAGCACTGAAGAAAGACATACGTGAGCGTCAATTCGCTTCGGAAGAAGAGAGGTGGGTCTGGGTAAACCATAGTTCCGTTGGCAACCGCGAACTTCTTTCCATGAACACATTGACCGACTTGTCTCGTAGTGGGATAAATATATTTGACTGCCAGTTACAGAATACCTAAACTACAACGCCGGAAAAAAAGGATTACTACACCTGGAAATACATCGTCGATTTCGATCCGATGACAGGATATAACACATGGGGATAGTAGATGCCTTGAGAATGGTTTCAGCGTCATCCGCCGAGAGATATCGCAGTGGCATAGATACCTGGCCGCCATCTGCGTCCATCCTTTAATAGGCTCTTTGTGGTACAAACGTGTGAAGAAGGTAGGCACCCATGCCACAGAGACGCTCTCGTGCTTCCTACAGCCAAATGAGTGAGTTTGAAAGGGATCAAACTTTGGTCTTCTGACTGGTGGGATGGCCCTTTAGGGGATTTGCCACCCAAGTTGGACGTGCTGCGTCAGTTGCGCAACGATGCTGGTATTAGTGGTAACGTGAACATTTCATAGCTGTAGATGAGGCACTGGTTGTTCGCACAGCACAGATGCTCGCCGGGATGGTCGTGTTGTAGGGGTTGCAGTGGCAGCTGGTACAGCTATCACAGTACAGATAAGGGAGCTTGTGAGCCCACATGCGTCAACACGAACCTCTGAAAAACGATTAGTAGCAGAGGTACGCACACCTCTAGCCCGTCTTACTCTCACGCCACAACACTGACGCGCACAGCTCAGCTTGTGCCGTCAGACGGTCACTTGGAAGATGGAATGGCGCGTCGTGGTCTTCAGCGTTGAAAGCAGATTCTGCCCGCGGGCAATCGATGTTCGTTTCCGGGTACAACGTAGACCTGGTGTGCGCTGTCTCGTAGAGTGCAGTCGTCCAAGACACAGTGGCCCCATCCCAGGCCCTATGGTCTGGGGTGCGATATGCTTCAACTCCCGTTCACCGTTGGTGTTTCTGGAGCGGTCGCTAACCTGCGCTCGGTACATGCAGAACGTTGTTAGACCAGTTCTTGGAAGCTGATGTGTTGTTGCAGCACGATAATGCTCTGCCACACACTGTCCGTGAAACTCCGTGTTCTGCAAGACATGCAGCAACTGCCCTAGCCAGCACAATCTCCGGACTTGTATCCAATCGAGCAAATGTGGGATACGAAGGGACGAGAAGTGACTCGCGCGAGTTCGTCGACCAGCAACACAGAAGTATGTGAACAGGTGGAGCAGTCTTGGCACAACGTAGCCCAGGAGAGTACCAGCCATCTACATGACCAACTGGAAGCCAGAGTTAGCGCCTGGATTGTTGCCCTTGGAGGCTACACCACAACTAATGTGGATGTTTCAGAATGAGTCGACACCTTGTACCTCAGAACCGCTTGTGCTGCTGATCTGTAACTGTCATCATTCCATGTACTCCGTATGCACTGTTGCAACAATAAATGTTGAGTGAACTGGAAGCTTCTTTAAAGGGTGTACTATTTTTTTTCCTCCATTGTAGGTACTTAACAACACGCATTTTACGCCACGTATTTGACTCACTTCACAATTACACAAATTTTGCAGAACCATTCATCATTAATTACTAACAAATTCCAAGATTCAGATATAGTATACATGCCGCATTCACCCTATGACTCAGTTTGTCAGCGTAACAAATGAAAGTAATGTCAAGCAACTGAAATAATAATCTTTGAAATTAAAAATGTTACATAACGTATAGTTTTATGAACAAAACACTGTTTAATTGGCAAAGTGTTTAGTTTAAATCTGTCCCTGAAGAATTCACAAATCTATATTAATGTGTCAGAAGTTTGATGAAAAATTATAAAATATAACTTTTAGGTATTTTTGAAGATTTGAGAAAATATTTCAATTACAGAAATGAAAAACGTACAGCACTTAGCTATTGTTATTGTGAAGGCTAACATAAAAGTTCAAGGCGGCTGGTGTACGGGAAATAGCACTATATTCGCATCTTGGCGTGTGTTTTGTACTATATGCAAATCGTATGCGCACGTGACTGAGTCATCAGATTGCGAAGACAGGGGCGACAGATGGAAAATTCACAACGCGGTAACGCGTTCTTCTCGACGCAGGGCCACCAAGAGGAGAAAGAAGAATCTCACTGCTTCCTCATGGGCTGCACTTATCGTTACGTCACCTGTGGACTGTATGAAATTTATCACAAGACTGATGATGAACAAAAAAAGAGAGATAACAGAACGGTGGTTCTCAGAATGGTGAGTGTGCGCTTCGCAGACTTGCTGGCCAGATGCTGGTAGGAGTCGTGACGTCACAGGGTTGCGCCAGCGGGTCGCCCCTGTTAGGGCGCGTGTATTATTCAGAGGGTGCGCCTGCTAGCGTAGCGCAGGGCGCCTTCCTGCTTTATTCAGGGCCTTTCTTCGCTGTGATCTCCGGTCACAGGGCAGGAACAACAAGTGCGAAGCGCTAGCATCGACCTTCCCCCCACGGCGACTGCCCTAAGTCCTTTACAGCTACAGGCGGACGGGTTTTCTTGCTCCAGTGGCTTTGTCGGATGCTCTCCACTGAGAACACCGCTTGAAAAAATTGCAACACCGTATAGGAAAGACGTGAAAGAAGTGAACTTTGTACCACAAATTAGGTACGAGGCGAACCACGACGGAACATTACTAAGTCCACACGACACGTTTCGGCCTTTGTATTACGTCATTATCAAGTGCATACAAATAGATTAAGGAAAGGCAAACCTACGTTTCTAGCATTTGTAGACTTAGAGAAAGCTTAAAGCTTTCGACAATGTTGACTGGAATACTCTTTCAAATTCTGAAGGTGGCGGGGTAAAATACAGGGAGCGAAAGGCTATTTACAATTTGTACAGAAACCAGATGGCAATTACAAGAGCCAAGGGGCAGGAAAGGGAAGCAGTGGTTGGGAAGGGAGTGAGACCGGGTTGTAGCCTCCCCCCGATGTAATTCAATCTGTATATTGAGCAAGCAGTAAAGGGAACAAAAGAAAAAATTGGAGTAGGAATTAAAACCCATGAAGAAGAAATGAAAACTTTGAGGTACGCCGATGACACTGTAATTCTGTTAGAGGTAGCAAGTGATTTCGAAGAGCAGCTGAACGGAATGGACAGTGTCTTAGTGTCTTGAAAGGGGGATATAAGATGAACAACAAAAGGAAAATGAGGATAATGGAATGCAGTCGAATTAAATCGGGTGATGCTGAAGGAATTATATTAGGAAATGAGACACTTAAAGTAGTAAAGCAGTTTTGCTATTTGGGGAGCAAAATAACTGATGATGGTAGAAGTAAAGAGGATATAAAATGTAGACTAGCAATGGCAAGGAAAGCGTTTCTGAAGAAGAGAAATTTTTTAACATCAAGTATAGATTCAAGTGTCAGGAAGGCGTTTCTGAAAGTATTTGTATGGAGTGTAGCCATGTATGGAAGTGAAACATGGACGATAAATAGTTTAAACAAAAAGAGAATAGAAGCTTTCGAAATGTGGTGCTACAGAAGGATGCTGAAGATTAGATGGGTAGATCACATAACTAATGAGGAGGTATTGAATAGAATTGGGGAGAAGAGAAGTTTGTGGCACAACTTGACTAGAAGAAGGGATCGGTTGGTAGGACATATTCTGAGGCATTAAGGGATCACCAATTTAGTATTGGAGGGCAGCGCAGAGGGTAAAAATCGTAGAGGGTGACCAAGAGATGAATACACTAAGCAGATTCAGAAGGATGTAGGTTGCAGTAGGTACTGGGAGATGAAGGAGCTTGCACAGGATAGAGTAGCATGGAGAGCTGCATCAAACCAGTCTCTGGACTGAAGACAACAACAACAACAACAACAACACATAATGTAATGGTAGTGAAGATTAATTTTGAGAGAGATGAGAGACAATGCTTATATATGTACATCACAATTGTTGAAGTAACGTACAACTTATATTATGGTGTAGAGAAGCAACATCAAACGATAACGGGAGAAGTGGTTGGGAAGAGAGTGAGACAGGGTTGTAGCCTCTCCCCGATGTTATTCAATCTGTATATTGAGCAAGCAGTAAAGGAAACAAAAGAAAAATTTGGAGTAGGAATTAAATTCCATGGAGAAGAAATTAAAACTTTGAGGTACACCGAATGACGTCATGGAAAAACAGGATGTCGTAATTATGAAAACTTTACAATCCGATACGTTACAACTGTTAACATGGTTTAGCTTAAGAAAGGGTAATATTCTGACATGTTTCAGAATTACAACTGCATGCTTTTCAAATAAAATGCTGAAAGGTATTATTTAAAATTAACAAAAGTGTGAAATAGTTACATTGAACGAGGCGTACAAGTCGACCTTTATTTTACTCTTTTATTAATTCCAAATAATTGTTTTCGTAGTCTTCTATGAGTAACATGCAACTATAATTCAGAAACACGTTAGAATATAACTCTTTTTATGCTAAATCATATTAATAACAAGTTTGTTTGTGTGGCCATCCTCCGCAGCAAGCATATAAATTCTTGTTTTGCAAATCAAACTGCCTTTTCCTGCTGCTAGTTATTTTATTTATCCCATACGCGTTTCGCCTTCTCCTGCTCTAAGGCATCATCAGTGGGATCTATAGTGATACAGTTTTGTTAGCTATGGGCTCTGTGTGTTCAGGAACAGATCATCCAAAGAGAGCGTTCATTTGTTGCAGCTATCATCTAACTGGTGAAGACAATTACTGTTATAAGATAAGCGACAATATTATGTTCTATTTGTGGGTGAATGTACACGAAACATGTTTGTGTATTCATGTGGTTCGTTTGCTTGAAATGTACCGCTCTAAGGTGGCGCGACTGTGAAGGTACAGTATCAGAAACTTATTCCTATCGTGACCTTCACAACATGTATTTACCGTTATTAGTGCAACATTATCCGACCCCGGTAGCTGAGTGGTCAGCGCAACGGAATGTCAATCCTAAAGGCCCAGGTTCGGTTCCCGGCTGGGCTGGAGATTTTCTCCCCTCAGGGACTGAGTGTTGTGTTGCCCTAATCATTATCATTTCATACCCATCGACGCGCAAGTCGCCGAAGTGGCGTCCAGTCGAAAGACTTGCACCCGGTGAACGGTCTACCGGATGGGAGGCCCTAGTCACACGACACTTACAGTGCACATTATATTTAAAAACGATGTCATGAATTGTTCTTTGTCCTAAGGTATTACATAACTATTTTCTATTACGTTATGGAAAGTGGGGCATAGACGAGTTGTATTTAGCTGTAACAGTATATATGGAAATTCAGGCTTTCTCGGCGAATCTCCATGATAAAATCTTCTCGGATTGACAGCCAAGTCAGACTCTGGCAACGTTTAAGCAAGTTTCTTATTTGCCATCTTCAGGCGAAGTGTAACTAAACGGAACCATGGATTAAACGAACATGCACGAAAATAAAATGTACCAACAATTGCGAGGCATATCATGCTAAAAAATAAACAAAAATGAAAAATATAAAAATTTTTGGCCTGAGTTATGTGTTTTCCAACGAAACTGAATTTGAAGAAATGTTCGTTAGAAAGAAGTCGGAAACAAGTAAGCTTCCATTCGACATCGCAAAAATAAACGGCTTATCCCACAATTTCAACGAAGAAGAAGCCGCAGCATGCAAAAAGTGGTGTGCTGAAGGTGTCTATTCAAGAAACAGTGTCGAGTATAAAGCTCCAAACAAAACTTCCAAGGACTAGCCAAAAGGCATGTGAGCAGAAGAGCAGGCGATGCTCAAAGAAAAAAAAAGCTAACCGAAGTAAAGGAGAAGAAATCTAGAACTACAACTACAGTTGTCAGAAGGAAGTGTTTTGGGGATTCTGCGAGGAAGCCACGAAAGAAATTAATTCCTAAAAGGTGGAATGGTACAGTGAATTGTGCGAGGAAAATGAAATGGAAGAAACGATCAGCTGTATTAGATGCAAAATGCGAACTCACACCTTCAAACGGTGATATAAGACCTAAGGCATGGAGAATTTCCTATTTGCAAATTTGTGGTAAGTTCTTATGGGACCAAACTGCTGAGGTCATCGGCCCCTAAGCTTACACACTACTTAATCTAACTTACGCTAAGGACAACACACACACCCTTGCACGAGGGACGACTCGAAACTCCGACGGGGGAAGCCGCTTGAACCGTGACAAGACGCATCATACCTCGCGGCGAGCATTTCCTAGAACTTAGACTAGTACATATATTTACGCTCAGGGTTAGAATTTACAAGGGCGGCACGATTTATGCGAACAGATTCTTAATTTATACCAGTTAAAGATGTTTGAAAATTAAGTATAGTGTGTTCATTTTCTCATAATATCTAGTCTTTAGATCAGATACTGTGATCAAAATCCTGCCTTTGAGGATCACTTCGTTTAAATAACTATGTAACTTAATAATATATAATTAAAAGTAGTATACAAAATTGTTAAGGCTTTCGTGGCCACTTGTTGACAAACTGCCTATTGGCTTCTGTCTCGGGTTCTTCGGCCGTCGTTCATCTAATGATTTTTCTGACGTTTCGCCAGCACGAGTGGCTGGCATTGTCAAAGCTTCACCCTCCATTGCCGGTGGTGAACTGGAGCCGAGCTCGCGGCCGCAGACTATATGTACCTGGCGCGCCAACGTCCGAGGGCTTCTCCGCGGTCATTTCCGGTGCGGTTCTCCTCTTGCTACCTGCGTCGGTCGTTCGTTGCAGTACGGGAAGCCAGGATCCGTTTACCTTACGGCTTTCCTCTTTCTTGTTGAAACTGTTCGCGTGTTTTTGTATTTCTACAGCTTCTCTGAACAAGCGCGTGTGATAGTGCTGCTCTACAGCCAGAACTTCCGTGTCGGCGAATTTTATTACGTGGTCGGTCTCATTCAGTGCGTGCTCTGCCACGGCCGATTTCTTCACCTGCCCCAACCTGCAATGTCGCTTATGCTCTTTGATCCTGGTGTTAATGGATCGTCCAGTCATTCCGACATAAACTTTTCCGCATGTGCATGGTATACGGTATATTCCGGACATTGCAAGTGGGTCTCTTTTCTCCTTCGCCGATCTAAGACACTCTTTGATCTTGTCGGTTTGAAAATCGTCTTTACGCTATGTTTGCACAATATACGGCCGATTCTGTCCGTCACTCTGGGAATGTGTGGCAGAAAGGCCGTACCCGACATTTCTTTTTCCGGTTCCTTACTTCGCCGAGTGTTTAGCTCTGTTACACTTCTAATGTAATTTGTGGAGTACCCATTGCTCCTCAGAACAGTTTCCAGGTGTTGCATTTCTCTTTTGAGGTGTTGCGGCTCACATATTCGTCCTGCTCTCGTTACGAGCGTACTAATCATGCCTCTTTTCTGGCTCGGGTAGTGGTTTGAAAGTTTGTGCAGGTATCGGTCCGTGTGTGTCGGTTTTCGATACGTCAGAAAAATCATTAGATGAACGTCGGCCGAAGAACCCGAGACAGAAGCAAATAGGCAGTTTGTCAACAAGTGGCCACGAAAGCCTTAACAATTTTGTATTACGCCTCTACGGGGAGGAGATTTGCAGATTGTACCGACGCCTAGACCAACGACGGAAGAAGAAAGCGCGACTGATGTCCTCTCTCGCCTTTCTGTCACGGTGCCGAGATGAATGTGCTACACCGAAGTTCTTGAGATGTAAGCGCCTATTCACCACCGCCCAAGCACATCGTATCTACGACAGAATGGAACGAGATTTTCTTCGTGAGGGAATACATACAACACGTAGAGACTTGGCAAGAATGGGTCAGGAACTTCTGGACATTTTCTATCAACTAAGTAGCAGAATGCATCGAGACGACTGGGACAAGATCGACAGCATCACTCACAGGAGCATGCAGAACGATTTCGAGCGCTGCACCGAGCGGCAGTAGAAAAAGTTTGAAAGATGTCGGAAGCAGACCGACAAGGCGATTCCCGACATGTCACACGCAGTGGTCAACCTCACTGAACGACAATTGACCGAAGAGGAAGTGTGTGTTCTTCAAAAAGGAGGGAATTTCGCTATCATCCAGAGAACTATACCTATGGAGGACATCATTGCCAACACCGAAGCAGCCATTCGGACCCTTCCTTGTGAAAGGGCAGAGGAAATACGCACTGAAACAGCCAGAATACTGCGCCGAGCAAAACCACCAGCTTGCAACCTGAAGAAAGAAGAGATACAAAAGAATCTCAACGCCGACAAGAGTATATTGGTACTGCCTGCCGATAAGGGTAATGCGACCGTCGTAATGAAGACCGAAGATTATGAGCAAAAGATCCGAGAACTATTAGATCCGACGACGTACCGAAAACTAAGCGCAGATCCGACGCAGCGTATCACTCGGAATACGAATCGATTAATCAAGGCATCTTCTCTGCCGGCGGACATACAGAGAAACCTGCGCAACACAGCAGCCCTACCACCTCGGCTGTATGGATTACCCAAGATCCATAAGAACAACGTTCCACTGAGACCGATCGTTAGCGCTCCTGGCTCACCAACGTACAAACTGGCTAAACACTTGGCCTCTCTGCTCCAGCCACACGTGGGGAAAACCGACACATACATTAAAGACTCAGGGCATTTCATTGAGATGCTGAAGAAACTGAAACTTGCACCAAACGACATCCTGGTCAGCTTTGATGTTGTTTCGTTATTTACGAAAGTGCCACTCAGTGACGCTTTGGAGCACATCGGTTCCATGTTCCCGCAAGACATCAAAAAGCTCTTCCATGCATGTCTCACCGCGAGCTATAGGCAAATTGTAAAAGTAGTATCTCAAAACTAGTGAAATTTACACAGTCCCCTGTCGGTTTAATGATGACGCAGGTTAACATGACAAACCATCTGCTTTAACTGCGAAAAATCGCTATGCCATAGCCTATTACTATATACCTTGTTGTTCTTCTCATCCACAACAATTTTAGTCACAGCCTCGTAATGAAAGATAGACGGCAGAAATCGGTGACACATCTTATGTTCAAGCATGGTACATGTTGATCCGGTGCGAGGAAACATCATCGCTGCGGTACCGCTACAAACATGGAAACAGCGGCCGTTCTCACACCATTTTTTGCAACATACGACTACGGTTTCCACCGTAGAGATCACCCACTCAGGTCCATCCAGTCAGCATGCATCTCCAGCACTGCCAATCTGTCCTCCTACATTCAATTATTATGTGATACGCCACAATGATAACATGTAGACGAGATTTTTATCCAGCAATGACTACACAAACGACAATAATGATGGCTGTGGTAATGAATGTCGGAAGGAATATTCTGTGAATGTTCTTCGTTCTATTAATGACACGTGATAGCTTCACAGAAAAAAATTATAGTTTTTGCAGTGATGAGATTAAGCCACGAAATCTTTCTTATCATCTGAGGATGGCCGGCGACGGCCTAAATAGCTAATTTAGTTTTGAAAATGTTATGAATGTAACGGAAAACAAATGGAAAACGCTGTTCTCGTGATTGATCATTTTCTGTTCTAAAACATTTCGCAGACACAATGCTCGAGACGCACAGCGTCCACACAGTGTCACTGAACTGTACATGGGCAGGAGAGGGGGAAGAGGTTTTTACATCCGGCTTATTAGGACAATGAACAGGAGGTCGAACAGCAACTGAAGTGGCCAACGGAAAAGGTGCGGTACATGTTAATACACTACTGGCCTTTAAAATTGCTACACCACGAAGATGACGTGCTACAGACGCGAAATTTAAGCGACTGGAAGAAGATGCTGTGATATGCAAATGATTAGCTTTTCAGAGCATTCACACAAGGTTGGCGCCGGTGGCGACACCTACAACGTGCTGATATGAGGAAAGTTTCTAACCGATTTCTCATACACAAACAGCAGTTGACCGGCGTTGCCTGGTGAAACGATGTTGTGACGCCTCTTGTAACGAGGATAAATACGTACCATAACGTTTCCGACTTTGATAGAGGTCGGATTGTAGCCTATCGCGATTGCGGTTTATCATATCACGACATTGCTCCTCGCGTTGGTCGCGATCCAATGACTGTTAGCAAATTATGTAATCGGTGGGTTGAGGAGGATAATACGGAACGCCGTGCTGGACCCCAACGGCCTCGTATCACTAGCAGTCTAGATGACAGGCATCTTACCCGGATGGCTGTAACGGATCGTGCAGCCACGTCTCGATCCCTGAGTCAACAGATGGGGACGTTTGCAAGACAACAACCATCTGCACGAACTGTTCGACGACGTTTGCAGCAGCATGGACTATTAGCTCGGAGACCATGGCTGCGGTTACCCTTGACGCTGCATCACAGACAGGAGTGCCTTCGATGGTGTACTCAACGACGAACCCGGGTACACGAATGGCAAAACGTCATTTTTTCTGATGAATCCAGATTCTGTTTACAGCATCATGATGGTCGCATCCGTGTTTGGCGACATCGTGGTGAACGCATATTGGAAGCGTGTATTCGTCATCGCCATACTGGCGTATCACCCGGTGTGATGGTATGGGGTGCCATTAGTTACACGTCTCGGTCACCTCTTGTTCGCATTGACGGCACTTTGAACAGTGGACGTTACATTTGAGATGTGTTACGACCCGTGGCTCTACCCTTCATCCGATCCCTGCAAAACCCTACATTTCAGTAGGATAATGCACAACCGCATGTTGCAAGTCCTGTACGGGCCTTTGTGGATACCAAGAATGTCCGACTGCTGCCCTGGCCAGTACATTCCCCAGATTTTTAAACCGATTCCATAAAATATTCCTTGACTGGCTGCCGTCCTGTACAGTCCTTCCTCCTTCCAGAGGAGTTGTATCTCACGTTGTTTATAAAAGAGCGTCAGTCACTCCCTGGAAAGACGATTTGCCAGAGTAGGGGTCTTAATACTATGGGGGGGATCTGTTACAATATTTCATTTAGTGTATGTAAGTGGGAGGGGACATAGTTTATCAGATTTCATGAGTTAAGACAATAGTAAAATATTAAATGTGCTGATTTTGTGCAGAAATACAATAGCTTCTGTAATAATTGAAATCATCACTGTCCATGTAATCAAGTCTTAAAATAAACGAAGTTAAAATCATGCCAGAAAGCTTCACAAAAAGGGAAGAACTATTATGGTTTCTCTTAGGTTGAGGAGAGAAGATCTATTATTAATTTACTATTGCTGTAATTATATCAACCTGTTCACTATTATTGAACTTAAAACTAGAAAAATTGAAGAACAATAGCAGAACAGCACTTGTTTGATTGTCAATTGAATCAATAGAATTTGAGGATCGGTTACAACCTTAGTTTTTCCTGTAAAAAGGCAAAGTTAAAAAAAATCTTACGTGTCAACTGTTCTTAGAGTTTACGGTTATCAGATTATCAGGGACTGTCATATGGTATAAAATAAGCTTGTAAACAAAGTTTTAGGCATGGAGAAACGCAGAGACAAAAATCAAGATTAGATAATTAAAATGTGTGTCCACAGTGACAAACCAGTTAACAATATCCTCGTCCTGTTCATAAAACTTTACATAAAAGAAGGTAAAGAATGTAGTGAGTTTTAAATCAGTTTGTAAATCATGAAAAGAATTGAAGGTGGAATTTGATTCTGCGCGACAGAAGCGCACGCACTATTTGTAAATCAAATAGAAGGGAGGAGAGCACGTGGCCTGACCGGTGGGAAAGGAGAGATATGAATGTGCGACGTCGACAGACTTCAATGGCGCTTCTCTCCAGTAGGGTGATGGAGGGGAGTATTATCTGCGGCATAACGCACGTCTTGCGGTAGGGGAGAGAGCGAAGAGGTATCCGTAAGGGCGGAGGGAGGGGGCACTTTCAGCACTCGGCTAAGCGATATTGAAGAAAAGGGTATTTGAAGCAAAGCAGGAGGCGTGCACAGGTGTCACAGGAGGGGGAAGAACAGATAAGCGTATGTGACGCAGACAAACTTCAATGGCGCTTCTCTCTCACGTAGCAAGGATTTCCACGAAAATGCATATCGTAGCGGGAGCCCTTGCTAAAAGATATATCCCCGTTAACCAATCCTACTACAGAGACAGATAAGACGGTCAAATCTGTCGAGAACTGTTGACAAATTTCTGCTGGGCATAGGTAAGTGAAGTTATGTAAAGGGAGACTGAAGGGTAACAGTCAATTCGGCGGACATGAGAATCAGAAACCGCGTAATCGTTTCAACTTTTAGTGACAGCTTGAAAGAAAATAAGTGCTTCTATTATTCGATGTGAGGTCCGCCAGTTCTGCAAAACACCGTTTTTCTCAATACCCAAACATGTTTCGGCACCACTGTGCCATCATCAGTGGGTTTTCGTTTTTATTTATTCTGCAATGTGTACGTTTCTATTAAATGATTACAAAATTATCTCCGCATCGTGCTGAGGTGGAATGGAAGTACTTGCCACACGAAAACATAAGTAAAAACGAATAACGGTGCTAAACATCGCGAAAAACTTAATTACATTCTAGAAGATAGGTTAACTCCCAGCAAAAGACTTTCTCATCATCTTTTGGTTGCAGATGACAAGCTACCTGTAGTAATTAACACACAAGTGATCCGGAAAATTCATCCACACCAAATGAAAAGGTATTTACAAAAAGAAACTATTTGTTGTTTGAACTAAAAACGCATATAATTTTGTAATCGTTTAACAAAAATGTTCACATTGCATAATAAATAAAAACGAAAACCCACTGATGATGGCAAAGTGGTGCCGAAACATGTTTGGGTACTGAGAAAAACGGTGTTTTGCTTAACTGGCAGACAACAATTTTAGCTGCAAACACGGCCAATACAAGGAGCTGCAAATCAAAATGATGGATAAATGCTTCTAAACCGACAGTGGAATTTATTTGTCTGCCAAGCAATGGAACATAGTTTTAAAAGTTAGATGAAAATTTCAAGTATCATAATACGTATATGTATATTGAACAATGAAAGACAAACAGAATAAACACCACAAAGAAGTGTTCCACATTCCAGGTTTGACAACAAAAAGAAACATTCACTGACAAAGACTTGTAAAAACTGTTGTAGCAAAACTTTAGAAAGGTAAACTTAATACATTTTTTCGAAAGAAACACAAAACCCTTGACAGTAAAGGAGATCTACAAGTGAAATACAGAACAACAAAATTCTACAACAAAGCTGGATAATAGAAATAGCTTAATATCATAAAATGATAAATACCTATACATTAATTGGGAGAGGGTCCTTTAAACACCTCAAGATCTTAGAAAACCTAAACTTTCCACACAATACGAGCAGCCATACACCTGGACAACCCATCTCACAAAAAGATTAACTGTTACCTACAACTATTTAATATTTATACTCTGTATAATACTCTCAGTACATTCCACTCAAACATATGCAATAAATCACATGTAAATCAATTGACAATTAGACTTAATTTTTGACAGACCAGACGAAGAAGAGGGAGAGAATTGGTAGCATGTCTGGCTTGCCGCTAGGCGACAGCTGTGCCAGTCCACGTGTTTGCGTCATGCGGTCTCTGCTTATAGTAAGCGTTCACTGGGAATATAGGCCGCAATTTAGACAACTAAAAAAACATTAACTCAGATGGAAACTTGCTGCACGGTAAAGTGAATCACGGTTCTGCTGTGACCTCTTGGGTGACAGCATAAAATAGACCATTTAACATCACTTAAAACAACTGACAAAGAAACTCTTTCCTACACATAATTACCTTCAACTACATGAACCGCAGGGCCTTTTGCCTGCTCACCAATAACCTCATACGTCACTTTCTATCAAAAAAACGTAGCTATTCTCTGGTGGATAACAGACAGAAGTCGCAATATCCTCTGCTACAAAACAACGTCTTACATCACATCTTATCAACATTACTTCGCTGCCCTCTGGGGGGTTAACAGCCTGAAGTTACCATAGATCATCGCTTAACAGCTTACAAGGGTACAACAGATTAATTCTCTTTCATCACTAATTATGACTAATTGCTGTACATCACGCGATACATCGTAGCTTCGTGCAGTTATTTAACCAGTAAAAAACAGAGGGCATGGGCAGAAAAAGAATAAAAGTTCGGAGAAGACAATCTAGAGAGACGAGAAACAAGAGAAAGAGAAGGCAAAAAAATGTTGAGTCCTTTCGTCCGCAATCCGGCATGTCACACAGCATCCTACAGGTTCCAGCAACACAATCATTAATCGCATCATTATGACTGTCTGCGCTTGAGGCCTAAAGTCACTTAGTGTCAATAGTGAGCTATGAAAATTACCACGATCGCCAGAATCTAATGGTTTGCCACTTTTCTTACGAGGCCTAAACACTGATTCCGCGTCTGTGCCTGGCCTTGCAATAAAAGAACCCTCACCAAGGTAAAAAAATTTTAGTACGCCAGCGATTTCGGAAACCTTGCAGACGCGGTATGGTGGCACAGAGGCTACACATCTCTTTAAGCGCTCTCATCTGTGGAGCAAGAAGTAGGAACCTACTTTTATCAGAGGGCACAGACATAATACTTGTAGGAAAGAGAAAAGAAAACGAAGTTGATCATGACACGAAAACGAAATGAAAGAAAATGCCATGAACGGCTGGGAGACGCTGCGATTACCAGACACAGTGCGCCAGTTGCACATCCCTGGAAAAAAGTGAAAGCTCTCAAAAATATATCCTAAAAGAACTTTTTAACTACGTGATCACCAGACATGTGAAGTGCTTCTCTAGGAACAAAAATCGCAGTCAACATACCTTATAGTAATTAGACACACAACAATTTAAAGTTCAAATCGATCTAGGCAATTACACTTCCAAAAAACAGGCAAAAACCGCAAATATACTGACTTCATGGCATTTTCTTCCATTTCATTTTCGTGTCATGAACCATTCTATTTTCTTTCGTGTTTCCTATTAGCATCATTTTTATGCCCTCTGATAGAAGTAGGCTCCTACTCCTTGCTCCACAGACGTGATCGTCTTAAGGGCTCTGAAGCCCTCTGTGCCATCATACCGCGTCTGCAGGGTTCCCGAAATGGTTGGCGCACATCATCTTTTTACCTTGATGGGAGTTTGTTTTTATTGCAAGACCAGCCACAGACGCGAAGCCTACGTCTAGGCCTTGTAAGAAAAGTGACAAACCATTGGATTCTGACGATCCTGGCCATGTGCATAGTCTACTACAGGTAGTCGGCAACTTAGGCTCAAAGCGCGCACACGCAGTCATAATGACACGATAAGCACTTGTGTTATCGAAAGCGATTGGACGTTGTGCGTCATATCAGATTGCAAAACGAAAGTACGTAACTTTTACTGCCTTCTCTTTCTCGTCTCTCTTCATTCTCTTTCCGACCTTTTATTCTTTTTCTGTCCATACCTCCTATTTTTCGTAAATGATAGTTGCTTGATTGGTTAACTCAATTGATGTGATGTACCGCAGTAAGAGTTATAATTATGAAAGCGAATTGATCTGTTGTATCCCTATAAGCTGTTAAGTGAGGGTAGAAGGTGACTTAGCGCTGTTAACCCCCAAAGGGCAGCGAAGTTTTGTTGATATGAAGGGATGTATGAGGCTGTTTTATTGAGGTTATTGGTGAGCAGGCAAAGGGCCCTACCGTTCATGTAGTTGAAGGTAATTACTTGTAGGAAAGAGTTCCTTTTCGGTTGTTTTAAGTGATATTAAATGGTCTATATTTGCTGTCACCCAAGAGGCCAGAGCAGAACAGTGATTCACTTTACCGTGCAGCGACTTTCGAGCTGAGATAATGTTTTTTTTAGTCGTCTAAATTGCGGCCTATATTCCCATTGAACGCTTGCTATAAGCTGAGACCGCATGACGCAAACACGTGGACTGGCACAGCTGTCGCCTTGAGATAAGCCAGACACATCCCCACAGGCTACCAATTCTCTCCCTCTTCTTTGTCTGGTTTGTCAAAAACTAAGTCTAATTGTCATTTGATTTACAAGTCATTTATTGCATAGATTTGAGTGGAATGTACTGAGAGTATTATACAGGGTGTTACAAAAAGGTACGGCGAAACTTTCAGGAAACATTCCTCACACACAAAGAAAGAAAATACGTTATGTGGACATGTGTCCGGAAACGCTTACTTTCCATGTTAGAGCTCATTTTATTGCTTCTCTTCAAATCACATTAATCATGGAATGGAAACACACAGCAACAGAACGTACCAGCGTGAATTCAAACACTTTGTTACAGGAAATGTTCAAAATGTCCTCCGTTAGCGAGGATACATGCATCCACCCTCCGTCGCATGGAATCCCTGATGCGCTGATGCAGCCCTGGAGAATGGCGTATTGTATCACAGCCGTCCACAATACGAGCACGAAGAGTCTCTACATTTGGTACCGGGGTTGCGTAGACAAGAGCTTTCAAATGCCCCCATAAATGAAAGTCAAGAGGGTTGAGGTCAGGAGAGCGTGGAGGCCATGGAATTGGTCCGCCTCTACCAATCCATCGGTCACCGAATCTGTTGTTGAGAAGCGTACGAACACTTCGACTGAAATGTGCAGGAGCTCCATCGTGCATGAACCACGTGTTGTGTCGTACTTGTAAAGGCACATGTTCTGGCAGCACAGGTAGAGTATCCCGTATGAAATCATGGCGGTGAATCGAGGAAGTACAGTACATACCGACGAAACTAAAATGAGCTCTAACATGGAAATTAAGCGTTTCCGGACACATGTCCACGTAACATCTTTTCTTTGTTTGTGTCTGAGGAATGTTTCCTGAAAGTTTGGCCGTACCTTTTGTAATGCCCTGTATAGAGTATAAATATTACATAGTTGCAAGTAACAGTTAATCTTTTTGTGAGAAGGGTGGTCCAGGTGGATGCCTGTTTGCATTGTGTGGAAAGTTTGGGTATTTTGAAGATCTTAAGGTGTTTAAAGGTACCCTCTCAGCTAATGTATAGGTATCTATTATTTCATGATATATTTCTATTCAGCTTTGTTGTATAAGTTTGGTGTTCTGTATTTCACTTAGATCTCTTTTACTGACAAGGGTTTTGTGTTTCTTTCGAAAGAATGTATTAAGTTTACCTTTCTAAAAATTTGCTACATTGCCAGCTTTTACACGCCTTTGTCGTTGAATGTTACCTTTTGCTGTCAAACCTGGAATATGGAACACTCCTTTGCGGTGCCTACATCGTTTGTCTTTCATTGTTCAATAGATTGTGATACTTGGAAATTTCATCTAACTTTTGGAACTAATGTGCTATTGCTTCGCAGATGAACAAATTGCGCTGTCGGTTTAGAAGCATTTATTTCCCTATTTTCTTTCAAGCTGTCACAAAGTTGCAAATGATTACGTCGTTTCTGATTCTCATGTCCACCGAATTGACTGTTCCTTTCAGTCTCTCTTTACAAAACTTCACTTACCTGTGAACAGCAGAAACTTGTCTACAGCTCTCGGCAGATCTGACCGTCTTATCTGTCACTGTAGCAGGAGTGTTCATCGGAGATTCATATTTTAGCAAAGGCGCGAGCTACGATGTACATTTTCATGGAAATCCTTGCTACGTGAGAGAGAAGCGCCACTGAAGTTTGTCAACGTCACACACGCTTATCTCTTCTTCCCCGCTGGTACACGCCACCAACAGTGGTTAAAAAAACGTTTTCTTCAAAATCGCCTCAGTAAGCGTACGTCTGCTTAGCCGAGTGCTGAAGTGGCTCCTCACCCATCTCGCCCTCACCCCTCCATTGCCCCCACCTCTCCGCTCTTTCCCCTCCCACAAGACGTGCGTTATGCCGCGGATAATACACCCCCCCCCCCCCTCCATCATACTACTATAGAGAGGCGCCATTAAAGTTTGTCGACGTCACACATGCATATCTCTCCTTGCCTGCCGTGCCAGACATGTGCTCTTATCCTGTCAGTTTGTTCACAAACAGTACGTGTTTCTGTCACACAGGACCACATTCCAGCCTTGAACCTTTTCGTAACTTATGAACTAATTATAAACTCATTGCTTTCTTTCCCTTCCTTTACGTGAGGTTTTATGAATTGGACGAGGATACTGTTAGCTGTTTTGTCACTGTGGACACATGTTTTAATTATCTTTTCTAGGGTTTTGCCTTAAGTTTCTCCATGCCTCTAACTGCTTTACTAGCCTATTTTATGCCATTTCACTGTCCTCTGGTCATCTGGAAACAGTAAACTCTAAGATCTGTAGACAAGACAGACAGCTTCGGTAGAACTTTGCCATTTTATAAGAAAAAATCCTCATATTCAATTGACAATCAAACAGGTGCTGTTCTGGTCCTGTCCTTCAGTTTTTCTAGTTATAATTTTAGTTATAGAGAAAAGTTTGTTAATAAGTACAGTTACAGGTTTGTAAAACATTGTGGTTAATGACAGTACTGAGGATAATATGCTGAGTGATGACTGGAAAGTTCTTAACCATTCAGACCACAACTGGGTCCCATTTGAACCTTGTTAATTTTCATTTTAACTAATTAATTTATATGACAAATTAAGTGATGTGCATAAGGACTATTACCCCGTGAGATAATTTAAAATTGTTTTTAAATGAATGTCTTTCCTTTTGTTTTTCTGATATTTTCACTACTATTTGGCTGTAATAGCAATTTCCAGTGATGTAACATAGTTGAGGCAGTGAAAGGCTCATCAGATATTCTGGCTACTTTATGCTACATTATTTCCAGTTGAAACTACTGAGTAATTTTTATCTAGGTATAATATTTCATGGTTCCTCTTTCTTACTGTGTGCTCTTAAGCATGCCATTGTGTGTCACTTTTCGAAAGACTATGGCTCTATAAAGCAATTTAAAGTATTTTAAATTGCTCTATAAAGCAATTTATAATATTTTAAATTGAGTAGGTGGAATGTTTCATTTGTAGCCTTTGCTATCCCGATTTCATCCGTAATTCCAGTGTTTTGTCGGTATAAGTTAAGGCTTTGTACTCTATATTCTAAAGTGGGTTAATGTTGTTAAAGGTTTTCATGTGATTTATGGTACATTATCTCTTCAACTTGAAAACTACACTCTACATTGTACTGAAATGTGTAAATATTTTGCAGCCTAAACAACTTTGTGCAACTACTACCCGCAAAAATAGTCTGATGCTGTAGCAAGATTTTACTTAGGTTATTACTCTTTTGCAAATGTACTTAACCCAGTTCTAACCCAAGCCAGGTGTTAATGTGCTACAATAAATTAATAGTAGATATTTTTTCCCTCGACCTAACAGAAACCTAAAGAGTTTGTTCCTCTTTTGTGAAGATTTATAGCATGATTTTAACTTCGTTTATTTTAAGATCAGATTACCTGGACAATGATGATTTCAATTATTACGGGATCTATTGCATTTATGCACAAAACATGAACAGTTAACATTTTACTATTTTCTAAACTCATGAAATTAAATAAACTTGGTAACATGTAAGTCCCCTCACACTTACATACACTAAATGAAATATTGTAACAGATTTCCCCCCCCCCCATAGTATTAAGACCACTACTATGGCAAACTGTCTTTCCATGGAGTGACTGACGCTCTTTTGTAAGCAATGTGAGTTACTATTCCTCTGGAAGGGGGAAGGAATGTATAGAGTAGCAGTCAGTCAAGGGATATTTTATGGAGTCGGTTTAAAAAAATTATTTCAAAGGCTCAGTCAAATCTTTACGAGTTTTCTTCCAGAGCTACTTCATCTGTGCGTACGCGACAAGTTGCCTGTCTTTCGGAACCGAAAAGTTCTGGAAAGTTAAAGCTGCTGACAAGAAGCGCCTTGAGCCCTACGATGAAACTGCTAGCGAATTCACACCACTGGTTTTAGCCAATAGCGAGCATGGGACCCAGGTCACGTGTGTGGACTCTGGAGGATTCTGCAGTGCAGGACACAGTTGCTTCGCTTTTGTGATCCAGACCTCGAACAGAACAGACGTCTTTCTTGGGAGGCATAACCTTCTTCCTCGCTGCCCATGTACAGAACGTTTCCAGAGTAGCGCGAGACTGAACGCCTCGTTGGGGCAGTGAATTTTGTTTATTGAGACAACACCGAACTGAGGAGTCTGTCTTCCGATTGTAAAGCACTTGAAAAGTATAGGAGTTGCACATTCTTTTTCAGCAGCATTATATCTAGTTTCCCGCAACTATAACTGTTCACGATTTTCTGCATGAGTGATATTACGACGTTGACAATATTTATTAAATGTATCATTACTGGAGTAACAAGAAATCAGTTGGAAGATATTTTGACGAGGGACTTAATACGTGAATTTTGGTTTGCAGTTCAATTAAGATCACCATATTGTCCATAAACGTTTTCGGTTTCAGTTTTAACGCGTAATTCGTAGGCTTTTCCTCATAAGAGCTGTTTTTAATTCACTCATGTAGACTATCCGTTTTTCAACCAGCAATAATAATGAAAGTGGTTCTCTGCGGTCTGGAACACTTCAGCTGGTACTGCAGCACCCGGAAATCCCCTCTGCTGGCGATGAACTGCAGCGCGAAGAAGTTTACCGGGTTGCCTAGCTACGTGCTCTAATTGGATCGAGTGCAAATTGAAGGGATTGCCACGTCTTCCGCCTGTGATGCATTTACCAACCTGTTACACCCCAGGATAATATCCCCAGCGGATAGTAACAATTTGTTCAAGTTCTACCTTGGCAGCACCCGGAAGCTGAACTGCTTGTGTCAATGAGCAGCAGACTGCCAGCTCGGAGGAAATTCTGAGCGAGTTACGGCAAACATGGATGCTGTCGCAGTACGGGGGAACGACGGAGCGCCCATGTCTGCAAGCGAAACTTAATGACATACTGTCATACTTGTGACAAAGTAGAGTTTCGTAAGATGGTTGGTTGGTTGGTTGGGGGAAGGAGACCAGACAGCGTGGTCATCGGTCTCATCGGATTAGGGAAGGATGGGGAAGGAAGTCGGCCGTGCCCTTTCAGAGGAACCATCCCGGCATTGGCCTGGAGTGATTTAGGGAAATTACTGTTTCGTAAGAAAGACTAGGTTCAATGCAACTTTAAGCATTCAGGTGCCGAGCCAACAGAAAAGAGGATGTGTCTATTTTTATTGATAATGTAAGAGCAGCCGTCCAATCCGGATTATGGCTAGATTAAGGTTAGTGGGTGACGCGAAAACGTACGTTTTGTACCACGAGACCCTCGGCTAGGTACAAACGTTTGATGAATTCACTAACGGTCAAATACAGCACTAATGGAAGCAGAACATTCTTTAGGGAAAAACTCTATAGACTACCGAAAAAGTACGACAAATCAGTGGAATCTTCCTCTGAACTCGCAAACACATGAACTAACGCACAATGTCGAGGCCAATAGTGGGCGTGAGGCAGCGAATAGGGCTCTGAATGTGTTTCTATAAGGTATTTTTGCTTGTACGTTAAGGAGGGTCAGAATGGAGCACGCATTAGGATTGCTATGCAATTGGAGGAGATCGACACTGTTACACGAAGTGTGTCATCACTGTGTTGTCTTCTGAAGTGGTTTTTTAGATGTTTGTGCACTGGCCACATTAGGAAATTATGTCGTCAGCCCGAATATTATGCGGGTAGGTGGGCCATAAAGCGCTTGACTGTCGGAAGAAAGCACAGGATAAGCAACATCCCAATAATTCGTCGTTAAACGGGGATGGGGGTCTCATCTGTCAGATTGCATTCCCAGTAGAACATGAGATTTCAGAAACATATGCAGAGACTAAGTGTTGTGTGCTAGGGATAGTAAATGTGTGTCAGCAGTCAATATAGTCCCCCCGGGGGGGGAGGGGGAGACTGATCGCCACGGTAAAGGTTATTCAGAGTACGTGATACTGACGTGAAGTCAATGGCGACAGTACTGTTCAGTTGTAGTGTGGGAAATAAGTTGTTTAGATAATATTTATAGATATTGTTGTGTGTCAGAGAGGGGAGCTGAGTGACCCTGAGATTCGACTTTCTTGATGAACTTCATGCAAAAACTGACCTTTTGCAGTGTACAAAATGGTTCAAATGGCTCTGAGCACTATGGGACTTAACAGCTGAGGTCATCAGTCCATAGAAATTAGAACCACTTCAACCTAACTAACCTAAGGACATCACACACATCCATGCCCGAGGTGGGATTCGAACCTGCGACCGTAGCGGTCGCGCGCTTCCAGACTGATGCGCCTAGAGCCGCTCGGCCACACCGGCCGGCTGCAGTGTACAATTTATCTTGGTGGAACATTATTTCCGCCCATAACGTCGACTGAAGACCGAGTTTTCTATCTCAGGGTGTTTTTATCAATATCACCGAATGCCATTTTGGCTCAGGAATGCACCTGCCACCCTTCAGAGATTATTGGATGGTGTACTTATGGGACTGAAACCAAAACAATGTTTGATCTATCTAGATGACATAATAGTGTTTTCAAAGGACATGTAGGAACATGTACAATGGTTGGAGGAGTTATCAAAAGGTTGAGAGCAGCACAACTAACGCTAAGTTTCGATAAATGTGATTTTGTAGCAACACAAATATCTGGGGCATATAATCAGCGAGGAAGGTACGGAAACAGATCCATGCACTGTCTCAGCAGTTCAGAATTTTTCACCACTGAAGACAGATAGTTGCAGAGTTTGATCAGGCTCTGTAATTATCACTGTCGATCACAAACGACTTTATGAAACCAAGACTTTTGAACTGTTTTATAAAAAGGAGCAAAATTTGAAAGGTCTGCCAAATACCAGACGACGCTAAATACCTTAAAGTGAGCACTGACCCAGTTTTAATATACCCCAATTTTGAAGAAGAATTTATACTTTTTGTCGTGCAAGTAGTAGGGCTCTGGGAGTTGTCCTTGGACAGAAAAAGATGGTAAAACGTCACCTGGACCACATGTGTTCCATCAGTAGAAAAAAGCCGAACAAAATTATTCCACGTCTATCCCAAGTTAATCAACAAAAGAAAACATCTTTAACACTTTAAGTTAGTTTTGTTTCTCTAGGCAACAAAACACTAGACGTACATTAACAACGATAAATTTATATGTAACATGACATAAAAGTTAAACATTTTATTGAAGATAGATAAGCGGGGGAGATACAATAATCGCCCAGATAAATGCAGCGAGGAGGAGAGGAATTTGCATGGGTGTATGAACGAGTAAATAGTTTTCCTATGCAGTGAATTCATCACTCCTGGAAAAAGAATTTCAACATTAGGTGTCTGTGTGCAGATCTAAACATTAGGAAGTGTACAGTCTCTATCAAGGAAAGCGCAGAGACAGTAACAGGAAACCTCCTAGCCATGGCATGTATTGTAAAACAGTTTGTCAGTTTTTCAAAACCACGTAGTGGCACCTGTCCAGTTTGTTACTACCTTAAGACGCATATTTCATGTGAGAAAAACGGTCAGAAAAAGAAAGAACTAGAAACAAAACTGAACTGCAGGCTAGCACTACCAACAAAAATCTGAAAACGGACTCAGAATATTCAAAAATTTGTAATTCTGTTATGGTCATTGCTTTCATCAGTAGATGCATTGTTTGGTGACAGACTATGATAGTGGCGACTGCCTCAATCTACTTGGGTCATACATGATGTGCTATCGCCAATTTTTCCTTTCAAAGTACTTTTTACTGTAGGTATTAGTAATTTGTGGTTGTGGGTGTTTGATAATGTACAAAACAGATCTTCGCATATTCTTCTTCTTCTTTATTAATGATTATTTTTCATGTTAAGTTCCAATGTAAAGTATATGACAGATCAATAACTGGTCCATACTATATGGATTTCCGCTAGAAAATAAGAAAAAATAGTTTGAAATATATTTTCTAGCCTTATTTACACAATCCTATTTTTCTCCATTTCTATATATTATGGGATGGCCCGTTTTTCCGCGCATGTCTTGAATTCTTAAGTCCATACTACCGCTCTTGCACCATACGAGGTACTATATGGAAGAAAATTACCTTCACCTTTCTAAGTGATGAAACCGAGGCTTGGGTCTGACGTGGAGTCAGTAAAAAATAATCTAAGAAATTGCGAAACATTTGTCAACAAGTGAAACGCATAAATACGGAAGCCTCAGAACGACAAGAGCAGATAGAAAAATGCACAGGGAAGGTACTTCAGTGTACGTGAAACTATAAGTGTATACATAACTGTGTTAGTGTATACGAAATGACTTTCCAAGACCTACATTGCCGTTACGATCCATTAACCGTCAACAATCGTGTAAATTAGCTCTATGGTAATGGAAGAATAACTGAAGTTTTACAATGTGTAACTACAGGTGCCAAATACACAGGGTGAGTTTATTACAGGTACTCCAAACAAAATTTTTGAATTAAGGGGGAAATTTTATGTCCTAAGCTAGTATGACTTTAAAAATTCTTTCGAGTTCTACCTTGGCAGCTCTCAGAAACTGTACCGCTTGTCAGTAGCAGCACGGTGGACGACCGAGCTCCCAGGTAGGGAAGCGAATCTTAGTGACGTCAAGGAAGCCGAGACGTACCGTCATACGAGTGGTAAAGAGTTTCTTAAGGAAACGCGACTTTAAGTATTCAGGTGCCAAAGCAGCAGAAAAGAGCCTCTGAAATGTGAAGTTGCGAAAGTCTGAAGTCACTAGGAGAGCTGACGACGAGGGAAAACCAGGTTACATAATAGAGCAGCCACCCCCACTGCCGCAGAGCGCATGGGAGGCGTCAACAAAAATCTCGCTCTCCTTAACAAGTGTCTGATTGCCGAGTGCTGATTGCCGACTGCGCAGTGTGTAGTCTCAGCCCTTGTGCGAGATGCAGCTGTCTAGTGAGAAGGGAGGCTATGGAGGTAGACCCTTGGCACGCCTAGCAGTCTTCGATCGTCTACGCAACCAGGAGTTCGACTGGAAGGATGCTTCTGCTGCCAGCTGTACTACCAACTTCTGAGGCACCATTGATAAGGAGGCCGCCATTACCCTGCAGATCTGCTGGAGACTTGACCTGCGTGACCTGGACGCTGCCCATGAACCGCCTTTGTGAAGGGGAGCATTGGTGCAGGTCATCCCATTCTTATGGCAGACATTAATGCTGCCGGCTTCCTTCTCCTCAACATGGACTGAGAGCTGCAAGTCTGTGAATACATCAGGTGGACCTGGCACATAACGGCTGAGTGCAAACCTTCTGTGTCAACGGGAGCACTTTGGAGATCGAGGCACATATCTGGAGGGTGCCGGAGGCTGAGGGTATATGGCCGCCCCGTGAAGTAGCAGCCGCCACCTGAAGCTTCGCTGTGGTGGCCGTAATGAGTTGAGCGGACGCCGGCTTTCCGCTGCTGACAACACGCTGTTCTACCGATCTGAATGTGGCTTAAGACAGTAAGCGTCATCAAGCAAACACACCCGGATACACAGTCCCAAGTACAATTTGTGTGAGAAATTCCACCGCCGTTGCAATCTAGTGTTCGCCAACGGGACGGACTGTCACCATACTCTTCAACCACACCTTAGATAAAAATTTAAAAGGTAAAATCTCTTTGACGAACAAAACATGACACTGAGATCTCTTGATTAGCTTTCGCAGACGATTTACAGATACTAGAGGACAGTGTAGTCACAGAAATCAGAGAGAAGTCGTCAAAGAATACACTAAAAAAAGCTGGCCTATAAATCTATCTCGAGAAAAACTGGGTTTATATCCACTAAGTTCAACAATTCAGAAAATAAAAACGTAGTACTAGGAATTCTATGAGGTCAGACACTTCAAGAATTGACAGAGATCGTAAAACAGTGAAGCTAGGAAATGAAGCACATGAGTTCGAATGCATCGTATATACAGTAAGAGACGTATAGAGGAACCCAAAACAACAAAATGTTCATCTCCGCACGTACAAAAGTTTAACATTACAGCACGGTAATGTGATCTGCACATCTGTACGAGAGCGAAATAACTGTCAACAGAAAAAGCGATCTGTAAGACATTCGTTTGTAACTATAGATGGATCTCCCTCAAGTCATATACAATGTCTTCTCAGCATGTGCACTTCAAAGTAAAGAAGCACAGCTGAAGAATAAGGTCGGTGAATGAACAGCAGGCTTTCAAATAATTATGAGGAAAATTCATGACCGAGAGAAAAAAAAGGAGGATGGATGCAGCAACGGAGAAATAATCAGAACTGGCGTCAGGCGCCAGAAAACAAAGATTAGAATGACGATGTTCAAAGGCTCCCAACAATGCGGCTTATACACAAGAAATAGGAAAATTAAAATACACTCCTGGAAATTGAAATAAGAACACCGTGAATTCATTGTCCCAGGAAGGGGAAACTTTATTGACACATTCCTGGGGTCAGATACATCACATGATCACACTGACAGAACCACAGGCACATAGACACAGGCAACAGAGCATGCACAATGTCGGCACTAGTACAGTGTATATCCACCTTTCGCAGCAATGCAGGCTGCTATTCTCCCATGGAGACGATCGTAGAGATGCTGGATGTAGTCCTGTGGAACGGCTTGCCATGCCATTTCCACCTGGCGCCTCAGTTGGACCAGCGTTCGTGCTGGACGTGCAGACCGCGTGAGACGACGCTTCATCCAGTCCCAAACATGCTCAATGGGGGACAGATCCGGAAATCTTGCTGGCCAGGGTAGTTGACTTACACCTTCTAGAGCACGTTGGGTGGCACGGGATACATGCGGACGTGCATTGTCCTGTTGGAACAGCAAGTTCCCTTGCCGGTCTAGGAATGGTAGAACGATGGGTTCGATGACGGTTTGGATGTACCGTGCACTATTCAGTGTCCCCTCGACGATCGCCAGTGGTGTACGGCCAGTGTAGGAGATCGCTCCCCACACCATGATGCCGGGTGTTGGCCCTGTGTGCCTCGGTCGTATGCAGTCCTGATTGTGGCGCTCACCTGCACGGCGCCAAACACGCATACGACCATCATTGGCACCAAGGCAGAAGCGACTCTCATCGCTGAAGACGACACGTCTCCATTCGTCCCTCCATTCACGCCTGTCGCGACACCACTGGAGGCGGGCTGCACGATGTTGGGGCGTGAGCGGAAGACGGCCTAACGGTGTGCGGGACCGTAGCCCAGCTTCATGGAGACGGTTGCGAATGGTCCTCGCCGATACCCCAGGAGCAACAGTGCCCCTAATTTGCTGGGAAGTGGCGGTGCGGTCCCCTACGGCACTGCGTAGGATCCTACGGTCTTGGCGTGCATCCGTGCGTCGCTGCGATCCGGTCCCAGGTCGACGGGCACGTGCACCTTCCGCCGACCACCGGCGACAACATCGATGTACTGTGGAGACCTCACGCCCCACGTGTTGAGCAATTCGGCGGTACGTCCACCCGGCCTCCCGCATGCCCACTATACGCCCTCGCTCAAAGTCCGTCAACTGCACATACGGTTCACGTCCACGCTGTCGCGGCATGCTACCAGTGTTAAAGACTGCGATGGAGCTCCGTATGCCACGGCAAACTGGCTGACACTGACGGCGGCGGTGCACAAATGCTGCGCAGCTAGCGCCATTCGACGGCCAACACCGCGGTTCCTGGTGTGTCCGCTGTGCCGTGCGTGTGATCATTGCTTGTACAGCCCTCTCGCAGTGTCCGGAGCAAGTATGGTGGGTCTGACACACCGGTGTCAATGTGTTCTTTTTTCCATTTCCAGGAGTGTATTTATCACGCATTAACAGGTTCAAAAAGACCTCGCGAAATACCAGATGGCAGCTATAGGAGCAGTAAATTGGAATCTGTTCAGTCAAAAGTCCGCCTGCTTAACTGATATGTCATTTCATTGCAGTCTGGTAATTTTGTTACTGTTTCTGTGGAGTAATAAAGGATAAAATAGTGGTTAAGTGCTTGCATCCTATGCGGTGGGTCCAGGTTTGATTCCCGTCCGGGTTGTGGATTTTCTCTGCTCAGGGACTGGGTGTTGTGTTATCATCATTTGCTAATCACCGACGCGCAACTCATCCAATGTGGCGTCAATCTGAAATATGACTTCCAAACCGACGGCTGAACTTTCCCGAGGGGGCCTCCCTGCCAACAATGCCACACAATCATATCTTTTTTCTTTTTGTTCAGTCAAAAGTTAAATTGTTGGATAGCACAGCAAGTAAATAAAGGTAAAATAAGGAAAAATAAGCAGGAACCAAGCTGGCTGAAGAAAGAAAAGTAACCTCACCGAAAGAGAATGATAGTCATACGGAAGATCAAACTAAAGTAAAACCAGTGCGTCATCCAAAATCCATACGCAAACACTAATGTTGATTATTATTGTTACGACTTCTGCACCACTTGTTAGCAGCAGACACAGTGGCTGCGCCAAAGACTGAGACAGCGTGGAGTTTTACAATTATTTATTGAACTTTCTTTACTATTTCTCCCTCGTCGTCGCTGCCCAGCCCTGCGGATCCCTCCTCCTGGCTGCTGCTGTGTAGATTGTCCGACAATGTGCGCAATGCGCTCCGCTGATCGCACTGGGGAGCCTCAGGCCACCAGTGCTCTGCTGAAGCCAGGATGCCCTGTGGTTGAGATGAACTCGTCGCCACTCGGCGCCCCAGTACGGGCAAGCCCACAGAGCCGCGTCGCCGTGAGGTCAGCTGCCGACGCCTCCTGCACCGGCGGCTGGGAAGCCGTCAGTCGCGACGTCCGCGAGCTCCCATCATGGACGGACCACGCGCCGTGGGGCCGGGTTGCCGTGAAGTCCGGGCGTCAGTCCCTGGCGGCGCCTGCGACCAAGACCGCGCTGCGGCCGGTCCTGCTGGAAATTCTCGCTGTAGTTAGTCAGCCATGGCGCCGAACGAACTCGGGCCGACCTCCAGAGCTGAAGTTGACGTCTGGCGGCGAAAGGATGACTCCTGCGAGCTGGCACAGACTTCCGGAACTGTCACCTATGAACAGTAAACCTTCGGACATGGACCACGTCTGTTCTCAGATCCGAACTGCTTGTTAATGGCTTCTATCTGTTGCTGCCTGCACTCCACTATTTATATGCGGCAGGAGGACGTTTTTTACCCTCAGTGATAGGTTTTTGACATTACTCCTGTAGTATATTGCAGCGTAACTTAGCGTGCTGGCCCCACTTCCCCTCACTCAGCACTCTCGAGGCTTCGCTCGGCGCTCTGTGTGTGTCCTCGTTTCAGCCTGTTGGTAGACTGCTGCTATCAGCATGGCTTTCTGTGCTTGCCTACTTCGCAATGCTTCGGCCGCCGGCGTGCCTCTGTTTTGCCATTCTCCACTGCGTGAAGCAATGCTTGCTACATGTGGCCGCAACACTGCCTCTTCCTAAAAATTAAATTCCTCCCCGAATTTACCCTATACATTAACTCTTGTTCTGTCCTATATTCTACTTCTTACCTATATACATTCAGGTTGCCCTGACTCATGCCCTACTGGTAATCAATTCTACAGGAATCTTATGGAGCTGTATTGCATTAACATGCTGAATCCTCCATTTTAATAAAACATATAGCACACCGATAAATACAATCGGTAATAGTACTGGTTGAAATACCAATGGTCACTATGCTACGTATCTGCCTAGGATTGTACTCCTCCACATGCCTCAATAATTGCTGCATTGAAATTTGACCTTTCTCCAAAAAATGGCTCTGAGCACTACGGGACTTAACATCTGAGGTCATCAGTCCCCTAGAACTTAGAACTACTTAAACCTAACTAACCTAATGACATCACACACATCCATGCCCGAGGCAGGATTCGAACCTGCGACTGTAGTGGTCGCGCGGTTCCAGACTGAAGCGCCTAGAACCGCTCGGCCTTTCCAGCCGGCACCTTTCTCCAAATTTACTAGTTTATCTATTGTTTGCAATAGTGTAGTATCAAAGGTGTTGTTAATATACGTCTAATTTTCTCCTGGAGCGATGCTGAATGACGCATCTGGCCGGTACAACGTCAGATGAGTATTTGTAACCTTGGTGACTCCCGTGACTGTCACCGGTAAGCAGAAACGATGCCCTACTATTTCACAATTTGTCCCCTTGATTGGCAAACCACTGTCCCATAATCCATCTCTGTGGTTGCTGTCCAATTCCCATTGTCATAACACGTGGCTGATATCCTCTCCGTAGCGATTACTGAATACAACCAATGCCTCTCAACTTGCTGAAAATGTGGCGTAGGCTTCACTGTTATTCTCCAACACTACGAAGCTTCTGCTTCTGTCCTAAATAACTGGATCTCAAACAACCCCTTGCCCGTGAAAACAACCCGTGGTGGACAAATGGAAACTGACTGCGTTAGACATCTACTCAACTCCAAACTCGATATAGTAGCATGAGTATCCCCCTCCTTAGAAACTAATAAAACCTGCTGTGTCCTGAACTGTACGCCCTTGTCAATGCACTCCCATTTGACTGGATAAGGATGCACTGTGTAACAGTGATACTGTCTCCCCACACTAGTTACTGGAAATCTTATCTCTATATACATCTTAACTAGATCCGTTGTTACCTTAATCCTAGACATATGATAAAAAAAGTGACATACTCGCTTCAACTATCGGCACTACGTGCTCTACCCCCTCTGGAAACTCTCCCTCTGCCTGCTTCAGACTCCGTCTGAATTTTTCTGGTGACATCAACGTCACACTCACCTGCCCGTGCAATGCGTGATGTACTGCCTCTTGCAATTCATCCAGCCTCACTCGTGCTTCACCAATTCTGTTAACCAGTTCCCACAGCAATGTAGCCGTTTCCAGCTTCCTTTCCATTATATCCAGATCCGTATTCAATAATTTCAGTGTTTGTTCTACATATGCTCGTAACCCTGCAGCCATCCCACGCACCACGCATGTCACATTCAACAACTCTGTACCTAATCCCCGTATCTCTGTTGTGTGTATATCCACTAACTTCCCTATGCTTTCCCCCCTGCCATGAATGGCTGTTAAAGAATTGTTCAAACCCTCAGTATCGTCTGTATCCGCTGTTCGGAAAATTGTTTTCAGAAACTTCCCACCTGCATTCAGCCAACCCCTCTTTACTCTCTTTCTCCTCCCTGGAATCATGCTCACGATTTGGCGCAGTTGTTCCCTTATTTCCTTACATGACCTATCCAAAGCCTCGCACTCTTCTTGCACATCCCATAATATTCCGTTCTTAGATACAACCATTTCCACACTCTATACCACTACCTGTAGCTGCCGCATCTAGTTCCTTACCTGCAGGATACTGAGTGCCAGCCAAAGCATCCACTCGTGACTCATGAGGGCCACATCCGGTTGTTTCCCAAACAACATCCCACATCGCAACGGCATATCCTGTACCTGACCAGCTTGTATCAGCTGCCAGAGGACTATGCCCCATACTATCCACTTGTACCCCATTCTGCGTCACCTACAGAATGGAGAGAGAAGGAAAAAACTCCCATCACTACCCCTTAATACAAATTAAACATCCCTAGTCCGTGCACAAAAATAATACACACATGATAATTACTGCTAACTACACATCCCTCGAACGCTACTTATACTTAATACCCGGTTTATTGTTTGCTTCTGGCGCTTCTTTTCGCTTTCTGCCAGAAGGAGAAGTACATACACACGGATCGCTACCCGTTGGAACGGCTTAACTCTACTAACGTGAACCACTGTTGTCTTGGTAGGCAATTGTAGTTTTACATTGACATGAGATGTCATTTCCACTACCTGGTACGGTCCCTGGAACTTGTTTGTGAACTTCTTGGTTCTCCCTTTTGGAACATACGGATTAGCTAGTAGCACCCATTGGCCTACTCTGTACTGTGGCAACTTCCTCGTTGTACCTCCCATCCATTCTTGTCGTTCCAACGCTTTCGTGTTAGCTCGTCTAAGTCTCTAGTATACATCGTTCATGGTTTTCGCAAATTGCCTTACATGCTCGCCCTCCGCTCCCAGCCTTGGACAAAGCATGTCAAAAGGTGATGGCATCTTCCGCCCATACATCATTTCGTACGGCGACAATCCTGTCGACGTATTTACTTATTATTATATGTGCTGGTTACGAATTGCAAGTACACATCCCAGTCGGTGTGTTGACTATTTACATAGTGACTCAACATCTTTGCGATCGTACGATGCACTCTCTCCGTTTGTCCATTTGATTGTGGATGGAATGGACTAGTCCATAGTTTCTTTAGCTTCAGTAACTTACACAGTTGCTTCATCAGATCAGACGTGAAATTAGTACCTTGATCCGAGATTAAGGCTGAGGTATCCCATACCTGAGTAACCAATTATTAAGTAAAGCTTGTGGCACCATACTTGCTTTCTGATCTGGTAATGCGATCATTACTAAATAACTAGAAAAGTGGTCAATCACTGTTAACACATACTTATTCCCTGCTGCACTCCTGGTGATGATGATGTTTGGTTTGTGGGGCGCTCAACTGCGTGGTTATCAGCGCCCGTACAATTTCCCAATCTTTGCTCAGTCCAGTTTCGCCACTTTCCTGAATGATGATGAAATGATGAGGACAACACAAACACCCAGTCATCTCGAGGCAGGTGAAAATCCCTGACCCCGCCGGGAATCGAACCCGGGACCCCGTGCTCGGGAAGCGAGAACGCTACCGCGAGACCACGAGCGGCGGACGCTGCACTCCTATTAAATGGGCCTAATACATAAATTCCGATTTGCTGGAAATGTCTGTCTGCCTCTGGTAATCTTTAAAGCTGAATCTTTTGATGGCTCAAGTCCGCACGCTGTGCGCATGGCACACAATTCCTGGCGTCCACGTCTTGACGTCGTGTCCTCCACCAAAACTTCTCCGATATCCGCCTATCCGTAGCTCTTCTCCCGCCATGTCCTGAAAGAAAATGGTCATGCGCCTGTTCCAAAACTTCAGATCTTAACGCTACTGGTTCGACGATGTGCGGGCCGCATTTCGTCGACCTGTAAAGTAACCCATCCTGTACTAGGAAAGTTTCTTTCTGAACACTTGGCAATCACTATCCACGGCTTGTGTCCTTTTCTACTCATCTTCAGTCACCCCTGTTATTTGTAATACTGCCACTTTCCTGCTCAATGCGTCAGCATTGGCATGTTTCACACCTGGTTTGTGTATCACCCCGTAATCAAACTCACTGAGTTTCAGCACCCATCTCACTAGCCTACTCACTGGGTCTTTCAGACCTAATAACCATTTCAGAGCTGAATGATCCGTCACAACCTTAAACCTTCTACCATACAGATAACATCGAAAGTACGAAATCCCGTATATTACTGCTAACAATTCCTTCTCCGTTGTGGAGTAATTTCGTTCCGCCTTGTTAAGTTGACGAGACGCGAACGCAATCGGATGTTCTTTGCCATCAATTTCTTGCCCAAGTACAACCCTAAGAGTGTGATTAGATGCGTCACATTGTAGTATAAACTCCTTCTAAAAGTCTGGAAACTTCAAAACTGGATCTGATGTCAGTATCCATTTCAACTCTTGAAATGCTTTCTCGTACTCTGACGTCCACTGGAAGGTGACACCTTTTCTTAGCAACTTAGTAAGTGGCCTCGCTATTTCTGCGAACACCTGTACGAATTTTCGATAATAGCTCGCAAGACCAATATACGATTGCAGTTGTTTAACCGTTTGCGGTAACGGAAAATCTCGTACTGCATAACTGAGACGAGGATCTGTCCGTACTCTGTTCTGACTGACAACATGACTGAGATAATTTACTTGTGCTTGCGCAAACTGGCATTTGTCCAAACTTAATGTTAGCCGTGCTGCCTCCAATCTTTTAAACACCTCCTCTAACTGTTCCACATGCTGCTCTATATCTCTTGAAAAAACTATAATGTCATCCAGATACACCATGCATTTTTTCGGTTTCAACCCCTCGAAGCACCCTAACAATCTTGGAAATGTTGCTGGACCATATTTTAGTCCAAACGACAATCTTTTATACGCGAAGTGACCACAATGCGTCGTAAATGCTGTTTTTGGCCTGTCCTCCGGAGATACTTTAATCTCGTGATAACCGCTTCGGAAATCCATAATGGAGAAAACTTTACACTGCCCTAGGTTGTCTAACGTTTCTGTGATATTTGGAATCGGATATATGTCCACCACTGTCCGTTCATTCAAATGTCTGTAATCGCAACAAAAGCGGAATTTTTTCGACCTGTCTGGTGTCTTATTCGGAACTAGATCCACGCTACTAGACCAAGGACTATTACTGTGCTGGATTATCCCATCTTCCAGTTGTTGCTCTATTAATTGCTCTACTACTGGTTGTAATTGTTTCGGTAGTCTGTATGGCTTACGATACGCCAGAGCGTGATTCCCTGTCGGAATACGATGCTGTGTTATCGGTGTAGCAGGTAACGTACCATGTGCTTCAAACAATGCTTTATACTTTAGTAATAATACTTCCATACCCGAATGATCATTTCCTCTTAAATGATTTGCCTTGTCACGAAGTGTAGACGTGCTGATCGTTTGCTTTACATTATAGATGTCCTCTTCATCCATTAACTCTACTGTGGCTATTACTAATCCCTTCGGCAGATCGACATCATCCCGCCCGAAGTTATCTAAGCTCACCGGAACCGTAAACTGCCCGTTTCTCTCCGTTACCGTGATACACTCCTACGAATAAAGCAATGCTTTTCGTCTAAAACCTCATTACCCGGTAGTGGCTCTACCAAGAATAACCCCTGCTGTGGCACATCGACATCCACCGGTACCCAGATCAACTTCCCTGTGCCTGTTCATACTTTGTCACATAAAATCGCCTTTAATGCACTTGTCCGCAGTTTAGTTGGTATCACCTTAGCTATCGGTGCACCTTGCGACTCTGAAACGTTTGCAACGGCTGTACCCATTGAGAAAAAGTTTCCATCGAGTTCCAGCGTATGTTGCGAAAGGTCAATTTTGGCATGAAGTTTAATTAGAAAGTCCAACCCAATTATCGCTGAAAATCCCTGTCCTACAGTTGACAACATCTCCATTTGCTCCCGAAACCACATGTTCCCTATATTAAACTTGAGCTGTGCTGTCCCTAGTGCATCTAATTTTTTATCACCTACTGCGCGCAATCTGTATCTCGGAACTTCCAATCCTTTCTTGCCCACGAGGTCCACACTGACAACTGATACATGCGCTCCAGTATCCACTAAAACTCTTCACCACATATCTTTTACCAAACCATCAATCTACAATCCGCCTCTTCGTGCGCTCTCTGAGTACCTCTTTTTACTGGGAATGCCTCCCGACGGCAGGAACATTCCCGTTTTCGTTTCACAGTTTTTTACCTGCCTTATCATTAACCCGTTTTTCGGCTTCACACTGCTGTGCCTTATGCCCTATTTTATGACAATTGAAACACTGCGGTTCCCGACATTGTCCCTTAAAATGACCTTGCTTCCCACAACGGTAACACTCTTTGGAACACGAAAAAATTTTCTTGTCATTGCGACTTCTAGTGGCGCTATCCACTTCCTGCAAATGTGTAGCTAGGCGCAATGCTGCTGCTAAGTCACTTGGATTTTCCATCCATATCCGGCGTGAAAAATCTGGCGAGACCCCTCGCAAAAATGCGTCTAAAGCTCTATTCTCTGCTTCTTTCAATAGAATTTCATTTGCACTCGCATCTTGCGTTAACTCATACGTGTGTGCATTCGAGCTCCTAATTCTGTCTGAAAATTCTTCTACCGTTTCACCCGTTTTTTGCATCATCCTCCCCAATTTTTCTCTAAAAATCTGACACTGTTCTGTTTCCTAAACCTTTGCAATAATCCCTCAGACAACTCTGTGAACGTAGTAGCATTCTTTAACCCTTCGTGGTATGCCACATAAGTCTTTGCGTCACCTACTAACCGTAACCTCGCCATTTGCAAACACATTTCATCCGACCAGCCACACAGTCTAGCCGTACTAAGTATGTCACAAATGAAAACATTCACATCCTCTGATGTTTTGCCCGAGAAGGAGGGTATCAAATTAGCCACTGAACAATCTGCCACACCGGAAAAGACAGTACCCTTGCATTCTACACTATCGATTCCCGAACCTGATTGAGTATTTTGCGACAATTGTTGCTCCAACCTCTACATGTGCTGCTTTTGCAACTTATTTTCTTCAATCAGTTTCTCAACATGCTCTGTCAATGCGACTACGGCGTCACTTGTCCCGGTTGCACGTGTCTGGTATTTTCTGTGTGGTATGCCTCACCTCACAAAAATAAAATTGTATTACCGAGAAGCAAGTTAATTCGTAGCACGTCTAATGGCAAGCCATCTAGACTTACCACATTGCCCCTTTACATGACCATAGAAGCCACACACAGCACAAGTGCTTGGTACAAATTTATCGCAAGGAGTGACGTGACCTGTTACTCCACACACTACACATTTAGATGGTACTAAGTTAAGGTGACTATCATTCCCACTAAACTGCGATAAGTCTACAGGGCTGCTAGGCATTTGAAATGACACTCTCACATCCCTTAAAGTTACCCTTGACATGTCTAGGTACACAGAAAACAGAGAGAAGGCAGTTCCTGGACTCACCCTATTTGGTGTTTCTCAGTTGCTCCGCACAATGCTAGCCAAAGTCGTGGCTTGGGTGCGCCTGACAACACTTGTTAGACTTCTGCATCACTTGTTAGCAGCAGACACAGTGGCTGCGCCAAAGACTGAGACGGCGTGGAGTTTTACAATTATTTATTGAACTTTCTTTACAATTTCTCCCTCGTAGTCGCTGCCCAGCCCTGCGGATCGCTCCGCCTGGCTGCTGCTGTGTAGATTCTACGACAATGCGCGCTGCTGATCGCACTGGGGAGCCTCAGGCCACCAGTGCTCCGCTGAAGCCAGGATGCCCTGTGGTTGAGATGAACTCGTCGCCGCTCGGCGCCCCAGTACGGGCATGCACACGGAGTTGTGAGGTCAGCTGCTGACGCCTCCTGCACCGGCGGCTGGGAAGCCGTCAGTCGCGGTGTCTACGAGGTCCCGTCATGGACAGACCAAGCGCCTTGGAGCCGGGTTGCCGTGAAGTCCGGGTATCAGTCCCCAGCGGCGTCTGTGACCAAGACCGCGCTGCGGCCGCTCCTGCTGGAAATTCTCGCTGTATTTAGTCAGTCATGGCGCCGACCGAACTTGGGCCGACCTCCAGAGCTGAAGCTGACATCTGGCGGCGAACTGATGACTCCTGCGAGCTGGAACACACTTCCGGAATCGTCACCTATGAAGATTGGACAAGGACCACGTCCATCCTCAGATGCGAACTGCTTCCTAATCGTTTCTGTCTGTTGCTGCCTGCACTCCTATATGTAACTTAGCGTGCTGGCCTCACTTCCCCTTACTCAGCACTCTCCGGGCTTAGCTCAGCGCTCGGTCTGTGTGCATCCTTGCATCAGCCTGTTGGTAGACTGCTGCTGTCAGCAAGACTATCTGTGCTTGCCTACATCGCAACGCCTCGGTCGCTGACGTGCCTCTGTTTTGGCCATTCTCCATTGCGTGAAGCAATGCTTACTGCATGTTGCCGCAACATTATTCATTCATTTATTTCATATAGGTCATCTTTGGACCACGTTATTTCAACAGTTCTTTTACGTGTTCTGATGTTTTCACAGTGCTCCCTCATTAGTTCTCAGTTTTGCTACTTTCTCTCCTGGGTCCAAGCCTTTCCTGTTTTCATTTCGCCGGCCGGTGTGGCCGAGCGGTTCTAGGCGCTTCAGTTTGGAACCGCGCGACCGCTACGGCCGCAGGTTCGAATCCTGCCTCGGGCATGGATGTGTGTGATGTCCTTAGGTTAATTAGGTTTAAGTAGTTCTAAGTTCTAGGGGACTGATGACCTCAGATGTTAAGTCCCATAGTGCTCAGAGCCATTTGAACCATTTTTTGTTTTTATTTTGGCTTTATTTGTAGACCCTGCTACGCCATAAGTTTCTCCTTGAGTGGGACACGCTCCAAGATATCATCATGGGTGATCCGCACTTCTTTGAGATCGTTCTTCACCTCTGTGAACCAGGCCCATTTCGTTTTCTTCTCTGAAAGTAGGTGATCATACGACTGGTGAGGCTTCCAGGGCTCATTCGGGTCATATGTCCATAAAACATAATCCTTTTGCGGATAGTATGGGTTATCTTCTCTATGTGGGAATACAGTTCTGATTATGACATCTTCTGCATTCCCCATTCTCTTTGACGGGACCTAAGATCTTTCTCAAAATCTTCCTTTCTTTGGCCTCCAGTTTTTCGATTAGGCCTATTTTGTTCATTACTAGGCATTCAGAAGCGTACAAGACCTCCGGGCAGATAACACTGCACTAATGCCTTAACTTTGCATTGAACGATACTGATCTTGTGATATAGATGGGCCGGCCGGAATGGCCGTGCGGTTCTAGGCGCTACAGTCTGAAGCCGTCTGACTGCTACGGTCGCAGGTTCGAATCCTGCCTCAGGTATAGATGTGTGTGATGTCCTTAGGTTAGTTAGGTTTAAATACACTCCTGGAAATGGAAAAAAGAACACATTGACACCGGTGTGTCAGCCCCACCATACTTGCTCCGGACACTGCGAGAGGGCTGTACAAGCAATGATCACACGCACGGCACAGCGGACACACCAGGAACCGCGGTGTTGGCCGTCGAATGGCGCTAGCTGCGCAGCATTTGTGCACCGCCGCCGTCAGTGTCAGCCAGTTTGCCGTGGCATACGGAGCTCCATCGCAGTCTTTAACACTGGTAGCATGCCGCGACAGCGTGGACGTGAACCGTATGTGCAGTTGACGGACTTTGAGCGAGGGCGTATAGTGGGCATGCGGGAGGCCGGGTGGACGTACCGCCGAATTGCTGAACACGTGGGGCGTGAGGTCTCCACAGTACATCGATGTTGTCGCCAGTGGTCGGCGGAAGGTGCACGTGCCCGTCGACCTGGGACCGGACCGCAGCGACGCACGGATGCACGCCAAGACCGTAGGATCCTACGCAGTGCCGTAGGGGACCGCACCGTCACTTCCCAGCAAATTAGGGACACTGTTGCTCCTGGGGTATCGGCGAGGACCATTCGCAACCGTCTCCATGAAGCTGGGCTACGGTCCCGCACACCGTTAGGCCGTCTTCCGCTCACGCCCCAACATCGTGCAGCCCGCCTCCAGTGGTGTCGCGACAGGCGTGAATGGAGGGACGAATGGAGACGTGTCATCTTCAGCGATGAGAGTCGCTTCTGCCTTGGTGCCAATGATGGTCGTATGCTTGTTTGGCGCCGTGCAGGAGAGCGCCACAATCAGGACTGCATACGACCGAGGCACACAGGGCCAACACCCGGCATCATGGTGTGGGGAGCGATCTCCTACACTGGCCGTACACCACTGGTGATCGTCGAGGGGACACTGAATAGTGCACGGTACATCCAAACCGTCATCGAACCCATCGTTCTACCATTCCTAGACCGGCAAGGGAACTTGCTGTTCCAACAGGACAATGCACGTCCGCATGTATCCCGTGCCACCCAACGTGCTCTAGAAGGTGTAAGTCAACTACCCTGGCCAGCAAGATCTCCGGATCTGTCCCCCATTGAGCATGTTTGGGACTGGATGAAGCGTCGTCTCACGCGGTCTGCACGTCCAGCACGAACGCTGGTCCAACTGAGGCGCCAGGAGGAAATGGCATGGCAAGCCGTTCCACAGGACTACATCCAGCATCTCTACGATCGTCTCCATGGGAGAATAGCAGCCTGCATTGCTGCGAAAGGTGGATATACACCGTACTAGTGCCGACATTGTGCATGCTCTGTTACCTGTGTCTATGTGCCTGTGGTTCTGTCAGTGTGATCATGTGATGTATCTGACCCCAGGAATGTGTCAATAAAGTTTCCCCTTCCTGGGACAATGAATTCACGGTGTTCTTATTTCAATTTCCAGGAGTGTATACAGACTTTTCCCTCTATTTTTCATCTATGCTGGTCCTTGATATAATAAGGTTTCTTGAATTTATCACAGAAATGTGATGATCCCAGGAAAGCTGTCATACTTTTAATCACATCAAAATGGTTATGATCTTTCTACATGTATATCTTGATTTCTTTCTTAGCGCCACTATAGGTAACCGAATTTAATTCTCAGCACATGTGACATTTATTTGAATATCCAACAATTCTTCAATATATATAATGTCATCTAAAGTAAATCCTTCACTGTATTCACTCAACTGTTCACACAATATGTCAGTTAACTCTTTCTGTAATTTGTATTTATCTCCTCCTCTAATCTTCTTAATCTTACTTGTAGTTAGTTCTCTTCCCAAAATATTATTCGCATGGTATGTTAATGCAACAATTACTGCTCTAGGACAACACAAATACTATCATTTTTAATTCTTGTGATACATCTGTTAGTCTTTTTGTCTTAAGCTAGATTTATTATTATTTTTTTTACCTTTACCACCTCTAGGAATTGCTATCATCGGAAAATTAAATGAGGTATCTGCTATATCAACAGTCTCATTAGATGTTAAGTTACATCTCAATTTATTGCACAAAGCCTGAACAGCTCCTCAAGTATTATATGATGCTCCATATCCTGTGGATATCGGATAAAACATTTTTGGGATGTTGATTGTTAAATTTAAAAAAAAAGTTCAAATGTGTGTGAAAACTTACGGGACTTAACTGCTCAGGTCATCAGTCCCTAAGCTTACACACTACTTAACCTAAATTATCCTAAGGACAAACACACACACACCCATGCCCGAGGGAGGACTCGAACCTCCGCCGGGTCCAGCCGCACAGTCCATAACTGCAGCGCCTTAGACCACTCGGCTAATTGTTAAATTTAACTTGTCCCATTTTCTAAAATTAGTTCTCTTGTCTTTTTAGCTACTGTTACCAAAGAATTGAGTACTTTCGTTATATAAGCTGTTTTCTCACTGATGGTATCAAGTTTGGCTATATTAGCATCCTTAAAGACAATTTTGTAGTCAACAGACCATACTTCAAATTTTTCATTATATCTCGATGTAATTCCTTTAATCTCAAATAATTTCTTTTAAATAGCATGTCCTTCTCTTGCTCAAATAGTTTGCTAGTGAAAGGAAAAATTTGATCTATCTCACTATTTTTTCACCTTGTGATGGGCAAGGCTTTTCAATAATGTCATCATCAAATCTGTAGACATAAATTTATATTAGGTACACATTGTGTTCTTGATCTTGTTGCTTGGAATACTTCTAGATGAAATGTAAACTCTTGTAAACCAATGGCGTTAACTAACTCTGATTTCTTTAGTGTTCTGCATCCTCTAATACTAAGATTTTTAGCTAGAATTTTGAGTTCTTGACCCTCAAATTAACGAGTGTTCTTGTAGGAGGATGCAGATTATTTGAAACGATGAAGTTTGTTAAATCAGCTTTTCTCAATCCACTATAAACTGGTAACTTATTCCTTCAGCAATAATCATGAAGTTGGGTGGTTGTAAACTTCGTCAATAGAGTGTGCATTTAACTGAGATACAGCAATAATAAGAAGTCAAAAAATAAATAAGAAAATTAAGCGCCGCACTGGATTAGCCGAGCGGTCTAAGGCGCTGCAGTCATGGACTGTGCTGCTGGTCCCGGTGGAGGTTCGAGTCCTCCATCAGGCATGGGTGTGTGTTTTTGTCATTAGGATAATTTAGGTTAAATGTTGTGTAAGCTTAGGGAGTGATGACCTTAGCAGTTAAGTCCCATAAGATTTCACACATTTGAACATTTTTTTTAAAATTAAGTATCTTCATCTTCAGTTAATTTCTTGTGCTTGTTTGTCCATAAATGTCTTTTGAGACCACTTTTAACTATTTATTTTCCACAACACACTATTTTTTTCCTGCGTATCTTCTAGTGGACAAATTTTGCATTTACTTGCGAGCTCGTCCCTAGATGGGTGACTTAAGTAAAATCAACTAAAATCCTTAATTTCTGTACAATCAATTCATTTTTTACAACGTGCCTCCCTTTTTAAGTCCTGTTGTTCATAATAGTTCTTGTTGAAACAAAGAAATGCTTTTATGTCGTTCAATTTTTCAAAACGATTCTTATGATTAGATATAAATTATTTAAAATGTGCTTTTTTATTATTACAATATATTTTCTATCACAGTTTCTAGCAAATTCTTTACAAATATATGAAATCTTATCCTTTGACTATTTATGTGAATAAAACTTATCAATCGACTTCTCCACTTCACATTTCTTACACTTCTTTTACTCCATTTATTAATAAAAAATTTTTATGAATAAATGAATCCACTTTCTCGTTACTGTGCACTAGATAGTTGTGTAGATAAAATATTTACACTCTTAATTTTTCGTTGTCACTAGCATTCCTACTATGTATTTTTTATTTGACGTACGCTATTGTGAAAAGCAAATTGTGTTATATAACAACACACTCTTAAGGAAATTACAGATGGAATTCCAGGTGCCAAATATTTAGCGCCTCGTAATTAACAGAGTGTGATTGAATTTCAGTGACAATGATGTCGGCGGCTGAAAAAGACATTTTTATTTACTAATTAATTTTGATTGTATATAAATGGAGGTATCTAGTAAAGTTGTCGCTCGTATGATGTATATTTTTGAATTTATTCAAGAGAATAATTACGAATTAAGTTTGGGTTCTTAGTTTCAAGATATCTGGGTTCCATTGTTAATAAAAAAATGTTTTGATTATGAACGACATTTTATGATTCATTCATTATGGAATTAAAGAGGATCTGAGCATATACTTTGAAGACATTAAAACTATACAGAACAATTTTGTTAAATCTCTAAATAATTACAACCTTGAGTACAAAGAAATCAAACATAACGATCCTCTTGTTTCAGAATACGAATATATCCAAAATGAAATCAAGCAATTAATACCAAATAATTTAGTACAAAAAACTTCGATTGTATTATCTGTTAGAAATTTCAAAAAACTTATAATGAATTTGAGAACTAAAGGAGCTACCGAAATTGAAGGTTACTATATTGCTCTTGAAGAAATATTTCGTGATTATGCTATGTAGAAGACTGCAAAGTTATAGAATTAAAAGAACAAAATGAACAACTAAAGCTACATTTGGAAGAAAAAGAATAAAACTTCTACAATTAAAAGTTGTAATATCTGATGCAGTAAAAATGAAGAAAGAACAAATTATATGCATCGTAGCAGTATGCCAAGAAAAATTATTTTAAAGTGGTGGTGTATTATCTGAAAATCTCTTTCAAGAAGGCTATCCATTTATAAGAGTGGGAGACCTACAGACGATACAAAATTTTGTCAGAAAATATAAATTTACAAAAGGCGTTCAAAAAGTTTTGGACAGTCATCTCTAATTTTTTTTATTTTTTGCAGGAGGAGAATGAAGTGAACATATTTGGAACATTTAGCTGTAAGGAGTTATATAAAAGTATTTTCTTTTATTTACAGGTGATCCGTATTGGTCTGTGAAGTAGATATCAGTTGGCGACAACGGTTTGTGATTGAGTTCCTCTTCAAGACCGGTGATGACTCTGCCACATCGATTCACAGGAATTTGCTCCCTGTTTATGGAAAGGACACAGTAGATCGTAGTACTATCCAGTGGTGGTTGCAGACATTTAAAGAAGGTGATTTCTCTCTACTGGACAATCCACAGTGCAGTAGACCATCGACGGCAGTAAGTGATGTGAATAAGGAGACCATTGATCAAATCATCCAAAATGACGACACGACAGCTGCTGAAATGACTCGTTTGCCATTGGGTATTGTGGTATCACTGGTACAGTCACTATGGTACAGAAAAATCTGTGCACGTTGGGTGCCTAAATTATTGACAAGACAAATGAAAACAATGAGGAAGAATGTGCGTGAGGGTCTCATGAAGACGACGGCATAATTACCCAGGGTGAAACATGGTTGTTTTTCTCCGAACCTGAGAGCAAAACCCAACCATAGTGTGGCGTCATCTGGGTTCCCTTCGGAAAAAGAAACCAAGACTTTCACGAACAGCAGGCTGAAAGGCGATGGCCACCTCCTTCTGGGATCAGTGTGGTGTCATTTTCGTTCACTTTTTGGAACCTCCAAAATGAATGGGGACCATTACTGTTTGCCACTGGACAAGCTGTGATGTGTGATCAAGACCCACGTACCACAGCTTCAGGGTCAGCTCATCAGACTACTCCATGAAAATGCCAAACCCCATACAACCTATATGATGTAGGAGAAAATCAGGATAATGAGTTCGAAAATTGTTCCTCATCCGCCATACAGTTCGGAGCTGGCTCCGTCTGATTTTTGCCTCTTTGGTGGTCTGAAGGCCCACCTGCATGGTAAAACAATTCATAGTGAGAAATACCTTATTTCCTGTGTCAAGCGAGGGTGTAAAAATCAATCCCCAGAATTTTACCAAAGTACATTTACATCAGGAAAGAACGTTTGGCCAGATGTGTCGCAGCTGATGGAGGCTACATTGAGTAGGCTCAATGTACAATTAAATCTTCACAGTATGTTCACAAGAAATTTCGTTCTCTTCCCGCAAAAATTAAAAAAAATTAGAAACAACTGTGCAAAGCTTTTTGAACGCCCTTTGTCCTGATTATAAAAGAGTTGTTCTAGAAAATTATGATACTGTGCCTTATGGCTATTGAATCTAAGAAAAAATATCCTATTTCGTATATAAATAGAATAAATTAGTTTCCTTCTATTGTATTCATTGTTATCTTATGTTTTGGTTATAAAGTGAGGAACTTTTAAAAATAATGAATTGGTTCTAATGTAATTTTGTAAGTTTTTGTTAAATTAGGTAAATTATTCTTTGCTATTAGTTTTACTGTTGTAAGAAGAGAGAATCTGAGTTTTCTATTTCCTCCCTTATTTTTATATCACTTTCATCATACTATTCTACATTATGATTCCGACTTCTCAAATATTCTATAATTATATATGGCTTACAATATTCGTTGCAAACATTACATTCAACTTGTTTTTCATCAATAATGTCAAATGGAAATATTTCCCAGACATTAGTCATATTTACAATATTAAAATTTATAATCTTATTAATTTTTTTAATCTATATAAATAGAGGTTCTACTGAAGAAGCTCAGTAATGTAAGCACTTCTGATTTGTTTAAAAAGATTAGTGAGCTAGCAGTAAACGAATTGGATTACATTAGTGATTGCGAAAATTAGAAACTAAATAATGGGAGAAGATTTGTATGGAGCTTGATAATAAATTTAAAATTATATTGCCAGAAAGGTTTAATAAAATAATAACTAGGACTTTGAATTTTTTGAAGATGGTGATATTAAACGAAAATATAGAGGAATGAACATAACTAAAAATAACAATAGTGAATTTCATGATCTAGCGTTCGTTGTGTGATTTTGAAGTAGCTCTTTGGGGGGGCCTTTCAGGGTTCGTCGAGAGTCTTTTCGAGTTTTAAAATTTTTATATCTTAGTTTTGTGGGTGGGTGGTTTTGCTCAACATAAATTGTGTAAGAGTGCTCAACGTACCCACTTGCTGCTCATATATACAAATGGCGGCACTATCGCATAGGCAAGACAGAAACGGGCAATGCATTGGCGGAGCTATCATTTGTATTCAGGTGACTGAAGTGAAAAGGTTTCCGACGTGCATATGGCACCACCAAGAAATTAACAAACTTCGAACGTGGAGTGGTAGTTGGAGCTGGGATATTCCACTTCGGAAATCGTCAGGGAATTCAATATTCCGAGATCGGTAGTGTCAAAACTGTGTGAATACCAGAATTCAAGCATTACCTCTCAGCACAAACCAGTCAGTGGCCGATGACCATCACTTAACGACTGAGAGCTGTGGTATTTGTGTAGAGTTGTCAGTGCTAACAGAAAATCAACACTACGTGTAATAACAGCAGAACTCAATATGGGACGTATTACTAACTCACTGGTTTGGACCATGTGCCAAATTCGCAGTTAATGTGGCAGCTGACGACAGACGCGAGTGCCTTTGCCATCACGACATCGTCTGCTGGGCCACTCGTAAGCTCGTGGTTATATCGGTTGAATCCACTCTTTTTTTTTTTTTGAGTTGTCACTCTTCTGACTGATTTGTGATTTGATACGGCTCGCCACGATTTCCTCTCCTGTTCCAACCTCTTCCTCTCATAGCAGTACTTGTCCTCAATTATTTGATTGATGTATTACAATCTCTGTCTTCCACTATAGTTTTTACCTTCTACAGCTCCTTTTAGTACCACGGAAGCTATTCATTCATATATTGTTCTGCTATTATTATCCCTTCTACTTGTTAGTGTTTTAAATGTATCCCATTTCTCGCCGATTTTGCGCAGACTCTTCATTCCTTTTCTTATCAGTCCACCTAACATTCAACATTTGTCTGTAGCACCACATCTCAAATGCTTCGATTCTCTTCTGTTTCGGTGTACCCACAGTCAACGTTTCACTAACCATAGAATGCTGTGCTCCAAACATGTAGTCTTAGAAATTTCGTCCTCAAATTACGGTCTATGTTTAATACTATCACTTGGCCATAGATGCCCTTCTGCCAGTGGTAGTCTGCTTTTTGTGTCCTCTTTGCTCCGTCCGTCATGGTTTATTTCGCTTCCTGGGTTGCAGCATTATGCGACTCCAATTACTTCGTAATCACAAATTATGACGAGTTTCTTGCTTTTCTCATTTCTGCTATGTGTTATTTCTTTCGTCTTCTTCAGTTTACTCTCATACCATATTCTGTGTTCGCTGGACTGTTCATTCTATTTAGCAGATCCTGTAATTCTTCTTCAGCTTCACTGCGGAATGAAATGTTACCAGCGAACCATATCCTTTCACCATGAAATTTAATTCGCCCCTTGAACCTTCCTTTTATATCTGTAATTGCTCCTTCAATGTGTAGATTGAACAGTAGGGGCAAGACTACATCCCTGTCTTACCCCTTCTTCAATCTGAAAGCTACGTCATTCTTCTCCCACTCTTATTGTTTCCTCTTTTTTCTTGTGTATATTGTATATTACCCGTCTTTTAACTATGGCTTACCTCTACTTTTATCAGAATTTCGTAAGTATTCCACCGTTTTACGTTATCGAACGCTTTTCCATGTCGACAAATCGTATGAACATATCTTTATTTTTCTTCGCCTTGCTTCCATTATCAACTGCAACGTCAGAATTGCCTCTCTGGTGCCTTTACCTTTCGTAAATCCAAACTTATCGTCTTCTGATACATCTTCAGTTTTCTTTTCCGCTCTTCGGGATATTATTCTTGTCAGCATTGGTTGTAACACCTGTTAAGGTGATTGTGCGATAATTCTCGCTGTTTTCAGATCTTGCAGTTTTCGGAATTGTGTGGATGATTTCTTTTTCTGGAAGTCAGATCGTATGTCACCAGACTCATACATTCTACACATTAACGTGAACAGTCTTTTTTTTGCCACTTCCCCCAATGATTTTAGAAATTCTGATGGAATGTTATCTATCCCTTCCGCCGTATTCATCGTAAGTCTTCCAAAGTTGTTTTAAAGTATGATATTAGTACTGGAACCCTTCTCTCATATATCGACTCCAGTTTCCTATCACGTCATCAACCTATCCACTCCTCCTTTTCATTTGAATTCCTATTGTATTCCTAATGTTACCATCCTGGTTTTTAACTTCATCGAATGTTTTCTGTATGCTGAATCAGTCCTCCCGACAATCATTTCTTTGTCGAGTTCTGCAGATCTTTCCTGCAGTAATTTCGCCTTAGCTTCCCCGTAGTTTCTATTTATTTCATTCGTACGTGACTTATATTTCTGTAATCCTGAGTTTCTGTTAACGTTTCTGCACTTCCATCTTAATAGATCGACGGGAGTATTTCTTTTGTTATAAGTGACTTCTTTGTAGTCTTCTTCTTTGTACTCATGTTTTTCTTTGCAACTTTTATGATTGCCGTTTCTAGAGATGTCCATCCATGTTCAACTGAACTGCCTACTGAGCTACTTCCTACCGCATTATGTACAGACCCAGAGAATTTCAAGTGTGGCACCTCATTCCATATAACTTCTGTATCCCACTTCTTCGGGCACTGCTTTTTCCTGACTTGTCTCTTAAACTTCAGTCTACTCTTCATCACTAATACATTTTGATCTGAGTCTGTATCTGCTCTTGGGTACGCCACGCAATCCAGTATCTGATTTCGGAATCTCTGCCTGACCATGATTTTTTTTGTTATGGATTTAGGGCCCAAAACTGCTACGCTCATTAGCGCCGGTTCTGTGGCTTAGGGAAGGGTAAAAAAAAAGCCGAATTGAAAATCAACAGCAATGGGAGCAAAATTCAAAACGTGGGAAACTAAAAAATAGAAGGAAACTATATAATGGGTGTTGTTTTCCCCCAAAAAGAGCTTCAAATGACCGACGTCATCCCACTGACACCGATGAACCCGAGGACGCGATTGGCTGAGCGCGCGTCATCTGCCAAAATGGAAGATGTATCATGCGACAGCTGTAAACGGGCACGTAGCAGAGTACAATAGGGGCACTGAAGTAAAAGGCGTCTCACTGTCCACAGTTGAGAGCAGTGAGGACAAAGCGGGAGAGGATCGCCACTTAAAAGATGTCGAGTCCGCGCTCGTGGTCGTGCGGTAGCGTTCTCGCTTCCCACGCCCGGGTTCCCGGGTTCGATTCCCGGCGGGGTCAGGGATTTTCTCTGCCTCGTGATGACTGGGTGTTGTGTGCTGTCCTTAGGTTAGTTAGGTTTAAGTAGTTCTAAGTTCTAGGGGACTGATGACCATAGCTGTTAAGTCCCATAGCGCTCAGAGCCTTTAAAAGATGTCGATGGCTAAAAAGACAGTGCCCTGTCTAGTTATAATTACCTCCTCCCGACGACGAGGACGGGAGGAAGAGGCCCAAGCACAGGGAAGAGCCTTCACGTCCCGCAATTTAGTATCGGGAAGTGTACCAATGTGCGTGCCATGTAAGAGCAACACGACGACATAAAAACACACTGTTGATCGTCGAAGGGAACCATGCGAACAGCCGGCTGAGGAAGAGAGACTGCAACCTTGGCCGCTATATAGGCCGCCTCATTTCCACGGATACCAACGTGTCTTGGGATCCAGAGAAGTGGCACAGAAACGCCCCCCCCCCCCCCCCCAGTGGAGCAAGTGGAGGCAGTCCTGAATCCGGTGGACCAGAGGGTGGACAGGGTAGAGAGCTTGGAGGCTGAGGAGAGAGCTGAGCGAATCTGAGCATATAATATACGGTATCCGCTTATGGCGACGGACGTATTGGACAGCCTGGAGAACAGCGTAAAGTTCCGCAGTAAAAACCTAACACTAGTCGGAGTCGGGAGGCCGAAATCTATTAGGGGTGTCGCCAACAATATAGGCACTCCCAACACCAAATGATGTTTTTCAGCCGTCAGTGTAAATAAATGTGGCATCCTTCATTTGTGCGCATAGAGCAGCAAATGCCCGACGATAAACGAGAGAAGGGGTACCATCCTTGGGAAGCTGACAAAGGTCACGAAGCAGGCAAGTCCGGGGGCGAAGCCAAGGTGGTTCTGTACCCCTAGTTGTCAAGAAAGTGTTAGGAAAGTGGAAGGAAAGAGAACGTTGCAGTTGACGGAAGCGGACTCCTGGTGGTGGTAGAGAGGAAGGGCTGTCTGCATATCCTAAATCCAAGGAGGCGTCGAAGAAAAAAAAGTCATGGGCCGGATTAGCAGGCATCGAAGACAGATGGCTAGCTTAACGACTCGGAAGGACAGTTCACCGATTGGACAGCGGAGCTTCAGCTGTCTCAGCAGAAAGTCTTTCCACGGGCCTCGTGTAAAAATCTCCAGACGCTAAACGCAATCCAGGGTGGTGGATAGAATCGAGACGCCGAAGAATAGACGACCGAGCAGAGGAGCAAACTATGCTTCCATAGTCCAATTTCGAGCGCACTAACTCGCGATATAGGCTGAGAAGGACCACTCGCTCCGCTCCCCAGGAGGTACCATTCAGAACACAGAGGGTGTTGACGGATCGTAGACAGCGAGCCGGAAGATGGGAAACATGGGAGGACCAGCACAGTTTTCTGTCAAACGTAAGTCCCAAGAATTTTGCGACGTCCGCGAACGGAAGGTCGACAGGGCCTAGATGTAGGGAAGGCGGAAGGAACTCTGTACGACGCCAAAAATTTACACAGACGGATTCACTGGGAGAAAAGCGGAAGCCGGTTTCGACGCTCCAAGAATGGAGGCGATCGAGACATCCTTGAAGACGTCATTCGAGAAGACTGTAGTATATCGCAAAATCGTCGACAAAAAGGGAGCCCGAGACATCGGGAAGGAGACAATCCATAATTGGATTTATAGCGATGGCAAACAGTACAACACTTAGCACGGAGCCCTGGGATACCCCGTTTTCTTGGGAGAAAGTAGGGAAGAGAGCAGTGTTCACCCGCACTTTAAATGTGCGCTCTGTCATAAATTCACGAATAAAAACGGGTAGCTGCCCTTGAAAGCCCCAAGAGAACAGTGTGCTGAGGATGCCTGTCCTCCAACAGGTATCGTATGCTCTCTCCAGATCGAAAAATATTGCTATCGTTTGGCGTTTCCTGAGAAAATTGTTCATGATATGAGTGGAGAGAGCAAGAAGTTGGTCAAATGCAGAACGATGCTTTCGGAAACCGCATTGGGCAGGTGTTAAAAGGCTTCGCGATTCCAGCCACCAGGCTACGCGCCAATTCACCATACGCTCCAAAGCCTTACATACGCTACTCGTGAGAGAGATGGGGCGATAGCTGAAGGGGAGTTGTTTGTCCCTTTCAGGTTTCGGAACAGGAACGATGATAGCTTCCCTCCATCTTCTGGGAAAGGTACTGTCGGTCCAAATTCGATTATAAAAGCGAAGGAGGTGACGCAGACTATGGTATGATAAATACCGCAACATCTGGCCGTGGACACCATCCGGTCATGGGGTGGAAGAGCCAGAAGAAGAGAGTGCGTGTTGGAGTTCCCGCATGGAGAAAACAGTATTATAGCTTTCGCTATTTTGAGAGGAGAAAGCCTGGCGGGCAATCTGAAGAGCTGGAAACCTCAGAAAATTGTTGACCCAAAGAGTTAGAAATTGCGACTAGGTCCACTAAGGTATCATGCGCGACAGTGAGCCCAGAGATTGGGGAGAAACTACACGCGACAGATAACCGTCGAGTTCGACTCCAAACTTCTGAGGAGGCAATGAAGGTGTTAAAAGAGCTAGTAAAGTCCCACTTGCCTTCTTGCTATCGTGGATGACGCGACGGCATCGCGCACGTAACTGCTTATAGCGTATACAGTTGGCCAAAGTAGGATGGTGGCGGGAAACGCGAAGGGCACGTCTCCGCTCGCGTATTGCGCCACGGCACACCTCGTTCCACCAAGGAACTGGGGGTGGGAGTGGGGGGAGGGGCAAATCGGGGGTGCGAGGTACTGAACGTTCCGTGGCTGTAAGGATAACTTCTGTAACATGAGTGACCTGATCGTCGACGGTAGGAAAGTGACGGTCATCTAATGTCTCTAGAGACAATCGGCTTGGGCAAACTTCCAGCGTCTCGGGCGAATAGATGGTAGTTGTGGCTGCAATCGAAGGAAAATGGTCACTCGAGTGTGTATCAGCAAGAGCGAACCATTCAAAGCGCCGAGCTAGCTGAACAGTACCGGCCGAAAGGTCCTAATGAGAGAAATTTGTCGTGGAGGCAGACAAAAATGTAGGTTCCCCAGTGGTGAGGCAAACAAGACCCGCTTGGTGGAAGAGGTCATTCAATAGAGAGTCTCGCGGACAATGACGTGGAGATCCCCAAAGCGGGGGATGGGCAGTGAAGTCCCCAACCAGCAAATAGGGGGGGGGGGGGGGGCGAGAGCTGACCAAGGAGATCAGCTCTTTCCATCGGTGTGGACGATGGAATGTATATGGTACAAAGAAGGTGTATCCAGAAAGGGAAAGACGGACAGCGACAGCTTGGAAGGAACTGCTTAAGGGGATTGGGTGATAATGGAGGAGAATCATGGAGGAGAATCATGTCCCCCGTGTGCTGGAGTGCCATCAACAGACGGGAGATCAACCCGAACTGACTGCAGGTGAGGGTAAACAAAGCGATCGTGGGGACGCAGCTTTGTTTCCTGAAGACAGAAAATGACCAGGGAGCAGGATCGTAAGAGGATCGACAATTCATCCCGATTGGTTCTAGTGCCTCGGATATTTAAATGGATAATTGACAAAGGGGAACAGAAAAGGGAAAAATCTTACCACAGTGGTTCTCAACTCAACGACTGCTGAGAGCCGGCGGCCGACAGCGTGGAACGGCCTTCAGCCAAAGGCAGAAGATCCTGATCCATAGGTTGTTCGGGGGCAGCGATCGGCCGGTTGATCGGCCACCAGCAGTGCGCCTCAGCGACACGGAAGACGGCCGAGGGCGGTTACCGCCAGGTGGCGCTGTAGATGAGACACCCCGTGTTGGAGAAGGAGAGGAACTTTGTTTTTTATGAGCCTTCTTGGAAACAGTACGTTGAGATGAGGGAGGAATCGATGGTTGTGAAGTCGGGGTACGTAAAAAATCTTCGCGAGTAGGCTCTTTTTTGGAAGTCCGGGTGACTGATTTTGGGGCTCGTGATTTAGCAGGAGCCGTAGAGTGAGCAGGTGGGGAGGTTGAACGGGGTATCTTTGAACTGGACGATCTGACGTGGTACTAAAGGGGAGATCACAAGTCTGCGCGGCTGCCTCCTTAGTAGGCCGAGGGGATGCAAGGACAGTACTATATTTACCTGTTGGGGGCACAGTGGGCTTTAGACTGGCGAATAACTTACGAGCAGCAAATGTAGACACCTTTTCCTTCACTCTGATATCCTGAATAAGGCGTTCATCTTTGAAAATGGGCAATCTCTAGAGGAAGCAGCGTGGTCGCCCATACAGTTGACGCAACGAGGGGATGGAGGTGGAGAAGCACCTTCATGGGCATCCTTGCCACATGTAACGTATGTAACGGATGTAAGGGCGAACTGAAATTATCTCATAGCCCACTTTAATGTTCGATGTCAAATGTCAAGAAGATATGACGGGTTCATACCTAGTCCTTGTCAACCCTTTTCATGACTCGATGTGCAGCCGTTATGCCATGGTCAGACAGATAGTTTTGAATTTCCTCGTTGGACAATCCGTCGAGTGAGCGTGTATAGACCACCCTGCGTGATGAATTTAAGGTGCAATGCGCTTCCACCCTGACAGGGAAGGTTTGTAGCAGTGGAGTTCACAGCAATTTTTATGCCTGGAGGGCACTGACTGTTTCTAACAAGGTGCCATTTCGTAATCGGGAACAAGACTTTACAGCACCTGCAATTGCGTCGATATATTTCTGAATAATGAAAGGATTGACTGTGGAGAAGTCTTGACCTTCGTCCGACCGAGAAACAACAAGGAACTGTGGCACTGATGGAAGAATTGTCCGTGGCTGAGACTCATCTAACTTTCGCTTGTGAGCAGAAATTGTAGACGTAGAGGAAACCTTTGCGAAATTATCTCCCATGATTACCAGCGTCTCTTATGGCGCTCCTTCCTCGTGGGGCCCTCTCTGAGAGCACTCCCGCCTTAGGTGATTGTCCACACCTCAGGTCACACCTTCCGAGAAACGGATGGAGGGACCAATCGGCACGTTCGGAAGATACCAGCTCAGGTAAACACTCGTCCCTGGGCCTGGCCGTTACCAGGGGGTAGGTACGTGTCCTACCTGTCTACCCGGGGCGGGGAATTACGCGTACTCCGTCACCAGCTACACGTGGGAACTTGTGGTTGGCCTTCAGACACGCACAGGGAGCAAAGAAAGAGAAAGGGAGGAACAAAGAAAAGGAAAGAAGAGAGGTCTCACAGTGGAGAAGGGAGTCAAGAGAAGAGGCAAGGAAAAGAGTACAAAGGGAGGACAGAGACTTTCCGGCATAGAGAGCAAAGGAGAGAGACTATGTGTTACTGTTGCAAGCATCCGTCTCTGGATGTAGGCACGAAACATACTCCCAATGAGGGAGAAGGGAAAGGGATGAGGAGGAGGCGAAAGGGGGGGGGGTGAGGATGGGGGGGATGGGGAAGGATGTGGAAAAGGAAGGTATGCAGCCCAGAAAGGAAAGAGAGCCATACTAGCTCGGGGTCCCGTGCTCGCCACGCATTATCCACAAAAAGCGGTGGAGCTGCCCATGATGTAGTCAGTCTGAAAAATTCCTGCATCTCTCCGTCTTTTCCAAGTACACTTCCTTCTCTTGCGATTGTTGAACAGAGCATTTACTATTACTAGCTGAAATTTATTGCAGAACTCAATTAGTCTTTTAGCTCTCTCATTCCCAGTACCAAGCACATATTCTCCCGGAACCCTTTATTCTACTCCTTCCTTAGAACCACATTCTAATCCTCCATGGCTACTGTATTATCGTTTGCGTACTATATTACCCGTCAAATATCCTCAAATGCTTTTTCTCCCTCTTCTCTCTGGCTTGTGACGTTGGCACATATACCTTAACTATATATTTTGTTGTTGGTTTGCAGTCGATTCTGATGAGAACAACCCTGCCACTGAGTTGCTCACAGTAACTCACTCTCTGCCCTACGTCTGGAGCTCGTGGTCTAGTGACTAGCGTTGCTGCTTCTGGATCACAGGGTCTGGGGGTTCGATTCCCAGCTGGGTTGGGGATTTTCTCTGTAGTCCTTTTCATCATCCATCATCATCATCATCGTCGTCGTCCTACCCTCCTATACGTAACAAATCATACTGCCATTATACCATTTTCTGCTGCTGCTGCTCATATTACTTTGACCAGAAATCTTTGACTTGTTACCATTTCACTTCATCCCACTATGTGTACACTGACCCTTAGCATTTCCTTTTTCAAATTTTCTTGCTTTCCTACCACGTTCATACTTCTGAAAATTCACACTCCGACTCGCAGAACGTTATCCTTACAGTGGTTATTCAATCTTTTCTCATGGTCAACTCCCCCATGGTAATCCCTTCCCAAATATCCAAATAGGGGACTAGTCCGGAATCTTTTGCCTCCAGAGAGATTATCATGACACTTTTTTAATTTCATACCACATGTCCTTTGGATAGGCATTGTGTCTTTAATGCAGTGGTTTCTATTGCCTTCCACCTCATGCCGTTGATCGTTGCCGACTGTTCCGCGTTTAACGGCTATTTCCCACTCCAAGGGCAAGAGTGCCCTAAAGCTTTCTCCGCTCCTCCACCCTCTTTGAAAATGCAGTTGGCAGTATGATGGTGGCTTCGTATCCCAGTCTTGGTTCGACCTAAGGACGTTTTGGTTAGTAATCAAAGACGCTATTCCTAAACAACAGGTCGTTATGGTTGGATCAAAGAAAACTGGAAAACCATACCTGATCGCATGGGTCCAGATATCAGTTGGTAAGAGCTAATGGCAGAGTTTGAGTTTGATGCAGACCCCACGAAGCCATAGACCCAAGTTGTCAGCAAGGCACAGTGCAAATTGGTGGTGACTCAATAATGGTGTGGACTATATTTAAATGGATGGACTGGGTCCTTTGTCCAACTCAGGCAACATTTGACTGGAAATGGCTACTTTGAGACCCTTTGCAGCCATTCATGGACTTCATGTTCCCAAACAACGATTTAAATTTTTAAGAATGACAATGCGCCATGTCAACGGGCCAGAACTGTTTGCGGTTGGTTCGAAGGACATTCTGCACAATTCGAGCGTATCATTTGGCCATCCCGATCACTCGTCATGAATATCATCGAACATGTACGGGAGATAATCGAGAGGATAGTTCGTTCACCAAGTCCAGCACCGGCAAAATTTTCGAACTTACGAACGGCTGTAGAGATTGCATGGCTCAATATTTCTACAAGGAACTTCTAACGACATCTTGAGTCCATGTCACTTCAGGTTGCTGCGCTATGCCATGGGAAAGGAGGTCCAACACCGTACTAGGAGGTATGGCATGATTTGTCACTTCAGTGTATATCAATGCCTTTTAAATATGATAGCTCTTTGAGAAGCCATAAGAAAAAAAAACATGATTATGGACAGAAAAAAATACGCCAGAAGACTCAGTAGAAGACCACTAACATTGGCCGAAACGTCAGTTTCTCCAGTAATAGGATTTTACAATATGACACGGCAACATATCAACTCATATCACCTGATGCATATATTTTATAAATATTGCGTGCAAATTGGCTGAAATATGATGAATTAAAATCGCCTTTTGTTTTTTATGTCTGTATGTGGAAGCCAATTTCAGGAAGTAATTTAAATACTTTATACGATTTTCAACAATTGAGAGACTCGACCGATTTCAGTTGAAAAAATGCCGAATTTGTTGTGCTACATCGTGGAGAGTTCCCGCTTCAGTCATTACTCAAGTAACTGGTACACCTGCCTAATATCGTGTAGAGTCCCCGCGAGCACTCAGAAGTGCCGGAACACGTGTCATGGACTCGACTTATGTCTGAAGTAGTGCTGGAGGGAACTGACACTATGTATCCCGTAGGGCTGTCCTTAAATCCATTAGAGTACCAGAGGGTGGAGATCTCTTCTGAACAGCACGTTGCAAGGTATCCCAGATAAGCTGAACAATGTTCATGCTTGTTGCGTTTTGTGGCCAGTGGAAGTGTTTGAACACAGAAGAGTATTCCTTTAGTCACTCTGTTGCAATTCTGGACGTGTGGGGTGTCACATTGTCCTGCTGGAATTGTCCAAGTCCGTCAGAATGCAAAGTGGGTATGAATGGATGCAGGTGGTAAGACAGGACGCTTGCGTATGTTTCACTTGTCAGAGTCTTATCTAGACGCATCAATGGTCCCGTATCATCACAACTGCAAACGCCCCACACTAGTAGAGATCCTTCACCAGCTTGAACAGTCCCCTGCTGACATTTGTGGTCCATGAATTCATGAGGTTGTCTCCATACCCGTATACGTACGTCCGCTCGATATAATTTGTAACTAGACTTGTCCGACCAGCCAACATGTTCACAGTCATCAAACACCGAATGTCAGTGTTCATGGGTGAAAGCGAGGCGTAAAGTTGTGTCGTGAAATCATCAAGGGTACACGAGTGGGTCTTCATCTCTGGAAGCCCATATCGATTGTGTTTCGTTGAATGGTTCAGACGTTCACACATGTTAATAGACAAGCATTGAAATCTGCAGCAATTTGCGGAAGGGTTACACTTCTGTCATGTTGAACGATTCTTTTGTCGTCGTTGGTTCCATTCTTGCAGGATCTTTTTCCGGCCGCAGCGATGTCGGATCTTTGATGTTTTACCGGATTTCCGATATTCACGGTACACTCGTGAAATGGTCGTAAGTGAAAATCCCCACTTCATCGCTAGCTCGGAGATGCCGTGTCTCATTGTTCATGCCCCAACTATAACTCAACTTGACAACCTGCCATTGTAGCAGCGGTAACCGATCTAACAACTCCGGCAGACACAGGCGTTGCCGACCGCAGTGCCGTATTCTGTCAGATAACAAATTCCTGTATTTGAATACGCATGCCTATAACAGTTTCTTGGTCGCTTCAATGAAGTTTTATAAAGTTCTGGTAGGTGCTATACTAAACCTGCGAAAACGCGTCTGTAACGGAGTTGCGTTCCAAGCATATTGCTGTCATTGAGTTTCTTTTGGAGGAAAGCCATAGCATGGCAGATATTCATAGGAGGTTGCAGAATGTCTACGAGGCCGTAGCAGGGAACACAGAAACAGTGAGTCATTGGGCAAGGTGTTTGTCATCATCGCTACAAGGTTGTGTAAACCTGTCTGATCTCCGGCGTGCCGTTTGGACGCACGCAACCGTGACTTCTGCAATGTTAGAATGTGCAGACGCTCCAATTCGAGGTGATTTAAGGACCACAATCAGACACCTCGCTGTTTAACTGGACGTCTCTGCTGGCAGTGCCGACACACTCGTCCACCAGTTGGGGTAGTGACTGGTGTGTACCTCTGGGTTCCTCGCCACCTACCAGGAAACCATAAAGAGTAATAAATGACTTTCTGTGCGTAATTGCTTATGCATTACGATACTGACCATGACAATTTTTTGTCTAACATTGTCACAAACGATGGAAGTGTTTCATGACTTCGAATCAGAAACTAAACGGCAATCCATGGTGTGGCGCCACACGAACTCTCCTCTGAAGAAAAAGTTCAGAATCTCCGTCCCCTGGGACTATGAACGGGTTATTCTGCTTCATATCCTCCCTCATGGTGTAACGATCAACTCTGGAGTGTACTGTGCTACCCTCAGGAAATTTAAGAAATATCTTCAACGTGTTCGTCGCCACAAAAATGCAAACGGACTTATCTCTCTCCAAAGCAATACATAGCTACACACAATTCTGCTCAACCGAGAGAAACTGACTAGACTTCATTGGACTGTTATTCCCCATCCATCCTACTGCCCGAATATCGCAGTTTCCTACTTTCCGACTTCCAGCTGTTTGGGGCAATGAAGGATGCACTCCACGAGAACCAGTAGATCGATGATGGGGAGGTTATTGACACACCAAGACGTCGCTTCCAACGTCGACTAGTAGAGTGGGCATACAGACACACTGAGTAAGGCGTTCCATTGATCGAATAGTATGTTGAGAAAAGGGTTTTGTAGCCAAACGAGTAGGAACTAATACGATGTACTGGAATCCTGAATAAAACCAACCTGATTTCTGAAAAAAATGTGTTGCACTATTCATTGAACGCCCCTTGTATTTTGTGTAAGTTGTAAGTAAGTAGTTGTCACTATTAAAATTCTAACCCTCGTATTTTTTCCATTCGTTTTATCATGTCAACGTGATCTGCATTTTCGTCAATATTCCACAAAACAACTTATTGTGTGTGGCTGAGGGTACTTATGACACCATTTTGTCCTCCTTGCCTGTTTCCTTTGCGAATTGCACTGAGTTAAAATTCGTATGATCTGTGGTTCCCCTGATTTTGTTGTCTTGGTCGTTTCGTGAGACACATCTGGGGGAAGCAATATGCTCTCCTACTCTTCTTAGTACGCTCTCTAAATTTCAACAATAAAACACTGTGATACAGAACACGTATATAACGCCTGTTACTGGAATTTATTGACCGTTGCCGTAACGCTGTCTCTTTGGATGTGCGATCCCGTGGCGTAACGTGTGGCTCCATTGGATGTTCTGTGTCTCTTCCAGTAATTCAGCTCGGCAAGCGTGTCAGACTGAAGAGCAGTTCTCAAGTATCAGCGGAAGAAGTGTTTTCGTTTATGTATGAGTTACATTTCCTGAAGACCTCTCAAATAACGGACACTTTTATCCGTTCACCAGTTTTATACTGGCCTCTTCACAGACTAGGGCTGTTGATATTCCTAAAAGCATTTAGCGAAGGTCCTCTTAACTCCACAAAAAATGCAACACCACCAAATATAGAAAAGAGGCAATTTCGCTTATTGTGAGTGTACAGTAATACATGATTAATTTCGTAGGTAATTTGTGTATGTACGGCAGTGGTTTGAGGAGTCCAGTAAATTTCCATGAAAGAACAGAACATTTTTATTGTGACATCATGGTTGGTAAGTTAGATTATTCCAAGGAGAGTATAAAGAATTTCAACAATGTGCAGAGTACATTTCATTATTGACAGACGTCTGAATTGGTCAGTGTGTCGATTGTGACTGAAAATGTAGAAAAACCAAGTTTCGCGTTGTTACTGAACATTTCAATTTCAAGGGTTGGACTGCCACACAAACAAAAACAGAATATGGATGAAGTTCACGCAGTCTCCGCACCCTCGTCGAAGACTATTAATAAATTTAAACGTGGTCTGACACACACTGAATACTTTGCGCGCTCCAGCCGTCCAGTTCAGGTCACTACAAAGGAAATAATTAACAAAATCCGTGACATAGTACTGCAAGACCGTCAAACCAAAATCCTTGATATTGTTGTGAGTGTAAGCAGCTCCGCTGAAAGAGTGCATGATATTCAGCAAGGAGAATTGACTATTAGGAAGTCGTGTGCGAGGTGGGTGCAGCCATTGTTCACAGTAGACCAAAAGCGCATCCAACAGGATATTTCATTACACTGTCTACCCATATTCAGTAGCAACCCTCAACGCTTTTTACGCCGATTTGTGACTGTTGGTGAAACCTTGATCCCTCATTACACATCAGAGTCAAAACGACATCGAAACAATGGGCAGAGGTTGGTGAAAGTGCACTGAAGAAGGCAAAGAGCGTTGTGTCAACTGGTAAGGTGATGGTCACTGCTTTTGGGTTTTCCAAGGAAGAACCCTCATAAATTACTTGGAAAAAGTGAGAATCGTAAATGAACCTATGGAAAAAGCAACATAACTGGACCCTATTACGATTCATTGTTGGATCTTTTGAAACCTGCATTAAGCTGGAAAAAGGCCAAGGGTGGCACGCAAAGACATGCTCTTTCACCATGGCAATGAACCATCCCACACATCAGCGATATCAATGGCGAAAGTGTATGAATTGGGCTTTGTAGTGGCTCCTCAACCACCCTATTCACCAGACGTAATCCCAAGCGACCTCTTCCTATTCACTAATTTGAAACTTGGGTTTGCTGGGAAGAAATTTTCGTCAAATGAGGAAGTCATAGTTGCAGTCAACAAATATTTAGCAGAGTATACGGAGTCCATTTTTCCGCTTGGATCTCTAGACTAAGTGTGTATCCATTAGAGAAGACTATGTTGAGAAATAAGTTGTCAACGAAAAAAATTTTTACTGGTTTTTTACTAGACTTATCAAACCGCCATCGTAAAGGGTGCTAAATTATGGACGCTGATATGCCAGTTCTAACAGTGAAAGCAGCTTCCATCTGTCTCAGTGTCGAGTCGAACTGAGCTTGGGTACGTTACTTTATGCCGCTTCTACTCTGTGCCAGCCTACTGACCCTCCCTTGGCCACTAGAAAAATTATTAACTATTTCTGATAACAGCAAAAAGAACAGACAGGCAACCTCGAAACTTTCCGCTGTTCCCTACTCTTACCAGGTTCTCTTTCCTTCCTAGTGTGAAATGATTTAAATGAACCTGTCTTTTGGTGTTACTATTTAATTTGAAAATTGAAATTGGCTTTTTTTATCAATAGTAAAATATTTAAAGCAGTGGATCTTAATTACTGTCTTCTTGGATGAAAGAGTCGATTATTAATTTTTCAGTAATGCGTGGCGCCTCCGGAGTGCAATCGAGCACATTCAAGGTTAAAGTTCTTCTTAACAGGCAGTGTAAGAAACAGCTTTTCAAGATCTGCGTCGTAATGTAGCTCTGAAAAATTCTTGATGCTGTTATTGAAGGGCAAGTCAGTCGGATACGATTCTGGATAACTATGATCGTGTCGCTAGGGCAAGTTCCACAAATTTTCGCTTTTCACAAAAGAGGATTTGTTCGTTCCAAAAGATCGTGATATTAAACAGGGATCGCACAGTACTACATAGCATTCAAAATTCTGTCTTGTGCTTGCTTGCACTTCGTAACGTAATTACTAGGAGAGGAACGATGAGCATAAGTCACTTAAAAAACGAGAAAAATTTTACCTTTGAAGATAATAATTATTTCATAAAAATATTCTACTCGGTGGCGAACTATTACAGTATATATTCAGCTTCTTGTAAGAGCGTATACTGACGAAAATTAATATTTTCTTGTATGTCGGAGCAATGGCGGCTGTCGTCTCTTTAACAATAGAATTACCCCTCCTTTGAAAATACGTCCTTCCATAGTCCACTATCAGAAAAAAATCATTAGTGAAGTCACGGAATACACAAGAGTGTTAAAAAATCACGGAAATCTAACAAGCCAACGATATTATTTACAACATCGCAGGCGAAAGTGATAATTCACGTTATGAACTGATACTGTAACAGCTATGTAGAACTGCTGGACAGGGCAACATTTTAACACCCTCTTTATCGAGCTAGGCCAGAACAGTACGGTAAATAAAGTCATTTGCAGACTCGTAACTATACCCACCACTAGTCACAGGCTCCCGGTCGGCTGTCACCCCCAAGAACACGTGCCAAGAGCAAGCTGCTAATGCCGATTTTCCCCTGGGCAGCAGGTTAGGTGTCGGAGTGTGGACACGTGGATGCGCAACAGTTGTTGATCTCGTGGAGGCGTAAGAAATTCTTGGAAATCAGGTAACGAATTGTTAAGTGTTGGTGCGAGTACTGTTATGAAGATGACGAGCACAATCAGGCAACATTCCTTCTTCTCGAATCAACAGGCGGATATGTAGTCGGTGACGCTCAATACGGAACCAAGATTCGTGAAGAAATAAGATTCCTGTGACCATTGATGTCCTGTTGGGGCATCAGGACCATGATTGCTGTGCTGCCCATTCACGCTAGACAGTATGCACTCGAAGGGGAAAGAGACACACCACGAAGAAAGTTTCAGGATGGGATGGAAATCGATTGATGTGATTTCCGTGTGCTGATAAAGAAATGATTACAATTTCATAAAAAATTCGATGGTTTATTTAACATCAAGTCAATACTGCCTTGGTCCACCTCTCACCCTTATGCAAGCACTTTTTCGATTTGGCATTGATTGAAAAAGTTGTAGGATGTCCTCCTGAGGGATATCATGCCAAATTCCATCCAATTGGGGCGTCAAATCGTCAAAATTCCGAACTGGTTGGACGCTCCTGCCCACAATGTTCCAAAAGTTCTCAACTAGGGACACATACGGTGACCTTGTTGGCCAACGTAGCGTTTAGCAAGCGCGAAGACAAGCAGTAGAAACTCTCAACGTGTGTGCATGGGCATTATCACGATGAAATGTTAACGCAGGATGGCTTGCCATTTAGGAGGTAGAATATGGTCGACTTACTACTGTGCTATTACGGTGCCGTGGATGAGAACCAAAGGGATCCTACCGTGAGATGAAATGCCTCCGCAGACCATCGGCCCTAGTTGTCGGACCGTAAAGACAGACCGCATGGCGGGCCACAATACGTTGATATCCCACAGCTGTCCGAGGCGCCACACACCTTCGCTAGTCTTTGGGGCTCAGTTCCAAGCGGGGAACGTCACTGATGACAATTCTACTCTAGTCAATGATTGCAACAACTTTTGTGTTATCGATATTGACAGCTGCAGAATTGGATCGCGATGAGTAAGAGCGCTTCAGCTATATGATGAATATTTCTAATCCAACTAGTTTCGCGGCATTAGAACCATATCTTCAGGGATACAAATTTATAATTTAATCCAAACGATAAGCATAGACCCGTTGCATAGAGGTAGAGTCTGATAACTAATCAAGACGTCCCCGGTCCCGGATTCGAAACCCACCACCGCTTAAATCTTGATTAATTATCAGTATTGGCGGTGGAAGACTTCCAGCATAAAAATTCGCCCTCATTCAGCCAACGGCCTTGTCAAAGAGGGCGGAGAAGCGGGCAGAGGTTCAGGGTATTCTTGTTCTTGGGGTGGAATAATGCCCCCTAAAAGGAGGAAGAATCAACAATGATCAACGGCATGAGCATGCAGAAGGCAACGGAAACCGCTGCATTAAAGACACAGAACGTATATCCCAAGGACACGTGGCCTGTAATTGAAGAAGTGTCCTTTGGCAAAAGATTCCAGAATAGTCCCACATTCAGATCTCTGGGAGGTGACTGCCAAGCGGGAGGTGACCATGAGAAAATGAATAACCAACGAAAGGATAACGTTCTACGACTCGGGGCGTGGAATGTCAGAAGCTTGAACATGGTAGGGAAGCTAGAAAATCTGAAAAGGGAAATGCAAAGGCTCAATCTAGATATATCAGGGGTCGGTGAAGTGAATTGGAAATAAACCAAGGATTTCTGGTCAGATGAGTATATGGTAATAACAGCAGCGAATAATGCTATAACGGGAGAAGGATTCGTCATGAATAGAAGGGTAGGCCACCAGAGTGTGTTATTGTGAACAGTTTAGTGATATTGTTGTTATCAGAATCGACAGCAAATGAACGCCGACGATAGTTCAAGTAACAAGCCGACGATGCAAACTGAAAGGAGAGAGAGAGAGAGAGAGAGAGAGAGAGAGAGAGTATTCGAGGACATTAAGAGAGTAATATATTACGTAAGGGGAGATGAAACTCTGATAATCATGGGGGGGGGGGGGGGGGGGGACTGGAATGCAGTTTTGTGTTTTATGTGAAGGAGTAGAAGAAAATGGAAGTATGGACTTGGGACAAGGAATGGGAGAGGAGAAAGGCTAATTGAATTGTGCAATAAATTTCAGCTAGTAATAGCGAATACACTGTTCAAGAATCACAAAAGTATTGTTGCATCTCGAAGCTTTTGCATTATGTATGGGGCGAGCGCATAGTGCCAAAATAGACAGAAAAGTATTTTCTACATTAGCTGTTGTCTGGTAGTGGCATTTTATTCTTCTTCAAACCTTGTTTGACTGCTTTAACTCAGAACAAGTTATCTACATGCATGTAATCAATAAACTGCATGTGCATTGTCAGACTGTTATAGATAACATCAGAGAATTCGCATATATCGTTGATAATTAATTTCTCTCTCATGTTTAGTATTGTTTTAACAACACTAAAAGAAGCCATACGAAAATTGTGCACTTCATTAAAAGAAATGAAATAAAACTACCCACGATAACCTTACGACGAAAGTCTTTTTTAATGAAACTGAGTATATGTACACAAGCGTGCTTCTATCGGCACGAATTAGTAAAATACTACTCACTAGATTTCGATTGGGTCTGTGTTTAATTGGTATGCTGTGTCATACTCAATAGGTATGCAAATGTGAAATTTCATAAATAAAGTTATGTATTCCTAGAAATCTAAAATTTGCTTGTCAGCAGCGGAAAGAAGCGTTACCTGTTGTGCAGCATTGTAAGTTTTTCACCATTGCACTATGAGCTGAAAGTATTTTCTTGCGATTTCCTTATCGATGTTTGACCTGACTTCATATAGTTTATCCACAGAAGGGATAAAAAAGTCAAAGTCAGCGAGACTGAAACCGCGAACCATAACAGACGTTATTTCACAGGTCAGCACGTCCCCACAGACCTAGCGAAGAGCTGTGTGTTGAGCTATCCTCTTACAAGGCCAATAGTGACTAGAACTCTTAAACCGCTCTTTAAAGGACGATATTAGTTGCGATTTCCACATGCAACGGCTTTCCTGGGCTGTAAACCGTAAATTCACAACCTTTTCTTACACCTCAAGCGATAATAGCTCAGATTATTCAATGAAAATGACAGGAAAAATCAAGTGAACTTTGATGCTTAATTCCTTGCACACCAGGAAGTAACTAGTCGATTACAGTGTTGCCAAACATACCTTTCCTTGTTGCCAAATCTCAGTTACAGCACCAGCAGGAAGAACACGAACTGATGTGATCCTACAGCGCGCTGGGAAGTGACCACAGCTGGCGTCTCAAAGACGCGGCTGCTACCGCCTGGAATACGTAATGCGTCTGATTCGCATTTCTGTAACTAGGTTTAGGGACTGGAGCGTAGTTACTAATAAAATTCAGCACTGACTGCAAACTAAGCATCATAAATCAGTAACTCTCATAGTTGTTTTTATATTTCTTTCGTAACTGTACTCAAAACTAAGAAACTCATTCACGGACATCTTCGTGCGTCGCTGATATTCGAGCACACGGCCATACTCTGCCGCATTGCGCTGGCTGGAAAGCAAGAAGGTTTCTGACAAATTTCACAGAAGGAAAAGGGGGACGAAATGTCTCCCACTGGAAGGTCATGTTGTTTTATTTAAATGATTACAAAATCAAGTACAACGAACGGTAATGTTGTCAGTATAAGCACATTACTGTTGTCAGTATGAAGTTGCAGCGCCCAGGGCCTGTAATGACAAAGGGCCCGTTTAGGTCAGGCATATTGTATACAGAAGTGCAAGAGAGAGCACCAGTAAGTTCTACAATCCGTATGCATTGCATACACACAGAAATTACTGTTACGGTGTACTTATGGAGCCCAATGAGTGAATTGCATATTTTCTGGTGAGAAAGAGCACTGTCAAACAGTCTTCGCTACATTAGGTTACTTAAACTGGTGTCACTCTGAGCTAGAATTTATGGTCAGAGACTAAGTGTAAGGACAATGAGTCGGATGCGGGTTTTGCAACTGTGCAATACTTTCCTACATTATGGAAGCGAATATTAAATTTGAATTAATATTCCCTAAAATTTTGAAATTGGATATCTTAGAATGAAAGTCTTTCTGTCCATTGCAAAGGAAAACAATTGATTTTCTAAAACATTCTCTGTCATACACAACTTGGAACAGGTAACGTCGACCAAATCATATGGAAGAACTGACATCGACGTATATAGGAAGGTAGTAAGATCCCTTGGCTTTTGGATAGGCAGTATTCGACAGCCATTTCTAGGCGCAAGTAAATGAATAAAAGCAGCGCGATTTTGTTATCAAGTAACGTCTTCATCTATTACTTTAGTTTTATTGTAATCTACGAGTAATTGCTGATGTTTGATATTTACATGAAAAGGATTCCGTAGACAGGGAAAGAACCTCTTCTTGGGCAACTACTTCTATAACGACCAAAAGGCCTTAAATGATCTTCAAGCACATGTGTTCCAACAGCGGTATGAAGAAAATGATAATAATAATGACGGTAATAATCGAATTATCCGGTAACTTCACACTTCACAGTGGATTTTCTCGAACTAAGACATTTCCTGAATTAGTGAAAATTTCAAAATGGCTTCACATCGAGGCTATATTACCTAGAAGAGTCTTTACATCCTGGTGACATGACAATAGCATAATCTCCGCTTCAGAAGCTAGCTTCTTCTTAACCATTTAATAGACTCGCATTTTTTCCACCGTGACGAATTTTGTAAGCTAAGCTCATCATCTGTTACAGCACACTCCTGGGGCTGGGAAATGTGGCCACAATGCTCTGGTGGAACGAACTATCACAAGTGCAATGCGTGGATTCAGACATTTACTTTGAAGAGGCACAAACAGATTTACTTTACCTCTCGTAACCTCAAGAGAAAGATGTTACAATCCAGAATCCGCATTAAACATCACGTTCCTTCACACCCAACTGGGCAGAGCCGGTTTACGTTGCGAAATGACATAGGTGGAGGTCATGGTACACATAAATACTGTCGCCAATAAACTTACTTACATTAGAAAATTTTTGTTTCGTGTGCTCGAATATCAGCGAGGCACGAAGATGTCCGTGAATGAGTTTCTTAGTTTTGAGTACAGTTACGAAAGAAATATAAAAACAACTATGAGAGTTACTGATTTATGATGCTTAGATTGCAGTCAGTGCTGAATTTTATTAGTAACTACGCTCCAGTCCCTAAACCTAGTTACAGAAATGCGAATCAGACGCATTACGTATTCCAGGCCGTAGCAGCCGCGTCTTTGAGACGCCAGCTGTGGTCACTTCCCAGCGCGCAGTAGGATCACATCAGTTCGTGTTCTTCCTGCTGGTGCTGTAACTGAGATTTGGCAACAAGGAAAGGTATGTTTGGCAACACTGTAATCGACTAGTTACTTCCTGGTGTGCAAGGAATTAAGCATCAAAGTTCACTTGATTTTTCCTGTCATTTCCATTGAATAATCTGAGCTATTATCGCTTGAGGTGTAAGAAAGATTGTGTATTTACGGTTTACAGCCCAGGAAAGACGTTGCACGTGGAAATCGCAACTAATATCGTCCTTTAAAGAGCGGTTTACGAGTTCTAGTCACTATTGGCTCAACACACAGCTCTTCGCTAGGTCTGTGGGGACGTGCTGACCTGTGAAATAACGTCTGTTATGGTTCGCGGTTTCAGTCTCGCTGACTTTGACTTTTTTATCCCTTCTGTGGATAAACTATATGAAGTCAGGTCAAACATCGATAAGGAAATCGCAAGAAAATACTTTCAGCTCATAGTGCAATGGTGAAAAACTTACAGTGCTGCACAACAGGTAACGCTTCTTTCCGCTGCTGACAAGCAAATTTTAGATTTCTAGGAATACATAACTTTATTTATGAAATTCCACATTTGCATACCTGTTGAGTATGACACAGCATACCAATTAAACACAGACCCAATCGAAATCTAAGTGTGTAGTATTTTACTAATTCGTGCCGATGGAAGCACGCTTACTCAATTTAATTAAATATACTCAATTTAATTAAAAAAGACTTTCGTCGTAAGGTTATCGTGGGTAGTTTTATTTCATTTCTTATAATAAAGTGCACAATTTTCGTAAGGCTTTTTTTAGTGTTGTTAAAACAATACTAAACATGAGAGAGAAATTAATTATCAACTATATATGCGAATTCTCTGATGTTATGTATAACAGTCTGACAATGCACATGCAGATTATTGATTACATAGATGTAGATAACTTGTTCTGAGTTAAAGCAGTCAAACAAGGTTTGAAGAAGAATAAAATGCCACTACCAGACGACAGCTAATGTAGAAAATACTTTTCTGTCTATTTTGGCACTATGCGCTCGCCCCATACATAATGCAAAAGCTTCGACATGCATCTGCTGCCTGGCCGTCTATTAAACCTGAAAAGCCAAAATGTCGCAGAAGTTAGCCCTTTTTCCACATGCGGCTATTTTGGATTGAGAAGTGAAGGGAATTATGTTCAAAGTTCCATTAAACTGGTAACTTCTGAAGACAGCAGAATTGCGTTTTAAAAATGTAGCAGCGAATGTAATAAAACTCGCGACTTCTTATCTGCAGTGCGCGACGCTTACTGTTACACTAGCAGCTGTCATGTAGCTACAGTGTCTCCAGAAGTCAAGAACAGTTCCTCCAGAACTTCTGCATTCCACAGTGCTCTGAAATAATGCATATGACCGGATCTAGACTTCTGAGAGACAGAGAGTTACAGCTTTTCTTTTGCACTGCACGATGTTCTCAACAAATGGAAAGGAACACTTCCTACCTAAATTTCTGCATCCTACACTGTTGGAAGTTCGTGTAGGTGGCAGTTACTAGATTTTATTTCGGTGATTACAAAATAGAGTCTAATGTATGCACTGGGTTACCGAGGCAGCTAGGTTATGGCGATTCGGTCAACCAAGTAAATGAATGTACAGAACATGCTGCAAACCACCACAGGGAGCCTGTGTGTCAGAATACTTATCGAGTGTGCCGGAACAGTGTTATGATTGAAAACTGAGTCTTGGAGGAGAAAATTTGGTGGTCTGTTGGATTGATGGTAAGTTCCGATGATGGTGGTCTGGGTTCGATTCCAGCTTCTAGCGATGATTTTTAATAGGGAAAGACAGATTCTATTCTCTTCTGGCTACGCCAAGTGAAGAAAGTATAATGGCATTGTGGTCTGAAATTCACATTAAACATGATATTCCTTCTCTACCAAGTAGACGTTTTGCTGAACTACAATAAAGTCGGGAGTGGCGAAATGTGGGAACTCCACCACCAGTAACCTTTCTTATACTAGTTGTTTATTTCTAGTGACGAAACAAACGCTATGTAGGATCGCAGGGCACTTATTCCATCTTTTATTTGAGCTTCTGTATGTCGATAAAATTGGTTCTGAGCTTGGAATGCAACTCAGACCGCCCTTAACATGGAATTTGATCCCATCACGACAATACAGCTCGGCTACAATTTGTTGGTTGTTCAAAACTGCAGATTCCTCAACATTTCCACATATTGCGCGTGAATGGGTTCGAATCCTGGCCCGGCACTAAAGATTTCATTAAGTCTTATCAGAGAGAGCACCTATCTGCAGGTCGATAATAATTTTGATCCTTAATGCATTTTCATTCGTTGTCAACACTAACGATATCTGACGTTTTTGACTCCCAGTGAGACACAGAACTATTTGAGAGATCACTGTAAGTTCAAGGATGTTATTCCGGGCTGCTAGTGGTGAAAAATTCGGTAGTTGACGTTTCTTTGTGTGTAATCAACAACGATATGTGTGGGGTTCGATTCCCAGTCAGCACTGAACTCTTCGTCATATTATTTCTAGTTCAAACATGCTCGCATGTCGCTGCTGGTCTAACAAACCCATATTTAACGTTCGTTTTCTCTAGAATATAACAGCGATAGGTGCCGGGTTGGAGTCCAGAGAAGGAAAAAATTAATGTTTCGTCTCGTCATTTCAATTAAAACATCTAGCTACTGCCGAGAAAATCCGATATGTCACAGTTGATTGTGCTTCTATAACAATCCGATTAGGTTCTGGGTTCGAATCCATGTCCAACACAAAGCTTTACCTCACGGCATTTCAAGTAAGTTACTTGTGAAGAAGCAATATTTAACATCTCTCGTAGTTCGTTAACAGGGACTATAGGTGCTGGGTAGGAGCTCGCGTCTGTTAAAAATGTTTACGTTATATAATATAAAGTTGATATTTGCTAACTGATACTGTCTAAAATCTAGGTATATCACTCTCTGTATGCCTAATCAGGAATGACTGTTAGGTTCCGTCAGTCACGAAATCTCTGCTTAGTCTGCATGACCTGGGTTTGAATCCATATGCAAAACGAGACGGTTCGTCGCGTCATTTGAGGTTCATACATATTCTCAACTAGGTACTCATGAATAACGTAAAGTTTTAATTTCATTTTGTGTTAAATAATAAGTGCGGTATGTTACTTTGAAGAGGAAATCATGAATACGACGAAGTTACTACTTGCATTACCTACCTGTCGTAATAATATGAGTGGTAACATTTCAGGTATGCCATTTAATAAGTGTAAGTTTACGAGCCTTAAGGACAGTCTTATCTGCGATAAGGTGTTCCCTGATATTTGTAGTATCGTGGTATTACTTTACATCTTGAGTTATTGCGATACAGAGCAGAGTTTTCTAGCGGTGACTTGTTGGAACCATTTTTAATAGTCAAACGACTGTACCAAGGAGTGATTAGAAGACCTGCTAGATAGCTGCGTTATGTGGGTTGCATGCGTATCAGGCGAAATGCAATTCAGGTCGTTCGGATACTATTGAGGATGACTGTACATATTCCGAAATCAGATACTGGATTATCAGGTGTAGCCAGGAGCAGATATAGACTCACATCATAATGTTGTTGTGATGAAGAGTAGGCTGAAGATTAAGAGATTAGTCAGAAAGAATCAATACGAAAAGAAATGGGATACGGAAGTACTTAGTAATGACGAGATAAGCTCGAAGTTCTCTAAGGCTACAGATGCAGTAATAATGAATAGCTCAGTAGGCAATACAGTCGAAGGGGAATGGACATCTCTAAAAAGGGCCATCACAGAAGATGGTGTAACCTCTCCACAAAAATAATTGAAAAAGGAACCAAGTGTAACCTCCCCACAAAAATATAATTAAATGAATTATAAATACTGTAACCTCTGAACAAAATTGGCCCCTATTTATAATCTCTATGCAGAAATGCATTCACGTTTAATGTTCCCACGAAATTCTTTTCTCATTTAATGTTAAGTTCGAAACAGAAAAATTCCTAAACACCAAAATAATAAAAAATTCAGTAACTTGGTAAATTTTGTGACGACAGCAGCGCTGCACCACGGCCCTGTATTCTGAATAAAAAAAGCAAAAATTCTTACCTCAATAAAAATTGCGAATATATCTGCTCCTACCTAAAAAATTTTCGGCACAGCTCCGTGCAATGCTGGCCTGTGCTTTGTGACTCGTGAAAGGAATTAATTATTCATTGGATAAAATCTTTAAATTTTAATGAATGCTTTTTTTTAAAAAAATTACTTTATATTATAAAAATTATTATTGGGGCATTTTTTTTTTAAAGAAATGGGATGACAGTTAACATACATTACTAGATATGCGCAAGGCTGCTTCTTTACCTTAAACAATAATACTCATCCTCCAGAGTCGCGACCAGAGCAGACTGCACACAAGATCAGAATACCGCCGACTACGGCCGACTCCTCAAGTCTACTGGCGACTAACGCCGACTAGCGACAAACAACAACTAACGACATACTGCTCTCTGGTCAGAGACTCTCCTAAGTCTTGCCTGTTGCAGGCAGCGCATACATCGCATACCTCTTACATAACCCTCCACTGAGGGGGCAAAAAATTTGGCAGCGATGGTGAGCAAATTGGACTTGCCATGAGCAACAAATTTTTCCTAATTAACTAAGTTTACAGTCACAGAATATATACATATATATAAGTGCAGAACATGAAATAAAATATAGTGCACATGCACTGAGTACAGAACATATCAAGCAATGACAAAATGTATACGCAATGAGTACAAAACATATTAACAAATGACAAAAGTGCACACCCACTGTAGTACAGAACATGTCAGAAAATCACAAAATGTATACACAATGAATACAAATCATATCAACAAATGACAAAGTCACACGCACTGTAGTTTTTTTTACTATTTTACAAGAACTAGGATAGGAAAGGAAAGGATTGCATCATGGTTGTAGCACATTAGGTTGCACGCAGCTGCAATGAAAGTCCATATCTTTCTACAGAAGCACAACATGAAGTGAGACAATCTGAAGTTCTTTCCCCTGAAGTATTAATCAGTGTAGCCAAGACACTGAAATGTCGTATTAATATTCCATGTTATCATTTTGGTAGTACATTAGGTACACCAAACGGTGGGACCATAATAACATATCCATCGCTCAAGGTGGTGGACAGCATGTCGTGTCAACACCACGTTCTTGTAAGGTACACCAACGTAGAATTAGTGCAAAAACCAAATATAGTGCTCCATGAGCATGAGGATAGACAGGACAAACGGATATTACAGTAATTTCTGGTAATTAGATCAGAAGGTGAAGGATATTAAGTCTTATGCCAGTCATGATGATGATGATGAGCGTTTGGCGTCATTGGCCGGGAGGCCCCTCGCGGGGCAGGTCCGGCCGCCTTGGCGCAGGTCTTATTACATTCGGCGCCACATTGGGCGACCTGCACGCCGGATGGAGATGAAATGATGATGAACACAACACAACACCCAGTCCCTGAGCGGAGAAAATCTCCGACCCAGCCGGGAATCGAACCCGGGCCCGGAGGACGGCAATCCGTCACGCTGACCACTCAGCTACTGGGGCGGACATGCCAGTCATCATTGATAATTACTAGTCTATCAACTAATTTGAGTAATTGGAGGCACTCATCGCCCAGTTACTGAACATTTCTGTACCATGTATGAAGTATTACAGAATAGTGTTCATAAATCATCTATTTACAGAGAACATTTGCACTCATTGGCCAGTTACAAACCATGAGAAGTCATCATTCAAAACAGGAGTTAATGAGTGTAGCATCAAGCTACTGGTATTTTATATATAGCATGAAAGTGACATAATATAAATTTAAAATATAAGAAACAGTGGCATTCGTTGGCCAGCAAGTACTGAATATTACAAAACATTTTTCATCATTCAAGTGACATACGCCATATTGAAAAATAATTATTGGCACTCATTGGCCAATTACAAAACATCAGAAGTCATCAGTCAAAACAGGAGTTAATGAGTGTAGAGCATGCATGCATTATTACAAAATATCATTCACTATTACTCAGAACTCATCATTCAAGTCACATAAGACATAATTAAAATGTAACACTCTGTAACTATTACTCAAAGTCTGTGATTAGAAAATATCATTCAGTATTACTCATAACTCTTTTAAATTGGTAGCATTATTTGGGACTGATAATACTTTTTTTGTGCTAGCAATGCATTGCGTTGGGATCGATAATTAATTGCTGGGGCATAATAATATTTGCATTTGACTTATTGCTGCAAATGAAGATGTGTAACATCATTCATCATGAGTCAGCTGTAGCGAGGTTATAAAACAAATAGAGTATGTGTGATCACATTCATGAATGACACAGGTTTAATGACCAACTGCTTATAGCACATTAATTTCATGAATAATAATTCTCCTGCAAAAAATACAAAATGGATTATTAAACTGAAAGAAGAAACGCATATTATGCTGAAAAGTACTGAACTTCGAATTAACAGGTAATGAAATGTGTATTAAATATGTATGTTCTCTAGCTGTCCTTTCCAAAACCTTCAGTCATCATACCATGCGACATAAGACATACTGACAAAACGAACTGCAACAAATACCTAAGTAACTACATACCATTTCTTAACTAACAGTAAATATATAAATTTCATCATTATTTTCATCTGCAAAGAAAAACTTCATTATCATTACTATCATCACCTGAACGAAAAGCTTCATTATCCATATCACCATAATTCCATTATCATCATCACTTGTAAAGAAAAACTTCATTATCCATATTAGCACATTCTGCACCACTATTCATCTGCAAAAAAAGTCACTTCATTATACAACTATTCATAGTATAGAGTTCCTTATTTCTAGCATATTTCATCACTAAAACTAAGATGTGTAGTTCTATCTGACAGCCTGTATCAATCGCCTCGTATTCTGAAAGAAAAAAAATAGTTAAGACTGCTATCATACGATGTGTATAGTATATTCTTGTTAATGCTTGTTAATTATGATCCATTTACTCTTCGTGACGAGGTATTGCATCTTCTTTCGTTCATTTCTGTTTAATTTATTTCTTTTACACATTATTTCTTTCTGAAAATGATGAACAATAATTAATGTCTTGCATTTAAATCATGTACCCATTTAAATCATGTACCCATACTAAAAGGTATCAGATAGATTATATAATGGTAAGACAGAGATTTAGGAACCAGGTTTTAAAATGTAAGACATTTCCAGGGGCAGATGTGGACTCTGACCACAATTTATTGGTTATGACCTGTAGATTAAAACTGAAGAAACTGTAAAAAGGTGGGAATTTAAGGAGATGGGACCTGGATAAACTGAAAGAACCAGAGGTTGTAGAGAGTTTCAGGGAGAGCATAAGGGAACAATTGACAGAAATGGGGGAAAGAAATATAGTAGAAGAAGAATGGGTAGCTTTGAGGGATGAAGTAGTGAAGGCAGCAGAGCATCAAGTAGGTAAAAAGAAGAGGGCTAGTAGAAATCCGTGGGTAACAGAAGAAATATTGAATTTAATTGATGAAAGGAGAGAATATAAAAATGCAGTAAGTGAAGCAGGCAAAAAGGAATACAAACGTCTCAAAAATGAGATCGACGGGAAGTGCAAAATGGCTAAGCAGGCATGGCTAGAGGACAAATGTAAGGATGTGGAGGCTTATCTCACTAGGGGTAAGATAGATACTGCTTACAGGAAAATTAAAGAGACCTTTGGAGATAAAAGAACCACTTGTATGAACATCAAGAGCTCAGATGGAGACCCAGTTCTAAGCAAAGAAGGGAAAGCAGAAAGGTGGAAAGAGTATATAGAGGGTCTATACAAGGGCGATGCACTTGAGGACAATATTATGGAAATGGAAGAGGATGTAGATGAAGATGAAATGGGAGATACGATACTGCGTGAAGAGTTTGACAGAGCACTGAAAGACCTGAGTCGAAACAAGGACCCCGGAGTAGACAACATTCCATTGGAACTACTGACGGCCTTGGGAGAGCCAGTCCTGACAAAACTCTACCATCTGGTGAGCAAGATGTATGAAACAGGCGAAATACCCTCAGACTTCAAGAAGAATATAATAATTCCAATCCCAAACAAAGCAGGTGTGGACAGATGTGAAAATTACCGAACAATCAGTTTAATAAGCCACAGCTGCAAAATACTAACACGAATTCTTTACAGACGAATGGAAAAACTAGTAGAAGCCGACCTCGGGGAAGATCAGTTTGGATTCCGTAGAAATACTGGAACACGTGAGGCAATACTGACCTTACGACTTATCTTAGAAGAAAGATTAAGGAAAGGCAAACCTACGTTCCTAGCATTTGTAGACTTAGAGAAAGCTTTTGACAATGTTGACTGGAATACTCTCTTTCAAATTCTAAAGGTGGCAGGGGTAAAATACAGGGAGCGAAAGGCTATTTACAATTTGTATAGAAACCAGATGGCAGTTTTAAGAGTCGAGGGGCATGAAAGAGAAGCAGTGGTTGGGAAGGGAGTAAGACAGGGTTGTAGCCTCTCCCCGATGCTATTCAATCTGTATATTGAGCAAGCAGTAAAGGAAACAAAAGAAAAATTCACGTTTGATGTTGTTCAGCGCAATGTCAATTATTTCATGGTGTCGTAGTCGACGAGATGTAGGAAAGGTTACTAATTCTTTAATTTTGTTAGGTGGTTCAACATTTTTCAGTATAACAGACGGAGATAGCATAGTAGATTCATTTGGTATGGAATTAATTACATCCTGGAATGAGAGTGTGTGTGTGTGTGTCCCAATCAATATGTTTTTTATGGCAGTATATTCTACACAGTTTACCAATTTCTTTCATTAATCGTTCACAAGGGCTCGAAGAAGCATGGTACCTGGGTATATAGATCGGAGAAATGTTTCTAGCTCGTAACATACGTATCCATATAGCAGATCGAAACTGTGATCTATTGTCGGAAATTACTTTCAATACATGCCCTACATGGAATAGAAAATGTTTTACAAATGCTTTCGAAACAGTTTTAGCAGTAGCTTTGCGTAACCGAGTGAAGGTAACAAATTTTGAAGTGAGTTCAACAGCGACAAAGATGTAGCAAAAGCCTCTATTAGTTCTGGGAATCGGACCAAAAATGTCTACAGCGGCCATGTGTCTCAATTTAACAGGTACAATGGAATGTAATGGAGGAATATGTGAAGTCGTATCTGACTTAGCTTTCTGGCAGATTTTACATGACGCTAAACTCGTCGAATACGTTTCTCCATGTTGGTAAAATAACAGTTCTGTCTCAATATAAGAAAACATTTTCTGGCTCCGTAATGTGCGTAACTTAAATGAGTATACCAGATTAATTTGTTAACAAGTTCGTCAGGAATGCATAATAACCAATTGTTGCTGTCAGGATGAGAGCGGCGAAACAGAATGTCATTGCGTACAGTGTAATGGTTTCTAATGGTAACATTATTCCTATCTTGCCAAAGGTGTTTAATTTCTTTCCATACGTTGTCTTTACTCTGCTCTTGTGCTATGTCTTGTAATGACGACGAAATGAAATTCTCAAATGCAGCTTGTTGAATGTACATGACGCTGAAATTTGCTTTGCAGAAGTTGGTTGCGATATCTTGCTGATTGTTGCTGAGAGAACGGGATAGTGCGTCTGCTACAATATTTTGTGTACCAGGAATGTGAACAATTGTAAAATTAAATTCCTGCAAATAAAGTTCCCTCTGCTTAATCTGTCGTGTGTAAATTTAGCGGAAAGTAAAAACTGTATCGCTCTATGATCTGTGTAAACGGTCGTATGTCTTCCATAAAGAAAAAGCCGAAATCTCGTAAATGCCCATACAACACATAATGTTTCAAGTTCTGTAACAGAATAATTGCGTTCAGAAGGTGACAGAATGCGACTCGCAAGGGCGATGTTTTTAATTACTGTAGTGCCATCTTCAAGTTCGTGAAAAACGTGTACGCCTAAAGCGGTGCTAGAACTGTCGGTGGCAATGGAAAAATTTGTAGTAAGATCTGGGTGCTATAAAAGTGGTGCATTCAACAAAGCATGGCTCAAATGGCTCTGAGCACTATGGGACTCAACTGCTGAGGTCATTAGCACCCTAGAACTTAGAACTAGTTAAACCTAGCTAACCTAAAGACATCACACACATCCATGCCCGAGGCAGGATTCGAACCTGCGACCGTAGCGGTCTCGCGGTTCCAGACTGCAGCGCCAGAACCGCGCGGCCACTTCGGCCGGCAACAAAGCATGTTTCAGGTTCATAAATTCAGAATGTGCTTGCTTATCCCAGGACCAAATAGTGTTTTTACCTGTCAATTGACATAGTCTATTGGTGTCTAAAGCAGAGTAATGAATAAATTTACGAAAAAAGTTAATTAAACCCAAAAACTGCGTAGTTGTTTCTTCGTCGTAGGAACAGTAATGTCACGTAAAGCTTGAAGTTTTTCCGGGTCAGGCGCAATGCCTTCTGCTGAAATTACATGTCCAAGAAATTTTATAGAAGTTTTACCAAAGTGCGATTTACTGAGATTAACTGTGAGTCCTTGCGCACGAAAAGTTCGCAACAGTTGTTCAAGAATCAGATTGTGTTCAGACCAGTTAGCTTCTGCAATAAGAATGTCGTCTACATACGTTGTGATTCTGTCTTTAAGTTCTGTCGGAAGTATTGTATTCAAACCGCGAATAAATGCTGCTGAAGAAATAGTTAAACCGAATGGTAATTTACAAAATTGATAACAGTCACCAAAACAAAGAAAAGCCGTGTACTTTCTGCAGTCCGGATGGAGTTGAATTTGCCAAAATCCCGATTTTAAATCTAATGTGGAATAAATAGCAGTACCATGAAATTTCTGTAGAAGTTCTTCTAATGTCTGTGGGCGATCTGTTTCATTAATAATAATGTCATTGATGCGACGCGAATCAAGTACGAGGCGAAGTGAACCATCCTTTTTCTTAACAATATGGAGCGGGTTTATCTACGGACTAACTGCCGGTTCAATAATTCATTGGTCAAGCATAGCTTGCAATTCTTTCTTAACTTGTTCTCTGTGAATATACGGAATGGGATAATGTTTGGCTTTAAATGTGTCGTGCTGTTTAACTTGAAATTCATACATAAAACCGGACATAGTACCAGGAACGTTGTCAAAAACTGGATCTTGCTGTAAAAGAATTTTGCGTAGTTGCGTGCGTTCGTCGTCTGTATTTGCACTGCTCTGTTTAACTTTATCAGAAATCATCTGTATAACGTCAAAGTCGGCTTCGTCTGGAGTACTATAGTTGTGTACGGACGTATCTGTTAACAATGTGGAATGACAGTCTGTTACGTGATGCAGAAATGACTTCTGTACGATTAATTGTTTGTTCTTCTGCAGATAAAGAATGCTGAAATTCTAAAGCCAGTTGTATATTTTCATCCTTTAATATTAAATAGGAGTTTTGAAAGTCAATAATTGCGTCGTGTTGTACCAGAAAATTCGTACCTAAAATAACGTCTGTCGTCAATAAGGGAACAATCCAAAAATTTGAGTGAAATGTATGACCTGCAATACAAAATGAGAAATGTGTCTGTAATTTTACATCTACTCCTTTACTAGATACTGCTCCTTTTTCTTTAGTTTTGCCTAATGGTAACGTAGGATAGCTATTTCCTTTGTTACATTCGTTGACAGTTTTCTCATTTATAACTGACATAGGAGATCCAGAATCGATTACTGCTGAAAATTTGGATGATCCAATTTTTACTTCGATGACAGGGTGGGAAATGGTTTTTTGAATAACTGGTCTTTCCTGCAAAAGAGTGTCTCGGATGTCGTCAAAAGTAATAACATTTTCGTAAAAAATATTCTGCGTGTCAAGAGTATTGCTTGTGTTACTGGAAGATGCAACCTGTACTGTATCTAGTCAAATTCTATCTGACATGCTATTATTTGCCGGGAGGATGCTGTGGCATTTCAACTATTTGTACTGTTCTGTTATCTCTTCCTGACGTATTACGTTCGGGGTGATACCTACTGTCTGGTTCATTCATGATAATATGTTGTTGCGGATGGTTTTGCTGTTGCTAAGACCGTACGCTGAAAATTGTGCTCATTACTTTTACGTCTATCATAAGACTCATTTCTATACGGTGCATTGCGATAGGAATTGAAATGGTGTGTTTTCTGTACGTAGTTATTTCCTTGTTGCTGTGCGTTACTATTTGTTGGAGCTGACGCTATATGTGCAGGCGGCGAAACATTAAAGCTTGGTTGACCTTGTACATTACATTGTTGGTTAGGTATGCTAACCGGCTGGTTTGGTTGCTGTTCCGGAGAAAAACCTCTATTGATACCAAAATGCTTTCGCTGTTGCTGATAATTTTGACGATACTGATAATTACACTTTTGTTTGTTATTAAAGTTCTCGTGATTGTCATTTCTGGAGCGTCTAATGAAAAATTATCACTTTCGGTAAAACTTGTCTTATCGGGTTCTCTTTAGTCCTTCTTAATCCTAGATACACTCCTGGAAATGGAAAAGAGAACACATTGACACCGGTGTGTCAGACCCACCATACTTGCTCCGGACACTGCGAGAGGGCTGTACAAGCAATGATCACACGCACGGCACAGCGGACACACCAGGAACCGCGGTGTTGGCCGTCGAATGGCGCTAGCTGCGCTGCATTTGTGCACCGCCGCCGTCAGTATCAGCCAGTTTGCCGTGGCATACGGAGCTCCATCGCAGTCTTTAACACTGGTAGCATGCCGCGACAGCGTGGACGTGAACCGTATGTGCAGTTGACGGACTTTGAACGAGGGCGTATAGTGGGCATGCGGGAGGCCGGGTGGACGTACCGCCGAATTGCTCAACACGTGGGGCGTGAGGTCTCCACAGTACATCGATGTTGTCGCCAGTGGTCGGCGGAAGGTGCACGTGCCCGTCGACCCGGGACCGGACCGCAGCGACGCACGGATGCACGCCAAGACCGTAGGATCCTACGCAGTGCCGTAGGGGACCGCACCGCCACTTCCCAGCAAATTAGGGACACTGTTGCTCCTGGGGTATCGGCGAGGACCATTCGCAACCGTCTCCATGAAGCTGGGCTACGGTCCCGCACACCGTTAGGCCGTCTTCCGCTCACGCCCCAACATCGTGCAGCCCGCCTCCAGTGGTGTTGCGACAGGCGTGAATGGACGGACGAATGGAGACGTGTCGTCTTCAGCGATGAGAGTCGCTTCTGCCTTGGTGCCAATGATGGTCGTATGCGTGTTTGGCGCCGTGCAGGTGAGCGCCACAATCAGGACTGCATACGACCGAGGCACACAGGGCCAACACCCGGCATCATGGTGTGGGGAGCGATCTCCTACACTGGCCATACACCACTGGTGATCGTCGAGGGGACACTGAATAGTGCACGGTACATCCAAACTGTCGTCGAACCCATCGTTCTACCATTCCTAGACCGGCAAGGGAACTTGCTGTTCCAACAGGACAATGCACGTCCGCATGTATCCCGTGCCACCCAACGTGCTCTAGAAGCTGTAAGTCAACTACCCTGGCCAGCAAGATCTCCGGATCTGTCCCCCATTGAGCATGTTTGGGACTGGATGAAGCGTCGTCTCACGCGGTCTGCACGTCCAGCACGAACGCTGGTCCAACTGAGGCGCCAGGTGGAAATGGCATGGCAAGCCGTTCCACAGGACTACATCCAACATCTCTACGATCGTCTCCATGGGAGAATAGCAGCCTGCATTGCTGCGAAAGGTGGATATACACTGTACTAGTGCCGACATTGTGCATGCTCTGTTGCCTGTGTCTATGTGCCTGTGGTTCTGTCAGTGTGATCATGTGATGTATCTGACCCCAGGAATGTGTCAATAAAGTTTCCCCTTCCTGGGACAATGAATTCACGGTGTTCTTATTTCAATTTCCAGGAGTGTAGATCGATAGTTGAAGAGCTGTTCCGATAGATATAAAGGATAGCAGAAGAGAAGGCAGCAGTGTAGAAAACTAAAGATGAAACAGCACTACTACGGTTCGGGGCCCTGTGCACGCTACGGCACGTATTCATTAAAGCGTAATGAATCCCCTGAGGTTTATTACGCGCTACAAATAAATTTTAGCTTCTGCGTTACAGGCAATGCCAGAGAGAATTCAAAAGCAAATTGTTGTATCCAAGCCATTGCTAGTTTCTGCATTACAGGCCAAGCTGGCGAAAGTACAAAAATAAATCGACGTATCCAGTTCAAAGCGTGTACCTGTGCTCTATTATTTTTAAATACCTTAGATTTTTTTACGGATAAAAATTGCTTATAATCAACGTTATCGTCTCTGAATGTGTGAACAGGTTCAGGATTGTATGAGAATCTATTTGTCTGTGATTGTTCGGAATCTAAGTCACGTACTCTCTGTAAATTACCAAAATTATACTGGCTGTGTGAGTGTGACAAATGTTCGAAATATGCCGTATGCTGTGACGTGTTATTCACTGAAACATTTTCCATCTCTGTCACTTGTTGCTGTAAAGTTGACAATTTTCTACGTAATGTATTATTGGACGAATCTTTCTCACTGATTGTCTGCTGTAAATTTTGGAATTCAGGTGTTTGATTAAACGAAATCGGTGAAGTATCGTCTGATTTGCTGTCATTATTACTTTCGATAACATCAATACGACTGGCCAAGTCATCATATTTTTCAGTCAGTATTTTTACCTGATCATCGTTTTTAATGTCACAAGCATTAATTTGTTTTTGTATTTTACGTGTGGTTTCGTTCAATTTTTTAATGTCTGCTTTGATGGCATGGGGATCCTGTATTAGTTCTAATTGTTCGAGTCTGTCGGTCACTGTCTGAAAGTCTACTGTGCGTGTGTCTGTTTTTGATTTAAGATCGGAAATTTCATCACGCAATTCGGTGTTCAACTGTTTGATAGTAGTAATTTCGTCTGATACTGTAGCAATATTGTTGTCTACGTATGGTTTTGCTTTCGTAAACAATTTACTTTTATCTTCCTGTCTCTGTGCGGTAATTGTTTCCATGACTTGTCGTTTTACTTTATTCTGTTCCTGTATGAATTTACGGTAACGCGTTTCACTGTTTTGTAGGTGGTGATTAAAACGTTCGTCAATTTGACTGTTCTGTTGGTCGAACTTCGCGTCTACTTTTGCATCCAGTGTGCGCCAAAGCTCTACTGACATTAATTTAAACTCGTCGCGTAACTGTGTTGCGTTTTCAGATCATTGTTTACCAACTGCACTAGGTTGGTTGGTTTGTGGGATTAAAGGGACCAGACTGAGATGGTCATCGGTCCCTTTTTCCAAAAAATTAAAACCGCCCAAAGAGAATAAAAACGAACAGCAGGAAAGACGTCAGACGACACGGGACAAGAAAGACTCCGACAGAGATCAGACAAAACAAATTAAAACACACAGAGAGTGACGGTGGTTGGCCGACCATAGAGAAAAAAAGAGGAAAAGCCAACCACCAAGAACACATTAAAAACTCTGTTTAAAATCAGAGGCTAAAAGCCAGAATCAACACTAAAAAACATAGACACTCAGATTAAACGATAAAAACCCCCTGCCCGAATAAAACGCAAAACTAAGTCCACCATGGCAGAGTCATCTAGTAAAAGGGCAGGGAGCGTATCAGGCAGCGCAAATGTCTGCCTGAGCACAGTTAAAAGCGGACAAGTTAATAAAATGTGCACCACCGTCAAAACCGCCCCACAGCGACAGAGAGGCGGGTCCTCACGACGCAATAAATAACTGTGAGACAGTCGGGTGTGGCCAATGCGGAGCCGACAAAGAACAACTGAATCTCTCCGAGTGGCTCGCATGGGTGACTGCCACACACGCGTCGTCTCCTTGAGAGAACGGAGTTTGTTTGGCGTGGGCAGATTGCGCCAGTCAGTGTCCCAAAGCGAAAGAACTTCACGGCGGAAGACTGCCCGCAAATCAGTCTCCGGGAGGCCAATGTCCAGGGTGGGTTCACTGGTGGCCTGTTTGGCCAGGCGGTCAACATGTTCATTGCCCGGGATACCGACATGACTGGGGGTCCACACAAAGACCACAGAGCGGCCGCAACGGGCAAGAGAATGCAGGGACTCGTGGATAGCCATCACCAGACGAGAACGAGGGAAACACTGGTCGAGAGCTCGTAAACCGCTCAGGGAATCGCTACAGATGACGAAGGACTCACCTGAGCAGGAGCAGATATACTCTAGGGCACGAAAGATGGCGACCAGCTCAGCAGTAAAAACGCCGCAGCCAGCTGGCAATGAATTTTGTTCATAGTGATCCCCTAGAGTCAGAGCATAACCGACACGACCAGCAACCATCGAGCCGTCAGTGTAAACAACTCCAGAGCCCTGATACGTGGCCAGGATGGAATAAAAGAGGCATCGGAAGGCCTCCGGAGGGACTGAGTCCTTTGGGCTCTGTGCCAAATTGAGCTGAAGGCAAGGGCGAGGCACACACCATGGGGGCGTGCGCGGAGGTGCCCGGAAAGGAAGTGGAACTGGGAAAAACCCAAGCCCAGAGAGGAGCTCTTTGACGCATACGGCGATCGGACAACCCGACCGGGGCCGACGTTCTGGCAGATGGACGACCGATTGCGGGAACAGGAGACGATAGTTTGGATGCCCGGGCAAGCTAAAAACATGGGCAGCATAAGCGGCCAGCAAACGTTGGCGCCGTAACCGCAGGTGAGGGACACCTGCCTCCACTAGTATGCTGTCCACAGGGCTGGTGCGGAAGGCGCCAGTGGCAAGTCGTATCCCGCTGTGTAGTATTGGGTCCAGTACCCGCAACGCAGATGGGGAAGCGGAGCCATAAGCCAGGCTCCCATAATCCAAACGGGACTGGATTAACGACTGGTAGAGCCGTAACAAGGTAGATCGGTCGGCGCCCCAGCTGGTGTGGCTCAAGCATCGCAGAGCATTGAGATGCCGCCAATACGCCTGTTTAAGCTGCCGAATATGAGGCAGCCAAGTCAACCGGGCATCGAAAACTACACCCAAAAACCTGTGGGTCTCCACCACAGCAAGAAGTTCGCCGTCAAGATAAAGCAGCGGCGCAGGATGGACAGTTCGGCGCCGGCAGAAATGCATAACGCGGGTCTTGGCAGCCGAAAACTGAAAACCACGCGCTACAGCCCAAGACTGCGCCTTGCGGATTGCGTCCTGTAGCTGACGTTCAGCAGCTGCAATGCCAATAGAGCTATAGTAAAGGCAGAAGTCGTCAGCATACAAGGAAGCGGAGACAGAATTGCCCACGGCCGCAGCGAGCCCGTTAATGGCTATTAAAAACAGGCAGACACTTAAAACAGAACCCTGTGGCACACCGTTCTCCTGGACGTGGGAGGAACTATATGAGGCCGCGACTTGCACGTGGAAGGTACGATACGGCAGAAAATTGCGGATAAAAAGCGGCAGAGGACCTCGAAGACCCCATCCATGAAGCGTAGAAAGGATGTGATGACGCCATGTCGTCTCGTACGCCTTCCGCATGTCGAAAAAGACATCGACCAGGTGCTGACGGCGGGCAAAGGCAGTACGGATGGCCGACTCCAGGCTCATCAGATTGTCGGTGGCGGAGGAGCCTTTACGGAACCCACCCTGAGACGGAGCCAGAAGGCCCCGAGACTCCAGTACACAATTCAAGCGCCGGCTCACCATCCGTTCAAGCAACTTGCAAAGAACGTTGGTGAGGCTAATGGGACGGTAGCTGTCCACCTCCAGAGGGCTCTTTCCAGGTTTCAAAACGGGGATGAAAATGCTTTCCCGCCACTGCGACGGAAACTCCCCCACGACCCAAAGACGGTTGTAAAGATCGAGGAGGCGCCGCTGGTAGTCCACTGAAAGGTGTTTCAGCATCTGACAGTGGATGCCATCTGGCCGAGGAGCGGTATCAGGGCAAGCGGATAGGGCACTGTGAAATTCCCACTCACTGAATAGAGCATTGTAAGATTCTGGGTGGTGGTGCGAAACGAAAGGCTCCGACGTTCCATCCGCCCTTTAATGGAGCGGAAGGCCAGTGGGTAATTTGAAGAAGCGGAACTAAAAGCAAAATGCTCTGCCAAGTTATTGGCAATTTCGCCGGAGTCTGTACAAACGGCTCCATTCAGTGAGAGCGCAGGGACGCTGACAGGGGTCCGATAGCCATAGAGGCGTCGGATCTTGGCCCAGACCTGCGATGGAGAGACATGGAGGCCAATGGTGGACGCATACCGCTCCCAGCACTCCTGCTTGCTTTGGCGGCTAAGGCAGCGGACCCGCGCACGCAGCCGTTTGAAGGTGATGAGGTGTTCAATGCAGGGATGTCGCTTGTGACGCTGTAGCGCCCGCCGGCGATCTTTAATCGCGGCAGCGATCTCAGGCGATCACCAAGGCACAGTCCGCCGCCGAGGGGACCCAGAGGAACGGGGAATGGCAGATTCAGCGGCAGTAACCACGCCGGTGGTGACCGATTGAACCACCGCATCAATGTCATCATTAGACAGAGGCTCAATCTCGGCAGTGGAGGAGAACGAGTCCCAGTCAGCCTTATGCATAGACCATCTGCTAGGGCGCCCAGAAGAGTGACGCTGTGGTAGTGACAGAAAGATCGGAAAGTGGTCACTACCACACAGGTCGTCATGCACACTCCATTGGACAGACGGTAAGAGGCTAGGGCTACAGATTGAAAGGTCAATGGCGGAGTATGTGCCATGCGCCACACTGAAGTGTGTGAAGGCACCATCATTTAAAATCGAGAGATCGAGCTGCGACAATAAATGCTCAACGGTGGAGCCTCAACCTGTTGCCACTGACCCACCCCACAGAGGGTTATGGGCGTTGAAGACACCCAATAGCAAGAAAGGTGGCGGCAATTAGGCTATCAGCGAAGCCAGGACATGCTGCGTGACATCACCATCCGCTGGAAGGTAAAGACTGCAGACGGTAACAGCCTGTGGCGTCCACACCCGAAGAGCGACAGCCTCTAAAGGTGTTTGGAGAGGGACAGACTCGCTGTGCAGAGTGTGAAGGACATAGAGGCAGACGCCACCAGACACCCTTTCACATGCTGCCCTGTTGTTATAATAACCCCGATAGCCACGGAGGGCGGGGGTTCGCATTGCTGGAAACCAAGTTTCCTGAAGAGCAATGCAGAAGAAAGGGTGAAGGCTGATAAGTTGGCGGAGCTCAGCTAGATGGTGGAAGAAACCGCTGCAGTTCCACTGGAGGATGGTATTGTCCATGGCGGAGTACAGTGTATATCCACCTTTCGCAGCAATGCAGGCTGCTATTCTCTCATGGAGACGATCGTAGAGATGCTGGATGTAGTCCTGTGGAACGGCTTGCCATGCCATTTCCACCTGGCGCCTCAGTTGGACCAGCGTTCGTGCTGGACGTGCAGACCGCGTGAGACGACGCTTCATCCAGTCCCAAACATGCTCAATGAGGGACAGATCCGGAGATATTGCTGGCCAGGGTAGTTGACTTACACCTTCTAGAGCACGTTGGGTGGCACGGGATACATGCGGACGTGCATTGTCCTGTTGGAACAGCACGTTCCCTTGCCAGTCTAGGAATGGTAGAACGATGGGTTCGATGACGGTTTGGATGTACCGTGCACTATTCAGTGCCCCTCGACGATCACCAGTGGTGTACGGCCAGTGTAGGAGATCGCTCCCGACACCATGATGCCGGGTGTTGGCCCTGTGTGCCTCGGTCGTATGCAGTCCTGATTGTGGCGCTCACCTGCACGGCGCCAAACACGCATACGACCATCATTGGCACCAAGGCAGAAGCGACTCTCATCGCTGAAGACGACACGTCTCCATTCGTCCCTCCATTCACGCCTGTCGCGACACCACTGGAGGCGGGCTGCACGATGTTGGGGCGTGAGCGGAAGACGGCCTAACGGTGTGCGGGACCGTAGCCCAGCTTCATGGAGACGGTTGCGAATGGTCCTCGCCGATACCCCAGGAGCAACAGTGTCCCTAATTTGCTGGGAAGTGGCGGTGCGGTCCCCTACGGCACTGCGTAGAATCCTACGGTCTTGGCGTGCATCCGTGCGTCGCTGCGGTCCGGTCTCAGGTCGACGGGCACGTGCACCTTCTGCCGACCACTGGCGACAACATCGATGTACTGTGGAGACCTCACGCCCCACGTGTTGAGCAATTCGGCGGTACGTCCACCCGGCCTCCCGCATGCCCACTATACGCCCTCGTTCAAAGTCCGTCAACTGCACATACGGTTCACGTCCACGCTGTCGCGGCATGCTACCAGTGTTTAAGACTGCGATGGAGCTACGTATGCCACGGCAAATTGGCTGACACTGACGGCGGCGGTGCACAAATGCTGCGCAGCTAGCTCCATTCGACGGCCAACACCGCGGTTCCTGGTGTGTCCGCTGTGCCGTGCGTGTGATCATTGCTTGTACAGCCCTCTCGCAGTGTCCGGAGCAAGTATGGTGGGTCTGACACACCGGTGTCAATGTGTTCTCTTTTCCATTTCCAGGAGTGTATTAATAATTCAGCAAGGGACTCGATAACAGCATTACTGGTTCTAAGTACAATTCAAAAAAGTTTGTGAGTGCATAAGTGGTGGTTATGAACTTGCTATATTATCCGAAAGACTCTTCAATGGTGATTGTGCACCTGCACAGTCACAACAGATGGCTGCTGGCCATCTCTACAAGGACTACAGTGGGTCTGCATCTTTGATGACCCACCAATACCATTATTTCTACAAGGACTACAGTGGGTCTACACCTTTGCTGACTCACCTGTACCATTATTTCTACAAGGACCGCAGTGGGTCTGCACCTCTGGTGACCCACCAATACCGTAATCTCCACCAGGACTACAGTGGGTCTACTCTGTGATGACCTACCTACCAATATTCTTCAAAACGTCGAATGACTCTGCGGTGGGTTTGCTCTGTTGTGGCCCATTACCTGTCAGCATGTCAAGAGTCAGCACTGTCTTTCCGTTAGAAGGACAACACTACTTCTTCAAGACTGCATGGAAATCCACTACTTCTGTGTGCAATTTCTTTTACTAATGAGACTTTGTGAAAAAAAACTGTAATTACTATTATGATAAATGATCAGGACTGTCTTTATGGACTGTGAGAAAATTTTAGCTTTTGACCAACATTGTATCAATAAGTGTGTGCATTTGATTTCTTTGTTATTGTAATTATGAAAAATTTTATCAAATCATTATTGGCCACTGCCCAAAACAATTTGCAAAATTTTTTGTGGGGAGCATGGGGGCTATGTAAGTAGGCTGTTTAGATTTTTATATTGGTAATGCCACGTAGCGCTCTGTATGAAAATCACTGGCTGTGCTGTTTGCAGTCTGTGGCTAGTTTGCATTCTTGTCTGCCATTGTAGAGGGGCAGCTGGATGTTAACAGCGCGTAGCGTTGCGCAGTTGGAGGTGAGCCGCCAGCAGTGGTGGATGTGGGGAGAGAGATGGCGGGGTTTTGAAATTTGTAATACTGGATATTATGAATTGCTATGTATATTATGATTTTTCAACACTATTAAGGTAAATACATTGTTTGTTCTCTATCAAAATCTTTCATTTGCTAACTATGCCTATCAGTAGTTAGTGCCTTCCGTAGTTTGAATTTTTTATTTAGCTGGCAGTAGTGGCGCTCGCTGTATTGCAGTAGTTCAAGTAATGAAGATTTTTGTGAGGTAAGTGATTTGTGAAAGGTATAGGTTAATGTTAGTCAGGGCCATTCTTTAGTTGGGATTTCTGAAAGTCAGATTGCGTTGCGCTAAAAATATTGTGTGTCAGTTTAAGCACAGTCTTGTATAAATGTTCAAAGGGGACGTTTCACAATGACTTCAGACGTTAACGTAATGAAAGAAAGTGGTTCGGTTTCTTCGTTGTCGAGTTGAAGGACGTACTGCATGCACATGACATTGTGTACTCAGAAGCGTGGGAGACATGCGCATGCGGTAATTACTTTCTAGATCAGCTTTGTAAAAATTTTTTGAGTCAACTGTTTTGACATAAATGTTGAACACAACAAAATTGCATCATTTTAGTAAATAAATTACAAATTGTATAAACTTTCTAAAAAAATTGAGAGTTATTCAAAATCTAAATAATCTTGTTTAAGGCACCTACAGTACGTTAGTTTTAATATGACGTATAATGAACAGAATTTATGAACTCTTAAGGAATCTTTAAAATTGCATAAATTGTTAATTAGAAATAAAACCAAAATAGTCATAGTTAAGTGCTGGGTAAATATCATTCTCCAGGAACGGTGTGTTATTATAACTTCATATTTCCTTCCTTCGAGAGAAGGAAAATGATTCGTTTTGTCTTTGAAGTCAAGTTCAGCGGCAGGGTCTTACAGCGTCGGCAATATCTGAGAATCTGCTTTCACCCATAGTCGATCTTAAACAGTTTTGAGGTGAAGGGTAATGATGTTATGAGGTCCTGGAGACTTTCTGTTGTGAGGCCACCTGATGCAGCCGAATACTTTCTGTTCCTACAACACATTATCCAACTAGTAGCAAGAACTACGCTGTTGAACATGAGCGATCTATTTAGGCTACAACTGTATAAACCAAGCCCATTGTTACCGCATAAATGACTTTAGTGAGTCGTTATATTGGGATTTGATCGTTTCATTATGACGCTACTTGTACGAATTGGCACTGTAGGAATGACACTGTGACAACAGCGTGCATTTACGGTAAAGGAATGAGAAGAAGGCTTCTTATCCTCAGAAGGTAGGAACATGAGAGGTGAGAGAACTCAAGCACATTCCATTCTTCATTTTTAAATCATCTCTTTTTTATAATTTTTTCTCGTCGATTTTTACACTCCTGCGCATGCGCCTTTGGAAAGGGCCTATCTCTTCCGATAAGGCCGTGGTCGGAGAAGGCATTAGTTTCCAGAAGGCTATCATCAGGGAAGAAATAGGCCACTGTGGCCCCTTGACACATGATCAATCTACCTGTCGGAAAACGTTGGCCAGTGTACAATGACTGATGGACACGTGGCCACCCTTTGGTGAATGGCTGAAGGAGATGGGTCCATATTTGCCTGCAGCTGTTACAACGTCGACTGGTTTGTTTGTTAACGTACTGAGAGGAGACCACAACGACGTATATCACTCCGACTGCAGAAAGTAACTCATTCTTATGCTGTATCCACACATAGTCAACTCAGAATTGTACTCTTAGTATTCATACCGGTTACATGAAGGATAGTAAGTTTTAAATGTCACCTCTAAAAAAATATAATGATGTAATTACCCCGATGGAGGTTAGAACCGCGACACTCAGCGTCGAAATCAAGCGGTTGTCTTATGGGTGGCCTAGGAAAACATTTCAGACATACCGCGGCTCAGAATCGACACGAAGGACTAACTAGGTGGCATATAGAGCCGCTTCTATCCCTTTGGGCGTTGAGTCCCACACATTTCTAGGTCGAAAACTTAGTTCACAGTGCGATGAGCAAAAGAAAGATATTCTTGACAACTTTCGATACTGCTGCCACCCTTGGACGTTTCAACCCTGCTCTAGGGACATCGTGGAGCTGCAACCCGAATGGGCTGTATCTGACCGCTTTAGAGTGTGACCGCAGTTTTTACTGTGGCATACTGGATGGGACCCTACAGACTGTTGTTGATAATTCTTCCGGGTTATATGGCCGTGGTCCATGGAATTCTTCAATTCCTAACGTTTCGTCCAATACTACGTTGGACATCTCCAGAGGTATGGCTGGTCCTGCTGAATCCTGACAGTCGGCAGGACTCAGCAGGACCAGCCATACCTCTGGAGATGTCCAACGTAGTATTGGACGAAAAGTTAGGAATTGAAGAATTCCATGGACCACAGCCATATAACCCGGAAGAATTATCAACAACAGTACCATCCGGTCGTGAAAGCCTTCATTGTACCCTAGAGACTGTTCAAAAACACTCTACGGAATTTGAATGTGATCCGAAGCAGTAAAGTGTCTTTAGCTTTCTCATCCCTCCTCTTTCCAGCCCTTCTCTGATGTGATCAGTGGTAGGGGAGAGGGGGAGGGAGATGCAACAGTAACATACGCTTATATGCATGAATGAAACGGCAAAGGAGTCCCTCTAAGACCTCCAAGTTCGACAGCACCTTCGATGCGACTGCAACTTTGTTGAACACATTAAACATTTACCTGTCTACAACATCGACACCAGTTCAGCCTCGAGGCTGTCTAGCGCCTGGTGGAAGGAAACCGCACCTAACTGGTGTCGAAGCAGTTGCTTGAGCCTCAGGCACTAAGGCAGCTTCGAGGCTGGCGTTGAAGTTTCAGACATATTTTTCTCGTGCTCAAAGAAGATGCATGGGCTCACCGAACGTGTTCCCGAAGATGATGTGCGGGTGCACCCACACACATATTAGTGTTGCAACCCCCCCCCCTTTCTCGATGATCACGCCATAGGAGAAATCGAAGCAGGATGGCTGAAAATCCATCTACATCTACATCTACATGACTACTCTGCAACTGACATTTAAGTGCTTGGCAGAGGGTTCATCGAACCACAAGCATACTATCTCTCTACCATTCCACTCCCGAACAGCGCGCGGAAGAAACGAACACCTAAACCTTTCTGTTCGAGCTCTGATTTCTCTTATTTTATTTTGATGATCTTTCCTACCTATGCAGGTTGGGCTCAACAAAATATTTTCGCATTCGGAAGAGAAAGTTGGTGGCTGAAATTTCATAAATAGATCTCGTCGCGACGAAAAACGTCTTTGCTTTAATGACTTCCATCCCAACTCGCGTATCATATCTGCCACACTCTCTCCCCTATTACGTGATAATACAAAACGAGCTGCTCTTTTTTTGCACCCTTTCGATGTCCTCCGTCAATCCCACCTAGTAAGGATCCCACACCGCGCAGCCATATTCTAACAGAGGACGAACGAGTGTAGTGTAAGCTGTCTCTTTAGTGGACTTGTTGCATCTTATGTGTCCTGCCAATGAAACGCAACCTTTGGCTCGTCTTCCCCACAATATCATCTATGTGGTCTTTCCAACTGAAGTTATTCGTAATTTTAACACCCAGGTACTTAGTTGAATTGACAGCCTTGAGAATTGTACTATTTATCAAGTACTCGAATTCCAACGGATTTCTTTTGGAACTCATGTGGATCACCTCACACTTTTCGTTATTTAGCGTCAACTGCCACCTGCCACACCATACAGCAATCTTTTCTAAATCACTTTGCAACTGATACTGGTCTTCGGATGACCTTACTAGACGGTAAATTATAGCATCATCTGCGAACAACCTAAGAGAACTGCTCAGATTGTCACCCAGGTCATTTATATAGATCAGGAACAGCAGAGGCCCCAGGACTCTTTCCTGGGGAACACCTGATATCACTTCAGTTTTACTCGGTGATTTGCCCTCTATTACTACGAACTGCGACCTTCCTGATAGGAAATCACGAATCCAGTCGCACAACTGAGACGATACCCCATAGGCCCGCAGCTTGATTAGAAGTCGCTTGTGAGGAACGGTGTCAAAAGCTTTACGGAAATCTAGAAATACGGAATCAACTTGAGATCCCCCGTCGATAGCGGCCATTACTTCGTGCGAATAAAGAGCTAGCTGCGTTGCACAAGAACAATGTTCTCTGAAACCATGCTGGTTACGTATCAATAGATCGTTCCCTTCGAGGTGATTCATAATGTTTGAATACAGTATATGCTCCAAAACCCTACTGCAAACCGACGTCAATGATATAGGTCTGTAGTTCGATGGATTACTCCTACTACCCTTCTTAAACACTGGTGCGACCTACGCAATTTTCCAATCTCTAGGTACAGATCTATCGGTAAGCGAGCGGTTGTATATGATTGCTAAGTAGGGAGCTATTGTATCAGCGTAATCTGAAAGGAACCTAAATCGCTATACAATCTGGACCTGAAGACTTGCCCGTATTAAGCGATTTGAGTTGCTTCGCAACCCCTAAGCAGCTGCTAGCATGAGTTTCTTAGAAGTAGATACTACTTCTAAGAAACTCATGCTAGCAGCTGTTCGTGTTTCAAATTCTTGAATATTCCATTCGTCTTCCCTCGTGAAGGAGTTTCGGAAAACTGCGTTCAATAATTCCGCTTTAGCGGCACAGTCGTCGGTAACAGTACCATCGGCACTGCGCAGCGAATGTATTGACTGCGTCTTGCCGCTTGTGTACTTTACATACGACCAGAATTTCTTCGGATTTTCTACCAAATTTCGAGACAATGTTTCCTTGTGGAACCTATTAAAGCCATCTCGCATTGAAGTCCGTGCCAAATTTTGCACGTCTGTAAATTTTAGCCAATCTACTCCTTCTAACCTTTCTGGCTTCGAATCACGTTCAAAATTCGTCGAATGGTTTTGAACCGTCCCTAGTGGTTCCACCATGTGTACCGGAGAAAAAAATGCGGTCACATTCTAAAGGGTCAGATCACGTCCAAGAGTTGAAACGCCCAGGAGGTGGCAGCAGTGTAGAATGTTACCTAGAACGTCGTACTGTCGCTCCTCGCACTTTGAACTGTCCTTTTTGACCGCGCATTGTGTAGAAATCAACACCCCGAGGGAAAGGTGGTTTCAGTGACGCTCTTTATGCCACCCCCTGAGGTTTTTTCATGGCGATTCTGAGCGACGGTGCCTAAAATTTTTTCCTTGGCCACACACAAGAAAACTGCATGATTTCACTGCTGGGTGTCGCTGTTCAGACCACCATAGGAGAGGTGTCAAAAGAGGGCGTGAAATGTGGGTAAGAGTGGCTAGTCATCTTGTGACTGGTTCACGGTGGTGATGGGCACAACTGTGCTGATATTTGGTGCCAATGTGGCGTCATTAACTTACCTTACAGCTTTTGCCCTCCGCAACAAAAACTTCAATTCATATCTTCAGCTTGTTTTCCGCCTACATTGTCACTACTGCTAGGGCACTCCGGCACTGGAATGGCACCCCAGCGATGGACGTAATGGGGAAGTCTTGTACTATAGGTGATCTTACAGATCTCATAATTAAATTTTCCGGGTTCGATTCCCGATCGTGGCACAAAGTTTAATTCATTTCTTCAACTTCCATCATTATCGTAGATAAAGATGAGACTTAAATGTCTCGGGGAAAATTTAATTATTGGACCACCTGTGGTACAGGACTTCCCCATTTCTTCCAACGCTGGGAGGCTATTCCAATGCCGGGGAGCCCTGGCAATAGTGACAATGCAGGGGCAAAATAATCTGAAGATATTAGTTGAAGTTCGTGTTGGGGAGGGCATTCGACTTGGATAGTTCGTGTAGCAATGTTGACCGTAGTGCTTACAGTTTTTATTCACATGTGTTGACATCCTGCTGTCTGAAGCATAGCCTAGACCGAGGGTGATGTCGGAGGGCGTGACGCAGTTGCACCTCTACAGAGTAAGGTCGTAGACGCACTTGAGCCAAATTTCAACCTTAAGCCTTGCAATGGGAGACATTTAATGATTTTCCAAAAAGTTATCTTTTAATTTTGTTGCTGAACGTAGTTTTCCGGATTTGAGGGAACGAGGCTGCAACAATCCATGATGAAGTACATGATAGCCATGAACCACCATTTGACACAATGGTTAGTTGGTGCAAAAGCTGGCGGTTTGCTCAAACAAGTCCTACTGATGGAAAACGACGTGACAGATCATCTCTTGCCCCTATTAAGGCCACATTATTTGAACTAGTCATGTTCAAATCGTGTTTATCAATGTTTTATCGTCTCAATATGACTATCTCTTATCTAACTCCTAAGATGATGCTGGATAAGTAGCTTTATTTAACATGCTTGAGTAGTTCATGTAAATAAATGGTTGACATAGTTCGTTCACACTGTTTCTCTCTGTTGCCAAAGGTGTTTCTGTAACGCTGCCATTCGATTTGTAATTGGTGAAGCAACGTAATTTAGATACTTTAAGAAAGAACCTAAAGCCACCATCTTGTGCTTTTTGATTGGGAAAGATAGTGTCATCCACGTTATTTGAGTAATCTGTAAGGTGGCGTCGTTTAAATGAGTAAATGTGTGTCGACTAGAGTGAGAGTGGATGAAAGTGCCACATCATTACAGCGTCCTGTATGGTAAGCTACGTAGGTTGTTCTGTTGTGTTGTCAATCTGTGAACTGTGTGTGTACTTTTTCAGTCATTTGGCCATGTTAGCTTTTTTTTCTCAACTCGAAGGTCCGTTACTAATGTTACATGCAGTGCTTTTCCCGATGACTGCATCACGTTAGAGGATTCCAGCCGCCGCCTCCCCCCCCCCCCCCACATCGTATTAAACATCCTTACACATTTCTCAGTCTTGCCATGATTCGATTGAAAGTGGAACAGGCGGCGTGGACTACAACTGGTCATTCATTCCCACTCGAGATTACGTTCCTGTATGAAGTTATTGAATCGACCTCTAGAAGATGGTCTTACCTGTTCTATGCCTTGATGTTTCTGACATAGGTGGAGTATTTCTCGTAGCATACTGGATTCGTTCAGAGATGAATACGGCCTATGCATGTGGCTGTAAGTGGAAATTCGAGTAGCTAATTTACTGTAATTAAATTCTGGGATGCAGAACGGTGAATTTATTAACAAACACCGTAAAATAATTCACAGTAATACAAATTGGTACACGTAGTGTGATTCAGCTGCTCCTTCCTCTTGGTTTTATGCAGCCCACGCTGCCTTCAAATACCACGCGCAAAATATTCGTGTTTCCTCGCTCGCTACACTCAAACTGTTAATCCTATAGAAAGTTGGACGGGACCTTTTTGTACGATGTATAAAGTAGTTAAATCGTCTACTTGGATACGTTTTTCGCTGGAGGCCACAGTATGGAGTTATTCAAGAAAAAAGCGTTTGTAGGTAACATTTGGAACACTTTCTCGAATAATTCAAAAACTACGACCTCTAACCAAAAAGCATCCCAGTACAAAATTTAGCTACAGTAAATTTACTAAAAAAAGGTCCTGTTCAATTTATTTGTAGGACTAACAATTTGCAGATAGCACGAGAGAAAATATGAAAATCTTGCACATGGTACTTGTGACCGTTGCACGTTGCGTAAAACCCAGTGGTAGGGACAGTCCAATGACCCTGTATAATTTCAAAAAATACAGAAAATAGAGAGCATTGACGGCTCACAGAACAGATTCCAATTGCTTCCCAAAGCCAATTTAAGAGATTTTTGCATGACGAATATCTTTGGCACACTCTGTAGTACATCAGTATTATTTGTGCTTTGTCGATAGAATAATCGTTATTTGTTACCCGATATAAATGATTTACTGACATTTACACTACCCCTATCATTTATTTTGCCCAAGGTGCGTTTTAACAATTTGTATGTGTTATAGAAGAAGTTCGCACCTAAATGTTGGAGCCCCGTCGTTCAGAATAGTCAAGTTGCGTTAACTATCACGGTTTACAAATGAATTCTGTAGGAACCAGCATGGGCTCCGACGACAACGATCGTTTGAAACCTAGCTCTCTCTGATCCAGAAATTAGTAAATATATGAACCCAGGTTGATGCCGCGTTCCTTGACATCCGGAAGGCACTCGATACAGTTGAGCACTACCGCCTAAAGAAGATAATACGAACGTATGGAAAATAAAACGAACTGCGTTATTGGGTTCAAGAGTTTCTAGCAAACAGAACTTAGCATGTCGTGCTGAATGTAATGTCTTCAGACGTAGAAGTAACTTTGGACATGTCCCTAGGGAATGTTATAGGACCATTACTTTCACAACACTGTGTATAAATGACCTAGTAGAAAACGTGAGAAGGTCCGTGAGCCTTCTCACTGTCGGTGCTCTTGTATACAGAGAAATCGCGAAGCTAGAAATTTGAATTGAAATTTAGGAAAGGTTGCAGAGGATTGACGCTTGGTGAGGGGGTGTCAACAGACCAACACAAACAAATCTAACCTACAGCGAATAATTAGACAAAAGGACGCTTCATTATGTGATTACACAATTGCAGAACAATCATTGGAAACACTTATTGCCATAAAGTATTTAGGAGTATGCGTACGGGGCTATTTGAAATGAAACGACCACATAACGTTAATCACGAGTAAGACAGATGCAAGGCACATATTCATTTGAGTAATTCAGGAAATTTAGTTAATTTTAGCTTCCACAGCACTTGCTCGATATAACAATAAGTTTACTTTTGTGCATTAGCATATAGCTATAATCGGCGGTGGAAATATATTTGCAGCACATGATATATATTGTATTTTAGGCCAATAGACTTAGTTATTGTAGTGGTTTTGAATACCTTTACTGGTCAGGAATTTTACGCTGACTGTGTGCGACTGTTTCTTGTTGAATCGTCTGATCAGTCGGAAGTTGCTTTGCAGAGGAGGGTAAATGAGTAACGAAAATATAATTGTTTTTGGATAGCTCAACTTGAATCTCCTAAGGGACCGAAGTTTATCATGCATTTACCAGTAGAATAAGATGCGGAGAAAATATTTCGCCTTAGGCAACTTCCGTCCGATTTCGACGATACAATTCGTGACTGTGAACCATCAAACTTCGCAGAAACATAATAGAAAATCAAACACATATGGTCATGAAGTAGTGAGACATAGATTATATACTAAATAAGTAGTCCATACTCAAGTTCCATTTCACTTTGAATTCATGGCTATCAATAGATAACGAACATACAATGCTCCGAAGGATTTAACATGGATGCCTTTTTGACTGGCACTTCTCATAATGAAAATAAATCCTTTGATATTTCCAGATACACGTCGCACAATATAGCTTCTCACATAAATTTATTGCTATGCTGTATGACACTTTCACATTACAGTAAAATAATATTTTCAAACGATAATAATACTGTGGCAGGACATGCGTATCCGACACAAATTACAAGAGACAGAAGAGTTAGTAAACTGTTCATCGAGAATACGTATCTCGTACGTCAAAAGAATGCGTAAAAGCGTTGTTCTTTTGTCGGCATTTTGCGCACCGGCTTTCAAAGTCAATAGCTCACTCCATCTCTGACGGCGCTTTCACAATAAACGCGTCACGTCACAGGACGCTCGTTAGCTTACATTCTCGCAACTTTATTTGCTAACTGTAGCTGTTGCCGAGCGACTGTTCTGTTAGTGAATGATTTAAAATGGTAGGGCAATCACATAATGTTACATCGACAAATAGCTGACAATTGATCGTTAGTATAGGATCTGTACGAGGTCAGACTACCACAGGAAATAGTGAAGATCCAAAGAATAGACGCGTTATCTTATAGGTTCATTTCGGAAGTATGACAGCGTCACAGAGATGATCAACCAACTCCAGCGGCAGACAATCCAAGAGATGCGTTCATCATCACGGTGTGGTTTGTTGTTTAAATTTCAAGACCAACAAATATATTGTTTCCTCCAACGCGTATCTCATGAAAATGGCATGCAGGATAATGCACGACCGCATGTTGCAGATCCTGTACGGGAATTTCTGGATACAGAAAATGTTCGACTGCTGCCGTGGACAGCACATTATCCAGATCTCTCACCAACTGAAAACGTCTGGTCAATGGTGGCCGAGCAACTGGCTCGTCACAATACGCTAGTCACTACTCGTGATGAACTGTGGTATCGTGTTGAAGCTGCATGGGCAGCTGTACCTGTACACGCCATCCAAGCTCTGTTTGCCCAGGCGTATCAAGGCCGTTATTACGGCCAGAGGTGGTTGTTCTGGCTACTGATTTCTCAGGATATATGCACTCAAATTGCGTGAAAATGTGATCATATGTCAGTTCTAGTATAATATATTTGTCCAATGAATACCCGTTTATCACCTGCATTTCTTCTTGGTGTAGCAATTTTAATGGCCAGTCGTGTATTTGTGACTGGGCCGGCCGTTGCGGGCGAGCGGTTCTGCGCGTATCAGTTATAAAATTTCAAAGATGTTCACATTCAACTAAGGACAAAGTAAATGCATGCCACTTCAGAGTTGTTTGTGAAACGAACATGCACCATCACAAAAAGGAGAAACAGAAATTAGTTTTTAAAATTTTGAGTTACTGATATAATTACGTTGCTGACAAAATACGAAATTAGGAGGTAGTACAAGGATTATGCTAAGGATAGGGGTAGTGTGGAGAAATAGTACCAGAAGAAGGTGTATTTTGGTCGAATGCTTGTTACGGAACACAGGAATGGTTAACTGTGCACTAGAAGACGTAGTAGTAGGAAAATTGTAGCATACGACCAAGATTAGTCGCAATTTTTGTTTATTTATTCTTCACAATATTACCTTGATAATTACAATATACCATACTTCTCAATAGTTGTATAATCAGGTACGTGTACAATAATCATAAAATTTATTAACTATTGCTGGAAGAAAGAGAAAATAAAGGAAAAGGAAAGCTGCCTCCTGCCACTACAAATCTACTACTGTTCGTTTTACTGCAAATGTTACTGCCTCTGCTGCACTACTTTTATTTGTTCTTTCCATTAGGTTCGCCGTTTCCATGTGAAACTAATGCATCTAAATTACTGATTTTTTTTTCGTACATGGATCCGTGGTCAAACTACCCTGGTAACCAAGATTAGTATACTAAAAACACATTGTCAACGACACAGAGTCTAGAATCGTTGTGCCTAGAAACGACAGATGGCACTGTTAGAAATGTTTGTTACTTTTCGTACATTTTTATTCTCATTTATATGACAGCTGTTGATGGAAGACTTGGTCGAAGTCTTAAGGAAATATAGTACCATTTGTTAAAAGAAATTCTCGTGCACCGTTCATATAAAATCATTCGAGCGAGGCACTATAAATCACAGAAACGAATGGCACTCTCTTACTTTGCTATCTAAGGCAGCTTATCTCTTAACATGCGACATGGGTGGGAATTAGAAGAGTTGACAATGAAATGGCGCAAAATTCTCATTTAGTAATCAATTTCTGGCTACCTAAATGGGATTGTCTGTTAAACACTTATGCTGTCGTGTAAATACCACGTTCCTTTTGTCTTCTGTATTGCTGTGTTTATCATTACTTGTTTGCAATTTACACGTAAGCGCGCCCACGCTTGTTTTATCTCTGTCGCCAGCCATCGGAAAATCACGCTGCCTATTGTGTCGGAAGCTATTATTCCACGATGAAACTCGAACACGCCACGAGTGTAATTTCCCGTCGAACTTCTGCGGGAAATGAAAAGATGTTATCGTGCCGCTGCAGCCACAGTAACACTTCAATGTTAACGCTGGTCCATTTCGTGGTTCGCATTTTGAACAACACTGGTCAGTCCTGGTACCTTCGTTGTTCTGGGCACAACCTTGGTGTTACTTCCAAATGAAAAGTGAAGGACACAATAAAAGTCTGTGGCAAATTGTGTTCTAGAGCTTCAATGTAAGTACTAAATCACTATCTCGAAGAGTTAGAGGATCGTTGCTACCGATAGGCAGGCTCCTTCAGTGGGCCAGGTCTATTTCTCTGAAGATATTGGCAACAGGTGTATACTGTAGGTCGTCATTTTGTCATATTAAAATATGAATTTACCTGCTGTGGACGGAGACTAAGTATTGCTAAGCGATGCAGTGTGAGTTGCATTGAACGAGCCGTCTCGAATTTTGTCAAAACTTAGGCACGCATGCATATTCGAAGTAACTTTGCGTTGTACTTCTTAACAACCGAGGCATTGAAATATTGTATGTCTACTTTTAGCCACATTGGGCTGTACATCTACACGGATACTCTGCAAATCACATTTAAGTGGCTGGCAGAGGGTTCATCGAACAACCTTCACAATTCTCTATTATTCCAATCTCGTAAAGCGCGCGGGAAGAATGAACACCTATATCTTTCCGTACGTTTTATCATTGTGATCGTTCCTCCCTATGTAAGTCGTTGTCAACAAAATATTTTCGCATTCGGAGGAGAAAGTTGGTGATTGGAATTTCGTGAGAAGATTCCGTCGCAACGAAAAACGCCTTTCTTTTAATGTCCATCCCAAATCCTGTATCCTTTCTGTCACACTCTCTCCCACATTTCGCGATAATACAAAACGTGCTGCCTTTCTTCGAACTTTTTCCATGTACTCAGTCAGTCTTATCTGGTAAGGATCTCACACCGCGCAACAGTATTCTAAAAGAGGACGGATAAGAGTAGTGTAGGCAGTCTCCTTAGTAGGTCTGTTACATATTCTACGTGTGCTGCCAATGAAACGCAGTTTTTGGTTAGCCTTCCCCACAACATTTTCTGTGTGTTCCTTCCAATTTAAATTGTTCGTAATTGTAATTCCTAGTTATTTAGTTCATTTTACGGCTTTTAGATTAGACTGATTTATCGTGTAACCGAAGTTTAACGCGTTCGTTTTAGCACTCATGTGAATGACCTCACATTTTTCGTTATTTGAGGTTAACTGCCACTTTTCACACCATTTTCTATATCGTTTTGCAGTTTGTTTTTATCTTCTGATGACTTTATTAGTCGATAAACGACAGCGTCATCTGCAAACAACCGAAGACGACTGCCCAGATTGTCTCCCAAATCTTTTATATAGATCAGGAACAGCAAAGGGCCTATAACGCTACCTTGGGGAATGCCATAAATCACTTCTGTTTTACTCGATGACTTTCCGTCAGTTACAATGAACTGTGTCCTCTCTGACAGGAAATCACAAATCCAGTCACATAACTGAGACGATATTCCATAAGCACGCAATTTCACTACGAGTCGCTTGTGTGGTACAGTGTCAAAAGCCTTCCGGAAATCCAGAAATACGGAACCGATCTGAAATCCCTTGTCAATAGCATCAGAACTTGATGCGAATAAAGAGCAAGTTGTGTTTCACAAGAACGATGTTTTCTAGACCCATGTTGACTGTGTGTCAATAGACCGTTTTCTTCGAGGTAATTCATTATGTTCGTACACAATATATGTTCTAAAATCGTGCTGCATATCGACGTTAACGATATTGTAATTTAGTGGATTACTCCTACTACCTTTCTTGAATATTGGTGTGACCTGTGCAACTTTCCAGTCTTTGGGTACGGATCCTTCGTCGAGCGAACGGTTGTATATGATTGTTAAGTATGGAGTTAATGCATCAGCATACTCCGAAAGGAACCTAATTGGTATATAGTCTGGACCAGAAGACTTGCTTTTATTAAGTGATTTAAGTTGCTTCACTACTCCGAGGATATTTACTTCTACGTTACTCATGTTGGCAGCTGTTCTCGATTCGAATTCTGGAATATTTACTCTGTCTTCTTTTGTTAAGGCATTTCGGGAGGTTCGAAAATACATTCAGTTTCATATGGCAAAAAAAAAAAAAATCCTAAAATAAAAAGGAAATACATTGACATTTAGATGTTTGCAGTATTTAACAGCTGCTACACTATTACCCATTGACAGATATTGCCTGGCCCATTGAATGGAATCAGTTTTATTGATTGGGCTGATGACACATATTTTTATTTTTCAAATATTTCATTAACAGTGAATATTTATGATCTTTGTCTCTGGTATAATGAAATGCAAAAGATAAGGTTCACGTTGCACTGACAATATAATATTTATTAAAATATCCTAGGATTTTATTACACTTTTCCTTAGGTGGGCCAATGATAGCAACCTTCTATTACTTTACATGGAAGGATTATTCCTGCAACCAAAATCTGCTAGAGAAAATGGTGGAACAGCTTCTTGACATAATTTCTGTTCTCAAAAATTTTTGTTTTACAACTTATTATCCTAAATTTTAGCATTGCAGATGAAGCCTCAAAATCACGAGGACACAATTGAATAAGTAGGCAAATTCAGTGGGAGATGAAAACGTGGAAGAGAGTCTGATCTAGCGCATGAACTTTATGAAACAGAAGATATATCAATCAGTTTTCAGAAAACCAATCTCAATGAAAATCAATGAACATATTGCAAACAGAGAAATGTGAGAACTCTCGGACATTCGGAGAGACGCTACTAAATTGTGTAGAAGAGTTCAGTCTGGACATTAGCAGAAAAACCGAACTGTTTAAATATGATGACCAGTTTCACACGAATAAAAGAGGAAGTAATTGTGATACAGAAAAATTCTGGCCTTAACATGGAAGAAAGAAAAATTGACACCAGATAATCTTACCAGTACTTGCCGAACTATAGGACACGTTGGACAGTATATTGTGAGACAAAACATCAGAAATAATAGGGGTGAGATATAAAACCAAGTTTGGGCTTTACATCCTGTCGATGACGTAGACAATTAACACACATCAAGATCTTACTGGTCAAGGACGGGGAAGGAAACCCATGTTCTGTTCACATAGATCATTTGTCCACGATATTCAGTGCTGTATCACATTTCTATATGTTCTTTTCTTTCTCACGTAAAAACCTAGTACTTCACAACACGTTTCTTGCATTACACTTTAAAGCGATGCAGTTGCTCTCTGATGTCGAATTACACACTGTCGACACCAACGAAGGAAGCATAAATAATCTGAACATATTGTGCTAGGGAACAACTGCAAGAACTGTTGAAATCTGTCAATGTTAAGTTAACCGTGAAGACACGAAAACTTCGGGAAAAAGAGTAGCGAATTTTAAATTCATTCACAAGCCTTCTTAATCTTTTCGCATAACTATTGAGTTGAACTAACTTCCAAAATGGTTTCAGAATGCAAGTGCTTACGAGGGATTCGTGAGATGTTACTAACAGTAGCATTCTTCGAGCCCGCATATGTTTGTATGAAGCTCAAATGTGTTTAACTGCAAGTATGATGATAGATGATAAAGATGGGCAAGCTTAACTTTGATATCTTAATACCGAAAGCACTCCTATATGAAACAGTACTGGAAAAAATAATTACGTGTTCGTGAAATACCCAACTGTTATATATACGACAGTCGAAACGAGACCAAGCAACAACGCTCGCGTTCTCATAACAATTTCACATGCTCAAAAGTCTGTCTTGGACGAGGAGAACGGGCAGAGACGGGGCAGGGCAAATTAGTTTTGTGTGTTGACGAATGAAGTAGTACGAGATCTTCTGACAAATGGCTCTTTTAAGTCTGTAGGGAAAATTCCCAGAGCTGGAGGGGAAGAGCCGCTGTAAGCTGAAGCTTACGCTTACGTTTTCTTCTTCTTTTTTTTTTTTTTTTTTTTTTTTTTTTTTTTTTTTTTTTGTAAATATCAAGAGGAGCCCCTCCGCGCCCACACCTCCATGGTGACAAATGGCTCAAATGGCTCTGAGCACTATGGGGTCTTAACATCTGAAGTCATCAGTCCCCCAGAACAGAACTACATAAACTTAACCAACCTAAGGACATCACACACATCCATGCCCGAGGCAGGATTCGAACCTGCGACCGTAGCGGTCACGCGGTTCCAGACTGTAGCGCCTAGAACCGCTCGGCCACTTCGGCCGGCTCCATGGTGACAGTTCAAAAATATATGTCACCTCTGCTTTGATTAGTATCTAAACACAAATACGCTGAAAATGCGGCGATTTATTTTCGTTTGGCTTGTTAACCTCGTGTAACTGCAGAGAAGCATCGTGAGTGTCGAATTTTGTGTAAAATCTACACATTTCTCTTGTTGCCATGTTAAAACTTGCTTCTTTTGCCAAAACAGCGCACTTACACAGTGTCACCTCTGTAACATATTGTGCAGGCGCAACTGCGAGAGAATTCTAAAACAGTTCATTAAGTGAGGAACAGTAAGGTCAGTAGCTTATTTAAAACACACATCCTCGGTACAAAATGTGTAATGTCTTCACTTACTTGTTCCAAGACCCATAGCATTCCTCGTTTTACCAGCTATCGATAGCCCCTAGAAATTACATTCTTTATTCGAAACGTCTGTAGCTAGTGGAATGACATGGTAGATAATGAAGTTCTGCATAAAAATATGGTAAAATAGTATCCTCTTTGTGAGCTGTCATTTGCCAAAATCTCATTTCGATATCTTAAAACATTTCTGAAATATGAGGAATATTGTGGATATTTCATTCTGCTTTTATCGTTGCCGTGGTGCGATCGCAAATGAGTGTGCTACATCAGATCAATTCTCTCGAGACTGGTTACAGAGACCTCCACCCAATTCTAAAGAAACATTTGTTATGTTAACTAAATTTCATATGCAGCAACATACGTATGTAATTTGCACCAAATGCAAAATCCAACCCCCATTTTTCATAACAAACTTTTTCGAATTTCGCGCAGTGTGTTACTTCCATCTAAATATCACAATAGCTACGGCCATTAACGAAATGATAGGTACCTCATGAACCCGACAGATAAAGCTACAAGGAACGCAAAAATGAAAAATATTTCACTCGCATTAAACCTCTGAACTTTTATTATTCTGGTAAATGCACTCTGAAAGTCACTGTACCTGACTCTGAATGTGAACTAAATGATAAAATTTATGGCTTACCTGTGCGCAATGGGCCGTTCGTCTGCCCTGCAACTCTTTTCTCATAAAATGATTATCTGATTGTCAAAATTAAGTTTCACTCACTGCACTCACGATGCGCAATGCGAGACGATTTCATCAATATTCAAAAATGTCACTCAGCACACAACTCGCGACGTGCAGTGCGAGTGTGCAATCAAAGAAAACCACGAATGCAAATGAAAAATCGGGTACTAATCTCAATGACAAAGAAATAATTGAATCGATACTTGAAGTTTTAGCTGAGCTTCGTTACGTCATAGCAACAATACTACTTTCCTCACATGAACTAATTCACAATGGGTCTCTAGCGTTTATCACTGCAGTGGACAGAACCATGTAAGTTCATTACGAATATTAGAGAAAATTTAATCATAAGCACTGTTATAACGATCAGCATGCTAAGTAATTACAATTATAACAAACCATTACCTTTAAATGTTACCTTATCTCATTCATACAATATTATCTTCCTGCTTAATCTCTCGCTGTAAATATCATATTACAAAAATTGCTCGAAATAATGCTGCCTCCGCTCCAGGGCAGAACAGCTTCCGTCCATTTCGAACCAAGTACGTTACCGCCAGTTGCTACTAACATACTGACTACAATGATAACGTAAAGCTTTGGTCTCGAACATGATGCGTAATTATAAAGGCAATGTTAAAGCGATATTACAAGGCTTAAGAACAAATGTCAGATTTACAAATTAACTTATACCTGTGACCCACACGTGCTCAGAATTATTATAGCAAATAGGACAGCCACCTTTCTTATGTACACTTTTGTTGCAAACTGCTGTAGTTCATTCCACTGATTAAACTTAGTAGTTTGGGTATTATGATTCTGTCTTGTGATTATCTTCCCAGGATCTCGTGGTATAAGAAATGCCTTGCTGATTTTTTGTGTCTTATGTGTGTTTCTATATCATATGGTCAATGTATTAGTTTTACTTGTTTTAGTGACTGATCACTGATTTATCACTAAATCCGGATATTTGTACGACCCTAGAAATGATTTCTATATTAGGAATGTGGCTTGTTATTAATTCTCTTTGATTTCCAAAGATTTGGTTGTAGTTTCTCTCTTAAAAGCTATTAGACTTACGTAGCTAGCCGTAGTAGATTTTTTTTTATAAATTACAGTGTTTTTTTCCCCCATATTATTTGCTCTCATTACACGTCTAATTTTAAAACAAAACGAAGGAAAATCTTAAACATGTAACATTCAGCACCAACAATGAACAACAGCGTAAAGTACAGAAGTTAGAAAAATCTAACAAAATAATACTAGCAATAAAGGCAGTCCAGCACACAAAGCTTAAAAATGAAGAACAGACATCAAAAACTCTGCTTCATAACCCTTACTATCATTGGAACATTTTTATCCATGAAAAGTAGTAACCGTTTGTTTTCTTGCTCTCACAAGTTGAGCAAGTGTCTGAAATAAAGAAAAAAAGGAGACTTCCTGACTGCTGACTCAGATAGTTTGACTATTACAGGCAATACTTGTTTCGGTAGTGGTTGGCATGTGACTCTCAACGCTCCTGTTTGCAGCTACGTCTTACACTTTTCTAACTGATCAGGTGTTATCAATCCGTTACTGGGCTGGCATCGTTGCGAGAAAGGAAAACGACTTAGGCACGTCCTTTTAGACAATGGAGTGTCATAATGAAGCCTCTGACCAACGTAAAATCTTTTGAAAGGTAATGACTCGAATCTGTACCATGGTCACTTGCAGGAAAGGTTTTACTGGCAGAGATAACCAGGCACGCTTCACATACATTCTGAACACATCATTCCAACAGTTTCTTTCTCCTATTTTCTCCAAATCTCTGTATTAGTAGATGTCTGGCTTGAAGACAGTTATCGCTCTTAATTATATCTTCCTAACCATGCAGTGCTACCTCAATGATGCGTCTCTGTGTTAAAAGACTCATGTTGCAGTGCTAGGGGCTGTGGATTGGAAGGCTGAATCAGTAGACATACAAAGACAGCGGCATTCATATTTACATATGCTGACAAACTTCCTTGTTTTTATCTCCAGGAGATTGGAATTTTGAAGACGGGTATCGAACTTCGAACAAATTTAATAACGAGATACTCGGATATTAAAGCCTAAGGGTTATCCGAACAGTAAATAGTGATTTTATCCTACAACTATAAATGACAAGGCTCAATCACAACACTTCTAAAAAGTTAAAATTTCATCAGAGAAGAATAACGATCCTAAAGTTGTACTTAAAAAGCGCAGTTCAAATAATTTTTCCTCACGCAACAATAATAGAAAGGCTTATGCAAATTCAGTTTTTAAATGATTAAAAAACTGAATCAGTAAATCAACTTATATCAGTATTACAATAGGTGAACGAAAACACGACTCGGAGCCCCGCCCAAAGACACACGAAAGCTCTCACTTCCAGGGGTGTTAAGCAAGCTACTGGCCGGAAATTCCGAGAGGAACAACAAGATTGGCCATGAGCGGTCGACGAAACAGATGCAATTCATACATAAATGTGTTGTACATATACAGGACATTCGATCAAGTACTTCGCTTTCCTTTTCTTTCCCTTTAGGCTCTGGATGGAAGCAGGGAAGGTCCAGAGTGGACCAGACAATAGTCAGTGAGCACGGTGATCCCACAAACATACGAACAGCTAGGGCACACTACAAGGGCCTCATTACGCCAAAAAGACCGGTTCGCAGGAGCCAGTATCAACACACTCCCAAAAGATAAAATAAATATGGAGCTTTTTTAAAAGCTTCAAACATGGCTGCGTTGTTAACGACCGTTAAAAGGCAAAATAAAAATTACAGCTCTCGGTAGCAAAATGGAGTCTTTTTGACCTAGGTTTCGGCCACTCCTAAGAGTGCCTACATCAGAAATAAAACATTTACAACTGGCATGCCACTTAGAAAATAAATATGAAGCCATAACTCTTAAGTCACAAAATATTAAAATAGAAAACATAGAAGGCAGGCCACTAAGGGCTGCACCACATCTCGAGCTGCGGTAACATCGCAATGAGGCGCCCGCGTTAGCAATTGCGTGCAGGTAAATGTTATACCAAAAATGCCATCTAGTTGCCGAAAATACAAAACAGCTACTTAACATTCCAAATACAGATAGGCGAAATGTTTAATACATCAAGTAAGAGGCAATATTTTATCTGACAGCAGCAGACATTAGTAACAATTTGTCTACATACGAGCTTAGAAGTACAGTTTAAAGGCTGAAAAACGCCATTACATAATTACAAAAGGAGCTCAATAACTCGGCGAGTAGAAAAACGATGTAACATGCAATGTAGTTAATATAAACCATTTAATGAACAAACACTTGTGAATCGACTTAGAGCTGTCAGTAAGCAAACGCATGTATCCGGCCCAGGCAAAATTTTTAGCTAATGGGAAGAACAACGCCAGCAAACTCTAGTCTGAATGTAGACTTCAGGATAACACATTAACATTAATGAGCCACTAGCCAGATACATTTTAACCTTGCAATCAGAAGTAACTGCTCTTATATCCACACATGACGATCACGTCTCCAATACTGAACAGTAAAACGAGCTTCACTAAAGGAAATTAACCAAATTTGAGAACCTCACTCGTGTGGCCTAGCGTAACCACACAATACGATTCCGCATACGTCCAAGACATTATGGCGGAACAGACAAGCAATAATCAGACCACCCAAGAGTAGCCGGGGAAACAAGTTCACGCAATGGGGGCAGCTAGCCCACCACCAGTGTCAATATGGTGGGTTGACTTTACATTAGCAAACTGACCCAGCAAACGGTCGCCCATGGCAGTGTTCAGGATAACAAGCACAGTGAAAACAACCTAAGGTGAGACAGTACGTCAAGATGCGCTTCGCACAACCAACATGAAAGCCCTCACCCACTCTCACTTGACAGGTTGAGCCAATAGAAAACGCAGCTGCAAGGAAATTAATACCAGCCGAACAAGCTAGCTGCTCCCCAAGAAACATCAGACAGGTGACGATGGACGCCCACGCCAGAACCCAAGCAACTCGGCCGCGCAAGAACGCTTCTCCAGCTCCAGCTGTCCTTACCGACAATCCATGCGCAATCAGCAGCGAGGGTCGTGTGGAAGCGTCAGCTGCCCACCGGAGTCCGTTCCTAACTCCTTGTGAGATGCAGCCACTCCTCTCTAGTGCGTGAGACCGCCAGCAGACAGCGCTGCGGCCCGAGCGAAGCGCGCAACGGAAAGATACGTCAAGATACACGTCAAGCAAAGTATCCTCCCCGGCACCAAACTAAAAGACCCATCTCCCCTGTCTCCCGGCAAGAATGAAACTAGGCCCACCCCTTTCTACACTTGAGGTAAGTGGACTTTAGAGGACTTTCCAGTCCATATACTCCAACCAAAAGACATACCGGATTAAGGACCCTTAAGACTCTCTTAGGAGTCTCTTAGGACTCGGAGATAATTCATTGGAACTAGCCTTCTTACCTTGTGTCTCGACAGCAAAATTACGAATGAAAAACGTCATCTCCTGGCTCAACCCTAAGGGAGCGACCCCCTTCGTTGTAATGACGTGTGTTTCTGGTGTGCGAGCTCTGTATTTCTAAAGCACGCTTCCAGTTTTTCTTAATGACCTCCGGTGTTACCTTTATTGGGAGAAGATTGTTAACACAAATTGGCCAATGGGATTTAATGTAATCCTGTCTGTTTTAATAATTCCGGAGTTGACCGTCTGGTTTTAAACTATCTTTGCTTGTTGCGTTTAATTTGATTGGGTAACCGTTGCGATTGAACTTAACATATACATGGATGGATATGAGAAATGAAAGGTTGCAATACATTTTTCATCTGTGATTATTACTTTATGTATAAAATATTCTGTTGCAGATAAATAAAAATGAATTTCTTTGAATATTCCAAAATAATGATTGAAGTTTTACTTTTATTAAAGTACTAGAACTGTTTGTGCAAGAATGAAAATATTATTGTCCATCGAACTTAGCAAACATTTTCACGTTGCAGTGGATTTTTGTTTAACTTGATATACCCCGACTAGCTTTGAAGCATAAGACTATCTTTTACTATATGAAAATGTTTGCTTTTTTATATTGCTATTCTTTCAAGAAAATTATCCACTTTTAAATACACTTTACGATATGTTTAGAATTTATCAGTTTTTTGAATGAAAATTTACAAAAGCTGCAGCTTGTATCGACCTATGAATGCACAAGATAAAATCTACTATCTCTTTTTATTGTGCGTCTGGAATGCTGTGAAAAGAAACACTTTATTATTTTCCTTAACCTCGACGTGTACGCTTTTCAGGATGTGGTCGTTATTGCGATCGTATATTTAAATCTGCCGCTACTGCAGACTGCTCGCTCGCGGCGCAGCTCCGCACCGACAGCGATATCCAATAAAATGCTGACATTTCTTAAATAAAATTGGTAATGTCCGTTGCGAACTTTGCAGGAATTGTGACAAACGGATTTTACTAGATAAATATATTTTAACAGAAACAATTAAAATCTTTATATACCTTTTACAATCCCAGCTACAAATGGCGTCGATCATCGACTTATGACAAATGAAGACTACCTAAGAGCCTAATGCAACGTCACGGGTTCCTCTCCCATTCAGTCCGTGCAGAAGACAAGCCATTCTATTACAATATAGTGCCAATTTATATCTTAACCAATTCCTGTACAGTCTTTGTCATTTTTAATTACATATCGTTTCTTCTGAGGCGGTTTTCACATCTTCTGCCACAGATAGCATTTCACACTCGTCGAATAATCATTTATAATAGCAAAATTCATAATTATCTTTTTCCTCACAAAATTAAGTGTCCTTTTGAAATTCAATTAACAGAAATACATATAAATTACTTGTTACAGTGAGCATTATACATCGAAATGTTCTTTTAACTTTCACTTTCGATGCGTGCTGCCAGAGAACGTTGTAGGGAGTTAAGGAGATAACTCAACATCGAGGAAGCTGGAGTAGCTAAAAACTGGACTCGTGGTGAGTGGAACTGAAAGTGAGGTTTAACCAAGGGAGTGAAGTGTCCCACGTCTGTTGAAAATGCTAATGGAATACTAGGAGGGCGGACTAGAGGTTGCGATTAACCCTTTCTGCAAACGAAGGTTGGGGATTATAGAATAAGGTAGTAAATGACGAATGGCGTTCTCAGAACAAAATATTACAATTTGCCGTGACGTGAATGACAGGGCGTTATCGCTAACTAATGATCTCAAAGGACCGAAGATAGCAAATATTTAAGATAGATAGCTAATCGTTAAGGTTGACGCGACCCCGCTACGTGGAACAAGCCAGAGAAACGCGAGAAGACATTCATAGCCATCAAGCTATAATGGTTGGCATACCGCATCCTAGGTAACGGACCAATGTAATCGATGAACGTCTCCCTTGGCTGTCTTTGTCATAAGGCGTAAAGATCCAAGACCTGGCACCTGTCTCAAACGAATAGGACAAAACAGCACCGAAACGTATCTGCATACTCAGCGTGAAAGTTTCTTGTAAACTTCAACTCGCTTTCGTAAGTGTCGGTATGTGAGAAATGAGTGAAACTTATTATGATATCGAAATATGTGAACATCAGTGCAGGGCAAAAGAACAATGTGAAAATTTAATTTTGAACGGAAATGTGGAGCTCGCCTGCTCTATGCGAAATCCCCACTAGCCGGTTCATCGAACATTTCCTCTGCGAGAAAGAAATCCGTTTTTAATGAAATTTACGTATGCCAGCTGACTGCAAAACGACTCAGATTTAAGTGTTGGCCCTGAATATTGCTAATCTTAATCTTTAGTGTTGCAGGCAATCACTGTATCTGCACTTTGATTGTAATTACGGAGAAAATGAACATAAAAGTTAACTCATCTGGCTTTCTGATTAAACTGCTTAAAAACTCATAAGATAGCTCTTTACTGAAATTTTCTACTGGTATTAAGCCTCTGAAACGATACGATATTGTTTTCACAAATGCCTTCTGACAATCACTATGCTTTACAGTGGACCTGAACTTTGATGGTAGTTAAATTTATTGACCTACCTGTGCGCATGTAACGCTCGTCTGCCCTGCCTCTTTTTGTTGTTAGAAATAATGATGTGACTGTCGAAAATCATATTTCATTTACCATACTTGTGATGTGCAGTGTAAGAAGATATCTTGCCAATATTCATAAAACGCTTCTCAGTACACCTCTCGCGATGTGCAATGTGAGCGTGCAAAGAGGGCCATGAAAATGAGGAAATAATCTTAACGACTGATAAATAAGAACAAAGACTCCAAGTTTAACTGTACTTCACTAAACCATGATAACAATACACATTTTCATAATGTTCTCATTCCTTGACAAGTTAGCAAAATATTTCTCAATAACTCTCCTCTGTACAATTGACTTCCTTGACACTTGTTTCAGCTGTAAGATAAGGCCATATGCTGCATTATAAAATTTCTATAGCAAACTTCAACCATACGCAGTGTTCAAGCAATAAGAAGCTACACAGTTACAAATATATATAAAAAAACTGGATTACCTTAAAAGTTTGCTTTTATCATTCTTCGATTAATATAATCTCATTTGTTCAGTATCTTTCCTCAAAACGTATTATTACAAAATCCTTTTTAAATAATGCTGCCTGCGCTACACAGCGGGCCAGACTGCATCCTTATTAAACCAAGTACATTGCTAGACTGTCCAACACCCATTGCTACAGCTACTCTCTGACTTGCTCAGACGACATCTCCAGTCTCCAATACAGTCAAAGAATATGATTTTATCGCTATTACAGTGATTGAGTACATTTACCACATTTGCAAATTCATATACATTTATCGTGAAACTTCCTGAAAATCATCATACCAAATAGCACGGCCCCCTTTCATTAAAGACAGCCCTCTTTCAAGGGTACGTCCACATATGATGCCACTTGTCTCCACAGTCAACTGAGGACGTTATAGCCCTCTGCATGCGTTTAAACGTTTGAAGCCAGCTTCTTTCTTTTAGATGATCTGTGGCTATGGCAGTTTACGCTGATGGCAAGCATCTCATTGGTGTATTTTAGATTCTTTAGAAAACACAAATACATCCGACAGCAATAGAACGAGAACGCTGTTACCGGAGTGTTAAGCACGAATATATAATGATTCCCGATTGTGTCGTCTCAGCCTGTCCTGATAAACGTATACCAGCCAACTGATGCCGTCGTGGCCAACATATAATAATCTGCACTGCTGAGTCATATAATGGACAAGTGCCAAGTGATATGGAGTGCAGTAGATATAACATAAAATACCCAGTTTCATGTTTCGAGGCCAAGACGAATCCGCGTTACATCGGGAAGTATTAGATCCCTCGGTACTGTTCCCATTTTAGTAACTACACCTGCCATATATAACCGCAACAACTCCGGATGGTGGCTTATGTCGAAGGTTGGAGGATTGTGCCGCTTCTTCGAAGAATGACACATAGGAATGCATACGACACATGCGAATGCATGCTAGGTCTCCCTTTTCGTCTGGCCTGGATATTTTCTGGATGTGGCTTGAAATCAATTTGTTCGTCATCAATTTCCGTCAGGCGCTACTGACGCTTTGTGGATTCTCTCACAAACTGCGTGAAGGGAGATCCTTCAGGAACATATTCAGGCCTTCTTTGATAACGCGCCTCAATCCTGAGTTGTTCTGTTTACAGCATCCTAAATTCATGAAGCATATGGTCTGGCTTACTTTCATTACCCTAATCACTGAAGTTATCAGAACAAAATACAGGAGCAAATTTTTTTTTCTCAGCTCCCCCAGAAATCAAGTTACAGCTACAAGAATCGAAGGAATAGAAGGGAGTGAAACAAAGTTTTAATCTATCACCTATGTGATGAACTCTGTTCATAGCACACGTAGGAAAGGAAATCAAAGGGAAATTTGAAAAAAAAGTAAGTTCAGTTTAGGAAAAAGAAATAAAAATTTTAAAGTCTATCGATGAGGGTATAGTTCTTTCATAGTTTAAAGGGCTTGCAAGATCAGTTGAACAAACTGGATAGTGTCTCGAAAAGATGTTATAAATACATCAAGAAAAGTCGGTCTTGTATAGTGGTGGTCTGGTGTAGCTAAATCAGGCAATGCTGGGGGGGAATGAGTTTAGGAGATGAGATTAGTAGATGAGTTTTGCTATTTAGGAAGCAAGTTTCTAACATTTTGCGTGGTGTCTGTATGTTCTAAGTCGTGTCTCCCTACCACTTTTGCGCAACGACGCTCTAAGCCTGTTTTTTAGGGAATTGACTAGTTTGAACCTGGGACCTGTTGCTGGTAAGGAGACGCCAGACCACACATGGCATGTAGAGTTCAGAAGAGTTCAATGAGACTAGCGATGATATAACCAAATACTTAATGATTTCAGCGTCAGCTCCACTGCACTCCCTGTAAAAGAATCTTAATACTAACTAAATTTAGTGGAAGGGGTTCAAGGCTTTCCTATTTTTAGTTAGCTGGTAAAATAACGTCGAAAAAGCAGTTAAGTTTACCACTGGAAATTTTATTCTACTCATAAAACATTGTTTATAAATTGCACTATTGATAAAAGGAAATATTTTAATACAGGAGGATAAAAACCAACTGCGTTCAACAAAAATGTGAACGAATATTCCCTGAATGGGTTTCCAAGTTCTACAATGGATCGAAGGATGACCTATACCATATCACATCTATAATATAGGTTTAAGTTAAGTTTCATAAAGGAGAAAACTATCCAAATGATCTACAGTGACCCTCAATTAGCTTTAATTACTTATTTAACTTGTCGTAAGTTACAGTGGCTGATGTGGCTTCACAATAATTATATAACAGAAAAATCATTGCGTTTCAGATTTTAACTTCAAGTAGCAAATGTGAATACCATGAGCTTTAATTGACGATCGACACTAGTATTACGCAAAAAGGGGGTGTAACAGATGAGACTTCTGCAGTTCTGAGTGAAGCTTTATGCGCTGTTATGCAGCATCGCGTGCGTTTATTACCTTGTCGGTGTTTAGGCAGCGTCAGGGGGCGGTGGGCGGCACAGCTCCACGCACCTCGCCGTCTCGAAAGCAACTCACTCCTAACTTCTGCGTACTACAATTTACCGAAGTTGGTTTTAGAAAAGCTATCTGGCTGTGTTTTCAACTGACCAATCAGGGTCTCAATGTTAACCTTAAGCTCCTCCTACAAAACTTCTGTCTATCCAATGAGAAACGTTATGCTTTTCGTGGTGGGGCAATGTTTTTAATGTTTGCTACGTCACAGAGACGTGAAAAAGTCTCACGCGGAAACTTGCAGCTTGTGTGGCCCTTTTAGTGTTATCGTAAGATCTATACTGTTCTTCTGGAGGGCTCTATCTTTTAACATGGGCTGGGGGTGATCTTGGGGTCGGCTGGAGACGTGGGTGTCCGTCCCTTATCGTAGGGCCTCCTAGCCTACACGATTCTGCTCTCGGCTTCTGTTCTCATTTCTCCCCTTGGAACTGCGTCTGTTTCACGGTGGGAAGGTGCATTTAGGTGTTCTTGTGTTAGTTTGTCGTATTCCATTTGCTCACTCGTTGATTGTATTACTTTGGTTAATTTAATGTCAGGATTTATTCAGAGCTATGTGACATACTGCCGGATTGCTTATCATGTCAGGGTAATCATGGAAGGTGTTGGATTTGCCTGACACTTTACAAGTTAACTGATTGTGCGAGAAGAGCTTTTACTTTTATTTATTAAAAAAAAAAAAGAGGTAGCAGCAAGAAAAACTTCTCTGAGAAAAAGGAACATTTTTAACATGGAATATAAAGTTAACTTTTAGACAATGCGTTCTGGAAGTATTTATCCAGGTGAGTAGCGTTATATGGAAGATAAACGTAAAATTTAAACATTGGAGGCAAGAAACGAAGAGAAGCTTTTGAAATGTCTATTGTTTTTTGTCTACTATGGAAGAGCCCTGAGGATTAATCGTATAAAATCCGCTAACTAATGAAGACCTAATGAATCGAATTCACGAGAAAATAGCTCTATGTCACAATTTGACAGAAAGAAGGGATAAACTGATTGGCCACATCCCCAAGCATAGAGCAAAAGTTAATTTGATAATGGATTGAAGTATGGAGTATAAGAACTGTATAGTGCCAAGGCTTTGTTATAGTAAGCAGGCTAAAATGCATATATGTTGCAGTAGTTATGCAGCATTGAATAGACTTGTACAACACAGGTAACCGTGGAGGAGTGCATAAAACCGATCTTCGGACTGAGTTCCACGAGAACCACAGTAAGTAGTATATAATTTTGAACCTTATATGAACTCTGGAATAATCTTTATATCTGTCACACATCCCTGTTGGTGTCGATATTTCACAATAGTAGATGTACTTTGTCTTCACATATTGTTTGGTGTAGATATTTCTACATGACGTCTTCTCGCCGATCTGTGCGTCCGATACTGCTATAAGTAACTATAGAATTATAGCAACTGTGGGAATTGCGAATAGAGCATACTGTCGAGTTTGCGCTGTTGACGATTACGTGAGTCTATGCCAGGCTCTACGACCCTAGAGCAGAAACAACGAGTTGTCGGTCTAATAGTCCAATCGCACTGACTAAACTTCATCAACACAGTCACTTACCCTCTCCTCCGCAAGATATGGGATCTAATCCAAATTACCAAATAACAGAAAGCCTTACCGTAGGTGCAACCGCAACGGAGGGGTATCTGTTGAGAGGCTAGACAACCGTGTGGTTCCTGAAAAGGGGCAGCAGCCTTTTCAGTAGTTGCAGGGTAACAGTCTGGATGATTGGATGATTGACTGATCTGGCCTTGTAACACTAACCAAAACGGCCTTGCTGTGCTGGTACTGCGAACTGCTGCAAGCAAGGGGAAACTACAGCCGTAATCTTTCCCGAGGGCATGCAGCTTTACTGTATGGTTACATCATGATGGCGTCCTCTTGAGTAAAATATTCCGGAGGTAAAATAGTCCCCCATTCGGATCTCCAGGCAGGGACTACTCAGATGGACTCGTTATCAGGATAAAGAAACCTGGCGTTCTAAGGATTGGAGCGTGGAATGGCAGTTCCCTCAATCAGGCAGGTAGGTTAGAAAATTTAAAAAGTGAAATGGATAGGTTAAAGTTGGATATAGTGGGAATTTGTGAAGTTTGGTGGCAGGAGGAACAAAACTTCTTGTCAGGTGACTACAGGGTTATAAATACAAAATCAAATAGGGGTAATGCAGGAGTAGGTTTAATAATGAATAAAAAATAGGAGTGCGGGTAAGCTACTACAAACAGCATAGTAGCATAGTGAGCACATTATTGTGGCCAAGACAGACACGAAGCCCACGCCTATCATAGTAGTACAAGTTTATGTGCCAACTAGCTCTGCAGATGACGAAGAGATTGATGAAATGTATGATGAGATGATAGAAATTATTCAGATAGTGAAAGGAGACGAATATTTAATAGTCATGGGTAACTGAAATTCGATAGTAGGAAAAGGAAGGGAAGGAAACGTAATAGGTGAACATGGATTGGGGGTAAGGAATGAAAGAGGAAGCCGCCTGGTAGAATTTTGCACAGAGCATAATTTCATCATAGCTAAGATTTGGTTCAAGAATCATGAAAGTAGTATGTATAAATGGAAGAGGCCTGGAGATACTGGAAGGTTTCAAATAGATTATATAATGGTAAGACAGACAATTAGGAACCAGGTTTTAAATTGTAAGACATTTCCAGGAGCACATGTGGACTTTGACCACAATCTATTGGTTATGAACTGTAGATTAAAACTGAAGAAACTGCAAAAACGTGGGACTTTAAGGAGATCGAACCTGGATAAACCGACAGAACCAGAGATTGTGGAGAATGTCAGGGAGAGCATTAGGGAGCGATTGACAAGAATGAGGGAAAGAATTACAGTAGATGAAGAATGGGTAGCTTTGTGAGATGAAATAGTGAAGGCAGCAGAGGATCAAATAGGTAAAAAGATGAAGACTGGTAGAAATCTTTGGGTAACTGAAGAAATATTGAATTTAATTGATGAAAGGAGAAAATACAAAAATGCAGTAAAAGAAGCAGGCAAAAAGGAATAAAAATGTTTCAAAAATGAGATCGATAGGAAGTGCAAAATGGCTAAGCAGGGATGGCTAGAGGACAAATGTAATGATGTAGAGGCATATATCACTAGGGGTAAGATAGATACTGCCTACAGGAAAATTAAAGAGACCTTTGGAGAAAAGAGAACCACTTGTATGAATATCAAGAGCTCAGTTGGAAACCCAGTTCCTAGCAAGGAAGGGAAAGCAGACAGGTGGAAGGAGTATATAGAAGGTCTATACAAGGGCGATGTACTTGAGGACAATATTATGGAAATGGAAGAGCATGTAGATGAAGATGAAATGGAAGATACGATGCTGTGTGAAGAGTCTGACAGAGCACTGAAAGATGTAAGCCGAAACAAGGCTAAATACAAAGTTTACCAGTGGTGTGATACCGGAACCAAGTCTCCCGTTGATAGTTATTAGCCACTGGCGACGGCGTACGGTGTTCGTTGAGCCGCGCCCGCACTTAAAGGTTTTCATCTTATAGATCCTAAAAAGAGCTAATTCATACTTAAGGCCTACAAGGGACTAAATAGGACTTTCACAGAAAATGTATGGGCTAAAGGGAATTTTTGCAGAAAAACGCGGTTTTTAGGCAGATTTCCTGAATTAATGCTAAAGAAAAACAGTAATGTGGATTCGCACATTCTAAGACTTGTGGACGATATTGTGGAACTGGAAGAGGATGTAGATGAAGATTAAATGGGAGATACGATACTGTGCGAAGAGTTTGACAGAGCAATGAAAGACCTAAGTCGAAACAAGGCCCTGGGAGTAGACAACATTCCATTAGAACTTCTGATAGCCTTGGGAGAGCCAGTCCTGACAAAACTCTACCATCTGGTGAGCAAGATGTATGAGACAGGCGAAATACTCTCAGACTTCAAGAAGAATATAATAATTCCAATCCCAAAGAAAGCAGGTGTTGACAGATGTGAAAAGTACCTAATAATCAGTTTAATAAGTCACGGCTGCAAAATACTAATGCGAATTCTTTACAGGCGAGTGGAAAAACTGGTAGAAGCCGACCTCAGGGAAGATCAGTTTGGATTCCGTAGAAATGTTGGGACACGTGAGGCAATACTGATCCTACGACTTATCTTAGAAGATAGATTAAGGAAAGGCAAACATACGCCTCTAGCATTTGTAGACTTAGAGAAAGCTTTTGACAATGTTGACTAAAATACTCTCTTTCAAATTCTGAAGGTGGCAGGGGTAAAATACAGGGGGCCAGAGGCTATTTACTATTTATAAAGAAACTAGATGGAAGTTGTAAGAGTCGAGGGGCATGAAAGGGAAGCAGGGGTTGGGAAGGGAGTGAGACAGGGTTGTAGCCTATCCCCGATGTTATTCAGTCTGTATATTGAGCAAGCAGTAAAGGAAACAAAAGAAAAATTCGGAGTAGGAATTAAAATCCATGCAGAAGAAACAAAAACCTTACGGTTCGCGATGATATTGTAATTCGGTCAGAGACAGCAAAGGATCTGGAAGAGCAGTTGAACGGAATGGACAGTGTCTTGAAAGGAGGATATAAAATGAACATCAATAAAAGCAAAATGGAATGTAGTCGCATTAAATCAGGTGATCGTGAGAGAATTAGATTAGGAAATGAGACACTTAAGGTAGTAAATGAGTTTAGCTATTTGGGTAGCAAAATAACCAATGATGGAAGTAGAGAGGATATAAAACGTAGACTGGCAATGTCAAGGAAAGCGTTTCTCAAGAAGAGAAATTTGTTAACATCGAGTATCGATTTAAATGTCAGGAAGTCGTTTCTGAAAGTCTTTGTGTGGGGTGTGGCCATCTATGGAAGTGAAACATGGACAATAAATATTTTAGACAAGAAGAGAATAGAAGCTTTCGAAATGTGGTGCTACAGAAGATTGCTTAAGATTAGATGGGTAGACCACATAACTAATGAGGAGAAGAGACATTTGTGGCACACCTTGACTAGAAGAAGGGATCTGTTCGTTGGACGTGTTCTGAGGCGTCAAGGGATCACCAGTTTTGTATTGGAGGGCAGCGTCGAGAGTAAAAATCATAGAGGGAGACCAAGAGATGAATACATCAAGCAGGTGCAGATGGATGTAGGTTGCAGTAGGTACTGGGAGATGAAGAAGCTTGCACAGGATAGAGTAGCATGGAGAGCTGCATCAAACCCGTCTCTGGACTGAAGACTACAACAACAACAACTGGAGATCAAATTCTTTTTCAGCACTTGATACAAACTGTCGTCACCATACAATGAGCTTTACTAATATCCGTTACGCAGGTAGCAAGTTTACAAGTAGATTTGACAGAAGAATGTAAGCAAGGAGGGAAGAGAATGAGGAATGGGCGCAGGCTCCAGTTTAGTATGACGTTGAACTTGGTCTGACGGAAGATTTGGTTAAAGTGTAGAATGATGGCATAAGTCGCAGTCATTGTCTTGTTATGTACATTTATACCTATATGATCATTCACCATTTCAAACTTAAGTGTTTGGCAAGGAGTCCAGAGGACCACTTCCAGACTATTCTCGACCATTCCATTCTCGGATAGTACGTCGGAAAAATGAACACCTAAATCTGTATGTACGATCTCTGACATAGTTTATTACGATGGCCATTTCAACCTGCGTGCAGGGTGACACAGAAAAACGAGAACATTTCCACAATCCAATAAAACTAGAAGTGATGAAGGAAACAATTTGCATTCATAGTAACTGAAACCTTACAACTTTGCCATTTACGAAACATTGATGGCATTTATCATTTTAAAAAAAATTACGTCCTTTACATGGCGTCCTTCTGTACGAATACATTCGTGAAATCTACATTGAGATTCCTTACTGACCGCTGCAAGATCTCAGCTGGGATACTGTGAATTGTATCCCGAATTCTCTGTTTCACTCATCCAGGGTTCTTGGTCGAGTCGTGTAGACTTTGCTCTTGAGACAGCCCACAAGAAAAAATTACAAATGGATAAATCTGGCCGTCTAGGGGGCCAGGGAATGTTAACGAATCTTGATTTCTCACGGTTGCCAAACAATTCTCGCACATATGCTATTGATTGCCGTGCAGTGTGTGATGTCGCTCCGTCCTGTTGAAACCAGGCTTCTTGAACGTTGGGAAAGTTGTTCAATGGTGCTTTAACGAAAGTTCGTAAGATCTCCACGTAAAGATCGGCATTGACAGCTGTTGTGTTTCCCTGTTCATTTGTGAAAAAAATGTGGTCCGATATCCCATGTGATGAAACACCACACCATACTGTGACTTTTCTAGCGTGTAAAGGATGCTAATGAACGTCATTAGGATTTGTGTTTGCGCAGTATCGGTAGTTCTGTTTATTCACATAACCTGTGAGTTGAAAATGTGCCTCATCTGACATCCACAACTTGTTTAGAAATTCATCGTCATTGTTTATTCTTGTTATCATTTTTTTTGACAGAATTCTAATCGCAACCGGTAATCGCTGTCCTTCAATTGTTGCACCGTCTGTAGTTTGTACGAATGAAATTTTAAATCAAGATGAAGAATTCTGTGAACACTCTCCCGGGGACATTCCCACCACTGCTGCGTGCCTACGAATTGAACGCCGTGGGCTCCATAAGACAGACTCGCGTACAACATCAATGGTCGCTAGAGAACACACACTTCTTGGACGTCCTGTTGGTTTCTTCTTGAGGGCAGATCCAGTCTCTTCAAAGTTGTTAATCCAAAATTTTATCGCGTGTGTCGACGGAACGGCATCAAGACGTCTAAATTATGAAAACGTCGAAACTCCCTCTGCGCCGTTACTAAACTATCGTTGTTATTATAAAACGTTTTTATGGCTAACGCACGCTTTTGTCCGTTCCACTGATACATGATTACTGAAATGGCGGACTGTTTACTCGCTAACTGTCACTAACCCGCAGTGATGCCACCTTCCCATGGCTGCCACTACTCGTTTCAAACATTCCCGTTATTCTGTGTCACCCTGTACATGGGAGCCTACAGAACATTTTGGCATTCGCAAAGTTGACGACTGAAATTTCATGAAAAGATCTCTCGGCAACAAAAGCGACTATGGTTTAATTATTGCCACCAAAGTTCACTTATCATATCCATTACACTCCCCTCTCCCCCACCGGCCCCTTATCACGAATCTCGCGATAATAAAAAATCGAGCTGCCCTTCTTTGGACATTTTCGACGTCCTCCGTCAATCTTTCCTGGTGAGGATTCCATACCGCATAGCAGTACTCCAGAAGATGACGGGCAAGCGTAGTGTAGGCAGTCTCTTTGACATCTTCTAAGTGTCCTATCAGCAAAACGCAGTGTTGGCTCACCTCCTCTACAACAATTTCTGTATGGTCGTTGCAGTATAAGATATTCGTAACTGTAATACCTAGTAATTTAGTTGCATCGGAAACATCTATATTTACGTGATTTATCATGTAACTTAACGGAATTTACATTAATAGGTTGTTCCGTTGGTTCTTGGTAGAATAATACCCTATCATATTTATTATTTTACGTACCAGTTTTCGTCTTTACATGATTCCCGCGTACAAAGATAATTGTGCAGCCTGGCAAAAAAAGTGAAGCACCCAGAAGACATGGTCGGATGTCAGTGTAATTTTGTATACGCACACGCCATCTGAAGGTATGTAAACGATTCTCTGATAGGTAGGACGTCCACGAGAGTGCATTAGTGTTTTTTGTGTTTCGTGTAAGGCGCTGCTGTCATGGACTGAGCGGCTGGTCCCGGCGGAGGTTCGAGTCCTCCCTCGGGCATGGGTGTGTGTGTTTGTCCTTAGGATACTTTAGGTTAAGTAGTGTGTAAGCTTAGGGACTGCTGACCTTAGCAGTTGAGTCCCATAAGATTTCACACACATTTGAACATTTTTTTTTTGTGTTTCGTGTTGTTGCCAGGACTTGTAAGGTATATAAGAGGCGTGAACAATGTCAGATGTTGAATGATTAGACCGAAGGACACGGAAACGTCTTTTACTGGTATGAGACAGCGTTATCAGCCCCTGAGAGAACTCGAAAGGAACATCATCAATGGTGTGCATAGGGCCGGACTGGGCCATATCCAGATTTGTGGGGCATTCGGATGTGACGGAGGGCTGTGTTGGGCTGCATGGGACCGTGACAGAAGGCATACTCGTTTTCAACGTTCCAGTCGACCACGTCTGAACTCCACAAGGGAGGAACGCCGTACTGTGCACCAAGCACATCAGAGTATGTTTATATCCGCGCATGGCTTTAGAGAACAAGTAATAGACTTCTTGCAACGGTCTGTGTCATACTGCACTATTGGTACGAAACCAGCAGCAACCAGATCAAGGAATTACGCTGATGAGCCAAAACATTACGACCAGTGCCCATCGCGAGGCTGAATGCCTCCTGGTGGTGTTGCGGGCAACTGATGCAGTAACGAAAGACTGTAAGCGGAACAGGGACGAAAATGCGGAAATACACTGTTATTGGTGGTTTTGGTGTGAGGTACATTGTTGTGGTGCTGTGTCTGGAGCTGGTTAAATGTTGGCGTACCGCTATCGTGAGCACCTATGGAAAGTGGTCGAAGGATCATGAAATAACGAGTGGTCCGCACGGTATTGATCGATTAAGTCTCATCACAGAGCGCAGAGGTCAGAGGATCTCCCACTGTGTAACTCCGGGTAGGCAGCGATCTGTGCCAGATCTGACGGCAGTGTACAATGCTGGTGCAGGCTCAGGTGTTTCGGAGCACACCGTTCAAAGGCCCCTGCTGAACATGGAACTCCACATTACACGACCCCCATATGGTCCTCTGTTGTCCCAACGACATCGTGTCCGCAGCTCGTGGTCTCGCGGGGTCCCGGGTTCGATTCCCGGCGGGGTCAGGGATTTTCACCTGCCTCGAGATAACAGGGTATTTGTGTTGTTCTTATCATTTCATCATCACTCGTGAATGTGTCGAAATTGGACCGAGCAAAGATCGGGAAATTGTACGGGCGGTGATAACCGCGCAGTTGAGCGCCCCACAAACCGAATATCATCATCATCATCCAACGACATCGTAAGTTATGACTGCAGTGGACACAGCATCACTGAGTTTTCACAGTGGATTAACAGAAACGTGTCGCCAGTCGAATGAATCGCATTTCTTGTTACGCCAGGTCGACGGTTGGGTCCTTACACGCCGTCATTCAGGCGAATGGCTGCACGAAATATGTACCGCGCCACAAATGCTGGCTGTGAGGGCACAATTATGCTACGGGGAGCAATGAGTTGGGCTTTCATGGGATCTGTGGTGGTAATAGAAGGCTTCATGACAGCAGTGAGTGAACGGCGTGGACATTGTTGCGGACCATCTACATCGCTTCATGCTTGAAGTCTCCCCCCACGGCAGTGACATCTTCCAGCTGAACAATTGTCCGTGTTAGGTCAGAATCGTGTTACAGCGGTTTGAGAGGCATTATAGTGAACTCACATTTATGTCTTGGTCAGAAATTGTGTCACTGGAACACATGTCGGGCGCAGCTGCGTGCCCTCAAACCACCATCCTGTAAATTGCGTGAAATGCTTGACCTGAGCGTCGACATGTGGAGCCACATACTTCTGGAATTCTTTGTGTTCAGTGACGAATCACGGTGTTGCGCTGTTCAGGATGGCCGTCGTCGGGAAGTATCGGGGTGGTCTAGGGAGGGGGGGGGGGGGGTTGCCCATTCTTCCATTGTTTTTGAGAGGCAGTGGTATTTCTCCTGGCCACATGGTGTGGGGAGCCATAGCATATGATTTCATGTCAGGCTGATAGCGAGTAAGAGAACTGACGGTACAGCCATGCTTCAGATACATCGTGCGTCATCATGATCCCTTTTTTCAATATTTTTGTTCCACTTAGTCCAGTCTGGCATGAAAATATCCACCCGCTTGAAGGAGCACCATAGAAGTAAAATACTGGGAAAAGATGACTCTACATCTGCAGAGCACCTGCTTAAAGAAGGCCACAGTTACAAGATGCAACATGGAGTCTTACGTAACGTCCATAAAGACAGGAAGATGAACAACCTTGAAGTTACGGAAATTAATAAACATATGTCTACTTGCCCAAGCTTACTACCGAACTTTCAGACACAGCTACTTTACTCAGCACTTCTAACCGTATATACTGGTAATACTCCCATCCACACTCCTTTGTAAATTACCCCTCTTACTAATACGCCCCATATTCCTTTATTTCAGATACTATAGCTTCACTTGCTTTGTCAAAAATTTAGTTCGTGTAATTGTATGGTTTTACTTACCTGTGTAGTCTCACTTGTATTTTTTATCTGTTTGTAATATTAGACCCGTTCTTCATTCATCCCCTCGGAGCTGGCCACCAAAGCTTACAATAAATTGCAAAACTCATTTTCTTCGCAGAACAATTGTTGAAATTTATCATGCAGTGCATTATTTAATGCGCCACGTATTTCACCAAATCCAGATAAATCTATATAGCATTTTACCGAAATAAATTCTCTCGTTCAGGCCCTAAATTGAACATTAACAAAAATGGCTCTGAGCACTATGGGACGTAACATCTATGGTCATCAGTCCCCTAGAACTTAGAACTACTTAAACCTAACTAATCTAAGGACATCACACAACACCCAGTCATCACGAGGCAGAGAAAATCCCTGACCCCGCCGGGAATCGAACCCGGGAACCCGGGCGCCGGAAGCGAGAACGCTACTGCACGACCACGAGCTGCGGACGAACATTAACAACTGTAATCTTTAAAAACCAACTAAGATACTCTGTAGATCCACCAAGTTTAATATCTTTGTTGCACAATACCTACTTTCGCGGTCAGATATATTTATCTTTGTACCTGATGATGGCGAGAAGGCTAAAACCAATTTGTAAAATAATTATTACAGCAGTGTCGTGTGTTTTTGTTTCACTTTTAACTTAACTTTACGGTACTCATTTGGAGAACCTCAAACTTTTATGGTTTAGGATCAGTTTTCACTTTTAGCACCATGCAAATATCTTATCTAAAACAATTTTGAAATCCGTTTCGATCACCTGTAAGTTTTACCAGCGTTAATCCACATCGTTATCAATCTAAGAGGGCTGCTCAGAGTGTTTCATAAATCGTTTGTGTAGATGAAGAATAGCAGTGGACCAATAACACTTCCTACGAGAACCCCAGGTTCACTTGATGACGTCCCGTCAATTAGCACGAACTGTGACCTATCTGTTAGGAAATCACCAATCCAGTCTATTACGAAGAACGATGTCGAAATCCTTATGGAAACCTAGAAATTTGGAACTTGAGATCTCCTGCTGATAGTACTTATTACTTTGTGTAAATAAAGAACCAGTTGTGTTTCGCAAGAACAACTTTTTTGAATCCGTGCTGATTCAATAGATGGTTTTATTCTAGGTATTTGATAATGCTGGAACACCATAAATGTTCTAAGTCCTACAACACACCGATGTTAGTGGTATGTATCTGTAAGTCTTCAGATTTCGTCTTTCTTGAGTAATGCTGTGACCTGGACAATTTTTCAGTCTTTAAGTATGGGTCTTTTATCGAGTGAACGGTTATATGTGATTCCTAAGAACAGAGCTATTTCATGAGCATGCTCCAAGAGGAACCTAATCCATATAGAGTCTAGACCGAAAGACTTGTCCTTATTAAGTGACTGAAGTTAATTATGTTAGCAGCCGTTAATTGATTCGAATTCTGGAATGTCTACTTTTTATCATAAGTGGTCTGGTGTTAGGAGTACTATTCTTCGGGGCACCACCCTCGCCATATGCGTGTTTGAACATTTTGGCGAGTTGCAAGTCGTCCGTCAATAGCAGCAGAATGTGCCTGTGATCTAGGGGTAGCGTCTCTGATTCATAATCAAAACGTCGTCGGTCCCGCGTTCGATCCCCGCCACTGCCTAAATCTTGATAAATAATCAGCATTGGCGGCCGAAGACTTCCGGCATAAGAAGTTAGCCTCATTCTGCCAACGGCCTTGTGAAAGAGGGCGGAGGAGCGGATAGAGGTTCAGGGCACTCTCTTGTCCTAGGGGTGGGAAATTGCCCCTAAAGGCGGAAGAATCAGCAATGATCAACGACATGAGGATGCAGAAGGCAATGGAAACCACTGCATTAAAGACACGTAACGTATATCCACAGGACATGTGGCCTGTAATTGAAGAAGTGTCATGATGATCTCTCCATTGGCAAAAGATTCCGGAATAGTCCCCCATTCGGATCTCCGCGAGGGGACTGCCAAGGGGGAGGTTACCATGAGAAAAAGATTGAATAATCAACGAAAGGATAACGTTCTACGAGTCGGGGCGTGGAATGTCAGAAGCTTGAACGTGGTAGGGAAACTAGAAAATCTGAAAAGGGAAATTCAAAGGCTCAATCTAGATATAGTAGGGGTCAGTGAAGTGAAGTGGAAGGAAGACAAGGATTTCTGGTCAGATGAGTATCGGGTAATATCAACAGCAGCAGAAAATGGTATAACAGGTGTAGGATTCGTTATGAATAGGAAGGTAGGGCAGAGGGTGTGTTACTGTGAACAGTTCAGTGACCGGGTTGTTCTAATCAGAATCGACAGCAGACCAACACCGACAACGATAGTTCAGGTATACATGCCGACGTCGCAAGCTGAAGATGAACAGATAGAGAAAGTGTATAAGGATATTGAAAGGGTATTGCAGTATGTAAAGGGGGACGAAAATCTAATAGTCATAGGCAACTGGAATGCAGTTGTAGGGGAAGGAGTAGAAGAAAAGGTTACAGGAGAATATGGGCTTGGGACAAGGAATGAAAGAGGAGAAAGACTAATTGAGTTCTGTAACAAGTTTCAGCTAGTAATAGCGAATACCCTGTACAAGAATCGCAAGAGGAGGAGGTATACTTGGCAAAGGCCGGGAGATACGGGAAGATTTCAATTAGATTACATCATGGTCAGACAGAGATTCCGAAATCAGATACTGGATTGTAAGGCGTACCCAGGAGCAGATATAGACTCAGATCACAATATAGTAGTGATGAAGAGTAGGCTGAAGTTCAAAACATTACTCAGGAAGAATCAATATGCAAAGAAGTGGGATACGGAAGAACTAAGGAATGACGAGATACGTTTGAAGTTCTCTAACGCTATAGATACAGCAATAAGGAATAGCGCAGAAGGCAGTACATTTGAAGAGGAATGGACATCTCTAAAAAGGGCCATCACAGAAGTTGGGAAGGAAAACATAGGTACAAAGAAGGTAGCTGCGAAGAAACCATGGGTAACAGAAGAAATACTTCAGTTGATTGATGAAAGGAGGAAGTACAAACATGTTCCGGGAAAATCAGGAATACAGAAATACTAGTCGTTGAGGAATGAAATAAACAGAGAGTGCAGGGAAGCTAAGACGAAATGGCTGCAGGAAAAATGTGAAGACATCGAAAAATATATGATTGTCGGAAGGACAGACTCAGCATACAGGAAAGTCAAAACAACCTTTGGTGACATTAAAAGCAACGGTGGTAACATTAAGAGTGCAACGGGAATTCCACTGTTAAATGCAGAGGAGAGAGCAGATAGGTGGAAAGAATACATTGAAAGCCTCTATGAGGGTGAAGATTTGTGTGATGTGATAGAAGAAGAAACAGGAGTCGATTTGGAAAAGATAGGTGATCCAGTATTAGAATCGGAATTTAAAAGAGCTTTGGACGACTTACGGTCAAATAAGGCAGAAGGGATAGATAACATTCCATCAGAATTTCTAAAATCATTGGGGGAAGTGGCAGCAAAACGACTATTCACGTTGGTGTGTAGAATATATGAGTCTGGCGATATACCATCTGACTTTCGGAAAAGCATCATCCACACAATTCCGAAGACGGCAAGAGCTGACAAGTGCGAGAATTGTCGCACAATCAGCTTAACAACTCATGCATCGAAGCTGCTTACAAGAATAATATACAGAAGAATGGAAAAGAAAATTGAGAATGCGCTAGGTGACGATCAGTTTGGCTTTAGGAAAAGTAAAGGGACGAGAGAGGTAATTCTGATGTTACGGCTAATAATGGAAGCAAGGCTAAAGAAAAATCAAGACACTTTCATAGGATTTGTCGACCTGGAAAAAGCGTTCGACAATATAAAATGGTGCAAGCTGTTCGAGATTCTGAAAAAAGTAGGGGTAAGCTATAGGAAGAGACGGGTCATGTACAATATGTACAACAACCAAGAGGGAATAATATGAGTGGACGATCAAGAACAAAGTGCTCGTATTAAGAAGGGTGTAAGACAAGGCTGTAGCCTTTCGCCCCTACTCTTCAATCTGTACATCGAGGAAGCAATGATGGAAATAAAAGAAAGGTTCAGGAGTGGAATTAAAATACAAGGTGAAAGGATATCAATGATACGATTCGCTGATGACATTGCTATCCTGAGTGTAAGTGAAGAAGAATTAAATAATCTGCTGAACGGAATGATCAGTCTAATGAGTACACAGCATGGTTTGAGAGTAAATCGGAGAAAGACGAAGGTAATGAGAAGTAGTAGAAAAGAGAACAGCGAGAAACGTAACATCAGGATTGATGGTCACGAAGTCAATGAAGTTAAGGAATTCTGCTACCTAGGCAGTAAAATAACCAATGACGGACGGAGCAAGGAGGACATCAAAAGCAGACTCGCTATGGCAAAAAAGGCATTTCAGGCCAAGAGAAGTCTACTAATATCAAATACCGGCCTTAATTTGAGGAAGAAATTTCTGAGGATGTACGTCTGGAGTACAGCATTGTATGGTAGTGAAACATGGACTGTGGGAAAACCGGAACAGAAGAGAATCGAAGCATTTGAGATGTGGTTCTATAGACGAATGTTGAAAATTAGGTGGACTGATAAGGTAAGGAATGAGGAGGTTCTACGCAGAATAGGAGAGGAAAGGAATATGTGGAAAACACTGATAAGGAGAAGGGTAAGGATGATAGGACATCTGCTAAGACTTGAGGGAATGACTTCCATGGTAGTAGAGGGAGCTGTAGAGGGCAAAAACTGTAGAGGAAGTCAGCAAATAATTGAGGACGTAGGTTGCAAGTGCTACTCTGAGATAAAGAGGTTAGCACAGGAAAGGAATTCATGGCGGGCCGCATCAAACCAGTCAGTAGACTGATGACCAAAAAGAAAAAAAAAAGTGCCTGCGTTCCACCATTCTCGTATTACATTTAAACCCTCCTTTATGCTCGACAGCGTATAGGCCGAAGCAGAGGAGTAAGTTTGTTTTCAAGATCCGCTGAATTAAGCGGTTGGATTTCGCGTTTGTGATAATTTAGAAGTGGCTCGTATAATGCTCCCGTCGACAACTAGAGTTCAATCTGGAGTCACCTCATTCTACGCCTATTTTTTTCTGCGTTAATTTCCTCCTTCTTAACTCAAGAAAAAGTTATTGAAGCCACTTTCAGGGAAGACAGTTTGAACATCTATTTTAGCAGCTACGTACACACAGTAATTGCAGCATGTAAGGTAAGTGGGGCTAAAGAAACTCGTGGGGAAGGAGTAGACACCAATTTTTCAGGTCCCTAAAGCCGCAGTGCACCAAATTAACACCTGGGAGCGCATAAATCATCTCCTCATTTCTATTCTGGAACCCTGTGGCAGTAGGACGGTTACAACTGGTGAAAATGCGGTGAGCCGTTTTTGTAGGTATCCGACGTAAAATTTATCTAGTTTTGATTAAGCGTTGGGTGAACCTAAATCTATTTAAAAATTAGATAAACTCAGTACTGGAACTGGCAGGTAAGCTTCCTTCTTGGTGTCCAAGACTGCAGTTGTATGTGTTATCTGTAGCCTGATGTGGCCGAGTGGTTCTAGGCGCTTCAGTCCGGAACCGCGCTGCTGCTATGGTCGCAGGATCGAATCCTGCCTCGGGCATGGATGTATGTGATGTCCTTAGGTTAGTTAGGTTTAAGTAGTTCTAAGTCTAGGGGGCTGATGACCTAAGATGTCAAATCCCGTACTTTTATTCCATAAAGAAAGCATTTTCGAACTTTTACCCCTATAATCTGTAATTTGACTTGTTAAGTAAGCTTTCTATAAAAAGTTATTTGTATTTGTAAAAACTGAATATCTTGGTTTCAAAAATTTTGTCCTCATATGACGTGTACTCTAGATAACCATAGAAATGGTCAGATGCAGCAGCTAAAGGAAAATCAACTACTCACAACTAATCTCTTTCCTATTGCTTGTCGGAAACAATCTGTGACTCCGCTTGGCGTAAGGTACAACTCTCACACTACAAAACCTTGGCAACTTTACTATGAACCATGGAGGTTGGTTTTATTCTAAAGAGAATCGTTCTTGAGAAATCAAACTCTGATTACTGACAAAAAGACTGCAAGACATAACAAGACCCAACAACTACAAAATTCTCCAATTACAAATAAACCACAAACATACCTTTAACATTTCTCCAAAATGTTCTTCACCAATATGAAGAACAAGAAAGTATTATCAATGAGTTTTCATCTCCATAATAAAGCGTTCCAGATAGTTGCTCCAAGATTCACAAATAACAAAATTTCTTCCTCTGCTCGCTACTATGCTTCCTATAAAAATGCCCCAGCACTACACAACTGACTGACTAGCAAGACTACCACAGATAAAACTAAACACATTCAAGGATCTTATTCACTACTCAGGCAGTGCGCTCATTCATTTTGTCCCAGTAGAGTAAAGATGAATTATTTACAATAGCAGGAAACATGAGAACTTCACAGTCCGTTGTAGCGTATTCAAGCATTTTTTGCTGGTTTCTATTTAACTTAGGTGCCTCATTATTCACCTTACAGAACTTTTCTTTCCTGTCGTTTTTCATCCGTGGTGTAGTGTTTTTGTTTTTCGAACATATCTACCTCTCAATCACTATCAGGTTTTCAGAGGCTGCCTTAAGAAAACGTCTGACAAGCGGTTAAGGTATTGAGCACTGAGGTCGATTCAAAAAATCTTTTTCGTTAGTAGAAGAACACGTAAGAGTACAGCACTGCATTTACCTCGACAAAAGTATTTTCGGCATTACTCTCAGGTCATTACGAAGTTTACATTTTGAATTCGCTGAAAAATAAAGAACTCTAAATTTGTTTTCCGTGTATTTTAATAAAATTATTTTTATTTTCTGTAGTTGGGGTTAAAATTATGCAATGCGTACTCTTGCTCCACAACATGGGGTTAGAGTACGCATAATTATGTTTTAGGGAAACTTTATTACACCTCTAACAATAATCAGACGACAATGAAAATTTTGCACAGTGTCACAAAGATGTTACTAGATGTTGCATGCGTAATTGATACAATATTGATGAAAATTTTTAAAAATATTTCGGTAGCACAGTCTTTCTTGTTCACTGGGAGCAGCTGTACCTCTGGCAAAATGCCCTGCAACTTTTCTTAACTACTACCATTTTCCTAACAAGGAAAGTGATCTTAGCATCCCACCCAAAATTAATAAGTTCGGGATTCCATGAAAAATTAGCTCTTATGCTTCTCGTCTGTATTCCAATACGTTATCAGTTAACAGTGGAGAATTTGGGAGTAACTTTGGAGGAGCATCCCAGCTGGGCAGAGAATACCGTCGCTACGTGGAGGAAGGCTTACGTCTGGGTCTATTCCATTAAAAAGTTTCGGAATATGTTTCCACAGGTTGTGAAAAGTAGACTTGCGCGAGCACCAGTTCCATACAACCCTCTCTATAGTGATGGAATCCAGTACGGCACGTGTAGTGAGAAAAGTTGGCAAAACTAAGCTTGAGAGGTTTTGTGCGCGACATCTACCACATCCGTTTATTTGACGATGCCCACGCTTCATACGCCAAGTTACGTTGGTTGCGCCCAGATAATTTACACCATACACTGAGGTGACAAAAGTCATGGCGTAGCGATGTGCAATGGCGGGGGTATCGCTTACACAAGGTATAAAGGGGCGGTGCCCTGGCGGAGATGTCATTAGTACTCATTTCATTCATGCGAAAGGGTAACCGACTAGAGTACGGCTGCACGTCGGGAATTAACAGTCTTTGAACGCGCAATGTTTGTTGGAGCTAGACTCATGGGACATTCCACTTCGGAAATCTTTAGGAAATTTAATATTCCGAGATCCGCAGTGTCAAGAGTGCGCTGAGAATACCATATTTCAGGCATCACCTCTCACCACGGACACGCAGTGGCCGACGACCTCCTCTAAACGACAGAAAATAGGGGCATTTGCGTAGAGCTGTCAGTGCTAACAAACAAGCAACAGTGCGTGAAATAACGGCGGATATCAATGTGGGACGTACGTCGAAAGTATCAGTTAGGACAGTGCGGCGAAATGTGGCGTTCATGTGCTATGGGAGCACGCGACCGACGCGAGTGCCTTTGCTAACAACATGACTTAGATAGTGTCGGAAGTTCCATGCGGCTTTTCGCGGATGATGCTGTAGTATACAGAGAAGTTGCAGCATTAGAAAATTGCAGCGAAATGCAGGAAGATCTGCAGCGGATAGGCACTTGGTGCAGGGAGTGGCAACTGACCCTTAACATAGACAAATGTATTGTATTGCGAATACGTAGAAAGAAGGATCCTTTATTGCATGATTATATGATAGCGGAACAAACACTGGTAGCAGTTACTTCTGTAAAATATCTGGGAGTATGCGTGCGGAACGATTTGAAGTGGAATGATCATATAAAATTAATTGTTGGTAAGGCGTGTGCCAGGTTGAGATTCATTGGGAGAGTCCTTAGAAAATGTAGACCATCAACAAAGGAGGTGGCCTACAAAACACTCGTTCGACCTATACTTGAGTATTGCTCATCAGTGTGGGATCCGTACCAGGTCGGGTTGACAGAGGAGATACAGAAGATCCAAAGAAGAACGGCGCGTTTCGTCACAGGGTTATTTGGTAAGAGTTACGGAGATGTGTAGCAAACTCAAGTGGCAGACTCTGCAAGAGAGGCGCTCTGCATCGCGGTGTAGCTTGCTGTCCAGGTTTCGAGAGGGTGCGTTTCTGGATGAGGTATCGGATACATTGCTTCCCCCTACTTACACCTCCCGAGGAGATGACGAATGTAAAATTAGAGAGATTCGAGCGCGCACGGAGGCTTTCCGGTAGTCGTTCTTCCCGCGAAACATACGCCACTGGAACGGGAAAGGGAGGTAATGATAGTGGCACCTAAAGTGCCCTCCGCAGCACACCGTTGGGTGGAGTATAAATGTAGATGTAGATGTAGACATCGCGTGCAGCGCCTCTTCTCAGCTCGTTGGACCGCATATCGGTTGGACCGCAGACGACTGGAAAACCATGGCCCGGTCAGATGAGTCCCGGTTTCACTTGGTCAGAGCTGATAGTAGGGTTGGAGTGTGCCGCAGACTCCACGAAGCCAAGTACCCAAGGCACTGTGCAAGGTGGTGATGGCTCCATAATGGTGTGGGCTCTGTTTAAATGGAACGGATTGGATCCTCTGGTCCAACTGAACCGGTCATTTAATGGAAATGGTTATGTGCGGCTGCTTGGAGACCATTTGCAGCCATCTATGGACTTCAGTATCGCAAACCATGATTGAATTTTTATGGATGAGAATCTGTCATGTCACCGGGCCACAATTTTTTGAGGTTGGTTTGAAGAACATTCTGGAAAATTCGAGCGAATGTTTTGGCCACCCAGAACGCCCAGCACGATCCCATTGAACATTTATGGGACATCATCGAGAGGTCAGTTCGTGCACAAAATCCTGCACCGGCAATACTTCCGCGGCTATAGAGTCAGCATTGACTCAGTACTGATGCAGCCGACTTCCTGCGACTTGTTGAGTCCATGCCACATTCAGTTGCTGCACTACGCCGGGTTAAAGAAGATCCGACACGATATCAGGAGGTACCCAATGACATTTCTCACCTCAGCGTATCTACTTCACCGGCTCCTCGGCGCAAATGCATCCCAGTAGCTCGCACTGGAAATTAAGCACCTGTCATATCACCATACTCGAAACACAAGGGCCCACTTACATGGTAACCTAGCTGTGCTCATTCATAAAACAAAAATATCCGCAAATTTCTTATCTGTCGCTATTGTCCGCACCTGGAACAAGCTACCCTGCAGTCTGTGCACAATTAAATGCTTTAAAAAGCTGAAGTACTTCGTCCTGCCACCTCTAATGTTTCACCAGAAATTAAGGCATGTGACCATTTGTTCCTCTATCTAGTATCAAAGCAAATGTTTCCGTCTTTTACCACTTACCCGTCTTCCTCTTTCCATAGTAATTCAGTGAGGTCACTTTCATTTCCCTGTTGTCATTCATTCTGTTTTGTCACTTTCCTGTTTCTCTTTCTTTAAATCTTTCTTTCATGCCCATTGCTCGTAGCCCACACAGTTTAAATATACGAAACTGATTTGATAAATTTGGTGAATTTCCATGAAAGAATGGAAAATCTTTGTTGCACGTACGTGGTCAGTAAGCTTGATTATTTCAAGGGTCGCATGAAGAAATTCAATAATGTACAGCGTACACTTCACTGGTGACTGCCATCTGAATTCGGAAGCGTGTCGACTGAAATTGAAAGTACAGGTATTCGATTTTAGTACTGGTATTGACCACTTTAATTTGAAGGGTAGGACTGCTGCATGGATGAATACGCCTACTCTGCGCTATCACTGAAGACAAATGCCTCTGAGCACTGTGGGACTGAACTTCAGACGTCATCAGTCCCCTAGAACTTAGAACTACTTAAACCTAACTAACCTAAGTACATCACACACATACATGCCCGAGACAGGATTCTAACCTGCGACCGTAGTAGTCACGCGGTTCCAGACTGAAGCGCCCTGAACCGCTCGGCCACAACGGCCGGCGGAGCTGCTTCAAACAGCACAACAATTAGCTTTCCCATGGACCAACTGTGCAGCAAAACAGAAACTCCCCTGATCCACTGAGTTAACAAAAGTAAGAAAAGACGGTAGAGACAAAAGGAAACATTACTAAAATGCAAAAATAGCACAAGAGAGTGAAGTGGGACAGGTGCTATACGGCTATGCAAACCAAATTTAGAAAAAAATATTGTACACAAGACAAGACAGGATCACTGGAAGAATTTGTCAAAACTCAGCTCCAAATAAATATGGGGGGAGGGGGGGACACGACCATATTTTAACAGATAAGGTAAAGACACCGACAGCTCTGTAAAATCTTAGGAGCACAGACGGCACTATTACGAGGGGGCTGGAGATGTTCAGCACAGTACCTACTAAACAAGCTTCTCACTGTCGACAAAAAGACGAATGTCCAGCCACATCACGCAGACATACGAAGACAAATCGATTATACCTACGCAAATGGTCGAAATACGACATTTGTCCAAGAAGAGGTACCGTTATCAATTAAACAGTTAAAGAATAAGAAGACCCCAGTCCACATGCTATACACTCAGAAACACTAATAAATACAGATGCGCAGATCACCCCTTTTGGAACAGAGCTACTGAATGAAGTATTGCTGCAGCGTAGGATCCTCGCCATGCGGAAAACTGTAAACGTCGTAATCATCAAAAAATCAGAGGATCGGGACTCAATCAAAGACTTACAGGCCCATCTGCCTCTTGAACAATTTGGATAAGGTACAGGAGACCTTACTCTGTAATCGTAGTCGCACGGAATGCTCCTTGGCGTTAGTCCACATCAGGATGACTTTATATCCAAAAGCCCAGCTAACCGCTTGCTGGAACTAATATAGGACCCACAAGAAAAATAGGCAGAAGCAATACCTGCAGACATAGCCAGCGCCTTCGACAATCTTTGGCCGCCTGTCCTGTTCCCAAGGTTACGAGGGATGCAGATGCCAACAGTTCTATAAATCAGATTATTCGACTACTTCAAAGATAGGATGGTTAAATGAGAAGCAGGAAAAGAAAACATTATCAAGAAAATAGCTAACTGATGGCCAAACGGCTCAGAATGAGGGCCAGTTTTTTGGGATATTGCCACAGAACCACTCCTAAACAATCTGGACGAACATGATAAGGCTAAGGGTAGAGTAGCCTATGCTGATGGTTTGCTGGTAGTAATAACTGTGAATTAGAGAGCACAACTCGAGAGCAAGGCTACACAACTCGTTGTAAAAATAAGTTGGTGGCGCAGCCATAACATGCTCACGATTGCGGCAAATAAGGCAATATGTGTATATTGATCAAAGGGCACGGTACAGAAACGCCACAGTTAGATTGAACAACATTAGCACACAGAGAAAATTAAGAAGAAGACATGTACGCATATACATTGACTTACAATTAAAAATTCAACGAGCACATAAGACTTACAATTGATAAAGCGACAAGACTAATGCACAAACTTGCCACGCTAAACTAAACTCACTACAGACTATTTGCAGACAATACGAATGTATCATACAGCTATCTTTGAATGTATTATGTGCTTCACAGTAAGTGCCTGGGCACATCGACTGTCACTCACGACCTACGGAACCGCTGTGAGGCGTGGTCAAATAAGTGTGTTATTCAGAATGTTAGGGGCATGTGGCATGTTCGTGGAAGCCCTTTGCGTTGTACTTGCAACATACCCCATTGTCATGACTATTTGACACAGAACAGCAACGTACAGTCTTAAACGGGGAATACTGGACAAGATACATAAGATAACAAGGAGCATATTACAGAGAAATGCCAATAAAAAATTTGGAAGATTGAGACATGGTAAAAAGAATGGGAGACATCTGACAAGGCTTCTCGGGTCTTCCGCTTCTTCCCGAACTTTCGGGAATGTATGACGCTCAGACATGTTGACCCAAGTCGAGGTATGGTACATTTCTCGATGAGCCATGGCCCTTACCCGACGTACAGCCACTGCTCTGGCCTTAGTCAAAGTGATATATTTGAATTTGGGGATCATGGATTCCCCCAACACACAACACTAAAGTGCGACACACTCACACTCGTAAGATCGATGACCAGCAGGGTTTAGGAGGCTCAGATAAATGGAGCATGCTTAACCGGATCACTGGTGAAACATCAAGGGCTGTGGACAAGACTTACAAGCAGGAACCAACATATAAAACGTCCGACCAGAAAAAAAACCTACACCGCAATATTACGCATGGGACAGGAGAGAGATTCAAACACTTATATGGAAACAGATGATGACATGAACACCTCATTATCACCAGATACAGTTACGTATACGGCATAGTAGCGGATGACACGATTGCAATAGTACTCCAGGTAATATATATATATATATATATATATATATATATATATATTGGATTTAGAAAGACGTGAGTAATAAGAAATACAACAACGAATTTTACTGTCTGTACAAAATAAAACAAGTAATTGTTTAAGTTTTTGGATCGTTATTTTCAAACATATAATTGTGTAATATTTAAATTGCATAAGATGAAAACTGTAAAACGTGTGAATTTTATAGTATTGTACATAAGAATACCTATGCAGTACAATAAGACTTAACTTTTCAAATACGAACGCAAAACATTCATAAGAAGTGCCTATTTGGGAGATGAGGCTCGAATTCACCCTTCCGAGGCTCCTCTCCCGATCAAATGGAGGAAGTAACTGTGATAACAAATTCTATTGTTAAATCTTATACGCAAACCACATAGAGTTAATCTCACGGCATACATACATACGTTGTGTGGTGTATGGTGTATTAAATCGGGGACCTAGAAACGACGGAGAGGCTTCGTCCCGCCATAGCACTCAGTGGTTCACAACCACATAACAGGCCATAGCAGTCCACCCAATACACCGGCGCCCCACACTGAACCCAGGGTTATTGTGCGGTTCGTCCCCTGGGAACGTCTCGTACCAGACGAGTGTAAGCCCAAATGTGTACATGGTAGAGAAATTATGGTGCACGCGTACATGGAGACAGCGTTTGTAGGACAATCGCCGACATAGTGTAACTGAGGCGGAATAAGGGGAACCAGCCCGTATTCGCCGCGGTAGATGGAAAACCACATTAAAAACCATCCACATGCTGGCCAGCACACAGGATCTCGACATTAATCCGCCGGGCGGATTCGTGCTGGGATCGGCACGTCTTCCCGCTCGGGAAGAAGCGCGCTAGACCGTGCGGTTCACCGAAGACATACATTGGGTAGTAGCCATAGTACTCGTAGAATAGAATATACTAATTCAAGTGAAAGGGGTTAGAAGTGTTTACCGAAGCCCTCTTACTTGAAATATATGGGTACAGGGACCTGTCTTCTTAAGAATGCAGTAATAAGTTTTTGTTTCCCAAAATGTACTTTGTGTATCACATTTTTTTAATTAACAATGTAATTATGTAAAATAGAAGAAAAAATAGTACTAAGAGAAGTTGTAGAAATAGACGAAGGCTTTGTCCCTGCAGCTTATTACTAATTTTTAGTAGCAAACGTTCCACCATAGTTACCGAGATGGTGGCTCACGTGTAATGTTCATAAATAAATAAATAGTTGCATCGTCGGAAACTTGCACTGGCTGAAAAAAGGAAAAGTTTGCACGCAAGAAAGTGCTCTTCATTTGGATACCAATCAGCGATACCAATAGCGAAAGTGAATGATCTAGGCTTAGAATTAGTTCCTAATCCACCCTATTCACCATAATTAGCCACAAGTGACTTCGCCCTATCCTCTTTCTTGAAAGAAATCTTCATCAGATGACAAAGTGACAATTGCAGTGAAGGAGTATTTTGCAGAGTTCGACACAACTTATTTTTATGGTGGGATGAAAAACCGGGAGGATCACCGGAACAAGTGATACCCCTCAAGGGAGACTATGTCGAAAAGTAAGATGAGCTGTTTACGAAATGAACATTTTAATTGTTTTTTTTTTTTTTTTTTTTTTTTTTTTTTACCAGACTCATCAAACCACCATCGAACTTTCCTTTAAGTTGTAATTGTTGCTGCAATTCTCATGAACGAAAATTAGCTCTGTTCTCTTTCTTTTTCCGTACTACAGTAATCACCAAATGTTTTCTAATTTTTTATGTCAGATGTAACTTCTAAAATGGTTGTCGTAATGAATGTAACGTTGTAAGACGTATGCGTTGCCGGCGATGGGCGAGGCATGGCATAGTCTCTGACCAGAGAGTAGTATGTAGTTACTCGTTACTTGTAGCGAGTCGGCGTCTGTCGGCATTAGTCTTCAGTCCGTGCTAGCAAGCTGTAGTCTTGAGTAGTCTGCGTGAGTCGACAATAGTCTGCGCGTGTCTGCGCGTGTCGGCAGTCTGCTCTGGTCGGGACTCTGGAGGATGAGTATTATTGTAGAAGGTAAAGAAGCAGCCTTGCGCATGTCTAGTAATGTATATTAACTGTCATTAATTTCTTTAAAAAATGCCCCAATAATAATTTTTATAATATAAATTAATTTTTTTTAAGAAAAGCATTCATTTCAATTTAAAGAATATTTCCAATGCATGATCATTCCTTCCAAGAATCAGAAAAAAATATACGCCAGCATTGCACGAAGCTGTGTCGAAAAATTTCTACATAAGAGCAGATATATTCGCAGTTTTTATTGAGGTAAGAATTTTTCCCTTTTTTATTCAGAATACAGGGCCGAGACGCAGCGCTGCTGTCGTCATAAAATTTACCACGTTACTGAATTTTTTTTATTATTTCCGGATTTACGAATTGAATTTTGTGGTTACATTAAATGTGAATGCATTTCAGCATAGAGATCATAAATGGGCCCCCCATGAACCATGGACCTTGCCGTTGGTGGGGAGGCTTGCGTGCCTCAGCGATACAGATAGCCGTACCGTAGGTACAACCACAACGGAGGGGTATCTGTTGAGAGGCCAGACAAACGTGTGGTTCCTGAAGAGGGGCAGCAGCCTTTTCAGTAGTTGCAAGGGCAACAGTCTGGATGATTGACTGATCTGGCCTTGTAACAATAACCAAAACGGCCTTGCTGTGCTGGTACTGCGAACGGCTGAAAGCAAGGGGAAACTACGGCCGTAATTTTTCCCGAGGGCATGCAGCTTTACTGTATGATTAAATGATGATGGTGTCCTCTTGGGTAAAATATTCCGGAGGTAAAATAGTCCCCCATTCGGATCTCCGGGCGGGGACTACTCAAGAGGATGTCGTTATCAGGAGAAAGAAAACTGGCGTCCTACGGATCGGAGCGTGGAATGTCAGATCCCTTAATCGGGCAGGTAGGTTAGAAAATTTAAAAAGGGAAATGGATAGGTTAAAGTTAGATATAGTGGGAATTAGTGAAGTTCAGTGGCAGGAGGAACAAGACTTTTGGTCGGGTGAATGCAGGGTTATAAATACAAAATCAAATAGAGGCAATACAGGAGTAGGTTTAATAATGAATAGGAAAATAGGAATGCGGGTAAGCTACTACAAACAGCATAGTGAACGCATTATTGTGGCCAAGATAGATACGAAGCCCACACCTACTACAGTAGTACAAGTTTATATGCCAACTAGCTCTGCAGATGACGAAGAAATTGAAGAAATGTATGATGAAGTAAAAGAAATTATTCAGATAGTGAAGGGAGACGAAAATTTAATAGTCATGGGTGACTGGAATTCGAGTGTAGGAAAAGGGAGAGAAGGAAACGTAGTAGGTGAATATGGATTGGGGCTAAGAAATGAAAGAGGAAGCCGCCTGATAGAATTTTGCACAGGGCACAACTTAATCATAGCTAACACTTGGTTTAAGAATCATGATAGAAGGTTGTATACACGGAAGAACCCTGGAGATACTAAAAGGTATCAGATAGATTATATAATGGTAAGACAGAGATTTAGGAACCAGGTTTTAAATTGTAAGACATTTCCAGGGGCAGATGTGGACTCTGACCACAATCTATTGGTTATAACCTGTAGATTAAAACTGAAGAAACTGCAAAAAGGTGGGAATTTAAGGAAATGGGACCTGGATAAACTGAAAGAACCAGAGGTTGTACAGAGTTTCAGGGAGAGCATAAGGGAACAATTGACAGGAATGGGGGAAAGAAATACAGTAGAAGAAGAATGGGTAGCTCTGAGGAATGAAGTAGTGAAGGCAGCAGAGGATCAAGTAGGTAAAAAGAAGAGGGTTAGAAGAAATCCTTGGGTAACAGAAGAAATATTGAATTTAATTGATGAAAGGAGAAAATATAAAAATGTAGTAAATGAAGCAGGCAAAAAGGAATACAAACGTCTCAAAAATGAGATCGACAGGAAGTGCAAAATGGCTAAGCAGGCATGGCTAGAGGACAAATGTAAGGATGTAGTGGCTTATCTCACTAGGGGTAAGATAGATACTGCCTACAGGAAAATTAAAGAGACCTGTGGAGATAAGAGAACCACTTGTATGAACATCAAGAGCTCAGATGGAAACCCAGTTCTAAGCAAAGAAGGGAAAGCAGAAAGGTGGAAGGAGTATATAGAGGGTCTATACAAGGGCGATGCACTTGAGGACAATATTATGGAAATGGAAGAGGATGTAGATGAAGATGAAATGGGAGATATGATACTGCGTGAAGAGTTTGACAGAGCACTGAAAGACCTGAGTCGAAACAAGGCCCCCGGAGTAGACAACATTCCATTGGAACTACTGACGGCCTTGGGAGAGCCAGTCCTGACAAAACTCTACCATCTGGTGAGCAAGATGTATGAAACAGGCGAAATACCCTCAGACTTCATGAAGAATATAATAATTCCAATCCCAAAGAAAGCAGGCGTTGACAGATGTGAAAATTACCGAACAATCAGTTTAATAAGCCACAGCTGCAAAGTACTAACACGAATTCTTTACAGACGAATGGAAAAACTAGTAGAAGCCGACCTCGGGGTAGATCAGTTTGGATTCCGTAGAAATATTGGAACACGTGAGGCAATACTGACCTTACGACTTATCTTAGAAGAAAGATTAAGGAAAGGCAAACCTACGTTTCTAGCATTTGTAGACTTAGAGAAAGCTTTTGACAATGTTGACTGGAATACTCTCTTTCGAATTCTAAAGGTGGCAAGGGTAAAATACAGGGAGCGAAAGGCTATTTACAATTTGTACAGAAACCAGATGGCAGTTATAAGAGTTGAGGGACATGAAAGGGAAGCAGTGGTTGGGAAGGGAGTAAGACAGGGTTGTAGCCTCTCCCCGATGTTATTCAATCTCTATATTGAGCAAGCAGTAAAGGAAACAAAAGAAAAATTTGGAGTAGGTATTAAAATCCATGGAGAAGAAATAAAAACTTTGAGGTTCGCCGATGACATTGTAATTCTGTCAGAGACAGTAAAGGACTTGGAAGAGCAGTTGAACGGAATGGATGGTGTCTTGAAGGGAGGATATAAGATGAACATCAACAAAAGCAAAACGAGGATAATGGAATGTAGTCGAATTAAGTCAGGTGATGCTGAGGGTATTGGATTAGGAAATGAGACACTTAAAGTAGTAAAGGAGTTTTGCTATTTGGGGAGCAAAATAACTGATGATGGAAGAAGTAGAGAGGATATAAAATGTAGACTGGCAATGGCAAGGAAAGCGTTTCTGAAGAAGAGAAATTTGTTAACATCAAGTACAGATTTAAGTGTCAGGAAGTCTTTTCTGAAAGTATTTGTATGGAGTGTAGCCATGTATGGAAGTGAAACATGGACGACAAATAGTTTGGACAAGAAGAGAATAGAAGCTTTTGAAATGTGGTGCTACAGAAGAATGCTGAAGATTAGATGGGTAGATCACATAACTAATGAGGAAGTATTGAATAGGATTGGGGAGAAGAGAAGCTTGTGGCACAACTTGACCAGAAGAAGGGATCGGTTGGTAGGACATGCTCTGAGGCATCAAGGGATCACCAATTTAGTATTGGAGGGCAGTGTGGAGGGTAAAAATCATAGGGGGAGACCAAGAGATGAATACACTAAGCAGATTCAGAAGGATGTAGGTTGCAGTAGGTACTGGGAGATGAAGAAGCTTGCACAGGATAGAGTAGCATGGAGAGCTGCATCAAACCAGTCTCAAGACTGAAGACCTCAACAACAACATCATAAATGGGAGCCGATTTTGTTCAGAGGTTACGATTAAAAATTCATTTAATTATTATTAATTTATTTGCAGTGCGTAATTGACCTCAGGGGATTCATTACGCTTTAATGAATATGTGCCGTAGTGTGCACAGGGCCCGAGCCATAGTAGTGCTGTTTCATCTTTAGTTTTCTGCACTGGTGCTTTCTCTTCTACTATCCTTTATATCTATTACAAGAGCTCTTCAACTATCGAACTATCTAGAATTAAGAAAGAGTATAGAAAACCTGATACGACAAGTTTTTACCGAAAGTGACAACTTTATTATTATACGTTCCCGAAATGACAAGAACTACCAACGTAATTTTAATATCAGAGAAAATATTAATCATCAGTATGTGTAAAGTTATCAGCAACAGCGAACGCATTTTGGTAACAATAGAGGTTTTTCACCGCAATAGCAACAAAACCAGCCGGTTAGCATACCTAACCAACAATGTAATGTACAAGGTCAACCAAGCTTTAATGTTTCGCCGCCTACACGTATAGCGTCAGCTCCAACAAATAGTAACGCACAGCAACAAGGGAGTCAGTACGTACAGAAAACACACCATTTCAATTCCTATCGCAGTGCACCGTATAGAAATGACTATCATGAGAGACGTAAAAGTAATGAGCACAATTTTCAGTGTACGTTTAATAACAGTCGGTCTTACCAACAGCAAATCATCCGCAACAACATATTATCATGAATGAACCAGACAGTAGATATCATCCCGAACGTAATACATCAGGAAGAAATAACAGAACAGTACAAATAGTTGAAATGCCACAGCATCCTCCCGAAAATAATAGCACGTCAGATAGAATTTGACTAAATACAGTACAGGTTGCATCTTCCAGTAACGCAAGCAATACTTTTGACACAGAGAATCTTGTTCATGAAAATGTTATTACTTTTGACGACATCTGATACACACTTTTGCATTAAAAGACAGAATCACGACGTACGTAGACAACATTCTTATTGCAGAAGCTAACTGGTATGAACACAATCTGATTCTTGAACAACTGTTACGAACTTTTCGTGCACAAGGACTCACATTAATCTCAGTATATCGCACTTTGGTAAAACTTCTATAAAATTTCTTGGACATGTAATTTCAGCAGAGGGCATTACGCGTGACCCGGAAAAACTTCAACCTTTACGTGACATTACTGTTCCTACGACGAAGAAACAACTACGCAGTTTTTTGGGTTTAATTAACTTTTTTCGTAAATTTATTCAGTACTCTGCTTTAGATACCCCTAGATTATGTCAATTGACAGGTAAAAACACTATCTGGTCCCGGGATAAGCAAGCACATTCTGAATTTATGAACCTGAAACATGCTTTGTTGAATGCACCACTTTTATTGCACCCAGATCTTACTAGAAATTTTTCCATTGCCACCGACAGCTCTAACACAGTTTTAGGCGTATATATGTTTCAGGAAATTGAAGAAGATGGCACTACAGTAATTAAAAACACAGCCTTTGCGAGTCGCATTCTGTCACTTGCTGAACGCAATTATTCTGTTACACAACTTGAAACATTATGTGTTGTATGGGCATTTACGAAATTTCGGCTTCTTTATGGAAGACATACCACCGTTTACACAGACCATAGAGCTATACAGTTTTTACTTTCGGCTAAATTTACACACGACAGATTAAGTAGATGGAAACTTTATTTACAAGAATTTAATTTTTCAATTGTTCACATTCCCGGTACACAAAATATTGTAGCAGACGCACTATCCCGTTCTCTTAGCAACAATTAACAAGATATCGCAACCAGCTTCTGCAAAGCAAATTTCAGCGTCATGTACATTCAACAAGTTGCATTTGAGAATTTCATTTCGTCGTCATTACAAGACATAGCACAAGAGTAGAGTAAAGACAACGTATGGAAAGAGATTCAACACCTTTGGCAAGATAGGAATAATGTTACCATTAGAAACCATTACACTATACGCAATAATATTCTGTTTCGCCGCTCTAACCCTGACAGCAACAATTGGTTATTATGTATTCCTGACGAGCTTGTTAACAAGTTAATCTGGTATACTCATTATGTTACGCACATTGCGGAGCCAGAAAATGTTTTCTTATACTGAGACAGAACTGTTATTTTACCAACATGGAGAAACGTATTCGACGAGTTTTAGCGTCATGTAAAATCTGCCAGAAAGCTAAATCAGACACGACTTCACATATTCCTCCGTTACGTCCCATTGTACCTGTTTAATTGAGACATATGGCCGCTGTAGACATTTTTGGTCCGATTCCCAGAACTAATAGAGGTTTTTGCCACATCTTTGTCGCTGTTGAACTCACTACAAAATTTGTTACCTTCACTCCGTTACGCAAAGCTACTGCTAAAACTGTTTCGAAAGCATTTGTAAAACATTTTCTATTTCATGTAGGGCATGTGTTGAAAGTAATTTCCGACAATGGGTCACAGTTTCGATCTGCTATATGGACACGTATGTTACGAGCTAGAAACATTTCTCCGATCTATATATCCAGGTACCATGCTTCTTCGAACCCTTGTGAACGATTAATGAAAGAAATTGGTAAACTGTGTTGAATATACTGCCATAAAAAACATATTGATTGGGACACATACATACTCTCATTCCAGGATATAATTAATTCCATACCAAATGAATCTACTATGCTATCTCCGTCTGTTATACTGAAAAATGTTGAAACACCTAACAAAATTAAAGAATTAGTAACCTTCCCTACATCTCGTCGACTACGACACCATGAAATAATTGACATTGCGCTGAACAACATCAAACGTGCCGCAGAGCGCCGGAGAAGACAGCAAAAACAGGTTTGTACACGCCGTGACTTTCACATTGGACAGAAGATATTAGTACATACACACTATTTATCCAACAGAGGAAAGAGTGGATGCAGTAAATTTGAACTTCTATATGCAGGTCCATATCGAATTCGCAGCATTCCTCACCCCAATGTAATACACTTCGAAACTTTGAGAACCAGAAAAAGCAAGGGCAATCACCATGTCTCGAACATCAAACCCTTTATTGAATGAACATACTTTATGATTTATCACACTGTAATGCCATTTCCTTATTTTTTTTATGACCACTTATGCAATTATATTTATGTGACTACTTACTGATGATTATCATATTTTTTCTTGGCAAGTGCCCGGCAAGGTAAGGTTAGCAGGTCACTTTTCTTGTCGTTACACATCAGACCGTGCACATTTTTCCAGATAAACTTACGTATTTTATGAATAATTATGCAATTCTATCTAGTGACATATTAATTTTATCAAATTCTCTCTCCATTAAAGTCTTCAATTCTCGCCTCTATTAACTACGCAACATACAAGCTGAACACAAAGAAAGTCATTTCTTGTCGTTATATATCAGACCGTGCATATTTTCCATTTTTCATGTATCTACGATTGTTTTCCTGTTTTGTTTGTATGCACTATGAAATATTTAAGATATAACAAACACCAGCTGACTTTAACATTTTGCCTTATGATATCTCAACATCGTGACTACTTTACTTTTTTTTTGCTGCTACATTGTGATACTCTGTGTACATTTTTGCCTCTGAACACTGTCTATGTTTTTTGACATATTACGTTTTATGTCATGCTATGCTGTATGCTCAATTATATCACTAGAAACCAGTTTTTATTTAAGGGGTATATGATTTAAATGCAAGACATTAATCATTGTTCATCATTTTCAGAAAACAATAACGTATAAAAGAAATAAATGAAACAAACCACAGTGGATTACTATGAAATGGGAATTTCACCTTTGGAATTAACGAAAAAAGATGCGATACCTCGTCACGAAGAGTAAATGGATCAGAATTAACAAGCATTAACGAGAATATACTATATACATCGTTTGATAGCAGTCTTAACTAATTTTTTCTTTCAGAATACGAGGCGATTGATGCAGGCTGTCAGACAGAACTACACATCTTAGTTTTAGTGATGAAATATGCTAGAAATAAGGAATAGTTGTATAATGAATAATGAAGTGACTTTTTTGCAGATGATAATGAATGATGATGAATAGTGATGTAGAGTATGCTACTATGGATAATGAAGTTTTTCTTTATAGATGATGATAATAATGGAGTTATGATGATATGGATAATGAAGTTTTTCTTTGCAGATGAAAATAATGATGAAGTTTATATATTTACTGTTAGTTAAGAGATGCTATGTAGTTATTTAAGTATTTGTTGCAGTTCGTTTTGACAGTATGTCTTATGTCGCATGGTATGATGGCTGAAGGTTTTGGAAAGGACAGCTAGAGAACATATACATTTAATACACATTTCATTGCCTGTTAATTCGAAGTTCACTACTTTTCAGCATTATATGCATTTCTTCTTTCAGTTTAATAATCCATTTTGTATTTTTTGCAGGAGAAATTATTCATGAAATTAATGTGCTATAAGCAGTTGGTCATTAAACCTGTGTCATTCAAGAATGTGATCACATATACTCTATTTGTTTCATAACCTTGCTACAGCTGACTCATGACGAATGACGTTACACATCTTCATTTGCAGCAATAACTCAAAAGCAAATATTGCTATGCCCCAGTAATTAATTATCGATCTCAACGCAATGCATTGCTAGCTCAAAAAAAAAATGTATTACCAGTCCCAAATAATGCTACCATTTTAAGAGAGTTCTGAGTAATACTGCGTAATGTTTTCTAACCACAGACCTTGAGTAATAGTTACAGTGTGTTACATTTTAAATATGTCCTATGTCACTTGCATGATGAGTTCTGAGTAATACTGAATAATGTTTTCTAACCACAGACCTTGAGTAATAGTTACAGTGTGTTACATTTTAAATATGTCCTATGTCACATGAATGATCAGTTCTGAGTAATACTGAATGATGCTTTGTAATAATGCATAAATACAATGCCAATAATTTCTGTAAATAATATTTTTGTTATACTCTATAAATGCTATGCCAATAATTGACTCTCATTTTGAATGATAATTTCTGAATAATACTGAATAAGGGTTTATAAAAGTATAAGAACACTTTGTATCTGGCCAATGAGTGCCAATAATTATTTTAAATATGTCGTATGTCACTTGAATGATGAAAAATGTTTTGTACTATTCAATACTTGCTATATGTTTTGTAACTGGCCAATGAGTGCCAATGATTACTATAACTAAGTGAATTATGTTAATACTATGCCATTCATTAGCTCCTGTTTTGAACGATGACTTCTGATGGTTTGTAACTGGCCAATGAGTGCCAATGTTCACTGTAATCAGATGATTTATGAACATTATTCTGTAATACTTCATACATGGTACAGAAATGTTCAGTAACTGCGCGACATGTGCCACCAATTACTCAAATCAGTTGTTAGACTAGCGTAATTCTCAATGAAGTCTAGTATGTGACTTAATGTCCTTCACCTTCTGCCCTAATTACCAGAAATTACTGCAATATCCGTTTGTCCTGTCTATCCTCATGATCATGGAGCACTATATTTGGTTTTTGCACTAATTCTACGTTGGTGTACCTGACAAGAACGTGGTGTTGACACGACATGCTGTCCACCACCTTGAGCGATGGAGATGTTATTATGGTCCCACTGTTTGGTGTACCTAACGTACTACCAAAATGATAACATGGAATGTTACTACGACATTTCAGTGTCTTGGCTACACTGATTAATACTTCAAGGAAAAGCACTTCAGATTGTCTCACTTGGTGTTATGCTTCTGTAGAAAGATATGGACTTTCAGTGCAGCTGCGTGCAACCTAAAGTGCTACAACCATGATGCAATCCTTCCCTTTCCTATCATAGTTCTTGTAAAATAGTAAAAAAAGTATATACAGTGCGTGTGCACTTTTGTCATTTTGTTAACATGATTTGTATTCATTGGATATACATTTTGTGATTTGCTGATATGTTCTGAACTACAGTGTGTGTACACTTTTGTCATTTGTTAATATGATTTGTACTCATTGCGTACACTTTTTGTGATTTTCCTTATATGTTCTGAACTATAGTGCGTGTGCACTTTATGTCATTTGTTAATATGATTTGTATTCATTGCCTATACATTTTGTGATTTGCTGATATGTTCTGTACTACAGTGTGTGTGCACTTTTGTCATTTTGTTAATATGATTTGTATTCATTGCATATACATTTTGTGATTTCCTGATATGTTCAGTACTACAGTGTGTGTGCACTTTTCTCATTTTGTTAACATGATTTGTGCTCATTGCCTATACATTTGTGATTTCTTGATATGTTCAGTACTATAGTGCGTGTGCACTTTATGTCATTTGTTAATATGATTTGTACTCATTCCATATACATTTAGTGATTTGCTGATATATTCTGCACTACAGTGCGTGAGCACTTTTGTCATTTGTTAATATGATTTGTACTCATTGCCTATACATTTGTAATTTCTTGATATGTTCAGCACTACAGTGCGTGTGCACTTTATGTCATTTATTAATATGATTTGTACTCATTGTGCATACATTTTGTCTTTGCTTGATATGTTCTGTACTCAGTGCATGTGCACTATATTTTATTTCATGTTCTGCACTTATATATATGTATATATTCTGTGATTGTAAACTTAGTTAATTAAGAAAAATTTGTTGCTCATTGCAAGTACAATTGACTCACCATCGCTGCCAAATTTTTGCCCACCCCCCCACCCCAGTGGAGGGTTATGTAAGACGTATGCGTTGCCGGCGATGGGCGAGGCATTGCATAGTCTCTGACCAGAGAGTAGTATGTAGTTAGTTGTTACTTGTCGTGAGTCGGCGTCTGTCGGCATTAGTCTTCAGTCCGTGCTAGTAAGCTGTAGTTTTGAGGAGTCTGCGTGAGTCGACAGTAGTCTGCACGTGTCTGTGCGTGTCGGCAGTGTGCTCTGGTTGCGGCTCTCGAGGATGAGTATTATTGTAGAAGGTAAAGAAGCAGCCTTGCGCATATCTAGTAATGTATATTAACTGTCATTAATTTCTTTAAAAAAATGCCCCAATAATAATTTTTATAATATAAAGTAATTTTTTTTAAGAAAAGCATTCATTTCAATTTAAAGAATATTTCCAATGCATGATCATTCCTTCCAAGAATCAGAAAAAAATATATGCCAGCATTGCACGAAGCTGTGCCGAAAAATTTCTACATAAGAGCAGATATATTCGCAGTTTTTATTGAGGTAAGAATTTTTCCTTTTTTATTCAGAATACAGGGCCGAGGCGCAGCGCTGCTGTCGTCATAAAATTTACCACATTACTGAATTTTTTTTATTATTTCCGGATTTACGAATTGAATTTTGTGGTTACATTAAATGTGAATGCATTTCAGCATAGAGATCATAAATGGGCCCCCCATGAACCATGGACCTTGCCGTTGGTGGGGAGGCTTGCGTGCCTCAGCGATACAGATAGCCGTACCATAGGTACAACCACAACGGAGGGGTATCTGTTGAGAGGCCAGACAAACGTGTGGTTCCTGAAGAGGGGCAGCAGCCTTTTCAGTAGTTGCAAGGGCAACAATTTTGTTCAGAGGTTACAATACTTTAAAAATTCATTTAATTATTATTTTTGTGCGGAGGTTACACATGGTTCATGGTTTATATATATAAAAAAATATATTGTGGGGAGGTTACAACGTAAATGATTTTAACTCCTTATAACGCAGTACCAGATGGTTCTAACCCTGCCAGGTTAAATAAATCAATCAGTAAATAAAAATGAACAGTATCTGTATGAAGAAGTTAGAGGCGGCAAGTAACAGAAGCTTCTCAATTATTGTGTAAGTGACTCATTTGCGGATCTCTGTCTACTGACTATTAATGTGATGCACCCTGACAACTGTGTCATTTTGCGCATTGATAATTGTATGTCTCATAGTTGCGAAAGTTGTTATAGTACTGCAATATGGTATCCAGGAAGGACACATGTTGCCATTTCTAAAATTTTCTCTGCTGCCATTCCGCAGCCAGGGTTCCAACATCGATTGGATAAGTCGTCACGACGTTTGGCTGCGGGATGTCGTTGGAGCCGAAAGCCAGGGGGCAAGCGGAATTGAAATGTCAATCACTCGGGGAGTAACAGCGTTTCGGCGGAGGAGATTGACATATAATGGCTGGAGGCGGGTCGCGGCAGGGAGGAATCAACCGGTATTAACCTCTAGCTATCGACCAGTACTGTCCGTTTCCGCAGATGAGGTCACTGACGCTTATGCGGTGGCTCTAGCTAGGAGATAGGCGACTGGAGTTCTATAGTGAGGCAGATTTCATAAGCACGATTCGGCAGGAAAGTAGGCGACTGCTGTGGCACGTTGAGCTTCATCGTCGCATTTTGCGTTCATGTCCTGCGGTAAATCTCTAAATTCTTAACTATGTCTCATGGATTGACATATTAATTATTATATATTAATTATTATATTATATTAATTATTATATTGATCCATATTAAGGGTTAGTTCTGAATAATCAGTATTGATCGATATTTATTTGGTCTCAGTTGTAATAGGTTTCCTTGTATATGTTTTACTCATAACCGGGTAAAAAATCTGTATCAATTTGTTGTAGCAATGGTGCTAGCACTTTTGCTCTTTCAATAAAACTTTTTTAAAAACTCGTAACATTGATTAGTAAAATTTCCAATGCTTTGAAACATTGTGGTATTATAGAAAATGAGAAAAGTGATCATTGCTGTTTGAACAACAATGCTGACCGTTAGAAACGAGCAACCAACACATGACAATACAAACGGTACAGCATTACTAGGACAATATTGTGTTACTACCCAGAAGTAGTGGGAAGGTGTATGCCACTCTTGTCATTTGTAGCCCAAATATATTTATCGTTGGTAGGATGTTCTGAGCCTACCGAAGGATAGGTATCGTCTTTGAATCGTATTGTTTCTGATGAAAGGAGTCGACTTACAGATCAACACATTATACAGCGAGTATTTATGAACAGATTGGACAATAAGTACTGGCCAAAAGATTAACTGATTACTGAGATATTAACTGTTGTCATTTAATTATTTCTAGTAAATGCTCTATTTCGCCCACTGTATAACTTGGTCATTTGAATTTTTTGGAAAAGCATTTTAGTTTTGTCATAAAAAATGATCTGTAGTCGAATTGCTGCCAAACAGTAAATAAATATGTTAGACTTCAAAACTTGTTTTTAATTCGAAATAATTTTTGAAAGGGAATGGTACAAATTTTACAGAGAAACTTATTCTTTGTCTCTTATATCTGCGGAATAATAAAACAGCAAGGAAATTTAAGGTAACAATAATCAGTTAAAAACTTAAAAATTAATTGTTTATTATAAAAAAAAAGTAGCTGAATTGCTGCCTGTGTCTTCATAGTACAGTGTTGTCTGTTTGTAGCCCTTGGAAACGGACAGTAAAACACGTAAAAGAGTTATCCAACATTGGTTTTCAACCTTTACCACTGTCTAATCGTAATGGCTAAATAGTTGCAAGATGTTACATTGCAACATGTTTTGAGCAGGGTTTCAAAAAAATGGCGTAGTGGGACGCGAAATTGAAGCGTCACCCATCCACCAGTGTCAGCCCAGTTTGCAGGTGAATATAAGTTTAATTTAGTTTTGTTTATGTATTTTTGTAATATTTGTAATGGTTGTGAATTGTCTAAAGTTTTTGTATTTATTTTTTATGTTTCATGTACGGAGAGGGCGGCGCAACGAACGGAGACAGCATCTTCGCTGCCGGGACCAGAGAGAAAATTGCTGGCCACTATACGTCGCGGGTCGACAGCCAAAGAGCAACAGAAGATTCTGAAACCGAGTTGTTGCGTCGTGCTTCTGAAAATTGAAAATGAATAATTTGTAATGTTTTTTACAACAATGATATCATAGGAAGTTTAATCTTATTGAAAATGTTAGTCCTATCTTGTCAAGGCTCAGGTTCACATCTGTATGTAGGAAGATAATAAAAATAGTGGATGCTACGAAGTTGAAATACGTGTTCCGAGGATTTATTCATGAGGAATTATGTGAATGAATTAATAATATATTTGACAAGATTATTGAATTTTGACAGCGTTCATCGCGACTTTGAATCTCAAACGTTTATTCAATGTGGTTCTAATATCGATTAAATCAGATAACGTGTATCAATATAATTTCTGAGGAGAAACAAACGACATCTAAAACTGAAAAAGTTTACGCAAGCCAATTGGCCCGAGTGACGTAAATCTGCGCATAGGACTCAAATGATGTTTTACAGTTTCGTTCAAGAACCATTCTGAGACAATTTAAAAAGAATATAAATAATTTTGAAGTGGGTTGTAACTGACGTAGGTGACGAAGTCTACACATGGTCATATGTCGAAAGAAAATCATTTATAAGAAACTTACGTCGTTACACCACACCGTGGCGGCCTTAGAAACAGGACTTGCGTGCAACTAAGGCACACAGGTACGAAACAATTAAAACATCAAGAGTTCATCGGAAGTCAACGCGAGTCTTCATGGAGCCTTCACCAGCCAGCGGCGACTTCGCGGGTGTGGGCAGTTGACGGAGCGCAGCCAAGCAGTACGGTCACGCAGTTATTCCACGAGAAGGCGCATCTGTTGGGCAGCAGCTGAACGCTGCAAACCCCGACAACCTTTTTTCTCCCTAAACTAACAGGCCCAGTACGTCAGCTGGGGGCGTTCCTCCGGCTGGTATTAGAGGTGTTGCTGAGGGTTTCGCCTGTCGACGGGGGTCCCGGGCGTGGTTGCAGCCAGTGACGTCTCCGGTGTTCGACTCGGCGTCCTGCCGGTTGCGGAAGCGGGGTCGCAGCATCTCAGCGGCTGCATCGACGGCTGTTACTTCTGCAGCCCATAGCAGCACACTGATCACCGAGAACTACAAATTACAATATTAGTGTCCGGTGAGTCTGTTTTAAGTTGGAAGTGGAGTGTTGTACATAGGGAGTGTGCTTTAATAGGATTGTTGATTACAAGTCTGCGTGTGTAACTAGTTAATATCTTACAACAATGTCGGGAAGTGAAATGTCAGACGAAGAGCAATCTGTGTCCGATAGGAGCATGAGATCCCTTTTTAGGGCGATCGCTAAATTAAAACAATCTAACGGGGATTTTTTAGCTGAATTAAAACAGTCTAACGAAGAATCTACTGCTAGATTAAAAGAGGAACTAAAACAGGAATTAAAACAGTCTAACGAAAAATCTATTGCTAGATTAAAAGAGAAATTAAAACAATCTAATGAAGAATCTACTGCTAGATTGAAAGAGGAATTAAAACAGTCTAATGCTAGATTAAAAGGGGAGCTAACAAAATCTACAGACAGCTTACAGGAACATCTTAATGAAACCAGTCGAGAATTAAGCGATAAAATAGAGGCTTCTAAAGTTGAAATGCAGGAAAAGCTAGTAGGACTTAGTAATAAGATTGCTGGTAATTGTAAAAGGTTAGAAGAACATATCCAGGAATCGCGTGAGGAAAAAGCTCGCATGCGAAATGATATTACTGACTTAACCAAGAGACTAGATAATGTCAATGTCTTAGTTGTAAATGAAATAGAGAAAAATAACGATAAGTTACGAGACGAATTTTCTATGCAAACAGAAACTGTCCGTAGAGAATTATTAGAATCTATTAAAGAGGTTTCTACCAAACCTGTAGAGATTTCTTCAATAGATAATGTAGAATTAGAGACATTAACTCATCGAGTAGAAGAAGATCATACCGAAGTAGAAAACATGAAATTTTTATTTACCGAAATATGCAGTAACCTTGAGACTTCCAAAGATAATAACATTGACGAAGGTACAGAGCGTTCACATCGTGAACACGGTGAAGAATCGATATTGGCTAATCGCATATCCAATACAGAAATGCAAATACAGGAAATTACTAAACGGTTATTGGAATTATATAATAATGAAAACATTTCAAGTAGTAGAAGTAGTAACGTAATCAGAGACAACAGTCGCATCGTGCTTGCTAGCTCGGACGACAACCATACGAATAAAGAAATCACGGCAAGCCAATCCGATGCAACTCCGTCTCTGCAATCTAAACAAAATCCAAATATATCTCTCGCAGTATGTTGGGATGATATAACGACAAATTCAAATGTAGCAAGTCGATTTCCTGTATTCAAACCAGGAGGCGAACTTCACTCTATAATCTTTATAAAAGCTTTTGAAACTTCATTATCTCCTAAATGGAGTAATTAAAAACGGATTCAGTTTGTAATAGGACATTTAGAAGCAGAAGCTGCGGAATGGGCAGTACTGCATAGAACTGAATTTAGGGACTGGGATGATTTTGTTAAGCAGTTTAGACAAAATTATTGGTCAAGAGGAAAACAGTAACACTTAACTTCAGAGTTGTTAGACCCTCCTCCATATTCTAAACGGTGGGGAGGTTATAGGAATTATTTCGAATGGCATTTAAACCGTGCTAAATTAATTGAAGAACCAATTATTGAAAGTCACCTAATACGAGTCCTAATTAGTAGGTTGCCGTATTATGTAAAGGAAAGAATGATAGAAAGCGAATGGTCACAACCTTGCGAATTATTAGGATATTTAGAACAGTTAGATATACTTAATAGAGAAAGGGAAGACGAAAAATTTAGATTTGGTAGAAATGACAATCCTCGAAATAATAATAATTCAGAACCACGAAAATTTAACAACAACAATCATAGCCGGTTTTGTTATATAAAACGTCAATCTAAAGATAAGGAGAGCCTACAAAATCATGGTAATAACTCTAAAATGCGGAAATTACGCAATAACGATAATGAGATAAATCATCCTCAAGTAATTAATGAAGGTCAAGTTGTAGGTGACGTTATCATAGAAAGTTCGGAAAACTAGTAAAGTCCTTTAGTACAGGTCAACTAAAGGGAAATGTTAGTCAAGATTATACAAGACCCAATTGCAATTTATCATTAAGCTGCCAAATGGAAGGTCATTGGCAACAAGATTTACTTCAGGAAGACAATCGGATAAGGGAGAATATAACTTATAAACCCGTCATTAAAGGTTATATTAAAGATACCGAAGTAAATATTATAATCGATTCGGGTAGCGAAGTAAGTACTTTATCTAAAGAATTATTTAAGCTTAAAAGAAAATATTGGAATTTCCCAACCTTACCTGTAACTGGGGTGAAAATTATAGGAGTTACTGGTAAAAGAAGTCAAAATATTACTGAGGAAGTTTATTTAACTTTTGAAATTGCATACTCTGGGTCAGGTTGTCGAGCAGCTGCTGGGGTATAGCCTCCCATTCTTGCACCAGTGCCTGTCGGAGCTCCTTCAGTGTCCTAGGGGTTTGAAGACGTGCAGCCATACGTCGACCGAGAGCATCGCAACCGTGCTCGATGGGGTTTAGGTCTGGAGAACAGGCAGGCCACTCCATTCGCCTGATATCTTCTGTTTCAAGGTGCTCATCCACGATGGCAGTTTGGTGGGGCTGTGTGTTAGCATCCACAGGAGGAAGGTGGGACCCATTGTATCCTTGAAAAGGCGGACATACTGGTGCAAAATGGCGTCCCGATACATCTGACCTGTTACAGGTCCTCTGTCAAAGACATGCAGGGGTGTACGTGCACCAATCATAATCCCGCGCCACACCATCAAACCACGACATCCATGCAGGTCCTTTTAAAGGACATTAAGGGGTTGGTATCTGGTTCCTGGCTCAAGCCAGATGAAAACCCGGCGAGAATCACTGTTCAGACTATACCTGGACTCGTCCGTGAACATAACGTGGGACCACTGTTCCAATGACCATGTTCTATGTTCTTGACACCAGGCTTTGCCGGCTCACCTGTGGCCATCGGTCAGTGGAATGCACCGTACTGGTCTCCGGGAGAATAAACCACACGTCTTTTCAGTCGTCTGTAGACCGTGTGTCTGGGGAAAACTGTTCCTAGCCGGCCGAAGTGGCCGTGCGGTTAAAGGCGCTGCAGTCTGGAACCGCAAGACCGCTACGGTCGCAGGTTCGAATCCTGCCTCGGGCATGGATGTTTGTGATGTCCTTAGGTTAGTTAGGTTTAACTAGTTCTAAGTTCTAGGCGACTAATGACCTCAGCAGTTGAGTCCCATAGTGCTCAGAGCCATTTTTTTTTAACAACTGTTCCAGTGGCTGCAGTGAGGTTCCGAGCAAGGCTACCTACAGAACTCCGTGGCCGTCTGTCGGAACTGGTGGTGAGATATCGGTCTTCTTGTTGTGTTTTACACTGTAGACATTCCGTACTGTAGCGTATGGACACGTTTCCTGTGTGCTGGAATCTTTGCGGTAATCTTGAGATCACACTTTGTGTCACACGAAGGGCCCGTGCTACGACCTGCTGTGTTTGACAAGCCACCAGTAGCTCTAGTATTCTACCCCTCATAACGTCGTAAATATTTGTTCTTTGAGCCATTTTCCACACACAGTCACCTTTAGCACGTCTGAAAACGTCTGCACACCTACTCGCTGCACCATACTCGGACATGCACCAACACACCTCTGCGTAAGTGGGCTGCTGCCAGCGCCACCGTGCGACGACCGCAGGTCAAATGCACCGGATGGTCATACCCTGAGGTGATTTAAACCCGCAAACCGCTCACCAGACCGTTGTTTCACCATCTATCAGCATTATCCTTAATTTATGAGCATGAGTGTCGCTTAAAATCATTTCTTTTTGACAACTCCCATTATTGCATGGACGAGTTTCTATTTCAGAACTGGTAAAAAAACAAAGAAACAAAATTGTACCTCTAAATGTAGTTGTATGTGTAGAACTAAAAATTTCAGTAATATTAATATTAGCACTATTGATGTGTATATATATATAATCTGACCTGTTCCACATCATATCGATAAAATAATCGTAAAAATGATCTCCGGAACATGACATAACTAAACTAAACTAAACTTCATGGAAGATCGAGAACACGTTGAAGATGAACCTCGCTGAGAGGGTCCTTCAACTTCAAAAAGTGACGAAAACATCGAACGTGTACGTACTTTTGTGAGATCAGACCGACGTTTAAAAATAAGGGTGATGAGCCATGTACTAAACTTAAACACTTTCACCGTACATCTAATTTGGACCAATGTTTTGCACATCCGGAAACTTGGTGCGACAATTGTCCCGTAAAACCTGACAACTAAGCAGAAGGACAATCGAAAAAACGTGTGCGTTGATCTTCGCGAGATGATAGCCAACGACCGCGAGTGGTACAGTCGTGTTATCACTGGCGTCGAACCTTGGATTTTTGTGAGGAGTGGTACACTGAGACGTATTATCGACCGAAAATAGCTTGAATGAGCAAATCAAAACTAAAGAATCTGCCATAGGTGGAACTAAGGTCACCAATTTTCCGCAAATTGAGTTCAATGGATAAAAAATATTATACTCCTCTCCTACGACGAAACAAACACAATTTACATTCAAACATTACTGACAAACTAAAGGCCTTTTTTTTAACAAGTCAGTGTCTCGTACTAGGTCGAGTTTCCATAAATAAATATTTACAAATTTCTACAGCTGCACACGGAAACCAAGTTCCGCAAGAGTTTACTTTTAGTACGTGTACAGTGAGGCAGATGTTTGGTAAAATTCAATGTTCTACCGAAATTCGTGAACCAGGTTACGACATCCAACTACGGAGAGTTGACCGGCCGGCGGAGCTGCAAAGACCAGGCGATGTCCGTCGAGATCAAGCTGGTCGGCAGTATGCAGCGGCGTCGTAGTGGAGCGGATATTCGTTTCTGGCTCGACGTGAACTGCCTCTGCACATCTGCCGGGCGGCAGGATGTCGCCGGAACTATTTTAGGTGATGTGCGTCGCGGATGCAAATAGGTCCCTCCCCTACCCCCCCCCCCCCTCTCCCAAATCCACGACCCCTGGTGGCACTGCTAAGGCCGCATAGTGGAACTACTGCAAGCCTGCCTTCTTTTGATGCAGAGCGGTTGCGCGACCTTTCGGCAACCCGCGACGTTGTTGTGCCAAGCGGGATGCTGGACGTACAGGCAGAACGCCGCAACATGTCAAAAACAATGCTGATATGCTCTTTTTTAACAGTAGGGGTATCGTGCAAATCAAATTTTTCTCCCAGGACAAAATACCAACTTATATTTTACAATTATACCCTTGAAAGACTCATAAAGGGTGAATCGACTGAGACAGGACATTGCAAAAAAGTGGATACTGTTCCACCACAATTTTTTTCCTCTCAAAAGGTATTCCTGTTGTTCCACAGCCCCTCTGTTCACATTATCTGAGTCTTGTGACTTTTTTCTTCTCCCAAATTTGTAAAAGAGTGTCTTAAAAGAGTTCATTTTGGGACAGTGGAGAACAGTCAAAAGAATTGCAGCGAAAAGTGGCAATTGACGCTGAATAAGGATAAGTGTGAAGTTATTCACATGAGCACTAAAAGAAATCAGCTAAATTTCGATTACGTGATAAGTCACACAAATCTGAAGGCTGTAAATTCAACTAAATACTTAGGGATGACAGTTTACAAATAATCTAAATTGGAACAATCGTATAGATAATATTGTGGGTAGAGCAAACCAAAGAATGCGATTCATTGGTAGAACGCTTAGATGGTGCAACAGATCTAGTATAGAGACTGCTTACTCCACGGTTGTCCGCCCTATTCTGGAGTATTGCTGTGCGGTGTGGTATTCGCATCAGGTGGGACTGACGGATGACATCGAAAAAGTACAAAGAAGGGCAGCTCGTTTTGTATTATCGCGAAATAGGGGAGATAGTGTCACAGACATGATACGTGAATTGGAATGGCAATCATTAAAACAAAGGCGTTTTTCGTTGCGACGGGATCTTCTCATGAAATTTCAATCACCAGTTTCCTCCTCCGATTGCGAAAACATTCTGTTGGCACCCACCTACATAGGGAGAAATGATCATCACGATAAAATAAGAAAATCAGGGCACGCACAGAAAAATATAAGTGCTCGTTTTTCCCGCGTGCCGTTCGAGAGTGGAACGGTAGAGAGAGAGCTTGAAGGTGGTTCGTTGAACCCTCTGCCAGGAATTTTATTGTGAATAGCAGGTAAATCACGCAGATGTAGATGTAGATGTGAAATGTGACCGACATGTTAAAGGCCCCACCAGTTGAAGCCTTTCAGCACTGCTACCAAGATTGGATACAACGTATCCGCCGGTATATAGCTGCCGAAGGTGTCTGCTTTGAAGAGGACAATACTGTTGTTTCAAAAAATTTGAAACTTTGATGGATAAAAAAATTAGGCTCATATATTTCCTCACACACCTCGTAGTGTTTGAAACAGCGCAACAGTAGAGGTATGGTTTTAAAATGTTTAGAGGGGAATAACTGAAGATCAGCATGGTTTGTAATGTGTCACTGATTCTGACCAGAAACTAGCTACGCAGTAATTACATCTGGAATTATATATACTGCCATCCTACTCTCGCTTTATACGTACAGCATTCATCCCCAGCAACGAGTCGTAGTGTTCGTTTTATAGCGCCTGTCAAAAGCGAGAATTGATGCAGTTATCAGCGGCGGCGCTCGCTGTTCACGAGGCCTCTGTTAGCCGCATTACATAAATTTTGGCCGGTGCTTTCAGAAGGCGATTACCATCGTCAATACCCCGACGTGAATGAGAGATCATTGTTTCACGCTTTGCTGCATGTGTGTCGGCTAATGACTGCTCGCTTCCGAGTGACTGGAACAGCGCAGCGGTATCACTTATGACGGTACATTTTATTACCGACGTTTCACCAAACAGTATCCCAGTGCATTCGGTAGAGGAAACGTCACATCAATAGCCCTGTGACTGTTACAGCCATAGTCTTAATGATTGTCAATACTGGTTTGTTTACTACTTTTGTGGGGAGAAATTTTTGCGATTGCTTGCCGAATTAGAATATTTACGATGAGTTTATCTTCTGCTTTCCTTAGATGGGCGTGAAAAGTAGGGAACTGCTACGACTTAATAAATGACAAGTATAAGAGACGGAATTTTATAACGCTCTTATCAGCGAATAAGATGAAATTAAATCAAGGAAAGTGAAAGAAAACTGACTGACTGCGAAAGTCGAAGGTCCAGCGTTCGAACTCCATGGTAAAAAAGTAAAAATCAAAGTTTGCTCTACATGAAATCTCGGGTCAGCCTTTAGTCTGTCCATATTTACCCAAAAAATAATAATAATTTAGATTTTAGAAAGATGATTTCCATGTGTAGGGAACTATCTTTGAATGTGCTAGAGAAATCAATCTGTCGTCAGCCTAAAATGTAAGACGTAAAAACAGTGCTATTTTCCACTATGAACTAAGAATAGATAAGAAAGTTGCGTGACTCCGATGGACATCAATAAAGAATGACGGTCTGGTGGCATAAACGCGCGCAAGAAGTTTCGGAAGACAATCTTAGTTGTGTCGTGTTAGGCGATATTCCTCATTTGTTTAGTAACATTGCCGACCATCAGGATCAGGACCCCACTTGGTGACCCGTTAAGAAACGGTTTTCGGGGAGGGGGGGGGGGGGGGAAGCGTTTGAGTGAATGCATTATCAGGAAAGGCATTTTGTGTAAAATGGTGGGACGTACCAAGGAGATTAAGATCTGTCTACGAGGCACCATATTGTGCCCCGTTTTCCATTATTTCCACAAGTCGTTTATTGGTGGGCATTTAGGAACCTATAAGACCATGCAGAAGATTAAGGTGCATCTGAATTGGCCGTCTATTGACCGAGACGTTAGAGAAATGGTTTCTCTGTGTCAGTTGTGTCGTGTGGCCAAACCGAATAGCGCTCTTCAACAGGGATTCCTTCGTTCCGAGCGTGAATCTTGACCCAAGGACGAACACTATATTGATTATGTGGGCCCCTTACCTCGCATTAAAAGAGGCCATCGGTATGTATTAGTTACACTCCTGGAAATGGAAAAAGAACACATTGACACCGGTGTTTCAGACCCACCATACTTGCTCCGGACACTGCGAGAGGGCTGTACAAGCAATGATCACACGCACGGCACAGCGGACACACCAGGAACCGCGGTGTTGGCCGTCGAATGGCGCTAGCTGCGCAGCATTTGTACTCCGCCGCCGTCAGTGTCAGCCAGTTTGCCGTGGCATACGGAGCTCCATCGCAGTCTTTAACACTGGTAGCATGCAGCGACAGCGTGGACGTGAACCGTATGTGCAGTTGACGGACATTGAGCGAGGGCGTATGGTGGGCATGCGGGAGGCCGGGTGGACGTACCGCCGAATTGCTCAACACGTGGGGCGTGAGGTCTCCACAGTACAACGATGTTGTCGCCAGTGGTCGGCGGAAGGTGCACGTTCCCGTCGACCTGGGACCGGACCGCAGCGACGCACGGATGCACGCCAAGACCGTAGGATCCTACGCAGTGCCGTAGGGGACCGCACCGCCACTTCCGAGCAAATTAGGAACACTGTTGCTCCTGGGGTATCGGCGAGGACCATTCGCAACCGTCTCCATGAAGCTGGGCTACGGTCCCGCACACCGTTAGGCCGTCTTCCGCTCACGCCCCAACATCGTGCAGCCCGCCTCCAGTGGTGTCGCGACAGGCGTGAATGGAGGGACGAATGGAGACGTGTCGTCTTCAGCGATGAGAGTCGCTTCTGCCTTGGTGCCAATGATGGTCGTATGCGTGTTTGGCGCCGTGCAGGTGAGCGCCACAATCAGGACTGCATACGACCGAGGCACACAGGGCCAACACCCGGCATCATGGTGTGGGGAGCGATCTCCTACACTGGCCGTACACCACTGAATAGTGCACGGTACATCCAAACCGTCATCGAACCCATCGTTCTACCATTCCTAGACCGGCAAGGGAACTTGCTGTTCCAACAGGACAATGCACGGCCGCATGTATCCCGTGCCACCCAACGTGCTCTACAAGGTGTAAGTCAACTACCCTGGCCAGCAAGATCTCCGGATCTGTCCCCCATTGAGCATGTTTGGGACTGGATGAAGCGTCGTCTCACGCGGTCTGCACGTCCAGCACGAACGCTGGTCCAACTGAGGCGCCAGGTGGAAATGGCATGGCAAGCCGTTCCACAGGACTACATCCAGCATCTCTACGATCGTCTCCATGGGAGAATAGCAGCCTGCATTGCTGCGAAAGGTGGATATATACTGTACTAGTGCCGACATTGTGCATGCTCTGTTGCCTGTGTCTATGTGCCTGTGGTTCTGTCAGTGTGATCATGTGATGTATCTGACCCCAGGAATGTGTCAATAAAGTTTCCCCTTCCTGGGACAATGAATTCACGGTGTTCTTATTTCAATTTCCAGGAGTGTATTACTGACGCGTTTTCGAGGTTTACCTGGCTTCTTCCGAGTCGCAATGTGACTACTGCCACCGCCATTGCGCATTTAACTAACGCATTTAGTGTTTTTGGACCTCCTAAGCAAATCGTTAGTGATAATGCGCTGGCATTTCTGTTGGCTCCCTTCAAGGCCTTCTGTTTTCAAAGCGTTGTTAAACATGTAACTACCACTCCGTATTATCCGCAGGGGTCCTTTGCGGAAAGGGTCTTTCATCAGAAATCACCCAATAAGTGGGATTCTAGTCTGCCTTGGCTTAGCTTTGGCTTCCTAGACCGGCAAGGGAACTTGCTGTTCCAACAGGACAATGCACGTGCGCATGTATCCCGTGCCATCCAACGTGCTCTACAAGGTGTAAGTCAACTACCCTGGCCATGAGGCTTTGAAGGCTACTGTGGTTTCCTTGATTTTTGCTTATCCTGTTAATTCACCCCTTTCGAACTTATGGGGGATTCAAGATCTGATCGCTGCGGAGGAAACTCCTCAGGTCGTCAAAGAAAACTGGAATCGTGTGAGGCCCAATATTCTCAGGTCCCACAATAGACAAGCTAGTCGTTATAACCGTAATCGGCGAGCCTTGAGGGGTAAGCCGGGAGATCAGGTGTATGTCCGTGATTTTCCTGGGAGGGAGATGCGTGTTGGCAACCTTGGTAAGTTTACACCCCGTTTTCTGGGTCCGTGCACGATTATGCGGATTTTAGGCCCAATTAATCTTCTGGTTAAGGACAACCGTAATGGTAATCAATACTGGGTCCACCTTAATGAAATTAAGTTTGGTTAGGCCGCTAGTTCGGTCTCCTAACACATTCCCTGCGGTTTCGTCTTAAGCGTGGGAGGTTGAGTCGTGCCGAGGCTCGCTTTGGTGCTGTTTGTAGGTTTCCGCCCTCTGTTGGAAGCCAGACCGTATCCTTTAGTTTTCATGGTTGCTGTTGTTTGTCTTCTTCTCCTCTTGACTGGCGCCACTCGTTACACAAGCGTTACATATCCGCTAGTGGCAGCAGCGGCGGTTATCGATATGTAGTAAGTGTTGCCCTATCTTTAGGGCGACGACGTTGTTTTGCCGTGTCGTGTAAGTGTGGCAGTTCGGTTGGGGACTCAGGAGGAGCCAGGTCCGCGCAGTGCCAGAACATGCCGGAACCGCTTGCATCGCGCATGGACTGCCGGATGGAAGGGCTGTGGTCACGAGGGTGTACGACGTCGTCGTAAAACAGATCCTGCAAGCTTTAAGATGAGAGCATTTCAATTTAAGTAGAGAAATTCCACCATTGTGAAATCTCGCAATTCCCCAGTGACTTGGGTTCGTGTTGCTGCTCGTAGTGTCGCCGAGGCGAAGAGCAGCGAGTGGAGGGCTTGGGGAAAGTGGATCTGATTAGCTTTTCTCGACTTCTTATTACTATTTACTGCGTTCTGCTTGTTTCGATTTGTTAAGTTCAATCAGCGGTATTTTTCATGCCTGGTGGCTGCTAACGCCCCAGTTACCTGCGCTGGGGATTAGTGTATGTAACGTCATTGTACGTTTTCTCGCCTTGCCGCTGCTTTCTTGATTGTAGGCCGTTTGTGGTTGTTCTACTCTGGTGGTAGTGGTTCCTTTCCCGTTCCGGGCCCTCTAAGTACTGTATTCTGGGGGCGTTGTGCATTCCGCCGTACCGGCTTTGGCGTGTTGTTCCATTCTTGGGTTTGGTTTATTGGACGTTAAGTAGCTTCAGCAAGTCATTAGTTAGACTGCCACTAGTCTGAGTTACCATTTTGTGAAGTGAATGCAATTCTTGGCTACATCATCGCTCACGAAAGTGTTCGTTGCCGGACCATCTCAGGGGTCGATTCCTGGAGCACCGTCTGTGACTGGTCCTTGTGTTTTATTATTATATTATTTATCGTACCTTGTAATGCCTACATTTAAGATTATGTATGTCTAGTTTTGGTCGCCTTCTTGAATAAAGTATAAGGGTTGTGTTACAAGGTTTACCATCACCTTATTTCACCCGTTCGGTGGTCAGTTGCTTGTTTCTGTCAATTAACCTTTGCTTGTTTTTTCCTCCATCGTTTTCAAGCATATCACTTCATTCAAGAGGCCTACTGTGCCTCTTGAATTAAGTGATATGCTTGGAAACGATGGAGGAAAAAACCTGTACTGTTACTAAAACGTTAAAAACGCTTTTCTTGGATTATTTGGAATATGCAGTTCATCTCATTCAAGAGAACAAATAAATCATGTATTAAGACGAATTACACCTGAATATGTATCCACAGGGTCCGAAATGCACCGTGTACTGAATAAAACACGAATAATTGTGACTGAAGGATTTTTTAATTCCTATCTACAGTCTACTGAGTACAGTCACGTTTGAAGCTGAAAAATATGGATAAAATTAAAAATTTTCTTCAGTACTACGCCAGTTTAACACATTTTTTGTTCATTTGCATCTTAGCGGGAAGCGTGTGAAATTTCAGTTGGACATGGGTGCCTGTGTTACATTGCTGAATCGTAATACACATGAACTGTTAGGCTCCCCACGCCCGGCTAAAACTAACATGCACCTGTCGGCTTACAATGGACCAGGTATTCCCGTTCTCGGAAAATGTACTTTGCCTGCCAGGTATCACTCGCATACGTAAACTGTGGACTTTCACTGTGCTACAGTCACGCGATGTGAGAATATATTTGGCCTTGATTCATTTGAGTTGTTTCACTTTCAGATTCAGGACAATGTGTTGTTCGTGGCTGAATTCAATGACAAAGACAGAGCAGCTAGCTTGCTGAAAGAATTCCCTGAACTCTTTTTGAAGGTTTAGGCAAAGCTAACAATTTTGTTGCACATACGAGGTGCATTCAAGTTCTAAGGCCTCCGATTTTTTTTTCTAATTAACTACTCACCCGAAATCGATGAAACTGGTCTCTACGTAATCGCCCAGCAGACGTACACATTTTTCAGAACGCTGACGCCATGATTCCATGGCAGTGGCGAAGGCTTCTTTAGCAGTCTGTTTTGACCACTGGAAAATCGCTGAGGCAGTAGCAGCACGGCTGGTGAATGTGCGGCCACGGAGAGTGTCTTTCATTGTTGGAAAAAGCCAAAAGTCACTAGGAGCCAGGTCAGATGAGTAGGGAGCATGAGGAATCACTTTAAAGTTGTTATCACGAAGAAACTGTTGCGTAACGTTAGGTCGATGTGCGGGTGCGTTGTCTTGGTGAAACAGCACACGTGCAGCCCTTCCTGGACGTTTTTGTTGCAGTGTAGGAAGGAATTTGTTCTTCAAAACATTTTTGTAGGATGCACCTGTTACCGTAGTGCCCTTTGGACCGCAATGAGTAAGGATTACGCCCTCGCTGTCCCAGAACATGGACACCATAATTTTTTCAGCACTGGCGGTTACCCGAAATTTTTTTGGTGGCGGTGAATCTGTGTGCTTCCATTGAGCTGACTGGCGCTTTGTTTCTGGATTGAAAAATGGCATCGACGTCTCATCCATTGTCACAACCGACGAAAGGAAAGTGCAATTCATGCTGTCGTTGCGTGTCAACATTGCTTGGCAACATGCCACACGGGCAGCCATGTGGTCGTCCGTCAGCATTCGTGGCACCCACCTGGATGACACTTTTCGCATTTTCAGGTCGTCATGCAGGATTGTGTGCACAGAGCCCACAGAAATGCCAACTGTGGAGGCGATCTGTTCAACAGTCATTCGGCGATCCCCCAAAACAATTCTCTCCACTTTCTCGATCATGTCGTCAGACCGGCTTGTGCGAGCCCGAGGTTCTGCTTCATTAAACTGTCGCACCCACGAACGCACTTTCGACACATCCATAACTCCATTACCACATGTCTCCTTCAACTGTCGATGAATTTCAATTGGCTTCACACCACGCAAATTCAGAAAACGAATGATTGCACACTGTTCAAGTAAGGAAAACGTTGTCATTTTAAGTATTTAAAACAGTTCTCATTCTCGCCGCTGGTGGTAAAATTCCATCTGCCGTACGGTGCTGCCATCTCTGGGACGTATTGACAATGAACGCGGCCTCATTTTTAAACAATGCGCATGTTTCTATCTCTTTCCAGTGCGTAGAAAAAAAATCGGAGGCCTTATAACTTGAATGCCCCTCGTATTACTGTGAAAGACAATGCTTAGCCGACATTATGCCGGGCTCTGAGCACTATGGGACTTAATTGTTGAGGTCATCAGTCCACTAGAAATTAGAACTACTTAAACCTAACTAACCTAAAGACATCACACACATCGATACCCGCGGCAGGTTCGAATCCTGCCTCGGACATGGATGTGTGTGATGTTCTTAGGTTGGTTAGGTTTAAGTAGTTCTAAGTTCTAGGGGACTGATGACCACAGATGTTAAGTCTGTAAGTAGGCTGTTTATGTTTTCTTATTGGCAACGTTACGTAGCACTCTGAATGAAAATCACTGGCTGTACTGTGGGCAGTCTGTGGCTAGTTTGCATTGTTGTCTGCCATTGTAGTGTTGGGCAGCGGCAGCTGGATGTGAACAGCGCGTAGCGTTGCGCAGTTGGAGGTGAGCCGCCAGCAGTGTGGATGTGGGGAGAGAAATGGCGGAGTTTTGAAATTTGTGAGACTGGATGTCATGAACTGCTATGTATATTATGATTTTTCAACACTATTAAGGTAAATACATTGTTTGTTCTCTACTAAAATCTTTCATTTACTAACTATCCCTATCAGTAGTTAGTGCCTTCTGTAGTTTGAATCTTTTATTTAGCTGGCAGTAGTGGCGCTCGCTGTATTGCAGTAGTTCGAGTAACCAAGATTTTTGTGAGGTAAGTGATTTGTGAAACGTATAGGTTAATGTTAGTCAGGGCCATTATTTTGTAGGGATTTTTGAAAGTCAGATTGCGTTGCGCTAAAAATATTGTGTGTCACTTTAGTGAATGTTTGAGTACGTTCTGCTTTGCTCAGCTGTTTGAAAAGCATATAATGTAAGAGGTTTATCAGCACAACAATTAATTAATTTTTCTAAGGGGACGTTTCATATGTCGACCCTTAGCCGAGGATACATCACTGGAATCTTCTGATTTTTTCTTGTAGTTTGTGTAATTAGTGTAGATTTTGTTTATTGCTAGTACGTAATTGTAGAGAGAATCTCCTTTGTAGTTGCAGTCTATCATTGTTGTACAGTAAAACAGTTGAGGTATGCATGTAGATTTGCACCAAGTATTTCGCAGCTGCACTTGCAATTAACTACAAATTATTTTCAGTGCTATGTTAGTGTGTTCTCTTATTTTTGCTCTTCAAATTGTGCTTTTCTGTGTTATCTTGTGAAATATTGTGACAATAATGGCGTGTGAAAAACGTAACACTAGGCTTCAAAATAAACTGAGAAATAATAGTGACGACGAGCGTAGCTTATCAGCACCACTGTTAGTGAATTAACAGACATTCGAAGTAGTAATTTGGTAATTGTGCATAAGGAAATGGAGAGGGTGGCAAACAATGGCGTAGGCAGTGAAACAATTAGTGATCAGGGAAGCATTATCGATCGATCGGTCGGCAACAGCTCGCCTCAGAAATCCGAAATGACAGGACACAATCTCGCAAATACTGTAGATTCAGGTTTTGTGTCCTCACCGTTTTCTCAAATAAGTCAAGACACATTTTCTGCTTGTCAAAATGTGAATGTTGCCGGTGCAAATGCACTGCCGAAAAGCGTAGAGGAACAGATTCCAGACACTAATGCATTGTTATTACAATTAATGCAACAAATAGGACAAAATCTTCAAAAGTTAGACACAATGGAACAGAGTCAGAGAGCTTGTACCTTTCGCGAATACACGTAAACTTCGACACAAAGACATAATTGATTTGGCTCTTAAAAATATTAAATCTGCAGCAAACAAAAGGAGAAAACTACACGGTAAAGCAAATGCAAAGAAATTATACACTCCTGGAAATTGAAATAAGAACACCGTGAATTCATTGTCCCAGGAAGGGGAAACTTTATTGACACATTCCTGGGGTCAGATACATCACATGATCACACTGACAGAACCACAGGCACATAGACACAGGCAACAGAGCATGCACAATGTCGGCACTAGGACAGTGTATATCCACCTTTCGCAGCAATGCAGGCTGATATTCTCCCATGGAGACGATCGTAGAGATGCTGGATGTAGTCCTGTGGAACGGCTTGCCATGCCATTTCCACCTGGCGCCTCAGTTGGACCAGCGTTCGTGCTGGACGTGCAGACCGCGTGAGACGACGCTTCATCCAGTCCCAAACATGCTCAATGGGGGACAGATCCGGAGATCTTGCTGGCCAGGGTAGTTGACTTACACCTTGTAGAGCACGTTGGGTGGCACGGGATACATGCGGACGTGCATTGTCCTGTTGGAACAGCAAGTTCCCTTGCCGGTCTAGGAATGGTAGAACGATGGGTTCGATGACGGTTTGGATGTACCGTGCACTATTCAGTGTCCCCTCGACGATCACCAGTGGTGTACGGCCAGTGTAGGAGATCGCTCCCCACACCATGATGCCGGGTGTTGGCCCTGTGTGCCTCGGTCGTATGCAGTCCTGATTGTGGCGCTCACCTGCACGGCGCCAAACACGCATACGACCATCATTGGCACCAAGGCAGAAGCGACTCTCATCGCTGAAGACGACACGTCTCCATTCGTCCCTCCATTCACGCCTGTCGCGACACCACTGGAGGCGGGCTGCACGATGTTGGGGCGTGAGCGGAAGACGGCCTAACGGTGTGCGGGACCGTAGCCCAGCTTCATGGAGACGGTTGCGAATGGTCCTCGCCGATACCCCAGGAGCAACAGTGTCCCTAATTTGCTGGGAAGTGGCGGTGCGGTCCCCTACGGCACTGCGTAGGATCCTACGGTCTTGGCGTGCATCCGTGCGTCGCTGCGGTCCGGTCCCAGGTCGACGGGCACGTGCACCTTCCGCCGACCACTGGCGACAACATCGATGTACTGTGGAGACCTCACGCCCCACGTGTTGAGCAATTCGGCGGTACGTCCACCCGGCCTCCCGCATGCCCACTATATGCCCTCGCTCCAAGTCCGTCAACTGCACATACGGTTCACGTCCACGCTGTCGCGGAATGCTACCAGTGTTAAAGACTGCGATGGAGCTCTGTATGCCACGGCAAACTGGCTGACACTGACGGCGGCGGTGCACAAATGCTGCGCAGCTAGCGCCATTCGACGGCCAACACCGCGGTTCCTGGTGTGTCCGTTGTGCCGTGCGTGTGATCATTGCTTGTACAGCCCTCTCGCAGTGTCCGGAGCAAGTATGGTGGGTCTGACACACCAGTGTCAATGTGTTCTTTTTTCCATTTCCAGGAGTGTATATTGGTCAGAAAGTTCTCATTAAAGCTCATTCATTGTCACATAAGAAGAAACACTTGAGTCACAAATTCTTTCTAGTTTACAATGGACCTTACAGAATCCGACATATACCACATGATAATTGCGTTGAAGTTGAAACTCTGCGTACTAGGAAGAGTAAAGGTTGACACCACATTTCACATGTAAAACCGATTATTGAAAGATAATCTGCTTTTTAAGTCTGTCTTTGCCATATAACTTTTCACTTTACATTACTAGTATGCTTTGTCAGACTTAGTATCTGTTAACATGCAACAGTGTTTGAAGTTAAATATCCAGTCAAGAACCAAGAGAACTTGTTTAAACAGAAATTACGAATGCATTGTTATAGTGAACAGACGACACAATGTTGTTATTTGTACATTCTTCCTTGTTAGTTGCACGATTACATAACGACTATAAGGCTTACATACTTAGAACATATACTGCTAATGAGATTTTAATGCAACGTTTTGGTTTACTTGAAAAGATACTCTTTATTTGTAGTATATTCGGTGAGATTAACGATGACTTGGTATTTGGTTTCTTTGACAGCTACACGATTATATCACGACATTACTAATGTGTGACACAATTTATATTGTTGTTTTTGTGCTGTATCTGCTTTATATCTGCTTAGTTTTTCTGAATTCTTCTGGAAAGTAAAGTATTTTTTAGTAGTAACATTTGTGGTATAGCTACAATGAGACAGCTTCTTTTGTAGCACAACAATACGTTACAGTGTAGTACATACTTGATCACGGTAACGTACGTAATAATTACGATATCTATATGCATAGCATTTCGGTGGACGATAACTACGTCATTTCCACAGAATTATCTTACAGCAAGACGCACATTTAGCGCTAAAGGACACGTATTTGAGTGATTAATTTTGTACTTAAAACATTTATTTTTAAAGATTTTTGAATTACAAAGAAAGTTTTCCGTGATACATTTCATTCCATTGCTGTAATCTGTAACACCTGAGGGTATAATTACATTAATCCTCATGGGGGTACACACCTACTTTGTGTACCATGTGTTTGGCAAGCACAAGGAGCCCTAGCTAATATGGTATTTGCTTATACACTCCTGGAAATTGAAATAAGAAGACCATGAATTCATTGTCCCAGGAAGGGGAAACTTTATTGACACATTCCTGGGGTCAGATACATCACATGATCACACTGACAGAACCACAGGCACATAGACACAGGCAACAGAGCATGCACAATGTCGGCACTAGTACAGTGTATATCCACTTTTCGCAGCAATGCAGGCTGCTATTCTCCCATGGAGACGATCGTAGAGATGCTGGATGTAGTCCTGTGGAATGGCTTGCCATGCCATTTCCACCTGGCGCCTCAGTTGGACCAGCGTTCGAGCTGGACGTGCAGACCGCGTGAGACGACGCTTCATCCAGTCCCAAACATGCTCAATGGGGGACAGATCCGGAGATCTTGCTGGCCAGGGTAGTTGACTTACACCTTGTAGAGCACGTTGGGTGGCACGGGATACATGCGGATGTGCATTGTCCTGTTGGAACAGCAAGTTCCCTTGCCAGTCTAGGAATGGTAGAACGATGGGTTCGATGACGGTTTGGATGTACCATGCACTATTCAGTGTCCCCTCGACGATCACCAGTGGTGTACGGCCAGTGTAGGAGATCGCTCCCCACACCATGATGCCGGGTGTTGGCCCTGTGTGCCTCGGTCGTAGGCAGTCCTGATTGTGGCGCTCACCTGCATGGCGCCAAACACGCATACGACCATCATTGGCACCAAGACAGAAGCGACTCTCATCGCTGAAGACGACACGTCTCCATTCGTCCCTCCATTCACGCCTGTTGCGACACCACTGGAGGCGGGCTGCACGATGTTGGGGCGTGAGCAGAAGACGGCCTAACGGTGTGCGGGACCGTAGCCCAGCTTCATGGAGACGGTTGCGAATGGTCCTCGCCGATACCCCAGGAGCAACAGTGTGCCTAATTTTCTGGGAAGTGGCGGTGCGGTCCCCTACGGCACTGCGTAGGATCCTACGGTCTTGGCGTGCATCCGTGCGTTGCTGTGGTCCGGTCCCAGGTCGACGGGCACGTGCACCTTCCGCTGACCACTGGCGACAACATCGATGTACTGTGGAGACCTTACGCCCCACATGTTGAGCAATACGGCGGTACGTCCACCCGGCCTCCCACATGCCCACTATACACCCTCGCTCAAAGTCCGTCAACTGCACATACGGTTCACGTCCACGCTGTCGTGGCATGCTACCAGTGTTAAAGACTGCAATGGAGCTCCGTATGCCACGGCAAACTGGCTGACACTGACGGCGGCGGTGCACAAATGCTGCGCAGCTAGCGCCATTCGACGGCCAACACCGCAGTTCCTGGTGTGTCCGCTGTACCGTGCATGTGATCATTGCTTGTACAGCCCTCTCGCAGTGTCCGGAGCAAGTATGGTGGGTCTGACACACCGGTGTCAATGTGTTCTTTTTTCCATTTCCAGGAGTGTACAACTGTACACATCGGTACCATATTCCTCTAACACATAAAGTACACAGCTATCTGATCATTTAACTGAGAGATAAACTTTTTTTTTACATCAGTGACACATGTTTACACAATTACATAGTTGGATAACTTCACACTTATGAAACTGTATTTTGTCTGTACTGTGTGAATTGTTCAAATTTTTCGGAACCATTGTGATACTATGAGAGTTTTGATTGATGTATTTGGTATGAGATCATGATTTTTAAAGTACGTTTGAGGTAGATGACACTACAGAAATGAGCAGAGAATTTTCTTTAGGTTTTGAAATTATTGCAGAAAGCTACGACATTTTTGAGATTTGACTGAGGTGTTATTATGTTATTCTTACAATGACTATGTGTATTATGCTGTTGCAGTATGTTTATGATCAATAAGCTGATGCTATATGTGTTATTTGATTATGCTACGTTTCTGTTATGATGAGATATTGAAGAAGTGTCGACGAATAAGGTAAGGAATAATGAGTAGTGGTTAGGGACTCTGGTTTGTGAAAAAGGTTGTTGGAAACCAAAAACCGTACTTTAAGAGTTATGAAATGTATGTAAATGCGTGAATGTATTACAATGCCGACGAAAATTTTTTGGACAATGTTATATTCATAGGATTTTGTTTCTACAAATTTGCAACACAAATTATTGACCTGTGAATTATTTTTATATGAGACTGTCACTGTAGCAGAAACTGCTGTCGTAAATATTTCCGTAAGAAAGTTAAGTGACCACCTACACGTAATGCATCGTGGGCACCCAGCTGTGTCAGCCGGCTGGAGAAAAAGCCATTAGCGTGTGCGTTTTCAGAGGCACAGGTAGAAAAAAGAAAGGGAGGCCATTATCCTCGCTATTGACATTCCTTTGTAGAAAGCATCGCAAATATGACACGCTCAAACTTGAAAACATATGATTATACTGTGGAGCTCTTAATTTATGATATTTACTAAAATGCCTAATGAAACGATGAGAAACATTCACGGCTATTGTCTTGCTAGTTGAGAGAAATGCCATATGGCTTGCTTTATGTATTTATTTACTCATTTTGTTTAATATCTAGTTTCTAGCTGCACTGCAGCATTGGTTAAATTAGAATTTTATAGATGTACTATTATAAATATTTTCTGTCTACAGATCCAGTAAATACTAATTTTGTAATACACTTCCCAAAAAATGAGGGAGCACAAACACATTTCCCTTCACAGGAACTGCATACATAATTTACTTTTCAAGTACTTGGTAATTTTTATGGTAGAATAAGTTGTGGTGCACCACTTTAATTACATAGACATTAAGATGTGAATATACATTTCCCTTTTCTGCATTATTGTCTTTAGTGTAATGTTTTTTTCTCCTTGAGCTATGTCATGTTTAGATATAAGTTATTTCATTTGCTGCTGCTGTTTGCCAGGCATAGTGTTACTGAATTTGACTTTGTGTTACTCTTCTAAGCCAGTTTACTACTGATTTATTTTTCTTGTTTGCTGCACATTGTCTTATATTAGTTGTAATATTGCAATTGCTTTGCTAATTTCTATAATGCTGCTTGCTTTGCAAATCTGCATTTTTTTTATTGCTGTTTGCGTTAATTGTTTTGTGCTGCTGCATTGCCTCATCCCTTAGTTTAGCATCTGAGCTCAGTAGATTTAAGTTAGCTTAAGAGGGGTAGACTATATAAGAAACTGACTATGGAGAATAGGTAAAGAATGCATTGCGAAGTTATATGAAAAAGATTTGGGCCAAAATGAGTATTGTACAATCAGAAATAATTATTTTGAAAGAAATATGAATAGAATACAGGAAGGAGGTATAGATAGGACTTTTTGGGAATAATGATGAATGAAGGGAGATCTCCAAGAAGCAAAGAAAGTTTTGTTTGCAAAATACTGCAGTAAAACAAACCTTGTCCTTTCCTTGTGTTATCCCACTATGTGTTTGTGTACCCTTGTGTATTTATGTTCTTCCTGTCTTTATATGTTTATCTGATAAGACTTATGTTGTACAATTTTTCTAGTGCTAAGCTACATTCACTATGATGAGGAATACTGTTATCCTCAAACCTAATTTGCATTTTTAATATGTCATTTTCTTTGTAAAGATGTTTACACATTATTAATTCTGTTCTGTTTCAATTCTCATGTGTGAAATTAATGTTTCGAAAACTATTCTCATTATTTTATTTATTTACTTATGTCATAATTCTTGTAACACTGACATATATGTTTATTTATTCTTTTGTAAAGTCTGTGTTACTACAAATGTTATCTGTACTGTTATGTTTTTAATGATGTATTTTGTACCATTATTATTGTATTCTTATGTTATAAAATTGTAATTGACACCAGTTCATCAAATTAAGTAACTTGTAAGTTATATTTCACTGCACACGTTTCTGTTGGTCATAGTATATGGACAATATGTGAGAAGTAGGGACTGTTAGAGTTTGCACATGTGTTGATAATTCAGCAAGGGACTGGATAACAGCGTTGCTGGTTCTAAGTACAATTCCAAAAACTTTGTGAGTACACAAGTGGTGGTTATGGACTTGCTATATTATCTGCAAGACTCTTCAATGGTGATTGTGCACCTGCACAGTCACAACAGATAGCTGCTGGCCATCTCTACAAGGACTACAGTGGGTCTGCATCTTTGATGACCCACCAATACCATTATTTCTACAAGGACTACAGTGGGTCTACACCTTTGCTGACTCACCAGTACCATTATTTCAACAAGGACTGCAGTGGGTCTGCACCTCTGGTGGCCCACCAATACCGTAATCTCTACCAGGACTACAGTGGGTCTACTCTGTGATGACCTATCCACCAATATTCTTCAAAACTTCGACTGACTCTGCTGTGGGTTTGCTCTGTTGTGGCCCATTACCTGTCTGCATGTCAAGAGTCAGCACTGTCTTTCCGTTGGAAGGACAACACTACTTCTTCAAGACTGCATGGAAATCCACTACTTCTGTGTACAATTTCTTTTACTACACTACTTCTTCAAGACTGCATGGAAATCCACTACTTCTGTGTGCAATTTCTTTTACTAATGAGACTTTGTGAAAAAAACTGTAATTACTATTATGATGAATGATCAGGACTATCTTTATGGACTGTGAGAAAATTTTAGCTTTTGACCAACATTGTATCAATAAGTGTGTGCATTTGATATCTTTGTTACTGTAATTATGAAAAATTTTATCAAATCATTATTGGCCACTGCCCAAATCAATTAGTAAAATTTTTTGTGGGGAGCATGGGGGCTATGTAAGTAGTCTGTTTATGTTTTCTTATTGGTAACGTTACGTAGCGCTCTGAATGAAAATCACTGGCTGTGCTTTGGGCAGTCTGTGGCTAGTTTGCATTGTTGTCTGCCATTGTAGTGTTGGGCAGCGGCAGCTGGATGTGAACAGCACGTAGCGTTGCGCAGTTGGAGGTGAGCCGCCAGCAGTGGTGGATGTAGGGAGAGAAATGGCGGAGTTTTGAAATTTGTGAGACTGGATGTCATGAACTGCTATGTATATTATGATTTTTCAACACTATTAAGGTAAATACATTGTTTGTTCTCTATTAAAATCTTTCGTTTGCTAACTATCCCTATCAGTAGTTAGTGCCTTCCGTAGTTTGAATCTTTTATTTAGCTGGCAGTAGTGGCGCTCGCTGTATTGCAGTAGTTCGAGTAACCAAGATTTTTGTGAGGTAAGTGATTTGTGAAACGTATAGGTTAATGTTAGTCAGGGCCATTCTTTTGTAGGGATTTTTGAAAGTCAGATTGTGTTGCACTAAAAATATTGTGTGTCACTTTAGTGAATGTTTGAGTACGTTCAGTTTTGCTCAGCTGTTTGAAAAGCATATAATGTAAGAGGTTTATCAGCACAACAATTAATTAATTTTTCTAAGGGGACGTTTCAAGTCCCATAGTGCTGAGAGCCATTTGAACCATTTTTTGTGGCGCCTAGAACCGCTCGGCCACACCGGCCGGCCCCAGAACTGTTCCCATAGCATTACGGGACAACGTGGCTGCTGAACTTAAAGAACTGAAAGATAACGGATTTATAGCGCCCATATCAGCTAGTCAATGGGCAAATCCACTGGTTTTTCCTCCCCAAACCTTCAGGTCGCATTTGCCTCTGTGTTGACTTTAAGTCAGCCCACAAACTGTTATTGATACTTATGCATTGCCATGCCCAGAGGATCTCATGGACAAATTAGGCGGTGGACGCTACTTTTAAGAAGTTGTTTTGCGCGACGCGTATCTTAAAATACCACTAGATGAAAAATCTCAAACGCTGTGTGTTGTGAACACTCTTTTGGGCTTGTTTCAATATTTTGGTCTTCCTTTTGGCAGTGCTTCCGCACCCGGCATTTTTCAACGGTATTTGGACCAGCTGACTGCTCAAGTACCAAACTGTTCAAACTATTTAGACAATATTGTCGTAGCAAGCCGTATACCAGAAGAACACATTGCAAATTTGCGTGCTTTGTTTCGTGGGTCATCTGATGCAGGACTAATGTGTAGACTGGACAAAGTGTGTTTTTTTTAAACCTGAGTTGCAGTATCTTGGTCATGTCATCAACAGTCAAGGTGTACATCGTCTTCAGACGCATTTATTAGCCATAAGAGATTTGTCAGTTCCTCGCAATGTCACAGAATTGCAGTCAGTCTTAGGGAAAATCGACTACTATATTCGGTTCCTAGCAAATGCTGCTCAAATCCCAGCTCCATTGCGTCACAAGAACGTCCCCTTTGTTTGGACAGATGAGTACCAAGAAGCTTTCGAAAAACTTAAAGACGCATTGCTCAGTGATCGATGCTTGGTTCATAATAAGCCTGACAAACCACTTGTGTTGCAAGTTGATGTTTCCTCTTATGGAATCGGTGCAGTACTTTCGCACATAATGGGGAATAAAGACAGGCCTATAGCTTTCACATCAAAAGTGTTGTTCCAACCTCAGTGTAACTATTCACAAACAGAGTAAGAGGCATTGGCTATTGTGTATGGTGTCACCAAATTCCATCACTATTTGTACGGCAGAAAATTCTACTTAGTAACGTATCACAAGCCATTGCAGTCCTTGTTTCATCCGTTGAAGCCGGTTCCTGTACGAACTGCCCAAAAGTTGCAAAGATGGGCTTTGTTGTTGTCTCAATACTAGTACGAGATTGTGTGTCGTTCGACGCACTTTTACGTCTTCCCATTGGCCCTGATACAGACTCTGACGCTTCTGCTGCATCTTGTTCTCACATCGATGCTCAGGGTTCTGAATTGCTTCAATCCTTCCCTCTGAACAATAGGAAAATTGCACAGGCCACGGAGGCTGATTCAGTTTTGAACATTTTGCTAAAATACATTCGGACACCTTAGACTTGCTCATTGCATGTCGGTATATCCTCATCTCTGTCACACTGGATTGGTTACAGTGTGGGCCTTTTGTCAGCAGTAGTTGTCATTGTACTGAGAATGCATAGGTGGTGGTCATACCCTACGGTTAGCAAGGAGTGATTCTTCTTCAGAATGACAGCGGACAGTCACGTGTTTTGATCCCCAAAGCTTTGCAAAACGAAGTGTCGCAGTTGATTCACCAAGGACACTGCGGGATTGTTCGAACGAAACAGTTAGGACGTCGACATTGTACTTGGCAGGATATGGAGACCCAAATAGAACAGATGACGTCACAATGTAACGCATGTGCGAAAAATCATTCCGCACTGCCAGAAAAATTCTCTTCATAGCCTAAGTCGCAATCACGAATGCAACGTGTGCACATAGACTTTGCGGGTCCTTTTTGCAACATTCGTTGGTTAATTGTGGTAGACTTTTACAGCAAGTGTGCCAATGAACTCGACAACGTCCCGAAGCACACAATTCAGGCGATGTCCTCTTTTTTTGCCTCGAAGGTTAGCCTCTCACGTCCAATGAATCTGAAACATTCTGTGGACGCAATGGCATACAGCATCTAACTGGCTGGTTCAAATGGGTCTGAGCACTATGGGACTTAACATCTGAGGTCATCAGTCCCCTAGAACTTAGAACTTCCTAAACCGAACTAACCTAAGGACATCACACACATCCATGCCCAAGGCAGGATTCGAACCTGCGACCGTAGCAGTCTCGCGGTTCCGGACTGAAGCGCCTAGAACCGCACGGCCACAGCGGCCGGCAGCATCTAACTAGTGCGCCGTTCGATCCACAGTAAAACGGCAAAGCGGAACGTTTTGTCAGAACCTTCAAGCAGCAGATGGCCAAACTTCGCACCGCACACACCAGGGATCAAGCATTGCAACTGTTTCTCGCCTCCTACTGTTCGCATCCACGAGATGAACCATCGCTGGTGGAACAGCTTCACCCGCTCCCGCTACACGCTCCTCAGCATCCCGCGCCGGAGGAAGGCCGCAAGTATTGCTTCGCGCCGCATGATATTATGTTTTTCAGGGTTTTTAGCGGCAGCAGATGGCGCGAGTGGATATACTTTGTCCACTTGGCGCGTACACGTATGTTATTTCGGGCCCAGACGGATTGCAGCGCCAATATCATAATCAAATTCGCCACTGTCATGTGCACGGTGATCCTTTTGTATCTCCTCCCCCAGATTCACGGATCCCGAGGACAACGCGGCCACAGCAGCCGCCAGAGGGTGTCATCACGACACCGCGGGAGGACATCAACGAGACGGAATCCTACCGCCCACGCCGCAGCAGCCGACGCCTTTTGCAACTTGCTATGGGCCTCAGGAGATGGACGTGTACCCTTCTGGGCTGTTTCCGGGGGACGTTCCCACCAGAGCGAAGGCCAGATGGCGGGGTACGCCCGGAAGACTGACGTCCCCTGCAGGCACAGCTTCCAGTTATCAGGGCGTCCACGCTCCTGCTTCCCCCCTCCAATTTCTCGTTGTCGTTCTCTATATACGACGAAGGTCCGTCGTTGTTGGGTAGGAGGAATGTTACGACCTAAAGTCAAGCGCCGGCACGCCAATCAGGAACGAAAGAGAAGAGAAGGCTGTGAGAAGAAGTCAGTCAATCGCTCTTTGACGGACCTCCTTTCCAGGACGACAACGCGGCTGCAGAGGCCCCTAGATGAAGTGGAAATAACCGCCGTGCCAGACTGGTGGCACCACAGTTCGATACCAGTCCACGTTAGCAACTTGGAGAACAGCGATAACGTTATCCACTTCTGCGTGGCCCCTCACGCCGGAAGTTCGAGTCCTCCCTCGGGCATGGGTGTGTGTGCGTGCGTGTTGTTCTTAGCATAAATTAGTTTAAGCTAATTTAAGTAGCGTGTAAGTCTCAGTAGTTTGGTCTCTTAGAAATTCACACACATTTCAACATCTGTTAGGCACTTTGATAGCAGTTCAGGAAAGAGTTTTGTCAGTTAGAGATCAGCAGTCACTGCAAAGACTGATTATTTCGTATGTCACTCCTTGTCTTCTACATACCTGTGTAATTTCCATAGTTAAGTATTGTATTTCTTTAATTGTAATAAAACCAAATGATACGACTTGTTTGATTGTTTGTATAGCGAACTGAGTGTGCAGGCTTCCTAGACACTACATACTAAGTATCGTATATGTTGACATTACTATGCAGATCTTCGAAAAGAATTAAATAGCTTACTCAATTACAACGTTGTTTAGGTATATATGTCCTCATAAAACTGTTTGGTTTCCTGAAAATCCCTTTCTGTGGGATCAGACTGAGAGCTAAGTTTCGATATAAAAAATGCTCTTAGTATCATTATTTCTTAAGAATTTGAGCCATTTGTACCCGGTGTAGTAAGTGTCGTCGTTAGATGAAATTGTCTTCGGTATTCCCACTTGAGAAATGTAATCACCTGAAAATTGTCTTATGATAGGGTTTGCAGTCGTAGATTTTATGGCGTTAAACTTAATATCCATAGAAAATATGTCATAAAATGATAATACGTATTTTACACCAGCGCTACTTGTTGGATGGGGTCCACTAATGTCTGTACTGCGATTCCCTCAGTTTTACCGGGTAGTATGGAATGTAAATCTGTCTTTGAGGATAAATTCTGTCGTTTAACTTTCTGACAAGATATACAAGTTTTGAGTATGTTGTGAGCTTCTCTCCTCATCTTGGTAAAATAACAGTATGTGCTGCGTTTTGCTAGACACTTCTTCATCCCATGATGTACCCAAACTAAGTGTGTGTGTGTGTGTGTGTGTTTCTAATTAAGTTATGTTCTAAGTCTTGGGTATACATACACACCAATTAGAGCCATTTAGATGTCGACGACAGAACACACCTTGATATATCCTATAACGGCTAGACAGTGGATGATTAGGTAGATTAGTCAGCAAGGACCTTTCGTTGTTCCAGTGCGGATCTGAATTCTGTAAATCTGTCATGTTTTTACACAAATCAGTGTAGTATTGTTAATACTGTTTGTCCTGCATTAAAGGTATTCTATAGTCGTTCTCATTTTCTAGATCAGTGTTTCTGTAGTTCAAACATTGTGGAAGACGAGACAAAGAGTCAGCAATGATGTTGTCCTTTCCATTTATATAAAAAATCTCAAATGAGTAATTCTGCAACAACAAAGCCCAACGTGATAATATGGAATGAACTAGCTTACAGGTTAAAAAAAAAAGAAAGAAAGAACTTGGTGATCAGTGTAGATTTTAGTGTTTTTGCCGTATACATAATAATTAAACTTTTTAAAACCCCAGACAATCGAAGGGGTTCCTAATTCAGTTGTTGAATAATTTCGTTCACATTTGCGTAAGGTTTGGCCTGCAAATCCAGTGATCCTTACCTGTTTTTGTTCTCCGTCCATAACTACCTGAAAGAGGCAAGATCCTAGGCCACTGCATGATGCGTCACATGTCATACAAAACTCAAGAGTAAAATCTGGATGATTTAAAATGTTTGAATTTACTAATTCGTGTTTTATGTTTTGAAAATCTTACTGGCACTGCTCTGTCCATATCCATACCTGACTTTTCTTAAGTAAAGCTAGAAGGTGTTTACTGTTTTAATAGTTGCCGTGGCAGGAAACATCGGAAGAAAGAACAGAGTATCAGAAACGACTTCAATTGTTTTTTACTACGTGGACTAGAAAATTTTTTAATAGCATCTAACTTGTTCGCATTTATTGTGTGTTAATTATATGCCCTAGATACCTTATCTCACTACAAGCAAATTTAGATGTCTTAAGCTTTCCTGTTATACCAGCTTGTGCAAATCTGTACAGCATTTTTCCAAGTATTGTGTGATGTTCTTTCCACGTTTTTGTAGCGATCATAATTTCATCTACGTAATGTGTCACACTTTCTACCAATTTGGCTCCAAACACTGTAACCAAACTGACTTTCAGTCCGAAAGGTAGAATGCAGAATTGATATGTTTGCCCCCTGAATATAAAAGCAGTATATTTTCTGAAATCAGGAGTGATATCTGCTTGCCAAAACGAGTTTTTCACGTCAATGGTGGAAAATTACTTTGCGTCTGAACATGTTTGCAGTGGTTCCTCTAAGTTCTCAGGCTTTACGCGCAGTGGTAATATAGTCTCATTTATAGCTCGGTCTTATGTTTTCGTCAGGCTTCGTTACAACAAATAACGGACTACTATAAGGAGTTGTAAAATGGTCTATAATTTTACATTGCAACATCTGTTCTTTTCACAAAATGGTTGAAATGGCTCTGAGCACTATGGGACTTAACATCGGAGGTAGTCAGTCCCGTAGAACGTAGAACTACTTAAACCTAACTAACCTAAGGACATCACACACATCCATGCCGGAGGCAGGATTCGAACCTGCGACCGTAGCAGTCTAGCGTTTCAGACTGAAGCGCCTAGAAATGCTCGGCCACAACGGCCGGCCTTGTTTTCACACCACACCGCAGGTCGCTGAGATAAAGGTACATTGTAAAATTTATTAAAGAAAATCTTAATGACACCCGGTCGTTTTTTTTAAATCTATACGTAGGTAATAGTTCAAGAACTTCATTATGTTCATCATCAGTAAGAGCAGTTGTTTCTTCTAACCTATGACTAACCAATGTTTTTAAATCATTACTCTCTTCATCTGATACAAGTATCTCTATGTTTGTTTCGTCGCCCTCTTCTGTTAATTGTATTTTGTATCCAGTACAATATAGTCGTGTTTTAACGTCCTGGTATCTAAATCAATAGCGATTTCACTGCCCATGTCTAATGAAACACTTACGTTTCGAGTCAATGATGCTGTCCTTCTCACATCACATAACTAAACCTATAATACTATTACCAACTAGATTTTCGACCACAAGGAATGGCCATTGCACTGCTCCATTACCTATATTAATGGTCACAAAAACTTATTTCTTAACTTTACTTCACTTACTTCCTATGTCAGTCAAAATCTTACATTTCTGTACAGGGAACTCAGTCACTGGTTCAAAATCCATCACTTACTTATAAAAGTTTTGCGATATAACATTCACAGCAGCTCCTGTATCCAAGACAATACGGACTGGAATACCTCCTGCTATACCAGTAGTTGTAACTGAAACTATTTTATTGACCAGTGAACAACATTGTGTATTTTCCTCCAATAGTTCATTGGACAAATTCTCATCGTGATTATAGCGTATGAACAACAGTGGTCGTTGCTTAAAATTATTTACAATTTCGTCATTGTGTTGTTCTTTTGTGGGTGCATTAAACAATGATTCAATACCGTAGTCGCCCCCAAAACGTTCATCAGCTACGACCAGAGGCACATTAGTGACTGTCATTAGTTTGTCGGTGTCGTATTCGCTGCAGGTAAAGGTGGTGTTTCACCTGAGACTTTAGTTACACTAGTCAACAGTGGTTTTGGTACAGAGAAAGTACATATACAACTTAATTCTATACTGCAATGTGAAATAAAATTATAGTGTGTGTGTGTGTCTGAAATCTTATGGGACTTAACTGCTAAGGTCATCAGTCCCTAAGCTTACACACTACTTAACCTAAATTATCGTACTGACAAACACACACACCCATGCCCGAGGAAGGACACGAACCTCCGCCGGGACCAGCCGCACAGTCCATGACTGCTGCACCTTAGACCGCTCGGCTAACATAAAATGTGAAACCAGAAAGTGTTCATCAAGTCAGGATTAAAAGTTATGACCTGCAAGATATATAAATAGTTGAATTTACTGTACAATTTTTAAGTGCTTTGTGTTTGAAAAGAGTGTGATTAAAATGAGTGCAGTGACGTTTTTTGTTCTTAACTTTTAATGTGAACTACTTTTAAAATGTAATATGTAACACTAGTGTATTTTACATTGTGTATTTAAACCCTCCATTCACATACATTTGCTTACTCTTTCTTCTATATTCAGTCTTTGAATGTTTCTTTTCTTTTTCAGGAATTGATCTGGCTAAGTTCATTCGACAGAAAAGTGTTTTGTAGGCATCGAAAATACATCAAGAAATCAAAAGGTGGATGTACAAACCATCCCGATTCATATTGTTGTATATGTGGTGAATTCACGACAAGGAAACAAAGACGAATAATTTCTAACTTACTGAATATTTCGTATCACTTACACTTCAAATGTCAACTGAGATATCAGGATAAAGATTGGGCACCTCACATGATTTGCACTAGTCGCAATTCTAAACCAACACAGTGGCTGAAAGAAAAAAAAAAACGGCTCTTACCATTTGGCATACCAATGATATGGCGAGTGCCTCAAAATCATCGTGATGATTACTACTTCTGTTTGACTAATATAACTGGATTTCATCAAAGACTAAGAAGAATGTTAAGTACCCTAACCTGCCCTCAGCAGTTAGACCTGTTCCCCACGGCGAAGACCTGCCAGTTCCAACTCCTCCACTAGTGTGGAAGAAGTTCCTAATTCTGATCATGAATCTAAAAACGCTGAAGAAGCACAATGTCAAATAAGTGAAGAGGAGCACTTTCCAGAGCAAAGACCACATTTAATTACACAACCTGACTTAAATGACCTAGTTGTGGTTTATACTTATCCAAGGAGCATGCAGAAATTTTACCTTCACGTCTTAAGGAATGGAACTTACTTCATGAAGAAACAAGAATTACTCACTTTAGACAACGTAATACAGATGTTGTTGTTGTTTTTGTGGTCTTCAGTCTCGAGACTGGTTTGATGCAGCTCTCCATGGTACTCTATCCTATGCAAGCTTCTTCATCTCCCAGTACTTACTGCAGCCTACATCCTTCTGAATCTGCTTAGTGTATTCATCTCTTGGTCTCCCTCTACGATTTTTACCCTCCACGCTGCCCTCCAGTATCAAATTGGTGATCCCTTGATGCCTCAGAACATGTCCTACCAACCGATCCGTTCTTCTAATCAAGTTATGCCAAAAACTCCTCTTCTCTCCCATTCTATTCAATATCTCCTCATTAGTTATGTGATCTACCCATCTAATCTTCAGAATTCTTCTGTAGCACCACATTTCGAAAGCTTATATTCTCTTCTTGTCTAAACTATTTATCGTCCATGTTTCACTTCCATACATGGCTACACTCCATACAAATACTTTCAGAAACGACTTCCTGACACTTAAATCAATACTCGATGTTAAAAAATTTCTCTTCTTCAGAAACGCTTTCCTTACCATTGCCAGTCTACATTTTATATCCTCACTACTTTGACCATCATCAGTTATTTTGCTCCCAAAATAGCAAAACTCCTTTATTACTTTAAGTGTCTCATTTCCTAATCTAATTCCCTCAGCATCACCCGATTTAATTCGACTACATTCCATTATCCTCGTTTTGCTTTTGTTGATGTTTATCTTCTACCCTCCTTTCAAGATACTGTCCATTCCGTTCAACTGCTCTTCCAAGTCCTTTGGTGTCTCTGACAGAATTACAATGTCATCGGCGAACCTCAAAGTTTTTATTTCCTCTCCATGGATTTTAATACCTACTCCGAACTTTTCTTTTGTTTCCTTTACTGCTTGCTCAATATACAGATTGAATAGCATCGGGGAGAGGCTATAAACCTGTCTCACTCTCTTGCCAACCACTGCATCCCTTTCATGTCCCTCGACTCTGATAACTGCCATCTGGTTTCTGTACAAATTGTAGATAGCCTTTCGCTCCCTGTATCTTACCCCTGCCACCTTCAGAATTTGAAAGAGAGTATTCCAGTCAACATTGTCAAAGATCTGATGACATATTACAGTACAGTGCGCAACGTTTGTGCTTGTAATGATGTAGTAGGCTTAATCAAACAGTAAAAAATACCACACGATGCTGCTGAGTGGCGCTTGTTTATTGATGCTTCCAACACAAGTCTGACGGCTGTACTACTGCACAAAGATAACACGTCTCCATCTGTACCTGTAGGGTATTGTATTGTATGGAAATGGGGACCTAGAAACGATGGAGGGACTTCGTCCCCGCCATAGCCTCAGTGATACCAACGCCACCTCAGGCTACAGCAGTTCATTCACCCCTCCGCCACCTCACACCGTTCGTATGGTTATTGTGCGGTTCGGTCCCCAGTGGACCCCACCCACACCCCCGCCCACGCCTCACCCCCAGGAACGTGTCACACCAGACTCGTGGAAACCCAATGTTTTCGTGGTAGAGTAATGATGGTTTACGCGTACGTGGAGAAAGTGTTTGCCCAGCAATCAAAAAAATGGTTCAAATGGCTCTGCGCACTATGGGACTCAACATCTTAGGTCATAAGTCCCCTAGAACTTAGAACTACTTAAACCTTACTAACCTAAAGACATCACACACACCCATGCCCGAGGCAGGATTCGAACCTGCGACCGTAGCAGTCCCGCGGTTCCGGACTGCAGCGCCAGAACCGCTAGACCACCGCGGCCGGCTGCCCAGCAATCGCCAACATAGTGTAACTGAGGCGGAATAAGGGGAACCAGCCCGCATTCGCCGAGGCAGATGGGAAACGCCTTAAAAACCGTCCACAGACTGTCCGCCACGCCGTACCTCGACACTAATCCACCGGATTCGTGCAGGGGACCAGCGCGCTTTCCTGCCCGGAAAGCAGTGCGTCGGACTGACGGCTATGGCCCGTTGCACACTTACGCGGATGGTAGTCACGTATTCGAATGGGGCACCACACAGTTACACGGATGGTCCGTAAGCGGCGGAGCCGTCTACGCAGCCCTTGCGCGCCGCGGACCGTCCGCGTCAGTTGAATACACAGAAACAAGTTGGTGCGTGCACATTCCTGCGGATACCGCGCGCGCAGTAGAAGCAGAGTACCTCATTTCAGCCGTAGCATTCGACTAGTGTGGTAAATATGGGTGTGATTTAAGAAGTTTCCAGAATGTCTTGCGAAATCGATATAGACATGTTAACTGCCGAAGTTGAAGGAAGGCCTCACATATTGGATCCATCGCATGGGGACTACAAGAACCGTGAAATGCGATTGAAGGCGTGGCTAGACGTCTGTGCAAATATAACACTCGGCTTTGAAGGTTTGAACGAGGCAGATCAGAAAAAGTGTGGTAAGTAGACGCATATTTTCATTGTTTTTTTATTGTAGTACTATACAAAATACAATGATTTACAATTATAGAATTATAGACATTCACCAGTTCAGTTTATGCACAGTACAAACATTGATTGGCTCAAATGGCTCTCAGCACTATGGGACTTAACATCTTAGGTCATCAGTCCCCTAGAACTTGGAACTACTTAAACCTAACTAACCTAAGGACATCACACAACACCCAGCCATCACGAGGCAGAGAAAATCCCTGACCCCGCCGGGAATCGAACCCGGGAACCCGGGCGTGGGAAGCGAGAACGCTACCGCACGACCACGAGATGCGGGCACAAACATTGATTATGTAGAAAAATTGTACACAACCGCAAATGTCTGTCATTGACATAAGTGGCCTGTATTCAGTGAATGTTTGATTCCTGCCAGGGCACAGCTCTTCTACCGACAAAATATTCCGCAAATTTATCTCGTACAATATTACCCGATTTACTGACAGGTGTATTTTCTACCACATCTTCGAAGCCGGTAACATACAGGGTGTCTTCAAAGTTGTATCCGTCTCTTACTCGAACAAAATTACGCAAAATGCAGCACGTTTTGACAATAGATACTGCTTATTATATCTCTTTAAAAAAATAATGTATACTATTTATTTAGAGGAAAGACTCTCCTAGTAAATTTGTTTGTCCTTTGATTTGTCGTGATATGTTATTGATTTTTAGTGAAGTTAGTTTTTACGTTTAGCTTTAAAAAAATGCAAAAGAGATATAATGAGCAAAATAATGAATTTCGTAGGTTGCCAATTACGTATTATATCTGGTTTTATCGAGCGCCAGGCTCCCTACAAATTACTGTAAATGCAATAGCGTAGTACTACTCAGCTCCATATTACCATCACAGAAAATAGACAAGTTTTATTAAAAATATTTCACTGGAGTCCTTCAGTTAACCTCACTGTACATTTTTACGTAATTTCTTCCGCGCCGGCTATCAGACATTGTGCTGTGCAAAAATATTTTTAAAATGGTTCAAATGGCTCTGAGCACTATGGGACTTAACATCTGTGGTCATCAGTCCCCTAGAACTTAGAACTACTTAAACCTAACTAACCTAAGGACATCACACACATCCATGCCCGAGGCAGGATTCGAACCTGCGACCGTAGCAGTCCCGAGGTTCCGGACTGAGCGCCTAGAACCGCTAGACCACCGCGGCAGGCAAAAATATTTTTAAATGTACTGCGTAATGACGGCAATTGTTAACAGTCAGAGATCACTGTTACTCGCTCCGTAGCAGCTGGAAACATTCTAAATAATTTTCATTAAATATTCTTTTTATAAGATAAATGTGGCGTAGGTTCTTGAAATAACACACAGAGATCACTTTATACTAATATATTCTTACTAGGACACAGTTTACACCATTAAATATTTGCAATTACGTTACGACAGAAACAAATGCTAGCGCAGCGCAATAGCTTGCGTACCTTATTCCAGCTAACACCAGAACGAACAGAACAAAACAGACTAGATAGAAGAATGAGCATTGCATTGTATTTTGTACTCTTACAAAGATAATATTTCTTTTAATTGCTTACACATTATAATCTCATACAATAAAAATAATGTCTTTCCTGCATTTATCGATCTATATTGTATATTTTTACATTTAGTGTTATTACCTTTCGCAGATAAATCGATGTTTGCAATTCATTTTCAGTCACCTACAGTCATTTTTATTTATGTTTCACCTCGATAATGGTGAATGTTGCAGGAGAGACACTACATGCTAGATCAAGTTTGACATTCAGGGGCCGGTGAAAGACCCTCCACTTGTGACTTAATATTCCGAAAGTACATTCAATAAACCTTTGGGCTCGGGTAAGTCGCTAATTGAAAATCTTCTTTTTGTGAGTCATATTTTTTCGCGCATACGGCCTTAACACATGTTGTGAATGCGAAGACTTTGTCTGCCACAAGAACATATGGCACTGGAGAGTCGTGTGTACCTGGCAGTGGCTTTGGTGGGGGTAACGCTAATTTTCCTTTTCCCATTTCCCCGCAAAAGACGCTGTTTTTAAATATATTTGAATCACAGTTCCTTCCGTATCCTCCGACATCAATGGACGTGAAACAATAGTGTCATAGATGGCCATAAGAATAATGGAGAAATAATTCTTGTAATTGAAGAAAAGTGATCCACTTTTGATAGGTTTTACTAGACGAATATGTTTTCCATCCAGCGCTCCGATGCAATGAGTAAAATTGGCGACATTTTGGAAACCATGGCTACTTTCGTTCCATTAGTCTGTTGAGGACTCAGGCATGCGTTCTTCTCTTAACGTAGTTCAAATAGTGGCGCTCACCTGCCTCGTAATCTGTCCAACTGTTGATGCAACCAATAAATAAGAGTAATGCAGATCTGTAAATGTGTTTCTGCTTCCACGATACCTGTAACGTGTAAAGCATATATTTGATACTTATGTACATTCACAGAGGAAAGTAGACTTAATTCTCGGTATTAAGGCGGCTTCGCTGACACAAAATCTTAGATGTATTCCTTCTTAAAATAATACATGTACGCGTCCTCAGTAATAAAAGACTTATCGGCCTTGTTATTTCAGTTGACAAGGTCCAGACGAGATGGAAAACTGCATGGGATGCTTATTATAAAAGCCTCACTAGAATAAATCAAGCGAGGTCCGGAGCAGCAGCAACTAAGAGACCAAAATACATCTACCATGAGCAGTTACAATCTCTTGACCGTCTCCGAGATGCACCAACAGAGAGTAACTTTAACTCAGTATCGGTCGTGCAAGATAATCTGTTTAACAACAATGCACTCACAGAAAACAGTCGAGCCGAACCCTCTGAAGAACAAACCGGTAATGTCCGACTGAATGTCAACACCGAAAAACAATTCTTCAAAAGGAAGAGGCCTATCAAGAACACGACGGTTGAAGATAATTAACTTACATTATTAAAAGATGGTAAGGAAAAGGAGGAAGACGACGACCGAGCATTCTTTGTTTCGCTGTGCTTTCTATGAAGACATTAAATGTTGATCAGAAGATATTATTTCGTACTCAGGTACTTCAAATCCTTATGTCGATTAAGCAAACAAATCAGACTAATTTAAACATATACCCCACAGCTCCCACTGTAACAACAACAACTGTACATATGATAAATTTTTTTATTTCTTTCTGAATGTTGATAAATTAATGTAAGCAATGTTTTGAATTTCTTTTTCTTTTCGTGTCATGTTAAAGAAACTGTGAGCAACTTTCGAAATGAATATTATTATTTATGTTAGATTTCAAGTAATGTGGTAATCAAAGGGAGGTGTATTTAATGTTAAAACTAATGTAAGATGTGAAAATTGTATTTATACGCTTGGTCCATACGTAGGAAAGGTATTAATATATGTGTAGTAGAAAACCTGTGGTGAATACCCTACCTGTAGGGGAGCGGGAAAAGGTGGAGGCAGGCAAGTGCGGGAAAACGCACACTGGCGCGGTTCGGCACAATGGGCTCAGTATTACAGTCGGAGTTGGGCATCAGTCAGAGGAACACGTACCGTATCGAGGAGGCTATCCAGGAAAAGTGGATTCCATTGAGCCTCGGATGTGCCGATTCCGACGACTACATGGCATGGCTATATTCTTAGGCACAAAATTGGAAAGATTATGACGCTAAGAAGAAGGAAAGTGCCGATGCAGTGAGAGCCTTAGCCGTGCTTGCATGTGTGCTGTGCTTCTCGCTATCTCGCTGCCCGCCATCCGCCGCACCGACGTGCACAGGTCAAACATTTATTTCATCTTTAGAATTGTATCTGTGTGGACCAGTGTCGAAACTGTTTCTAACTGTTCAATAATAACGCGACTTTTACCAGAATTGCCTCAGCCATTACTTATCCTGATCACTGACCTAGACAGGTTCCTTACCACATATTGTGCAACCTGAGTATCCCGAACTGAAAGTTTAAAGTTAGTATTAACGAGAATTATCAGCAGACAAATCTATGCTATAAAGAAGTTTAAAGTTCTGTGTGTTATTGCAAATGTTGACAAAGAACAAAAGTATGACTAAATTGGAAGAGAGTTTTTTTTAATTGAGTTAGCGATGCTATTTAATTAATTTGAGACAGAAATAAGGACAGTTAAATAATTCAGAAGTAAGACAAAAGAGTAGTTAACCATAGATTGATAATTTAGAGTGTTAATTTACCTTCAGTACTTAATAGTTTCAGTATAACGACCATAACAGTTTCAGGCCCCCCCCCCTTTTTTCTTGTCTGTTCTTTCAAATCTTGAAGGGTACTGATCAGATTTGAACAGCAAAGTTAAGTTCTACACTCCTGGAAATGGAAAAAAGAACACATTGACACCGGTGTGTCAGACCCACCATACTTGCTCCGGACACTGCGAGAGGGCTGTACAAGCGGTGTTGGCCGTCGAATGGCGCTAGCTGCGCAGCATTTGTGCACCGCCGCCGTCAGTGTCAGCCAGTTTGCCGTGGCATACGGAGCTCCATCGCAGTCTTTAACACTGGTAGCATGCCGCGACAGCGTGGTCGTGAACCGTATGTGCAGTTGCCGGACTTTGAGCGAGGGCGTATAGTGGGCATGCGGGAGGCCAGGTGGACGTACCGCCGAATTGCTCAACACGTGGGGCGTGAGGTCTCCACAGTACATCGATGTTGTCGCCAGTGGTCGGCGGAAGGTGCACGTGCCCGTCGACCTGGGACCGGACCGCAGCGACGCACGGATGCACGCCAAGACCGTAGGATCCTACGCAGTGCCGTAGGGGACCGCACCGCCACTTCCCTGCAAATTAGGGACACTGTTGCTCCTGGGGTATCGGCGAGGACCATTCGCAACCGTCTCCATGAAGCTGGGCTACGGTCCCGCACACCGTTAGGCCGTCTTCCGCTCACGCCCCAACATCGTGCAGCCCGCCTCCAGTGGTGTCGCGACAGGCGTGAATGGAGGGACGAATGGAGACGTGTCGTCTTCAGCGATGAGAGTCGCTTCTGCCTTGGTGCCAATGATGGTCGTATGCGTGTTTGGCGCCGTGCAGGTGAGCGCCACAATCAGGACTGCATACGACCGAGGCACACAGGGCCAACACCCGGCATCATGGTGTGGGGAGCGATCTCCTACACTGGCCGTACACCACTGGTGATCGTCGTGGGGACACTGAATAGTGCACGGTACATCCAAACCGTCATCGAACCCATCGTTCTACCATTCCTAGACCGGCAAGGGAACTTGCTGTTCCAACAGGACAATGCACGTCCGCATGTATCCCGTGCCACCCAACGTGCTCTAGAAGGTGTAAGTCAACTACCCTGGCCAGCAAGATCTCCGGATCTGTACCCCATTGAGCATGTTTGGGGCTGGATGAAGCGTCGTCTCACGCGGTCTGCACGTCCAGCACGAACGCTGGTCCAACTGAGGCGCCAGGTGGAAATGGCATGGCAAGCCGTTCCACAGGACTACATCCAGCATCTCTACGATCGTCTCCATGGGAGAATAGCAGCCTGCATTGCTGCGAAAGGTGGATATACACTGTACTAGTGCCGTCATTGTGCATGCTCTGTTGCCTGTGTCTATGTGCCTGTGGTTCTGTCAGTGTGATCATGTGATGTATCTGACCCCAGGAATGTGTCAATAAAGTTTCCCCTTCCTGGGACAATGAATTCACGGTGTTCTTATTTCAATTTCCAGGAGTGTATATTAAACCTAAGTGTATTAGTGTTTTTCCAATTTTAATAGTGACATTGTATGTGTGCTTTCAAAATTGCTAATTCTAGGGTAATCTATGCCCGATTTCAGTCTGATCAAAATACAAAATGCAGTTAGTAGTAATCATTGCTGTGTGGTGTTGTGTAATTTTAGCTCGTCCAAATTAGTACAAAAGAAGAAAACCTTAGTTCAGTAGATCCTTTCTGGTTCCAAATTTTGCCATAAAACGCAACATTGCTATGTGTTATTATGCTTGTACATGCACCCACTTGTACAAGGAAAAACTCACTCAATGCCTAATTAGGCTGGCGACCGAATTATTAATCATTGGTAGTATCTACTGTGTGTACTTATTGTCCATGCGAACGAGTAATTATACTTTACATTTGCTTGACGCATCACTGTAGTTACTGACTGGATATAAGTCCGAATTGCTTCCAATTAGGTACACACGGTCAACTTATGTACTAAAATCCTTGTTTATAAGGTGAAGCCTGTGAACTTATTACAGTACAGGCTTTAAAGAGCTAACGTACGCCCGAGCGGGCAGTAGCGTTACAAGTGGCTTCCCGGTGACAGGACTCGAAAAGCAATAATATTTAGCAAAGTAAATTGCAGTGTGCGTCAAGTATAGTAGTGTGGTACAATTGGCATTTAGTATGGACAGAAACGTAGACGGGGTAGATGCGCCAAGCGAAATGGAGAATGCGGCTTGCAGTAGCAGGAGTTTACGCGGCCAGATAACAGATGGCGTTAGCGGAAGACAATGGGCGTACATACAATACCATGAACACGTCAACGAACAGATTGAAATGTCGAGATCGTCTCGAACACAGCAAGGGACAAAACAGGAAGTAGAGGGTGACTTTGTAGATGATAGTGGGTACGTGAACGAATCCACTGACATATTTGATTCACCACAGATAAAGAAAGAACCGAAAGAAACTTATGAAGTAGGACCGGAACACACGGATTCCGTAGAACAAAACAGTGTAAAAATTTTAAGCATGAACGACTTATTTGAACAATTAACCAAACAAATTGCAGGACAGACTGAGCAACTTAAAACACAGAGCCATCAGCTCAAAACACACGTTGCAGAGCAGCTTAAAACACAGAGCCATCAGCTAAAAACACACGTTGACGAGCAACTCAAAACACAGAACGAGCAGCTTAAAACACACGTTAATCAGCAGCTCAAAACTCAAAGTGATCAGATTAAAGCACAGGTTGAAGGACAGGGAATTAAAATTAGTAAACAAATAGAACAGGTAGAACAAAAAATGGGTAATTTAAGTGCTGTGGTAAACAATATGAAATTTGAAATTCATACCATTAACAAAAATATGGATACTATGCAGGAGGAAAGTGGAAACATTAATAGTAGATTTGATGTCGAAATTCTCAACATCTAAGAGAAAGTAGAACCTCTGGTTAAAACTAAGGTAGACGAAAAAGTTTTTGGTCTTAAAACTGAGATCATAAACGAATGTCAACACGGGATATCACAATTGAAAAAGGTAGTTTCAGACACTGAAAGGGATTTAGGTAAAAAAGTAGCCGGATGTGTTCAAAATTGTGAACAAAATACTACGAAAATTCAAGGCAGAATTTTCGATCTGGAGAGCAAAATTAAAGATAGGCCTGGTGTTGTCTGTAATGGCACACCAATTACGAAGCTATTAGAAGGTGAGGAACGCTTCGATCCAGCCAAGAAACATAACGGGTGGCATCCGTTAGATTTTATCAAAAATTGCGAGAGAATATTTCCTGAGCACTTGTCTGATCAGGAAAAGATAAATGTAGTAATTAGCGCCTTAGCAGGTGACACTAAGCGCTGGGGAATAAATTTAAATACCGAACGAATGACGTTCGAAGAATTTAGGCAAAGATTTACAGAAGAATATTGGTCTGAACAAAAGCAGGACCATTTATGGCGCGAGTTCATCATGGCCAAACAGCATGATAACAGGGGCAGGAATTCTTTGAAAGATTTCTGTGAGTATTGGTACCGGAAATTGACGCATTTAAGAGGCCGAAGATCAGATTCAGAAATTATCTGGGAGCTATATAAAAAGCTTCCAGAAGATTCAAAGAGGTATGTAGGAAGCAATCATCGCAGCTTCCAAGCATTTCTCGAAAGAGTCGAAGACGAAGATCATTGGCGCGAAAGTCGTGTCAATTACCAAAATTTTGGTAACCGTAATAACCGAAACAATGACGAAAGAAATGACGGCGATGAATATCGCGTCAATGTAATACAGAGAGGAAGAGGCAGAGGAAATTACCCAGGTCGCGGTAGAGGGTACACCGCGCAAAATAATAACGACGCGGGAAACTAATTTCCGCGAACGTTGCGGGCCAAACGGAAGTGGACAATACATACTGGCCCCGATTTAAGAAAAGATACCGGACCAACCGTAATGTAATGAGACAGGCTAGGGACAGACATGGAACGACGCAACGTGTTGTGGCAAAACACTCGTCAGGTGCGAGCCAGAATGAGTCATCTCTGCCGCAAAGAGCGCTACATGTTAACAGGCAAGTGGAGCATCAGAGGGCAACGACCCAGCCTAGCAGAACATCTGTTCAGAGAGAAGCCGCTAGCAATATGGCAGCAGTAGGTACGAACGTAGCCATAAGAGTTGAGGAAAATTTTACGAGTGATAATTCCGTGGCAAAGGAAACAATAAATGAGACTGTGAGTACACAGAAAGGTGCGGTTAGCAGTGTTTGCAATGAGGTAAAAGGCGATAATGAATTAGCAGAAGTAACTGATTGGCGTGTGCAGATCGACGATCTGTACAAGGGCCTAAAGCAAGGTGAGTGGGAGGATTTTAAGAAGGAGTATGAGGCGAGGAAATTAGTTGGTGGAAAGAGAGATAGTAGGGATGTCAATAAAGTGATGTGGCCCAAATTTGAAGAGGGGAGAATAAATAGCGCCGCGCAAAGTACGCGTGCTGCCGATAGGAGGAAGGTTAATGATAGGAAGGATTTGGAGGATGAAATCCTCAGCATTGACGAAGAAATAACTTCTGCTAACAATCCGCCAATAGTACAAGCTGCTACCAAGAGGCACCATGGAGAAGGGGTAGATGATTACCTGAAAGTAATTAAAGTCCATGAGGATTACACTGATTATGAAGTCACAGTAGATGTAAATAAAGCTGATGATGAGGCCGTTTTGCCAAAAGAGGAGATTGAATTAAAATCCAAGCCTGACGACAATACTGAGGAAGAACTTAGTGCCTGTCTCAGAAAAGCTTTTAAGTTAGAACCTGAAAGCGATCCGGAATGGTCGGATTGCGACGATAGATCAGATGATGAAAGGTACGCAAATACAAACAAAATTGAATATTCTAACTTTACCTATTGTGCAAAAGTAGCGTACTTAAGTGAATATGGTGGTGAGGAAGAGAGTAGTGATGACTCTAGTGAAGATGAATTTTCAGGTGTAAAAGAAAGTGAATATACTTTTACTGAAAGAGGGTATGAGAAAATTAGTGGAAATAATGAGAATGCAGCTAATTGCGAAATTGTACCTAATGATGAAGAAGTTTCAAAACAAAATCCAGATGTTGAGACCGAACAAAGAAAGAAAGAACCACCGGACGACTCAGGGTTTATTTTGCAAAGAGTTCAGGTAATTAATAACTTTGAACTCCCGGAACCAAAGAAACCGCCAGATATATGTGAAGTGAATGTTAAAAGCATATCTTGGGACGATGTTATTGTCGACCCGGATTTGCTCAAGGAAGACCACAGTAATGAAAAACATTCGACGGTTTAACAAACTATAATACCAGTTGAAATTTATAATGTGAAATTGCAAGTACTTCTTGATACTGGGTCTCAGATAAGTGCAATTTCCCAGTCATTTTTCGAACACATTTGTGATAAGCCTGGGCTAGTAATTATGTCAGTAACAGGGGTAAAAATTGTTGGTGCAACTGGCAAGGCTAGCAAGCTGGTAAAGAACCAGATTTTGGTTGAATTTAAAATAAAAGGACAAAACTTTGAACACGATTTTTTGGTTGTGCCAGACTTGAGTACTGAAATGATTTTGGGGATAGATTGGTTGGATAAAGAAAAGGTTATTATTGATTGTAGCCAGGGAGTGATCAAAATTAATAGTACATTTAGGAATTTGGAATTAAATTTTGAGGAAATTGGGAAAGTGTTTGATTCAGAAATTGATTCTTTGTTGTTGGAGATCGACCAAGGGAATGATGGATTGACAAACAAGTATGAGGTGTACCATGTCCAGAGATGAGAGTGACAAGCAGGGGCATGAATTTAAGGGAATGGTGGAAAATTTAGAGGGAATATCTTCCGAACAGAAAGCAGAATTGCTTGAAATGTTAGATAGTAACAGCCCCGTATTTTCGGACAAATCTGGCCTAGTTAAGAATTTTGAATACCAGATTGAGACCATAGAGCCTGGGGCAGATTTATATCGGATTTTGAGAATGTCATGAACACATTACATCATGAAACTACAGGATTCCCACCGGAAGAAATTTTGTTAGGCAGAAGTAGTAAAAGTTTAATTGAAGAAAAATTAGAGTTTCCACCTTGTACAAGTTTGGGAATGGATCAAAAGAAAGAATTGGTGATAAAAAGGGCAAAGCAAAAAGCTGAATCTAGATCTAAAAGACACAATAAAAATCTAAAAGTTTCAAAATTTAAAATTGGAGATTATGTTCTTTTAAAAACCCACGAAAAATCTAGTGAACTAAACCATGAAATTACAAAATTTAAATATATTTATAATGGACCATATATAATACAGAATATTCCACACGATAATGCTTACTACCTGATCTACCCAAAATCCAAAAGACCTTTAGGTGTAAGAAATATTGTGGACCTGAAACTGTATGTTCCTAGGAACGAGTAATTGTGCTGTATCTTATGCTGAACCCAAGTTATTCTAAATGTAACTAATCTTTGTAAATGTCTGTATACCCTTGAAAGTGTGCTAATGTAGTTATGTGAGTTTCAGATTACCAATTGTACTGTAACTGTAAAAATGTATGGAGAAAAGGATTGAAAAGAAAGGATAAATGCTATCAGCCAGATAAAAGATGGGACTGTCAAAATGAAAATGGGCAGTGTATGAACCATAATATGAAGGACTGCCAAATACCAATGAGGGCAGATAAATAGTCGATGCAAAATTGTAAATGTAATCCAGGGGATGTGACAATATGAAGTGAAAAGGACTGCCCAAATCCGCATAATAGGCAGCAAATATGTGTAGTTAATTTTCTGAATATTTTGTGTGAGTGTTTTGTTTAGTAAGTAAGGAAATGGACTGCTATTCAAAGCAAGCAGCGACAAATTATCTTATAGTGTATACGAAATATGCATTTGTTTTTTGTAGTTAAATGTTTGTATTCCATAATCTGAAATTATTTCTTGGGCAAGTTAGTAAAAATGATTAAATTGCTATTTTAATAATGTTATGATGGGAAGTTGGACTGTGCAAAAGGCACTTGAGTAAATGACAAATAATTGTTCTCAGTAAAAAAGTAAAAGGAAATATGTAGTGTAAATCTTTTTGGACATTTACATAAAGATTTAAAACCACTGTATAAATTGTAAGATTTAGTGTTCCCATAAAATTTGGACTTAAGAAAATTTTCTGGAAACAGGGGCATGTGTAACAACAGCAACTGTACATATGATAAATTTTTTTTTCTTTCTGAATGTTGATAAATTAATGTAAGCAATGTTTTGAATTTCTTTTTCTTTTCGTGTCATGTTAAAGAAACTGTGAGCAACTTTCGAAATGAATATTATTATTTATGTTAGATTTCAAGTAATGTGGTAATCAAAGGGAGGTGTATTTAATGTTAAAACTAATGTAAGATGTGAAAATTGTATTTATACGCTTGGTCCATACGTAGGAAAGGTATTAATATATGTGTAGTAGAAAACCTGTGGTGAATACCCTACCTGTAGGGGAGCGGGAAAAGGTGGAGGCAGGCGAGTGCGGGAAAACGCACACTGGCGCGGTTCGGCACAACGGGCTCAGTATTACAGTCGGAGTTGGGCATCAGTCAGAGGAACACGTACCATATCGAAGAGGCTATCCAGGAAAAGTGGATTCCATTGAGCCTCGGATGTGCCGATTCCGACGACTACATGGCATGGCTATATTCTTAGGCACAAAATTGGAAAGATTACGACGCTAAGAAGAAGGAAAGTGCCGATGCAGTGAGAGCCTTAGCCGTGCTTGCATGTGTGCTGTGCTTCTCGCTATCTCGCTGCCCGCCATCCGCCACACCGACATGCACAGGTCAAACATTTATTTCATCTTTAGAATTGTATCTGTGTGGACCAGTGTCGAAACTGTTTCTAACTGTTCAATAATAACGTGACTTTTACCAGAATTGCCTCAGCCATTACTTATCCTGATCACTGACCTAGACAGGGTCCTTACCACATATTGTGCAACCCGAGTATCCCGAACTGAAAGTTTAAAGTTAGTATTAACGAGAATTATCAGCAGACAAATCTATGCTATAAAGAAGTTTAAGGTTCTGTGTGTTATTGCAAATGTTGACAAAGAACAAAAGTATGACTAAATTGGAAGAGAGTTTTTTTTAATTGAGTTAGCGATGCTATTTAATTAATTTGAGACAGAAATAAGGACAGTTAAATAATTCAGAAGTAAGACAAAAGAGTAGTTATCCATAGATTGATAATTTAGAGTGTTAATTTACCTTCAGTACTTAATAGTTTCAGTATAACGACCATAACAGTTTCAGGCCCCCCCCCCTTTTTTCTTGTCTGTTCTTTCAAATCTTGAAGGGTACTGATCAGATTTGAACAGCAAAGTTAAGTTCTATATTAAACCTAAGTGTATTAGTGTTTTTCCAATTTTAATAGTGACATTGTATGTGTGCTTTCAAAATTGCTAATTCTAGGGTTATCTATGCCCGATTTCAGTCTGATCAAAATACAAAATGCAGTTAGTAGTAATCATTGCTGTGTGGTGTTGTGTAATTTTAGTTCGTCCAAATTAGTACAAAAGAAGAAAACCTTAGTTCAGTAGATTCTTTCTGGTTCCAAATTTTGCCAAAAACGCAACATTACTACGTGTTATTATGCTTGTACATGCACCCACTTGTACAAGGAAAAACTCACTCAATGCCTAATTAGGCTGGCGACCGAATTATTAATCATTGGTAGTATCTACTGTGTGTATTTATTGTCCATGCGAACGAGTAATTATACTTTACATTTGCTTGACGCATCACTGTAGTTACTGACTGGATATAAGTCCGAATTGCTTCCAATTAGGTACACGCAGTCAACTTATGTACTAAAATCCTTGTTTATAAGGTGAAGCCAGTGAACTTATTACAGTACAGGCTTTAAAGAGCTAACGTACGCCCGAGCGGGCAGTAGCGTTACACCACCAGCTCTTTCTACAATCCACAGACCACTTTTACCTACGCCCCACGCAGGTTAGAATCCTGCCTCGGGCATGGGTGTGTGTGATGTCCTTAGGTTAGTTAGGTTTAAGTAGTTCTAAGTTTTAGGGGACTGACCACCTCAGAAGTTAAGTCCCATAGTGCTCAGAGCCATTTGAACCATTTGAACCTACGCCCCACCTTCAATATCCCAACAGCATCCTAACCAATCACTGCAGTACCGCGAGGATCCGTCCATACAGACACAAGTTACGACTCCCCATCCATTTCCAGCCCAATCAACGTCATCATCATCTTGGGAGATGCTATAAAAATTATAGAAAATCAGTAGTAATACAATACAAATGAAAAGTTGTATATTGCCAAACGAATGTAATACACAGTTGTAGCAAAGCTTTGAATGATTAAATATATTATTAAAATTAATCGTCATCTGTATACATATTCATATTCTTACCTTAAGGTCACTGCTATTCGTTCTGTTGGAGTAATAGGTATCCTCTTGAGACTTTCAAGTGTCAGGTTGTTTTGTATTTTACCGACAAGCACGTCAAAGTAACGAATAGACATACAAAAATATGTATTAAATTTGTCTTCCTCTTTGCGCAATTCGGAGAATACAGTGTGACGAACGCTCCTTTCGTACATCTTTGTTCCACCGTAGGATGCACCCAAAACCGTCTCTCGCGCGTGGAATTTCTCTTTTTGTATATCATGTAGGCTGAAATGACTTTTACATGCAGCGAGCTCATCTCTATACATCCGATCAAACAGAACGATGTGTTACACCACAGATGAGATTCAGCCCAGTGCAGGGAAGACCGTTTTTGGCTACAGTGCGACGAGAGGAAATTATATCTCTAACAGTTATAAACATTATGTATTCGACGTATGAAAAAACAATGAAAACTTATAAATATTAATTATTTATATAATATTCTATGATGTAATTAGACATATAGATGTGTATCATACAAAGACAATGATAATTGTAAATTCCTTTTATGATCTGCGTTTGTCTTCTTTTGTTTTTACCTTTGGTTGGTTGGCTTATGTATATTGCGGACGCATATGAAACTGAGGTCTGTTAAGAAATTGTAATTATTTGTTAATTATTGCTTGAAAATAGAGTTCAGTATTATTATAAATATGCGTGAATACTTATTTTTAACTGTAATTCCTCTCTCAGTAAGCATTATCTGTGTTAATTATTTCTTTCCGCTGCAACGAGCGCGGCCATTGATGATAGCGATTTGTATCGCGTTTTTGTCTGTGTTTTCCTTAGAAACAAATCAAATGTTTGCTTGATGAGGTCTAAATACTGCACAATATGAAAGTATAAATATTTTAAATAAATACTTATTTGGTCTAACAATAGAAAGTCTCTATCAATTGTCTGCCGCCATCTTAACAATTGTCCAGCGGCAAATTCAAATTACGCAACTCTGCAGACATAAACGCCGAACGTAATACAAATGTGTAAAAATAGATGTGCACCGGTGGTCCCGAACTCATTTGAATGAAAATGATTCGAATCAGATTGGTTCTTTAAAAAAACAGTGCTCATAGTACGAACGTTATAACAAACTTTTCTAGCTGATGTATGCAGTCGAAATTAATTACGCACGAGTTGCGAAGAATATTGTTTCAGGTAACATACGTCAGTGTTGTGCGCGGCTAATATTCGGTGGTTTTAATGATCATTTTGCTGAAGATAACTGTTTCCATCGTAATCCATAGTTGTATAGAATCTGTTGTATGAACTGCGATTTAGTCACACTTACACAACTTACATCAACACTTTAACACGACGTTAACTAGGAGTTCTTTAGCAACTTGATCAAATCTTTAGCCGGGAGAAAAATTATTTAGTAATTACGCAATGTAATAAAATAAGATTATCATTTTCATTTACAAATTAGTTAAATACCAAACCACTGAATAACACAGCGAACGCCACACGCGGAGCGCGGACCATCCGCGTAAGTGTGCAACGGGCCTAACCGGGTGGGCACCTGTAGGGCACTCAGTGACTATCAAACAGAAATACGTAAATTTGTCAGAGATACTTGAAACTATTAAGTGTAAGGAAGAAAACTGGAAAATATGTGGTGATCTTAAGGGGATTGGTTTACTAACTAGTCTCCAAAGTGGTTTCAGAAAATATTGCTGTTTCCTTTGTTTTTGGGACAGCCGTGCGACAAATAAACATTATACAGTTAAACAGGGCCTATCACAAGAGAAATTGGCTCCAGGGAGAGAAAACGTGAAATAAGTAGCTTTGGTGGATTCTCAAAATGTTTTCCTTCCTTCAATGCAAATTAAGCTCGGCCATATGAATAATGTTGTCAAGGGAATGGACGCAAACGCTAATGGTTTCGTGCATCTACGTGAAATGTTTCCTGAATTAAGTGACGCCAAATTGAAGCAAGGGATTTTTATTGGGCTACAAATTAGGAAGTTAATGGATGATAAGAGCTTCGAAGAGAAATTAAGTGAGTTAGAAATTGCTGCCTTTTAAGAATGTCGTTGAAGGTTTCCTAGGGAATACCAGAGCAGAAAACAGTGGCATATTAGTGGGAACTCTTTTAGAGAACTACGAAAATCTTGGACGCAGAATGTCACTAAAAATGCACTTCCTTCATTCTCATTTAGATTTCTTCTCTACTAATTTGGGAGCGGTTAGTCACGAACATGGACACAGGTTCCATCAGGACATTTTGCGAATGGAAAGTCGTTATAAAGGTAGATGGAACCCTTCAATGTTAAGCGACTACTGTTGGTTTTTGAAGCGTGAAGGATATATATCCCCCAGAAGGAAGTTTTCATCAAAAAGACTCAACCCTCCACCACTAACATAATCATCGAGCAAATTAATGGTGTAGTTTTTCTTGTAAAAATGTACATTAAGCCCAGGAAACTAGAGTAAGATAGTTTTATGGCATGAAGTTTGCCTAAATTTAGTGTATACCGCCTTAGTCTCTGTTTTTAGATATAGGCATTCAAAAGCTCCGTAAGAAAGAATTGGAGGGTTAAGGCGAAAATCTAACTACATTTTCAGATTCAGCAAGTCGAAAATAGTTAGGTCCACCATTTTTTGTGTCTGAACCTCAATAAAAGTTTTTTGTTGTTGTTGTATAGTGTCATATTCACGTTCGGGCACTGCCGATTCCAGTCTCCATTATGTTGCGGTTTTTGTGGTAGGACATCGTGATTTAGTTGCTGATTAGTAGGCAAAGTCCTGTTTTGGTTTTGCATTGGTTCTGGCAGCACTTGCCACTGACATGTATTGTTATTGTTATTGTATTGTGGTAGTGGACCAGTGTTTTGGTACGCGTTTCCTTAATTATTGTTACAGTTTTGCTGTTGGTTGTGTCTTGACTAATAGATGTTTTTGTTCATATTCCAGTTCCAATCGTTTCCGTTCCTGTCGTTACCATGAATGTTTCGGCACCGCTTTTTTGGGTTACCGCCTGTCGTATACGTGATGTTATGATTACCATTTATGTTAGAACGTGTCTGATGAGTTTGTTAGGTAAATTGGTTAGCGAAAGCAGCCTGTGGATTCTGTTGCGCTACGCAAGCGAACGCAGCTGGCGCGCCCGGATTATGTTGACTAAACTGTGTGCCCTGCATACCACTCACGTAAACATTGTGGTTGCTGGTATTGCCGCCCGCCCAGTTGATTTTCACATAGCACATCAACTTTATCCAGCACTGTCATAAAATATTCCGCGCCGTTTTCGGAAAGATGCAGTAGTTTCTCTTTGATATAGAATGGTAGTCTAGAGCTTTTACTGCGCGAAATATATCACGCGTAGCGATGGATTCGTCTATCAAATGCGTCATATTTAGGTATTTCTCAAAATATCTTCGTAAATTACCATATTTGGCAATGAAGCTTTCTTGGCCAAAATTAGACTAGAAAGCTTTTTCGAATTGATCGTAAGTTACGCATCTGTCGGATTCGTCGTATGCCCAGACAGCTGCGTCCACCTCGATGTAGCCTACTACATATGAAATTCTTTTCCGGTCACTCCATGATCTGGGGAACGCGTTTCTGAATACTTTGAGAAAAATCACAAGGTGTACACTATGTTTTCCGAAATAAACAGTTGAAATTGGCAATCTTTGATTAGCCTTTCTTCCTCTTTAGCACTGTAATACCTGTTTCCATCACTGTAATTATTGTAATGTTCACTTGCTGACTGTAAGGGAAGATATTGTCCACTGATATCACAGTTGCCATTTGTCGATACGTATGCTGGTGTAGCTTGTTGACAATATGGTGTGTATGGAGTATACATGGGATACGTGTCATACCCGTATCGATTTATATTTCCAAATTTGAGTATTTTGACAGTGACCATTAGTACAGCCCGGTTGCACATAGTCTTTAAATTGTTTTCGCTGTGCTACGCTACTTAGTACTGCATCAGCTATGATCTGTTTGATTTCACTTGACTCGCAACAGCGTCGCACGTGGTGTTTAACTGTTCGACTTCACTCTGAATGTTGATTACGTTCCAGGTGGTTTTCCTCTATTTTAACCTTAGTTAGGAATTTTTTTTATCACGTTCAGTCACTTGTCCGCTCGGTGTTGAGTTTATTTCGTATATACTTTTGCATAAAGTGTCATTACTGGTTTCTAGTGCTATCAAATCGGTCTTAAACTCGTCTTGTCCCGTTTTTAGTTATATATTTTTGTATGTCTGCTCGTAGTGCACTCATATGATTTTGTATATTTTTGGACATATGATTTTTCATTGATGTCATACGTGTGTCACTGTCTATCTTATTTTCGGTCATTTGTTGGATTATAATACTAATCATATTAACGATATTGGCCGATTCAACTGTCATGGCCCCGCCACACCATTTGACATGACGGCACGGTTAAGAATTAGTTCAGAGCTGGCTTTAATATTTGGCTAATGGTCGGGAAGTTAACAAAATTACCGTTACTAGGCATTTCAACTGTTGATTGCTCATTAATGTCCGTGGCAACATTTGTGTTAATGTCAATATTCTGTTCGATATCCATGTCACATTCTGTTTTTGTTTGCTGTATGTCGTACTCCTTTGTAGCGAACTGTTTGCATGTTATTACCTTGCTATACGTAATGTGTTGTGCAAGCAAAAATCTTTAAAACTCGTGAGAACTTAAATTCGTGAAAATTAATTTCGTAAAATTCAGTATAGCAACTACGATGGTTTTACTGAGGAAGAACAGCAGTTGACTGGGAAATATTTAGCTGTAATGGCTGCTTGCCACTTTGCGTTGTACAAGACATAATTCAGCCATTTTGTACGCCTATTCTTGTCGTTGACTGTCCGGCATAATAAATTGCAACTTGCCATATTGAGCAAAAATGATTGCTACAGTTTCGGAATACATTTCCTTTACTTTACGTGTATGGTCATAAATTTTTTTTTGTCATTAGACTACTGGTTTCGATCTATAATGACTATCTTCAGATGTGTTTTATAAAAACTTGTCCTGATGTACTGTAGCCATAGTGGCTCCTCGTACTATGGCTGCAGTACATTCGGACATGTTTTTATAAAACACATCTGAAGATGGTCACTATAGACCGAAACCGGTAGTCTGATGACCAAAAAAAAAGAAAAAAATTGTGACCATAGACGTAAAGCAAAGGAAATTTATTCTGTATTCGGGTCCCTGTTTTATCCGTGATCATGTCACAGCTTGAGACAATTCCGGAATTTTTTTTATGGAAACTACAGAGAAAACTACAATTATGGAATGCGCTTGAACTAGCGTGCTAAAGTATAAATGTGGTATCTTACCTTATATCCTATTTTTCAATGCAGATTCCAGGTTTCTTCACAGTTTCCATTAAATTAATCTCAAGCTTGGTTGTTAAAACATTTTAAATGTACTGGCTCCTCATGCATGTTCGCATCATCCATGCAACAAAGAAACCCAATACAGTATACACAATAATAGGTCCAGACACGAAGACACCAGTTTAAATTTTCTTTTATTATTAATTCTGACGGAATCGTGCATGGATAAATGCTAGGGAGAGAGCCAACGTATTTAAATAATGAAGCAATTTCTTAAAAAAATAATGTTTGTAAATACTTCACGCGCTTGACAATGGCTTTCTTTGTAAGGCACGTTCTGATTCTTTTACTCGGTCGTCGATGTCCCTTCAAATAGAAACTTCTTTTATCGGAGAAAGAAAATATTTACGCAACGAACAAATGATCGTGGTGGACTATTTATGTGCATTTAATGACCACGGACCTTTCGCCATGTCAAGATGCAGTATAGCTGAGGATGACTTTTAACATAAAATGAAACAAATATTAAGTAATATCACTATATTCAATTGCCACGCATAAGCAATAAATTTACAATGAGACTGTCTTTAAATCAATTGCTGTATTCAACAATATTCCAGTGCGCCTAGTATGATTCAGCCTCTACAAAGGTATAAATGATAATGGGAACCTGCCGTAGAAATCTGCCGTAATCGCAGAAAAGCGTCCGTCTTGGCAAGTTCTACACTTCTGGCCATTAAAATTGCTACACCAAGAAGAAATGCAGATGATAAACGGGTATTCATTGGACAAATATATTATACTAGAATTGACATGCGATTACATTTTCACGCAATTTGGGTGCATAGATCCTGAGGAATCAATACCCAGAACAACCACCTATGGCCGTAATAACGGCATTGATACGCCTGGGCATTGAGTCAAACAGAACTTGGATGGCTTGCACAAGTACAGCTGCCCATGCAGCTTCAACACGATTCCACAGTTCATCAAGAGTAGTGACTGGCGTATTGTGACGAGCCAGTTGTTCGGCCACCATTGACCAGACGTTTTCAATTGGTGAGAGATCTGGAGAATGTGCTGGCCAGGGCAGCAGTCGAACATTTCCTGTATCCAGAAAGCCCCGTACCGGACCTGCAACATGCGGTCGTGCATTATCCTGCTGAAATGTAGGGTTCCGCAGGTATCGAATGAAGGGTAGAGCCACAGGTCGTAACACATCTGAAATGTGACGTCCACTATTCAAAGTGCCGTCAATGCGAACAAGAGGTGACCGAGACGTGTAACCAATGGCACCCTATACCATCACGCCGGTTGATACGCTAGTATGGCGATGACGAATACACGCTTCCAATGTGCGTTCACCACGATGTCGCCAAACGCGGATGCGACCATCATGATGCTGTAAACAGAACCTGGATTCATCCGAAAAAGAAAGACGTTGTACCACTCGTGCACCCAGGTTCGTCGTTCATCGTCGCAGCCGCTCCTGTCTGTGATGCAGCGTCAAGGGTAACCGCAGCCATGGACGCCGAGCTAATAGTCCATGCTTCTGCAAACGTCGTCAAAATGTAAGTGGAAATTGTTGTTGTCTTGCAAACGTCCCCATCTGTTGACTCAGGGATCGAAACGTGGTTGCACGATCCGTTACAGCCGTGCTGTACGTAATGGGTAGTTGTGAGACAGCTGGCTAACGACGATTCGATCGAGCAAGAGATGACTGTATTGAACAGACTGTAATCTACTCGAGGGAGTCAGGAAGTCAGAATTCTCACCCGGTGTGGAGCACTGCGGCTACGATATAATCATGAGGAGGCCATGTGTGTTGGTTAATGGTCTAGGGCCTTGATACATGGTTAGTATCTGTGGGTTCAAGATTCAAATCCAACTACAAGCGAAAATTTTTAATGGGCACTAGTAGATCCTGCTTACCCTGATTACCGCAAATGAGGAACATACGACGCCACTCGTGATTCCAGATTCATATTACACGTGATATCGTTTTGTCATCGACCACAGGTTAGGTTGGGATATGACAGAGTCGTAAGTGGCGGCATGTAGAAACCAGCAATCTTTCTTATGCTAGTATTTTTATTTTAGTTGATGAACCAAACGCCATGTAAGGTCACAGGGCACTTATTCTTTTAGTTCAGCTTGAGATGTTGAATATATTCGATCTGGTTTCACGGATTTGATTCCTATGTTACGACATGGTGCCATCAATTCGTTGTTTACTCAACATTCCAAACTCCTCAAGTTCTCCATATAAGGTGCACGTCAGGATTCGGATCCTGGTTAGGTACAAACATTTTCATGGTGTCCTTTTATGCTTTAGAATGAGCACGCCTACTGTTGATGGAAATTTATTTCGATTTTTAACATCTCTTCTTCTATTAACAGTGACGATATGTGACGGTTTCGTCTTACAGAGAGATTCATATCTTTTCGTCACATCATTTCAAGTTCAAACCTACGTTTCCTGACCAACTGGTGAAAAATAATTCGATACGTAACATGTCTTCGTGTGTAGGTGACAACGATATGTGCGGGGTTCGATTCCCAATCATCACTTTACTCATCGTTACATCACTTCTCTTTCAAACGTGCGCTCATATCGCTTGTGGTGAAGGAAACCTGTATTTAATGTCCATTCTTGGCTATAAAACAACGGCGATAGGTGCAGGTTTCGAATCCCGGAGAGGCAGAAATTATTAATATTCTCGTCACTGCAGTTTCAAACATCTCGCTACTGCTCGAAAAATTCGATATCTGAAATTTGACTGTGCTTCCATAACAATAAGACTAGGAGCTTGGTTGGAATCGCCATCCAACATATACATTACGTCTTTTCAAGTTTTTTTACTTGGGAATGAAACTTTAACATCTTTCGCGATTAATTAACAGGGACCACAGTTTCTGTACAGTTGCCCCATCCGGTAGAAAAATTTTCGTCACGCAATTTAGAGTTCAGGTTTGTTGACTAATACTGGCTAAAATGTACTCTATCACGTATCTTCGAAACTAGTCAGCAATGACGATCCGCGCTGTGAACGAATCTCGGCCAGCCGCGAATATTATGCTTCGTTAGTTTTGGGTCTCAGTCCATATCCAGAACAAAACATTTCATTACGTCATTTAAACTTTCATCGTATGCACACTTACCTGCTCATTGATGTCTTCATTTTTAATGTCACTTTGTGTTAAAAAACGAGTGTCATGGGTGGTTTTCGAATTATACATGAATATAACGAATTGAGTTAATGCAAAAGCACTCACTTAGTGAATGACGGTCGTTAGCGAACCTTCTAGAGTATAAGAATACTTCGGGTAATCGTAGATATTTGGGAATCCAGGCATTCTCGAAAGTCTCTTACTAGCAAGAAATGTCGTTTGAGTAAGGGTTACGGAGTAATTGGCGTGTTATATTTGCGGCCATTATTTGTGTCAGATACAAATGAGAGTAATAACAGTCCAGATATGTAATTCTAATAAATTTTTAGTTTACAGGTGTTAAAGACTGTCTCAGATGTTCCCTAATATTTGTAGTATCGTGGTACTAATTTACACCTGGAGTTAATCGCCATACAGAGCAGTGTTTTCTAGTGGTCACTTGTCGTAACATTTTGTATAGTCAAGCGACTGTACCAAAACGAGATTAGAGGACCTGCAAGACTTTTACGTTATGTGGGCTGCATGCAAATAAATCAAAACCCAATCTTGTCGTTCTGATTCTTTCGAGCATGGTAGTACATCCGTCTTGCGTCCCTGATACAGCATAATCCCCGATGAGTAATGACGGGTAGTGCAGTATGATCTTACGGAATCATAGAGTTAAAATGTTATGTGTCATCTATACACATCTAATGAAGTTCGGTTTAAGTACGCTCCACTTTGTTAATAGACGTCCTTTAACAGTTTAGTTCGTTAGACTTTCCCAAATGTGCATTACAGCACACCATGCTCTATCTTGTGATCACTAATCTTAGGCATCCTGTAAGGAGAAGATACTAGGGAGCGATTAGTACAGTTCAAGACCTGATCGGTCCATCTGATGTCCCGTAGTTAGATTTCCATTGATCATTTTCTTGGTGACAGAATCTACGGCTATAATCCAATTAGCATTTCTGAGACTTCAGACGATTTGGCACACAGGGGAAGGAAGAGAATTTTAAATACTGTTCTTATTCAATAGGAAGCTCGGTGGTACGAGATGTCCCTGATATTGGAAGAAATATTGTCCCACCAGATTATCAACTAGCGATATTTAGAAGGTTTGATTCGTCAAGAAACAGTGGGCGTCTTTTAAGGTTTTGAATGGTGTTAGAGACGATGTTGTTTTGGATGGCAGAATCAACAAGAAAAATATTTCGGACCTATCAGTTGAAAGTGCTGTTTGGTGCAGCATCATAGCAAACTCCTCCAACGATCAGCCCCGGAAGCTGGTGTAAATGGTATACTACCAGCCACAGAGAAAGCAAACAGCACGTCCACAGAGTGATTATTTATGTCAGATGTAGATGTGGATGGTTTGGAGAGTTTCTAGCAAACGAAAGACAGTATTTCATTCTCAACGCACAGAAATCTTCTGATGAAAAAGTAACTTCGAGTGTACGCCAAGGGGGCGTTATAGAGCCATTGCTTTTCACCATATATGTGAATGGAGTAGTGGATAATGTGGGATGTTCCATGAGGCAATTTCTGAATGATCCTTTTGTCTGCAGAGAAATGCAGCACTATAAAACTGTAGCGAAATGCAGGCAGATCTGCAGAAGATCAGCGTTTGGTGCGCGGGTTGGCAGTTGACCTGCAATACGACACATCATGCATGAATAGAAAGAAAGATTTTGTGGCTTTACGAATGCAGAACAATTAACTGGAAGTAGCCATATCCATAAAATATCTAGCACCATGCGTACGGTACGTTTTAAAGTGGAACGACAGCATAAAACTAATCGCAGATAAGGCAGATGCCAAAAGATTCATTGGAGTAATCCACAAGAAATGTAGCCGACCTATAAAGAACGTAGCTTACAAGACACTCGTTAGATCAATACTTGAATAATGTTCGTCAATCTGGGATCCATACGAGTTGCGACTCTTAGTTCAAATGGTTCAAATAGCTTGAAGCACTATGGGACTTAACATCTGAGGTCATCAGTCCCCTAGACTTAGAACTACGTAAACCTAACTAACCTAAGGACAACACACACATCCATGCCCGAGGTAGGATTCGAACCTGCGACCGTAACAGCGGCATGGTTCCGGACTGAAGCGCCTAGAACCGCTCGGTCACAGCGGCCGACCGACTTGTAGTGGAAAGAAATATCCAAAGAAGAGTAGAGAGTTTTGCTACAGGTTTCTTTAGTAAGCACGAAAACGTCACAGAGATGCAGAGCCAACTCGAGTTGGAATGACTCCCGACCAGCGTATCCTCACAAGTCCTCTTAGTCCCGTGGTTCTGTCTTCGTGAAATAGCTGAAAACTATTTTCAAGGCTCATGACAATAGTGTGCGCTACTCTGCTTTAAGAAAATAGTGGTCTGCTAAATTTATTAGTAATGTAAACGATCAATGACGGTGTCCGTTATGACATTCACACGTCCAGACCTTGAAATAACTGGCGTATTTGCTACATCTATTTTAAAAAGGTTTTGACCACAAATTCAAAGGAAGATGTGAATTTGGAAGTTGTACTCAACCTCTGCAGGATCGATTTAACGATCTTCTTTGTAACTATTTTTCCTGAGACCACAGATCTTGGTCAGAGAGGTTAGTTTTACTTTGCCATAGTTGCAAACAGTATGTGTTACACGGTCTGGCGATGGTTTGGAGAGCATGGAAGCTGACCTGCCGTGTAGTGGAGGCAGCATTATTTAGAAAGTATTTTATAATAATATATTTGCCGAAAAACACTAATATTTTTGATGAAAAATACTAAGTTGGATTTTATTAATGGAGGAGTCATGGAAGCCAACCTGTAATTCAATCCAATTTTTTTATATTTGTAATTGTGTAGTTTCTTATCGTTAGAACACTGCGTATAGTTGGTCTGGTGTAGAAATTTTATAATTATATATATGGTTTTGTCTTATAATAGAAACAAGAGTCAAGGAAAGGAGATGAACACAGGAAATGAAGCATAGTTTTACTTGGAGTATTGTTCTCATTTATCATTCGTTTAGTTCCTTATTTTTTGCTCTCTATTTTTATGAATGTGGATTGCATTGTGCATCGCGAGTTGTGCCCTGCAGAAGAATTTTTATGGAAAAGTGATAAGATACCGTCTTGCATTGCACATCGCAAGTACGGTAAATGGAATTTGATTTTTGACAGTCTCATCATTATCTTAATAGTAACAGGTTGCAGAACAGACCAGCTTCCCTTGCGCAAAGGTACGCCAACAAATGTAATTATCAAAATTCATGTCCACTGTAAGGTACAGTGATTATCGGAATGTATTTATCAAAATATATGTTCAGAGATTTCATGTGAGTACAACATTACAGGAAAGTGCTACCTTCAGTCCCCGATCCAGGGAGGGGAGGGGGGGGGGGAGAGACAGGTGGGGTATATGCCCTGGGTGGCAATTTCAGGGGGCGCCAAAATCATATTCTTGAAGGAAAAAACCTAGTTTCATAAAGCGCCTTAGCATATTGCGCACGTTGTTCTGTCGGTTATTCATATGATTTTGAAACGTATCCTAGTTGGTTTTTGAACATTTTAGAACACATTCTAAGTTGATTTCTCAACGAATCATAAGTTGTTTTTTGAATGTTTTTGTAGTGTACCGGATGTCTCTGCCAGGAGAATCTCCGTCGCGTCTAGAAATAAAAACCTTTCCCTCAGAGGAAAGGGGACGGGGCTATACGAGCTGAGCCGAATAAACCCAAATGAGTCAGTGCCAATCGCTGTTTGTTTACGTGGTAGACTGGGTGTGCGAATAATCAGCACTGTTATCATTATTAGAGAAATCTACCGATTCAGACTAAGAGAGTTTAAGTTAATGACTAACAGGAATTACAGGTAAAGAAGATTGCATATTACTTTCTCGGTGTATCCAAGAAGATGAAATTTTGACAGAAAATTTTTGCCAGATCGCTACACTATGCTCCCCAGTTTGCAGCCGCTTTAAGTTCTATTTTCGGAATAGTGCGGAAAACGCATTGTACGAACATGTGATAACGCCTAACCGGAGAATAAACGCAGGATAACTGAAATTGTGATTCTAGCACGTTTAGTGAAGTTAACCGGAGAATAAGTTCTGACAAAAGTAGGAATGGTAACAGAATTAGTGATGACAGAATTGTTGATACGAGGAAGGAGAAGAAAGCGGGGACATCAAACAAATTATATGGAAGAATATGACGTTCCAAATTTATATAAAAATTTCGTACCACTGCTTTTCCACCTGATGCTTGTGAAACTGGAACGTGTGAATGAAATGTCAAACTGTTTCCTAACATAAAACTTTTTGATTGTAGTAGGCCTGTCGTGTTATTTATGTAAATGAATTACATAAAAACGACCCTTTGTGGCAAAACAATGTCGTTTATTTCGCGTTTCTTACAATTGCTGCAATGATAGAGAGGTCTGTTTCGTTTTATCTAGCAAACAGTGAATACAAAATAGGTAATCAAATCGAGAAATCACACGTCTTGGGTAATATTCTTATTGACAGATTTTCCAGCATTAGATAACCATATTTTGATTTTTCATGTAGCAAACCGTTTAACAATCTTTGATGAGGTAATAGATTCTTTCACAGAAAGGAAAGCACGCTGTGTAAAGCAGTAGCAAGATTAGAGAGAGGCGGAAAAAAAGATGCTGGGACCTAAGGATTGTCTTGCTTTTCTCTCGTCTTTATTGGTTTTATGTTTCCTATACTTAATCTTATGTCACACAAAAGAGAAAGTTATTAGCTATCAGGCATAAAGAATGCATATTTTATGAAGAGTTCTTGTTCTCCCAGTTACAAATAATCCCACCAAGTATTAATTGTGAACTTTTTTAAGCGGTAATAGGATGTTAAACCGGCCGACTGGGAATAGGGGAGGCACCACAGGACATTTTAATTTTTAGTGTTCTGAATATAGGTTTGATGGCTTCCATTACAAAGTATAGAAGTTTGAAACCCATAGAATGAAACACAGAGACTTGCGATAGAAGGATACTGTGTGAAGAGGTGTTGCACTACACTTTGCTACACTTAAGGCAGAATAACGTGTCTTAAATTTCCTCGAACGTATGCGTTTTATGTATGATAAACTCTGCAGAAGGATGTACGCCACAATTTTTTTTTAAATATATTTCTGATGTCCTATCTCAAACGTTCGAAGGTGAGGGGGGCGGCTATCGTGTTTTTGCCCCCGTCCGAAATGCCGAAGTTACGGGACTGGCTATCACAAGTTTTCAAGCAGTTTATCATAAAGTCAGATGCGTTAATTTATAAGTTATTTTTTTGTGATTTGAATAAAAATTCTGGTACAGTGATTGTTTGCTAGGCAAAAGATAAAGATGAGCTACATTCATGGCCAACATTTTAATTTAAAGCATTTTGCTTTTTCAGTCAGGTAGCATATATATATTCTGTTGAAAACGGATTGCTCTCTCGCAGGGGAATTGTTTCAGCTACTGGCTAGCCGGGATTTTCCACCGTGTAACATGTGCCTCACATACTTTCGTTCAAAATTTAACACAGTTCTGTTGCCCTGCACCGATATTTACACATTTCGATACTCTGAGTAAGCTTTATACATTTATCAGATACCAACCACATGCAAACATGAATTTAGAAGCTTTTAACAGTAGCGTTTCACCTGTCACCCTTTCCGCCGGGATGTGTATTTATATGGTAGTCTACTGATGTTTGCAGTCAGACAGAGATTTGTTCGGCAACCACAAACTAAAATTTCAATTACAGACTTCGACTTAGCAGTTATTTTCAGATTAGTGACGCAACAACTGATGTAAATCTAGACTGTATGCCATTACAGCAGCCGGCAACTGTGGCCGAGCGCTTCTAGGCGCTTCAGTCTGGAACTGTGCTGCTGCTACGGTCGCAGGTTCGAATCCTGCCTCGGGCATAGATGTGTGTGATGTCCTTAGGTTAGTTAGATTTGAGTAGTTGTAAGTCTAGGGGACTGATGACCTCATAAGTTAAGTCCTATAGTGCTTGCAGCCATTTGAACCATTTTTCTGAGCCATTGCAGCAACAGTTTGTTTTGCGTATTTATTGGCAGACAAATTTTCTGTATAACAGTTAAGGTTTGCTGGAGCAGGAATAGAACTTTTGTGTATTTTCTGCAGTCTTGAATACTGATTTGTGACAAGTATTTTACAGACTGCAATGTAAGTGAGATCCTTTCATTTTATGCATTTATCGTGTTTTATTGCGCTTAGAAAAAGTAATTTTGCTATCGATCTTTGCTACTGCTAGTGATATACTGGAATTTAAAAGTATTCTTGTTTATTGAATCTTGAAGTGTTATATGCTGAGACGAAGAGTGACCTTCTTTGGTGTATGGAACAGTGTGTCCTTTACTGAAGTGTACATATTTGATTGGACAGTGATATTATTAGAAGTTTAGATTTGAATTTATACAGTGAATTCTATCAATGATAATTTAAATATTTTTCTGTTTTCATTAACATTTATATGAAGGCACTTTTAGTAGTTTGTAGTACTGATCTTCTGTGCGTGACAGTTTTCCCTTTTGTTTGCTGTCTTACTTTAATTGCATTAAAACGTCAAAATCTACCAGAGCTATGTCAAATGCCAGAGCTGCAGCTGGTGTAACTTTTGGGGTTCTGTAGACAAAGAAGGGACATTTCAACAGGAATCATATCACAATATTGCTTCAATTCAGATAGGTAGAACAATGCACAACATGGAACGAGAAAGTGCAGTTGTTGATTATGCTTTGGAAAATGAGTGTTCAGGATGTAATTTGTCGCAACAATCAGAGATTCAGGTTTTGCATCAACAACAGTCGACCACACAGCCAGTCTCTACTCCTTCCGGTAATCGTGCCAAAGATGTGGACAACGATCTTTTGCAAATAATATTAGCAGAGATTAAAAGAGTTAAGGAAAACAGTTGTAAGGTATTATCGGAGCACGAAAGAGAACCGGACAACAAATTTGAAGAACGTGACAGGAGACTGAACATCAATCTAGAACAGAATAACAAATTTGAGAGGAACTTTTAGCCGATTTAAATGAGAAAACTACACATTTTAAGCAAGATGTACGTCAGGAGTTCAACCCTGTAATAAATAATCCACAGCCAAGGATCGAACAGATTGAAACGGCTGGAATGTCACAGTTAAAACAGCAGGATAGTCAGTTTGAGACGCAGATAAAAAGTCTTGTGCAGCAGTATGCATCGCTCAAAGCTAATGAGACAGAATTTGCTAGCCAATAACAGTTAAATACAGTTAGCAAACAGGTAGACGAACTTTCTGTAACCGTCACTCAACCGACTAGCAAAGTAGACACAAAAATTCTGATCTTAGACAGCCTTGTCCCTTTGCAGAGTCGGAAGAATATCTTTGGTTCACATGGCTCTAAGCACTATGCGATTTAACATCAGAGGTCATCAGTGCCCTAGACTTAGAACTACTTAAACCTAACTAACCTAAGTTCATCACACACATCCACGCCCGAGGCAGAATTCGAACCTGCGACAGCACCAGCAGCAGCGCGGTTGCGGACTGAAGAGTCTAGAACCGCTCGGCCACAGCGGCTGGCTAAGAATATCTTTCTCCTCAACGCTTCAAAAAGAGACAGATGACTGTTAATCAACAAAACAAGTCTGATGTAAGGAAATTAGATGATCGATTATCGCGCATTGAACAGAAAAGCACTCACAGGCTTGATGGTGCCAACAGCCATAATTTGCGTTTTAACACTTCAGATGAAATTTCTGATTCGCGGCATATAGGTGAACTAATACTCTAACGCAGCGTAGATGTCTCACACAGTGCGGAAAATAATTTGCCCTCTCATCAGAATGATTCATTTGATCACAAACATCTTCTTACGGTTCGGAAGTTTAAGGTTTTTCGAAATTCTCCAAACGGCATGCAACCCAGAGACTGGCTCCAACAATTCCCGCATTGTCTTCCACCTTCATGGCCAATTGGTCATAAACTTGAATGTATACCTTCACGAATAAATTGAACATGTATGTAACACGGTTGCTTGTCGATCGCATAGTGACTAGTTTGGGTGGCGTTTGGCTATTTATAGACTGGCGTACGAACAGACTGCTATTACAGGAACTGTGCAGTCAGTTGAGAAATTAGATTTTTCAATCCAGGACGTGCTATAAGAAATGATAAAAATTTGGTTTTTGACATATGTGTTGGTGTAGGAGCTTCGAAAAGATTATGCATCGTTTTATGTATCCGCTTTGAGGTACCCCATTTACGCGTACAACACAATATTGAAAATTGTTGTAAATTAACCAAAAATCTTACTTAATGGCTTGATTAGTTACTGGAGAGTGTCATCTGGTTCGTAAAAATTAGAACGACTGAAGTATAGTGGTCTAAGTTGGAGTCTAACAATTCCTACGGCTAAATATACAACGAAATTTAGGATGCTCGTGACATTTAATATTAATTATTTCGTAATTTCATCACTTGTGATAAAACTGAAATATGTTCCTGAAAATCTGGAGTCCCAATCTTTCTAATGGTGTCTGTTAATTTACCTAAATTGGCGGATTAGCCGACTAGAAATGTTTCACGATGAAGTGTAGTAATATTTTCGGTTATATCTTCTTATTAATGAATTTTCCAATGAAATTAAATGCAGCATTAGAACGAGCAAGTTTAAAACATTACCTTCAATAATGACTCTGAGTGGAGAAAAGCTTAGTTGATATCTTGAAATATCTGAACACATATCACATCTATATTCATTAGAAAATGAAAGGAAATTGAGAATTAAGCAAAGGGAAAAATTAATTATTAGCAGTGGGGCGATCTGTACGGTTGGAAATGAACACAGTTCTTACGTCGCGATCTCAGCGTAGACACTTTTATTGAGCCAAGATGGCTGATTCCAACAGTCGTATCCCGCCATCATCTGAGCTTATGGAACATGTTATAGAACTGCACGGTTGCATCGTATGAAGTCAAAGCATAAACAGCGCACCTGACGTTTACATGTCTTGATAACAATTCTGTTGATAAAGACATGTATAAGTGAGGAGGGCCTTTTATGCTTTGACTTCGTGTAATGTAACACGGCTACTTTATAACAAGTTCCATGAAGTCAGATGATGGCAGCAGGAGACCGTTGAAACCGGTCATCTTGGAACAATAGAAGTGTCTACATTGACATCGCGGCGTACGAAGTGTGTTTATTTCCGTAACAGATGGAGTGATTCCACCCACCTTGCTATGTCTCACAGTGGCAGACACTGCATCACGGTGTAGTCTACTGTTAAAAGTTCCGAGGGCGTACATTTCTAGGAGAGTCAACCAACGTATTGCTTCATTCTACTTATATCTCAAGATATAAAATCTCTATTTTAAATTAAACTTATGTCCACTACTCCGGCTCTGGAAACAGAGTGTAAGTTGTGTCTAACTGGAGCGCACCATTACTCTGACAACACTAAGTTGTGCGTAAAACTGCGATCGACCTCATTTTCAAAACAGATTAATCCGATGTTCTCAGTATTATAATTTCTCCGAAACTACTAACAGGGTTTTGACGACTGATACATCGTTGATTTCGTCTCTTTTCGAATTACAATACCGGCATAAGAAATTACTGTAGTGCTGTTCGAACAAGCGACATTGATTCCGATATCTCTGTAATTTAAGTAACTTTGAAAGAGATTATACGCAGTTAAATGTGGACTTTTTCGCAGTTGATTTGGGTGAAAACACAATTACGACATCTTAAACGGTTAGGAAATATCGGAGGTGAACAGCTAAATAACTATGTATACACGTTGTTATACGCGGCGCAACAGAATTAAAGGATCACTTTCTCGAAACTCCGTAATTCCCACTCATTGCGATGATGTAGATTGAAATTTGACACAAAGGTGCGCACAATCTTCTTCTGTAATTGCGAAAAAGCGTAGCCTCGCGGACGACGACGCTACAAACAGCAGGGTGTCGACTCTTGCGCTAAAAAAGGCCACAGCTAAGAAGTAAATGTGACGCGTAAGGTATCCTGAAGCCCGCCCGGCTAGCAGCGCGGTCTAACGCGCTGCTCTCCGAGTGGGAAGCCGTGCCGGGGACTAGTGTCGAGGTCCGGCGTGCCGACCAGCCAGTGAATGATTTTTAAGGCGGTTTTCCATCTGCCTCGGCGAATGCGGGCTGGTTCCCCCTATTCCGCCTCAGTTACACTGTGTCGGCGATTGCTACGCAAACACCGTTTCCACGTACGCGTACACCATAATTATTCTACCACGCAAACATTTGACGTTACACTCGTCTGATATGAGACGTTCCCGGTGTGTGTGTGTGTGTGTGTGTGTGTGGGGAGGGGGGGGGGGGGGTTCGACTGGCGGCCGAACCGCACAATAACCCAGGGTTCTGTGTGGGACTGCGGTGGGGAGCGTGGGCTGCTGTAGCGTGTTGTGGGGTTGTGAACCACTGAGGGCTAAGGCGGGACGAAGCCTCTGCGTCGTTTCTAGGTCCCCAGTTTAATACATACATACAAGGTGGCTTGATGTCGCGTTGACACCAAACATCACAACTTCTGCACAATGCCGGTGGACGTGTCACACGATGGGAAAGTCGTCATAATCCCTCTTACTCACATTTTAACCTAATATTTTGGCGCCGAGCGTTGAAATCGCGCCGTTTTCTTACAAGTGGTCGAGGGAAACATTATAGGCACAGCGCTAGTCAGAATCGTCGCGAAAAGCCACCAGTGTGTGGCATTAATGGCTTCAATGAAAGCGTCCCTCTCCCTGGGCGTTGACTGACACACATTTCGCGGTCGAAAATGACAGTTCGCATTCCGGCGGAAAGACGTTCTTCGCAACCTTTGATAGTACGGACATCGTGGAGCTGTATCTTCATCGAACGCGATCGCACCCGTTTGGAGGATAGGGCGACTGCAGTTTTTGCCCTTTTTTGGAGACTAGAACCACTAGCGACCATTCAAACCTATCCGAATAAATCTAAAATGGCAAAGGATCCCTATAGGACTCTGCATTTTGGCAAAACACTCTTTGGCAACCAACCACCTTTGTTGAGAATTTTAAAAATGTGCCTGTACAGGCAGAACTATCGTTTTCGAACGCGAAATGTGTGGGAATCAACGACCCAGGGAAAGGCGTGGTTTCACTGACAGCCTTTATGCTACCCCCTGCGGCACCATTAGATAAGAAGGTTGTATGCACCTTTGAGCCAAATTTCAAACTTGAGCATCTGAGAGGGAGGAAATTACAGGGTTCCAAAAAAGTGATCGCTTAATTCTACTACGCAGTGTAAAACGACGTTTTAAAAATTTGGATCATTGTAGACGATGAAATTTTCAATGGTTTGATCGGGAACTCACAGCCGTAAATGTGAAATAAAATTCTTACAGAGCTATGCACATTTTGGGTAGGCTAAAGGAAACACCAGAATACCATTGTCTGGAAAACGCTTATTGCCAGTAGAATACAATCAAATACTGTAAACCGAATCTGTTGCTTCATTATTGTGTAGTATATGTTCAATGTGACGAGCATCAGCTTTGTTACATAATGTGAAACGACGAAACATATTTTACCTGATTAGCCATGAGATATCCTGTCATGGAGTTAAACGCAGTAAAGATGAGCTCAGTGAGCTTAGGTACCATCCTCCTGGCGTTGAGTACATAAAGGACTTTACATAACCCCAGAGGAAAAATCCAGGGAGGTAGGCTGAGCTCAGGGATTGCTCAGCCAGTTACTCTCTTCCTAAAGTTATCTCTGCCAGTGCAATAATGGCAAAAGTGTATCTTTTCTAATTCCTAAGGTAATCGTCCAAAAAGTTAGCTTCAAAAAATCTGAACCCTATTACAGTGACCAGCAGGTTGAAGACTTTTGTGGGGTGTCACTCACTACCTCAGAGCAACGTGTTGATGCGAGGAATGCTAGAGATCAGCGTGACAATGCAGACCTTCAGAAATTTATTGAGTAATTTCAATCCCATGATCCTTTTCCTTTTACTAAATTTGTTATGTCCATCAGCACAAGAATCGTCGGAGATGACTCAATTAACTGTCACAGAGCCTTTGGAATGGGCAAATCCTCAATGCACGCCCTAGCTGGTCAAATCTTTGACAGCATCAAGTTTGTCCGAAAGAAAAGAGTGATGAATATACAGGGATTTAAATCTATTCATGGGGAGCTTGTACCAATGAACCCTGAAACCATATTCCACCGGATAGCACTTCTCAAGAAATCTGACAAACAGCTTAAAGAATTCTTCCGATATGAGCTGGCACCCTATCCTCTCTCTCTCTCTGTTCGATGCATCTGGAACGAGGAAGAGTCCCAAGTCAGTGTTATATGACTTATTCACACCACTGAATGATGTAAACTTGGAAGAAGCAGCATTTGCCATTGATGGTGGATTTCTTCTCCACCAGGTTATATGGAAGAACGGTGAAACATTCCAGTTAATGCTAACCAAATACGTTGAATATTTCAAAAGACACT